>NW_027361671.1:61697500-63102500 GCF_039654945.1 Dendrobates tinctorius | reverse complement strand
AAAAAACTGCAGGAAGAAAACTCAACTCTCAAAGAAGAAATATCCCTGCTAAAATCATCAAATCTGCAACAAAACATGGACATAGCACCTCAAAGTATAATGAACACCCCAAAACCCACACATGCAGCAACTACCCCGATGCCTGACATATCACAGACCGGCGACAGCCCCGACCAGACCGAAACAACCTCAGCAATAAAAATACAGCAGACTCCCATACAGCAAACCAGAGCAACCAACAATCCTACAGAGGAAAACTGTGCCCTCATTCCCTGCAACAAAAATACAGCCCCAACACCACAGCAGTCAAAGACAACCATCACCTAAGGACCAAACGATGCACAAACAGCAAATGACCCAAATAGAACACCGATCCCCGACATCGTCCTAATAATAGACTCTAATGGAAAATACCTGGACACTAAGAGACTGTTCCCAGGGGCACAAGTCACAAAAATCCGCTGTTCAACAATCCCACAAGCAGAGAAGGTGATCAGTAATCCATACTTCACAGAGCCCACACACCTCATACTACACACCGGCACAAACAATGTCCAACAAGAGACAGTCACTCAGGACCTAAAAAAACTCGCAATAGCAGCCCAGCAAAAATTCCCCAGAACCAAAATAATCCTGTCTGCCCTGCTTCCAAGGAAAGAAATAAACCAAGAGGTAATCCAGCAAATCAACTCAGAGCTGGCTGCCAGTATCGCCTCAACACCAAATATACAGCTGGCAAGCCACCCCAGAATAACGCTCCGTCACCTATACGACGACAAACACCTTAATAAACAAGGGGTCAGCAATCTAGCAAAAGAGCTAAAGGACATGGTTCTAAACAGACCTCCGAGACTACAAGCAAGACGCCCACCAAACAGATGGCAAACCACAGCGATCCCTGGAGAGAATCCACAGAGAGGGCAAAGGAGACAACATGCCCCACAATGGCAACGCACAGCGATCCCCAATGAGAGTCCACAGACAGGGCACAGGAGACAACATGCCCCACAATGGCAACACAGAGCAACAGAGAACAGCAACATGGCTGAAATATGGACATTGCTCAGCACACTATGCAGCCAACTCATGGGACACCCTTAAAATATGCCACCCAAACCCACCACAAGAACGTGTTATGTCCTATGAAAATCTTTCTTCATTATAAGGTATATCGACCAAATATGACATCCTTAGTTATCAGCAGCTGGAACATTCAAGGACTGAATGCCTCAGCCTTTGGGGCCTTTGGGTCCAAGACAAATGACCCAGACTTCAAGCAAAAGCTAAAGAACATTGACATCCAGATCCTTCTGGAGACATGGGCCCGGGCAGAGGAGGAATCCCTGACACCCATGGGATACAGGGAATTTTCTCTCTCTGCCCAGAAAAACAAGAACATCAAACAGGGCCGTTGTTCAGGGGGCATACTAATATGGTACAAGGAGGAAATCAAAGAGCACATCAAGGCAGTAAAAAGAGGAGAAAGCCATATCTGGATGAGGATAAGCAGCACCATCCTCACCTCTCAGCAGGATATCTACCTCTGCGCAGCCTACATCCCTCCATCAGAATCCCCATACGATAAGCCGGACATCTATGAGGTCATACAGAGAGAGGCAGCCCAATTCCAGTCCATGGGCAGAGTGCTCCTCTGCGGAGACCTCAATGCCAGGACGGGTACAGAGAAGGACTACATGTCACCTGACGGAAACACATATGTAATGGGAGATGGATCCTTCTATAATGACTCAGTACAGACCGCAAGAAACAGCTATGACAGAGTGGTGAATAAAAGCGGCAGAACCTTGCTGAACCTGTGCCGGAGCTTGGGGCTGTATATAGTGAATGGACGCATCAGGGGGGACTCACAAGGGAGATTTACACTAAACTCCCACTTGGGCAGCAGTGTGGTGGATTACGCAATAACGGACATAGACCCAGCAAACATAAATGCCTTCATAGTCACCCCTGAAACCCACCTGTCAGACCACAACCAGACACTGCTGTACATGAGATCTACGGACAAACAACCCATAGAAAAGCCACACCTGACCAGTCTACACAACCTACCACCATCCTACAAGTGGCCCAAACAGTTATCCACTGAATACACCAACATGACTAACAGAACCGAGATCCAAGAGCTACTTGTAAATTTCAACACAAGTAGTTACGCATCAAACCAACAAGGGGTCAACGGGGCAGTCAATGACTTTAACAACATCCTAAACACCATGGCAGAGCTAGCAGGCATCAGAAGAACCAACCCCAAGAAACCAACAAATAAACAAGGCCAAAAATGGTTTGACAAAGAATGTAAGTCACTACGCAACTCCCTAAGGGTAGCCTCAAACCAAAAGCACAGAGATCCAAACAACAGGGACCTAAGAGCGGCCCATGACATCCTATAGAGGCAATACAAACGCACTCTCAGGGAGAAAAAACAGAGGCATATCTGCCAAGAACTACAGAAGCTTGAGGACTCCCTCAGGACAACTCATTCTGGGAGACCTGGAATCATATCGGCACAAAGCCCAAGCAGAGCACCCTCCACATCCAAAATGGCAACATCTGGCACAGCTACTTCAAAGGCCTCTACAAGAACATACCAGAAGAAGACCTAACCCCAGAACAGAAGTACCTAACCACTAAACTCAGAGACATGGAGGAGACAATCAAAGACTTCCAAAATCCTCTGGACATACCAATCAGTGTGCTGGAAATAAAAGACAGTATCAAATTTATGAAATGCAAGAAGGCCGCGGGCAGTGACGGCATCCTTCCAGAGATGATCAAATTCAGTTCCCCAGATATACATGCAGCACTGGCTAAACTATTCACCCACATCCTGAGTGCTGGCTACTTCCCAAAAAGCTGGAATCAAGGTCTCATAACGCCCATCTACAAGAATGGAGACAGATATGATCCAGCAAACTACAGAGGAATATGTGTTAACAGCATTCTGGGAAAACTACTTAACAGCATTATTAACAAAAGGATCATCACCTTCCTCACCCAGCGGGACACCCTCAGCAGAAGCCAAGCTGGGTTCATGCCAAACCATCGCACCACGGATCACATCTACACCCTGCAAAGCCTCATCAAGACCCACATCCATAGAAAAAAACAGGGGAAAATATTTGCATGTTTTGTGGACTTCAAGAAGGCCTTTGACTCAGTGTGGCACCCAGGTCTGTTCCTGAAACTCCTGGAGAGCGGAATAGGTGGCAGAACCTACGACGTCATCAAGAGCTCATACGCTGAGAATCGGTGCAGCGTGAAGGTGAATGGAAAGAGGACGGCCTTCTTCCGGCAGTGCCGTGGGGTAAGACAGGGCTGCAGCCTGAGCCCAACTCTATTTAACATCTACATAAAAGGACTGGCAGCGGCCCTGGAATCCTCCTCTGCCGCAGGTCTCAGCCTGCACGACCGAGAGGTGAAGATCCTGCTGTATGCAGACGACCTCCTGCTGCTTTCCCCAACCGAGAGAGGCCTCCAAGATAGCTTGGCCGTGCTGGAAACATTCAGCACCACATGGGCGCTGCCCATCAACCAAAAGAAGACCAAAGTCATGGTGTTTCAAAAGAGGAGTTCTAAAGAAACCTCCACTTCCTCCCTCACACTAAATGGTGCCACGCTAGAGAAGACAAGCAGCTATACCTACCTCGGTCTGGAGCTAAGCCAAACCGGGAGCCTCAAGCAAGCAGCAGAGACCCTGAAAGGGAAAGCATGCAGAACCTTCTATGCCATCAGAAGACAAATGTACCACCTCAAACCACCGGTGAGAGTCTGGCTCAAGATATTCGACAGCGTCATCACACCTATACTGCTATATGGCAGCGAGGTATGGGGTCCAGCAACCTATCCAGACCAGAAAAAGTGGGATTCCAGCCCAACCGAAGTCTTCCATCTGGAGTTCTGCAAATATCTCCTCCAGGTACATCGCAGCACCTCAAACATAGCCTGCCGGGCAGAGCTGGGCCGATTCCCCTTATAGCTCACTATACACAAGAGGGCACTATCACACCAGGTGCATATACAGAACAGCAACCCCAGCTCCTACCATCATAAAGCCCTGCTGAGCTAGAGCCAAGAGCAAGCCAGGAACCTCGGCAGCCAGCTCAACCAAAGTCAGCAACACACCCTAACTAAAGCCCAAATAAAAGATCTCAGAGAGCTGCAAGATGCAATACATAGAGGGTTGGAAGAGTGAATTGGAGAACTCCCAGAAACTCACCATCTACCGGTCACTGCGGAGGGACTACACACTGGCTCCATACCTGGAAAGGCTACGCCACCCCAAAGACAGGCAGACCCTGAGTATATACAGATTAAGCGCCCACAACCTAGAGGTGGAAACAGGGCGGCACCGACAGACATACAAGCCACGAGAGAACAGACTGTGCCAGCACTGCCAGCAGGGGGCTCTGGAAGATGAGGTGCACTTCCTGCTGCACTGCAACAAATACTCAGCAGTGAGGGACTCCCACTTCCAGAAACTTACGACCCATACCCCAGACTTCCCATCCATGGACGAGGAGAGGAAACTCTGCATCCTACTGGGGGAAGAATCAATGGTGGAGGTCGCCGCCCAATATGTCACCACATGTCATAAGATGAGAGCAACTAAAGACCTCCAAATGGACAATCACTCCCCAAATTTTGCCCCCAACACCCCATCCCCACTACCCTAATCCACTCCCCTGCCACACTTGTTTTCTTGCTTTGGCAACACTAATTGTATTTTGGTCCTGCCAATAAAGCCTATTTGAATTTGAGAGGGGGAGAGAGAGAGAGAGAGAGAGAGAGAGAGAGAGAGGGGAGAGAGAGAGAGAGAGAGAGAGAGAGGGAGAGAGAAGAAGAGAGAAGGAGAGGAAAGAGAGATTTTCTCCAGCAGCTAGATTGGATTCAGGGTTAAATGTGTAGCAAAAGGCAAAAATGCGGATCTAGCCGCCAAAAAAACATTGCATTGTCCGTCCGGTGATGTCAGCGGACGCCAAAATTTTGGCGGATCCGCCGACATACGATGCAACGGACGAGAGTCAGTCAAAATCTGCCGATAATGAAAGTCAATGGGGAAAAAAACAGATCCGCCAAAAAAAATGGCGGATCCGTTTTTTTTTTTTGTTTTTTTTTTAAAACGGCAGATTTTGACTGATGGTGACAAACGGATGTGTGAAACAGGCCTTAGCCATAACCTTGCATTATCTTCTCCCCCCCGTAAAGGTCTCTGTAGCTTTTTGTTCTAATGTATAAAGTCGGAGGATTATGTCCTTGGCTAGTTACTTGGCAACTAACGTCTGACAATATTGCCAATAACTGTTAATTCTGATCTAACAAGGTCTGAAAAAAGTACGTAACAACCCAGCACTCCCAGCAGGCTTCATCACAGCTCAGTCGCAATTGTGTAGACATCAAGTAACTTAACATGATTGTCACAAACACACAAGCATTGCTGTACATATAACATAACACTAGGAATATGAAATATTTTGGACAATGATCTATTGTTAAAACACATTGTTGGGAGAGGGGATGTGATGGAGGTTATTAACAACCCAAAATTGATTAAAGTGGTGCAAATATATAAAAATCTGGGTAGACTACTGCACATAAGAAAAATCCTGAGTATGAAAAAACTTTTGGTGCTTCATAGTGCACATCAAGTTAGTCTGGTCAATACCAACCCCTTCTGCCATAGAATAACGCTATAAAGAGTGGCTCCCGGTCACCATGGATGGGGATATTCACATTTTTAGATCTCTCCCTTCCCATTTCAATTCTGGAACGATTGTGGCACCGAAAACTTTCTCCCCACCCAATAGTTGTCGCCTCCATACCACTCTGCATTGATGCAGTAATTGATGCAAATGGAGCCCCGACCAAGTATTCAGTGCATTTATTGAACATACATTTCTGTAGGCCAACATTAATAGAAAAACACTGGAAATAGATCACTCTGTTTGTAATGACTCTATAATATATGAGTTTCACTTTTTGTATTGAAGAACTGAAATAACTTACCGTAACTTTTTGATATTCTAATTTTGTGAGAAGCACCTGTATATATCTGTCACCGAGAAAAACTTAACTCCCATAGATAGTAACATCACGGAGAAACGAGGGCTTAGATAAGATTAGTGGTGTAGGACTACCGTCACTGTGCTATGCCCCCCTTCATTGTTTACTAGGCACATTTATTCCCCTTAATTACAAAAGGACTTCACTTACTACACTGTGCTCCATCTCCAAAGTTTGAACAGTGGGGGTAATAGTTCTAGCTTTTTATGTAATGGATAATAATATATAATTTAGGCTATGCGCCCACGTAGCGTTTTATTCCGGACACTAAAAACCGGACTCCTTCCCAGAAATCGCACGTTTTTTTTTGCGCGATTTCACCGCGATTATGATCGTGATTTTGCCGCGATTTTCGAGTGCGATATTCAAGCACTTTCCAAGCGATTTGAAGCATCGCTTGGAAAGTGATTGACAGGTTGGTCACACTCGTCAAACATAGTGTTTGACAAGTGTGACCAGGTTTTTACTATTGAGGCCGCCTATGCGGCATCAATAGTAAAAGATAGAATGTTAAAATGCTTAAAAAAAAAAAAAAAAAAAAAAAATCGGGGTATATTTGACCTTATGGCGTCCCGAGCTGCCATCGCGGGCCTCAGCGTTCCCAGTAATGCCTTGCGAGACCTGTGATGACGTAGTCTCGCGTTGCTATAGCGATCTCGCGATACCGCTAGAGTCACGCGAGACTACGTCATCACAGGACCTTGCCGCAAGGCATTACTGGGAACGCTTAGGCCGGGAATGCAGCGCGGGACGCCGGAAGGTAAATATACCCCGATTTTTTATTTTTGATTCTTTTTTTTACAGGGGTATGGTGCCCAGGGCCTGGAGGACAGTCTCCTCTCCTCCACACCGTGGGTACCAACCGCACATGAGACGCTTAACTTCCCGCATGGTGGGCATAGCCACATGCGGGAAGTAAGCGATTCTCATGCATTCCTATGGGTGCGGAATCGCGGCAATTCTTTGCGATTCCGCACAAAAGAATGAGCATGCTGCGATTTTTTCCGCGATGCGATTCCGCCGCGGAAAAAAGCGCATCATTAGCACAGCATGTGCTGAATGTCATAGGAATGCATGGGGTGCGTTCTGTACACGATTTTTAAACGTTTTCACGCCGAAAATCGAGGCAAAAACGCTTAAAAATCGCTACGTGGGCACACAGCCTTATAGTGATCTATTGTTAACATACTACATTGGTGTCTACCGTATAAAAATGTACCAACGTGCTCTGACGCGCCACTATAATGTGTAAAGCGGCCACTAGGTGAATTTGCCATTAAAAGCAGTTAAGATTACACGGTTACAGGTTACGAAGTCAATAACTGCAGTCCTCACCTCCAATGCACTCTGCACACGCTCTTTACTTGATGGATTTCTTTTGAAGTTATTATTCAAGCTGTCAGGCTCAATTTTTTGGCTAAATCCATCACCACATAAAAGGCTGTCGTTAGGCAGCAAGGTCTCTGACCAGAGCCGACAGACATTGTCCTTGCAGCAGGTGAGAAGAACATTACATACAGAACCACTGTAAGGGGAAAAACAAAATACTATTATGGAACAGAGTATAACACAGTAGAATAAAACATCACATTGGGATGATGATGATTCTGGTGTTCAGCAGTGCACTGCCTCTCCTTTACACATCAGTGCGGTTCGGCCACAGTTCCCTCCAGGCCTAATTCACATGGTTTCATGCTGGTATGCTGTGTTTTTGTGTACACAAAAAAATTAAAACACAAAAAGGTGACATTGCTTTGGTGTGTGATGCATATAAAAAAAACACCAATATGAATAAGTGTAAGGGTCACAGGAAAACTCAACTAGCACACTAATACCATAGGGTTGTAATCCAGCCTCTGTAGTGGGTGTGAGAAAGGTTGCACGTTTTTAAAATTTTCATTTTTTTTAATGGAGGTAGGGGCTTATGAGAAAATCACTGATGGCAAAACCGGATAGCGATCGAACAGATGAAAAACTTATCCAAAACAATGATGGAAAAACTGGTCTGTTTTCTTTTTTCACATACGAGAAAAAAAAGCGATGTTTGAATGAGGTCTGTTACAGAAAATCTCTGACATTAAAATGCAATGTGCAGTAATGCTTCACTCAGAAATCTATTGCTTTTTTTCTACGGTACTCTCATCAGTGTAGTGAATCCGAATTTCATCAGTATGTTAGTTTTTACCATCAGTGATTCATCAGTTTTTCACATATGCATAAAAATAAATAAATCATACGGGATTCTGAAACTTCTCCTGACAGTGAAGAACGGACAGCACAAGGATGCCATCAGTGTGATGTCTGAGGTGTTCAAGGACTAGTACACTTGCATTGGCAAGCTTGATCTGTGACTTGGATCGATAATGGACGTGTCCAATTTCTTTTTGCAGACACTCGGGTACCACAGGCTGAACAGACGCATGCTCGTCTAACCCAATTGTTCTCATTAACGTTATAGAACTACAGTATACAATAGGCAGGTTTATAAGGTGGAGGAGTATTTCTAATGGTTTGGTCACAAGTAGGAGATTTGTAGCTGAATGTATGAGCTTATTCTAGGCATCTTACCATGTGCATGATAAAGAGAAAAAAGACATTCACACCAATCTCCAGTCACAGAAATATCTGTAACAAATTTATATCATGCACTCAGAATAGATTATGAAAGTGTAAAATACAGTACTTAACATTAAACTTATAGGGTATGGGGATAAGCGATAACTTCCCAATCACTGGAGGCTACACTAGTCTGGGGAATGGGGCTCTGAAAAGTTCATCTGAAGGAAGTGGAGGTGAAGCATGCACATCTCCCTCCATTCATTCTCAACAGGCTAGTCTCGCAATCTCCCAAATGCCCATCAAGAATGGAATGGAGGCGCGACCTCTGATTTATACAGACGGCACTCTGAAGAGCTCTAGTATCAGGATTCAGTTGGAATCCCAGTGATCAGAACCCCAACAATCGAGAAGGTATCCTTTATCCTGTGAATAAGAGATAACTCCTAAACTTGATACATAGCCTAAACATTAGAAGGCCTACACTTAAAGGGGTTGTTCAGTTAAAACTGATAAGTCTGCAGTCACTGTGTGACTGCAGACTTATAAATCCCTCCAGAGAACGCACTCTGGTCTGCGGGGATTCACTGGTTTCAGATTCAGGAACAAAGGATATGAATGAGTTATACAAATCCCCGGCTAGTGGGGTATGTATCTATGTATGTATGTAGATACATACATAAACATAAATTTACATATAATAAACACAAGCCATAGAGACCCTGAAGGACAAGGCCTGCAAAACCTTCTATGACATGCAAAGAAAACTATCATTTGAAGCCTCTAGTGAAGGTCTGGTTAAAGATCTTCAATGCCATAATCACCCCAATTCTCCTGTACGGCAGGGAAGTCTGGGGCCCTCACACATACCCAGACTGGTCAAAGTGGGATTCCAGTCCATCAGAAATATTCCACCTGGAATTCTGTAAACACCTTCTCCAGGTCCATCGAAGTACCACCAAGAGTGCCTGTGGGGATGAGCTGGGCAGATTCCCACTGCACCTAGCAGTCTTGAAGAGGGTGCTGCCCTTGAGGGCTCACCTACAGAGTAGCAATCCAAGCTCCCATCAACATACAGCCATGCTACATACAGGTAGTTCCCACAAACCCAGACCTTCAGGACAGCTAACCAAACCCAACCTGACCGAACCGTCAACCTAAGTAACATGATAAAAGCGAAAATCAAAAAGATGGTAGAAAATGGGTAGGAGAGGTACGTCAGTAACTGGAAGAAAGAGTTCAGCATCTCACAGAAACTAACCATGTACCAGAGTCTACAGAGACTGCAGACTGGCTCCATATCTGGAGGAACTCTCGTACCCCAGAGACCGACAGATCCAGCCAGGTCCTGAGAATCTGTCCATCTCGTCCGCCGGCTCAGAAAGAGTTACAAGTCCGGGGAAGACAGACTGAGCCTACACTGTGACCTGGATACCCTGGAGAATGAGACCTACTTCCTGCTACACTGCACCAAATACTCAGCAGAGAGGGGAGACTAACCAATCTCTTCCCAGATTTCAGCTCCATGAAGGAGGAAGAGAAAACATATATCCTGCTGTTGGAATAGGAGAGAGCGGTGGAAAGAGCAGCGAAGTTTGTGAGCGCATGATGTAGGCTGCGAGAAAGACAATCATGATAAGCCAAGGACTTCATTAGCCCCCAACCATCGTTTCTGCAGCCCCCACAGTTCAGATTCCCGACTGAACACGATCTTTGATAAAACTAATGTTTATTTGGTCCTGCCAATAAAGCATCTTTGAATTCGGAAAAAAAAAAAATTATACACACACAAGTTTGTGTGTGTATGAATATATGTGTGTAAGTACGTACATTATGTACGTACTGGTGCATCTCACAAAATTAGAATATCATCAAAAAGTTAATTTATTTTAGTTCTTCAATACAAAAATTGAAACTCATTATATAGAGTCATTACAAACAGAGTGATCTATTTCAAGTGTTTATTTCTGTTAATGTTGATGATTATGGCTTACAGCCAATGAAAACCCAAAAGTCATTATCTCAGTAAATTAGAATAATTCACAAAAAACACCTGCAATGGCTTCCTAAGCATTTAAAAAGGTCCCTTTGTCTGTTTCAGTAGGCTCCACAATCATATGGAAGACTGCTGAATTGACAGATGTCCAGAAGGCAGTCACTGACACTCCACAAGGAGGGTAAGCCACAAAAGGTCATTGCTGAAGAAGCTGGCTGTTCACAGGGTGCTGTATCCAAGCATATTAATGGAAAGTTAAGTGGAAGGAAAAAGTGTGGCAGAAAAAGGTGCACAAGCAATGGAGATAACTGCAGCCTTGAAAGAATTGTTAAGAAAAGGCCATTCAAAAATTTTGGGGGAGATTCACAAGGTGTCCTGCTGCTGGAGTCATTGCTTCATGAGCCACCGCACACAGACGTATCCAGGACATGGGCTACAAGTATCGCATTCCTTGTGCCAACCCACTCAGTAACTGATGCAAAACGAGCCGCAACCAAGTATTGAGTACATTTACTGAACATACATTTCAGCAGGTCAACAATTTGGATTTTAAAATTATTTTTCAGGCTGGAGTTACATGACTTCTGGGTTTTCATTGGCTGTAAGCCATAATCATCAACATTAACAGAAATAAACACTTGACATAGATCACTCTGTAATGACTATGTAATATAGGAGTTTCACCTTTTCAATTAAAGAACTGTAATAGAATAACTTTTTGATGATATTCTAATTTTGTGAGAAGCACCTGTATGTATCTATATACAGAATATGTGTATGTGTATATAAATATCTATCTATCTATATACAGGGGTTAGACAAAATAATGGAAACACCTGGAAACATCAACAAAAGGTAGTTTAATATGGTGTAGGTCCACCTTTTGCGGCGATTACAGCCTCAATTCTCCGAGGTATGGATTCATACAAGGTGTGAATTGTTTACAAAGGAATTGTAGCCCATTCTTCAGTTAAAACACCCTCCAGTTCTTTGAGCGACGATGGCGACTGAAATCGACGTCTAACTTGAATCTCTAAAATCGACCATAAATGCTCAATAATGTTGAGGTCTGGGGATTGTGGGGGCCAGATGAGATGCTCAACTTCATTACAATGTTCCTCGTGCCATGCTTTAACGATTCTAGCTGTATGAATTGGTGCATTATCATCCTGAAAGATGGCGTTACCCTCCGGGAACAGTGCTTGAACCATAGGATGCACTTGGTCGCCCAAAATGCCTAAATAATCACGGCAGTTAATTCTTCCATGAAGGGCTATCATTGGCCCGGCGAATCTCCACGAAGTAGCACCCCAGATCATCACAGAACCTCCGCCATGCTTTACGGCTGGGATAAGGCAGTCTGGGTGGAATGCTTTTCGGCTGTCTCCAAACGTACACTCGGCCAGAGGTCGGAAATAGGGTTAACGATGATTCGTCTGAGAATATCACATATTTCCACTGCTCGAGGGACCAATTCTGGAGGTTTCTACACCACTCTAAACGCTTGGAAACATGTGTCTTTGAGAGCAGCGGTTTTCTAATTGCAGCTCTTCCAAGGAATCAAGATTTGTGCAGCTCCCGATGAACAGTTTCGTGGAAAATGGGTTCTGTAGGTGTTCATTGAGCTCAGCAGTGATTTTCGGAGCCGTGGTCTTGCGATCCTCTCTCACAATTCGCTTTAGAGTCTGACGGTTTCTCTCAGCCACCTTCGACTTTCGGCCGAACCTGTGCTTTGCTGCGGACGGTTTTCCTTCTCTTTCAAAGGCAGTCATTACTTTGGAGACAGTACCTCTTGGCACGCCAAGCATTCGGTCACTTTCTGTTACACGAGCGCCTGCCATACGAGCACCAACAATTTGGCCTCTCTGAAAATCCGAGCGGTCTGCCATTGGTATCAGGTTTTCATCAATGTTCTTACAATTCTGCAAAACAAACAGTTAATTTACATACACATCACATAACTCAAATAATCAACTCCAAAACATTACCATATGTCACGGTTTGCATGTTTATAACATGTTGGAAGATTATGATGCCAAAACGTTCGGTGTTTCCATTATTTTGTCGAACCCCTATATATATATATATATATATATATATATATATATATATATATATATATATATATTCATATATGATACAGGTATATACTGTGGTGTAGTGACCACTGTGTCCGCTAGGGGGTGCTGTGTGGATGTCACGAGAGAGAGGATGAGTGGCAGAATCCTGAAGGACCGTTGTGTATCTTAAGGTGGGTGGCCTTGAGATGGAGAGTTATGTATGTGTGTTGATCAGCAATGATATTGCTGAGGTGTTGTTTCAATGTGTCAGGGAGAAGTATCCAGGCAACTGGGGAGATGGGCGGAACCAGTTAACTACAAACCCACCCAGGGGGTGTGTTTAAGGACGCTATTGCAAAGAGTGTGTGAATGGGTCAAGGACCTGTGATGAGGTCATAGCCATCTGACCCGGTGGGCGTGGCTACGGACCATATATGGTGGCCAGGGTAGGTCACATGTGGTGAATGCTGGCACCCGGTTGGTCCAGGGTGGAAGGTCTCGCTGAGATGAGGCTTCCTGGCTAACAGCCTGTGAAGTGGCTGTGAGTAATGGCGACGTGTGACTGTTAGTTCCCTGGAGGGAATGAACGTGTGCAGCATGGTGAAGCAGCATGAGGAAACCCTGACAGGGTGAGAACTTGGGGCTAGAAAGCCTGCGCATTGAACATTGCATAACTTATATGACTACAGGATAACCGAGGGAAACTCTGTAATGGACGCTATGCTGATTATATGCTGTTTTCTGTTGCTGTGATGGTTTATGATGCTGAATAAACCGAAGGGACTATGATTGCTTTGTGGAAAACCCGTGCCGTATCTGTTTTTTTGTGGCTGCAAGCGAGTATCCCCTATTTGAATAACAGCGCTACCTCACAATACACATACAAATTGAGGGTTGGTATTTGCCTGGGGGGCTCAGCACCCGGACTCTTTCTTTGTGCTGCTCTAATTTTCTTGTTCTTATATATCCATCCATCTATATTTTATCTACAGGGTGGGCCATTTATAAAGTTGAATCCAAAATGGCCACCATGGTCACCACCCATCTTGAAAAGTTTTCCCCCTCCCATATACTAATGTGTCACAAACAGGAAGTTGATATCACCAACCATTTCCTTTTTATTTAGGTGTATCCATATAAATGGCCCACCCTGTATATCTATCTCTCTGTAGAGCTCTTGCAAAAATTAAGAGACCACTGCAAAATTTTCAGTTTGTCTGATTTTTCTCTTTATAGGTATATTTTTGAGTAAAATGTAAATTGCTCCTTTATTCTATATACTGCTGTCAACATGTCTTCGAATTTCCAAGCACTAAATTTTGTATTTATTTTCAGAAAATGAGAAATGGTTAAAACAACAAAAAAATGCAGTGGGGGGCGTGGCTTGCCTATGGCGGGATAGGAAGCAGGGAGAAAGAGCTCCGGCGTATACTCAGCATTACCACTCCTCAGAGACATCCAACTGACCCCAAACAACACAGCATGGTGCAGGGGAAGAGATCGTCATCAGCCTCAGCACCTCTGAATAGAGAGGGAGGCGAAATCACCCGTTTCCTGGATACAGGAGAAAGGATCTCTATCATATAATGATACCCCCCTCATTGTGCTACCGGACTTGTCCCATAGAACATTGCAGCTTCGTCAGGCTCGGAAGCCTCTGCTAAATGTGCTCAAGGATAACGGGATCCAGTACCGTTGGGATTACCCTTTTCAACTAATTGCCAAAAAGGGGGGGAAGACAGTGGTTTGCCGTCACCTGGGAGACCTTCCAAAGTTCGTTGAAGTGTTGAAGATTCCTGAAGTGAGACTGCCAGATTGACCAGTGTCAAATAGCCTGGAACCATTACCCACCAGAGAGCACTGGCACGCATAGCTTCTACAAAGTCAAGACAAGCAGGGAAAAGCCATCCATC
Organism: Dendrobates tinctorius; assembly: GCF_039654945.1. Lineage (NCBI taxonomy): Eukaryota > Metazoa > Chordata > Amphibia > Anura > Dendrobatidae > Dendrobates > Dendrobates tinctorius. The sequence continues at coordinate 63,087,894 of NW_027361671.1, read as the reverse complement.
AACAGCTCCATGAAAGGAAAAAGAACTGCTCGAAAAAAATGCAGTGTTTGCAGACGTCAAATAATGCTATGAAAACAAGTTCATAATCATTTAGAAACAACAATACTAATGTTTTAACTCAGGAAGAGTTCAGAAATCAATATTTTGTGGAATGACCATGATTTTACTCACAGCATTCATATGTGTCTTGGCATGCTTTCCTCCAGTCTTTCACACTGCTTTTGGGTGACCTTATGCCACTCCTGGCACAAAAATGTAAGCAGTTCTTCTTTGTTTGCTGGCTTGTAACTATCCATCTTCCTTTTGATTATATTCCAGATGTTTTCAATGGGGTTCAGGTCTGGAGATTGGGCTGGCTATAATAAGGATTTGATGTGGTGGTCCATCATCCACACATTGATTGACCTAGCTGTGTGGCATGGCGCATTGTCCTGCTGGAAAAAAGTCCTCAGAGTTGGGGAACATTGCCTGAGCAGAAGATATCAACTGTTTTTCCATAATAACTTTGTATGCGGCTTGATTCATATGTCCTTCGCAAAGATTAACCTGCCCAATTCCAGCCTCGCTGAAGCATCCCCAAATCAACGATTCTCCACCAAATTTCACAGTGGGTGCAAGACACTGTGGCTTGTACGCCTCTCCAGGTCTCTGTCTAACCATTAGATGACCAAGTGCTGGGCAAAGCTGAAAACTAGACTCATCCGCGAAGATTGCCTCACTCCAGTCCTCTATGGTCCAATCCTTATGTTCTTTGGCAAACTTCAGCCTGGCTCTCCTTTGCTTCTCAATGATGAAAGGCTTTTTTCTACCTTTACATGACTTGAGCCCTGCCTACAGGAGCCTGTTATGAACTGTTCTTGCCATGCACTTCACCCCAGCTGCCATTTGCCATTCCTTTCGTTGGTCACTTGATGTCATCCTGCGGTTGCTGAGTAACATTCGAATAAGATGACGGTCATCCTGGTCAGTGGAGAGTCGTTTTCAACCTCTGCCGGTCTGTAGCTTTGATGTCCCCAATGTCTGCTGCTTGACCTTGTTGTAATGGACTGCCATCTTAGAAATTTTAAGGATGGAGGCAACATGATGCTCACTGTATCCCTTTGCTAGTAAAGCCAGAAATTAGCCCTTCTTTCCTCATTCAAGACTTTTCTTTTCAACTCTTTTTAACTGCAGTCGCCTGTCTGGATCATCCTCCAATAAACCATGAATTAGACATGGACGATATGCTTTCCACCCAATAGATTTCAGGATTCGCATGATGGAAACTTGTGATATTCCCAATTCTAAAGAGACTCTTCTGGTGGACTTTTTTGAACTCTGAACAAATGTTTCAGCAACAAGTTGTTTATTATTTTCTATACAGGCTGTTTTGAGTCGACCAGTTTTTGGAGCATTAAGGATTGAGCCAGTGGCATCGACTGTGTCATGAATGCGGTAAATGGTTTGTTTCTTTGGGGCTTAAGTACCATATGTTTCAAACCAATTTGCTCTAACTGTTTCAGCATTTTGAGATTTCCAATACTCTTTTAAAATCAATTTTCTTTGATCTGTATTTAAATTATTTGTCATTATGGGTTATCTGAATTACCTGAAAAGAAAACAGATTTGGGGGAGATTATGGCTGTGTGCACACGCTGCGGATTAGGTGCGGATTCATCCGCGCGGATTTTGTAAAATCCGCAGGTCAAAATACCTGCGGTTTTACCTGCGGATTGCTCTGCGGTTTGTCATCTCCTCAATGGAGGAGATGGCAAACCGCAGCAGAATCCGCAGAAAGAATTGACATGTCAATTCTTTCTGCGGGTTGAAAACCGCAGATAATCCGCGCGGAAAATTCCGCACCGTCTGCATTGCGGTTTTTGATTCCCATAGGGAATCATGGTACTGTACACCGCAGCAAAAACTGCTGCGGGTCCGCAGCGGCCAAATCCGCTGCGGAACCGCAGCAAAATCCGCAGCGTGTGCACACACCATTATCTGTGAAAACTGGATCTGTGAAACTGACTCAATTGCCCTTAGCAACCAATCAGCTTCCACCTTACATTTTCCAAAGAGTCTGTGAAGAATGAAAAGTGGAATCTGATTGGTTGCTAAGGGCAACTGAGTCAGTTTCACTTTACACCATGTTTGATAAACCTCCCCCTTCATAACCCTATTACACATACTGTCCACCTACTTTCGGACCACTAGCTGAAGAGCCCGGCGTTGCCTGGGCATAGTAACCAACTGTGGTTAGTTATAACAAATTATAATGATTATATTGCACATAAAAAACATTTCACATCATATATTCAATACTACAGATTTGCAACACAAATTAACTAAACGATTACCCAAGTATTGATAGTATTTTATTTTCAACTCAAACAAGAGCCTTTTGAAAAACATGTGTATCTGTGTATCTAACCCTATCCTGTGTGATAATGTCTGCTGAGCTGTGTACCTAATCCTCTCCTGTGTGATACTTTCTGCTGAGTTGTGTATCTAATCCTATCTTGTGTTTTACTGACTGCTCAGCTGTCTATCTAATCCTATCCTGTGTGATACTACCTGCTGAGCCGTGCATCTAATCCTATCCTGTGTGATACTGTGTGCTGACCTGTGTATCTAATCCTATCCTGTGTGATACTGACTGCTGAGCTGTGTATCTAATCCTATCCTGTGTCATACTGACTGCTGAGCTGTGTATCTAATCCTATCCTGTGTGATACTGACTGCTAAGCCATGTGTCCAATCCTCTCCTGTGTGATACTGACTGCTGAGCGGTGTATCTAATCCTATCCTGTGTGATACTGACTGCTGAGCCATGTATCTAATCCTATCCTGTGTGATACAGGGCTCCCCCTGCAGTCTGTGTCAGAGGGTGGTCTGTGTTGGCACGGTAATAAATTGTGTTATTTCCAGCTTTACAGAAGGACGATAACACCATAGAAATAATAAGAATAATAGGCCAAATTGTTTAGTGAATTGGAACGCGCGGGGTTAAAATTTCACCTCACAACATAGCCTATGACGCTCTCGGGGTCCAGACGTGTGACTGTGCAAAATTTTGTGGCTGTAGCTGCGACGGTGCAGATGCCAATCCCGGACACAAACACATACATACACACACATTCAGCTTTATATATTAAAATACATATTACACACACATACATACACACACACACACACACACACACACACACACACACACATACATACATACATAAACACAGTGGGTACAGAAAGTGTTCAGACCCCTTTACATTTTTCACTCTGTTTCATTGCAGCCATTAATTCAAAAAAGTTCAAATTTTTTTTCTTATTAAAGGGAATCTGTCACCGGAAGCTGGCGGCCTATGTAAATGGCCTGTGCCCGGTCCAATGGGCAGTGTTTATTCTTCTTCTTTCTCAACCCCATCCGTGGCCCCCATCCGCGATCTTTGCCGGTATTAGAGAAGTTCAACTCCATAGTTCATGAGTGCGCAAAGCAATCATGCTTCGCGCACAAGCAGTATGCTTTGCCCAACTGCGGGCAATGCCGAAAATCAATACTGCGCATGCGCTGGTACACTATATCCCATAAGTATTTTGCTGTGTTCCAGGACATAGTATGCCGGCGCATGCGCAGTAATTATTTTCGGCTTTGCCCACAGTCGGGCAAAGCATATTGCGCGTGCGCAAAGCAAAATTGCTTTGTACACGAGCGAACTGTGGAGTTGAACTTCTCTAATACCGGCAAAGATCGCAGACGGGGACCACGGATGAGGTGGAGAAAGAAGAATAAACACCGCCCATGAGACCGGACACAGGCCATTTACATAGGCCGCCAGCTTCCGGTGACAGATTCCCTTTAATGTACACTGCACCTCATTTTGACTGAAAAAAAAAAAAAAAAACTGAAATGTAGAAATGTATGCAAATTTATTAAATAAAAGAAAAGCTGAAATATCTCATGGTCATAAGTATTCAAACCCTTTGCTCAGTTATTGAGTAAAAACACCCTTTTGAGCTAGTACAGCCATGAGTCTTCTTTGGAATGATGCAACAAGTTTTTCACACCTGGATTTGGGGATCTTCTGCCATTCTTCCTTGCATATCCTCTCCAGTTCTGTCAGGTTGGATGGTGAACAGCCATTTTCTGGTCTCTCTACAGATGCTCAATTGGGTTTAGGTCAGGGCCAGTCAAGAACGGTCACAGATTTGTACCAAAGCCACTCCTTTGTTATTTTAACTGTGTGCTTAGGGTCTTTGTCTTGTTGGAAGGTGAACCTTCGGCCAAGTCTGAGGTCCAGAGCACTCTGGAAGAGGTTTTCATCCAGGTTATCTCTGCACTTGGCTGCTTTCAGGTTTCCTTCAATGGCAACCAGTCGTCCTATCCCTGCAGCTGAAAAACACCCCCATAGCATGATGCCGCCACCACTTTTCACTGATGGGATTGTATTGGGCAAGTGATGAGCAGTGCCTGGTTTTCTCCACACATACTGCTTAGAATTATCACTAAAAAGGTCTATCTTCGTCTCATCAGACCAGAGAATCTTATTTCTCATAGTCTGGGAGTCTTTCATGTGTTTTTTAGCAAACTCTATACAAGCTTTCATATGTCTTGCACTGAGGAGAGGCTTCCGTCGGGCCACTCTGCCATAAAATGCCCGACTGGTGGATGGCTGCAGTGATAGTTGACTTTGTGGAAGTTTCTCCCATCTCCCTACTGCATCTGTGGTGCTCAGCCACAGTGATCTTGGGGTTCTTCTATAGCTCTCTCTCCAAGGCTCTTCTCCCACGTTTGCTCAGTTTGGCTGGACGGCCAGGTCTAGGAAGACTTCTGGCGGGCCCAAACTTCTTCCATTTAAGGATTACGGAGGACACTTTTCTCTTAGGAACCTTGAGTACTGCAGAAATTTTTTTGTAACCTTGGCCAGATCTGTGCCTTGCCAAAATTCTGTTTCTGAGCTCCTTGGCCAGTTCCTTTGACCTCATGATTCTCATCTGGTCTGACATGCACTGTTAACTGTGAGGTCTTATATAGACGGTTTGTGCCTTTACAAATCAAGTCATATCAGTTTAATAAAACACAGCTGGACTCCAATGAAGGAGTAGAACTGTAAGGATCTTAACTGTGCACCTGTTTTGCCTGATCTTGCCCTTATCCAAGATGGAGTTAGTGGCTTCACGGGGGCCATCTTGTTTCCTGTCTGACATTCCTTGTTTCCTGTCTGCTGCATATATGAAGGGACTCTGCACACTATACCTTGCTTGTGTCTCTCATACTTCATTTGCTGCCAAGCTAGAAGGACTTGCACCTCACCTGTCTCTTCTGTTCATCGGGTTACCCCATTTGTTACCGGTCTGCCTTCCACCTGAAAGACTCTGCTTTCCTGGATCTGCTCTGCACCCACCTCCGCTGCGGCCTGCTCTCCGCTAAGAGCCCAGTCCACTTTCCGGACCTCGGGATCCTGCATTTCCGGGCTTGAACTTTCATCATCGGTCTGTACTGACAACACCTTGATTTTTACTGAGCCTACATTATTTGCTGCTTGATTCTTTGAGCCTCTCTTTACGTTTTACCTGTTAACTGAAGCCTGTCTGCCTACAATATCTATCTTTCTATCTATCTAGAGATATATATATATATATATATATATATATACACACACACACACACACAACACACATATACACACACACTGTAATTGCCTTAAACTGTCCGTCATCCACTTCCGTCTGGATGTCCCCGAATCCCACAATGCGCGGCATCGGAAGTACGCTGACCGCCATTTTGGAACACCCAAGTGATGCCGCTCGTATCCAAGTGATGCCTCCGTGCAGTCACAGCCGGCAGGAAAGACCACGGCTTGAGGCCTGTGCTGGAGACTGGGTGCGGCCACCCTCTGGTTGCACCACACACCCTCTCCAGCACAGGCCGCAAAACACAGTCTTTCCTGACGGCTGTGAGAGGGATGTAACGAGAGGGTGTAATGGGGGGGTAATGAGAGGGATGCCGCCACCGGACCCCCGCCAGGACCCACCTCCTGACTACACGCGCAGGATCCCTCCGCTGCCTGCTCAACCACCTCCGTGCAGTCACAGCCGGCAGGAAAGACAGCGGCTTGAGGCCTGTGTTGGAGATTGGGTGCAGCCACCCTCTGGTGGCGCCACATACTATTGCCAGCACAGGCCGCAAAACACAGTCTTTCCTGCCGGTTGCGACTGCACGGAAGAGGGTGGGCCGCCACCCCCAGCGCCACAAAGCTGCCCCCATCGTGATGTTACTGCTCTCCTGATGTGATATTTCAGTTTATCTTTTTTAATAAATTTGTAAAACTTTCTACATTTCTGTTTTTTCAGTCAAGATGGGGTGCAGAATGTACATTAATGAGAAAAAAAAAATGAACTTTTTTGATTTTATCAAATGGCACTGTCATGCTCGCGCCTTGGCTGATTGGCGCGAGCCGGGGGGTTGTGGCTCCACTGAGCCACAAACAAGACTATCCTGGAAGGGGCGTGACTACGACAGCTACCTCGGTCTTCACTGGAGCCTCTGATGGTGAGACCAGGCTTGTGCGGCAGATAGCTGTCGGGTGCCACTCCAGGGTGGTGTCTGGCTGTGGCTGCTGATCCCACTCGGGGACAAGTCACTTGGATAGAAGCTACAGACAGGCAGGCAGACATGACAGGCACGGCTGAGACACTGGGCAAGCAGGAGTGGCTTGGAGACACAGGACAGGCGGGCACGGCTCGAGACACAGGACAGGCGGGCACGGCTCGAGACACAGGACAGGCGGGCACGGCTCGAGACACAGGACAGGCGGGCACGGCTCGAGACACAGGACAGGCGGGCACGGCTCGAGACACAGGACAGGCGGGCACGGCTCGAGACACAGGACAGGCGGGCACGGCTCGAGACACCGGACAGGCAGTCACGGCTCGAGACACAGGACAGGCAGTCACGGCTTGAGACACAAGACACGCTGGCGTGGTATGAGAAGGAACAGGTAGGGGCCTGTTCACACAGCAGGTGCAGATATTGTTGTAAGCAGGAAGGAGTGGAGTATGTTGGAACAGGTTAGGAACTGTTCACACAGGAGGTGCAGGTAAGCATACAGGCAGGAGTGCGGAGTAGGCGGAGCCGCAGGAGTGTGGAGTAGGCGGAGCTTGCAAGAGTGCAAGGTAGGCGGAGCTTGCAAGAGTGCAAGGTAGGCGGAGCTTGCAAGAGTGCAAGGTACAGACAGAGAGGAGACAGGGAAAGACACAGCAGGGAAAGGAACCACAGACAAGGAGACTGACAGACAGAGGGAAGACGGAGTTCAGACAGAAACACAGTACAAGACAAGGTACAGGGACCGAAGGATACAGGGGACCAGGATATTCTGCCTCCTGGAGGGCGAGCAGAGAAGTACCAGGCAAGTACTCAGACAAGGCTAGGACAAGACAGGAACCAGGATATAAGCCTCCCGGTGGGCACCCAGAGAGTACAAGACAAAGCTTGGAGTAAGCCTCTCAGAGAAGGCAAGACATAGGACAGGGCCTGGCTTCCTCAGCAGCAAGGCGCTAACTGAGTTTGAGACATTGCACAGGCAAGGGTTAGTGGGTGTGGTGGAACTAAATAGTCAAGGGCTCAAGGTGATTGGTCAGGGACAGATTACACAGGTGCACCTTGACTGCATAAGAACCAGAGAGTTCTGGCGCCGCCCCCTATACACGCATAGCTTGGAAGCATACAGGAGAGGAGAGACACAGAGCACGGAGCACAGGGCTGGCAACAGACAGAATTCACAGCATGGCTTGAAACAATAAGTAAGTTGGTGTGTGGGGGAGGCCATGCAGTGATGCCAGCAGGGTTGTTACAGGCTGCAATGAAACAAAGAATGAAAAATTTAAAGGGGTCTGAATACTTTCCGTACCCACTGTATATACAGATGCAAATACATATATATGTTCTCCAGGAGAACTGGAGAAGATGTGGAAGATGAAGGCAACAGTGGTTCACATAGCGTTATGGCAGTCCGTTTAATGTATTGCGTTACAAAGCGGCATTAACGAGATGTAACGCATCCGTTAACGCTGCCATAGACTACTATAATGTAGCGCATCGCTAACACATGTCATAATTGGCATGCGTTAGTGATGTGCTGTCATGCTGTGACGGCCCCTCGGACGCGGTCTGCAGCGTTCGAGGGTCCATCACTGCTAGCGCAGATGGAGCATCTGCGCTAGGGCGATCGCATAATGCGATCAAAATAAGGAGTAGCGTTAGTGCAGTCTGTTTAACGTATGCATTGAACGGACTGTTCAACGCTATGTGAACCTAGCCTAAGTTGGGAAAATGAAAATGACTACAACAGATCCCAGGAGCAACATCTGAACTCTCTCCAGAAAAGCACAATACTGGGAACAAGTAAGATACTGCGCAGAACCCTCAAACTCCCAGGCCTCTGGTAGAGGAAATGAAAATGAAAAAGGACAGAAAAATATACATACACGTATACACATATATACATATACATACACACGAACTAATCAATGATGCGAGGTGATCAGATGAGCCGTGGAGGAGGTCGGCCACATAGTACAGAGAATTGCTGGAGAGGGCTGCAGAAACCACTGTGGGGGATGGGGACACAGAGGATTGATACCAGCTCCCTGCTGCCATCCTCTGTAGTGAGCTCTCCTCCCCAACCTCTTCTCTGTAGGTATTTGGTCAGTATTTTACATCACTATTTGTAAACTGAAATCAGGAGTGGAACAGTCAAAGGAAAAGTAAAATATTAACAAGTGCACCACTTCTGCATTTTTCACCCACTCCTGGTTTCCGCTTACACAAATACTGATCAAATATTGAATGTGTGCATGTGGCCTTAGCCAGGCTCTTCCTCCACCATTGTGCCCAGCAGGCTTTATGGCTCAGGCCTCCCGACTACAGGTGAACACTCACCATTGGGATGTGCCATGCATGAGTACAGAGATGGGAGCCAGTGAGCGCTCTTCACCAGTCTGGTGGGGAGGAAAGCGCTCATTGGCCAGAGCCTTTCTTCCTGCATGACACGCCCTCTTCTTCAATTACTGCACTCTGTGCACCGCTTGCTCCCTGGCTCAGGCTATCCACATTTTTATGAGCGGGAGTGAGAGGGGCCCGGTGTCAAGCAGCATCAGGCCCCTCTCCCTTCCGCCCATAATCTTGACCAATAGCGTCTGAATGATCCAATGCTACGGGCAGTATGCCCTGCCTGCAAGGGCTCCTCTGCACCTCCATGCCCTGGTGCAGTTGCTCCAGCAACAGCAGTATGTCTGCCCCTGCTTATGATAATCCATTTGTGGTAATAAGAATCACACCTATTCCGATTACAAGGATAGTGCTAAAGTGAAGAAATTTAAACTTAATTACCTGTTCCCACTAGGCATCTGTATTTTAAGGTGTTAAGGTGGCTTTACACATAGCGATATCGCTAGCAATATCGCTAAAGCGTCAACGATTTTGTGACGCAGCAGCGATATTGCTAGCGATATCGCTATGTGTGATACTTACCTCCGACCGGCTCCCCCGCTGTCTGTCGCTGATCGCGCAACTCCATTTCTCATCGTGCGCCTCCTGCTGGCGCCGACGAGCGACACGTGGACGCGGACGGGAGGATGTCAGGATCGCCGCATCTGAAAGGTAAGTAACGACCGCTGTATCGCTGCTGCATCGCTGTGAGATCTGCCTGTGTGACCGGGTCGTATCGTGGTCGGGATCGCTGGTGCATCGCTGAATGTAAAGGGGCCTTTATGCTATGTTCACACTAACGTATTAACGAGATGGTAACACCTTTCAAAATGTGGCACCTGGTGAAAACAACTATTTTTTTTCACCATGAAGTTGTGGTCCACAAGACACTTTTTTACTGCAGTGAAAATCTAACATTACATTGCAACCACTCAGAGGACTAGATAGAGACCAATCCCTTAGAAGGCGTTTTCCAAGAAAAACAATGGTTTATCCCAAAAACTTCAACTGCTACCAAACAGTTATCAAAATACCAGAGAGATTTACTTACTTACCTTCCTCTACTAAAGTGACAGCTCTCCATCGCTTACTCAGACTGCTGCGATGTCACGAGTGCAGCCAATCACCATGCTCAGCATTGATACCAATGTAGTTGGTACAAAATCCCCTGAGCAAATTATCGGCTGCATTGGTCCCATGAGCTGTAATTGCGATGTCTTTGCTGCAGTCCATCAAAAAAGACCACGGAACTAAAAGAGTGCAGGCACTGTAGCAAGGGGGGTGAGTAAAAGTTAGGTATTTGTGTAATAGATTGCTAACAGGTGAAGTTCCAAAATGTAATTTTCTGAAAACCCTTTTAATAAAAGTGTGATATTGCTTATTATTAACATTGCCTTTCCTGTGTAACTGACAGTCATTGATGCATGACCTATAACGTGCACTGACCGTGGCATGAATTTACTTGTCTTTCTCCAGGAAAACCCAGTTACTGCTCGAGGATGAGCAAGGTAGATAAATGAGAATTCCACGTCTCCTTCACCTTCCTTTTCTGGACTGGTAACTGGAGATGAAACAGCTGAGTGCCAGCTTACAGTATTGTACCAGACCTTTACAAGGCAGTCATCCTGTGAAAACAGGCAGATAAATAACATTCAGGTGAAGCATGAAAATAAAGCCCGACGACAACTGAACGATATCCGGAAAACCGTACAACTTGTAGGCCTTGAGCTTCCTATTGTCCCCAAGCCTTCAGAGAAAAAGCACAGTGAAGCTGGTACCTTCTAATGATATGATCCTCTGATACTTGGACATCCTAAAATGTAAAATCAATTTCCAAGAATATGAGAGCAAAGGTGGCAACTTTTCCTGCTGGCTTCATAGCTAATGAAGCATACAGCAATACATCCTGGAAGCAAAATCAATGCTCAACACCACAATGTGACCTCTGAAGAACACGGCTCTGTGGGGACTTAAGTTATCATCAAAAAACTACCCAAGTTCATGTAAAAATTTGGTTTTAATTACATTTTTTTTTCTCATCTTCCATGTCGCTAGCTTTCAATTTTTACTCTGGCCACTAAAGCTGATACCTACTATTCTGTAGAGATTACTTCAGCAATCACCTCATCATTACAGGCAAGACAAGTTCACCTCACAGAAATACCGAAATAATAACGTTCTAAATTTATCTGTTTTTGACTGTGTCTTTCTATTTTCTCTTTAAAAGTTATAACTTGAGAAAAATATTAAAAAGATTAGAAAGGAGAGAAGGAGTTTAGACATTAGTAGAGGTTTTTAGTATTTGACGGCGTAGGACGGTCCCGATCAGGGTCACCTTGTCGACGGTGGGACGGCTTTTATGCTGTTTTTGATCAAAAACAGTATTACTAAGAACCCTGTGTTATTTAAATGCACTTTTGCTTTTTACTTTTTTAGTCACAGCAGGGTTTACGTTTACTTTGATCCTTGTACCTTTTTCATTAGTAGAGGAAAGTAATGAGCAGAAAGCAAAAGTTCATGTGACACAGTTAAAAATGGTGACAATTTTATAAGATTTTGTTTCAAATACAAAATATACATTTAAATTTGATATTCTTTTAACCTTGCAATTGCTTTTAAGAGATCTTGTGTAAATAGATTCTGGTGTATCTAGTGAATGATGCAGCCTATACAGGTCAAGATTAGAAGTCAGCAATATTTATCCGACATTTCTATCTCCATTGCCCGCAGCATATCTACATTTTTTTGGGACTTCTTACAGGGTCATTGAGGCCACATTTCGCCTTTAAAAGTTCAAAACCACTGATTGGCTATGTGGTCAGGTGAATGACAGAGAGGACATCATCCCATTAATCAAAGGACTCAGCGCCAATCGTTGGAAAAGGCATGACCACATCCAGGTCCAGCACAGAGCACCAGAGCAGTGGTGCTGGAGCGGTAAATAACACTTATATGTTTTATAATAGTCAAGCCCTACAAAAAAAAAGGAATAGAATGCCCATTTATTCTTTCCCTATTAATTGATCTTACATAAATTGTATTTTGTTGCGTAGCTATATTTTACCTTCTTTTAATAATCATGGATTTCATCATCAATTAATACTTTACAATTGGTTTCTTTTGTATATCTATGTAAAGCATGTGTGGTCTTTTGCAGGCGATGATGCACCCTGTATTTCTGATTAATTAGATGAAATAAAGCCTACATTTCTTCTGGTTACTGGTCCTCAGGCGGGATCACACACAACTGAAGAAGCAGGAAGGTGAGCTGATGGTGTACTTATTCAAGCCAAAATTAAAATCCCCTTTCATGCAACGTAAATTGATAAAGTATACCTGTGGACAGGGCATGTTATTTAACCAATGAATCATCATTTTATGATTTTACAAACTAAAAGATGAAACCATGTGAATATGGTGGTAAAGGTGCCAATATACATTAAACTATACTTGTTGGAAATGGACAATTTTATCAAGACTTTGACGGGAACATTTTAACAATGGACAATTGTATTTGCCGATTCGCAAAGAAAGTTCCCAGAAAGATTCTCCTTCACCCGCTGCCATTAAACACATTTGGCAGGAAACAATGGGTGCAGACTGGTCCGAGATACGTTAACAAATAATCAATGCCTTCTTACTTTAGAGGACATGGTTTTCAAATACCCAATCCTTACAGAAGACAATTTTACTATCTCTGAAATTAGACATTACGTAAGCTCAATATTGTAGACATACCGGATGATGCTAGAACACACCCTCTAAATTTAATATCCATTAAAGCCCAAATGGGAACTTATTCTATGAGTCTTATATATAAATCATTAAAGCCTTCTATACATTGGTCAGACTCTTCGCCAAGCCCAGGAAAATGGGTTGCTCAATTAACGAACTGTCGAGTAAATGACTTTTTGGAAGCCACTCTGCGTATTAACTCTGTATTACCATATGACAGTTACATAACCATGTCTCTTATGATATTTCATAGAGCATACATCTCCTCGGAGGTCAAGTCTAAAATGTCCCCCTCAGGGGACTATGTCTGCCCTAAATGCTTACACTCTCCAGCTGATATTTTCCATTGCCTTTGGGACTGCCCAAAAATAAGGGAGGTGTGGGATACACTTCTGCAACATCTCATCAACACTTTTGGCATATCTATCTCTCTCTCCCCGGAGTGGGCCATATTTAATATTCTCGCACAGGACCAGTTGGTGAGGCTTTCTGTCCAGCAGCGCCGCATCTTGTTCATATGGGCGGCAGTCACACATAAAAGTATTCTCCATTTGTGGGCACAAGATGTAACACCTTCTTTGAGCCTAATTACTACAAAAGTAACATATCTCTTTAAAATGGATTGGATAGAGGCTTTACTTAATAAAGAAAAAAAAGACACAAACGTTTTTTTTTCATATGGTCCTCTTTTATCAATACTCAGACATCTTCCACACGCCAGGCGATACATAATTGTTTCCAGCTCACCAATTGGTATATGAGAGAGCAGCTTGCCGGTAATATCCCTGTTAGACTAGATTGAAATTGTGTTACGAAGTTATGGAGTCTGCCCGGGGGAGTGGGGGGAGGAGGGGTAGGGTTATAGTTGAAAAAATGCCGTCTAATGTTAATAATATTGCATAGATGTTCTTCTGTTTTGTTATTGGACATTATATGTATACTTTGCATTACACTCAATAAAGACTGTTAAAAAAAAATAAACAAACACATTTGGCAAAAATAGTCAAGTCTGAACTGAAGCAAATGCTGGAAGGCAGGCATTCATTCATTGTTTATTCACCCAACATCACACAGGGAGACTGGCTGAACGTGACTGACACTGCACCCAAAGTGGCTAATGACTACTTTCCAATTTATGTGAACTTTGGCCATCATTGGATGGTGGAGTTTTGGGCGTGTGTGGTCAGCTTTCCTGTTTGGTTTTTAAGTCACTGAGGCATCATAATTCACCCACCACTATTAGGAGGATTTGTTAATAAACTTCAACTTTACATTTTGCGTGTGTGCCTTTTCAGCTGTAAAAAAAAAAAAAAAAAAAAAAAAAAACAGGACTAGTTCCTAAAGACACTTTTTTGATAAAATTTGGATCTCACTACACCTTTGAAAAACCCCACCCTCAAACATGTGCAAAAACTTCACGGTGAACAGTACATTATACTTCCAACTTGTCTTAATACTCTCTTACGAAGATACAAGATAACGAAACACTCACCTTTCCAGCTGTAGCAAAAAATTCTCCATCTGGTGAAAACTTCATAAGATGGACTGAAAAAGCGGTTCTGTAATAAAAAACAAACATTTTTTTTATGAGTAGTAGATAAAGATTACCTCCAAAGCAAGCAAATACATTAGTGAAGACCCAGATTCACATACCCAATACCAAAAGAGAGCAGAAGTTTCATCTCTTGGAGAGTCCCTTACCATATCATTTCCTAGTTTATAGTCATTGAGACAGCTGATTTCTCGCCTTCTCTTACATCAAACACCTTTGAGGTTATCCTGGTGTAAGAGCGGTCACCTTTGTATTAAGGATGCACAGAGCATTGGCACAAGGTGCAGGACATCTTCCATTCTGGAGTGTTTTTTTCACTCGCTAAACTTGGGTGCATTTCATATGTACAGATGTAATCATCATTAAAGGGAATGAGTCACCAGCTAATTGCTATGTAATCTGATCACAGCATAATGTAGAAACAGAGAGCACAATTACAGCGATTTGTCACTTACCAGGCTTTGTTTTGCTGAATCAGTAGTTTGTCAGCAGGGACAACTTGTCCAATTCCACCCCAGCACTGATTAGCAGCTCTCTGTCACTATACAATGCACACAGAAAGGTGTGGTGTGGGTTATAGCCACCTCAGCTCTGCTAGATCTGCAGTAGAGAAACCTCCTACTATCATAATTGCTGCACCCCGTAAACTAAGTGATACATCACATGAATCAGTGTCTCTATCTCTACCTCACAATGCTGTAAAGATTACATGCTCACAGATCCCTTAACCCCTTCCTGACCCATGACGCCTACGAAGGAGTCATGAAAAGCTGTGCCAATACGACCCATGATGCCTACGTAGGCGTCATGATATAAGTCACCCTCCTGTGGGTCGGGTGACTGAGGTTACTTAAAGGTCACCCGACCTTTAAGTAACACACACAGGAGGCTTTGTGCTTCTACACGGGGGGGGTTGGCTTAGCCCCAACGTGGCTACAATTGCTCTGATTAGCTGTTAAAAGTGAAACAACCAATCAGAGCGATAGTATTATTTCATCAGTGAAATTTGATGAAATATTACAATCCAGCCATGGCCGATGCTGCAGTAGCGTCGGACATGGCTGGAGACACTAATCTGACCCCCCCACACACACACACACCAGCTGGCGGTGGCTATCGGCCGCTGCAGTCACGATTTGCTCCCCCTCCCCTTCCCTCCGCTCCCCCCCGAAGTCCGCTATTTTTCCATTAGGGTTAGAATTAGGGTTAGGGATGGAATTAGGGCTAGGGTTGGAATTAGGGTTGGAACTAGGGTTAGGGTTGGAATTAGGGCAAATTATCGGCTGCAATGGCCCCATTAGCTGTAATTGTGATGTCTTTGCTGTAGTCCATCAAAAAAGACCGCGGAACTAAAGGAGTGCAGGCACTGTAGCGAGGGGGTGAGTAAAGGTTAGGTATTTATCCTGTTACCCCTGTGAAAATAAAAAATTGAGGGCTAAAAATCATTTTTTGAGGAAAAAAATGATTCTTTATTTTTCACGGCTCTGCGTAAAAATGATTCTTTATTTTTCACGGCTCTGCGTTATAAACTTCTGTGAAGCACTTGGGGGTTCAAAGTGCTCACCACACATCTAGATAAGTTCCTTGGAGGGTTTAGTTTCCAACATGGGGTCACTTGTGGGAAGTTTCTACTGTTTAGGCACATCAGGGGCTCTGCAAACGTAATATGATGCCCGCAGACCATTCCTTCAAGTTGGCATTTCAAAACGTCACTACTTCCCTTCCGAGCCCCGACGTGTGCAAAAACAGAGGTTCCCCCCCATATGGGATACCAGCGTACTCAGGACAAACTGGACAACAACTTTAGGGGTCCAATTTCTCCTGTTACCATTGTAAAAATAAAAAACAGCGGGCTAAATAAACATTTTTTGAGGAAAAAAAAAAATAAAGTGCTCACTATGCATCTAGATAAGTTCCTTAGGGGGTCTAGATTCCAAAATGGGGTCATTTGTGGGAGAGCTCCAAAGTTTAGGCACACAGCGGCTCTCCAAACACGACATGGTGTCCGCTAACGATTGGAGATAATTTTCCTTTCAAAAAGTCAAATCAGGGCTGTGGAGTCGGTAAGCCAAACCTGTGACTCCGACTCCGACTCCTCAATTTCCCTTACACCGACTCCGACTCCAACTCCGACTCCACGACTCCGACTCCCACACATATTGCTTATATTTAAGTGAAAAATTTATTGTAGTACAATGTGATCCTCAGACATTTAATCATTTTTATGATCCAATAATCAAGATATTTAGATAGAACAGAATATATATTGGTGTACTACCCGGTTTTCATTCTTTTTGGTACAGATACGATATGGATAGACAGATATGGATAAATGGATAGATAGAGCAGATTTCTAATCTGCTTTTGCTATTGAAAACATTATCTATGAGCTCAAAAACCTTTCAGGTGATGCAGTTTTTTAAAAAGATGATCAGCTTTTGCAGCTGAAAAACGTATCCTCAAAAAACACAGGAAAAACGCTGTGTGTGAATGTAGCCTTAGATCAGGAATATAACAGCCATTTATAGGACATTTCATAACTTTCCCAAACTCCTATGAAAAAATATTCAGCACATCCTGCATTGAATTACTGTACCCAATTTATTATATATTTTAGGAGTCGGAGTCGGTCCATTTTACACCGACTCCAACTCCGACTCCGACTCCACCAAAATGAGCACCGACTCCGACTCCACGACTCCGACTCCACAGCCCTGAGTCAAATGACGCTCTTTCCCTTCTGAGCCCTGCCGTGCACCCAAACAGTGGTTCCCCCCCACATATGGGGTACCAGCGTACTCAGGACAAACTGGACAACAACTTTTGGGTTCCAATTTATCCTGTTACCCATGGGAAAATAAAAAATAGCGGGCTAAAAAATTATTTTTGAGGAAAAAAAATGATTTTTTATTTTCATGGCTCTGCGTTTCAAAAAACTTCTGTGAAGCACTTGGGGGTTCAAAGTGCTCACTACACATCTAGATAAGCTCCTTGGGGGTTATGGTTTCCAAAATGGGGTCACATGTGGGGGGTTTCTACGGTTTAGTCACATGAGGGGCTCTGCAAACGCAACATGACGCCCGCAGAACATTGCATCAAAGTCTGCATTCCAAAATGGCGCTCCTTCCCTTCTGAGCTCTCCCATGCACCCAAACAGTGGTTCCCCCCAAGTATGGGGTATTGGTGTACTCAGGACAAATTGCACAACATCTTTTGTGGTCCACTTTCTCCTGTTAGTCTTGTGAAAATCAAAAATAGCGGGCTAAAAAATAATTTTTGAGGAAAAAAAAAAAGATTTTTTTATTTTCACTGCTCTGCGTTATAAACTTCTGTGAAGCACTTGGGGGTTCAAAGTGCTCACCACACATCTAGATAAGTTCCTTCGGGGGTCTAGTTTCCAAAGTGGGTTCATTTGTAGGGGAGCGCCAATGTTCAGTCACACAGGGGCTCTCCAAACGCAACATGGTGTCTGCTAATGATTTGAGCTAATTTTCCATTCAAAAAGTCAAATGGCAATTTATCCTGTTGCCCATGTGAAACTGAAAAAACTGAGGCTAAGAAAATTTTTGTGAAAAAAAAGTCCTTATTTTACGGATCAATTTGTGAAGCACCTGGGGGTTCAAAGTGCTCATTATGCATCTAGATAAATTCCTTGGGGGGGGTCTAGTTTCCAAAATGGGGTCACTTGTGGGGGAGCTCCAATGCTTAGGCACAAAGGGACTCTCCAAACACGACATGGCAACCGCTAAATATTCCAGCATATTTTCCATTCAAAAAGTCAAATGGCGCTCCTTCTCTTCTGAGCCCTGCCGTCCACCCAAACAGTGGTTTATGACCACAAATAAGGTATCGGTGTACTCAGGTGAAATTGCCCAACAAATTGTAGGATCCATTTTATCTTGTTACCCATGTGAAAATGAAAAAATTGATGCCAAAAGAAAATTTTTGCTGGAAAAATTAAAATGTCCATTTTTTCCTTCCACGTTGCTTTAGTTCCTGTGAAGCACCTGAAGGGTTAATAATCTTCTTGAATATAGTTTTGAGTAGCTTGAGGGGTGCAGTTTTTAGAATGGTGTCACTTTTGGGTATTTTCTGCCATATAGACCCCTCAAAGTGACTTCAAATGTCAGGTGGTCCCAAAAAAAAAATGGTTTTATAAATTTTGTTGTAAAAATGAGAAATTACTGGTCAAATTTTAATCCTTATAATTTCCTGGGTCATGAAGGGGTTAAAATGAGGCCTATCACTGGTACATAGCTGACCATTTTATGTAAATAGAATATCCCACCATCTAAAAATTGACAGTTTCCATCTTATTCCCACTACTCTCCTCGAATAGCTCAGGTTATTCTTTGTAAAACTTGGCCATACGGTTCAAAAAATAAGGAGGAAAAAAACAGAATACTCAGGAATTAAAGAAGTGCAATAACTGTCCACTTTTGACCTGGTATATAAGAATACACAGCTACATAATAAAAACTTTTCTTTTTTTATTTAGACAGATTTAGAAAAGAAACCGGTCCTTAAACTGACTCTAAAGGATCTGATTTTCTAGCAAATGTCTGGTTCGACCTTCCGAGCTACAGGAGACCAGTATGCTGTGCACGTTTCTATACTCCTCCTCGGCAACACTTGCAGTCAGACTGCAAGATCCTGCAAGTTATCGGGAGGCCACCCTGTTCTGACTAGCGCTGTTTGGTGATGGTATTGCTGCATTTTGTTACAGATTGTCATGATACCAAATCATTACACTCTTCTGCCGTCCATGAAAATTGAACAGGTAGAAATAGAAAGGTATCTGGCAATGGAAGTTTAGTTATACATTTTTTAGCATAGGAGTCTATTGGGGAAGAATTGGAAGCAGATGGAATCTATGGAGGAACCCATTAAGTGTACATTTTTGTTCCCTTTTTTTACCCATTGTACATGACTACATTACGTGGCAACAAAAAATAAAATTTTTGTTTCAACATTATTATTTTGAAACTCCCTCCTTCATCCCTTCAGACCTACTACTAGCTAGAGATGACTGGACATCATGCAATGAGATTTGGTTATTATAAATGAGCCAAATTCAAATGGATCTGAATGTGTGCAATCCTAATACATAAGAAAAAGCACACTTATTTACTTTACAACTTACATGTTCTTTTGGGAGCTGTCTAGTACTTTGAACATGAGATATATATAAACTTCCTTCTTACCCCCCCACTGGGGGTGGTCTTATTTGTCCTTTCTCATTCTCGGGTCCTCTACCAGAGGCCTAGGAGTTTGAGGGTTCTGCGCAGGATCTTAGTTGTTCCCAGCATTGCGCTTTTCTGGATAGAGAATTGAGATGTTGCTCCAGGGATCTGTTGTAGCCATTCTTCCAACTTAGGGGTCACTGCTCCAAGTGCTCCTATAACCAGTTCTCCTTTGAGGCCCTGGTATTTCTCCAGCTTCTCATATTCCTTCTTTCTGATGTTGCTGTCACTTGGCACTGCCACGTCTATTATCATTGCTGCGTTCTGATCCTTGTCTACCATCACAATGTCTGTTGGTTAGCCAACACCTGCTTATCCGTCTGGATCTTGACGTCCCACAGGATTTTAGCCCTTTCATTCTCCACCACTTTCTCTGGGGTTACCCACCTGGACTTAGGGGAAACTTAGCCCATATGCTGTGCAGATATTCCTGTATACAATTCCCGCTACTTGGTTGTGGCGTTCAGTATACGATGTTCCTGCTTGCATTTTGCATCCTGACACTATGTGTTGGACGGCTTCTGAGGTTTCTTTGCATAGCCTGCACCTTGTGTCTTGCGTGGTAGATTCCTGCTTCTATGAATCTGGTACTTAGTGCTTTCTCTTATGTTGCTATGATTAGTGCCTCTGTGCTGTCTCGGAGTCCAGCTTTCTCCATGTCAGCTACCTCCATTATCTGTCGATGGTAGATCCCATGCAGCGGCTTGTCTTGCCATGGCGCTTCATGTTCCTGTTCTTCCTTCCAGTTCTGTTGTTGTTGCTGCCTTAGGCTTTCTCTTAGCATCTCATGTTTTGGTGCCATTTGTCTGATGTAACATAGTAACAGTTTTTAAAGTTGAAGGGAGATTTTAACCCCTTCCTTACCGATGACGGAATAGTACGCTATCGGTAAAGATCCCCTGCTTTAAGGTGGGCTCTGGCGGTGATCCCACCTCAAAGCCGCGACATGTCAGCTGTTAAAAACAGCTGACAATGTGCCCGCAATAGGCGCGAGAGGAATCGCCATCCGCCCGTGCCTATTAACTAGTTAAATCCCACTGTCAAAGCTCACAGCGGGCATTTAAATAGCACTTCCGGCCGCCGGGCTGGAATTGAGCTCATCGCAGACCCCCGTTACGTGATTGGGGGTCGGCGACGCGTTGCCTGACAACCAGAGGCCTCAGAGACCTCTATGGTTGTTGCTGGCAGATCACTTTGAGCGCCGCCCGGTACTCATGAAAGAATAAAGTTACGTTAAAAACAAGCACACCATCGTTTTTCTTGTGAAATTCTCAATAAGTTTGATGTATCACAGGACCCTATTCCCACTGGAAAAAATAAACTTGGATACAAAATGGCTGACTTCAAAATGGCCACCATGGTCACTACCCATCTTGAAAAGTTTCCCCCTCCAACATACTAATGTGCCACAAACAGGAAGTTGATATCACCAAACATTCCCATTTTATTTAGGTGTATGCATATAAATGGCCCACCCTGTATATAACAGAAAAGTATTAAGTTACGTACCGGTAATGGTATTTTTCGGAAGCCCATGACAGCACCACGAGAGAGAGGGGATCCGCCCTTTGGGAACAGGAAACCTACAGATACAAAAGGGCGGCACCTGTCCCATGCATCAGTTGGATTACAGAGCTTGAGAGGCTACCATGGTTAGTACACCGCATATACACAATATATACAACCTATCTATCCTATTTACAATTCTTTAAACCATCTCCCACATAAGGTGAACTCGCGAAAACAATCCTCTAAAGGGGTGCACCCTTATACGTGAACAAGGGAGGGAACTAAGGGTGCTGTCATGGGCTTCCGAAAAATACTGTTACCGGTACGTAACTTAATACTTCATTCGGACTCCCAAGACAGCACCACGAGAGAATTACAGAGATGTAAACTAATTTAGGGAGGGACTACAGCCTGCAACACCCTTAGCCCGAAGGTGAGATCTGAGGAGGCACCCATGTCTAACTGATAGTGGTTAAAAAAGGTGGAAGGAGATGACCAGGTGGCCGCCTTACATATCTGGTCAATTGATACTCCCGATCTCTCTGCCCAGGATGATGCCATGGCACGAGTGGAATGCGCCCTCAGGTTCTGTGGAGCCGGACCGTCACCTGCTGTGTAGGCAAGAGAGATAGCCTCCCTAATCCACCTCGCTAACGTGCGCTTTGACACTCTATACCCTTTCCTGGGACCTTGGAAGGATAAAAATAATGCGTTCTCCTTCCTCCAAGTATCTGTGGCTGCTAAATATTTAAGTAGGCATCTCTTAACATCTAGAGCCTGAAGTTTTTGTTCTTTAGGATTGGTTGGATTAGGGAGGAAGGAAGGCAGAACTATTTCTTGTGTCCTATGAAAATGAGATGCTACCTTGGGAAGGTATGCCGGATCTGGCCTTAGGATTACTCTATCCTGTAAGAATTCTGTGCAAGGGGGCAATCTGGAAAGTGCCTGTATGTCGCCTATTCTACGTGCAGATGTTATTGCTACCAAAAAGGCTGTCTTAAGTGACATCATTTTTAGTGAAGCAGAATCCAGAGGTTCAAACGGTTTTTCTGTCATGGCTGTCAGGACTAAATTTAAGTCCCAAGGTATACAACTATCTTTGAGTATGGGTCTCGATCTGGTAACTGCCTTAATGAATCTCGCCACCCAATGGTTACCGGCAATGTCGCATGCAAATAGGGCCCCTAAAGCTGAAACCTGTACTTTCAATGTACTAGTGGAAAGGCCCAACTCGAGACCCCTCTGGAGGAATTCTAGAATCTGTTTTATGGGTATTCCATCCCTGATATTAAACTCAAAGGTGGACAGGAATCGCCTCCAGGTTCTAGCATAGATACCTGTGGTGGTTTGTTTCCTACTTTTTAGGAGTGTATCGATTACATTTTTTGAGAAACCTCTATCCCTCAATAGTGTCCTCTCTAACACCATGCCGTCAAACGGAGTCTAGCTACTTGTGGGTGGTTGACTGGCCCCTGGTAGAGGAGATCTGGAAGGTTTGGCAGTACCCAGGGATCGCTTACTGACATGGTCCTCAACCATGCAAACCAGGTCCTTCTGGGTCAGAAGGGGGCAATCAATTTGACTCTTGCCCCATCTTCCCTGATCTTCCTCACTACCAGAGGTAGAAGGTTCAAAGGCGGAAAAGCATAAGCCAGCGAGAAGTCCCATTTTATTAGGAGGGCGTCCACGGCCAGTGGATTTTCCCTGGGATTTAGGGAACAGAAAGTTTTTTCCTTCCTGTTTTCTTTGGTGGCAAAGAGGTCCACCTCCGGTTGACCCCATTTACAGACAATCTGGTTGTAGATGTCTGAGTTTAAAGCCCATTCTCCCTGCTTTAGGGCCCTGTGGCTTAGAAAGTCTGCCTTCATGTTGTCTTTTCCGCTGATGTGGAGCGCGGTTAAAGATAGAAAATTTTTCTCTGCTATCTGAAGGAGACGTTCCGTTATCCGCATCAGGGCGTTGGAGCGGGTTCCACCTTGGTGGTTGACATAGGCTACCGCTACCTGGTTGTCCGAGAGTATCCTCACATGATGGCCCTGTACATACATAATGAGTTTTTTAACGGCCAATTCTATCGCCAGCAGCTCCCTCTGGTTAGATGAGGTCTCAGCATCGGAGTCCCACTGTCCCTGTACCACTATGTCCCCCATATGGGCCCCCCAACCCCAAGGACTAGCGTCTGTGGTTATTACGCAGGTTATCTGTATCACCCAGGGCACCCCTGAGGCTAAATTTCCGACATCGAGCCACCACCTAAGAGATGTAATAGTTGAGGGGCTTAGCAATACTTGACCCTGCAAGAAGCCCTCTAAGGTTCTGCTATTAACCAGGACGTCTTTCTGAAGGGCCCTAGTGTGGAATTGTGCCCACTTGACCGCTGGGATACATGAGGTTAGGGAGCCTAACAGGGACATGGCCTGCCTGAGGGTCATGGAGGGTCTATCGATTGCCCGAAGAACCTGCTGCTGTATCTGCTGTAATTTATCTACGGGTAACAGACACTGCTGAGTTTCTGAATTTAACAGCAAGGCTAGAAACTTCTGGACTTTTAAGGGCTGAAATCGGGACTTCTCGTAATTTATTATCCATCCGAGGTTCTCTAAACTGGACTTAGCTTTTTCTATCTGAGATAGACAATGGTCCACTGAATTTCCCACAATCAAAAAATCATCTAAGTATGGGATAATTAAGATGTCAACTTCCCGTAAATGAGCCATAAGTTCGGCCACTATTTTTGTAAATACCCGGGGTGCTGCTGAGAGACTAAAGGGAAGGGCTCTATATTGATAATGACGGATTATACCGTCTATTGATACCGGCACTCTCAGGAACTGCTGGAAATCTGCGTGGATGGGCACATGATAGTATGCGTCTTTCAAGTCCACGACCGCCATAAAACACCCTTCAAACAGCATCTTTATTGTAGAATTAATGGACTCCATTTTAAAGGTGCGTTTAACCAAAAATTCATTAAGGAAACGTAAACTAATAATAGTTCTGAATGTTTTATCCGGTTTTTGGATTAGGAATAAGGGAGAGTAGAACCCTCTTCCTCTCTCAGATTCTGGAACCTCTATCAGAACGTTTTTCAGACACAGGTTCAAGACCTCTGCTTCTAAAGCCGCTTGCTCGAGGGGTGAAGACCTTAATGGTGTTGGTTTAAAGGTATCCCGTGGGACTTGAGTGAACTCCAACCTGAGTCAGGTGGATATCACATTCCGCACCCAGTCACTATTGGTGACCTGTAGCCATGCTGGGAGGAAGGATGACAGTCTACCCCCCCCCACGGGAATTGCTAGTCATTGGTTCTGTCTTTTTCGCTCTCTCGACGAGCGTCTGAACATGAAGCCCGTACCTCTTCTCCTTCCATCCTCCCATCTGGGATGGTCTCTATTAGGTGAAGGGTTACGCCTTCTCCCTTGACCGAATCTCCTACTAAACGGACGTCGGTAAGATGCGGACCAAAGATTTGTTAATTTTTTCTTATCATCCCCGGCCTTCTCCAGCAGTTCGTCCAGGACTGCTCCGAATAAATATTCCCCCTCACACGGGATATTTCAGAGTTTCGCCCTGGACTGAATATCTCCCGGCCAGCACTTTAGCCACAGGGCTCTCCGAGCCGCATTAGAGAGTCCTGCTGCCCTGGCAGCCATTCAGACTGCATCAGCCGAGGTATCTGCTAGGAAGGCTGCTCCATCCTGGATTATTGGTAGGGCCCCAAGGATTGCCTGTCTAGATGTTCCTTGTTTTACCTGCTACTCTAACTGGACCAACCAGACCATCATGGACCTGGCCGTGCAAGTTGATGCTACTGCTGGTATTAAGGAACCGGCTGCTATCTCCCAGGTATTTTTAAGGAAGGTATCTGCCTTCCTGTCTAGAGGATCTTTAAGGGACCCCATGTCCTCAAAGGGTAGTGAGGATCTTTTCGATGCTTTCGCAATAGCTGCATCTAATTTGGGGACCTTGTCCCAAGTATTCATTGCTGAATCGTCAAAGGGATATCTCCGCTTGAGGGCTGGTGGTAGCGACCCTCTTTTATCTGGCTTTTTCCACTCTCTGCGGATGAGATACTGAATCTTTTCGTTTAGTGGGAAGACTCTACGCTTCCTCTGCTCCAGCCCCCCGAACATCACATCCTGCATGGATAATTGAGGCTTCGGCTCCTCCACCTCCATTGTCCCTCTGACTGCTTTTACTAATTTGTCTACTCGGTCAAGCGGCAGGCAAAACCGACCAGAGTCCTCTTCTTCTGAGGAGGACGAGGGAGATAAAATATGGGAGTCCTTACTTCTCCTCCACTCTGTCGAGGAATCCGACTCCACCGGGTCCTCACACCTTAAACTCTCTGGTGGGGACAGGGATTTTAGGGTTTCCTTCATCTCTGCCCTTACTATATCCCTTAAACACGCCGCTACTGTGGGCGACTCCTCCGCCACTGTCTGCTGGATACAGGGGGGACACAACTTTTTGGGACATGAGTCTGGTAACGGGCATGCACAGAGTGCGCATTCCCTGTGTTTGGTTTTACTCGTAGCTTTCTTCCCCTAGAATAAAACACAGAAGTAGGCCCCGTCACTGAGTGAACATTCACGAAGATCACTTACCAGTGCCACAATCAAGTACCGGAGAATGAGGGGGATTTTTCTCAGTCGATGCTCCTGTCCGCCTAGAGGAGCCTTTATGACTGGAATGGTCACTTCGTCCCGGACGCTCCTTACTGTCACGGGCCTCTTTCTTCTTCTGTTTGACCTGCCTAAGGTCATCCAGGGGCGGCAGTGAAGATTGCCGCTGTTGCTGCCGTTGCTGTTGCTGCTGCTTTTGCTGCTGCTCCTGATCGATCTCCATTACTGCTCGCAATAATGTGGCCAAGGCAAGGCACCCATCTAGGGTCCTGCCTATATACCCCTCCTCCGGACAGCAGATTTCCTCCTGCCGCGCCTTCCCCCCTAATAGGGCCCCCTCCCCAGCTGGTGCCGCTTTGGGCAGGGGAACCAGCGTTTACCGGCGTCCTCCTGATGAGCGCCGCCTTCTTGGGTTCCCGCGCCTGCACAGTAGCACCGCCGACCCGGAAGCGCCCCCAGGCTCCGCCCCCTGACGTCACCGCGACTCCGACTTGACCGGAAGTCACACGGGAGCGCTCCCCGGCCCCAGAGCCCTGCAGCTGCGCCGCCGCCCCCCCCCCCCCAACCTCCGCGATCGCGCCACCAGAGCTGGGAGCCCCCGGGGGGCATACTTACCGGCGGCGGCCCACGTATGGAGACGGACCTCCTCCGGACGCCGCTCCCTGCTGTATCCACCACCGCCGTGCCACCCATCCTGGGCCACCGTGGCGTCCTCCAGGAGCTCCGCACCAGGTCGAGGTAGGAGACCCCCTCGCTACCTATGCCGGCCGGCCGGCCTGGGATCCGGTCTGTAGGATCCCGTCCCCTCAGGAACAGGAAACTAATTGATGATGCGTGGGAGAGGTGCCGCCCTTTTGTATCTGTAGGTTTCCTGTTCCCGAAGGGCGGATCCCCTCTCTCTCGTGGTGCTGTCATGGGAGTCCGAATAAAATTATACTTTTCAAGAAAGGCATTCAGTCTCTTCTTAAATTTTAGTAGGGAATCACTCATTGTAACATCATATGGCAGAGAGTTCCATAGTCTCACTGCTCTTAAAGAATCTGCGTTTGTGATTATGCTTAAGGGTGTGTGCACACACTGCGGATTCTGCTGCGGACTGATCCGCGCGGATTTTGCAAAATCCGCAGGACAAAAGACCTGCGGTTTATCTGCGGATTAGCCTTTGGTTTTGCCCTGCGGTTTATCACCTCTACAATGGAGGAGATGGTAAACCGCAGCGGAATCCGCAGAAAGAATTGACATGTCAATTCTTACTGCGGATTAGAAACCGCAGCAAATCTGCACGGAAAAATCCGCACCGTCTGCACTGCGGTTTCCATTTCCCATAGGATATTATGGTACTGTACACCGCAGCAGAAACTGCTGCGGATCCGCAGGGCCAAAACCACTGCGGATCCGTAGCAGAATCCGCAGTGTGCACACACCCTAAACCTTCTTTCCTCCAGACGTAGAGGATGCCCCCTTGTCCCCGTCATAGATCTAAAGCACACTTCACACATAGCGAGATCGCTAGCGATTTCGCTAAAGCGTCACCGATTTTGTGACGCAACAGCGATATCGCTACATGTGACACTTACCTCCTACCGGTCCCCCCGCTGGATATCGCTGATCGCGCGAGAACGGGATGGTCTATTTTCTCATCGCCGGCTTCCTGCTGGCGCCAACGAGCGAGCCATGGACGCGGGCGGAAGATGTCAGCAGAGCTGCGTGTGACAGGTAAGTAACGACTGCTGACCACTGCTGCATCACTGGTGAGATTTGCCTGTTTGGCAGCTCACTAGCGACCATTTAGCGATGCACCAGCTATCCTGACCGGGTCGTATCGTTGTCAGGATCGCTGGTGCATCGCTAAATGTAACAGGACCTTAAGAGTAAAAAGATCATTAGAAAGGTCTTTGTACTGTCCCCTCATATCACCCCTAAGGCCCTAAGCCTTCGTTTTTCCAAACTAAATAACCCCAAGTGTAATAACCTGTCTTGGTATTGCAGACCCCCAGTTCCCCAATAACCTTGGTTGCTCTTCTCAGAGACCAGAACTGTACACAGTATTCTAAGTGTGGCCGCACTAGTGACTTGTATACAGGTAAAATTCTCCTCATGAGCATCTATGCCTCTTTTAATGCATCCCATTATTTTATTTGCCTTTGCAGCAGCTGCCTGACACTGGCCACTAAATGTGAGTTTGTCGTCCACCCATACACCCAGGTCTTTTTCAGTGACAGTTTTGCCCAGTGTTTTACAATTAAGCACATAATTATACATCTTGTTCGTTCTACCCAAGTGCATGGCCTTACATTTATCCCCATTAAAGCTCATTTGCCATTTATCAGCCCAAGCTTCTAGTTTACATAAATCTACCTGTAATATAAAATTGTCCTCCTTTGTATTGATTACCCTGCAGAGCTTAGTGTCATCTGCAAATGTTGAAATTCTACTCTGTATGCCCCTACAAGGTCATTAATAAATATGTTAAAAAGAAGTGGGCCCAATACCGACCCCTGTGTTGCCCCCACTGCTAAGGGTTTATGCACACGTTGCAGTTTTTGCTGCGGATCCGCAGCGGATTTGGTCCTGTGGATCCACAGCAGTTTCCATGCGGTTTACAGTACCATGTAAACCTATGGAAAACCAAATCCGCTGTGCACATGCTGCGGAAAATTCCACGCGGATTTGCTGCAGGTTATTTTCCGCGGAACCACAGCTGCATTCTACAATTCCGGGACATACAAATCTCTCTCTCTCCAAAAATGCACTAGAACCTGCATCAAATCCGCTGAAGAAATACTAGGAATCCGCAGGAGTATACTACCCGCAACGTGTGCACACACCCTAACCGTTACCCAGTCAGCGTGTGCTTCATTAAGGGTGTGTGCACACGTTGCAGATTTTGCTGCGTATACGCCGCGGATTTGGCCCTGCGGATCCGCAGCAGAGTCTCCTGCGGTGTATAGTACCATTATAGTCAATGTAAAATATAAAACGCTATGCACATGCTGCGGATTTTTCCGCGCAGATTTTCTGCAGTTTTGAATCCGCAGTATGTCAATTCTTTGTGCAAATTCCGCAGCGTTTTTACACCTCTTCCATTACAGGAATCCGCAGCTGTAAAAACGCAGGCGAAATCTGCACTAAACCCCGCAGGTAAAACGCAGGTAATTTTCCCTGCAGATTTAGCAAAATCCGTGCGAAAAATCCGCAACGTGTGCACATACCCTAACCCTTTCATGACGGGAGCTTTTATCAGTTTTGCGTTTTCGCTTTTCACTCCCCTTCTTCCCAGAGCTATAACTTTTTTATTTTTCCATCAATATGGCCATTTGAGGGCTTATTTTTTGCGGGACGAGTTGTACTTTTAAATGACACCATTGATTTTACCATGTCGTGTACTAGAAAAGACGAAAAAAATTCCAAGTGCGGTGAAATTGCAAAAAAAAAAAAAGTGCAATCCCTCACTGCCTGCCTGTTGGTGTTTGGCTCTTTTGCTAGGTTCACTAAATGCTAAAACGGACCTGCCACACGATTCTCCAGGTCATTGCCAGTTCATAGACACCAACCATGTCTGGGTTCTTTTTTATCTAAGTGGTGAAAAAAAAATTTCAAAGTTTGCTAAAAAAAAAAAAAAAAAAATTGTGCCATTTTACAAAACTCGTAGCATCTCCATGTGTTGTGATCTCTGGTTGGGTGAGAGTTTTTGTGCAGATATGATCTTTTGATCGTCCGTTATTGCATTTTAATGCAATGTCGCAGCGACCAAAAAACCTAATTCTGGAGTTTTCAATTTTTTTTCTCGCTATGCCGTTTAGCGATCAGGGTAATTCTTTAGTTTTTATTGATAGATAAGGCGATTCTGAACACGGTGATACCAAATATGTGTATGATTGATTTTTTTTATTGTTTTATTTTGAATGGGGCGATAGGGGGGTGATTTAAACATTCATATTTTCTTTATTTTTTTTATATTTTTAAAACAATTTTTCTTTCACTTTTGACATGCTTCAATAGCCTCCATGGAAGGCTAGAAGAAGCTGCCATAGCCTGATTGGCTCTGCTACAAAGAGGCGACGCTCAGATCGCCTATATGTAGCAGAATTACTGCAATGCTATGAGCACCGACCACAGGGTGGCACTCATAGCAATGCGGCATCAACAACTACAGAGGTCTCAAGGACACCTCTGGTTGTTATGCCGACGAACCGATGACCCCCGATCACGTGACGGGTGTTAGCGGTGTGCGTATTTCCGATTTGACAGCCGGAGGCGCTGGTTAAATGCAGTTGTCAGAGTTTGACAGCAGCATTTAACTAGTTAATAGGTGCGGGTGGATCGCGATTCCTCCCGTGCCTATTGCGGGCACACGTCAGCTGTTCAAAAAAGCTGACATGTTCCAGGCTTTGATGCGGGCTCACCGCCGGAGCCCACATGAAAGCAGGGGTACTGACATCGGATGTACTATCCCGTCCGATGGCAATAAGGGTTAATAACCACCCTCTGTTTCCTATCTCTGAGCCAGCTCTTAATCCACTTACACATATTTTCCCCTATCCCCATTGTTCTCATTTTATGCATCAACCTTTTGAGTGGCACCGTATCAAAAGCTTTTCAAAAAGCCCATAAACACCATGTCCACTGCGTTCCCTTGGTCCAGTCTGGAACTTACCTCTTTCACAGAAACTCATCAGATTAGTCTGACAGGAACGGTCCCTCGCAAACCCATGTTGATATTGGGTCATGAGGTTATTCTTCTTCAGATTCTCCAGTACAATATCTTAGAAAACCCTCCAGGATTTTACCCACAGTAGAGGTTAAGCTTACTGGCCAATAATTTCCAAGTTCAGTTTTAGTCCCCTTTTTGAATATTGGCACCACATTTGCTATACGCCAGTCCTGTGGTACAGACCCTGTTATTATGGAATCTTTAAAGATTAAAAATAATGGTCTATCTATGACTGTACTTAATTCCTGCAGTACTCGGGGGGTGTATCCCATCCAGGCCCGGGGATTTGTCAATTTTAGTGATTTTTAGACACCGCCGAACTTCCTGCTGGGTTAAGCAGATGACATTTAATGGAGAATTTTTTTTTTTATCACTGATCATATTGTCTGTCACGGGATTTTCTTGTGTAAATACAGCTGAAAAAAGTTATTTAGGCTGGTTTCACACTTGCGTTTTTTTGTACTTTTTTTTAGCGCAAAAAAAAGCATGCGTTTTTCCCCCCCATACTTTAACATGGGTGCGCATAGGTGCGCATACACATGCGTTGTTACGCGCATGCGTCTTTTTGTAGTGCGCGCTCGGGCGCACAAAATGAATCCTTTTGCATTTTTTGTGCGTCCGACTTGCCCCCAAAAAACTAATGCGCACGCAATGCGTTTTTTACAGCAAAACACCCATTATAGTCTATGGGTGCGCATACGTGCGCATTGTAATGCGCACGTATGCACAAAAAAACGCACCAAAACCCACAAAAAAAAAAAAATCGCAAACGCATGATGTTTTTTTTCATGCGTTTGTGTGCGCAAAAAAACGCACAGCCGAAAAAAGCAAGTGTGAAAGTATCCTTAGCATATTGGCTTTTTCCTCATACACTATTTCACCCAGACTACTTTTAAGAGGACCAACACTATCATTTTTTAGTTTCCTACTATTTATGTAGTAAAGAATATTTTGGGATTATTTTTACTTTCTCTGGCAATGAGTCTGTCTGTCTCAGTCTTTGCTGCCTTGATTTGCTTTTTAAAGAATTTATTTAATCTTCTGTATTTATTTAATGCCTCCTCACTACCTACTTGCTTTAATTCTCTAAATGATTTTTGTCACTTATTGCGCCCCATACAGCTCTAGTTAACCATAGTGGTTTCCTCCTATTTCTAGCACGTTTATTCCCATACAGTATATATTGTGCACAGGTCCTATTCAGAATGCTAATAAACGTCTCCCATTTTCTTTGTGCATTTTTATGTCTCAGGATTAGATAATTGTACAAATATCACATCTCATCCGCTGGAAATTTGCCTTCTTGAAGTTTAGTGTCCTTGTAACCCCTCTACTACACATCTTATTAAAGGATACATGAAAACTTATTATCTTGTGATCACTATTACCCAAGAGACCCTCAACCCTTATATTCGATATGCGGTCTGGTCTGTTGGTTAATATTAGGTCTAGCAGTGCCCCCCCTCTTGTTGGGTCCTGAACCAGCTGTGAACGGTAAGGGTTTCTCATAGTTGTCAAAAACCTATTACCTTTGCTGGAACTGCAGCTTTCGGTTCCCCAATGTATTTCAAGGTAGTTGAAGTCCCCCATAATATTGACTTCTCCTTGAGTTGCCGCTTCATCTACCATATATACTTGAGCATAAGCTGACCCGGGTATAGACCGACCCCCCTAATTTTGCCACAGAAAACTGGGAATACTTATTGACTTGCGTATAAGCCTAGGGTTAAATGGTGGTCCAAGAAGATACTCCATAAATACCCCCCATATGCTGCTCCACAAGGGTTAATGCTGCCCCATAAATAACCCCCATATGCTGCTCCACAAGGGTTAATGGTGCCCCATAAATACCCCCCCATATGCTGCTCCACAAGGGTTAATGCTGCCCCAAAAAATGCTCCATAAATACCCCTTATTTGCTGCTGCTGCAATAAAAAAAAAAAAAATGACATACTCACCTCTCCGTCGCTGGGGGCCAGGTGCCGGTGTCCTGAGCCCCTGGCAGTGGCGATAGTCACCTGTCCCAGTTCGCGCCCTCTGCCGTCACAACAGGAGGACCCGGAGACACAGCAGTGCACGGCTTGGAACGGGGACAGGTGAATATCACTCTGACCCCATCATACTCACCTCTCCTAGTGCAAGGTCCTCTCTGCAGCGGCAGCCCCTGTTTCTCCCTCTGCCGTCTGCTTCCTGCATTCAGCTGGTCATGTGGTACCGCTCATTAAACTCAAATATGCGCATATTCATGAGTTTAATGCGTGGTACCACGTGACCGCCGAATGCAGAAAGCAGACGGCAGAGGGAGACGCAGGGGCTGCAGAGAAGTGCCAGGAGAGGCGAGTATGATCTCTGACACCCCCGCTCCCCCTCCCACCCCCGGTATATGACTCGCATATAAGCCGAGGGGGACTTTCAGCCAAAAAAAATGGGGTGAAAATCTTGGCTTATACACGAGTATATACGGTATTTGCTTTACGTGGATATTCTCCGTGACTTCCATTATTTTTGGAGACATATCAAACCCCTATCAATAATTTATTTTTTTCCCCTCCCCTTATCTCCACCCACAGCAACTACATTCTCATTCTACATTTTCATTAGATTCACATATATTATCAGGCAGGATGGGTTTTAAGGATGATTTTACATATAAACACACACATCACCAGCGCTTATTTGTACGGTCATTTCTGAACAGACTATAGCCCAGCCATGGCTCTCATCCAGCCATGTCTCAGATATCCCCACCATGTCATAATTATGTTCCAAGAAAGTTAATTCTAATTCCTCCATTTTGTTGGTGAAGTTTCTGGCATTAGTATACATACACTTTATGTATCTCTCTGTACCTCTATTTTTTCTCAAATTATTAACTGTTCCAACCCCACCCCCCATTTCAGTATTTGTGCCCAGGTCACTATCGGCACTGTCTTCCCCTCCTATAACATGAATACCCTCTCCCCCCAGTCCCTAGTTTAAACACTCCTCCAACCTTCTAGACATTTTCACCTCCAGCACAGCTGTACCCTCCCCATTGAGGGGCAGTCCGTTCCTAGCGTAGAACCTGTTGCCAACTGAGAAGTCGGCCAACTTCTCCAGGAACCCAAACCCCTCCTTCCTACACCAATTCCTGAGCCACTTATTTATCTCCCTAATCTCCCATTGCCTCTCGGGCGTGGCACAGGCATTATTTCAGAAAATACCACCTTGGAGGTCCTTACTTTAAACTTGCGGCCTAATTCCCTGAAATCATCTTTAAGGACCTTCCACCTACCTCTAACTTTGTCATTTGTGCAAATGTGCACCACGACTGCTGGATCCTCACCAGCCTCTCCCAATAATCTGTCAACCCGATCAGCGATGTGTCCAACTCAAGTGCCAGGTAGGCAGCACACTGTTCAACGATCCCTATCTGTTCCCCTAATAATTGAGTCCCCCATTACCAGCACCTGTCTGGCCTGCCTTGCTCTCCTATTTTCCCCTTACTGGAGAAGACACTCCTCTGCCTTTCAGAGGACATGCCTTGCTGCAGCAGTGCTACCCCTGTACTGACACTCCCCTCATTTGCCAACTTAGCAAACTTATTGGAGTGTGCCAGATCAGGACTAACCTCCCTGGTGCTCTTCCCTCTACACCGCCTTCTGTCACCCAGCTAGCTGCCTCATTGTCCTGCAGCTCCATACTACCATCCTCCCCCACATATATCCCATTGAGCGTCAGCTCAGTGAGCAGCAGACTCCTTTCCATATTGTCTATGGATCTCAGTGTTACCAGCTGCACATTTAGATCCAGTATCTGGGCTTCCAAATGCACAACGTGCTCACATCTCGCACAGCAGTATCCACGCTCGACCGGCTGTTCAAGGATGGCATACATGTGGCAAAATGTACACTGGATGGCACTGGCAATAGTGGAGCACATTTCCTAATGGGGATTGCACCAGACAGAAATGTTATGTAAAAAGAAATATAAAGTGTTAATAAAATATAACAGCAATTCAGTAATACCTCCCTTGTAAACTCCCTGAATCCAAAGTCACTGAATCACAAAGTCACACACTTCCCACCGTTCGCACTTATGCTCCGGTCACACTCAGCTCGCTCCCACTCGCTAAGCAGAAGATTTAGAGATTTTTTTCCCCTTCAGTAGCAAATCACCCTGCAGCTCACTGCACTTCCAATAGGATGTATTTCTGGATATTCCTTGTTTCATCCATGATGGTGGCTTGGATGCTTATCAAGCCTCGACCACCCTCCTTTCTGTTGGTATACAATCTTTGGGTGCTAGATTTAGTGTGGAAACCTCCATTCATTGTCAGGAGCTTTTGGGTCTTCACATCTGCTGCTTCCATCTCTTCTTTTCGCCAGCACACTATACCAGCAGGGTATCTGATAACTGGCAGGGCATATGTATTGATGGCACAGATTCTATTCTTCCCATTGAGCCAACTCTGCAGGACCTGTCTTACCCTTTGATGGTATTTGGATGTTGCTGCTTTCCTTGCCTCCTCATCATGGTTACCATATCCCTGTGGGATGCCGAGGTACTTGTAGCACGTTTGTACATCTGCTATGTGCCCTGCTGGTAATTCCACTCCATCAGTCTTGACTACCTTGCCTCTCTAATACCAACCAGCTGCACTTCTCTAGTCCGAAGGACATCCCGATGTCTTCGTTGTAGATCCTTGTCAGGTGGATCAGTGAATTGATGTCTCATTCGTTTTTCGCATACAGCTTTGTGTTATCCACGTAGGAGGTGGCTGATGGGGTTTCCACTTTTGAACTTGTATCCATAACCAGAGTCTGAAATTATCTGACTGAGGGGGTTCAAGCCTATGCAGCACAGCAATGGGGACAATGCATCACCTTGATATATGCCGCATTTGATGGTCACTTGAGCTAGTTGTCTTGAGTTGACTTCCAATGTTATTCTTCATTGTCCCATTGAGTTTCTGAGGAAAGTTCTTAATTTCCTGTTGACATTGTAGAGAGCCAAGCATTCAGAGATCAATGTGTGTGGTATTGAATCATAGACTTTCCTGTAGTCAATCCAGGCTGTGCAGAGATTGGTCTGTCTGGATCTTGAGCAACTGCCCTATCTACTAGGAGCTGGTGCTTAGAGCCACTGGTGTTGGTCCCAATGCCTTTCTGAGCTGAATTCATGTACTGGTTCATATGGTTCTGTAGCTTGGTGGCTATGATGCCTGACAGGAGTTTCCATGTTGTTGTAAGGCAGGTTATTGGGAGGTAGTTGGATGGAACTGTTCCTTTGTGAGGATCCTTCATTATCAGCATGGTTTATCCTTGTGTTTAGCCAAGCTGCGTGGTGGCCTGCTTCTAGCAATTGGTTTATCTGCTTTGCCATGCGTTTATGTACCACTGTGAATTTCTTTAGCCAGTAGGTGTGGATCATGTCTGGGCCAGGTGCTGTCCAGCTCTTCATGTTCTTGACCCACTGTTGGATGTCTGCTTCTGTAATGGTGAATGGTTCTTGCTCAAGGTGGTTGCTGTGTTTCATTCTCAGATCTTGCAGCCCCATTGCACTGGTGATGTGTGTTGTTTCCTTTCCTTCTCCCATATGTTCCTCCAGTATTTTTCAGTCTCTGCTATTGGTGGAGTTGCTGCCTTTGTGCTGTTACTCTGTAGTTGGGAGTACACCTTGGATGGTTCTATGGAGAACAGGGCAATTATCTTTTTGGCCTCAGCTTCTCTAGTGTATCTCCCTAGTCTTGCAGCCAGTGCTGTGAGCCTTTGTTTAGCAGTCTCTAGGGATTCAGTTGGGGTCAGGCCTTTGTGCTTGTCCAGGTTGATATTATTCTTTATCTTTACACCCTTCTGTATTTCTGTTAGTTGGATGACTTCCCTTTCTGTCACCTTGATTTTTGTCTCCAGTCTTCTTTTCCAAGGGGGAGGGGGCACATAGTTCTGTTGTTCTTGCTGGTTGTATAGTCAAGCATTTCCATGATTGCTGAGGCAGTAGCATAGATCAGTTTATTAGTTTGAGTTTTGGTGGTGGAAGGTATTGATGCAAGTCCTCTATTGGCATCTTCTAGCATAAGGTCTGGTGGTGTTTCCTTGCTGAACCTTGGCAGTCGATCTCTGGTATTGAAAATATTTAGTTTATCTAAGATCTTCTGTTTCAGATCATCTGCAGTGCTTTCTAGTAATGTTAATATAGATAGCAAAAATTAAGAGACCACTGAATAATTTTATAGAAATCAGCTTCTCTACATGTCTGACAGCCATTGCATCCCAGTGTCAGTTGAATTCTAACCAGAGTACACCTCATTCTACTCAATGCGCTTCTGATTAGGTGATGACCTGAACCAAATGTTATTTAACGAAGGAAAGTATAAAAAACCCTGCTGTGGTATTCACAATCCTCTTGCAATAGGACAAGTTGGATGGCAAAACAAGTTCTAGTAATATCCCAAAAGTAATAGGAATGAAAAAAGTTACTTTTAACCATGCCAAAGGAGTTGAAAATAAAAGTCTTGAGTGAAGAAAAGAAGGGCCCAATTCTGGCTTTACTAGCAGAGGGATAAAGTGAGCGTCATGTTGCCTCCAGTCTTAGAATTTCTAAAACGGCAGTTCATTACAACAGGGTCAAGCAGTAGACATTGGGGACAACAAAACGACTCTTTACTGACCGGGATGACCGTCATCTTATTCGAATGTCACTCAGCAACCGCAGGATGACATCAAGTGACCAACAAAAGGAATGGCAGCTGGGGTAAAGTGCATGGCAAGAACAGTTCATAACAGGCTCCTAGAAGCAAGGCTCAAGTCATGTAAAGCTAGAAAAAAGCCTTTCAATGAGAAGCAAAGGAGAGCCAGGCCAAAGTTTGCCAAAGACCATAAGGATTGGACCATAGAGGACTGTGAAATTTGGTGGAGAATTGGTGATGATCTGGGGATGCTTTAGCAAGGCTGGAATTAGGCAAGCTATTCTTTGCGAAGGATGTATGAAAAAAGCTGCATACAAGGATATTCTGGAAAAACAGTTGATTCCTTCTGCTCAGGCAATGTTTCCTAACTCTGAGGACTGTTTTTTCCAGCAGGACAATGCGCCATGCCACACAGCTAGGTCAATCAATGTGTGAATGAAGGACCACCACAACAAATCCCTGTCATAGCCAGCGCAATCTCCAGACCTGAACCCCATTGAAAACCTTTGGAATGTAATCAAGAGGAAGATGGATAGTCACAAGCCAGCAAACAAAGAAGAACTGCTTAAATTTTCGTACCAGGAGTGGCATAAGGTTACACAAAAGCAGTGTGGAAAACATGCCAAGATGCATGAAAGCTGTGATTAAAAATCATGGCTATTCCACAAAATATTGATTTCTGAACTCTTCCTAAGTTAAAACATTAGTATTGCTGTTCCTAAATTATTATGAACTTGTTTTCTTAGCATAATTTGAGGTCTGCAAGCACTGCATTTTTTTTGTTATTTTGACCATTTTTCATTTCCTGAAAATAAATACAAAATTTAGTGCTTGGGAATTCAGAGACATGTTGTCAGTAGTTTAAAGAATAAAAGAGTAATTTACCATACATTTTACTCAAAAATATACCTATAAAGAGAAAAATCAGACATACTGAAAATTTTGCAGTGGTCTATTAATTTTTGTCATACCTGTATGTATGTTTTAGGTGGGGGAGACCACTGCAAAATTTTCAGCTTTCATGCGTCTTGGCATGCTTTCCACCAGTCTTTCAAACTGCTTTTGGGTGACCTTATGCCACTCATGGTAAAAAGCAGTTCTTCTTTGATTGATGGCTTGTTACTTTTGAAGGTCACTTGATGTCATCCTGTGGTTGCTGAGTGACATTCGAATAAGAAGTAGGTCATATTGCAAGAGGATGGTCAACACCACAGAATGGTTTTTTATACTTTCCTCCATTAAATAAGATTTTGATCAGGTTATCACCTAATCAGAAGCACATTAAGTAGAATGAGGTGTACTCTGGTTGGAATGGAATGGCTGTCAGACATGTAGAGAAGCTGATTTTTATAAAACTGTGCAGTGGTCTCTTAATTTTTGCCAGAGCTGTATATGTGTGTATATGTATGTACTAGCTGAAGAGCCCGGCACTGCCTGGGCATAGTAACTAAAAATGGTTAGTTATAACAAATTATAATGATTATATCTATACCGGACTTCTACTCCTAATATTGCACATCATCCCGTCAGAGCAACCGGACTACTACCCCTAATATCCCACATAATCCCGTCAGCCAGGGCCACCAGACAACTACCACTAATATCCCACATCATCCAGCGCCACTGGAATACTACCACGAATATCCCACATCATTCCGTCACAGACGCCAGACTACTCCCCCTAATATCCCACATCATCCCGTCAGCCAGAGCCACCGGACTACTACCACTAATATCCCACATCATCCAGCGCCACTGGACTACTACCACTAATATCCACATCATTCCATCAGCCAGAGCCACCGGACTACTACCCCTAATACCCCACATCATCCGGTCAGCCTGGGGTCAGAACAAAGCGGAACGGTCCTAACTTACATCCCGGGGATCCCTTTAAGAGAGGCCTGAGGTCAGAACCAGAGCGCTGAGTGGATTTGTCCTGACTTCCATACCAATGAGCCCTTTAATAAAAGCCTGGGGTGAGAATCAGAGCGCTGAAGGATTTAACCTAACCTCCTTACCGGAGATCCCTTTAAGAAAGCCTGGGGTCAGAACCAAAGCGCTGGATGGATTTGCCCTAACTTCCATACCAATGATCCCTTTAAGAGACACCTGGGGTCAGAACCACAGAGCTGAGTGGAACGGTCCTAACTTCCATACAAGGGATCCCTTTAACCCCTTCATGACCCAGCCTATTTTGACCTTAATGACCTGGCCATTTTTTGCAATTCTGACCAGTGACCCTTTATGAGGTAATAACTCCGGAACGCTTCAACGCATCCTAGCGATTCTGAGATTGTTTTTTCGTGACGTATTGGGCTTTAGGTTAGTGGTAAATTTAGGTCGATAATTTTTGCGTTTATTTGTGGGGAAAAAACGGAAATTTCGCGAAAATTTCGAAAATTTCACAATTTTCAAATTTTGAATTTTTATTCTATTAAACCAGAGAGTTATGTGACACAAAATAGTTGATAAATAACATTTCCCACATGTCTACTTTACATCAGTACAATTTTGGAAACAATTTTTGTTAGGAAGTTATAAGGGTTAAAAGTTGACCAGAGATTTCTCATTTTTACAACAAAATTTATAAAACCATTTTTTTTTTAGGGACCACCTCACATTTGAAGTCACTTTGAGGAGTCTATATGGAAGAAAATACCCAAAAGTGACACCATTCTAAAAACTGCACCCCTCAAGCTACTCAAAACTACATTCAAGAAGATTATTAACCCTTCAGGTGCTTCACAGGAACTAAAGCAACGTGAAAGGAAAAAATGGACATTTTAATTTTTACAACAAAAATTTTCTTTGGCATCAATTTTTAAATTTTCACATGGGTAACAGGATAAAATGGATCCTATAATTTGTTTGGCAATTTCTCCTGAGTACACAGATACCTCATATGTGGTCATAAACCACTGTTTGAGCGCACGGCAGGGCCCGGAAGGGAAGGAGCACCATTTGTCTTTTTGAATGGAAAATTAGCTCCAATCGCTAGCGGACACCATGTCGCGTTTGAAGAGCCCCTGTGTGCTTAAATGACCCCATTATGGAAACTAGACCCCCTAAGGAACTTCTCTAGATGTGTAGTGAGCAGGTGCTTCACAGAAGTGTATAACGCAGAGCCGTGAAAATACAAATAATTTTTTTTCCTCAAAAAATGATTTTTTTAGCCCACTATTTTTTATTTTCACAATGGTAACAGGAGAAATTGGACCCCGAAAGTTGTTGTGCAGTTTGTCCTGAGTACGCTGGTATCTCATATGTGGGGGGGGGGGAACCACTGTTTGGGCACACGTCGGGGCTCGGAAGGGAAGTAGTGACGTTTTGAAATACCGACTTGATTGAATGGTCTACAGGCGTCATGTTACGTTTGTAGAGCCTCTGATGTGCCTAAACAGTGGAAACCACCCACAAGTGACCCCATCTTGGAAACTAGACCACCCAAGGAACTTATCTAGATGTGTGGTGAGCAGTTTGAACCCCCAAGTGCTTCACAGAAGTTTGTAACGCAGAGCCGTGAAAATAAAAAAAAAATTTCCACAAAAATAATTTTTTTAGCCCCCAATTTTTTATTTTCCCAAGGGTAACAGGAGAAATTAGACCCCCAAAGTTGTTGTGCAATTTTTCATGAGTATGCGGATACCCCATATGTGGGAGTAAACGACTGTTTGGGCACACGTCGGGGCTCGGAATGGAGGGAGCACTGTTTGACTTTTTGAACGCAAAATTGGTTGGAATAAATGGAGGCGCCATGTCGCGTTTGGAGACCCCGTGATGTGCCTAAACAGTGGAAACCCCTCAATTCTAACTCCAACCCTAACCCCAACACACCCCTAACACTAATCCCAACTCTAAACCTAATCACAAGCCTAACACTAATCCCAACCCCAATCCACCACTAACCCTAATCTTAACCCTAACAAAAATCCCAACCCTAATTTCAACCCTAACCCTATTTCTAACCCTAACCCCATTTCTAACCCTAACTCCAACCCTAACCCCATCTCTAACCCTAATGGAAAAATTTATTTTTTATTTTATTTTATTATTTGTGCCTACCTATGGGGGTGATAAAGGGGAGGTGTATTTACTTTTTTTTTTGTTTTGTGAGAGTTTATCACAGTGATCAAAATAAATGAATGAATCTGCAGCTTTGCAGATTCCAGCGGGTGCATTGCACATGCGCCCGCCATTTTCCAAGATGGCGGCGCCCATGATCCGGGACGGCGGGACATCGGGACGGCCAGAGGGACTTTGTAGGTACCGTGGGGGGTGAGGAGGGATCGGAAGGTGGGGGGAGCGGAGGGAAGGGGGAGGGGAGCTGATGTTAACGGCGGTGGCAGATAGTCTCCGTCCGTGGCAGGGGCTATTGCAGCATCGGCCATGGCTGGATTGTAATATTTCACCAAATTTCATTAGTGAAATATTAGAAATCGCTCTGATTGGCTGTTAAAAGTGAAACAGCCAATCAGAGCGATCGTAGGCACGTGGGGGCTAAGCCACGCCCCCTGGGGTTAACTATAAGGGTCCTCTGTGCGCAGGTCGGGTGACCTTTCAGTGACCCCGGTCACCCGATCTGCAGGGGGGCAATCAATTCATGACGCCACAAAGGCATCATGGGTCGTATTGGCACAACTTTTCATGACGCCTATGTGGCGTCAAAGGTCGGGAAGGGGTTAAGAGAGGCCTGGGGTCAGAACCAAAGCGCTGGATGGATTTGCCCTGACTTCCAAACCGGAGATCCCTTTAAGAAAGGCCTGGGGTCAGTACCAAAGTGCAGAGAGGATTTGCCCTAACTTCCATACCAATGATCCATTTAAGAGACCCTGAGGTCAGAACCACAGAGCTGAGTGGAACGGTCCTAACTTCCATACCAGGGATCCCTTTAAGAGAGGCCTGGGGTCAAAACCAAAGCCCTGGATGGATTTGCTCTGACTTCCATACCAATGATCCCTTTAAGAGGGAAGATGTGCCTACGGGATGGAGGATGTGTGATGGGGATATGGGTAAGGGGGGGGGATTCATTTCTGTCATGTGCTCTCTGCTCCTTTCAGGTGGGCAGACAATGGCTGGGAGCTTATGTTCCCAAAGATGCTAGATTTCTCCCACCATGTCAGTGTCTGCTGCTGAGGTGTTATCAAGTGGGAAAACTTGCTCATAGCAACCAATCACAGCTCAGCTACTTTTAACCAGCTCTGGCGAAATGAGAGATGCTTAGTGATTGGTTGCAAGGAAATCTGTTGCTCACAGCAACCAATCACAGCTCAGCTTCTTTTGAACAGCTCTGGTAAAATGAAAGATGCTTCGTGATTGGTTGGTGATACATACACACACACACACACACACTCTTTTATACATAGAGATATGTATATGTGGGGGTATATGTATATATATATATATATATATATATATATATATATATATATATATATATATATATATGTATATTATATATACACCGTATATACAGATTTTCAGCCCACTTTTTAAGGCTGAAAGTCCCCCTCTAAGGGCTTATATGCGAGTCATATACCGGGGGTCGGAGGGGGTGTCAGAGACCATTCTCACCCCCTCCTGGAATGTCTCTGCAGCCCCTGCTTCTCCGTAGGTCTCCTGCACCTGTGTTCAGGGTTACGTGGTAAAGCTCATTAAAGTCATGAATATGCACATAATCATGACTTTAATGAGCGGTACCACGTGACCGCTGAACGCAGGAAGACGACGACCGTGGGAGAAGCAGGGGCTGCAGAGAAGACCGTGCGCTAGGAGGGGGTGAGTATGATGGGGAGCAGAGCAATATTCACCTGTCCCAGTTCCACCGCCTTGCACCGCTCTGTGTCCCGGGTCCTCTGGCTGTGACGTTCAGCAGAGGGCGCGATGACGTAGTCAGTGCGCGCCCTCTGCTGAACGTCACTGCAAAGACCAAGGAGACACAGCGGCACTCAGCGATAGATCGGGGACCGGTAAATATCGCCAGTGCCGGGGGCTTGAGAAAGCGGCGACACCAGCACCTGGCCCCCAGCGACGAGAGGCGAGTATGTCATTTCTTTTTTAATTGCAGCAGCAATATATGGGGGGTATTTATGGAGCATCTTCTTGGACCACCATTAACCCTTGTGCAGCACCACCCTAGGCTTATACATGAGTCAATAAGTTTTCTCAGTTTTTTGTGGCAAAATTAGGGGGGTCGGCTTATATGCGGGTCAGCTTATACACGAGTATATACGGTATATAAAAATACTACACTCATTTATCATTTCTATAAGAAGAAGTACAGACATTTTGTATATAAGTATCTTACTTGCACTGCCAGATACAAGTCCAGTTGGTAAAATCCGTGTCTGGCTTCTCCTGAGAATCATCACTGGATAACTTTTCTATCGGAACATTGGACCATAGATGTAAAGTGCTCGAGCCAATTAACAGACGTGTTCCTGAAACAAATCGACATGTATTCACTAAGTTTGGGTTGTTATACTAAGGCCACTGTCACAGGGCAGAAATGTTGATAGGTGTTCAGCAATCAGTTGGTTTTTACTCTTAAACCAGAGAATATTCAAAACACTATAATGTGTGCATTATACAGTGGATCTAAAAAGTCTAGACATCTCTGTTAAAATGTCAGTTTTTGTCGTATAAAAAAAAAAAAAAAATCATACAAATAAGAATAATTTCATTACTTTTTTCACCTTTAATATCTATAGTTTTCGCAATTCAATTGAAAAATAAAGTGAAATCTTTTTGGGTGGAAACAGAAAAATAAAGGCATAAAGTATTATATATATGTACACCCTTAATATAATACTTTGTTGAAGTACCCTTTGAATTTATGACTGCATGGAATATTTAGAATTGAGAGTCCTCAGTGGTTGATACCTTTTAATGGCTAACTGAAAAGATGGTAACAAATTGCAAGCTTTTGAGACTACTCAGGTCTCTTCGTCAGGCTTGACTAATACAACATCTGAAGAATCACATTTATACACAAGACAGCACAGAAATAACGCAATAGATAAGACAAGTGATGTGAAGCAGAATTGTCATTATGGGAGAGGGTCGTGGCACGCTGCAAGGTGAAATTTCTCTTTATCTCCAGCTTTCTAGCTTAGGCCTGAAAGTTTTGATGGAAAATAGACTGATATTTGGAACTATTCAGATTTCCTTCCACTTTGACTAAAGCCCTAATTCCAGGTACTAAAAATCAGACCTAAAGACTAATGCTGCCATCACCATGCTTCACCGGTGTTCTTTTGGTGATGCACAGTAATGGCTTTATATCAAACACAGTGGACTCAG
The DNA here is from genome assembly GCF_039654945.1 of Dendrobates tinctorius. NCBI lineage: Eukaryota > Metazoa > Chordata > Amphibia > Anura > Dendrobatidae > Dendrobates > Dendrobates tinctorius. Next base: position 63,043,585 of record NW_027361671.1, on the reverse strand, counting down.
GGCCAAAAAGTTAAACCTTGGTCTCATCAGACCATAATAAGTTTTCCCTTATGCTTTTGGCTGATCTGATGTATGTTTTGGCAAAGATAGTGCCACATGTAAGCCATTTCTTGAGGACTGTCTTCATAACGTTCCATGGTACATCAAATGCCTTTGTACCCTTCTCCTTACTGATAGCCTTCAACAATGAGATACCTTTGCTGTGTTTTAAGTGGTTTACAGACCATGACTTTTGCTGTAAAATGCCACTATGAAAATTTCAGAAAATAGTTTTAGTACAGCTAAACTTTATAGTAAGTAAATCAGACTCACTGTAAATGATGGCGGTTTTGTACTGACTACTATTTAATATGAGTTTAAATCTGATTTGCTAATTCTGAACATAACCATGTCCCCAATTATAAAATAGAGCGTTCACACTTAAGCAACCACATCATTTAAGTTTTGATAATTCTGAGCGCGGAAATGAAAGTATTTCAGTTTATTTCAAAATGGATTTGTACAGATTGTACAAGACATTAAAAGTGGAAAAAGTTCTGAAATGATTCTTCTTGGCATGATTTTTTACGAGAAAAAATACTGGCATTTTAACATGGATTTGTAGACTTGTTATATTCACTGTACAAAATTCTTAATTTGCATTTTCCTTTGAGGATTTTGGCTTGCTAATATGCGTGCAAGATACTGACAAAAATACTGCAGCACAAAGGAAAACCTGCTACACGTAACATAAGCGTGGATATAACACACACCCATTAGTCAAGTGGGAAGTCCTACTGAACGACTGACAGCAATATCTGTATGCAGTCATACAAGAAGGACTGCCAATTAATGAGTAAACAAACACCAGGGATTTTAATAACATTTAGGTTTCACTAAAACTTTAGTCATAAAAAATGTATATCAACCTGATCAGCTCCTCTTGCTCTATTAACATGATGCCGGAAGGTCAGATACAAATCTCAACATAACAGGTTCCCTTTAAAATTAGTACAATATTAAAAATAGGTCATAATAATCATTTAAATACTAAAAGATACAGTGTGTCAGAATCCATAACTGCTGCTCACCTGTTGGGTCCCATGTTAAATTATGTGCAACAGAGTCCAAGACTATATGGCCACGTTTCTGCCACTGTGACTGAACTCCCTAGGAACAAAAAAATATTGCTTTAGTATTCTCTACTGAGGATTAGAATACAATTCAAAAAGTTAAAACTATTATTCTGATCATTTTTAAAAAAATTGATAATGCAGAAAAGCAGAAAAAAAAAATCCTAATATTCATTAAAATACAAATAACTACAGTGGTTACGGTACTTGTCAAAATTCACAGTTAGCTGTCATGTGCGTTTAACCGCCACGGGTGGATCGGAGCTCCACCCACGGCTGTTAACTGTTTAAATTCAACTGTGTGACAGCGGCCTTTAACATGCTCAGTCCAAAACCACATCACTCCGTCTGCCCATCGACGTCCCGTCACATGATCGCAGAGCGCCGATTTTTTGTCACGTCTGCCGGGAGTCTGCAGAAGGCCCACGTGCCTGCCATGATGATACTACTGTGAACGCTGGCCAATGACCCAAGAAGATAATGATTTCTGCTATACATAGCAGTGCTGTATAGCATAGGTCATTGAATGATCGCTGCTTCAAGTCTGCAAATAGGAGATTCAGTGAAAATTGGAAAGAAAAAAAAAAAAAAATTATGAACCCAACGCCCCCCTTCCATCCCACCCAACAAAAGTTCAAATCATTCCCCTTTTGCCCTATTGAAAAAAAAAAAAAAAACTAAAAAAAAAAACACACATAACACATTTGATATCGCTGTATTCAAAAATGTTGGATCTATCAAAATATAAAATAATTGAAAAAACTTAAACGTCAGAATTACAATGTTGCGGCTGCCAAAAAAAAGTAATATAAAATACAAGAGCCAATCACATCATATCTGTATCCCGCCCGAAAATGGCATCAACACAAAAGTTAGACCAGAGAAAAAAATAAATAAATAAATAAGCCATCACCCATTCCCAGATCCTGAAAAGATGGAAAAGATAAGAGGTCTCAAAAAAGGAAACAAATGCAAAAACTCTGTCATATAAAGTTCAAAAGATTTTTTCACCACTTATTGTAAATAAAAATGAAAATTATACATGTTTGGTATCTGCATACTCATACTGACCTGGAAAATCAGATTGCCAGGTCAGTTTTACCATATAGTGAACATGGTATATATATATATATATATATATATATATATATATATATATATATATATATAAAAATCTAAATAGCAACTGCAGGTTGTTTTTTTTTTTTGCAATTTCATCGAACTTGGAATTTTTTTTCCCCACTTTCCAGCAAATTATATGGTAAAATCAACAGTGCAATTCAAAAGTACAACTCGTCCCTCACAAATCAAGCCATCATACGGCCATGTTGACGAAAATCTAAAAAGTTAAGGGGAGAAAAATTAGAAAATGAAAAAATGGGAAATGGCTATAGCGTAAAAGGGTTAAATTAGAGTTATGTCACACAAAATAACGTTTCCCACATGTCTACTTTACATCAGCATTATTTTTCAAACTTTTTTTTGTTAGGAAGTTAGAAGCGTTAAAAATTGATCAGCAATTTCTCTTTATACCAACATCATTTACAAAATCAACTTTTTTTTTGTTTTAGGGACCACATCTCATTTGAAGTGATTTTGAGGGGCCTATGTGACAGAAAATAACCCAAAAGTTACATTATTTTAAGAACTACACTCCTTAAGAAGTTTATTAACCCTTTAAGGGCTTCACGTGCATTAAAGCAATGTGGAAGGAAAAAGTCTTAGTTACATACCGGTAATGGTATTTTTCAGAGCCCACGACAGCACTACGAGAGAGGGGATCCACCCTTCAGAGACAGGAAACCTACTGATACAAAAAGGCGGCACCTTTCCCACGCACCAGTTGGATTACAGAGCTCGAGAGGACCACCATGGTTTGTGGCAAAAATAAGTACAACACTCTAAAACCGAACAATTTCACACATGTGAAAACTTATTAGAGGAAGAAGTGTGTACCCACATGTGAAGGGAGGGAATCTAAGGATGCTGTCATGGATTCCGAAAAATACAATTACCGGTAAGTAACTAAGACTTTATTCGGTCTCCCATGACAGCACCACGAGAGAATTACAGAGAGGTAATAACTGCCTTAGGAAGGGACTACAGCTTGCAGCACCCTTATACTGAAGGCGAGATCTGAGGAAACACCCATTTCCAACCTGTAATGATTATAAAAGGTGGAAGGTAAAGACCACGTAGCTGCCTTACATATCTGGTTGATAGAAACTTCCAATCTCTCTGGCAATGAGGTTGCCATGGCTCAAGTGGAATGTGCCGTTAGCCCCTCTGGTGCCGGCCTGCCACTCGATGTATATGCTAGATAAAATAGCCTCCCTAATCCACCTAAAGTGTCTAAATCCTTTTCTGGTGCCCTGGATGGACACAAACAAGGCATTGTCCTTCTTCCAATGGTTAGTGATCGATAGGTACTCTAGCAGGCATCTCCTAACGTCTAAAGTGAGAAGCTTCCTTTCCTTCTGGTAAGTAGGATTGGGGAGAAAAGAAGGAAGAACTATCTCCTGCGACCTGTGGAATCTTGAGGCAACTTTGGCAAGTAGGCCTGATCCGTCCTAAGCACCTCTCTGTCATCCAGGAACTGCATATAAGGAGGAAGTCTATCAAGGGCCTGAATATCACTCGCCCTCTGCGCCGATGTTAGTGCGACTAAGAAGGCTACCTTGAGGGACAGCACTATTGCTGAAGCAGATAGCATGGGTTCAAACGGGGCCTCAGTCATGGCCGTGAGCACCAAGTTCAAGTCCCATAGTATACCTTTCTCCATTTATGAGCCTGGATCTGCCCGCCGCTTTAATAAACCTGGAGATCCAGTAGTTACCAGTGATGTTGCAGCTGCAGCTTTCTACTTTTTGAAAGGGTGGCTATTAAATTGGGGGAGAATCCTCTATCCCTCAGTAACAACCTTTCAAATTCCACGCCGTCAGGTGGAGCCCCGCCACTTGTGGATGGAAGACTAGACCCTGGGAGAGGAGATCCAGATGTTCCGGTAGTACCCATGGATCGGAGACTGACATGGTCCTAAGCCATGAGAACCACGCCCTTCTGGGCCAAAAAGGGGCAATTACTATGATCCTTGCCCTGTCTTCCCTGATTTACCTCACTACTAGAGGCAAGAGAGCTAAGGTAGGAAAGGCATAACCCAGGTTGAAGTCCCACTTTATCAATAAGGCATCTACTACCAGAGGGCTCTCTCTAGGGTCCAGAGAACAGAACGGTTTTACTTTCCTGTTCTTCCTGGTGGCAAAGAAGTCTACATCCGGCCCACCCCACATCAGCACAATCTGGTCAAAGACGGGACGCTGAAAGGTGCTTTCTCCCTGCCTTAGTACACTGCGGCTCAGAAAGTCTGCTCTGATATTGTCCTTTCACCTTATGTGACTGCAGTCAAAGATAGAAAATGTTCCTCTGCTATCTGAAACCGGTGCTCTGTTACTTCCATAAGGGGCCTGGATCGAGTTCCACCTTGGTGGCTGATGTAGGCCACCGCCACTTGACTGTCGGGGAGGATCCTTACACGATAACCCTGCAGGTATATAAGGAGTCCTTTAACTGCCAGTTCTACAGCTGTTAGCTCCTTCTGGTTAGATGAACTCTCTACCTTGTTAACCCCTAAGCCCTGGACTATGATCTCTCCCATATGTGCCCCTCAACCAGCAGGACTAGCGTCCGTGGTGATTACTTGGGATATGTGATTCTTCCAGGGAACCCCCATGGACAGGTAACCCCAGTCTACAGGGACAAGGTGAGCCTCCCCTGCAGGAACCCCCCAAGGGCCCTATCATTAACTACCCCTTTTCATGTACAGCACCATGGAATCAATGGTGCTATATAAATAAATAATAATAATAAACTAAGACGTGTCTTTGTAGGATCCTTGTATGAAATTGTGCCCATTTGACTGCCGGGATGCATGAAGATAGGGAACCCAACAGGGACACAGCCTGCCTCTGGAAACATGGTGGGATTGTTCGATGCTCTCAAAACCTGGTGATGAAGGCGAATTAGCTTGTCAGATGGTAGACGACATTCCTGCCTTTCTGAGTACAAAATGAGACCCAAAACAATGCTGCACATTAAGGGTAGGTTTCCACGCAGCGTATTGTCGGTGCTTTGGACGCTGCGGAGTTCCCACTCCGCTAAATGCGTCGCCCCCCTTTCTACGCGCAGTGATACCGCATGTGTTCACTGAACACATGCGGTATCACCGCATATCCATAGACTGTGTAATTTATCTTGCGTAGATGGCGCATCTAAAAAGACACGCTGCATGTCCATAATTTCAGGTGTGTCACCCGCGTTCTTGCACGCATAGTGGAGATGGGATTTCATAAAATCCCCTCCACTATGCTGTAAAATCTGGACGCTGCGGATTGGACAATGAGGCTGTATGCAGCGTCCAATCCGCAGCAAATTCTGATGTAATCCTGAACGTGGAAACATACCCTTAAGGGTTGTAGCCGAAATTGTTTTTAGTGTTTTGTAGCCACCTCAAATGCTCCAGAGTGAACATTGTCCTTTCTACCTGAACTAGACAATGATCTGCCAACCTGCCTACAATCAGAAAGTCGTCCAAGGCGGGAATAATTAGGATGTCGGTCTCACATAGGTGGGCCATGACTTCAGCAACTACTTTTGTAAAAACACGAGGGCCAATCGCAAGGCTAAAGGGGAGAGCTCTAAATTGAAAGTGTCGGACTGCGCCGCCCATGATTAGCCACACTGAGGAACCGCTGATGATCTGCGTGGATAGGCACATGGAAATATACATCTCTCAGATCTAACACTGCCATAAAATAGTTTTCAAATATTAGTTTTATTGCCGAGCCAATCGATCCATCTTGAAGGGGCGCACTATCAAAAACTTATTCAGGGCTCTAAGATTAATTATAGTCCTGAAGGAGCCATCCAGTTTACGAGCCAAAAACAGGGGAGAATAGAATCCTCTACCCCTCTCTTACCCCGGAACCTCCATGAGGACCTCCTTATGGCGTAGCACCAGAACCTCCATCTCTAGGGCCGCCTGCTCTGAGAGGGGATACCGGGAGGGGGTTACCCAGACATCTCCAACGTCCCTTTAAGGAACGTGTCAACCTTCCTATCTGGAGGGTCCTTCAAGGTCCTCAAAGGGTAAACAGGACTTTTTTGATTCTTTGGCCACAGCCAAATCTAGATTCAGGGCTTTATCCCAAGTATTTACCATGGGGTCCTCAAAGGGGTACCCCCGCTTAAATGCCGGAGGCAAGGAGCCCTTTTTTCTGGCCCCTTCCATTCCTGGAGTAACAGGTTCTGAATTTTCTCATTTAAAGGAAAGGACCTACGCTTCCTCTGATCTAGTCCCCCAAACATGACATCCTGCACGGAACGCTCCAGTCTGGACTACCCCCAATGTTCCTCTGACCACCTTTACTAATTTGTCCATGCAGTCTGAGGGGAAGCAGAAGCGGCCACAGTCCTCCTCTGAGGAAGAAGGTGAGAGCCGAAGGAATCCTCATTCCTTATGTAACCGGCAGAGGAGTCATAGTCCGGAAAGTCTGCTTTACGTTCCTTCACTTTTCCTTTGGAACTCTCTCCCTGGGATAAGGACGTCATGAACTCACTTCACTTCTGTCCTAATGATATCCTTCAAACTTCCTACCCGTTTTGGCAAGCATGAGCTAATGTAACCTACCCTGGCGGCTCTCTTCCACCCGGTGAACTTCATCGCCTGCTGGACACAGGGGTAACATAATATTTTCGGACAGGAGTCAGGCAGGGGGCATCCGCAGAGGGCACATTCCCTGTACATTTCTTCCCTCGAGCAGTACAAGAAAAATAAGGGGAAGACTGCATCACTGAGAGAACAACCACATAGATCATTTACCAGTGTATGCAGTAAGTAGGTGCCGGATCACAACGGGGCATATGTCAGCCAATGCTGCAGACTCATCCACTCTGGAGGAGCTCCTGCGGCTGGACCGACCACTCGCCTGGCCACTACCTGTATTGTCATGGGTGTTTTGCCGGGCAGTAAGGAACTTCTGAGTAGAGTGCTGCCTTGCAGGGTTCTCCTGCTGCTGCTCACCAATCTCCATTGCAACCAACGGGCTCAGAAGCATGGCATCCATATGCATGCTTCCTCTTATACACTACTCCCCCCCAGCAGGTTATGGCCTGGGTGCCTCCCTCCCCTGGAACCGCACGCCCCCAGCATCACATGCAGTCCCGCTCATCAGATGCCAGGACAACGAACCCACTCCAGACACCGGTGCCCCTGACCCCAGTCCTAGGTTCGACAGCGCTATTATTCAGAAGCCAGTCGGCACCCGGCAGCCAGGACACACCCCCAGGCCCCCGAGAACGCCGACTGCGTCAGAGGACTGCCCAGGATGTGTCACTGGTTGAGCCCCAGGCCCCATCACCTGGCACGCCCCCGGACAATGAAAACCCAGAGCCCCAGCAGCACGCTGCGCTTGCAGGGAGCCACACAGATCTGAGGGGAATACTTACCTTCCGGCGCAGGCCCGCATGAGACTGTAATCCTCCGGACACCTGCTCGCTCACAAATGTGCAATCCATCCTGCAGCGCTTCCAGGAACCCCGCACTGGCAGGGGACCCCCCCCCCCCCACATCTGGACCGACCGGCCAGGCCTGGGATCTGTTGACTCCTTACAGGTATCTGTAGGAACAGAGTCCCCATCACGGACAGCAAGCCAACTGATGCGTGGGAGAGGTGCCGTCCTTTTGTATCTGTAGGTTTCCTGTCCCTGAAGAGCGGATTCCCTTTCCCGTGGTGCTATCATGGGAGATTGAATAAAAATGAAAATTTTACTTTTTCTCCACAAACATATTGCTTTAACCCCAAATTTCACATTTTCATAAGGGTAAAAGGAGAAAATAAACAGTACAATTTGTGATGAAATTTCTCCTGAGTACACCAATACCCCATATGTGGTGGAACACATGGCAGGGCTGGGAAGCACAATTTAACTTTTGGAGCATAAAATTGGCTGGAATAGACATGTCGCATTTGCAGACCCCTAAATAGCGGAAACCCCCATTTTGGAACCTACACCCTTATCAAAAGGCGTAGTGACCACCTTGAACCCACAGGTGCTTCACAGAATTTTAAAACATTGAGCAATGAAAATTTTAAAAAAGTACATTTTTCTGCAAAAATGTTGCTTTAGCCCCCAATTTTTTTTAAATTCGTTTATTGAACAAAAATAATGCATAACATACATACTGGCCTATGATAAAAAAAAATACACACATAGCCCTTCAAGTATACAGAAAGAACAGCTGGTTATACATTATGAAGCATGTATATCAGTTGGGTTTCACAAGCTTTTATCACATTGTGCATTCAGATAATAAAGAAAATTCCTAAACTTCAACTACATCAACTGGTGCCTACTACTGCCTAGCCTTATATCATATTATCTCACATATGATGTCTCAATTTTGCAAAGTAAGGTGAGAGGAATTCCACCTCTCCCAGATCTTCTCAAATTTACCCGGGCATCCCCTATTTTGATATAGCATACGTTCATATGGAACAATCGAGATCACCAGGTCAATTCACATTCTAAGGGAGGGACATGAACCCCCATCCACCGTAGTGCCCAGGGGCGGACCTGGGCGGACCTACCGCCCGTGCAGCCGGTTCATTGCACAGGGGTCCCGGGGGAGAGGGGGGGACCCTGCAGCCTCCAGCACCACATGGCAAATTATGCATGCAAATTAGCCATGTGGACTTGTGGAGCGCAAGTGCCACAGAGCCAGCAAGGAGGAGAGGAGAGCAGCCCCCCTGCAGGAGGCAACGGGAGGGGTCTCACTCCTCCTGAGGCTGCGTGCCAGCGCAGCCCAGTGCAGAGGAGCCAGCCCTGATGGCTGAGGTGAGAGATAATCAGAGATCAGTCAGCAGCGTCAGTGCCGTGGGGGAGGAAAGGAGGGAAGACAGACTGTCTGACTGTCACTCACACTGCCTGCCCTGTGGTGCCAGCCAGACGGTGGCTGCAGTTCAGCCGCAGGTCAGTGTGTGACATCACGTGTGTGTCTGAGTCTGTGTGGCTGTGCCCTGCCCTGCCCATAGCAGCAGCTCAGTCAGGAGGAATGTGCGGAGTGCAGACACACTGACTGGAGAGTGGAGTGTACACAGTGTGGATCCTCTTGGTCTGGACTTGGCCTGCACAAGGTAAGAGTACCGGAGCTGAGCAGGACTGAGGGACTGGGACCGAGGAGGCAGGCATGATTTTGGGGGGCTCCTTGGGTGGGGGAGAAAACAAGCATGGCAGGCATGATTTTGGGGGACTCCGTCCTGTGGGAGAACTGAAGCATGATGGCCTGGCTGCTCATGAACGGGGGGCCCCTGGCCTTGGGAGAAGCATGGACTGGCTGCTCATGAATGGGGGGGCCCTGGCCTGGGGAGAAGCATGGCCTTGGCTGCTCATGAATGGGGGGCCCCTGGGGAAAAGCATGGCTGCTCATGAATGGGGGGCCCCTGGCCTGGGGAGAAGCATGGCCTGGTTGCTCATGAATGGGGGGATCCTGTCCTGGGGAGAAGCATGGCATTGGCTGCTCATGAATGGGGGGCCCCTGGGGAGAAGCATGGCTGCTCATGAATTGGGGGCCCTGGGGAAGATGCTTGGCTGCTCATGAATGGGGGGGCTGGCCTGGGGAGAAGCATGGCCTGGCTGCTCATGAATGGGGGGGGGCCTTGGCCTGAGGAGAAGCATGGCATTGGCTGCTCATGAATGGGAGGGCCCCTGGCCTGGGGAGAAGCATGGCATTGGCTGCTCATGAATGAGGGGCCCTGGGGGGAGATGCTTGGCTGCTCATGAATGGGGAGGGGCCCTGGCCTGGGGAGAAACATGGCCTGGCTGCTCATGAATGGGGGGGGGGGGCCCTGGCCTGGTGAGAAGCATGGCATCGGCTGCTCATGAATGGGGGGCCCCTGGTGAGAAGCATGGCTGCTCATGAATGGGGGGGGCCCTGGCCTGGGGAGAAGCATGGCATTAGCTGCTCATGAATGGGGTGCCTGGCCTGGGGAGAAGCATGGCATTGGCTGCTCATGAATGGGGGGCCCCTGGGGAGAAGCATGGCTGCTCATGAATGGGGGGCCCCTGGGGAGAAGCATGGCTGCTCATGAATGGGGGGGCCCTGGTCTGGGGAGAAGCATGGCCTGGCTGCTCATGAATGGGGGGCCCCTGGCCTGGGGAGAAGGTGCCACATGGGGCGAGAAGCACTATGCCAAAAGTAGACTGCATTTGGGGGAGAGCATTATGAAACAAAGGGAAACAGGGGTGCCTATACATATTACCTGGAGGCTGTCTTGGGCTATATATATTATTTAGAGGCTATGCTGGGCTGTATATATTACCTGAAGGCTATGCTGGACTGTATCTATTCCCTTAAAGCTATGCTGAACTGTATATATTACCTGGAGTGGAGGCTATGCTGGCATGTATATATATCACCTGGAGGATGTGGTGGGCTGTACATATTACCTGAAGGCTATGCTGGACTGTATCTATTACCTTAAAGCTATGCTGAACTGTATATATTAACTGGAGACTTTGCTGGGCTGTATTATATATTACCTGGAGTCTGTGCTGGGCGCTCTATATATTACCTGAAGGCTGTTGCTGTACTGTATATATTAACTGGAGTCTGTGCTGGGCTGTATATATTAACTGGAGGCTGTGGTAGGCTGTATATATTACCTGAAAGCTGTGCCGGGCTGTGTATATTAACTGAAGGCTATGCTGGGCTGTATACCATATTTTATTTGGCGGCTGGGCTGTATATATTATCAACTAGAGGCAATGCTGGGCTAGTGGGCTATATATGTTATTTGGAGGCTGCAACTGGCAAATAATAAATACAGCTCAGCAGCACCCTACAGATATTATATCCAGCCCTGCATAGCCTCAATATTAGATATATAGTACATTTACGGAGGGAAAATCCGCAGCAAAAATTGACATTGTGTAGATTTTCCCGCTCTAAAAAAATGCAGCATATCCGCTGTATATTTTAGTGGCACCATGTAACGCGGATCTAGCACAACTGCACTTGCCGCGACCAGCCGCAAGCCCGATAGAGAATGAATGGGGCTTGCCGGATCGGTGCTACAAGTCGCCCGTTAGGCGGCAGAGGTGCGGAAGTCTGCGGGATCTGCAGCTAGTGGGGGGGGGAAATTTCTTGCACAGGGGCCCACTACAGTCTGTGTCCGCCCCTGGTAGTGCCAACACCTTCCGTGCCATAAATAGTGTTTTACGCAGAAAAATCCCGTCATAATGACCCCAAGTCTCCTCATCCCATGCCCCAAACAAGCAGACCAGTGGTTCAAGAGGAACTGGGACCTGCATCAAGGATGACAAAAGCAAGGTCACCTCTTTCCAGTAATGTAAAATAATGGGACATTGCCAGATCATATTAACAAAATCCGCATCCGGTGAATGACATCGCAGACATTCTGATGATTGAAGTCGACCCATCCTGAAAAGTCCTGTCGGAATTAAGTATGATTGATTAATTATATACAGCTGTATCATTCTGTTATTAATAGATGGTGATACTCCAATTGGAGACTCCAGGATCCCCTCCCACTCCTCTCCCTGAGTATCAGGGATGAGTCTTTCCCATTTCCTTTTAATAGAGCTTATAGCAGATTCCGTTCCCACCGACAGCATGTACGTGTATAAAGAGGAGATGAGACCCTGGGGACCCTGCGAATTAAGGATTCCTATCAGAGGCAGAGATGAGATAGTACGGTCCACAACCCTACATCTTATATGTGATTGAAGAGCCGATCTCCGCTGTAAATAACGGAAAAACTGGGATCTCGGAATATCATGTGCAACCTGTAATTTAAATATCACCAAATCGTCAGCATATTGACCAAAGGTATCTACCGGACCCGCTATATTTACACCTCTAATGCCAGGGGAAGACCTAATACGTATTGCCAGCGCCTCAAATCGCAAGGGCAAATTGGGCCGGGGAAAGGGGGCACCCTTGACGAGTCCCCCTATGTAATGGAAAAGACTCAGACACGGAGCTATTCATTATAATACAGGCTTTGGGCTTCATATATAGTATTTTGATCCATTTTATAAATTTATCACCAAAGCCATATCTTTGTAAGCACGCGGAGAGGAAAGGCCACTCAAGAGAGTCAAAAGCTTTGGCAGCATCTAGCGACGCCAGTGCCCACTTGTTGTCTAGCATTAGGGAGCTATATTGGGCTATTGACTGGACCCGTCTGATGTTAATGGAAGTGCTCTTACCAGGCATAAAGCCTGGTTGATCAGAATGTATAAGGCTTAATATAAATCGAATTCAGTCTGGTAGCTAGGATCTTAGTGAAAATTTTATAGTCCACATTTACTAACGAGATAGGGCGGTAGGATCCACATTCCAAAGGGTCCTTCCCCTCCTTCTTAAGCACTATGATATTGGCTTCGTAAAAGGATTCAGGCATAAATTTCCCTTCCCAAATTCCCCGAAATACTTTAACCAAAAGTGGCGTTAATATATCCCGATATTTCCTGTACAATTCAATAGGTACAATTCAATAGGGAATCCGTCCGGCCCAGGGGCCTTCCCGGAGGCCATGTCCATTATGGCACTTTCTATCTCCTCCGCAGTAAATTCAGCGTCCATAAGGGCCCGTTGTTCAGGGTCTAATGTAGGGAATGTCACATCTGACAAATAGTCTAAACACCCCAAGCTGTCAAAGTCACTTTTAGATTCATATAATGACCTGTAATAATCATAAAAACAGCCAAGTATTTAGTCGGTTGAAGATACCAATGAATCATCCGGCTTCCGAATCTGTAGTATTGTGTATGAGGTGTTCTGTTGGCGCACCAAATAGGCTAAGAGTTCGCTTGCCTGGTTTCCCAGCTCAAAATAAGATTGGCGAGTAAAGAATAGTTTACGCTTGGACTTAGTGTCCGTATGCTGAGCATATAACCTCTGAGCAGCCAACCACTCAGTCCTGTTACCGCTAATTTGGTTAGTTATATATGCAGCCTCTGAATCTTTCAATCGCCTCTCCATCTCATCATCCTCCCTTGAGGTTACCCTTTTAATATAAGAAATCGTGGAGGATAAGCAACCCCTCAGATATGCCTTAAGGGCATCCCAAAATAAATTGATATCTTGAGGTTCTGGGTGGGACGAGATGAAACAATGCAATTGATCGATCGTTCTATCTGGAGTCACCATCAACTTTAATCAAAAAGGATTCAACCTCCAGAACATTCTATTATTTGGTTGCCCATATTTAAGTTTAAGAATGACCGGACTATGGTCTGAAATCCCCCTAGTGCCATGTTCTATATTGTCTACCCACATCGCCAGACCGCTGGATCCGAATATATTGTCTATGCGCGATAGAGATCGCTTAGTGGATGAGTGGCAGGTATACTCCCTTGATTCAGGGTGACGCATCCTCCATAAATCTAGCCACCCGCTACCCTCCATAGTGACAGTTGGGTCACATTCAGCGAAGAGACTCACCCAGACATGTCTCCCTCTAATCTCAATTTGTCAAGGTAGGTATTCATGACCATATTGAAGTCTCCCATACAGATAACATCCGCGTCTGGATAATTTAGGGCAAAGCTCATTGCTTTTTGAAGAATGGACGTATTGGCCGGGGGGGGGGGTTATAAACACATAGGATTACATATTTCCTGGTATTTATCAAAGCATGTACAAAAACAAAGCGACCTTCAGGATCCCTTCGGGTCTCCCTGGCTTCCCATCTAACATCTCTATGTACCAGCAGTGAAACCCCTCTCGAATAACTAGTGTGAAATGCATGGACAGACAATTGTACCCAAGGTTTCTGCATGCACCGAGCAGTATCTCTGGTCAGATGCATCTCCACCAAGGCCACAATGTGAGGACGATAATGTCTGATCTGCAAGAAAACCTTGATCTTTTTCCGAGGGGCCTTTATACCTCTCACGTTCCATGTCATACATATCATCTCAGACCCCAGGTTTACTTAGTTGAATATGGCATACAATACTACCCGAGCAGAATTTAGAGACACCATATAGAGATTGAGATTGCCATTGGCTGCGACTTTTACCTAAGTAACAATCAAAACTGTTGTAAAAAAGAAAACAAGACAGGAACCAAACATTATTGGAGCAAAGTCTCACGCTCCTAGCAAAACACAAGCAAGGGGATACCATCACTGGTTTCAGTGTCCGGTATAGTTGGTAAACTGGGTACCTGCAAGGAGAGCCCCCATTAGACCATTAATAAAAGAATTTAGGTTAGCATTAAATATATTAGGATTCCTTTGCAGGGGATCCCATATGAGACCGCAGCCACTCAGTCGCCTCCGCTGGATCCGTAAAAAACACAGAGGAGCCCCCGTGTACAACCCAGAGCCGGGCCGGATAGATCATTAAGTATATAACATTTCTCTCTCTGAGCCGCTTCTTTACTTCGATGAATTGTGCCCTCTGTTTCTGAAGTTCCATGGAAAATCCGGGAAAAATCGAGATCACGGCATTGAACTTGATGGGGCCTTTTTGCCGTGCAAGATGCAGAAGAGTGTCTCTGTCTTTACAGTTGAGGAGACGTGCCAGGAAAGATCTAGGTGGGGCTCCTGGAGGAAGGGGTTTTTGTAGGGACCCTGTGAGCCCTTTCGACGGCAAACATTGGAGAGAATTCATCTCCCAAAGAAACCTTAAGACAACCTTCCAGAAATTGCTCAGGATATTGACCTTCTCAGCGTTCCAGCAGACCAATGACACGAATTTTATTCCGACGCATTCTATTCTCCAGGTCGTCCGCTTTCTGCCTCCAGGCGTTCACAGAACCTGCCGCTTTTGTTAACTTGGCCTCCATAGGCGCGATGGTGTCCTCCACCTGGGATACTCTTGTCTCCACTTCTGTAATGCGTCCCCTCATGGTTTGCATATCCTGTCGAAGTCGTCCCACCTCAGTGTATACGACCTCTATTTTCTCAGTCAGGGATGTCCTAGTCAATGAGATGGCCTGCATCAACTGTTCGGACGCCTGTTTGAGGGTCAGTTCTTCCTGCTCAGATTCTTCTTCTCCCCCAGATGTACGATTTTTACGCTGAGCTTGAGGGGGATTGGTTCTAAGAGATCGTGCACTTTCAGAGGGATCGAGTCTGGCATACTCTTTCAGTTTTTGTGCTGCTCCTGATCCCTTAGAACGATTCATGTTCAATGGCAGTATGGCACAGCAAGATAACTAAAGGTATATGCTCCGGTGACTCCCCACGTCAGAAGATGAACACAGCAGGGCTATTATTAGATGATTACAGCCCAGGAATAATTCTCACACAGAGGAGCCACGTGAGCTTATGAGGACAACGTCCGGTGCCGAGTCAATAGGATTTCTTGCGGCTAGGAGGGGGGAGGGGGATCCACAACACCCACAGAGACAGCAGCAGTGAAGGAAGTACACAAGCTCCCACAATAATGGCGCCAACGGGTACAGCGAGTATATCAGTGCGGGGGAGAACGCAGGGCCCAATCTTTCAGGGAACTCACCGCGCGTCCCCTCTAGTCCTCAGAATGGATGTTCACTGCCCGGGTGGTGCTGCAGCTGTAAGGGCCGACGCCGCAGCTCTCACAGCCAGAGTGAGCGTCTAAGATGGCCGCCGCCTCGTGCAGGCCCCCCCGGCCGTTAGCTCACAAGAGCTGCTCCACGTCCTCCCACGGGAGTCCTGATATCCAGGGGTCCAAGTACTGCTAGGTATGTTACCGTGATAAGGTCCTAGTTGCAGGATAAAGGCAGGATTCTTGGGAGCTCTCCCAACATGCGTCCTCTCTCTTCAGCTACATAGCCACGTCCCCCTTTAGCCCCAAATTTTAACTTTTCACAAGGATAACAGTAGAAAATGGACTCAAAAATCTGTTTTGCATTTTCTCCTGAGTACGCAGCTACCCCCCACATGTGGTGGAAAACTACTTCTTGGATGCACTGCAGTGCTTAGAAGGGTAGGAGCGGCAATTGAATTTTGGACTGTAATTTTGGCTGGAACAGATTGCGGATGACATAATACATTTGAAGAGCCCCTCACATGCCAAAACAGCAGAAACCCCCACAAGTGACCCCATTTTGGAAACTACACCTATCAAGGAATTCTAGAGGTGTAGTGAGCATTTTTAACCCTCATGCGATTCACAGAATTATATAACATTGGGAGGAGTCAAAGGAAAACTAAATTTTTCCCATTAAAAATGTTGCTTTGGCCCCAAGTTATAAATTTTCAAAAGATATAAATAGGAGAAAATGGACGGTACAATATGTTGTGCAACTTCTGAGTACAACAAAACCACATATGTGGTAAAAAAAATACTTTTGAGGCACAGTGCAAAACTCAGAAGGGAAAAGCGCCATATTGGAGTTCAGATTTTGCTGGAAGAGTTTGAGGGTGTCATGTCACATTGACAGAGCCCCTGAGGTGCCAGAAGAGCAGAACCCCCCATAAGTGACCTCATTTTACAAACAACCCTCTTAAATTATCTAGAGGAGCATGTTGACACCACATGTGCCTCACAGAAATTTAGACCATTAGGCAGTTAAGAATGAATAATATTTCTACCAATAAAATTAGGTTTCATCACAAAGTTTTTAATTTTTAAAAGGGCTAATAGTAAAAAATGGACCTCACAGTTTGTTGTGCAATTTCTCCTGAGTGCGGAAATATTCTACAGGTAGTCGGTTACTACTTCTCAGGCACAGTGAAAAGCTAAGAAGGGAAGGAGCAACATATATTAGTGCAGATTTTGCAGCTATGGTTTGTGGATGCCACTGGAAGAGCCCAAGTGGTGCCAAAACAGCCAAACCCCAGATACGTGACCCCATTTTACAAACAACACCTCTCAATTAATTAATCTACGGGTGCAGTGATATATTTAACACCACGTGAGTCACAGTATCTTGTACTATTGGGCAGTGAAGAAAAAAAGAATTACATTTTTTACTACAAAAATTTTGTTTGAGTCCAAGATTTTACACTATCACACGGGGAAATGGGTAAAAATTGCACCAAAATACCCCATATATGGCTGTACAGCACTGCTTAGCCACAAGGCGAGATTCAGGAGGGACGGAGCGCTATTTGACTATTTGAGAACAAATGATTGTAGAATAGTTTGGAGACTCCAAAGCAGAGCCCCTAAGTTTCAGAAGAGTAGAATCCCCACTCAAGTGATCCCATTTTGAAAATTACATCCATCTGGGAATTTATCTACAGGTGTAGTGCCAATTTTGACTCCATAGGTGTTTGCCAGAAACAAGCTGCCACAATAGTGTCCGTACATTATAATGCCCAGTACATTGTGCTCAGTTCGCACTTCTGGAGACACGGCCCCCGTAAATTAAGCGAGCTCTTATCGCTACAGAAATGCCAAACATCTGGACGATAAATAGTTTATGCAAACTGGGGCTCAAAAGGGAGAGAGGCATTTTTATTTACGAGAACAGAAATCGCTGGATATTTTCTGGGGTGCGAGGAGCTATAGCGCTTTTCTAGAGCCTTTGTGCTATCAGTAACATGGAAACCCCCTATATTTGCATTGTCAGATGACAGACCTGAGTGAGGGCTTAGTTGAAGCTTTTATTGGAAACATTTTACATAACATTTTGAATCACATTTATCCTGCACTTTACGCTGAGCATTTATATCAGGGTTTTCATCTAAATCTTTGAGTAATCCGATTCAGATGAAACCTCCATGGGATCCATTCAGTAGAATGAGGCAGCAAAGTTACTCTAGACTCAGTCTGGTCTGTGTTGAGGAGTGTTCAGAATTGCAGAAAATTGTGGCAGACTGTGCATTTATGTATGCTTAAGAGAACAAACATCACCAGATCATAAGCCAGAAGGCGATCACAGTTTCTCTATCTGCCTCATTATAGAGAATCTTCTGCCAGGGGTTCCGTCTGAATCACATATTTCAGAGATTTATATGGAAACCTCGGTGTATGCGTTTCCAATAAAAGCTTAAACTCAATTCACAAAAAAAGCAAGCCCACACTCAGGTCTCTCATCTGAAAATGGAAATATAGGTGGTTTTCACGTTACTGGTAGCACAAAAGGATCTAGAAAAAGTGTTATAGTTCCTCACACCCCAGAAGATATCCAGCAAATAATGTTCTCAAAAATCCAAACGCCTCTCTCCCTTTTGAGCCCCAGCTTGCACGAACCATTTAGCGTCCACATGTTTGGCATTTCTGTAGCGATGACTGCTTGTTTACCGTGTATACGCCGAGTTTTTCAGCAAATTTTTTGTGCTGAAAACACCCCCCTAAGCTTATACATGAGTCATTGACCCAGAAGCCAGCGAGGGAGGGGGAGTGGTGGAGTAGATGGACACAGGAGGGGGGGCTGTAACTATACCCGCTGCTAAAGAGAAATGAATATTCACTCCACTGGTAACAAATATTCATTTTTCTTATAGCACGCACAGTTTCAGCTGCAGGCTTCCAGCAGCTATAAAAAAAAAACAAAAAAAAAAAACCTCCTACTTCCCATTGCGCCCTCGCAGCATCTTGTTCTGGCTTCAAGCAGATCCTGCGGCCAGGCAATCACATGTTCCTGCTGATGTTAGAGAGGTGAATATTCATTACCTTAATGAGCTTGGACGCGCGATCGCAACTGCAGGAAGCCGGATGCTGCGAGGGAATGCAGGGAAGGTAAGTAGGATGATTTTTTTTTAATACTTTTCTCATGGGGGCCTTGCATACAAGGTGCATACCAGGACAAGGATGAGGCGCCATGCATAAAAGGATGTGGATGCGGGGACAATGCATACCCGGCTTATACTCAAGTGAATACGTTTTCCCAGTTTTTGTGGCAAAATTAGGTACCTCAGCTTATACTCGGGTCGACTTATACACGAGTATATACGGTAATTTACAGGGGCCATGTCTCAAGACGTATGAGCTGGGCACAATGTACTGGGCATTACAATGTACGGACCCTAGACTGGCAGCTTGTTTCTGGCAAATACTTATGGTGTGGGAGGTAAAGATGAACAAAATCAACAGCAGGTGAAGAATTTATTCTGCTTATTTTTTAATTTGTTCCACGTGCAGTACAATTGATTAGATGGCTTAATTCCTCGGGTTGGGGCAATTACGATACAAGATTTATATAGGATTTTTATGTTTGGCTGCTACCACACAATAAAAAGCGCTCTTTTTTTGGGGGGGGGAACAAAACAAGTTTTTGCATCTCTATTTTGTTATCTATAATTATTCTATATTTCAGTGGTATGTGAGGGGCTTGTTTATTGCGGGACAAGACTTTTTTTTTTTTTTTTTTTTTTTATTGGTACCATTTTCAGGCACATAATATTTTTTGATAGCTTCTATTCAGATTTTTGGGATACAAAATGAACAAAAAAAAAACAGAAATGCATTAAGTTTTTTTCACTTTTTTGAGAGCTACAACTTTTATTTCTCTGCTGACGGAGCTGTATAGTGGCTTGTTTTTTGCGGGACAAAATGACGTTCTCAGCGACACCATTTTTATTTACATTCAACTTTTTGATGGAGTTTTATTACACTTTTTATTTGGCAGTATGAAGAAAAAGAATTGTTTATGGCTTTTTTTCATTAATTTATATGGTGTTCATTGAAGTGGTTGACTAGTGCGACAATTTTATATGTCGTGTCGATCCATACGCGGCGATACCAAATGTGTGTACTTTAATTTTTACATAAATATTACTATTTTAGTATAATATTCATTTCAATTGAAAAAAAAAATATTTTCTTTTTTTGTTGTACCCTTTAAGGGACTTTAACTTATTACTCTGAGCACTGATAGAATGCATTGCAATGCATGATAGCGGTCAGTGCTATACTGACAGAACGCCTTTCAGACCATGCTCCTTGCACTGTCCAAACAAGCCTCCGTAGCCGGCAGACCTGAAAGTTGTCATGACGACCTCGGGTTGCCATAACGCTCAGCAGCCATGACGTTGAGGGGATGCCGATAGCATGGGAGAGGGAGCCCCCACCCTCTCTCAGCCTTCTGAATGCTGCGATCACTATTGACTGTCGTATCTAGGTGGTTAAACAGCCGGTACCTGCAATGCTCCCAGCTGTGAAAGCTGGGGCTCAGCTACCGAGCAAGCCGAGCTCCTGGCGGCGATCGCACGGGCACAGCTTCTGTGCTCTGCACAATCTCCAAGACTTAACGGTATGACGTGTCGTGAATCCCTTCTCGAACATGACGAAAAGGGACATCAAAGCTTGTGAAGAAGTTAAAAGAAAATACATAGAGAAATGATGAACAACTTCTTTAGAGAAAAATATAGTAATTTTAGTAGTTTAGTTTAACTTTTACTTTAAAAGGGAACTGTACTTCAAATTTTGTAAAAGTCAATGGTAAAGGTAAGCATTAGAATCTTTGTTGCAAATTTCAAAGAATTCTGTTTCTGTCTCCACTTATACTCATTGCCCTTCTCCTCCCTCTTACCTCCTGAAATCATCCACTAAAGGAAAAAAAAAAAAAGCTCAACTCTGTCTTGGTCAGGACAATAAGTTGTCAGGTTATACCTACTGTTATACTCTATAGAAAGGAGAGATGGAAGAGCGAGGTGCAGAGAGAGAAATAAAACAGAGGCAGGCACAGAAAGATCGTGCTGAGGTTTCCAGGGTATATTGATAAGGAGTTTTTGATGATGTGGACCTTGAAGTAGATCCACTTTAAAATCTTCTTCAAAGAATATCCAAAAATTATGTGGTTTTAATGTGGAGAGTGTTCAGCGCACAGTTCCACCCACTGTTTTTTTCAAGCCCATGTCCTCATACTAGTAAACGACAGCACTGCCTGGAGAAAGCATTGTCTGGCCAGGAAAACCACCATGGTTTCTTACCAGCAGCCGTTTTTTCCGGAACCCATGACAGCACATCTGAGAGAGGCATCCGCCCCCGCTAGTGCAGGAACCTACTGAAATATAAGGGGCGGCACTTCACCCCTGCTTCAGTTGGTTACAGAGCATTGAGAAGACTTCCCGGTTAGTTACATGTTAATCCAACACCACATCACACAAATACACCCTATTAAACGTGCACACCCATATGGTGAAAAAAAGGGGGGGGAATATACGGGTGCTGTCATGGGTTCCGGAAAAACCGGCTACCGGTAAGCAACCATGGTGGTTTTCCCTTCACCCATGACAGCACACCTGAGAGATTTTAGGAGACCTCGAAACACCTTAGGGAGGGACCACCGCTTGCAGCACCCTTCTACCAAAGGTTAAGTCAGCCGAGGAGGATAGATTTAATCTATAGTACTGAAAAAAGGTTGAGGGTGAGGCCCAGGTAGCGGCCTTACAGATTTGCTCAATCGATACCTCTGCCCCTTCAGCCCAGGAGGTCGCCACGGCTCTGGTGGAATGAGCCTTGATGCAGTCAGGAATCTGAACGTCACCAGCTGAGTAGGCTTCACTAATGGCCTCCCTAATCCATCTGGCAATAGTCCCTTTTGATACTCCATAGCCCTTCCTGGCACCCTGGAAGGCTACAAATAGGGACTGGGACCTCCTCCACAGGCTAGTCACTGATATATACTCTAAGAGGGCTCTTTTAACATCTAGTTTGTGGAATTTCTCCTCACCTGGGTTTTTTTGGATTCTCACAGAAGGAGGGAAAGACAATCTCCTGGCTACGGTGGAAATCTGATACAACTTTCGGTAAATAAGCAGGGTCTGTTTTTAGGACAACCCTGTCCTGGTACACCTGGGTATAAGGTGGATTAACCGAGAGGGCCTGCAAGTCACTTACTCTACGGGCTGATGTAAGGGCCACTAAAATAATGGTCTTTAGGGTGAGATACTTTACTGGCAGTTGGTGAACCAGCTCAAATGACTCTTTCGTGAGAGCTTCTAACACGAGGTTTAAATCCCACGGAGCTATTCTTGGTAATGGAATTGGTCTAGACCTCTGGCAGGATTTAATAAATCTGGCTACCCATCTGTTTGCTGCTATGTTGCAGTTATATAGAGGGCCTTGTGCTGAAACCTGCACTTTAAGGGTATTTACCGCTAGGCCCAGTTGTAGTTCTGCCTGTAAGAATTCTAAGATGGCCTTGATCGGGGGTTTTTGGTCTAACGGCTTCCCCAGGAACTGTAGAAACTTGTTCCACGTTCTATCGTATATATTAGTTGTTACTGGCTTTCTACTTTTCATCAGCGTAGCCACCAACCCAGGGGAGAACCCTCTATTTCTTAAAAGTGACCTCTCAAATTTCACGCCGTCAGATGGAACCCCTTGACTTGCGTGTGGAATACTGGACCCTGAGTTAGCAGGTCAGGAATCTCTGGAAGTACCCATGGATTTTGAGAGGGACATCATCTGCAGTAGCAAGAACCAGGGTCTTTTTGGCCAGAACGGGGCTATTAAGATCAGTCTGCTTGATCTTCTCTTATTTTCTTCACTACTGCTGGGATTAGAGCTACTGGAGGAAAAGCGTAACCCAGTTTGAAATTCCACGGAATTTGCAATGCGTCCACCACCCATCTTTTGGGTTTAATGGACAGAATCTCTTTACCTGCCTGTTGCTTCTGTTGGCGAAGAGGTCTATTACTGGCTCTCCCCAGAGTTGCACTATCTTCTGGAACACTAAGTGATTTAGGGCCCATTCTCCTTGCCTCAAAGTGTTGCGGCTTAGGAAATTGGCTTGTATGTTCTGCATCCCTCTTATGTGTAGTGTCGTTAGGGAGAACACGTCGTTCTGCCCTGTGAAAAATTTTGTTGCCTCCATTCTTCTTACTGCGGCCGGCGTCGCACCGGGCGCCATCTTGCCGTCGCGTCTGTGACGTCGGCGCACTCCCAGGGTGCCCCACGCCGCTGACGTCAGACGCCGGAAACCGCCCCTGGCTCTCCTTGTCGTTCTGAGGGAGACGGATCAGGCGCGCTCAAGGGGAGGGAGGCACGGAGGAGCACCCCGCTACAGGGGTCTCCTGACCGCACCCGAACGAACCCGGGGCCTGCAGGAGGATCCCCGGGGACTGCGCTTCCAGGCCACCGACGGCCGGCGCTGCAGGTAAGCTGACCTGCTCTTCCCACGCCGGGACGGATCTGGGACCACTTTCATCCATGACAGGCACCGCCGCTGTCAGACTGGGATCCCGTTCCAGGACAGGAACCCAACTGAAGCGGGGGGAGAGAGGCCGCCCCTTATATTTCAGTAGGTTCCTGTCCTGGCGGGGCGGATCCCTCTCTCAGGTGTGCTGTCATGGGTGAAGGGAAAAACAGTGTTGTTAATCATAAAAGAGGGAAACAGGGTATGCAAAACCAGTGTAAAGAACAGTGAACTAAACTCCTTGGGCATCCTAATTAGCATATTTTTATTGTGCAGAACAGAAGCAGTGATTAAAACACTAGATGTGTAACTATAGGGGCCATAGTCACCTACAGTTATTTGTACAGTCATACTCTTCTGCCTGATATGACATTGGGTGTGGAGTGACATTGCACACTTGGTGGTACAGCTGCTGTGTGCAAATGTCTGAAGCACAGGAGCATCATACAGCGATCTTATCGTAATTAAGAGACATTGTGTGCAATGATCATCAGATGGCGAAAGCTTGCCCTGGCAATTGTACGATCTAGCACGCAGCTGTCTCTCTCCACACACAATTTAAGTCAGGTGGAATTGTGCCTGCACAACCCCTTAAACATAACATCCTTAATCAGAGCAGAAGTACCTCCAGCTCTGCCCCACTTTAACAATATAAGGGAATTAATCACCGCTAGCGATTAACAAGGAACTATACTTACTTGTAACGGAGCATTCTTTTGTTTCAGCAGATTCACCGGTTCAAAAATGCAAATCACATTGTTGTATGATGCTGCAATCTAGAAACAGAAAAACTCGTCATTTCAGATGTCTAGTATTTATTTTACGGTCTTCAGTCACTGCAATCTGTGCCCTTCATATTGCTGTATGTTCAGACTGTCGGTACAGCAGAGGCCTCATTGTGCGAGTCCTATGAATTCTGTTTTTCACAGGGAAATGTATTCAGAATATACATAATGGTTATAATTTCAGAAGGCTTTTATACTCCACAACACATTATAGATCAACCAATGCATTCATTTACTTCAAAGATTAAAGGCTTCCTTTGTTTGTATGGCCTTTAAACAGGCTTTTAGGCAGACTTCGTTTTCATCATTGTACAATGTTTTTTGTTTTTTTTTATTTCTTTCATTAGATACATTTTAGCAAATCTGTATTTGAACCAGTAAAGCAGAACGCAGCTATGTACTCATATGGTACAGGATTAGAGAAAGAGGGGCTCACAGGGAATGCAGACTAATGAGTATTTTGGGTCTCCAGATTCTCCCCAATGGCACACGTCTCTGGAGGAAAGGATGGGCATGTTGGATTCCATATGTTCACTTTGGCGATAAGCCACGAATACCTGACACACTGACGGTATAGAAGTCGAAGGTAAAGCCTCAATTTTAATAATTCCCACTGGACCCAGTAGACCGTTTGCGGTCAGTAATATTCCTAAAGTTTAGAGAGTGGTATTACCCTATTACACATCACCGATACATGTTGATTATTTATCATTGCCCTGCTCCTTTATTTGCAGGACAGTTATTTGCACTGGCAAATTTGTCTGTTTCTAAGTGACCATAATATTTCCTTGAGTGCATAGTCTGTATGATGGGGAATGCTTTGAACATTTCAGCTCTTAAATCTGCAGAACAGGGAACAACAATGTACCCTTTAGCATAATGAGAAATGTGGCTATTTAACTAAAGGCATATTGGGAAAGTGCTGGTAAATACAGCTGTAAACATATTCTTGTAAAATCAAAGTTGTGGAGCACGGAGAATGATGTTATGTCACTGCCGCTGGCCACTTGGTTCAAGTCACCTGAGCGGAGGTGACGCATTAAACAGTCACAGTTGTATTGCCACCAAATGTCCCTCGTCTGACACGAGTCTCAGTATGTGAACGTACCAAGCGGGACATCAATCATGGCTGGGTGGCTGCGATTAGAGCCCAGGCACCGTGAACTGCAATGACTGTTCTGAGCACCATGAGAATAAAACATCATATTTTCCCTGCGTCGCAACCTTCAGAATTTCACAAACATGTTTAAAAAGGTTTTTTATGTATTTTAGCAGCAGTCTTCAGCTACAAAACCAGAATTTTCATAAGGACAAGTCTACTTATAAGAAAAATTTTATTAACCAAATTGTAAAATGATGTTCAAAGATGACATATAGAAACACACGAGCGACTCAGACAATGTAGTAAAAAGACATATAACATTATATGACACAATACAAACATTAAAAAGACACAAAACCTAATGATGCTGAATAACAAGGGCAGTGTGACCTGAAAGTGCCATTTACGCTTTATCAATTAACTGTGCCAGGTTCTCTGTGGGGAAGCGCAAAATAAAAAGGAACCAGGAATCATACAGGAGTGTCTAGAGAACAAATAGGACCGTCACTAGCACTACAGGGCGTGATGCAATTCAGAGATTTCATACAGTTTCTTTTTTACCATCAAGGCCTACTATAGATGTAAGCTCCCAATGGACGGAAATGCTGCAGTTTTTCTGTGATTTGGCCGCCTGCTAATAGAGTACCCATTCTATTCTCCAAGCACAAGATATGTCACTCCTGCATATTATCAGCTTTAACCCCTTCATCCCCAAAGCCTGTTTTCACCATCACGACCGGGTCACATTTTACAATTCCGACCAGTGCCACGTTATGTGGTAATAACTCTGGAACGTTTCAACGGAGACCACTGATTCTGATTGTTTTACTTGACATATAATTCATGATGGTGGTAACATTTCTTCGATATGACATTCGCTCAATTGTGAAAAACAAAAATTTGCAATTTTCAAACTTATTGACATCATTTTATTATTTTAAGAAAATATTTTTACAACTTTCTTTTTTTTGCTTATTCCCACTATGAAACTCACATTTTCTGCAGTTTGATTGCAGCTATAAAGCATTGCAGGAGCATTGCTATATCTTATAACTAGGGATGATAAGTGCTTATACGAGTAGCTATGACGCTTCCCGAATAGCTGCCTCAATAACCTGGGTACCTGGAGTGTTCCTGACAATCAGTTGTTCGGAGCCACAGCTACATGTGTCGTAGCTGTGTGACAATCAAAACACATGCATGGAGAGCCTGCTTGTTGGCTCCCGATGCAGCTATTCAGTAAGCGCTATAGCTATTCGGATAAGCACTTATCCGAAGCTGTTCGATCACCCCTACTTATAACCTGTCAGTGCTGCAGACACAAGTTAGTTAGATCACGCACTGCTCATGATCTAACCAACTTGCTACTGCCTGGTGACCCAGATGTTGTTAGGACGACATGGGGTCACCATGGCAACGATCGGGACCACGCAATGACGTTGCAGGGTTGCAGATCCAAGGGCAGAGGGGAGCTTTCTTCCCTCTGCCTCCTAGCTATATACTGCATTCGCAGCCCCTTGAGCGCGGGCGAATACCATGACGTACATATACTGCAAATGTCGGGATGGAGTTAAAGTGAAGCCATCATCACAAAATTACTGCTTTAACAGGGTTTTTGTGTTAATGGGGTTTTTTTTCATACCACAATCTGTATCAAAAACTAAAATTAGAAATCTTGCGATTTTCACAGTGGCCACTGGAGCTTTTTAAACTGAAATTTCCTGCATTTTCAGGAAAATTTTAGATCAAGCTCATTGTCATCAAAGGCAGGATTACAGTGACTGGTATGACCTGTTTCACATTTCCGTTTTTTGACGTCAGTCAAAATCCATCACTTTTAGAAATAAACGGACCCGCCCCTTTTTTGGCGGATCCCTTTTTTCCCCACCATAGACTTACATTAGCGGCGGATTTTGACTGGCGGTCGTCCGTCTCACCCGTTTTTTGACAGATCTGTTAGAATTTTAGCGGCTCCCGGGCGGAGGAGACGGACACTGAAACATGGGACGGTCCGCTATTTTGTATTGCGCATGCCCGGCAGACTTGCTCTGGCAGGGATTTTAACCCTGAATAGTGTTCCGGAAAGGCCATGGAAAAAAAATCTCTCTCTCGGCTGCAGAGGATCCGTATACATAACGGATCCAGTGGCATCAGTTTGGCCCATGACGGAGATGGATCCGTTTTTTCACCGCCTGGCGGATTTTGACTGACCTTGAAAGACGGAAATGTGAAACAGGCCTAAGGCTACTTTCACACATCACGTTTTTTCCGACAGGCAGGATCCAGCTATTTGTTAAAAAACCGGATCCGGCGAAAGCTGCTGCTGGATCCAGTTTTCTCTCATTGAATTGTATTAGCGCCGGATCATGTCGCATGGCCTTCCGTTTCGTCGGGTTTTTGCCGGATCCGGCTAAATGTTTCATTCTGGCGTCAGGAAAAAACATCTCTAGTAACGTTTGTCTGCGGCGAAAAACCGGACAGCGCCGGCGCTTCCGGTTTTTTGCTATAATGGAAGCCTATGGGCGCCGGATCTGGACAAAGATGGATCCGGTCACCAGATCCGATTTTTTAAGTTTGCACATGCTCAGATCCAATTGGCCAGCCCTCAGGAAACAGATATAAATCTGCTAGACGGTTCCAGTAGAAAAACAGATCCGTTTCTTCTGTTATCCAAAATTTAAGTTGCTTCTTCCTGTGTGCCGATAGCAATCTGACTTTATCTTGGAAATCCAGGACCCTGAAGATTACCGGACGTGGTCTGGAATCCGTATCATTCCTAGGAGGGCCCAGGCGATGAACTCTCTTTCTTTTGTGCACTTTTTATATTTTTTCCAGGGTGCAGTTGGGCCCATATGGTTCTGCAAACTTGTGGCCTCTGTTCACACGGGATGCATTCTAGTTGGCACTGGGCAGCCCCCCTATATGGTGTTACTAAGAGGTTGTGAGCCAGAAGCCCTGCATTCCCTGTGTGAACACTGCCACATGCGGATTATTTTTTCTGCACTGGTGTACCACACGGCCAATCCCTGATTGTAGGCTGGCTGTTTCATTTGGTATTTATGCACCTGTGCAGCTGCCATTTTACTTGAGTCCGCTGCACCCTGGATTAGTGCAGATGCATTTGGGCCTGTCTGGTTTGTAACTGAATTTTTTGGAGGATTTTTTTTTTTCCTCTTTTTGAGGTTTTCAAGTTAATGCCTCCCTCAGATCTTGGGAGTTGTAATTTACATAACCCAATAGGTGAACGACCCCTCACTCCCCATATAAACTGTCGAAATGTCCTTTTCAAAAGGTTAATGTCCGATTTTGATAACAGAAGTGGTAATGTTTGAAATAAATATAATAATTTAGGAAAAATTATCATTTTAATTAAGTGACATTTCCCAGTAAATGACAAAATGAAATGTTTCCAAGAGTTGAGGAGGCTAGTAACCTTATTAATAATGGGTCCATAATTAAGGCAATACAATTTATGTGGGTCTGCTGGAAGTCTGATGCCTAGATATCCAATAGACTCACTCCTCCATTGAAAGGGGAACCAGCTCTCATCTATTCTGCCCGCCCTGAATATCGCTAATGCTAATGCTTCTGACTTATTATAATTAATTTTAAAGCCAGTAAGATGTCCAAATTCTTCAACTGTTGAAATTATGGTTGGGATAGCTTGTGTTGGGTTGGCAATAAATAGTAAAATATCATCTGTAAAAGCCAATAATTTTGTTTCCGTGCTCCCTGTAGGAATCCCATGGAAATCCCGTATAGTTTGAAGAGTTCTCAACAAGCAATCTAATGCTAAGTTAAACAATAATGGGGACAGTGGTCATCCCTGCCTCGTACCCCTCTGAATGGCAAAGGGCTCCGATAAAGTGTTGTTTATAAAAAGCCTACATGTGGGATCCCTGTATAATAATTTAATAGCATTGCAGAACCATGACCCAAACCCTCTGACCTCTAGCAGCTTATATAAATAATTCCAGGAAATTCCATCAAAGGCCTTATCTGCGTCAAGACCCACCACTATGCTTCTCCTGCCTTTATTGACTCTACAACTAGATATAGTGCCTATCGCTGTTCTTATATTAGTCGCGACATGATCCGGCACTAATACAATTCAATGAGAGAAAACTGGATCCAGCAGCAGCTTTCGCCGGATCCGGTTTTTTAACAAATAGTTGGATCCTGCCTGTCGGAAAAAACGTTATACTAGGATTACTAGGATTCGTAACCAAAATGGCATAGCCATAACGGATAATGAACAAATAATAAAGGAATTCAGTTTTTTGGGTTCTTGTATGCAGATGGGGGAGAGGAGATTTCGGAGGCATCGGGTTTCTTCGGGGATAGGGTGGCTCCTGGTATTACGGAGGACCAGTGAAACTTGCTTAATTCACCTGTTATCATTACGGAGGTCCTGTCAGCCATCTCTACTCAAGATTTCTAAGGCACCGGGTCCAGACGGGTTTAGTGGAGATTATTATAAAATCTTAGGCCCATGGGTAGGTCCACATCTAGTTAAGTTATTTAATGGAATTAAGGAAAACGATTATATTCCAGACAGATTTAATGAGGCTTGTATTATGCTTCCTAAGCCTGGGAAAGATCCATTGCAGGTGGAGGGATACCGCCCAATCTCACTGCTCAATGCAGATTTTAAACTCTTGACAAAAATATTGGCAACCAGGGTTCAGCAAGTTATTCCTGAGTTAATTTCACTACATCAGACGGGGTTTGTACATGAAAAACGATAACCTATAATATAAGAACAGCGATAGGCACTATATCTAGTTGTAGAGTCAATAAAGCCAGGAGAAGCATAGTGGTGGGTCTTGACGCAGATAAGGCCTTTGATGGAATTTCCTGGAATTATTTATATAAGCTGCTAGAGGTCAGAGGGTTTGGGTCATGGGTCTGCAATGCTATTAATTATACAGGGACCCCACATGTAGGCTTTTTATAAACAACACTTTATTGGAGCCCTTTGCCATTCAGAGGGGTACGAGGCAGGGATGACTGTGAAGGGTTAATACTAAAATCAGAGCTTAAGTTTCACTTCCCCATTTCTTTGTAAGGTTTCGTTTCTTAGTTTTGTTGTTGTAAGATAAATTTTTGTAATTGGCATGGGTTGTCATGAAACCAGATTGTTCTCATCAGGTGCAAAGATAAGGGAGGTGGGAATGTTAAACTCTGAAGAATATGCCATTATACTACTTTCTACGCTATCTACGTACGGACATATATGTAGTTTCCGGTTTTCTTGTAATATTATTGGCTTATAAAGTGAAATGATTTTATTGGTAGTTGAGAACCTTGCATAATTAAGCAAAATATTATAAAAGAAGTGACTACAATAAACGGGTTACCGATCTCTTTGGATCGTCCCATACAGAGACACGTCTCCGTTTGGTCATTTGAGTTGCTAGCAACACTCTGTGGAATAATTTGGACATCACTGGCTCAACTGTGAAGGGTTAATTTAACTCTCTCCCTATCAGCTGGCGCCCAACGTGGGGCCCCTCGAATAGGGACGCCTCTGCCCCCGGAGGACAACAAGACAAAGGACCCTCGGAGCGGACACAGGTTTTGGAAAATTGGGACTGATCACCCCCCACAACCACGGTAAGTTGTCAGTTATACTGTTCAGACTGACCGTTGGTGTGGTTTTCCGGTGCTTGTTGCTGCAAAGAGGATCTGAAGTTTGTCCCCTAGTGGGGTGATTCATGGGTGGAATCATATAGAGGTGTAGTCCCGTTAGGGGCCCAGTGCTCGAACCGTACCTCATAAGGGACGGACACCCTGGATTGACCAGTGATTGTGACTCTCTTTATAGTCAAAATATCCTGAAATCCTGAATTCACTGTTAAGAGTCAGGCGTGGTGAGTGATAGAAGACTGGGTAGGATACGTAACTCAGGTATATATAGATATATATATAACCAGAGGTGTCCGGAGGGATAGTCTGAGACGCCCTCCTCCTTTCACTGAGTACCGCGAATTTTGGGCTTCCCAGAGGGGGTTGACCCTGTGGAACAAACGGAGACGGCTGCTCCAGTATTGTGCACAACTGAAGTAAGGATACTTAGCTCTAAAGGAGAGAATTATGTTTCTGTGGAAGAAAAAGAAAAGTTTGGAATTGTGTGAAGGATCAGATACTGTTAGTCTTATGATTCAAAGACGAGGAAAGAAATTTGTCAAGAATGCAGGAAAAATATTTTCGATTCTGGGATTTCCTAAGGGCGGGAGGTTGCAGCCTACGCTATGGGATGAAGGGGTTAAAAAGAATAAAGGGAGATTGACTGATGATGGATTACTTAAAGGCGCTGAGGAATTCCGTGGCTTGGCACATGAATGGTATAATGAAGGTTATGTGGAAATTGAACAGCAAGTGAATTCTGATTGTTTTTATTGCTATGTGGAAAAAGGAAAATTGTCTAACACTGTGAAAAAGACTGAAAGTGTTGTGGTACAAGAAGGAATGGACAATGTGATTAAACAAGACACTGAGATCGAGGTTAATGTGTCGGGCAGGAAATTAGTTAAGAATGATTTGAAACAAGAAGTTTCCCTGCTAGATGATAAGGTCCCTCCCCAGGAAATCAAGCCTCTCCTCCCGACTGTAAGCTCTGTGCCCCTTAACCCCAGGGAACCAATATATCCTGGAGTACCGACACTCAGTATGCCCCCACCCTATGATCCTGCCGGGTGGATCTGTGCTGTATGCGGAGTTACTAATCCTCAGTGGAGAGAGGTCTGTTATAATTGTGGCACAAGAAGACCGGGTGTTACAGCCCCCACCTTTCCTCTGTTGAATGCTGATGGTACCTATTATCATCCACCGGCAGCCCCAGTCTCCGTTATGACTAATATTGCTAGTGGTTATGAATATCCACCCCCTCCCACTTTAGTTACCAGGTCAGAGACAGGATGCTCAGAGGAGATAGAAGATTTCCAGGAAATGTATTCCAATATTATTCCTGGACCCCACTGTTATGATGCGCTCTTTAGGATAGGGACAGGGGATCTCACTAAGCAGCACGTTGGGGCCATAGTAAATGCCACGAATAATCAACTCCGCCATGCTGGAGGACTGGCCGCAAAAATTTCACAGAAAGGCGGACCCATGATACAGGAAGAATCTGATTCATATATACAAATGTATGGCCAGGTAGAAACAGGACAGGTCGCAGCAACCAGAGCAGGACAGCTGCCGTGTCAATATGTAATACATGCAGTGGGACCACGATATGACCCTATCAATATTCCTAGGTCCCAACAATTGCTTACTGAGGCTGTCCAGAACGCAATCCTGTATGCCTCCTCTGTCCCCCCCAGTACGATGCCTCAACGTACAGTGGCTATACCATTAATCTCTGCCGGTATTTTTCAATATCCCAGGAAGGATGCCGCCATGGTCATAGTATCAGCAATAGAACGGTGTATACAGGAAAACCCCATAAAATTGGAGGAGGTCCGATTTGTCCTCGACAGCCGCCTAACGGCCCATCAGGCAATACAATCTCTAACTGTAACAGAGCCTCATGCCTCGCTCCCACAGCAGATGCATCTTGTGCCCGTACTACCGCCACCTCCTCCCCCCGAGTTGTCAGTAATATCCGAATTTGAGGAAGATAACGTGGAAAGCACTCCTGACAGGCCAAAGTATACTCCATTCACCCCATCACAAATAGACACTGTTTGCAATCAATTACCCGATCCAGAGACTTCCCCCATGGCTTTTTACAGGCAAATGGCATCAAATCGAGACATTTATTCCACTCCCCCGAAGAGATCTATTACACACACTTCGGGTAAAAGCTGGGGAGGGGTATTTTCCAATTATGGAGGGTGGCATAATGTATAATGTGGATCTGGATGGGGGAACTTATGAGAGTGGTGTTGATTTTTGCAATGCTTTAAAAGTTTGGGCACAAGATAGATTGGCGGACCAAGCTACCTCTCTCACAGATGTCACACAGGACAAGGGGGAGACTGCCGAGAAGTTCTATGGGCATCTTATGGTAGTATTTAGAGATCTGGGATTCTCACTGTATAATAAAGCCCATACACATCTTTTTGTGGCAGCTTTGATGTCCGGCCTTAAACCCGAGTTGCAAGAGGCGATAATCTCTGTTAGACCTGATGTTGAGAATTCCACTCCGGATTATGCTTTGAAAGTAATAAAGAGTTTTCAGAAGAATTGAACCCGTTTTGCAGCGGTAGGGAAACAGAAAAATAAGCCAGCAGCTGCAGCTGTAGCAGCTCCAGTTCCTCCAATAACAGCAGCCCCCACCGCTGCGAGTACGCAGCTGGTTCCTTATCACTGGAGCACACAGCAAACTATGGCCCCCCCCTCAGACTTCAGCTCCTTACTCCAGTATCTCTCCTAATACTATGAATAGAAGCCTTCCTCCCCAGATCCGCCATGCCAATTCTCGTCTACAATGCTGGCGCTGCGGGCGACTGGGTCATTTTCAGTGAGACTGTCACACTCCCGCTGATAGATGCTACCCTCAAGTTCCCTCTTCCAATCGTAATCTAAATACTGGGAACCCCAGGGGATACCCCGGTTACGGACAGCCCCAAAATCCTGATAATTGTCCATACTGAAGGGTTGGCCAACCAGGGTCTGCCATCACAATGTCCTCAGCCAAACCTGGGGCATGCTCATCCGTCACACTCCCTGTAGGGGACACCCTTGTTAAGTTCATGGTAGACACTGGGGCGGCCAATTTTATAATCAAAATCAACAGATGTACCTACGGATATCCCTATTCAATTTTCAGATCAAGAGCTTGTTTTAATTGGAGTAGATGGCAGACCCAATAAACATACTCTTACAAAACCCATCCCTGTGGGGCCTTTCCCCGAGGTTACTGCTCAGTTTGTAATCTCTCCCACATGTCCTGTAAATTTACTGGGGGTAGATTTGCTATCACAGTTCCGCTCCAGAATACAATTCCAAGATGATGGTCGGATGGTTCTTACGTTACATAACCCCTATGCAGATGAAGACAGTGAGGAAATTTGTATTTTGCATGCCCTTCCCACAGTCATGATGGCCCTGATAGGCCCAGATCCACCCCCAATATTGCCTGAGGATCAACGCCTCACCCCATATCTCTCAGAGATACCATCTGACCTTTGGTCAAAAGGGCCAAATGATATAGGGAAAATGCCTGTAGAACCAGTAAAAGTGTTTCTCAAACCCGGTGCCCCTTTTCCCAAAGTCCATCAATATCCTTTGAAACATGATCAGGAGCGGGGCCTTCAGGAACAAATACAAACGTTAATTGATAACGGTGCTCTGGTACCCTGTGTTTCTCCACGGCAGTTTCTCCATGTAATACGCCCTTGTTTCCTGTTAAGAAAAAGACCCCACCTGGCCAGCCCCCTGTGTACCGGCTGGTACAAGATCTACGGGCAGTTAATGCAGCCACTATTCTGGAAACTCCAGTGGTACCTAATCCACATACTCTTTTGTCCCAAATACCCCAGGATGCTGCTTGGTTTACAGTCATCGATCTTACCAATGCCTTCTTTAGCATTCCGTTACACCCAGATTGCTGGTTTTTGTTTGCATTCACTTTTCAGGGAAGACAGTTAACATGGACGGTTATGCCACAAGGGGCCCAAAACAGTCCCAACCAGTTTGCAAAAAACATGAGCGAGTGTCTCTTGCCCTGGCAGTTAGATCACCCCCAGGTCACGCTGCTTCAGTATGTGGATGATCTTTTGTTGTGTGCACGAACGGAGCAGGAAGCCATTGTTGCCACTGTCAGCCTCCTCAAGCATCTGGCAGCACTGAACTGTCGGGTTTCGGCCTCGAAACTTCAGTTCTGCCTTGGTCAAGAGATATTCTTGGGTCACTGTCTCCTTCAGGGTGTCAGACACCTCACAGAAGAAAGAAAAATAGCTGTCAGCTCCCTTCCTTTCCCAAAAGATGAAACTGAACTCCAGCGTTTTCTTGGACTGTGCACTTATTGTCATCAGTGGATACCGGATGCATCCCACATAATGCAACCCCTTTACAACGCCTTGAAAGACGGCATAATGAGCTACAAGGAAAGATCACCGGTTTGTATGGAAAGACTTCATCATGCCTTCTCTGAATTGAAGCGGCTAATTGCTTCCGCCCCTGCCTTGGGCATCCCGGACAATACTCGACCGTTCCATTTGTATGTGTCTGAGAATGAAGGACACGCAGCAGGGGTGCTCACACAATCACATGGCAATAGGCAACGACCAGTGGGCTATTATTCGGCCCGCCTTGACCCAGTGGCCCGAGCATCACCAAGTTGCATGAGGGCAGTTCACGCCACTCACTCGTTGCTTGACAAGACTGCAGACATAATTCTTGGACATGAAACGCATATTTTTGCTCCGCATGATATTGCAGCAATACTGAGCCTTCAGCAACCAAGAAATTTGACTGTGCAACGACACTTACGGCTGCAGTGTTCACTCCTTTTGCCTGATTATGTCAAGTTGCATCGCTGTACTACAATCAACCCCGCTACTTTACTGCCAGCCCCCAAGAAAGATGGCAGTGATGAGGATTTTCTCCAACATGATTGTTCCCAACTTCTGACTGAAGAAACAGCTACTCCACCAAATGTCAGTGAGAATCCACTCCCAAATCCTGATCTGGTGTTATACACGGATGGTTCAAGATATGCTGACGAGTTTGGTAGATTCCACACGGGATATGCTGTTACCACAGAGGACATTGTAGTGCACGCAGCTGCACTCCCGCCCTCACAGTCAGCACAAGAAGCAGAACTCCAGGCTCTGTCTACTGCATGTACTTTGGCCAAGAACAGACAGGCTAATATATACACGGACTCACGGTATGCATTTGGTATTGCTCACGATTTTGGGGCTCTATGGGCCAATCGAGGGTTTATTACTATTGCCGGAACCCCAGTGAAAAATGCTGAAGCTGTTAAAACCCTCATGGACTCGATCAAATTACCTACTCAGGTGGCCATTATCAAAGTTAAGGCGCACGGTCCTAGGAACAGTCCACAGACTGTTGGCAACGCATTTGCGGATATGCAAGCAAAAGCCGTTGCTCTTTTACACGTTGAACCAACCATACCAACTATGGTGACCACACGCTCTCAGCGTAAACAGTTACAAGAAGCACTGACCCTACAAGAACCTGATGATCTACAACAGACTGAAGTTTTCTGTCGGACCCCGCGAGACCGCTTAATGACGATGCAGAGAATGTCTCCAAAGGAAGAGGTGAAGCAATGGAAGACTGATGGGGCACGAATGGATAATGGTCTCTGGAAAAAGGACCAACTTGTGTGTCTCCCTAAGCGGATGTACCCTGCTATTGCCACATGGGCACATGGACCTACACATCGAGGAAAGAATCAGGCCCTCGCACTGGTGCAAAAATTCTACTGGGCCCCAGGAATTTCCACAGTTTTGTCAGCGCTCAACCGTGCCTGTAATATCTGTCAGACCTGTAATCCCGGTACACTTCAACGTGTACCCCCGAAGCATCTTGCTAAGCCCGACTATCCTTTCCAAAGGCTCCAGGTGGACCATATCACGTTGCCTAAGTCTGGAAGGTATGAATACTGTTTGGTTGTTGTTGACATGTTCTCCAGTTGGCCGGAAGCATTCCCTGTTACCAACATGACTGCAAAAACTACGGCGAAGAAACTGTTGATGGAAGTCATATGCAGATATGGGGTTCCAGAAGTTGTTGAAAGTGACCAAGGCCCGGCCATTTCTTCTCATGTGTACCAAGAAGTTCTGACAATGCTTGGATCCACTGTATCCCTACATACTCTGTACCACCCACAATCCAGTGGAAAAGTTGAGAGGTTGAATGACACACTGAAGGGACAATTGACCAAAATGATGCAGGAGACTACGGCTACATGGCCAGAGCTCCTACCCATTGTACTATACCACATTCGTACTACCCCTATTGCAAAACATGGCCTGTCCCCATATGAGATATTGTTTGGTACTAGGCCCCCAGTTGCAAATTTCCAGCCCCAGCAGTTATCAGAAGAGACTGACCGTGCTGTTTAATATGTTATTCAGCTTAGTAAAAACACCCATGCTCTAGTTTCTTCTTCTATTCCAGATTCAGCAGAAACCGACACCTGTCATAACCTGAAGCCTGGTGATTTGGTTGTCGTGAAAAGGCATGTCAGGAAGCACGGACTAGAACCCTTGTATGACGGTCCCTATCAAGTCCTCCTCATCACCCCTACATCAGTGAAGCTAGAAGGAAGACCGACTTGGATTCACGCATCGCACTGCAAGCTGGTCAAACGAGCCAATAGCAAATAAGGGGGCATAATGTTTTGGTCTTTCGCATTTTCCATATTACTATTGGTAACCGCATGGGACAGCCTAAATTCCCCAACGTCCTTGAATAATAAGTTTATACAACATCATAAAAAATTACTGAGAGATTTGTTGGATAATTCCCAGTATCTGGCAGACTGTTGGATCTGCACGTATTCACCAGTGTCAGCCACAAGCATCCCCTTTTTGGCTATCCCTGTTCCACCCGAGGAGTTATTTGCTTGGACTAACTGTTCTGACACACTCGCTAATAATGCCACTGATAATGTTAAGTTATGGAATTTGACAGTTGGTATACCTATTGTGGGATGGGTAGGATACCCCTGGTGGCAAGGTAACCTTTCAGGAAGCAGTACACAACTTCAATATTTGGCCTACAAAGGAGGGGCTTGGGTCCCTAAGAATAAGACTAGTTTAACCAATCTAGGGCAAGTTCCAACGTATGGTCTACAAGTCAGTTTCAATGTAACTTCACACTCTACTGACGCCTTCAAACCAATGTTGCTAGAAAGAAGGTTGCATAATATGTCATGGGAATATTCTAGTTTGTTTCCCCAGGGTTCTAACGAAACCTGTACCAGTATTCCTGGCAATATATCTTGTAATGAGTCCTCTGAATATGTGCCAGGAACCCCCACTTGTGGAAATCCTGATGTAGGTTATTGTAGTCCTTTAGGACAATCTCCAGCTTGGTGTATGCTTCAGAATGCATCTGCATTCATAGACTTAGCGCATAGATTGGTACTGCAACATTCAGCCCTATGGGATTTACCTGATGACATGTTCTGGGTATGTGGAGACAATGCTTACAAATGGTTGCCAGTAGGGGTAAGAGGTACTTGTACTCTGGGTCGCTTGACCCTGGCCACCTTTGTTATTCCAAACAAACAGTTGGATACACAGGCTATACCCAAACATACATTATACAAAAGAGCTGCGGACAATTCACCCCGCCCTTCAGGGAGACCACATATAGTACAGATGAGTGTGGCCAATAAAATTGTCAGTTCTATTTTCATTTACCCTATGATTACACAAATGTGGGATAAATTGGTTAGGGCCACAGACTATCTAGATGATCAAATTTGGGATATATTGGATATACATAACACTACTGTTGCTGTCCAAAATCAACTTATTATAGTCACTAATCAACATACTATAGTGCTGGACTACTTAACAGCAGCACAAGGTGGTATGTGTCAGGTCATTGGACCCGCTTGCTGTCATTATATAGATCCTAACAGTACTATGAAGTTAAAGTTAAAGTTAGAAGATATTCAAAGACTCAGATCAATACAATAAAGACAATGATCGTAATAATGACAGTTGGTGTTCAAACACCTTCTCCTTTCTCAATCCAGCCAATTGGTTTAAGGGAATTGGGGGCTGGATAGCTGGGATCTTACAGAGCTTGTTACACATTGCTGCCTGTATCCTTGTTGTATATGTGATACTAAAACTTGTTCTTTGGTGTATTTCTGTATGTATTAGGAAATTCTGCACTAAGACAGCTAATGATGAAACCAAAGGTGTCGTTGCCCCTGCTCTTCTCTGCACCGATCTCAAAAGGCTACTTGATGAAGATGTTGAAGCCAAGCACATGGCTACCTACAAAAGATCCCTACCACCGTCATCAAAAATTGTTATTCGTGAACTGCAGTATACAGGGGGGACGGGTGCGCCACGGCAGCCATGACTGGTAACACGGCATCAGTCATGTTAAGACCAGTACCCCTCAAGCTGTTAGCTTGGGATAGCACCTCTGATGCTGCATATGTGTTAAAAAAATTTATCTAGGGGGGAATGTGAAGGGTTAATACTAAAATCAGAGCTTAAGTTTCACTTCCCCATTTCTTTGTAAGGTTTCGTTTCTTAGTTTTGTTGTTGTAGGATAAATAATTGTAATTGGCATGGGCTGTCATGAAACCAGATTGTTCTCATCAGGTGCAAAGATAAGGGAGGTGGGAATGTTAAACTCTGAAGAATATGCCATTATACTACTTTCTACGCTATCTACGTACGGACATATATGTAGTTTCCGGTTTTCTTGCAATATTATTGGCTTATAAAGTGAAATGATTTTATTGGTAGTTGAGAACCTTGCATAATTAAGCAAAATATTATAAAAGAAGTGACTACAATAAACCGGTTACCGATCTCCTTGGATCGTCCCATACAGAGACACGTCTCCATTTGGTCATTTGAGTTGCTAGCAACACTCTGTGGAATAATTTGGACATCACTGGCTCAACCGTGAAGGGTTATTTTAACTCTCTCCCTATCAGGACCACTGTCCCCATTATTGTTTAACTTAGCATTAGATTGCTTGTTGAGAACTCTTCAAACTATACGGGATTTCCATGGGATTCCTACAGGGAGCACGGAAACAAAATTATTGGCTTTTGCAGATGATATTTTACTATTTATTGCCAACCCAACACAAGCTATCCCAACCATAATCTCAACAGTTGAAGAATTTGGACATCTTACTGGCTTTAAAATTAATTATAATAAGTCAGAAGCATTAGCATTAGCGATATTTAGGGCGGGCAGAATAGATGAGAGCTGGTTCCCCTTTCAATGGAGGAGTGAGTCTATTGGATATCTAGGCATCAGACTTCCAGCAGACCCACATAAATTGTATTGCCTTAATTATGGACCCATTATTAATAAGGTTACTAGCCTCCTCAACTCCTGAAAACATTTCATTTAGTCATTTACTGGGAAATGTCACTTAATTAAAATGATAATTTTTCCTAAATTATTATATTTATTTCAAACATTACCACTTCTGTTATCAAAATCGGACATTAACCTTTTGAAAAGGACATTTCGACAGTTTATATGGGGAGTGAGGGGTCGTTCACGTATTGGGTTATGTAAATTACAACTCCCAAGATCTGAGGGAGGCATTAACTTGAAAACCTCAAAAAGAGGAAAAAAAAAAATCCTCCAAAAAAATTCAGTTACAAACCAGACAGGCACAAATGCATCTGCACTAATCCAGGGTGCAGCGGACTCAAGTAAAATGGCAGCTGCACAGGTGCATAAATACCAAATGAAACAGCCAGCCTACAATCAGGGATTGGCCGTGCGGTACACCAGTGCAGAAAAAATAATCCGCATGTAGCAGTGTTCACACAGGGAATGCAGGGCTTCTGGCTCACAACCTCTTAGTAACACCATATAGGGGGGCTGCCCAGTGCCAACTAGAATGCATCCCGTGTGAACAGAGGCCACAAGTTTGCAGAACCATATGGGCCCAACTGCATCCTGGAAAAAATATAAAAAGTGCACAAAAAACATATCAATATATGTAAGGTATTGGTTGATATTAAGGCCTTAATACGGAAGCTGACAAACTGCGTCAAAGTTCCTTACACTTGTCAGTCCCTACTCTAACATGAAAACCTCAAAAAGAGGCAAAAAAAAAATCCTCCAAAAAATTCAGATACAAACCAGACAGGCCCAAATGCATCTGCACTAATCCAGGGTGTACCACACGGTCAATCCCTGATTGTAGGCTGGCTGTTTCATTTGGTATTTATGCACCTGTGCAGCTGCCATTGTACTTGGGTCCGCTGCACCCTGGATTAGTGCAAATGCATTTGGGCCTGTCTGGTTTGTAACTGAATTTTGAGGTTTTCATGTTAGAGTAGGGACTGACAAGTGTAAGGAACTTTGATGCAGTTTGTCAGCTTCCGTATTAAGGCCTTAATATCAACCAATACCTTACATATATTGATATGTTTTTTGTGCACTTTTTATATTTTTTCCAGGGTGCAGTTGGGCCCATATGGTTCTGCAAACTTGTGGCCTCTGTTCACACGGGATGCATTCTAGTTGGCACTGGGCAGCCCCCCTATATGGTGTTACTAAGAGGTTGTGAGCCAGAAGCCCTGTATTCCCTGTGTGAACACTGCCACATGTGGATTATTTTTTCTGCACTGGTGTACCACACGGCCAATCCCTGATTGTAGGCTGGCTGTTTCATTTGGTATTTATGCACGTGTGCAGCTGCCATTTTACTTGGGTCCGCTGCACCCTGGATTAGTGCAGATGCATTTGGGCCTGTCAGGAGGCATTAACTTCCCTGATATTGTCCGATATAATATAGCAGCAAATTTACGATATGTAATAGATTGGATGCGGGGGATATCCCACTTTGCCAATACTCACCTAGAGGGGCAGATTAACCCACATATTTCACTAACGGCCTTGTTACATCTGACTAACGAGGAACTCCCTGATGAAATTAGAGATCATCCAATATTGTGGCATCTGTCTTGGAGAAGAGGGAGGAAATTGTGTAATTTGAATGGTAGACTGTCACCTTTCCAGCCTTTACTGGGTAACCCACTGATTTTGAAAGGTAAACCGCAAAAAATTTATAAAACTATGGCGCGACAAAAATGCGTTCTTGGGGTGGATCTATTAGACCATAGTTTCTCTATGATCACTTTTGACGAGGCAGTATCCCGTTATCCCATATTTGAAGGACGACCTTTCATATTCCTGCAAGCACGCAGTCTGGATATTCGGTTTATAGTAAGCAGACGGAGTGAGGGTTTGGGCGATAAATTGGATATCCTTCTCAGAAAGGGCAGGGCTCACTTGGTGTCAACTAGTACCATATACTGCACTCTGCGGAAGGAATGGTCTTGAGAGGCCAAAACCTCGGGTCAGGCCAGATGGGTACGGGACATGGAAGGTCTGGAGGTGGGAGATATATTAGAAGCTACTGAGACACAAAGGAAAGTTATTCCATATAATAGTTATACAGATATGGCCATATTATTGCTACATAGGTCCAGTCTAGAATGTCTCCCACAAATTCATATCAATGTGTAAAATGTGGTCTACATAATACTGACATTTTCCATCATATGTGGGGTTGACCAAAAATTCATAAGTTATGGTGTGATATCCACTCTGAGTTGCAACAATTGAGTGGTTTTGAGTTCCCTCTTACCCCACAATAGGCTATTTTTAATATCCTAGAGGAGACCCAAAGAGTATTACCAAAGCCAAGTTAGTGATTTGGGCCTCAGCAGTAAGGAAAAGTATATTACATCAATGGTTACACAAATGTTAATATTGACAAAAATTCATTTTCTGTTTAAAATGGACTAGTTGGAAACCTTGACCAACAAAGCAAAATTAACAGAAAAGTTCTTCACCAGATGGTCGTTTTTTGTTCCATCCTTGGATACAGAATCTAGGAACAGACTTAAGAAGCAATTTGAGAGCACCAGATGGTACCTGCTACAAAGCATCAGTGGACACGCAACAATTTAAGGAATCCTTTCAAATGATGACGATTGTAGGAAGGGGAGGGGGGGGGGGGGGAGGTGTGATTTTGGCTTAATGTCATAAATATACTGTAAGGCTGAGTTCACACGTGGCTTTTTTTTGCGTTTCCGCGGCGGTTTTAACCGCGCGATTTTGCCGCAAAAAATAAGCATCCCATGCATTCCTATGGGATTCCGCAATGCTGTGCTAATGCTGCGGTTTTTACCGCGGCGGAATCGCTTCGCGGTAAAAACCGCAGCATGCTCATTAATTTGCGGATTCGCGGCGATCCCGCACCCATAGGAATGCATTGTTCTGCTTACTTTCCGCATGTGGCTGTGCACACCATGCGGAAAGTAAGCAGAACAATTGCGGATGGTACCCATGGTCCGGAGGAGAGAAGACTGTCCTCCGGGCTTTGGGTACCATATCCCTGTAAAAAATAGAATTTAAAATAAAAAATATTGTTATTCTCACCCTCCGACGTCCCGCGCAGCCTTCCCGCTTATCTTCACGCTCTCGTTCCCAGTAGTCCTTTGCGAAAATGCTCGCGATGACGTCCCTTCTCGCGGGATCGTGAAGTCTCGCGGTCATTCGCGCGACGTCATCGCGAATTACCGCGAGACGTCGCGATCCCGCGAGAACTGACGTCATCGCGGGCATTTTCGCAAAGGATTACTGGGAACGGATGCGCGGGACGTCGGAGGGTAAGAATAACACCATTTTTTATTTTATTTTTTTTACATTCTATCTTTTACTACTGATGCTGCATAGGCGGCCTCAGTAGTAAAAAGTTGGTCACACTCGTCAAACACTATGTTTGACAAGTCTGACCAACCTGTCAATCAGTTTTCCAAGTGATGCTACAGATCGCTTGGAGAACGCTAGCATTTTGCAAGCTAATTACGCTTGCAAAATGCTAGTTTTTCCGCGGGAAAATCGCGGGAATTTAAAATGCGATTTTCCCGCGGACTGGAATTCCGGAATTCTCGCGGTAATTTCCGCGAGAGTTCCGGTACGTGTGCACTTAGCCTAACTGTCTGTACCTTTTCCTTGTTGTTAAAATTGTTAAATAAAAATAGTTTAAAAAAAAAAAAAAAAAAAAACAACACTGCCCTTCATCTCTCAAAACAAACCTCTTTCAACACCCTCATCACCTCACTATCCAATAACCCAAAACGTCTCTGATAATTTTCATTCCCTACTCAACCCCAAGAGTGCAGGCCCCAACCACGGATTTCCATGCTGACAATCTGGCTACTGTAATTATTAAAAAAAAAAAAATTGACCATATCCGACAGGAAATTATCTCCCAATCACCTCATACCATGCACTGTCCTCCCTCCCCCACTGCATCTAGGTCACTCTCTAAATTTGAACCAGTAACAGAAGAAGTAATCAGGCTGCTTGCAGCTTCTCGTC
Organism: Dendrobates tinctorius; assembly: GCF_039654945.1. Lineage (NCBI taxonomy): Eukaryota > Metazoa > Chordata > Amphibia > Anura > Dendrobatidae > Dendrobates > Dendrobates tinctorius. The sequence continues at coordinate 62,999,432 of NW_027361671.1, read as the reverse complement.
CTACCACTTGCACCAGTGACCCCATTCCATCACATCTCCTCCAGTATTTTCCCCTGCTATCACTACTCACCTAACACAAATATTTAACCTCTCTTTCTCTTCCAGTATCTTTCCTTACTCATTTAAGCATGCCATCATACAGCCATTACGTAAAAAAACATCCCTCGACCAAAACTGTGCCGCTAACTATAGACCTGTCTCTAATCTTCCCTTCATCTCTAAACTCCTGGAACGCCTGGTCCACTCCCGTCTTATCTGCTATCTCTTTGATAACTCTCTTCTCGACCCTCTCCAATCCGGTTTCCGCTCTTTACACTCTACTGAAACTGCCCTCACTAAAGTCTCTAATGATCTTCTAGCAGCTAAACCTAATGGTCATTACTCCATGCTAATTCTCTTGGATCTCTCCGCAGCATTCGACACTGTGGATGATCAGCTCCTCCTCACTATGCTCCGCCCCATCGGCCTCAAGGACACCTTTCTCTCCTGGTTCTCCTCCTATCTTTCTGACCGCTCCTTTACTGTGTCTTTTGCTGGCTCTTTCTCCTCTCATCTTCCCCTTACTGTTGGGGTTCCTCAAGGATCAGTTCTAGGCCCCCTCCTCTTCTCTTTGTATACTGCCCCTATTTGTCAAGCAATCCGTAGATTTGAGTTCCAGTACCATCTCTATGGTGGTGACACCCAATTATACACTTCTCCTGATATTACGCCTGCCTTTTTGGAAAACACCAGTGATTGTCTTACCGCTGTCTCTAAAATCATGTCCTCCCTCTATCTGAAACTGAACCTGTCAAAAACTGAACTCCTCGTGTTTCCTCCCTCTACTAACCTACCTATGCCCGACATTGCCATTTCCGTGTGTGGTTCCATCATTACTCCCCATCAACATGCCCGCTGTCTTGGGGTCATACTTGATTCCGAGCTTTCATTCACCCCTCACATCCAATCACTGGCTCGCTCTTGTTATCTGCACCTCAAAAACCATTCTAGAATTTGACCCTTTCTTACTTTCGACTCTTCAAAAACTCTCTCTTATTCATTCTCGTCTGGACTATTGTAATTCTTTATTAAATCGTGCTCCCTCTTACCAAACTCTCGCCTCTCCAATCTGTACTGAATGCTGCAGCTAGGATCATATTCCTCACCAATCATTATACCGATGCCTCTACCTTGTGCCAGTCTTTACACTTGTTACCCATCCACTCCAGAATTCAGTATAAACTTATTACCCTCACCCACAAAGCACTCCATGGCTCAGCACCACCCTATATCTCCTCCCTCGTCTCAGCCTACCACCCTACCCGTGCCCTCCGTTCTGCTAATGACCTTAAGTTAACATCCTCAATAATCAGAACCTCTCACTCCTGTCTCCAAGACTTTTCACATGCTGCGCAAATTCTTTGGAATGCACTACCCAGGTTAATACGATTAAACCCCAATCCCCACAGTTTTAAGCGTGCCCTAAAAACGAATTTGTTCTGACTGGCCTATCGCCTCAACGCATTAAACTAAATATCCCTGTGTGGCTCATTCAAAATTTTTAACCATAACCACCAGGTTCCTCGCATCATGTTCTCACATGCTTTATGCATTTTATAGCCCTCTGTGTCTGTACTGTTACGTATTTAGACCGTTAACTGATTCATGCAGCAACAGGAACACCCGATTCACTATGGCTGGTCCGAACAATAAAAGCAATTATTACGATCCACCTTTCGTGTCTCCCTTTTTCCCTTATAGATTGGTAAGCTTGGGAGCAGGGCCCTCATTCTCCTTGGTATCTGTTTTGATCTATGTGTTTATTGGTATGCTGTAGTCTATTGTCTGTAGACGTCCCCTCTATAATGTAAAGTGCTGCGGAATATGTTGGCGCTATAGAAATAAATTATAAATTATTATTGAGGCTCATGTATGTGTTTTGTTTACAGAAAAAACAGGATGTGAAAATCTAGAACAGTCACAATGGTCCATGCGAAAATTGCAAAATATCCATTTTTTTATGTTATGCCACAGATTTAATTACTGATTGCAGGATGTACAAAAATGTATGTATTACATATACAGTACATATATTTTGTCAAAATATATTTTTTTTAAAATCGCATTTAACCAAAAAAAATAAAATAAAATAAAAAGGATTTAAACAAAACAATAGGTAATTTTCTTATAATGGCTTTCTTTAAAAGGGAATTTGCCAGCAGATTTTTGCTAACCCATCTGTGAGTAGTATGATGTAGCAGCAGAGACCCGGATTCCAGCGATGTGACACTTGTTGATCTGCTTGCTGTCATTTTGACACAAACACTAATTTCTCTGCTGCCGATCTCCCTGAGCTCAGAACACTAACCCCGTCAACATCACTGAGTATAAGATTGTCAACATATCGTGTACACAGTAAGCTGCCAATCAGTTGAGGGGGTGGGGTTATACAGAGGTGACTAGGAGGAACGAGACACCTAATCCTGTAGTGATAATCGCCTGCTGATAAAACACTGATTTTAATTAAACAGCAACACACAGTCCAGCAAGTTATACAACGATGGACTAAAGCTCTCAGCCCCTACAAAATTCTCCTCTCAGATTACATAGTAAAAACCTGCTGACAGATACACTTTAACCCATTCCCGACATTTGCAGTAAATATATGTCATGGTTGGAAAGGACTTCCCGACTAATGTAGATACACCATGGCGATCGTCGTACACAGTTGGTTGTGTGAAAAAGATCACCGCCGGGTGACAACTGATGCGGACATCTGGCTCTGAGTGCCAGGAACAGTGCCTGCACCACTCCCAACACTTTAACACCCTAAATGCTGCGATCGGCGTGATCACAGCATTTAGAGAGCAGGCAGAAGGAAGAAAGCGACTCTGCCCTTGGCTCAGAAACCCCACAACGTCATCACGGTCTCCCAATCGTTGCCATAGTGACCCGATGTCTCATCACTACATCCGGGTCACCAGGTTCTAGCAAGTTAATTAGATCATGCACTGAGGCACATCAGGCGCTCTCCAACTGCGACATGGCGTCCGCTATTTATTCCAGCAAATTCTGCATTCAAAAGGTCAAACGGCGCTCCTTCCCTTACAAGCCCTGCTGTGCGCACAAACAGTAGTTTTCCTCCACATATGGGGTATCAGCATGCTCAGGAGAAATTACACAACAGATTTTGTGGTCAATTTTTCCTGTTACCCTTGCGAAAATAAAAAACGTTTGGTCTATAGTAACATTTTTGTGACAAAGTTAAATGTTGATTTTTTCCTTCCACATTCCAAAAATTCCTGTGAAGCACCTGAAGGGTTAAAAAAAACTTCTTGAATGTGTTTGAGCAGCTTAAGGGTGTGTGCACACGCTGCGGATTCTGCTGCGGATTGATCTGCGCGGATTTTGCAAAATCCGCAGGTAAATCCGCAGGTCAAAAGACCTGCGGTTTATCTGCGGATTAGCCTGCGGTTTTGCCCTACGGTTTATCATCTCTACAATGGAGGAGATGGTAAACCGCAACGGAATCTGCAGAAAGAATTGACATTCAAATCCGCGCGGAAAAATCTGCACCGTCTGCACTGCGGTTTCCATAGGATATTACGGTACTGCAGCAGCAGAATCCGCAGCGTGCGCACACACCCTAAGGGGTGAAGTTTTTAGAATCGTGTCACTTTTGGGTATTTTCTATCATATTGCCCCTCTCAAAGTCACTTCAAATGTGAGGTGGTCCCTAAAAAAGAGTTTTATAAATTTTGTTGGAAAAATGAGAAATCGCTGGTCAACTTTTAACCCTTATAACATAACTTAAAAAAAATTGTTTCAAAGATTGAGCTGATTTAACCCCTTCACCCCCAAGGGTGGTTTGCACGTTCATGACCGGGCCAATTTTTACAATTCTGACCACTATACCTTTATGAGGTCATAACTCTGGAACGCTTCCATGGATCCCGGTGATTCTGACATTGTTTTCTCGTGACATATTGTACTTCATGTTAGTGGTAAAATTTCATTCAAATAACTTGCGTTTATTTGTGAGAAAAACGGAAATTTGGCGAAAATTTTGAAAATTTCGCAATTTTCCAACTTTGAATTTTTTTGCCCTTAAATCACAGAGATACGGCACACAAAAAACTTGTTAACTAACATTTCCCACATGTTTACTTTACATCAGCACAATTTTGGAACCAAAATTTTTTTTATGTTAGGAAGTTATAAGGGTTAAAAGTTGACCAGCGATTTCTCATTTTTACAACACCATTTTATTTTTAGGACCACATCACATTTGAAGCCACTTTGAGGGGTCTATATGATAGAAAATACCCAAAAGTGACACCATTCTAAAAACTGCACCCCTTAAGGTGCTCAAAACCACATTCAAGAAGTTTATTAACCCTTTAGGTGCGTCACAGGAATTTTTTTCAATATTTAAAAAAAAATGAACATCTAAATTTTTTTCATAAAAAAAATACTTCAGGTTCAATTTTTTTTATTTTACCAAGGGTAACAGGAGAAATTGAACTGCAAAAGTTATTGTGCAATTTGTCCTGAGTACGCAGATACCTGATATGTGGGGGGGAACGACTGTTTCGGCGCATGGCAGAGCTCAGAATGGAAGGAGCGCGGTTTGACTTTTTCAATGCAAAATTGGCTGGAATTCAGATTGAACGCCATCTCACGTTTGGAGAGTCCCTGATATACCTAAACAGTGGAAACCCCCTACAAGTGACCCCATTTTGGAAACTAGACCCCCCCAAGGAACTTATCTAGATATGTGGTGAGAACTTTGAACCCACAAGGGCTTTACAGAAGTTTATAACGTACAGCGGTACAATTAAAAAATCATTTTTTCCACAAAAATGATCTTTTCACCCCAATTTTTATTTTCCCAAGGGTAACAGGACCCTAAAAGTTATTGTGCAATTTGTCCTGAGTACGCTGATACCCCACATGTGGGGGTAAACCACTATTTGGGCGCATGGCAGAGCTCGGAAGGGAAGCAGCGCCATTTGACGTTTTTGGCTGGAATTGAGATCGGACACCATGTCGCGTTTGGAAAACCCCTGATGTACCAAAACAGTGGAAACCCCCGACAAATGACACCATTTTGGAAACTAGACCCCCTAAGGAACTTATCTAGATGTGTGGTGAGAACTTTGAACCCCCATGGGCTTCACAGAAGTTTATAACATAAAGCCATACAATTAAAAAATCATATTTTTTCCACAAAAACGATCTTTTCACCCTCAATTCTTATTTTTCCAAGGGTAACAGGACCCTAAAAGTTATTGTGCAATTTGTCCTGAGTACGCTGATACCCCACATGTGGGGGTAAACCACTATTTGGGCGCATGGCAGAGCTCGGAAGGGAAGCAGCGCCATTTGACGTTTTTGGCTGGAATTGAGATCGGACACCATGTCGCGTTTGGAAAACTCCTGATGTACCAAAACAGTGGAAACCCCCCACAAATGACACCATTTTGGAAACTAGACCCCCTAAGGAACTTATCTAGATGTGTGGTGAGCACTTTGAACCCCCCAGTGCTTCACAGAAGTTTACAACGCCCGGGCGTGAAAATAAAAAATTTGTATTTTTTCCACAAACATGATCTTTTAGTCACCATTTTTTTATTTTCCCAAGGGTACCAGGAGAAATTGGACCCCAAAAGTTGTTGTCCAATTTGTCCTGAGTATGCTGATACCCCATACGTGGGAGAAAACTACTGTATGGGCACACGTCGGGGCTCGGAAGGGAAGTAGTGACGTTTTGGAATGCAGACTTTGATGGAATGGTCTGCGGGTGTCATGTTGCCTTTGGAGAGCCCCTAATGTACCTAAACAGTGGAAACCCCCCACAAATGACACCATTTTGTAAACTAGACCCCCCAAGGAACTTATCTAGATGTGTGGTGAGCACTTTGAACCCCCAAGGGCTTCACAGAAGTTTATAACACTCGGACGTGAAAATAAAAAAAATCATTTTTTTCCACAAAAATGATATTTTTGCCGCCAATTTTTTATTTTCCTAAGGGTAACAGGAGAAATTGGACCCCAAAAATTGTTTTGCAATTTGTCCTGAGTAGGCTGATACCCTACATGTGGGGGTAAAACACTGTTTGGGCGCATAGCAGAGCTTGGAAGGGAAGGAGCACCATTTGACTTTTTCAACACAGAATTGGCTGGAATTGAGATCAGACGCCATGTTGCATTTGGAGAGCCCCTGATGTGCCCAAACAGTGGAAACCACCAATTCTAACTCCAACCCGAACCCCAACACGCCCCTAGCCCTAACCCTAGCCCTAGCCCTAACCCTACCTCAACACACCCCTAGCCCTAACCCTAACCGAAAAATGGAAATAAATACATTTTTTTTATTTTATTATTTTTCCCTAACTAAGGGGGTGATAACGGGGCGGTTTGATTTACTATTTATGGCGGTTTTTATGTTTGGCGGCTGTCGCACGCTAAAAGACGCTTTTTATTGTAAAAATAGTTTTTGCATCACCACATATTGAGAGCTATAATTTTTCCGTATTTTGACCCACCGAGTCATGTGAGGGCTTATTTTTTGCGGGACGAGTTGACGTTTTTATTGGTACCATTTTCGGGCACGTGGAATTTTTTGATCGCTTTTTATTCCGATTTTTGGGACGCAGAATGAACAAAAACCAGCGTTTCATGAATTTCTTTTGGGGGGGGTGCGTTTACACCGTTCCGCGTGCGGTAAAATTGATAAAGAGGTTTTATTCTTCACGTCAGTACGGTTACAGCGATACCTCATTTAGGTCTTTTTTTATGTTTTTGTCGGTTTTATGCAATGAAAACTATTTTATATAAAAAATAATTATTTTTGCATCGCTTTATTCAGCGAGCTATAACTTTTTTATTTTTTCGCTGATGATGCTGTGTGGCGGCTCGTTTTTTGCGGGACAAGATGACGTTTTCAGCGGTACCATGGATATTTATATGCGTCTTTTTGATCGCGCGTTATTACACTTTTTGTTTGGCGGTATGATAATAAATCATTATTTTTTGCTTCGTTTTTTATTTTTATTTTTTAAGGGGTTCGCTAAAGGGGTTAACTAATGGGACAGTTTTATAGGGCGGGTCGTTACGGACGCGGCGATACCTAATATGTGTACTTTTATTGTTTGTTTTTTTATTATTTCCAAAATATGGATTTATTGGGGGAATATTTTTTTTTTTTTCTAATATATTTGGCGATTTTTTTTAATTATTTTTACACTTTTTTTTATTTTTTTTTTTACTTTATTAAATAGTCCCAGGTGGGACATCACTGTCCTGTGACAGATCGCTGATCTGTCACATCACAGATCACTGTGACAGATCAGCGATCTGACACAGGCACTGCAGAAGGCTTCCTCATGCCTGCGCTTTGCAGGCACTGAGGAAGCCAGCTTCCTCAGGCCCCCGAAGGCCCCCCGTCGCCATCTTGGATTCGAGGGCCTGGAGGAAAGGAGCCCCCCGCAGCAGCGCTGCACATTGCGCTGCCGTGGGGGGCTCAGGGAAGCACGGAGGGAGCCCCCTCCCTGCCGATGCTTCCCTTTAACCCCCGGTACACCGCGATCGTGTTTGATCGCGGTGTGCAATGGGTTAACGTGTCGGGGGCGGTCCGTGACCGCCCCTGACACATTATGCCGGGTGTCAGCTGTGATAATCAGCTGACACCCGGCCGCTCTCAGCGGCGCTCACCACGTGGGCGCCGCTGATCGCGGTAGACGTACTATCCCGTCCACGGTCATACGGGCCCGGGTACCGTGGACGGGATAGTACGTCGGATGTCAGGAAGGGGTTAAACATATGGGAAATGTTATTTTAACTATTGTGTGTGATATAACTCTGATTTAAGGGAATAAAAATTGCAAAATTTTTGCAAAATTTCCATTTTTTCACAAATAAATGAAAGTCACATCAAAGAAATGTTACCAATATCAAGAACTATATGTCAAGAAAACAGTCTCAGAATAAGTGGGATCCGTTGAAGCATTCCAGAGTTATTACCACATAAGGGGACACTGGTTAGAATTGTAAAATTTGGCCAGAACATGAAAGTGAAAACAGACTCGGCACATTGTCCTCTGTAAATAAGATATTCTACTAATCATTTTGTGAGGTCGGCCTGTCTAAACAGGATATTAATTGACCATTGTTTGGCTTAGGCCAAGTTCACATGAGCATAAGGAGGGGAAAAAAAAGAAAAAAAAGAAAAAGAAAAAAAACGCTTTATTTTCATTGAGAGAGGAAAAAACAAACAAAAAAAATCACATGATTTTTTGACCATGTTGCCATCCGGATGCTGTGTGTAAGTTTATGATATCTGAATGGTACCTATTTGACATCTGTTTTTATACATCAAAAATGAATATCTGAAGCCAATTACAGTCTTGTATGTTAATAACTTAACTGGATGAGTTGAAAACAGGTGCCATATGGATGACATTCGTATGGCATCTATAGTTTTTTGCACACCAACTGAAATTTATGGGCGAGTCTCAGATGAATATGGATCACACCACACCCCATTGCATTTAATCTTGAGACAAAGCAGTTCTGGTCCCTCTCAGACATGTATGACATTAAGAGATTACAACACTTACTCTGCCCTGTTGCACTGAACAGTCTACACATCCCACCAGCACATTTCCATGTTGGACTCCAGGGATTACTTGTAGCCTCTCAAAATCACTTCCCAAAATCACAACATCACACCCAGATGCGTAAGCCTGTGAAATGAAGAACAAAAATATTTTTACAATGTAATTAATAAATAATACATTAACATATAATACGGCAGCATGGTGGCTCAGTGGCTAGCATTCTAGCCTTACAGCGCAGGGGTACAGGATTTATATCCCAAGGACAATATCTGCAAGAAGTCTGCATGTTCTCCCCATGTTTGTGTGGGTTTCCTCTGGATTCTCCGGTTTCCTCATACACTCCAAAGACATACTGATAGGGAGTCTAGATTGTGAACCCCGATGGGGACAATCATGAGGAGGTCTATAAAACGCTGTGGAAATTAAGAGCGCCAAATATGCAAGTAAAATAAATAAATTTATAAATGAACTAGCTGAAGAGCCCGGCGTTGCCTGGGCATAGTAACCAACTGTGGTTAGTTATAACAAATTATAATGATTATATTGCACATAAAAACATTTCACATCATATATTCAACACTACAGATTTCCAACACAAATTAACTAAACGATTACCCAAGTATTGATAGTATTTTATTTTCAACTCATTCAAGAGCCTTTTGATAAACAACATGTGTATCTGTGCATCTAACCCTTTCCTGTGTGATAACGTCTGCTGAGATGTGTACCTAATCCTCTCCTGTGTGATACTTTCTGCTGAGCTGTGTATCTAATCCTATCATGTGTTACTGACTGCTCAGCCTGTATCTAATCCTATCCTGTGATACTGTCTGCTGAGCCGTGCATCTATTCCTATTCTGTGTGATACTGTCTGCTGAGCTGTGTATCTAATCCTATCCTGTGTGATACTGACTGCTGAGCCTTGTATCTATTCCTATTCTGTGTGATACTGTCTGCTGAGCCGTGTATCTAATACTATTCTGTGTGATACTGACTGCTGAGACATGTATCTAATACTTTTCTGTGTGATACTGACTGCTGAGACATGTATCTAATCCTATCCTGTGTGATAATGTCTGCTGAGCCGTGTATCTAATACTATTCTGTGTGATACTGTCTGCTGAGCTGTGTATCTGTTCCTATCCTCTGTGATACTGACGGCTGAGCAGTGTATCTAATCCTATCCTGTGTGATACTGACTGCTGAGCTGTGTATCTAATCCTTTCCTATGTGATACTGACTGCTGAGCCATGTGTCTAATCCTCTTCTGTGTGATACTGACTGCTGAGCTGTGTATCTAATCCTATGCTGTGTGATACTGACTGCTGAGCTGTGTATCTAATCCTATGCTGTGTGATACTGACTGCTGAGCCGTGTATCTAATCCTATCCTGTGTGATACTGACTGCTGAGCAGTGTATCTAACCCTATCCTGTGTGATACTGTCTGCTGAGCCATGTATCTAATCCTATCCTGTGATACTGACTGCTGAGCCGTGTATCTATTCCTATTCTGTGTGATACTGTCTGCTGAGCCGTGTATCTAATCCTATTCTGTGTGATACTGTCTGCTGAGCCGTGTATCTAATCCTATTCTGTGTGATACTGTCTGCTGAGCCGTGTATCTAATCCTCTCCTGTGTGATACTGACTGCTGAGCCGTGTATCTAATCCTATCATGTGTGATACTGACTGCTGAGCCGTGTATCTAATCATATCCTGTGTGATACTGGGCTCCCCCTGTAGTCTGTCAGAGGGTGGTCTGTGTTGGCACTGTAATAAATTGTGTTATTTTCAGCTTTACAGAAGGATAACACCATAGAAATAAGAATAGGCAAAATTGTTTGGTGAAATGGAACGCGCGGGGTTAAAAATTTCGCTCTCGGGGTCCAGACGTGTGACTGTGCAAAATTTTGTGGCTGTAGCTGCCAATCCCAGACATACACACATACATACATACATACATGCACACACTTTTTCCCCATTATGTAGATAGGGGCAAAGTTGTTTGGTGAATTGGAACGCGCAAGGTTAAAATTTCGCCTCACAACATAGCCTATGAAGCTCTCGGGGTCCAGACGTGTGACTGTGCAAAATTTTGTGGCTGTAGCTGAGACGGTGCAGATGCCAATCCCGGACATACACACATACATAAACTGTGTTCCAAATTATTATGCAAAAAAAAAAGAGTTTAGGAGTGATAAGGTTAGAATTTTTTTGTTTGTCATTTAAACTCATTGATGGTGATGTGTGTCAGGGCTCTTTATATCACTGAAAGCAATTGCAGATACTTGTGCAAATTAGTTCGGCAGGTGTGTCCAAATAAAGGCAAGACTACTTAAGAAGGCTGTTCCACATTATTAAGCAGCCTACATTTTTTGCCAAAATGGGAAAGAAAAAGGATGTGTCGGCTGCTGAGAAGCAACAAATTGTGGAGTATTTAGGTCAAGGCATGACTACAATCAACATTGCCAAGACCCTTAATTGTGATCATCGCACAATCAAGAAGTATGTAGCTGATTCCCAGCACACACGTGTGTGTGCTGAAAAGGAAAAATTGAGGACACTTTCCAACAGGCAATTGCGTCAGGTTAAAAGAGCAGCTGCAAAAATGCCTTGTCATAGCAGCAGACAAGTTTTTGAAGTTGCTGGTGCCTCCAACGTCCCCCCCACAACAAGATGCAGGGTCCTTCAGAGGTTTGCAGCTGTGCGTAAGCCATCCTGTCGACCACCTCTATCCACTGCACACAAGCAGAAATGGCTCCAGTGGGCCAAACGATACATGAAGACTGACTTCCAAACTGTTTCGTTCACAGATGAGTGCCGTGCAACGCTCGATGGTCCAGATGGATGGAGTGGAGGATGGCTGGTTGATGGACACCCCATGAAAACACGGCTAAGGCGCCAACAAGGAGGAGGAGGAGTAATGTTTTGGGCTGGAATCATGGGGAGAGAGATTGTCGGCCCCTTTAGGATCCCTGAAGGGGTAAAGATGAACTCCATAATCAATGTGGAGTTTCTAAAACAGCACTTCCTGCCATGGTTCAAGAGGAAGAACCGTGCTTTCCGCAGCAAGATCATTTTCATGCATGATAATGCACCGTCTCATGCTGCAAATAACACATCTGCATCTCTGGCTGCTATGGGAGGACAAACTTATGGTGTGGCCACCATCTTACCCTGACCTCAACCCCATTGAGAACCTCTGGAGCATCATCAAAAGGAGTGTCTATGATGGCGGGAGGCAGTTCACATCTAAGCAACAGCTCTGGGAGGGTATGCTGTCCACATGCAAAACAACTGAAGCACAAACCATCCAAAAACTGACAAATTCAATGGACGAGAGAGTTCAGAAGCTTCTTTCGAACAAGGGGTCCTATGTGCAAATGTAACATCACCTAGAATAAAGTTTTTACTTGAAAACTGTTTGATTTCATTTTGTAATAAGCTGACAATGCTTATAATTTCACAATTGACCATTTTTTTGTTCAAAATAAAAAGGTTGAAAACTCTGCTGTGCATAATAATTTGGAACATGCATTATGAGTGTTTCTTATTTTAAAAAATATACTGTTTTCATAGGCAGATTGTTCAAAAACATTGCAATTATACTAGAATAGTAGATGACTGGAAAATAACAATGACTGCAACTCATATAGGTAATTTAGAGAAAATGAGGAAATATTTTTTGCATAATAATTTGGAACACAGTGTTCACACACACATTGAGCTTTATATATTAGATTATGGATACCCATGCTCTTGCCTTGCTAATTATAAGTGGCTGTAACTTACATAACACTAGCTGAAGAGCCCAGCGTTGCCCGGGCACAGTAATTGTGGTTAGATATAACAAATCATAATGATCATATTGCACATAAAAACATTTGATCCCGAGAGAAATTGCACTAATTGCAATAAAAATATTTTGCTTTAACAAAACGGTGCTGGCGCATGCACAATATCATCTATCGGCAAGCAACGCCCCAATCTGCACATGCGCAGCCCACTGTGTTCCGAAGACCAGTGAGGAAAAGCACAGAAGAAAAAGAAATTGTTGCTGTTGAACATAGCAACGCTCCCGCACTGGTACTCTGAACACAACCTGCACCATTTTGTTGAAGCAAAATTTTATTCTTAACACAATATTAACCCCTTAACGGCGGCAGTTAAGGGGCCTTATTCCTCCTGCACCTCATGCTCCCTTTGACATAGCCTCCTCCTGCACCTCACACTCCTCCTTTATACAAAGCACTTTTCTGCAGCACAGCTTTTCTCCTTTATAGTCGTCTCCTCCGGCAGCACTTCACACTCCTCTTCCATATAAAATTGGAAACACTTAATTCTGAGAGAAATTGCACTAATTGCAAAAAGCGCATCGTATACACAGCCTACTTCTTCTGCAGCACCACACAGTAACTTCCTGATATGAGCACAATGGTGTAATCCATGAGGCTCCTCCCTTTCCCTTGATGTCATGCCTCACAGGAGCAACTCCATTCTAGACATGGTGGAGCTAGCTGTGGCCTGTGCCTGCCGCGCACTGATACTCTGAAGGCGGGCGCCTTGATTGTAGCTGGGGGTTGCAGCCGGTGAGTTTTGCAGGGTGGCTTTCAAGGTAAATGTGTCTCCGCCCGTGTGCCCTAACGTCGTGGGCCGTGGGGACGGGGCTTGGCATGTGGAGTGAATGTGTCTATGCTGAGTGGGCGGGGCTATGTGCAGTGGGCATGGCTTAATACATACACACAACTCAAAGTCTTATGGCTTCCAGCACCATCTATATGCTGATGACACTCGGATCTACCTCTCTGGCCCAGATGTCACCTCTCCAGAATATCACAGTGTCTATCAGCCATATCCTCCTCGTCTCGTTTCCTCAAACTCAATGTGGACAAATCTAAACAAATCATCTTTCCTCCATCTCGCATACCTTCCCTACCTGATCTGTCATAATAAATGAATTCACACTTTCCCCTGTTCTGGTAATCCGCAGCCACGGAGGAACCCTCAACTCTGCCCTGTCCTTCAAACTACACATCCAAGCTTTCGCCACCTCCTGTCGCCTCCAGCTCAAAAATATTTACAAAATCCTTCCTTTCCTCAACCCTCACTCTATCAAAATGCTTGTGCATGCCCTAATCATCTCCCGCCTCGAGTACAACATCCTCCTCTGTAGCTTATCTTCTATCACTCACACCCCTCCAGTCCATCCTTAAGTCTGCTACCCGACTAAAATAATCTCTCTCTTCGCTACACTCCTGCATCCCCTCTTTGCAAATCCCTTCACTCGCTCCCAGTTTCCTAGCGTATCCAGTTTAAGTTTAAACTACTAACACTGCCCTACAAAGCCATCCATAACCTTTCTCCTCTTTATATTTCCGAACTAATCTCTCAATATCTTCCCTCACGTAACCTCCGGTCCTCCCAAGACCACCTCCTCTCCTCCACGCTTATTCACTCCTCACCCAATCGCCTCCAAGATTTCTCCCAAATATCCCCCATCCTCTGGAATTCTGTGCCCCAACACGTCCGGTTATCCACCACATTTGGATCCTTCAAACGGAACCTGAAAACCCATCTCTTCAAAAAAGCTTACAACCTGCAATGACCACGCGGCCAACTCAACACCATCGGAGCTATTCAACCCCCGACCTACTGTCTCCTTCCTCATAATCCTGTAGAATGTAAGCCCACAAGGGCAGGGTCCTCTTTCATCTGTACCAGGCGGTCATTGTTAGTTTGTGCACTGTAAGAGATATTTGTATTTGTATTTTGATGTAACCCCTTCTCATGTACAGCTCAACACCATCGGAGCTACTGCAACCCCCGATCTACTGTCTCTTTCCCCACCATCCTGTAAAATGTAAGCCCGCAAGGGCAGGGTCCTCTTCCTTCTGTACCAGTCTGTCATTGTTAGCTTGTTTACTGTAAGTGATATCTGTAATTTGTATGTAACAGCTTCTCATGTACAGCACCATGGAATCAAAATTTACATACACTAAGATTACTATGCCTTTAACCCCTTAATGACCCCAGCTTTTTTCGGTTTTGCGTTTTTGTTTTTTGCTCCCCTTATTCCCTGAGCCATAACTTTATTTTTCCGTCTATATATTGCCATGTGAGGGCTTATTTTTAAGCTGTTAGCATGTCATGTACTAGAAAACAGGAAACAAATTCCAAGTGCATTGAAATTGCAAAAAAATTGCAATCTCACATGTTTATTTAGCTTTTTTGCTAGGTTCACTAAATGCTAAAAACAGACCTGCCTTATGATTTTCCAGGTCATTACGAGTTCATAGACACCAAACACGTTCAGGTTCTTTTTTAATCTAGGTGGTGAAAATAAATTCCAAAGTTAGCTAAAAAAAAAAAATTGCGCCATTTTCCCATACCTGTAGCATCTCCATTTTTCATGATTTGGGGTTGGGTGAGGGCTTATTTTTGCATGCCAAGCTGACTTTTTTAAAGGATACCATTTTGGTGCACATACGATCTTTTGGTCGCCCGTTATTGCATGTTAATGCAATGTCATGGTGACCAAAAAACATAATTCTGGCGCTTTGATTTTTTTGTCCTGCTACGCCGTTTAGCGATCGGGTTAATCCTTTTGTTTATTGATAGGTTGGGCTATTCTGAAAGCGGCGATACCCAATATGTGTATGTGTGATTTTTTTTTATTTTATTTTGAATGGGGCGATAGGGGGGTGATTTCAATTTTTCAGTTTTATTTTTCTCATTTTTAAAAACTTTTTTTTTTTCCTTTTAATTTTGGCATGCTTCAATAGCGTCCATCGGAGGCTAGAAGCTGCCATAGACTGATAGGCTCTGCTACATATAGGCGATGAGCAGATCGCCTATATGTAGCTGAATTACTGCCTTGCTATGAGCGCCAAACACCGGGTGGTGCTCATAGCAATCCGGTATCAACAACCATAGAGGTCTCTAGGAGACCTCTGGTTGTTAAGCCAATGCATCGCTGACCCCTGATCATGTATTTGCGGCCCCAGCGTTTGACAGCGGCATTTATCTAGTTAATACTGTATGTGTGGGTGGATCAAGATTCCACCCGCGCCTATTGCCGGCACATGTCCCGGCTTTGATGTGGGCTCACCGCCGGAGCCCTCATCAAAGCGGGGATCTGACCTCGGACATACTATTCCGTCCGAGGTCAGAAAGGGGTTAGACAATTCTGGGGTTAGACAATTCTAGACTGCCCATATGATTATTTCATGCGTTTAGAAGCTTCTGATTTTCTGTTTTTTTCTTTTTTTTTTGTCACATCTGAGTTAGAGACACACCTGTGGATGTATTTTAATGCACACCTGAAACACACTGTTTCTTTTGTGTAGCATCATGGGAAAGTCAAATGGCCATTTTGACCAAAGAAATAAAAAAGGTTATGGCTCTGGGAAGAAGGGGAGCATACAAATGCAAAAACTGAAATACCCCTGGTCATTACGTGGCTAATGGGTGCAGAAAATCTGCAACATCAAAAACTCACCGAAAGCTCATTGTTGGAACGTAGCCTTACAAGAGAACATTCTGATAACCTTACGAAATTACATTCCCACTATGAGCTCTTGATGTGGCAGATTTTCTTTACCATTTCTGCACGGATCAAGCAAAATAGGTCACTTGCATTTTTTTAAAAACACAATGTAAAAAACTCACCAAACGCGCATCGTGGAAACATAACTTTACATTTTGTATTGATATCTAACTTTAAGGTTTTGTTCCCGCAATGAGTTTTTGATGTTGCAGATTTTCTGTGCCATTTCAGCACCTATTAGGGAAAATAGGTTACCGTACTTGAATTTTTTTTAGAAATACATGGCATAAAAAAACCTCAACAAAAACTAATTGTGGGAACATAGTCTTACCTTTTGTAAGGGACCCCTAGAAGCGCACATCAGCGCGTAACGGCCGTCGTCCTGACGCAGCATCCACTCTATACTCTCCTGCCTCTGCTGAATTTTATGATGCTCCAATAAAAGGCGTTTTTAAAGGGACGGTGAGTGCCACCATTCTCCTCATTTCTTTTGCAAGTTTCAAACTATTGTCTATTCTGACTGGATGTGCACCCAGGATCCTGGTGTAGGTGTAATTTGTAAGCCAAGAATTTAACCCAATGTGGACTCGATCGGTATAGCATGGCAGTGCTTATTTTTTCTGTTTTTGGTTGTATTCATTGAAGTACCTTTTGTATTGATCTCTAATTTTAAGGCCACGTGCATGCGTTCAGTATTTGGTCAGTATTTGACATCAGTATTTGTAAGCCGAAACCAGGAGAGGAAAAGTATAATAGAAACACATCACCACTTCTGCACTATTCACAAACTCCTGGTTTTGGCTTACAAATACTGAGGTAAAATACTAAAGCACTGAGGTAAACCACTGACCAAATACTCTATCTCTTCTGGGAGTTTTAGTCAGGGGGACATACCCAGCCTGCTGCCCAGGTAGGGAGGACATCAGTGCTGGGCTGCCTGCACCTACACATACAGACTACATTTGCCTGCTACAATCCCCTCTTGCAGTGAGTAATCCAGGCCATTTTTACCTTATGCTCTGGGTGACTAAACGCTACAGCACTATTTCCCAGGAAGGCTTGTGTAATGCTAGCAATAGGGGAGACTCTCGGGCATGCGCAATGCTGCACTTTGTGTACATAGCGAGGCTGGAGTGGGCAGAACTGGCACTAGACCTGCAGTACCACAGTCAGTGGACACCTCGGCTCTGCAGCACCATGACAGGTAACAGGCACCCTGCTCATGCCATAGCCCCCCCTCCAGGCATCGTCCTCCCCTCAACCAATGTCATCTGGTGCTTGATTGCATATCATGGGCTGCAGGGATCCATCCACACCGCATCAATCCCAGAATGGCTGCAAGGAGCATTCTGCGTGTGGAGTGAATGTGGCTATGCAAAGTGTGCGGGGCTTGATATACACGCACTCAAATATATTATATATATATATATATATATATATATATACAGTGCCTACAAGTAGTATTCAACCCCCTGCAGATTTAGCAGGTTTACACATTCGGAATTAACTTGGCATTGTGACATTTGGACTGTAGATCAGCCTGGAAGTGTGAAATGCACTGCAGCAAAAAAGAATGTTATTTCTTTGTTTAATTTTTTTTTAAATTGTGAAAAGTTTATTCAGAGGGTCATTTATTATTCAACCCCTCAAACCACCAGAATTCTGTTTGGTTCCCCTAAAGTATTAAGAAGTATTTCAGGCACAAAGAACAATGAGCTTCACATGTTTGGATTAATTATCTCTTTTTCCAGCCTTTTCTGACTATTTAAGACCCTCCCCAAACTTGTGAACAGCACTCATACATGGTCAACATGGGAGAGACAAAGGAGCATTCCAAGGCCATCAGAGACAAGATCGTGGAGGGTCACAAGGCTGGCAAGGGGTACAAAACCCTTTCCAAGGAGTTGGGCCTACCTGTCTCCACTGTTGGGAGCATCATCCGAAAGTGGAAGGCTTATGGAACTACTGTTAGCCTTCCACGGCCTGGACAGCCTTTGAAAGTTTCCTCCCGTGCCGAGGCCAGGCTTGTCCGAAGAGTCAAGGCTAACCCAAGGACAACAAGGAAGGAGCTCCGGGAAGATCTCATGGCAGTGGGGACATTGGTTTCAGTCAATACCATAAGTAACGTACTCCACCGCAATGGTCTCCGTTCCAGACGAGCCCATAATGTACCTTTACTGTCAAAGCGTCATGTCAAGGCTCGTCTACAGTTTGCTCATGATCACTTGGAAGACTCTGAGACAGACTGGTTCAAGGTTCTCTGGTCTGATGAGACCAAGATCGAGATCTTTGGTGCCAACCACACACGTGACGTTTGGAGACTGGATGGCACTGCATACGACCCCAAGAATACCATCCCTACAGTCAAGCATGGTGGTGGCAGCATCATGCTGTGGGGCTGTTTCTCAGCCAAGGGGCCTGGCCATCTGGTCCGCATCCATGGGAAGATGGATAGCACGGCCTACCTGGAGATTTTTGCCAAGAACCTCCGCTCCTCCATCAAGGATCTTAAGATGGGTCGTCATTTCATCTTCCAACAAGACAACGACCCAAAGCACACAGCCAAGAAAACCAAGGCCTGGTTCAAGAGGGAAAAAATCAAGGTGTTGCAGTGGCCTAGTCAGTCTCATGACCTTAACCCAATTGAAAACTTGTGGAAGGAGCTCAAGATTAAAGTCCACATGACACACCCAAAGAACCTAGATAACTTGGAGAAGATCTGCATGGAGGCGTGGGCCAAGATAACTCCAGAGACCTGTGCCGGCCTGATCAGGTCTTATAAAAGACGATTATTAGATGTAATTGCAAACATGGGTTATTCCACAAAATATTAAACCTAGGGGTTGAATAATAATTGACCCACACTTGTATGTTTAAAATTTATTAAAATTTAACTGAGCAACATAACTTTTTGGTTTGTAAGATTTATGCATCTGTTAATAAATCCTGCTCTTGTGTGAAGTTTGAAGGCTCTAACTTATTTGCATCTTATCAAACCTGCTAAATCTGCAGGGGGTTGAATACTATTTGTAGGCACTGTATATATATATATATATATATATATATATATATATATATATAAATATAACTTTCCAAACAGTAGTATGATATTGTAAACATCGGGTAGGAAAACAAAAACAGAAAAATTTCCTGTGCAGCCGTTGTGTTGTGGAAATAAGCTACAATAGCAGAGACCCCGAAATTACAAAATTACAAAGCTGATTTCAGCACAACACTCTGCAGGGCTAATAAAACAAACTAATGTCACGCAAGTCCACCACTGACCCAAAATTCAGCAGTCTTGCCCTAATTTCACACCCAGAGAGTGGTCACTACAAATTGCCTAGCACATAGGAAGAAAAAGCACTTTGACACTGACTAAAAACACCCCAACCGATCTGCTGACTGATGGGGTACCAGTGCTCTTGCTACCATGGTGTTCATCAGCCACAGCTAAGGGCACTCTGTAAGGGCGGCACCTGGCTCACCGGAATGGGACAAAGCTGCTGAGACCTACAGTATCGGGCAGAGCTGCTGCAAGATCTATGGCGCTCAGCATGGTAAGAACAGAGTGCCATATTCTCTTTAGTCAGCTGAGCATTGATGGTGTCAGGAGTTGCACTCCCACCAACCTGATACTGATGGCCACTTTCTGCCAGTAGCTGCATTTACACAACCTTTAAATGGCCATTTCATCACTCAGAACCTGCTAAAATACAATTTATAATAAATATCATTAATTTGTATTCTTGTACCTTAAAGTAATGATTTTCTTGTTGATTTTGAAATCCTAGCAAACAACTCTGATAAAGCCCATCTTCGTTTTGCTAATTCATTAGTGTGTGCTTTGGCGTGGCTTACAGGCTACGATACACAGCCGTGTAGCAGTTGTATTTT
Source organism: Dendrobates tinctorius (assembly GCF_039654945.1). Taxonomy (NCBI): domain Eukaryota; kingdom Metazoa; phylum Chordata; class Amphibia; order Anura; family Dendrobatidae; genus Dendrobates; species Dendrobates tinctorius. The sequence continues at coordinate 62,979,389 of NW_027361671.1, read as the reverse complement.
ACAGTTTGTCTTAGGCCTCTTTCACACATCAGTTTTTTGGCGTCAGTCACAATCAGTCGCCTCGACGGATCCGTCGCAGCTTGTGAAAAACGGATGCGACGGATCTGTTTTTTCAAAAAAACACGCAGACAGATAGATAGCTATGGGATTGATAGATATATTTATGTATTCTATAGATAAATCCATAGATATATCTATGGCTATATATCTCGTAACACGCTCGTATAACGTGGCCGAATGCTCTCATGTTTTATTATATAGCCCTCGGACCAGTGTAATACTACTAAGGGGTAGCGCAGATCTGCAATTTTTTTCTTGTGCCGATTCGGCTTGAGAGATCACTCGCGGCATGCTGCGGGTGCATTGAATGATCGAATCACGCACTGCTCTTTCCGATACAGAGGACAGTAGGCCATACGTTATACAGGGTTTTTTTTCCCCAATCGTCCTATGGTAGGCAGATGCCTATGCATTACTCCAGATTGTACACATGAATGAAGTGAAAAATAATCGGCACCGCTGTGCACCTACGGTCCGTTCTGTAGATTTGTACCAGGGGAGTTATTTTGGAGTGTACTTTCTCAGGCAGGGCCAGTTTTAGGGAAAGTGGGGCCCTAGGTAAAGTTTAAAATGGGGCCCCAAATGCTAACATATTGCACATGACACGGAAGCATTTCGATTGTATTTACATGCGCTGAGTTCAGGATGGTAAATGAGTGTGATCGACAATATTGAAGTCGTTCAACACTTGTTTCCCGGCCTCTTTACACCAACTGAGAAAGAATGATGGGGACAGAACGATCACTAATGGATCACTAACAGATCACCATACAGTATCATGTTATCAGCAGCACATCTACAGTTTACACCCCATAGTCCTCCATATAGTATAATACATTCCCTATAGTCCTCCATATAATATAATGTGCCTCATAGTCCTCCATACCACCATAGTCACCAGTACTTTATGCCCAGTCCGTGCTTCTGGATACATGCACCCATAAATTAGGCGGGCTCTCATCACTACAGAAATGCCAAACATGTGGATGATATACGGTATGTGGTTTAGGTACACTGTGGGGCTCAGAAGGGAGGGGGGCATTTGAATTTGGGAGAGCAGAATTTCTTTTGGCGGGTGACAAGCCTTTTCGCTTTTCCAGAACCTTTGTGCTACCAGAAACGTGGAAGCCCCCTATATTTCTGTTAACAGATGATGGACCTGAGTGAGGACTTGCTTTTTTTGTGGAATGAGTGGAAGCTTTTATTGGGAACATTTTACATAACGTTTGGGATCACATTTATACGGCACTCTACGCTGAGCACTTACTTTGGCGTTTCTATCTAAATCTCTGAGTGACGTGACAGTTGAAACCCCTGATCCATTCACTATAATGAGACAGCAGTTACTCTGGCCTCCATTCAGTGGTGTCTTCCTTTTCAGAGGTGCACAAAACTGGCTGACTGCGCTTTTATGTATGACTAAAAAGACGGAAACCGCCGGATCACAGATCTTACGGCATCCACAGCGTCTCCTTCTGCCTCATTATAGGGAATCTTCCGCTGGGGGTTCCGTCTGAATCACCTATTTCAGAGATTTACACGGAAACCCCGGTGTAAGCGCTCAGCGTAGAGCGCAGGATAAATGTGCACCGAACTTTATTGTGATCTTTGGGAGGCAGAATAGAAAAAAAACAAAAACCAGCATGTGCAGAATTGGTTTCATTTATTTTTTAAGCCGTTCCTCATGCGTTATGTGATTGGGTGACTTTATTCTTCGGGTCAGTGCGATTACAGCGATACCAGATTTATATAGGGTTTTTATGTTTAGCTGCTGTCACATACTAAAAGACGCTTTTTATTGCAAAAACAAGTATTTGCATCACTAAATTTTGAAAGCTATAATTTTTCCATATTTCGGCCGACAGAGTCATGGAATGGCTTGTTTTTTTGCGGGTGGAGCTGTCATTTTTATTCGTACCATTTTCAGGCACATGACATTTTTTTATGGTTTTCTAATCTGATTTTTGGAAGACAGAATGATCAAACACGAGGAATTCAGGATTTTTTTTTTGATGTTCAGTGTGTAGTAAAATTAATAAAGTAGCTTTATTCTTTGGGTCAGTACAATTACAGTGATAACACATTTATTTTTTTACATTTTGCCGCTTTTTCACAATAAAAACTATTATATAGAAAAAATAATTGTTTTTGCATCGCTTTGTTCTGAAAGCTATAACTTTTTTATTTTTCTGCTGTTGAAGCAGTATAGCAGCTTGTTTTTTGTGGGACAAGATGATGTTTTCATTACTACCATTTTTATTTTGATATGACTTTTTGATCGCGTTTTATTCTACTTTTTGTGTGATGACATGATGAAAAAGCAAAAGGTTTTTGCTCCCTTTTTTTGTTTTTTCTTTACGGCGTGCACCGAAGGAGTGAACTAGTGTGACCGTTTTATAGGTTGTCTCATTCCGGACGCGACAATACCAAACGTGTACTTTTTTTGTTTTTAAATATATATACGGTATGTATGTATTGGTTTTATATTTTTTCCTTTTTTTATTTATTTTGTGATTTTTTTTTATAGTTTTAAAACATCTTTTTCACTTTTTAAAAAAATGTTTTACTTCGTCCGTATGGGACTTCAACTCTTATTTGTCTCATCACTGGTCTCTTACAATGCAATACACATGTATTGCATTGTATGAGACCTGTGAGTGTTACACAGGCATATCACTTGTTAGATTCAGACTGTAGACTAAGCCTAACAAGCCACCGTAGCTGGCAGACCGAGAACTCATCACGTGACCTCCGGCTGCCAGGACAACACTGATCTGATCACGAGGGGCATCGGAGAGGTGAGTATAGCAGGAGATTCCTCCTGCTATCTTCTAAATGCCACAATCGCGGTATCTAGAAGATAGCAAAGGTTTAACACCATCGGGACCTGATCTAATCAGGTCCCGACGATGTCACCTGTCAGAGCAACCACTCTGCACAGGAAACGCAGTGCTTGCAGGACCTTGGGGGTCCTGAGCGCTGCAAGACCACCCACCGTTGATCAGGGCCAGTTTTAGGCAAAGTGGGTCCCTAGGCGAAGTTTAAAATGGGGCCCCAAATGCTAACATATTGCACATCACACAGAAGCATTTCGATTGTATTTACATGCGCTGAGTTCAGACCACTAAATGAGTCTGATTGACAATATTGAAGTCGTTCAACACTTGTTTCCCGGCCTCTTTACACCAACTGAGAAAGAATGATGGGAACAGAACAATCACTAATGGATCACTAACAGATCACCATACAGTATCATGTTATCAGCAGCATATCTACAGTTTACACCCCATAGTCCTCCATATAATATAATGTGCCCCATAGTCCTCCATATAGTATAATACACTCCTCATAGCCCTCCATATATTAAAATACACTGCTCAGTCCTCCATTAGTATAATACACTCCTTATAGTGATCCATATAGTATAATACACCACCAGTCATCCGTGTAGTACAATTCACTTCCCATAGTATAATGCACCCCATAGTTCTTCATATAGTATAATGTATTCCCCATATTCCTCGATACAGTATTACGCAGCCCACATAGTATAATGCAGCCACCCCAGAGTATAATGAAGCCCTGCCATACAGTATAATGTAACACCCATAGAATATAATGCAGCCCCCCCTCATAGTATAATGCAGTCACCCCACAGAATATAATGTAACCTCTCCATAGAATATATGGCAGCTCCCTCAGAGTATAATGCAGCCCCTCATATAGTATAATGTAGCCCCTCCATAGAATACAATGTGGCCTTCCTCATATAGTATAATTCAGCCCCAATAGAATATAATGTAGCCCCCTCAAAGTATAATAAAGTCCCCATACAATATAATCTAGCCCCCCATGAATATAATGCAGCCCCTTCATAGAATATAATGTAGCCTCCTCATATAGTATAATGTAGCCCCCTCATAGTGTGATTCGATCACCTCCCATAGAATATAATAAATATAATACAGCCCCCCATAGAACATAATACAGCCCACCTTCCCAGAATATAATGTAGCCCCCCATATTATATAACAGCCTCACCCATAGAATAAAATGTATTATTTACCTACATGGTATGCAGCACAGGCCCCACATGGTGTACAGCACAGGCCCCCACTGGAATACAGCACAGGCCCCCACTGGAATACAGCACAGGCCCACATGGTATACAGCACAGACCCACATGGTATACAGCACAGACCCACATGGTATACAGCACAGGCCCACATGGTATACAGCACAGGCCCACATGGTATACAGCACAGGCCCTCATGGTATACAGCACAGGCCCACATGGTATACAGCACAGGCCCACATGGTATACAGCACAGGCCCACATGGTATACAGCACAGGCCCACATGGTATACAGCACAGGCCCACATGGTATACAGCACAGGCCCACATGGTATACAGCACAGGCTGCATCTCTCGACCCCCCTTTCCCCCAGAATGGCTCCACAGTCCAGTACTGTTGCATAAAAAAAAAAAAAAAAAAAAAGCACTCCTCACCTTCTCCTCGTGTCCGCGCTGCTGCCGGCTCCTGTCTCCTGCTCTGCCTGGCACGCAGTGAGTGCGCGATGACATCATTGCGCACCCGCTGTGTGTCAGAGGCAGAGCGGGGAATGATGGGAGAGGAAGCAACAGCTGACACTCTCTCCTCCATTGCTTTGAACTGTACCGGCGTCTACGACGCCGGTACAGTTCAATGCGGCGGCGGGAGCTGGCGCTGGCGGACCCCCTGCCTCACGGGCCCCATAGCGGCTGCGTGATGTGCCGCTAGCTGAGGGCCCCGGGGGGGAGCGGGGGCCCTAGGCAGCTGCCTGCCCCTAACGCCGGCCCTGTTCTCAGGGATCCTGGGTGCCAACCCATGCAGAAAACCACAATAACAAAGTCTGTGCAAAAAATAGAAATGAGGGTGGCACTCACCATCTCGGTAAAATGTCCTTAATTTGGAATTTGGCATCACATTAAAAGACAGAGACAAGGAGGTTTTTTGTGGAAACACAAATCCATACTGTGGCCACTGTTGGGCGTATACACCTCCTAAAAGTAGGTCTAGATAGAGTGTGTACTTACTTCACGACAACTAATTTTATTTTACCAACTACCTTTTCAGAGTCTGTAATTATCAGGAATGTGTAAATAGGAGCTTATCCTTTATTGCTAAATACATTTTATACCTTTAGATGATTGTCTTCAATAATTTGAAGTACATTCAAAAGTCTACATCCTCTTCCAGCCATGGCTCAGTGGTTAGCACTGTAGCTTGCAGCGATGGGGTCCCCGGGTTTAAATCACATATAAGATGGCCGCCGGACAGATCCTTGAGTGGAGATATGCTTCATCGAGGTTAGTAACTTCGATGATTTAAGTCCGAGAAAGCAGGCTCCAGCACATATAGTGCTGAGAGTTAATAGGGGGTATCAGGGATGTGTTTTATGAGCAGTCAAAGAGGTGGGGGGGAATGACTGTGCACATATCCCACCGCAGGGGCATGGTATGATAGATAAAATGGGGACCAAGTGAGTCACTCAGTGTCTGTGACTGGAGGTGTGGAAACCTCCAGTGTGTTTGCTAAAGGACACTAACCTGAGTGGGCGGGCCTGCGCTACTATATGGACTGATTACCATCTGTTTTTTCACTCCATACCAGAAAAATCTATCTTTTTGGTTTGCTTATGCCGAGAGATTTATGGAGGTTAATAAACCAGCCTGGACATTTCTATTAAAAAAAAAAAAAAGCTTCCCATGCCTACCTCAAGAGCAGCTGATTAAGTAGAAACCCTACACCCACCAAGGACAACATCTGCAATGAGTTTGTATGTTCTCCCCGTGTTTGCGTGAGTTTCCTTCGGGTTCTCTGGTTTCCTCCCACATTCCAAAGACATACTGATAGGGAATTTACATTGTAGGCCCCAATGGGGACAGTGTGACAATATCTGAACAGCGCAGTGGAATATGATGGTGCTATGTAAGTGAATACCATAACTAATAAATATAAAGAGTAACCATCAGTACGGAGGATCTTTAGTAATAAAATGAACTTGCACAGCTCTTTGCCTGTGCATCCCACTGATTAGGAAAGGATATCAAGATTTACCAAATATCCCAGCTTCGTTATACCCATTTTTAAATGTTGCAACCAGAAACACTGGGTGACACTTAGGGTTTCTGCCATATTTACATAAATTGTGATATCTCACTGTAAATGCTTATGCTAAATCTACCCATGTTTTACTCAATGTATTGCACGAGTTTTCAGTACCTGCACAAAAATGTAAAAAATTTTAGGGTCATGGATAACCTTTTGAAATTATATATGACATTTATGACATATTATATTTTGAGATGCAATCTTTGATAAATATAGGGTACCAGGAATGAAGTAAGAACACCAAAGACTTTGAGAGAACGATGTTTTTGATGAATTTGAGACTGTATGATACATATTAACCCCTTCATGACCCAGCCTATTTTGACCTTAATGACCTGGCCATGTTTTGCAATTCTGACCATTGTCCTTTTATGAGGTAATAACTCAGGAACGCTTCAACGGATCCTAGCGATTCTGAGAATGTTTTTTCGTGACATATTGGGCTTCATGTTAGTGATAAATTTAGGTCAATAATTTTTCTGTTTATTTGTAAAGAAAACAGAAATTTGGGGAAAATTTTGAAAATTTAGCAATTTTCAAATTTTGAATTTTTATTCTGTTAAACCAGAGAGTTATGTGACACAAAATAGTTAATAAATACCATTTCCCACATGTCTATTTTACATCAGCACAATTTTGGAAACAAAATTGTTAGGAAGTTATAAGGGTTAAAAGTTGACCAGCAATTTCTCATTTTTACAACAAAATTTACATAACCATTATTTTAGGGACCACCTTACATTTGAAGTCAGTTTGAGGGGTCTATATGGCTGAAAATACCCAAAAGTGTCACCATTCCAAAAATTGCACCACTTATGCTGATCAAAACCACATTCAAGAAGTTTATGAACCCTTCAGGTGTTTCACAGCAGCAGAAGCAACATGGAAGGAAAAAAATGAGTATTTAACTTTTTAGTCACAAAAATGATCTTTTAGCAACAATTTTTTTATTTTCCCAAGGGATAAAGGAGAAAGTGGACCCCAAAAGTTGTTGTCCAATTGGTCCCGAGTACGCTGAAACCCCACATGCAGGGGGAACCACTGTTTGGGTGCACAGCAGGACTCGAAATGGAAGGAGCGCCATTTGACTTTTAGAATGGAAAATTAGCTCCAATCGTTAGCGGACACTGTTAGAACACACCAAATAATAAAATAATAGTAAGGTGCGTTCGCAGCCCGGGGTCCACGTGGGTTTACGTCACCCAGTGTGAACAGGGCGAACTCTTACCTCACAGAGCCGCACTACCGCAGAACATAAATGCTGGAGCCTGTTTAGCTCACAGAGCTCAGCAACGGAGCGCACAGAATGCGGTCACAGAACTCTGCCCCAAGGACATGGGGTCAGAGTCCCTCTAGACCTTCTGTGCGCACGGCGTCGCCCGGATAGCATCCTGAGTGCGATCCCAAATGTCACGTGCCTCCACCGCCCAGTCTGCCACCCTGGAATCGGTGGACGGCATGGGCACAGGGACGCGTGGATGCTGGCCGCAACTTAGGAGAAATGGGGTCTGGCCGGTGGAGTCGGCCACAGCGTTGTTCAAAGCGAACTCCGCCCACGGCAGCAAGGATGCCCAGTCATCCTGCCCGGCCGAGACAAAATGTCATAGATATGTGACCAGGGTCTGGTTGGCTCTCTCTACCATCCCGTTCGTCTCGGGATGATAGGCCAAGGAGAGATTTAGCTCAATGCTGAGCAGGCTACAGAGCTCTCTCCAGAACCGAGACGCAAACTGGGGGCCCGGTCGCTGACAATCTTGTCCGAGATGCCGTGCAGGCAGAAAACGTGCTTAATAAACAGCGCTGTCAGGCCCCGTGCAGAAGTTAACCGGGAGAGAGTTACCAGGTGCACCATCTTGGAGAAATGGTCGGTGACAACCCAAATGACCGCGCTGCCACTGGACTTGGGTAGCCCCACCACAAAGTCCATACCAACCATATCCCAGGGCCTGTCCGCTACCGGCGGGGGGTAAAGTAGCCCAGTGGGCCGCTACCAAGAGGACCTATTCTGGGCGCAAGAGACACAAGCCTGAATATAGACCCTGACGTCACGGGCCATATGCGGCCACCAGTACGTCCTCGCCAGAAGCTCAGAGGTCCGTTTTGTCACGAAATGTCCACCCACCCTGGACGAATGAGCCCAAGAGAGGACCTCCGGTCGCAGACAGGCAGGGACAAATATCTTGCCCGGAGGTACTGCCTCAAGGGTGACCGGAGCCACAGTCCTCAGGCTCTCGGATGGGACGATCAGCCGAGGCTCCTCCTCCTCTTCCACCGATGATACCACGGAGCGGGAGAGAGCATCAGCCCGGACGTTCTTCTCCCTGGAGAGAAAATGCAGGGTGAAGTGGAACCGGGAGAAGAACAAGGACCATCTGGCCTGGCGAGAATTTAGTCGCTGGGCTGTTTGCAAATACACCAAGTTCTTGTGGTCGGTGAACACCTGGAAAGGGTGGCGAGCCCCCTCCAGGAGGTGTCTCCACTCTGAGAAGGCCAACTTCAGTGCTAGCGACTCCATGTCCCCGATGGAATAATTCCTCTCCACCGGTGTGAAGGTCTTGGAGAAAAAGCATGGGTGCTTCCGACCTTGCGTGTCCTTCTGAAACAGGACCGCTTCAGCACCGACAGAAGAGGCATCCACCTCCAGAATGAAGGGTGTATCCACATCGGGGCGATGTAGAATGGGAGCACTAGCGAAATGGGACTTAATAGAGGAGAAGGCCTTGGAGACAGGTTCCGACCACAACTTGGGATTTGCACCCTTCTTGGTGAGGGCCACCAAGGGGGCTACCAATGTCGAGAAGTGGGGGATGAATTGGCGGTAATTTATGAATCCCATAAAGCGCTGCACCGCTTTGAGAGAATGGGGCTCCTGCCAATCCATCACCGCCTGTAGCTTGGCAGGATCCATGGCCAATCCCTGGGTGATGATATAGCCCAGGAAAGGCAAGGACTCCTGCTCAAACACACACTTCTCCAACTTGGTGTAGAGGAACTTTGCCCATAGGAGGTCAAAAACTTTGCAAATATCTCTCCGGTGAGAGTCAATATCAGGAGAGTAGATGAGGATATCATCCAGATAGACTACAACTGAGGTGGTGAGCATACCCCGGAAGATGTCATTTACAAAGTCTTGGAAGACAGCTGGAGCATTACAGAGTCCGAAGGGCATCACCAGGTATTCATAGTGCCCATCCCTGGTGTTAAAAGCTGTCTTCCATTCGTCCCCCTCACAGATGCGAATCAGGTTGTAAGCCTCCCGCAGATCAAGCTTAGTAAACACCCTCGCTCCCCGTAGCCTATTGAACAGTTGCGATATCAGGGGCAGAGGAAACGTATTCTTAACGGTGATGGCGTTAAGACCCCTGTAATCGATGCAGGGACGTAATTCTCCATTCTTCTTCTGGACGAAGAAGAATCCCGCCCCCACTGGTGACATCGACTTCCTAATATATCCTCTTGCCAGATTCTCCCCGATATACTGAGACATGGCCTCTGTCTCCGGGAGAGATAGGGATAGACTCGACCCAGGGGAGGCTGAGCACCAGGCAAGAGGTCAATAGGACAGTCATAGGGGCGGTGAGGCGGAAGAGTCTCCGCCGGCTTCTTGGAGAATACGTCTGCATACTGTCGATAGCATTTGGGGAGAAAGGAAAGACCTGCGGGGACGTCAGTGGAGGCAACCTGAACGCACGCCCTCTGACATCTACCCTTACAGGATTTACTCCACCCGAGAATTCTCCCTGAGGACCACTCTATATGGGGAGAGTGATGACTAAACCAGGGGATCCCTAAGAGGATCTGGTCGATACCCTCGGGCATGACAAGGAGAGATAGCGTCTCCTGATGGGAAGGAGACAGCGAGAGTATCAGCGGGGTGGTCTGGTGGGTGATCTGAGAGGGTAGTGTCGCTCCATTCACCACTCTGATGGTGACTGGCTGAGATAGTAAAACCAGAGGAATTGCGTGCCGTTGGGCGAAGGCAGACAACATGAAATTGCCCTCCGCCCCCCACTGCTAGAGTGGAAGAGCCAAACTCAAGCGTCCCCTCAAAGGACAGGAAAACATTGCATTATCTAGTAAGCCTCCTCCAACAGCCACTAGACGCGAGCGTTTTCCTAGCCGCTGTGGGCACCTGTTGGCAGGGTGACCAGACCTGCCGGCAAATGTGAGAGACCACAGGTGCTCATGCGGACCGGAACCTGGGTCCCGCGCAAGAATTCCCCATGGCCTCTTGGAGCTCGGACGCCCGATCGGGAGGTTCCGGAGGTTTAGAAAAACTAGGTGCCAACCTAAACCTCTGCCTACACTGGGACCGCTCTAACCTTCGCTCCGAAAAACGAAGGTCTATGCGGGTGGAGATGGTGATAAGCTCCTCCAGTGTGGCAGGAATCTCCCTGGTGGCCAGGGCATCCTTCACATGGCCAGCCAGACCTTTCCAGAACACCGGAATGAGGGTCTTATCTGACCACTCCAGTTCTGAAACCAGAGTCCGGAACTGGATGGCATAATGGCTGACCAGAGACGAGCCCTGCTATAACGCCAGCAGCTGGAGCGTGGTATCATGGGTGACTCGCAGTCCCAAAAAGACCTGCTTCAGAGTGCCGAAGAACCGTGAGGCACTCTGCACCACATGATCACCACGCTCCCACAGCGGTGTGGCCCACTCCAGAGTCCTGCCCGACAAGAGGGAAATAACAAATCCCACTTTAGCCCGCTCAGAGGGGAATCGTGCAGCCAGTAGCTCCACCTGTATGGTACACTGGCTCACAAAACCCCTACAAGAAGCACTATCACCTGAGAACTTCTTGGGCAATGGGAGGTGGGACAAAGTCGGGGCAGAGATGGCAGGGGACACGCGGGAGACAGCCTCTGTGGCTGCCTGAACTGCGACTGCGGCAACATCCACAGCTGAGGCTGAGTGATCAAGAGCCGCCAGCCTGCCCTCCAGCTGCTGGATGTACCGCTGCAGTCGCTGTTCATCCGCCTTTACTAGCCAGACCCTGGCGCTAGTTAAATGTTAGGGCTGACAGAACGCACCAAATAATAAAATAATAGTAAGGTGCGTTCGCAGCTCGGAGTCCACCGTGCAGGGGTGGTAAACTGCTGCTTAGTAATGGCGGAAGTATAAAGCTGTATACAAAAAGTCACACGTGGGTTAACGTCACCCAATGTGAACAGGGCGAACTCTGTTACCTCACAGAGCCGCACTACCACAGAACATAAATGCCTGAGCCTGTTTAGCTCGCAGAGCTCGGCAACGGAGAGCACAGAATGCGGTCACAGAACTCACTCCTCATAGTCTGGTAATGCAGTCTATACTAGCGCATGGCCGAGCGGCCATGCAAACCTTTTATAGCAGTGTCCTTCCGGGACCTTCCTGACCTTCCTGATGGTCCAATCCAAGCTGGAGAAGGACCTGAGCATGTGACCTCCGATCTCCAATGAGAGATCGTCCCACGGGTATGCTCAGTGGATCAAAAGGAGGACTTAGTCCCTGGAGTAGCGCTCGCTGCTGACCAGCATGCGTTGCTATAACTGGCCAGAGGTGGCAGCAGCAACCAAACCCACAGAGCTGGTCTGAGCAGAGCGCCGGGATCGACGAGTCTGCTGAGCAGCCTCCTCTGCAGCCTTAGAGGAATGGGAATGCAAGGCTCGGGATTCCCACTGTGCAGAGACAGGGACCCGACGCCTAAGGCCTGTTTCACACTTCCGTTTTTGACCATAAGTCAAAATCCGCCGTTTATGCAAAAAAAAAAAAAAAAAAAAGGATCCGCCATTTTTTTTTGGCGGATCCGTTTTTTTCCCCATTGATTTGCATTACCGGCGGATCTGGACGGATGGCCATCCGTTGGATCCGTTTTTTTGCGGATCCATCTATTTTTTTGCGTCCGCCGAGATGCCTGGACAGACAATGCAACGTTTTTTGTGCTGCAGCATCTGCATTTTTATAGTGCGCATGCCCGGAGGAATGAAGTCAGCCGGAAATTTAACCCTGAAATCATTTCTGGTGGACAGAATAAATTCTCTTTTTCCCGGGCAGCAGTTCCTTTAAAATTCTTCATTCGGCGGATCAGTCAAAAAAACGGTCCAGTGGCATCAGTTAGCAACGGATCCGCTTTCTGCCATTTTGGCGGATTTTAACTGACACAGCGGTTAACTTCAGTTTTTTTGTGTCAGTTAAGATCCGTCAAAATGGCAGAAAGCGGATCTGTTGCTAACTTATGTGAACGGATGCCACCGGACCGTTTTTATGACGGATCCGATGAATGAAGAATTTTAAAGGAACCGCAGCCCAGGAAGGGAGGGAGAGGGAGAGGGAGAGGGAGAGGGAGAGGGAGAGGGAGAGGGAGAGAGAGAGAGAGGGAGAGAGAGAGGGAGAGAGAGAGAGGGAGAGAGAGAGAGGGGGAGGGAGAATTTTTTCTGTCCGCCAGAAATGATTTCAGGGTTAAATTTCCAGCTGACTTCATTCCTCCGGGCATGTGCACTATAAAATGCGGATCCTGAAGAGAAAAAACGTTGCATGGTCCGTCCAGGCATGTCGGCGGACGCAAAAAAACTGATCCAACAAATGGCCATCCGTCAAGATCCGCCAGTAATGCAAATCAATGGCGGATCCTTTTTTTTACAAAACGGCGGATTTTGACTGATGGTCAGAAACGGAAGTGTGAAACAGGCCTAACAGACACCATGTCGTGTTTGGAGAGCCCCTGTGTGCCTAAACTTTGGAGCTCCCCCACAACTGACCCCATTTTGGAAACTAGACCCACTAAGGAACTTATCTAGATGCATAGTGAGCACTTTGAACCCCCAGGTGCTTCACAAATTGATCCGTAAAAATGCAGAAGTGATTTTTCACAAAAATTTTCTTTTAGCCTCAATTTTTTCATTTTCACATGGGCAACAGGATAAAATGGATCCTAAAATTTGTTGGGCAATTTCTCCTGACTACACTGATACCCCATATGTAGTCATAAAACACTGTTTGGGCGCACGGCAGGGCTCGGAAAGGAATGAGCACCATTTGACTATTTGAAAGGAAAATTAACTCCAACCGTTAGCGGACACTATGTCACGTATGGAGAGCCCCTGTGTGCCTAAACATTGGAGCTCCCCGACAAGTGAAAGAACATGATGTAAACTATCTTGGTACAGAAAATATACACAGTAACAGTACACAGACAGGACAGAGTCTGCTACATGTGCAAAAAAATCCAGTGCTAGTCTCGTGTAATGTTGACTAAACAGACCTTGTGTATAGCGGCACCCACACGAGAGGAGCCAGAACCAGCCGAGGGCGCTCCTACAGGGATGAAACTGGAATAAAAGCCCAGGTCTGTGCAGAGAGGAGCATTACCTTACCCAGAAAGGAGCCCTGTTATCCCCCCAGTTATCACTGCCACATAGTACATACAAGCAGTTGCTGCCAGCTAGATGGCTAAATTACACAGCACAGTATAACACTACTATTAAAGCCTGATGAAAGCCACCTGTGCTCCAGGCTTCAACTAACAAAGCAACAACCCATCCATTGTGGTCACTTTTTACTAGGATCACACAAAAAATATGAAAATATAGGAAGTGAAAGAAATGGCGCAATATCAAGAACTAAGCTTCAGGAATGATTCATGACTTTACATTAGTTCATATAGCAAAGAACACTGCTTTTAAAAGGGATTAAAAAAACAAAACAGAACTACACAACATACAAATTAACTACCCTTGCTATGTCATAATCATTCTGTAAATGAAGATTCTCTACTCAAATGTATCCACAGGGCTCGATTTACCCAGTGGCTCTCTCAGACACTATTTTGGGACAAGAAACCTTGTGTAATTGAATTGCGTAGCAAACTTTACAAAGGTATATAGTGTGAAGCATATACATTGCTCAAAAAAATAAAGGGAACACTAAAATACCACATCCTAGATATCACTGAATGAAATATTCCAGTTGCAAATTTTTATTCATTGCATAGTGGTATGTATTCAGAATAAAACATTACAATTATCAATGTAAATCAAAATGAATATCCCATGGAGGTCTGGATTTGGAATGATACTCAAAATCAAAGTAGAAAATCAAATTACAGGACAATCCAACTTCAGTGGAAATGTTTAATGACAAGGAAAAGATGCTCAGTAGTGTGTGTGGCCTCCACGTGCCTGTATGACCTCCCTACAACGCCTGGGCATGCTCCTGATGAGGCGGCAGATGGTCTCCTGAGGGATCTCCTCCCAGACCTGGACTAAAGCATCTGCCAACTCCTGGACAGTCTGTGGTGCAACGTGACGTTGGTGGATGGAGCGAGACATGATGTCCCAGATGTGCTCAATCGGATTCAGGTCTAGGGAACGGGCGGGTCCATAGCTTCAATGCCTTCATCTTGCAGGAACTGCTGACACACTCCAGCCACATGAGGTCTGGCATTGTCCTGCATTAGGAGGAACCCAGGTCCAACCGCACCAGCATATGGTCTCACAAGGGGTCTGAGGATCTCCTCTCGATACCTAATGTAGTGCTATGCAGCCGCACACTCCGATCTGAGTGCCAGCGGCAGTGCAGGGTATTAACATGCGAGACTCGTCCGAGTTTCTCGCATGTGTGATTCCAGCCTAATAGAAACACGTCACCACTTCTGGATTTGGCTTACAAATACTAATGTGAAATACTGAACGTGTGAATGTGGCTCAATACTGGCAGTAGCCATACTACTTTTTTGTTGTAAGTTGAATGCTGCACATGCTATGTTCACACTTCTGCATTACATAATGCATGAATAAATGATAGATTTAGAGCGAGACCACACTCTGTGGCTGGCATATCAGAATCTCTTCCCTCCAGCAATGAATGCACAATTTTAGACAAAAATTGTGTTTCTGTGCAGCCAGCGACACTATGGTCTCACTCAGACATAGGTGATTTTTCTCAGGATGGTTTTCATCTATGTTTTGGGTAAGATTTTCAGCAGTATGTCATTTTACTTTCATAGTTTTATCAGGCTTTTTTTTTGCATATGAGAAAGTTTCTCAAGCTTCTCCTACCAAACACACATGCAACTCGGGCAGAATTAGCATACAACAAGCAAGGCATCGGAGTGCTTTCCAATTTTTTTCATGTACCCATAGACAGGGCTGTGGAGTCGGAGTCGTGGAGTCGGAGTCGGTGCTCATTTTGGTGGAGTCGGAGTTGGAGTCGGTATAAAATGGACCGACTCCGACTCCTAAAATATATAATAAATTGGGTACAGTAATTCAATGCAGGATGTGCTGAATATTTTTTCATAGGAGTTTGGGAAAGTTATGAAATGTCCTATAAATGGCTGTTATATTCCTGATCTAAGGCTACATTCACACACAGCGTTTTTCCTGTGTTTTTTGAGGATACGTTTTTCAGCTGCAAAAGTTGATCATCTTTTTAAAAAACTGTATCACCTGAAAGGTTTTTGAGCTCATAGATAATGTTTTCAATAGCAAATCTATCCATTTATCCATATCTGTCTATCCATATCGTATCTGTACCAAAAAGAATGAAAACCGGGTAGTACACCAATATATATTCTGTTCTAAATATCTTGATTATTGGATCATAAAAATGATTAAATGTCTGATGTTCACATTGTACTACAATAAATTTTTCACTTAAATATAAGCAATATGTGTGGGAGTCGGAGTCGTGGAGTCGGAGTTGGAGTCGGAGTCGGTGTAAGGGAAATTGAGGAGTCGGAGTCGCAGGTTTGGCTTACCGACTCCACAGCCCTGCCCATAGAGATGCATTGATAATTTTTATCCATGACTTGGATCAAAATCGGACACGTCTCCATGTTTTGGAGCAGACCACTTGATATGTAAATAGCCTCACACTATGATGGGTAAGATTTCTATCTGTGAAAAACTGTTGTCTACACAACTATGGAACATGCTTAGAAAACAAATCCCTGTCTGTAAAAGCCAAGAGATATCATCTGCCCTGACAGGTACCCTTTAAAATCATCCCATAATTTCCATCTAGGATTGCAGAGAAGGCAAGAGAGTTAGTTAAACATACAATTGGTTCTAGATCAACTTCTGTGACCAAATTAAAACTCAGTTGGAAAAAAAATATACCCGTAGATATAGCTCATGCTGGAAAGTTTAGGGCTAACAGACAAACAAGGAGGTGGAACAACATCTCTGATATTTGTGCAACACACAGCAAGGTGGTCATTGGTATTTTCTGACAATAGGTTTCTGTCAGCACACACTGTATACAGTACACAAGCAGGACCTGGACTTCCTGTTCTAGTGCAGCCAGAGCCCCGTGAGTCAGAGGAGTGCACAATGCCTCTGCATGGGAGAAACTCACTTCACTTCTCCATTCAGTTATTTTCAGCTCTGAAACCTATTTTAAGCCTGTAATGGGTTTAAACAAATGGATTCACTTAGGATCACATCTTGTATAATGTCACTATAATGCTAAAGAGAGTTTCTCACTAAATCATCTTAATAAATATCTGCTGACAAGTCAAAGAGACAACCCCAAGTCAACATATGGTGGTCACACATATGGTCATCAGATCATAACAGGTCTGCTGATCTAGCACACCAAACAAAAAAGAGGGGAGAGAGACCCGGGGGAGCAGGGCTCCTGGTGCACCACATATGCTTTCTATTGTACAACAGTTTTTGTGCTGCTTGATAAAATAGCTCAGAACGGGCATGATAATATGCTGCCCTATATCAGACAAGCATAATCTGAAGACAGACCCTCTATAAATTCATATGCTTTCATAAAACAAAATGGCATGATTTTCTACAGAGCATGAAAAAATGCCCAAAATGATTCGTAATTATTTTTTACTGTGAATCACTATAGCATTAGTATACTATCTGAACCAGCAAGAATATTAACACGGAACGAATTACAGAGGGTGGTGGGGGGTGACTACCGAACTGGCCACACCATCGTTACGAACATATGGACTTATTAACATCCACATCTTTGGTGCCTTTTGTTGGCTCTGTTCACATGTCAGTCATCTGTCAGACATATTGTATACATTGTACAGGTAGAGATTGCTGATATAAAACATTCTGCTCATGCTCAGTTGTAACATTGAGCCTGTCATGTGGTGTATGATTTGTGTACAAACCTACAGTTGTGCCAAAAGTATTGACACCCCTGCAATTTTGTCAGATAATACTCAGTTTCTTCCTGAAAATGATTGCAAACACAAATTCTTTGGTATTATTATCTTCATTTAATTTGCCTTAAATGAAAAAACACAAAAGAGAATGAAGCAAAAAGCAAAACATTGATCATTTCACACAAAACTCCAAAAATGGGCCAGACAATAGTATTGGCACCCTCAGCCTAATACTTGGTTGCACAACCTTTAGCCAAAATAACTGCGACCAACCGCTTCCGGTAACCATCAATGAGTTTCTTACAATGCTCTGCTGGAATTTTAGACCATTCTTCTTTGGCAAACTGCTCCAGGTCCCTGATATTTGAAGGGTGCCTTCTCCAAACTGCCATTTTTAGATCTCTCCACAGGCGTTCTATGGGATTCAGGTCTGGACTCATTGCTGGCCACCTTAGAAGTCTCCAGTGCTTTCTCTCAAACCATTTTCTAGTGCTTTTTGAAGTGTGTTTTGGGTCATTGTCCTGCTGGAAGACCCATGACCTCTGAGGGAGACCCAGCTTTCTCACACTGCGCCCTACATTATGCTGCAAAATTTGTTGGTAGTCTTCAGACTTCATAATGCCATGCACAAGGTCAAACAGGTGCCAGAAGCAGCAAAGCATCCCCAAAACATCAGGGAACCTCCACCATGTTTGACTGTAGGGACCATGTTTTTTCCTTTGAATGCCTTTTTTTTTCTCCTGTAAACTCTATGTTGATGCCTTTGCCCAAAAAGCTCTACTTTTGTCTCATCTGACCAGAGAACATTCTTCCAAAACGTTTTAGGCTTTTTCAGGTAAGTTTTGGCAAACTCCAGCCTGGCTTTTTTATGTCTCGGGGTAAGAAGTGGGGTCTTCCTGGGTCTCCTACCATACAGTACCTTTTCATTCAGACGGCGACGGATATTACGGGTTGACACTGTTGTACCCTCGGACTGCAGGGCAGCTTGAACTTTTGTTTGGATGTTAGTCGAGGTTCTTTATCCAGCATCCGCACAATCTTGCGTTGAAATCTCTTGTCAATTTTTCATTTCCGTCCACATCTAGGGAGGTTAGCCACAGTGCCATGGGCTTTAAACTTCTTGATGAAACTGTGCACGGTAGACACAAGAACATTCAGGTCTTTGGAGATGGACTTGTATCCTTGAGATTGCTCATGCTTCCTCACAATTTGGTTTCTCAAGTCCTCAGACAGTTCTTTGGTCTTCTTTCTTTTCTCCATGCTCAATGTGGTACACACAAGGACACAGGACAGAGGTTGAGTCAACTTTAATCCATGTCAACTGGCTGCAAGTGTGATTTAGTTATTGCCAACACCTGTTAGGTGCCACAGGTAAGTAACAGGTGCTGTTAATTACACAAATTAGAGAAGCATCACTTGATTTTTCGAACAGTGCCAATACTTTTGTCCACCCTCTTTTTTATGTTTGGTGTGGAATTATATCCAATTTGGCTTTAGGACAATTCTTTTTGTGTTTTTTCATTTAAGACAAATTAAATGAAGATAATAACAAAGAATTTGTGTTTGCAATCATTTTCAGGAAGAAACTGAGTATTATCTGACAAAATTGCAGGGGTGTCAATACTTTTGGCCACAACTGTATAGACATAATCCACTACAAGCACCACAATAGACAGGTTTGTAAACAGAGATAGGGACTAATACAGCTATAGTATAGGTCTGTGTGTATGTAGGAAACATAAGGGAGACTTTGGGCTTGGGCTCTGTTCATACATGTGTTTTACCATTCTGTTTCTCTGCACTATTTCATAAATACAAACCAAAACAAAATTGGAGCAAGAAAAAAACACCAAGTATAAAAAGCAATTCATACTTTATTTATCCACATAAATTTAAAAAATATACATGCCAAAAATAAGGCCTTATAGAGGGAAACAAAGGATAAAATACTGCAGCTGATGCAGGAGTACACAAAATAGCACTGCGGCCAAATATCATAAATATACACATCTGCATAGAAGGAATAAAAGGGCAAGTCCTAGACCAGGGTTTCCCAACTCCAGTCCTCAAGGCACACCAACAGATCATGTTTTCAGGATTTCCTTTGTATTGCACAGGTGAAGCAATTATCACCTGAGCAATACTAAGGAAATCCTGAAAACATGATCTGTTGGTGTGCCTTGAGGACTGGAGTTGGGAAACCCTGTCCTAGACAATACATGCATATAACAAAATGGGCAAGTAAACAGTATGATGGTACATAATAACTAAATCAACATGTCCATATATATTATAAATGCCGCTTACCCATGGTCGCTGGTGCGCTTGTGTGCCTCCCTGCAAATCCGCTGACGCGCGTTTCGCGTTAGGTGCTTTCTCAAAAGGGGTGCAGAGGAGCGTCATATCCCTGGGATTATATATACAATAGCTCCAATCAATGCCGGTATACCGGGCGCACGCGCCGGTGACGTCTCACGCCAAAAAAGATTTCCTCCCACCTCCATGGCCGTCAGTGAACAGCGTTCATGTAGGTGGAAATCCACCTGCTGACGTCAGAAAAATGCGCGCTGAGCTAGCGTAGATATCCACAGAGGAGAGTAGGAGGGGTGTGAGGCAAACCGCTCGTGCGCGCCACAACCGCCATTATAAAGATAATAGCGGTATAGGGGGTATAGTAACCGGTGTATCAGGGAAGGTTACAGACGGGCTAAATATACAAAGAGAGAATTACTTGTACCATCAAAAAAGAAAACTTCAATGGATTGTAAGGAATTGAGGTTTATTTCAACTTCCAATTGCCGCTGGGATCAGATTCGTGATACTTTGAATAGACATTGGCCGGTTTTGCACACGGATAAGTCTCTGGCTGAAAATTTACCACAACGTCCCTTGATGGTACAACGCAGGGGGAAGAATTTAAAGGATCATCTTGTTAAAAGCCACTATACAACGAAATCACAATTTATTTTTAATGTGAGCAATCCTAGTGTTGGCTGCTTCCCCTGTGGTGCATATGTCACGTGCCCCAACATTCTGAGAAGTGGGACTTTTACTACTTCTGATGGGAGCAAGGAGTACAAAATACGTGAGTATATCTCATGTAATACCACATATGTGATATATTATGCAACGTGCCCCTGCTCCCTAATTTATGTGGGTCTCACATCCAGGGAGTTAAAAGTGCGGACACGCGAACATGTACTTGACATTTTAGCTGCTAGGGACTCTGTGGAACCCACTTTACTTAAGACTTTGCCGAGACACTTCTTTCTGTGTCACGGTTCTGATCCTAGTGGTCTTAAGGTGAGGGGCATTGATACAGTCCACGGCGGTGTCAGGGGTGGCAACCTGGCTCGCCTTTTGGCACAACGCGAGTGTAGGTGGATTGTCACTCTTGACACCGTAACACTGAAAGGACTCAATGAAAAACTGACTTTTGTCCCCTTTCTTTAAACTGGCCCGTCTTCCCACGTTTATGTGAGGGATTGATTTTATTATTAGTATTCACCCATCTCTGTCTCAGTCTTTGTGGTAGCGTCCTCTTTGGCTTAATTATATATTATATAAAATATATTTGCATCGCCGTTCCACGTTTTTATTTTTATATATATTTTTTAATTGTGTCATTTCTCTTAGTTTCTTTCATAGTCTCTATCTTGCCGGTGATTTGCCTTTTGGAATTTATGCTTGATAAGATATAGCATCACTCAACATTCAAGTGAAGTTTGAGGTGTCTACATACAGTGTTAATCAACATTCAAGCAAAGTCCAAGGCGTCTACATGTGGACAGGAAGACTATTCTTTCTTTTCCCCCCCCCTATTCTTTCTTTATTGGTCCATATATATATTTTTTATTATTTTTTTGTTTATTTTATTTTTTGTTTTTATTGTTTGTGTTATTTATATTTTTTTTGCATGTATCATTAATTTTTTATGTATATATATTTTTTTCACGTATTTATATTTTCACATGTATTGTCACTTTATTGTGAATCAAGTGCATTGCTACAATGATGCACCTTTGGATTTTTTATCTAGGTATTTATATATCTTATTGGGTACTGTCACTTTCAATATGCATGATTATTGATATATGATGTGCAACCACTTCCCTTGTATTACACTTTTTTGTGTTGTATTGAGAACTTGGTCAATTTAGTCCTTTTTAATTTGGGGCTGTACCAATATTGTATCTCTTATGATGTTATGGGCCGATATTTATCTCCCCCAAAATGGCTACCGCTATGATCTTCTTAACAATGGCGGTTGTGGCGCCCACGCGCGGTTTGCCTCACACCCCTCCTACTCTCCTCTGTGGTTATCTACGCTAGCTCGGCGCGCATGTTTCTGACGTCAGCAGGTGGATTTCCACCTACATGCACGCTGTTCACTGACGGCCATGGTGGTGGGAGGAAATCTTTTTTGGCGTGTGACGTCACCGGCGCATGCCCGGTATACCGGCATTGATTGGAGCTATTGTATATATAATCCCAGGGATACGACGCTCCTCTGCACCCCTTTTGAGAAAGCACCTAACACGAAACGCTCGTCAGGGGGTTTGCAGGGAGGCACACAAACGCACCAGCGACCATGGGTAAGCGGCATTTATAATTTTATACATGGGCATGTTGATTTAGTTATTGTTATGTACCATTATACTGTTTACTTGCCCATTTTGTTATATCCATGCATTGTCTAGGACTTTCCCTTTTTATCCTTCTATGCAAATGTGTATATTTATATTTGGCCGCAGTGCTATTTTGTGTACTCCTGCATCAGCTGCAGTATTTTATCCTTTGTTTCCCTCTATAAGGCCTTATTTTTGGCATGTATATTTTTTAAATTTATGTGGCTTAATAAAGTATGAATTGCTTTTTACACTTTGTGGTTTTTTCTTGCTCCAAGGTTTGTACATATCATTAGTGGGAGCGTTTCCATCTTTTTATTGCTCTAGATAGGCACTATGCCTTAAGCCCCCGTTACACACTGCGATATCGCTAGCAATATCGCTGTAAAGTCACCGATTTTGTGACATTACAGCGATATTACTAGCGATATCGCTGCATGTGATACTTACCTCCGACCGGCTCCCCCGCTGGTTATCGCTGATCGCGCGAGAAGCTGCTGGACCATTTCTCGTCGTCAGCTTCCTGCGGCACTTCCTGCTGTGACGACGAGCGATGCGTGGAGCCGGGCGGGAGGACGCAGGATCGCCGCGTCTGACAGGTAAGTAGCGATCCCCGTTCCCTGCGATGTCGCTGCTGAGATCTGCCTGAGTGGCAGCTCACTAGCGACCACCCAGCGATTCACCAGCGATCCTGACCGCGTCATATCGCTGGTCGGGATCGCTGGTGAGTCGCTAGGTGTAACGGTACCCTTAGGCTAGTTTCACACTTGCTTTTTTTTGCAGCGCGTTTTTCCCGCAAAAAAACGCATTGAAAAAACGCATACAAAAGCATACAACTGCTGCGTTTTTTTCAAGCATTTTTATGAGCATGCATGAGAAAAACGCAGCGTTTTTATGCGTTTGTATGCGTTTTTAGTGCGTTTTTACCGCGTTTGCGTTTTTTCCCAACATTAGGTGGCCCCTCACACTAACCCAAACCATGACTTTACTAACCCTAACCCTGACCCTAACCCTGACCCTAACCCTAACCCTTAACCAAATCATACTTAACCCTAACCCAAACCCTAAACCCTAACTAACCCTAACCCTAACCCTGACCCTAACCCTAACCCTGACCCTAACCCTGACCCTGACCCTAACCCTGACCCTTAACCAAACCATACTTAACCCTAACCCTGACCCAAACCCCAACCCTAACCCTGACCCTAACTCTAACCCTAAACCCCCTTAACTAACCCTAACTCTAACCCAAACCCCTAAATTCCATGGTTAACAAAAAAAAACGCATGTGCAAAAAAACGCATACATGAGCATGCCAGTGCGCACATATGCGCATCCATAGGCTATAATGGCCATTTTTAGCGCAAAACGTGCGCATATGTGCGCATGCGCTTTTTTGCAGGGCCAAAAAATGCAACATGCTGCGTCTGGAAAATACAAACGCACACCCCAAAAAAACGCAGCGCATGAAAATCGCATACATGCGCTTACCAGCGCGCAGGTATGCGCACCCATGTTAAATATAGGGGAAAAAACGCATGCGCACATATGCGTTTTTTTCCAGCGCTAAAAAACGCAAATGTGAAACCAGCCTTAGTCTCTGGGTTGAAGCAATGTCTTCAGTATTCACTATTGATATTTGGTGCTTATTTTGACTTAGTTTGCTTTCACTATTACATAAAGTATAAAGAGACCTTTACAGACAATGGGCTCCTTCGAGTTCAGTTTGCATTCATTATACGATGCCTCCGTACTGTGTATAAATTCAACAGGAATCCAGAATTACAAAATACTGGAGCGACCGACCAAAGCCTCATATTTCTAAACCTGATCTCAGACATCTACAGACATTCAGTCCACAGAGAAAACACATTTTGTCACAAACTACCTGTCAATGTATCATAGCCAATGGTCGTTACATAGGTACAATAAAAATCTGCAAAAAAACATGGATTTTTGTGAGTACTCACCGTAAAATCCTTTTCTCCGAGACGCTCATTGGGGGACACATACTGTGGGTGTATGCTTCTGCCGCTAGGAGGCTGACACTAAGTGAAAAAGAGGTTAGCTCCTCCGCAGTATACACCCTCGCCCCTATTGCGGGCGGAAATCAGTTTGGTGCCAAAGCAGTAGGAGAACAACAAATCAGCCTTAATACAGGTACAACATGTCCAAAGGAAAACACCACCTTTATAATCAAATAGGTAAACACATTCATTTAAACATAACAAGAGCCAACTGGCTAATAAGGTGGGTGCTGTGTCCCCCAATGAGCGTCTCGGAGAAAAGGATTTTACGGTGAGTACTCACAAAAATCCATGTTTCTCCTTTGTCTCATTGGGGGACACAGATACTGTGGGATGTCCTAAAGCAGTCCCTGGGTGGGAGATTGACTCACCGCTCCAAGCACCTCTTGTTTAAAGGTGCGCCACCATTGCTTGGAGAATCCTTCTACCCAGGCTCGCATCCGCCTGAGCATGGATATTATAATTTTTGGCAAATGTGTGCAGGCTGGACCAGGTTGCTGCCTTGCAAACCTGTTCCATCGAAGCCTGGTGCCTAAGCGCCCAAAAATGCGCCCCCTGCCCGGGTAGAGTGCGCTCCGATCCCTGCTGGAATCGGCGTGCCTCTAATGCGGTAGGACTCCTGAACCGTCCAACGAATCCATCTGGCTATGGTTGATTTTGAGGCAGCGAGTCCCTTCCTGCGCCCTTCGGGGAGCACGAACAGCGTGCCCGTCTGACGAAAGGGTGCCGTCTGCGACACGTACCTCCGGAGGGCTCTTACCAGGTCTAACGTGTGAAGAGCCTTTTCCACATGGCGCATGAGTGCTGGACAAAATGAAGGCAAAACAACATCTTCATTAATGTGAAGAGAGGACACGACTTTCGGCAGAAAAGGAGGGGCTGGTCTGAGGACCACCTTATCCTTATGGAGAGTGAGGAACGGAGCCCGACAGGATAGGGCCGCCAGCTCTGAAGCCCACCTGATGGAAGTGATGGCCACTAGGAACACCACTTTCCAGGTAAGGTACCTCAAAGAGATATTCTGAAGCGGTTCAAATGGAGCTTCCTGCAGAACACTTAGGACCATGTTAAGGTTCCAGGCGTCCATAGGCGCCTTATAGGGAGGTACCAAGTGGGAGACTCCCTGAATGAAAATTCTTCACCTGCAAATTGGTAGCAATTCTGCGCTGGAACAGGACGGATAAGGCCGATATTTGTCTCCTGAGGGAACTTGGGGCAAAGCCCGAGTCTAATGCTCTACCAACTGAGGTATCCGGGCTCTCTAAGCCCGACTGGAGAAAAGCCAAGATGTTGGGGATCGAGAATCTCAGCGGAGAAACACCGCACCTCAACATCAAGCAAAGAACACCTTCCAGGTGTGGTGGTAAATTCATGCTGAAGCAGGCCTCCGGGCGCTAATCATTGTAGCGACCACCTTGCTCCCGAACCCTGCCTGGGTTAGAATCCAAGATTCAATGGTCCTGCCGTCAAACACAGGGTCCCCTGAGTTCTGGTGGCACATCGGCCCTCGAGACGGTAGATCTGGGCGCTCAAGCAGGCGCCCAGGAACGTCGGCGAGCAGCTGCATTAGATCTGCGTACCACGCTCAACGGGGCCAGCAGAATCGCCGGCCCCCCTTCCGTCTTGATCCCTTTGCTGACTCTCGGGAGTAGTGGTAGTGGGGGGAAATAGATATGGGAGGCGAAACTGGTTCCATGGCAGAACCAGCGCGTCCACCGCGAATGCCTGCGGGTCCCTGGCCCGAGCGACATATGTGGGCACCATGGCATTCTCTCTGGAAGCCATCAGGTCCACATCCAGAGCTCCCCACAGTTCACAAATCTGCTGAAGAACTTCGGGATGTAGAGACCACTCTCCGGATGCAAGATCCTGCCGGCTGAGGAAGTCTGCCGCCCAATTTTCCACGTCAGGGATGTGGACAGCCGAAATCACCGAGTGGTTTGCTTCAGCCCACTGAAGAACGTGCCCCACCTTGCGCATGGCTGTTCTGCTGCGGGTGCCCCCCTGACGAATTATGTAAACCACCGCTGTAGCGTTGTCCAAAGGAATCCGGACGGGCGGCCTGCTAGAAAGTGATGAAACTTCTGCAGAGCCAGCCGAATTGCTCGTATCTCCAATAAGTTGATCGGGAGGCGTGCCTCCTGTGGCGACCACCGTTCCTGGGTTGTATGGTAGCGAAACACCGCTCCCCAACCGAGGAGACTGGCATCGATTGTCATTATCAGCCCATGACCTGGAGGGAAAGGTTTCCCCTAGGCCAGAGAGGGAACTGGTTATCCACCATCCGAGCGACTGCCTGACTTGAGAGAACAGTCAGCACCGCCGATCGAGCCTGAAAGGATTCTTGTCCCAAGCTGACACGAGGCGTGCTGCAGGGGGTGAAGATGGAACTGGACGAAAGGTATCGCTTCCACTGCTGCCACCATTTTCCCTAGGATCTTCATCCTGGATCGGATGGTATGAGGGACTGGTTGGCGTAGTGTCCGGACTCCCTGCCGGAGACTAGCGCCTTTTCCTGAGGAAGAATTACCCAACCATCGGCAAGTGTCGAAGATCATTCCTAGGAAGGAGATCCTCTGAGCTGGCACAAGGGATGATTTCTTTGTATTGACCAACCATGTAAGCGGCAAGAGTATCTAGCGTGATGTTGCCACCTTCCTCACATGCCCGTATTGACGGGCCCTTGACCAAGAGGTCGTCCAGATAAGGCAAGACGACTATGCCACGAGAATGCAGTGTGGCCATGACAATTGCCCTAACCTTTGTGAACACTCTGGGAGCTGTGGCTAGCCAGAAGGGTAGCGCTACGAACTGAAAATGTTGAACGCTGATGGCGAAGCGTAGAAACCTCTGATGAGGAGGAAAAAATGGGAATATGCAGGAATGCGTCCTAGTTGTCTATTGAGGCCAAGTATTCTCACTGCTCCATGGCCGATATGACTGAACGGACAGACTCCATCCAGAAATGTCTGATCCTGATGAATTTGTTCAGAAACTTCAGGTCCAAAACAGGGCTGACAGACCCGTCATTTTTGGGAACCGCAAAACGGTTGGAATAGAACCCCTGAGCTCTTCCGTGTTCCGGCACTGGAACAATGACTCCATTGCGCAGGAGCGACTTGATGGCTCCCAATAGAGCCCTTACCTGGGTATCCACCCTGGGAAGCCGGGAAAGAAAAAACCATCTTGGAGGGTATCTGACAAATTCTATTTTGTAACCTGAGGACACCAAATCTTTTACCCATACGTTGTGAGCAATGTTGGCCCAGATGTGGCGAAAACAGAGTAGGCGCCGCCCACCTTGCTGGTGTCGTCTGGTAAAGATCGAGTCATTTGGCCGATGATCTTTAGGATCTGGGTCCCTCGATCTGGCCTGTTGAGCACGCATTCTCCCCAGTGGGTTGGCTCTATATGAGACCTGATGCTCCCTATCCTGGTTGGGGCGGCCTGAGGTGGCGGAATTGGGCCCCGTAGTCCACCCGGAGTCTTAACGCATGACTCCGGACCGGTCTCCTATTCGGGTCCCGGAGCAGGCTGCTTAGTGGCCGCCCCCTGACGAATGCAGTCACGCTCGGCCTAGAATGGCTGGTGGCACTGCGAAAGGCCCCAAAATGTGCCTGAACCGGTTGACGAAAAGCGGTTTAACCTGTGGAGTCGGAGATAAGTTGATCCAACTTTTCTCCAAATAGGCGGCCGCACTGATAAGGCAGGGAAGACAAGGACTTCTTGGAAGTAGAATCGGCCTGCCATGTCCTCAACCATAGAGCTCTTCAGATAGAGATTGCATTAGCGGCAGCAATTGCTTAACAATTGGCCGCATCCAAAGACGCATTCATTACATAGTCTCCGGCTATCACCATCTGACCTGCGACCTCAGAGATCTCTGCAGGTAGATCCTGCTCCTGCGCGATCTTGTTTAATGTTTCTGTCTATGATTACATGGCCTTAGCTACCCAAGTTGCTGTTAACGAGGGAGCGAGTGCAGACCCTGACGCCTCATATACTAAACGAGCTAGGCTCTCAATAAGGCAGTCCGTGGAATCTTTAATCTAGGAAACCCTAGGGACAGATAACAGGGTCTAAGTGGCCAGGCGTGAAACCGGAGGATCCACTATCGGGGATTCCATCCATTGTTTATGGAGGTCCGGAGCAAATGGATACCTCGTTTCGAGTGCCATTTAACCAGAGAAAACGCCGGTCTGGACGTTCTCTGGGCCGCTGCACTATGTCCTCAAACTCAGGGTGAGAGGAAAAAATTCTGTACGGCCGCTCCACTCATTTAAATGCCACTTTATGCCCCGTAGCCGCAGCAGGATCATCCTCAATCCCCAGGGTCTGATTGACGGCTTCTATGAGGCTGTCCACCGTTTCACGTGACCCTGGAGTGTCCAGGTCAAGGGGCTCGTCTGAGTCGCAATCTGAGGTCTGCTTGCTATCAACCACTGGTGACGGGGAGCGAGAAGCAGAACTTACAGATGTCGAAGGCACCGGATGGACTGGGCGACACCGTGTGGATTTATTTCCCCCGGGTCTGCCTGGAGTGGGAGCGGCCCCTGCAGGCCGGAGGCTCCTGTGAGGTGGAGGTTCCCTTTAAAGGCGGCGAGACACTGTCCCTGCCCTTATCTGGGGCTTGAAGGGATTCTATTGCTCTCGTAAGCGACGCCATGTACTGTGACAGTGATCGGGCCCACTCCGGGGGATTTGACACATTGGTCTCAGTCGCTCAGGAGGGCTCCTGGGCGCGTTTGGATTCGCAGGCTTCGCTCAAACACTTGCTCTGCGCCCGCGGAAACGCAGCCCGACAAGAGATGCATGCAGCGTAAAAGAACGTGCGTCTTTGCTTTTTCGGACATGCTGTATCTGTCCGCTGCTGGGGATATGGGGGAAGAGGTAGCCCCTCGTTTTTCCCTATAACGTGGCCTCTCGGGCAGCACTTACCCCAGTCCTGCGCCCCCCCGACCTGGATGCTTCCTTTAAATCGCGCGCCGACGTCTGTGGCGTGCACCAGCCTGTAAAAAACGCTCTAGGGGTGGTACTTCCGCTTTGCAACCTAGCCCATGCTCCGAAGCCTCGATTTTACCGCTGCCCAGTGCGTGGCGGGCTGCCGGAAGTGACGCGCGGCCCCGAGGGCCGAAGCCGCAGCCTCAATTTTTCCCCTACCCAACCGGGGGGGGGGGGGGGGGGGTGTGTACCAAAAAATGGCGCTACTGACCGGCGTTCCTGTCCCAGGCTGCCGCCTGACGCTCCAGCCCTTCTCTTGCAGTGCTAGTGGTCGCCGAGCTGTGGGCTCCAGCCCGAAATCTTCGCAGGAGCCCTCCCCGACCCTCTACTCACCGATGATCCTCTCAGCCTGAGCGCAGGTATGTGAGGGGGTCATTGATAAAAAAATAGGACGGTGCAGGCACTCTAACACCATCTAACCCTTTCAGGGGGTGAGGAGAGGGACAGACCGCCGCCTTGCAGCACCGCCGTCTAGCGTTGGTGGAGCAGTGGGGGCCGCACAGACAAGTCTTTTTTTTTCCCAAAATCATATTTATTGAAATTTTACATAGATAAACAGGAAAACACATCAATTCCGCAAACAGTGCAGAGTAGATTAATAATACATCAAGAAAACAGACATACAAACGTAGGAGGCAAGGAATAAGGGGGGAAAAGGGGGTAGGTACAGCTAAGTATACGACTGTAAATTACTTAGATCAAAGGTCTTAACAGAAACTGACCTGCTAAAGTGCAGGTTCCTGAATATCAAAGTGGCATATAAGCTAGACACATAGCAGGGTTCCTCGCGGGCAGGGAATATCAGACCCTGAATCGAAGTAGCACAAGCGTCATCACGGTGGATTGAAGGAGAGACTGCTACCAAGCCATGGTTCCCAGATCTGGGACTTTTTATTTTTAGATGACGCAGATAATACCAGAGCCCTTTCGTATTGGCAATGAAGGTTCATCCTGTCAAATCACAAATTGTATGGTCGGAGCGCTGGCCACTCCATTTGGATGCCACTGCCAGTCTAGTGGCTATAAACAAATGTGAGAACACTCCTCTCAACACATACGGGATCTCATCCAAACCGATATGCAATAAAACCATACTGGGTTGTAAGGCCATCCGGATCCCAGTTACCTCAGCTATCACGTCCTCTAGGCTAGCCCAAAAATTTAGTAATTTCGGGCACGACCTCCACATGTGGCTAAGTGTCTCCAACATACCGCAGCCTCTCCAACACAACAGGGAGCACTGAGGGCCAAAGTGAGCAACTTTAACTGGGTAGTAGTACCAGCGTAAGTGGACTTTTTTCAATTGTTCCAGATGGTTTAAACATGAGGAAACTCTCCGAACCTCAAACACCGCCTCCCATCAGGCGCTAGGGTGACCTGCAAGTCATCCTCCCATTGTCTCATGAATTGCAGTTTAACCTCTGGGTCAGGATCATTCAGGGCTCTATACAAGATAGATACATTGTGAGTACTAGGTCCGGGCATCAGGAGGCCATTTACTGTACGGTCTAGGTTAGAATTAAAGAAGTACGACGGTTGTGTAGTGTGTATAAGATGTCTTAGTTGAAAAAACTGATAAAATCTATGTCGAATATCTGGGTGTTTTGCAACTAGGCGGTCAAACGGCTTAATCGCTGTGCCGTCACACAGCTGATGAAGTGATTTTACCCCAGCCAGAACCCATGGCTGTAAATCTATATACGGGATATGTAATTCTAGCGCCTTCAATGACACTTCAGTTAACGGGATTGTAATAAGAGTCAAGACCGTCTGTCTCCAAAAATGCAGTGCAGTAGACATGGGTAGTAGAGGGAGATTACAAGGCCATGGCCCAAAGGCTTCAACCTCTAACATAAATCGGGTGGAGCCTCTAGTCGCATAGAAATTTTCGATTTGCAACCATCTATGATCCTTATCTAGCTGCCACCAGTCCCGCTACCACTGAGGCCTCATAATACGCCATCAAATTTGGCAATCCCATTCCCCCCAAATCATAAGGGTAATACAAAAGGGACTTGGCCACTCGAGGAGTTTTGTGGGCCCATATGTATTTGTTTTTGTTAAGTGCTGAAGGTTTGTTATAATTTTGCTTGGGACCCACAAAGGGAGACATCTGAAATAATCAGGGCTGTGGAGTCGGTAAGCCAAACCTGCGACTCCGACTCCGACTCCTCAATTTCCCTTACACCGACTCCGACTCCAACTCCGACTCCCACACATATTGCTTATATTTAAGTGAAAAATTTATTGTAGTACAATGTGAACCTCAGACATTTAATCATTTTTATGATCCAATAATCAAGATATTTAGATAGAACAGAATATATATTGGTGTACTACCCGGTTTTCATTCTTTTTGGTACAGATACGATATGGATAGACAGATATGGATAAATGGATATATAGATAGAGCAGATTTCTAATCTGCTTTTGCTATTGAAAACATTATCTATGAGCTCAAAAACCTTTCAGGTGATGCAGTTTTTTTAAAAAGATGATCAGCTTTTGCAGCTGAAAAACGTATCCTCAAAAAACACAGGAAAAATGCTGTGTGTGAATGTAGCCTTAGATCAGGAATATAACAGCCATTTATAGGACATTTCATAACTTTCCCAAACTCCTATGAAAAAATATTCAGCACATCCTGCATTGAACTACTGTACTCAATTTATTATATATTTTAGGAGTCGGAGTCGGTCCATTTTATACCGACTCCAACTCCGACTCCACCAAAATGAGCACCGACTCCGACTCCACAGCCCTGGAAATAATATAATATCTTGGGGAGAATTTTCATCTTGAAAATATTAATTCTAGCCACCCAGGAGGTCATAAACAGATGTAAGGTGTCCAGCTCGGTCTTTATCTGTCTGAATAAAGCAGTATAGTTCGCCTCTATGATATGTTGAGAGTGTGTAAGCTTTATACCAAGGTAAGGGATACCCTGATCAGTCCAACGAAAGGGAAACTTATTCTCTAATTCAGCTTTGGTGACCAAAGGGACCGCGACAGTGAATACCAGTGATTTGGATGCATTCAATTTGTAATAGGATACTGACGCAAACTCCTCTAGTTCAACCATGACGGCCGAAAACGACCGCTCCAGGTCCACACAGGCTATGATAACGTCGTCCGCGTAAAGACCGATCTTGTGAGCAGCCGGGTCCACCATCAGACCTGAGATATCAGAGTTAAGACGGATTTTCTCCGCCAGTGGCTCCATGCATAATGCAAATATAATGGGGGATAGTGGGCATCCCTGTCGCGTCCCGTTAGTGATCAAAAAGGGGGTAGATACAAATGAAATATATGGCTAAAATCGCCGAAAGGATGGGGCCCTCCGAACCAAACTTCCTAAGAACACTTCTCAAATATCCCCAGTGCACCCTATCAAAGGCCTTCTCAGCGTCCAAGGACAGGAATGCACTGGGAAGGCCCGACAGTTCCGCCACCCTAATGAGATTCAACATTCGGCTGGTACCATCCTTGGTTTCCACAAAACCGACCTGGTCAGAAGAGACAAGAGGGGATTATCAAATGAAGGCGGGAGGCTAGCAATTTGGTATATATCTTTAAATCACAATTCAATAAAGCAATGGGTCTAAAATTCCCATGACTATCAGGGGTCTTACCTGGCTTAGGGAGAGTGGTAATAGTAGCTTCCAAATTAGGGGCAGCAACTTTGCCTGAATCTCGCCAACTTGAAAACAACCTCAATAGATATGGGGCCAGAAGTTCCTGAAAAGTGCGATAATATTAATTTGAAAGTCCATCCGGACCAGGCGTGGTGTGTAGCTTACTGCTTTTAATAGTTTTTTTGATCTCCTCTTCTGTAAATGGGGCGTTTAACAATAATAATTGTTCTTGGGATACACGCGGTAAATTAACTGATTGCAGATATGAATCGATTGCTACCTGAGTAGGTTGACGGGTCTGCGGGTCAGAATGTAAGTTATATAAATGGGAGTAGTACTTTACAAATGTCTCCGCGATGTCAATCGGATTCCTAACCAAACACCCATTCTGATCTTGTAAACCATCTATTCTGGGTTTAGCCTCTGGTTTACGTACCCTACGTGCCAGTATTGCTCCCGCCCTATCTCCAGTGGCATAAAAGTGAGTTTTAAGCTTATGTAAATTACGGGCATAGGCAGAAAGCAAAACCTCCCGCAACTGAAAGCGAACCCCGTATATCTCATCCGACACCGCCTGCGAGGGTGAGGTTTTATTCAGTGATTCCAACTGGTCAAGTTTAGCTAAGAGGTCAGCCCGTATCCCTCTATTACGCTTCAGTATGGAGGCTTGTTGTATGAGATATCCCCGTATAACCACTTTATGCGCAGCCCATAGCGTTTCATCTGAAACTTCCCCATTATCGTTAACATGGAAGTAGTGAGCCAACTCAGTAGAGATACCACACGTCACCTTCTCATTTAGTAAAAGAGACGGGTTGAGACGCCACCGAAAAGCAGGGTTCGCATGATGTTTTAACGCTAACTGTAACACAATGGGAGCATGGTCAGACCAGGTAATTAGTCCTATGCTGGAGGAGACGCACCTAAGAAGAACCGAAGTATCCACCAGAATATGGTCTATTCCAGTATATGTACGGTGTCGGAAGGAATAAAAGGTATAATCTTTTTCACTCGCGTGGGAGTACCTCCAGAAATCGTGCAGATGATATTATTTGGCTATGCCTTTGAACTCCCCCTAGGCCGCATGCCACCTTGTGAGCAGTCTAGATCCCTGTCCATGGGAAGATTAAAGTCTCCACAGTATATCTTTTCACCCTGCGCCAGACCATCCACTCTATGAAGTACTTTGCGGATAAATGTCTGTTGCGAATGATTTGGGGCGTAGATGACTGTGATAGTGTGCAACTCGCCATTCAATGTGCATATGAGGGACAGAAATCTGCCCGCAGGATCCGCTACCTTCCGAAAACAATTGATGGCTAATGTATTTTTAAAGATGATGCACACCCCAGCCTTTTTAGTGTTATTATTAGCAAAGTAAATATTAGAGAACTGTGGGTGACGCAGCCTAAAATTATCAGCTTCTATCAGATGCGTCTCCTGCAGGCAGATAATCTCTGCACCTGATTTTTTCACCTCTTTCCATAGGATGGACCTCTTACAGGGGGAATTCAACCCCCTAACATTTAAAGACATAATGGTAACACTCATAATTATACATTATAAAACTTGCTATCACACATACATCTTCACGAACCCACATCATCCGCATCTGGGCTCATGTGTTGGCAACATAGAGAACCACAGTAACCACATTAAAAAGACCCATCTCGGAGGTGCACCTAAAAAACAGGAGACGAGGGAAACAAAACACAGAGAAAAGTAAAAAAAATTCTAAACACAAAGTCATGCAGCCACTAGGCCAAAGGCCAGGCTAGTCAGGCAGTGAAACGCCTGAGTGGTCAGTCTTAGACCGCAGGCAAATGCCAGCTCAGGGCAGTTCCAAGGTTCACTCCCAAAAAGATGGAAAATAACCGAGAGTTATCTTGGACGGGGTGCTGGAGCAAAAAGAAAAAAAAACAAAAAAAAAAACGGTGACAAAATCCGTAGCACCCTCACAGCAGAGTCCTGCATCCAGACAGCATCTCATCCTCCTCTTCAAGTTTGAATCAAGTCATGAACAATTTTCTTTCCCATCGGGCTCTGGCGGGGAGCAAAGGAAATCTTCCAATCGGTTAGCTTGTTCTCAGCCTGTTTGGGAGATTAGCAGACCACACCACGACCTTCATAAGATATTATCAGCCTGACAGGATTGAATCCTCATTTGTATCGGATATGAACATCACGTAGTGCTTTACAAACATGAGCGAATTCTCGCCTCCTTGCCAGCGTGGACGCTGATAAATCTGGGAACACCAGTAAACCTTGGTATTCAGCAGGGAGCTCAGGGTGTTTCCTCATCCCCTACATGAAGTCTTTGGTAGTATAGAAGTGGACGCGCGCCAAAGTGTCTCTGGGCAAGGCTGGGTCCACATGCCGGGGTTTGGGGAGTCTATGTATCCTGTCAATCAGGAAATCCCTGGGGATCAAGGTTGGGAGTACAGTTTGCATGAATTTAAGCAAAAAGTCAGCCTGATCCTTATCTGGAATGTCCTCCGGTATGCCCCTGACATGCACATTAGTCCTCCGTGATCTATCTTCCAGATCATACATCTTATCCTGGACCACAGCCATATCCTGTCTCAAAGCTTAGTTCTCATCCACTAGTGCATTTATAGTCTTGGCATATTCAGCCATCTTGCTCTCGAGATGAGCAGTTCTCTCCCCCAGGGACAAGACTTCCCCTCTAATCTCTTGCAGCATGGACTGCATATCTTCCTTTAGGGAAGCACGAATGGAGGCCAGAAAGTCTCTCATGTCTCCTTTAGTAATAGGAGACAGGTTGCTGTGAGTCTCAGAAGCCCTCCTCCCCTCAGAGCCACCAGATGAGTGTGAGGAAGCTGAAGGGGAAGCTGCAGCCATTTTACCTGCAGCATGTGCAGTTTGTCCTCGGGGGAAGAAGTCCGGGAGCTTCGGCGGGGAACTGCGTTTCTGCGCTCTCCCTCGGGTCATCATGTGCCCATGACCTTCCAGGAGCCATTGCTGTGCACAGGGAGGAGAGGTAATATAGAGTGCTGTTATTAGCCGGTTTAAGTCCAGAGAAGCAGGAGCCTGTGAGTTATGTGGCCTCTCTGGTCAGTATGCAGGCCACGCCCCCTCCGCACAGACTAGTCTTGTGCCTCTGTGCAAGCCCATGGTTTCAATACCTAGGGGTGGACAGGGCTAAGTCTGGCATAACGTCCCACATCGCGGGAAAGGATACGTGGAGGGATACTCGCACGTGCTCGCCCGTTGATGGTTTGGGGAAATCGGATCCTTTCAATAGGTTGCGTTGCCCCGTCTTATCTTCATAAAATAAATAAAAATAGAAGTCTGGGGAAAAATCCCAGATATGTCCCTCGGTGCGGGAAAGTATACGCGGGGGCGATACTCAACGTGTGCTCGCCCGTTGATGGTTTGGGGAGATCGGACCCTTTCAATAGGGTTCGTCGCCCCTGTCTCATCTTCATAGTAAACTATTAAAAAATAGTCTGGAGAGATCCAGACTGTGTGTGCCTCCATAGGACACTAAGCAAAAAACTGATTTCCGCCCGCAATAGGGGCGAGGGTGTATACTGCGGAGGAGGAGCTAACCTCTTTTTTTCACTTAGTGTCAGCCTCCAAGCGGCAAAAGCATACACCCACAGTATCTGTGTACCCCAATGAGACGAAGGAGAAAAACAAAACAAAGGAATTGTACAGAATCATAAAAAAGAGCTTTGCTAGGTCTACACTTTGTAACATTGACATAGAGGTTATGTTGGTAATGAAAGCTTAGAGGCTTCTCCAGATGAGAATATTAAAATGATCACTGATATTTCAACAAACTTCGGATAAATCAAAAGCACGGATGAATATAAGGAGGATCTTTGTAATGTTTCTGATGCAAGAAAGATTCTGCTTTCACCTCTTCTGGGTCAATTCAACCCCTCGCCTTGCCTCCGAAAGAAAACTCATCCTTCACTGAAACATCCTGTTCAAAACAAGTGAGGGGCATCAGATTAGAGCTGCCTTTTGGAGTCTATCGAGATGAGAGAGGAAAGGTGAGAAGCAGACAGAGTGAGAGGCACAATGATTTATCTAAAGTCAGTGCTGGATTCACAGCTACACAGTTCAATAACCCTGCATAATGTCCTCCATGCAGCATCCCATGTGCCATGTAGACAAAGGAGAGCAGGAATCCCTCAAGTCCCCGTGCACTCTGTATGGGAGAAGTCATAGCAGCTAGTCTTCACACACCAGCTCAGACACAACTGAGGATTAGATAATAAGACCAAAAGGGGAAAACTAAGGTAAATACAGGAGATAAGTCACACAATGGCCAGAAATAAGGTCATTCCTCATTTACGCACATATCTGTGTCTAATATCTTAAAAATCAGGGCTGTGGAGTCGGAGTCGGAGTTGGTGCTCATTTTGGTGGAGTCGGAATAAAATGGACCGACTCCTAAAATATATAATAAATTGGGTACAGTAGTTCTATGCAGAATATGCTGAATATTTTTTCATAGGAATTTGGGAAATTTATGAAATGTCCTATAAATGACTGTTCTATTCCTGATCTAAGGCTACATTCACACAGCGTTTTTCCTGCGTTTTTTGAGGATACGTTTTTCAGTTGCAAAAGCAGATCAGCTTTTTAAAAAACCGCATCACCTTTAAGGTTTTTGAGCTCATAGATAATGTTTTCAATAGCAAAAGCAGATTAGAAATCGGCTCTATCTATATATCCATTTATCCATATCTGTCTATCCATATCTTATCTGTACCAAAAAGAATGAAAGCCGGATAGCACACAGACTAACACTCCTTTTTTTTAGCACCAGTCAGGTACACCTCATAGCTGCCCAAAAGGACGCCCAGGACAGGCATTGCTCGTCTTCAGTAACATCAACATCAACTGACAGTTCGAATAAATAGACTGCATTCATCACCACATCTTCTTAAGGTGCAGGCTTTATTTTCAAGTGTAGGGGTGTGAAGTATGAGGTTCTGCAGCAGCTGAGGTGTGCAGTATGAAATTCTGCGGAACAGTATGAGATTCTGCCCCCCCCTAGGTTTGATCCTGGCTACGCCCATAGTGTGAATGTAGCCTGAAGATCTAGGCTTTATCTTAGCCGAGATAAGTCATAGTGTGTGTGTGTATAGTGAGGTGCCAAGGGGAGAGGTACTAGAAAACAGGTATATTTCTCCCCGTTTCATTTCATATATCTCCCTGTACTGATGATGAAGCCAGTTTATTTCACTGTAATCCAGTCCTGGTTTCCTTAGTGATCAGCATGGAAAGGACTGGTAGTTCCCCTCCACTTATTCAATCCAGGTTTTGGTTTCCTGACTGGGCCAGCTGATATAATCAGCTGTAGGAGCTGGGATCTCTCAGTCTATCTCATCTGCTGAGCTGGGAGCTGACACAGTAAGATTACATGGACTTCTTTGCTGTTATATAGGTTTATTTTGTAGTTAGCCTGCTATTGTTAGTTAGTGGCCAGACGGCCTTAGATGTTTTATTTCATGTTTGGCATGTGTAACATTGAATAACAAGTGTACACAATAAATATGCCGTGTCCATATTCATGTGGAACTTGCTAGTCTGCTGAAGTGACTTCATAGCCACACGCTTGTGCCAAAGCAAAGATCCCAGCTGAGCTATCTATTCCCCACAAATGGTGTTTCGAATGCGGGCACTTGTGGCTGCTGGACTGTGACTGCAGAGAAAACGCTGTGTATGTCCTGGTTGAAAGCTTCTGCGCTTTTGAAGAGCCAAGAGTCCAGTAATATGGAGGAACTAGTGAAGCAGTTATTGCAAGCAAATGTGCAGCAACAGCAGACTAATACTTGCTTCCAGAAGGCTCTGGAGCAGCAACACCAGATGCAGCAAGAGCAGTTGGAGGCAATAAAACAGGCCTTGGTTCGGCAACCCCGAGATGAGGGAGACCGTGCACAAAGCGCTGCTAGTGCGCAGAAAGCCGTACAGAAGACTTTGCTTAAAATGACCGCAGACGATGATGTGGAAGCATACCTCACCGTGTTCGAACGTATTGCAGAACGTGAGCACTTACCGCTGGACAGATGGGCTGAGGTAGTTGCTCCATTTCTAAGCGGAGATCCACTAAAGGCCTATTACGATCTGAGTGGAGCGGATGCTATGGACTATATCAAACTCAAAGGTGAAATCCTGGCAAGGCTGGGAGTAAACACGTATGTACGCGCACAGAGGGTGCATTTATGGAATTTTGTGGAACATCAGCCAGCCCGCTCACAAATGCATGATCTCATCCATCTAGTAAAAAAATGGCTGCAACCAGAGGCTTTGACGTCCGCACAGATGGTGGAGCGTGTTGTTCTAGACAAGTACCTGCGGTCCTTACCCGCTAAGATCCAGAGGTGGGTTGGACAGGGTGACCCAACTACCGCTGACAAGTTGGTGAATATGGTCGAACGCTACAATGCTTCTGAAAGCCTACTCCAAGGGACGTTAGCACCCCACTGGCTCCCCAAGAAATCGCTGGAGAGTCTTGCGAAACCTACTTCATCTTCAAAAGAAGAGAACATCACAATGAAGGGTAGCAGACCTACAAAGGACAATGGAGGTGGTACGGGCTCACATCAAGCCAGCAGACCTAGTCTGGGATCTCCATCGAGGAGGCAAGGGCCTATACAATGTTGGCGATGTCGCGGGCTTGGCCATGTAGCAGCAACTGCCCAATGACTACAGAGCCAATGGACTGTAACGCTATGAGGCGTCTTTCGTTATATGTGCAGTCAGTCTGTGTGGCGGAGACCCTCACGGGAAATGAACAACACGTGTGCCATGTCGAGGTTGACGGTTATAGCGTGAATGCCGTCTTGGATTCCGGCAGTCAAGTAACTTTGGTACATGCCAGTTTGGTGGACTCTAGCGCCCTAACGAACTTAACCGTGGGCATTAGTTGCATCCATCGGGATACTAAGAACTACCCCACTGCCTGGGTTACTCTTGCCATGCCAGTAGGGACCAAAAGACATCAGGCGGCAGTCATAAAGTCTATGGGACACAGTGTAATCCTGGGGAGAGACTTTCCCTTATTTTGGGACTTGTGGAACTTCAAAAGTGGCATGAACCCTCTAGTTGAAGACGGTACTCTGGAGCTAGCCCCTGAACCATTGCAGCAAGACGACGGAGAACCCATCTCAGAGGAAGTACTAGAATCTGCGGACTCTCCTCTGGCTGTGTATGCAGGCGAGGCAGACCAGCTAGAGGATGTTTTAGAAATGCCTGATCTTGAGGTGGCTCGTGGTAAGTTCGGGACCGCTCAGCACCAGGATCCTACTCTAGCAAGGGCGTGGGAAAACATAAAGGTCTCCGAGGGAAGACCGTTGTACCCAGGGGCTCAAAACGAGTTCCCACACGTGGCGGTGCAGCAGGATATGTTGTGTCACATAGACAAGGTGCGAGGGGTGGTGGTAGAACAACTAGTGGTACTTAAGTCCTTTCGCCAGGTAGTTTTGGAGTTGGCACATAAACATCCCTTGGGAGGACACCTGGCGGTAGAAAAGACAAAACACCGTATTCTGCAACGTTTCTTTTGGCCGGGTCTAGTGGGAGACGTGACCCAGTACCGTCGGTCATGTCCTACGTGTCAATTGACTGCACCTATGTCACATTTTAGAAGCCCCTTAGTGCCCTTACCAATAATAGAGGTGCCCTTCGAGAGGATAGCAATGGATATAGTCGGTCCATTAGTTAAATCTGCCAGGGGTCATCAGTACATTTTGGTAGTATTGGATTACGCCACGCGTTATCCCGAAGCAGTACCCTTGCGGAATGCCAATGCGAAATCAATTTCAAAGGAGCTGGTTAATATGTTTTCCCGCACCGGCATTCCGAAAGAGATACTTACGGATCAAGGGACCCCCTTTATGTCTCGTATACTTAAGGATTTATGTAAACTACTAAAAATCTCCCATTTGCGTACCTCAGTATATCACCCTCAGACTGACGGTTTGGTGGAGCGCTTTAACAAAACCTTAAAGGGAATGTTGAAAAGGGTGGTGGATAAGGACGGGAGAGATTGGGATGCCCTACTACCATACCTCCTGTTCGCTATACGTGAGGTACCCCAATCCTCCACAGGCTTTTCACCTTTTGAGTTGGTTTATGGGCGGTGTCCTAGAGGCCTGTTAGATATTGCCAAGGAGACTTGGGAACAAGAGGTGACTCCTTATCGCAGTGTAATTGAACACATAACACTTATGCAGGACCGAATTGCAGCAGTTATGCCAATAGTTAAAGAGTGTTTAGAGCGCGCACAACATGCCCAAAGCACGGTATACAACCGAGCGGCAAAAACACGAGTCTTTCAACCCGGAGACAGGGTGTTAGTATTGGTGCCTACCGTAGAGAATAAACTTCTTGCGAAATGGCAGAGACCATACGAAGTGCTGGAACGAATAGGTGAAGTAAATTATAAGATACACCAACCAGACAAGAGAAAGCCCGAACAAATATACCACATAAACTTGCTTAAGGCCTGGCGGGACAGGGAGAGTCTGGTGGCAGGAGCTGCCCTTGAGGATGGGCCTCGAGGGGCACCACCTTCTACGGTAAAGGACCCCCAGGTAACTCCGCCAGAAGTGGGTATTGCAGACACGCTATCCGAAAGCCAAAAACGAGAGACCAGGGAGTTCATACAGAGGAACGCAGATATTTTCTCGGAACTTCCTGGCCGGACTCACCTAATTAAACATGACATTGTTACTGATCCACAGGCGCGGGTACGGCTAAAACCATATCGAATTCCGGAGGCTCGGAGACAAGCCATTGCCCAGGAAGTGAAGAAGATGTTAGAGCTCGGGGTTATTGAGGAGTCCCGGAGTGATAGGGCTAGCCCTATCGTACTGGTGCCCAAACACGATGGGACTATCCGATTTTGTAACGATTTTCGGAAAGTAAATGAAGTATCGAAATTCGATGCCTACCCGATGCCAAGAGTTGATGAACTGATAGAGAGACTGGGTTCGGCCAGGTACA
Source organism: Dendrobates tinctorius (assembly GCF_039654945.1). NCBI lineage: Eukaryota > Metazoa > Chordata > Amphibia > Anura > Dendrobatidae > Dendrobates > Dendrobates tinctorius. Next base: position 62,937,772 of record NW_027361671.1, on the reverse strand, counting down.
TATCCACTATTGACTTAACAAAAGGTTATTGGCAGATTACCCTCACGGAATCAGCCAAAGAGAAAACTGCCTTTGTTACGCCCCAGGGATTATTCCAGTACCGAGATATGCCATTTGGGTTGCATGGTGCCGCAGCCACCTTCCAACGTCTAATGGATATTGTCCTAAAACCCCATGGCCAGTATGCATCCGCGTACTTGGACGACATCATTATCTTTAGCGATGACTGGGACACGCATTTGTCAAAAGTACAAGCCGTCTTAGACTCCCTAAAAACAGCTGGGTTGATTGCCAATCCCAAGAAATGTACATTGGGATTGGAAGAGGCTCGCTATCTGGGATATAGCATGGGAGAGGCGTCGTGAAGCCTCAAGCCAATAAAGTGGACGCTATTCAAAATTGGCCACGACCGGTAACCAAAAAACAGGTTGGAGCTTTTTTAGGGATCGTTGATTATAGGCGGTTCATCAAACATTTTGCGACCATCGCAGCTCCTCTCACAGATCTTACTAAGGGGTCGAAATCTGTCACAATAAAGTGGAACGCAGAAGCAGAGGAGGCCTTTCAGCGATTGAAAACAGTCCTCTGTGACCAGTGTTGGTTGCACCAGACTTTAAACGGGAGTTTATTGTCCAAACGGACGCCTCTGGGGTGGGCCTCGGCGCGGTTTTGTCTCAAGAAGTAAATGGCGAGGAACACCCAGTGGCCTATCTAAGCAGAAAGCTTACGAGAGCAGAAAAGAACTACAGTGTAGTTGAGCGGGAAGCCCTGGCTGTGAAATGGGCCCTGTGCACCTTGAGCTATTATTTACTAGGTCGCCAGTTTAGACTAGTGACGGACCATTCGCCCCTAACGTGGATGTCCCGGGCAAAAGAAGGCAATGCACGGGTGACACGCTGGTTCTTAGCATTACAAGGGTTTAAATTTTCCGTTGAGCACAGGGCGGGCACAGCGCACAGAAATGCAGATGCGTTGTCTAGAACGCACTGCTTGGTGACTCGTCGTGTCCGACCCCACGGGCTCGAACAGAGGAGGGGGGGTGTGAGGTGCCAAGGGGAGAGGTACTAGAAAACAGGTATATTTCTCCCCGTTTCATTTCATATGTCTCCCTGTACTGATGATGAAGCCAGTTTATTTCACTGTAATCCAGTCCTGGTTTCCTTAGTGATCAGCATGGAAAGGACTGGTAGTTCCCCTCCACTTATTCAATCCAGGTTTTGGTTTCCTGACTGGGCCAGCTGATATAATCAGCTGTAGGAGCTGGGATCTCTCAGTCTATCTCATCTGCTGAGCTGGGAGCTGACACAGTAAGATTACATGGACTTCTTTGCTGTTATATAGGTTTATTTTGTAGCTAGCCTGCTATTGTTAGTTAGTGGCCAGACGGCTTTAGATGTTTTATTTCATGTTTGGCATGTGGCATGTGTAACATTGAATAACAAGTGTGCACAATAAATATGGCGTGTCCATATTCATGTGGAACTTGCTAGTCTGCTGAAGCGACTTCATAGCCACACGCTTGTGCCAAAGCAAAGATCCCAGCTGAGCTATCTATTCCCCACAATATTATTTTTTATATATATATATATATATATATATATATATATATATATATATATATATATATATATATCCAGCAAAAGGATTAAAGTTCACCAGATTTGTAAAAACTTCTTCATTAATCCATTATGTCATAAAAAGTCCCTTGCTGGAATGCTACTAATTGATTGGAGTTCCTCATACTTTTTATGACATAATGGATTAACAAAGAAGAAGTTTTTACAAATCTGGTGAACTTTCATCCTTTTGCTGGATCCCATTTTCCACATATTTCTATTTGTTGGGGCATACTCCCTGCCTGGACCCGTGCAAAGTATAGGGTGAACACCGATTACTGCATCAAGAGGAACTCCTTTATGGTGAGCCGGCTATATGTTTTTCATATTATATATATATATATATATATATATATATATATATATATATATATATATATATATATATATATATATATATACATACACACACACACAGTACAGACCAAAAGTCTGGACACACCTTCTCAAAGCGTTTTCTTTATTTTCATGACTATGAAAATTGTAGATTCACTCTGAAGGCATCAAAACTATGAATTAACACATGTGGAATTATATAATTAACAAAAAAGTGTGAAACAACTGAAAATACTGTACATCTTGTATTCTAGGTTCTTCAAAGTAGCCACCTTTTGCTTTGATTTCTGCTTTGCACACTCTTGGCATTCTCTTGATGAGCTTCAAGAGGTAGTCACCGGAAATGGTTTTCACTTCACAGGTGTGCCCTGTCAGGTTTAATAAGTGGGATTTCTTGCCTTATAAATGAGGTTGGGACCATCGGGTTGTGTTGTGCAGAAGTCTGGTGGATACACAGGTGATAGTCCTACTGAATAGGCTGTTAGAATTTGTATTACGGCAAGAAAAAAGCAGCTAATTAAGGAAAAACGAGTGGCCATCATTACTTTAAGAAATGAAGGTTAGTCAGTCCGAAAAATTGGGAAAACTTTGAAAGTGTCCCCAAGTGCATTGGCAAAAACCATCAAGCGCTACAAAGAAACTGGCTCACATGAGGACCGCCCCAGGAAAGTTAGACCAAGAGTCACCTCTGCTGCGGAGGATAAGTTCATCCTAGTCACCAGCCTCAGAAATCACAGGTTAACAGCAGCTCAGAATAGAGACCAGGTCAATGCCACACAGAGTTCTAGCAGCAGACACATCTCTACAACAACTGTTAAGAGGAGACTTTGTGCAGCAGGCCTTCATGGTAAAATAGCTGCTAGGAAACCACTGCTAAGGACAGGCAACAAGCAGAAGAGACTTGTTTGGGCTAGAGAACACAAGGAATGGACATTAGATCAGTGGAAATCTGTGCTTTGGTCTGATGAGTCCAAATTTGAGATCTTTGGTTTCAACCACCATGTCTTTGTGCGACGCAGAAAAGGTGAATGGATGGACTCTACATGCCTGGTTCCCACCGTGAAGCATGGAGGAGGAGGTGTGATGGTGTGGGGGTGCTTTGCTGGTGACACTGTTGGGGATTTATTCAAAATTGAAGGCATACTGAACCAGCATGGCTACCACAGCATCTTGCAGCGGCATGCTATTCCATCCGGTTTGTGTTTAGTTGGATCATCATTTATTTTTCAACAGGACAATGGCCTCAAAACACACCTCCAGGCTGTGTAAGGGCTATTTGACCAAGAAGGAGAGTGATGGGGTGCTACGCCAGATGACCTGGCCTCCACAGTGACCAGACCTGAACCCAATCGAGATGGTTTGGGGTGAGCTGGACCGCAGAGTGAAGGCAAAAGGGACAACAAGTGCTAAGCATCTCTGGGAACTCCTTCAAGACTGTTGGAAGACCATTTCTGGTGACTACCACTTGAAGCTCATTAAGAGAATGCAAAGAGTGTGCAAAGCAGTAATCAAAGCAAAAGGTGGCTACTTTGAAGAATCTAGAATATAAGACATATTTTCAGTTGTTTCACACTTTACTTATATAATTCCACATGTGTTAATTCATTGTTTTGATGCCTTCAGAATGAATCTACAATTTTCATAGTCATGAAAATAAAGAAAACTCTTTGAATGAGGTGTGTCCAAACTTTGGTCTGTACCGTATACATGTACATGTATACAGTGTATTACATATTTACAATTTATTACAGTTTTTTTGTGTTCTAAAGTTGTATTCCAATAAATAGATATTATGTTCTATCTAAATATCTTGATTATTGGATTATAGAAATGATTAAATGTCTGATGTTCACATTGTACTACAATAAATTTTTCACTTAAATATAAGCAATATATGTGGGAGTCGGAGTCGCAGGTTTGGCTTACCGACTCCACAGCCCTGTTAAAAATCCCACATCTATTTATTTTAGTAACTTGTAAAACTAAACTAAATTTCACTTAAAGAGCTTCAATATCAAAGAGAGCTGATAAAGTCATCTCTGATTTTGTTTCAGCAGCTTATTCTGTGTGTACAAAGGATGTGCAATAGTTCAAATACTGGCAATATGAGGCTGTGTCCATTTCCTCAACCAAATGAGAAGTTTTACATAATGCATACAAATGTTACATATTGTGAGCACCGTTCAAGCTAGTTTCACACTAGTGTTTGGCAGAGCTGCGGATTTCCTCCGTGAAGCTCCACCCACTACCGCACCTCCTCCGTTCAGCTCCGCCTATGTCTGCATGCAGCCTGCGTACCTATCTTTTACATTGGGTACACAGGCCATGCGGATGTATGTGGATGTCTGTACCATATACATGTATACAGCGTATTACGTCATTTTGATGCTGCTGCGGCGACCGCAGCAAAATGCAACATGTTGCGTTCGAATAGGTCGCCGCAGAGTCAAACCACCACATGCGGACGCATCCGCATACTGTACATCCGCATGGCCTGCGTACCCAATGTTAAAGATAGGTACGCAGGCCGCATGCACACCTAGGTGGAGCTGAACGGAGGCGGTGCGGCAGTGGGCGGAGCTTCATGGAGGAACTACACAGCCCTCCGCAGCTCTGCCAAACGCTAGTGTGAAACCAGCCTTAGTCCAAGAGTCTGGAACATGACTTTTCTGCCCCAATAACTTTAAATGCCAGTACATTAACACTTTATAAACAGGTCTCTCCTATGTAAACATTCAACAAAAGCTTCAATATATTTTGCATGAAACCATCATAGTAATTTACAAATATAAATAAATTGGCACTTTAAAGGTACCTCATGTGGATGTGACATATGCTACTGTAGGATAACTATATGGATACTTTGAAACACATCCTTTAATTTTTTCTATTTTTAATTAATGGATCATTATTAAATTACTAAGGTTTTAATATGTAGAATCATAGAATCGTAGAGTTGGAAGGGACCTCCTGGGCCATCTGGTCCAACCCCCTGCTCAAAGCAGGATTCGCTAAATCATCCCAGTCAGATGTCGACTGTATCTTTTTAAAAAAAAGTCGTGGCATATTCTTCATCTTCCAGTAGTCTAACGCACATTTTCTCTGTAAAAATATTTAGCATTCTCACAGAAAAAAGAAAATAGTCTACGGTATAAAGAAGTGATAGAGAGATGATATATATATATATAATTTTTTATTTTTTTTTATTTTTTTTTTTAATTAACTAATTTATTTTTTTGGCTAAGGGGCTCAGGCAGCAGGCTACCTCATCCGAACACTTTCCAGCGTCTGATTCCATTCCCTGTATTACAACATGCTACTTTACTGACAGACACCCCAGAGAGGTAGGCTAAGGCCTGTTTCACACTTCCGTTTTTGTGTCCGCCAAACGGATCCGTTTCCGTTTTTTTGACGGAAACTGATGCAAACGGATCCGTTTTAAAAAAACGGATCCGTTTTTTTGACGGATCCGCGGTAACCACTAATGGAAGTCTATGGGACAAAAAAAACGGATCCTGCAAAAAATGGCGGATCCGTTTTTTTACGGAAACCAACGGATTTTGACGGATTTGAAAAAACGGAAGTGTGAAACAGGCTTACGTGCACACGTGGATTTTCCTCCTACGGATTTTTCCGCGCAGATTTGAAGAAATCCGCAGGTCAAAAGACCTACATTTTTCCTGCGGATTTCTTCCTGTTTTTGTGCGGTTTTCTTGCGGTTTTTGTGTGGTTTTCCACTGTGGTTTTCCCCCTGCGGATTTGGAGAATGGAGCAGGTGGAAAACCGCACAAAAGAAGTGACATGCTGCATTTTTTGTACCGCACATAAAACGCAGCGTCTGCACAGCTTTTTTTTTTTTTAATTGATTTACATTGTACTGTAAATCACTTTGCGGATCCGCAGTGTTTCTGCGCGGTAAAATCTAAAATCCGCTGCGGATCGGCAGGAAAAATGCATCGTGTGCACATGGCCATAGAGCTACAGTGCGACTTCACACTTACCCCCCCCCCCCCCGCAAATTGAGAAACTCACCATCATGCCACTATTTTAGAGATGTACATAGCCAAACTGTAGATGAAGCCTACTGGGCCAAAGACACATGCAAACAAAAATCCAACAAGTGCAATTATTGTTTGCACTGTTAACAATATAATAGGTCACACTACGACCTCATTAACCATTACATCTACACAATGTCCCAATGCAATACCATGGTCTTCAAGTTACCAAGTAACTCTTGTCTAAAGGATTGTCTGTAAGACAACTTAGTGTATGTGCACACTGAGTATTTGCAGTAGATTTTTCTGCACCAAAAACAAGGTTAGCAGGAAAAATAGTTCTTTGTCCCTCCAATTTATGTGAATGGGTGAAAAATGCTGACAAAAAAAAATGGTAAAAGAATTGACATGCTGCAGAGTTGAAGAAACACTGATGGTTCAAATGTCAGAAAGATCCTTACCTTTGCAGGTTCTCTAAAGTGCAGCGTTTTTTAACCTTGAAAAAATGTGCAACAAAACGGTTGCAAAAACGCAGCATGTGAACAAGCCCTTAGGTTTACACGTTTCAGAAATACAGAACTGCAGTATAAAGCATGGAGTAAAAATAGAGTAGAAGTAGGGTCCATGAAAAAAAAAAAAAAAAAAAAAAAAAAACACACCGATGTATAGCTCCCTTTAAAATACTTTTGCTTTAAAGTAATTATTTTCACATTTGAATTGGTATATAAGAATTTGGAAATCATTTTCTTCATCGTTATAAAGTGAAGACTAATGTTCTGTAAAAGGAACATTAGATTTCGCTTTCAGTAAGGGACGTTAAATCAATCTGAACAGTATTTGTTCTGGCTTCACACCTCAGGATACTTGGGAGTAATTTTATTATTGCAATTGTGGAAAGCAAATGTCAAACAAAAACCAGGAATCTATTCCAACGCCTGGAAGGTAAAGCAGGAGCCACTGCCCTTAGCCCAATACAAATTACCAAGGGTGCGCTACAATGATCTCTGGTGCAGCTTTCCTTCCACCATCTGTAATGACTTTGGGCCCTTGATTATAGAGTAATCTTAGCATCAAAATTACATTAGACAGGGTCAGAGAAAATAAAATAAGACCTTTATTTAACCCCTTAGTGACCACCAATGTGTCTTTTTACTGACCTGCGATATAAGAGACTATCACCCGATGGGTGACAATCCAGCAGCTGTCAGCAGTACTCTATAGCTGACAACTTGCTGCATCAGCCATGATAGGTGTTGGTACTAACTATGGTAGTTTAGCCCCTTAAATGCTGCTGTAAAAAGTGACTTTGGCATCTAGATGGTTAACAGAGAGTGGGGGCTTTCTCTTTAACCCCATTGGCACCCTGAAATCTTGATCGTGTGGCCCTGATGTTTGCCATGGGTATAGCGGCCTGTTCAAAAGTTATCAAAATTTAGGTGGTCAAAACAAACATTTTCATTCCTATTATGCCACTTTGCATTAATTCCTGAAAAGCACCTGAAGGGTTAATGAACTAGTTGAAAGCAATTTTGAATATGCTAAGGGGTGCAATTTTTAAAATGGTATCATATTTGGGGGTTTCCAATATATAGGACCACCAAAGTCACTTCAAAACTTAATAGTTCCCTAAAAAAAAATAAGTTTTGTAAATTTCCTTGAAAAAATGAAAAACGATTGCTACATTTTTAAACCTTCTAAAATGCTAATCAACTAAAACAACATTTTACAAATGGTGCTGATATAAAACAGGCATGAAGGAAGTATTATTTATTAATGTTTTGGTGTGGTATGACTGTCTGGATAAAAGGGATAAGTTTGAAAATTGCAATTTAAAAAAAAAATGTTTGTCAAATTTCTGATATTTTTAGAAATAAACGCAAAACATATCAATTTCAATTTACCATTACCATAAAGCATGATGTGACACAAAAAAATTATCTCAATCAATAGGATATGTTGAAGCATTTTAGAGTTATTACTACATAAAAAGACACTGGTCAGATTTTAAAAAGTTGGCTCAGTCAATTATTAAAGGGCCCTTGAGCTTTATTTAGATTTTTTTTTCGTTATTTTCTGTAGTGCTTAGATAAAATAAATTACCAATTCTACTTCCAATTCCTGCTGGGTTATAAGCGACCTCTTTTGCCAGGACAGGTGATAATTTGACTTCACAGAAGTGACCACCTTGTTCAGAAACCAGTGGTGGAAATCTGTGGTGTCACGACACATCATCACTGCACTGGGGTAAACAAAGAGTGAAAACTCACTTCAGTTCTTACTCAGTGAAGGAATATTGTGCGCATAGTCCACTTGAGGCCCAACCTATATATCTGTGCACCTCCCATTACACACAATTTTCATTATGCTGCACTTTATAAAAGATGTTTTGCAATAGACTTGACTCCTATGAAACACAGAGATACTATGGGAAGACAAAAGTTGTATTTACTTGTACTAGAGTTAGGCGAGTTCACATGACCTTCTCCCTACTCAGACTTTACCCCTGATGTAACCATTCATAGTTTCATATCGTAGACTAAGTCTGCCTCATTTTCACAAGTATTCGGATGGAAGCCACTGTAAGAATGCAGACAGGAACACGATGAATATGGTGTGTGAGGTAGCGGTCATTCAAGGTTGGGGGACACTCGCTTGGCAGCCACACAATCAGATCCAGCTCGGGTTTTCATAAGCCATAACATAGTCCATGAGGATTATTTGTCATCATAAACCACAGCAATATAAACAGCATTACAGGATAGCGTCCATTATACAGGCTATTCAGCCTCATCCTTATCTCACCCACGTCAGGGTTCCCACATGGCTGTGAGTGAGGAGATCCTTCTCCTCACGGGACCTTACAAACTGGACCAATCAGGTCCCAGCATTCACCACGTGACCTACCCTAGCCACATTATATGGTCTATAGCCACGCCCACCGGGTCACGTGACTGACCTCATCACAGGTCCTTCCCACACTCACATAGCCTTTTAATACAGGCATTTTCAGACACACCCCTGGGTGGGTTTGTAGGTAACCAGAACCGGCCCATCTCTCTAGTTACCTGAAGACTTCTCCCTTATCCTTAGAAACAACACCTCAGCAATGATATTGCTGATCACACATACACAAGTCTCCATCTCAAAGCCACCTACTTTGAGATACAAAACTATCCTTCAGGATTCTACCACTCATCCGTTCCCTTGAGACATCCACACAGCGCCCCCTAGTGGACACAGTGGTCATTACACCACAGCTGCCTAAACTATACTGTCTATGGGAATTTAGGCCACAACATTCTTGTTACCTAGTCCACTCACTGTATATCGGACCAATATCATATCAGAAATGACATGCAGCAAACCAGACATCACCTAAGATGACAACTGTGTCAGCAACATAGGACTACTCTAATTGGGACATAATAAAAGTAACATTAGAGTGTGAAAGGGACTGAAGACTGCAACTTAAATTCCATTTTTGAAAACAAACTTTTTTTTTTTTAAACATAAAAAAATAGACATCACTGTCTCCCACCCGTTTCAGGCACAAGCATGTTACAGTAGGCAAATAACTTAATTCAAAATACATTTTATAAAAAAAAAAAAAAAAAAAACAACACCTCAACACAAAAAGCAAAGATTTGGAATAACAAAAAATAATGGATCAATTGTTTGTTTTTTTTACCCCAGAAACCTTTACTGTGAAGAATGGATTCTCAAACTTTACTATTACTTCTTAAACACTGATGTCAGCATACTTAATAGGGCCTTCAGCCACTCTATAAGGAGGGGTAAACGTCCTAGGATTAGCCTGAACAAACTCATGGCGTCTAAAGACGACGGAGGCATCAATAACGCCAAGTATTAAAAACTACAATCTAGCCTGCCTCTCCCGCTGTATAATAGACTGGCTTCACAAGAGACATACATATTCTGATCATAAGCTGGAATCTGACTATGCTTATCCATTTAAATTATAGCCTTCCTACATTCCTAGCCTGCCCTGCTACCCCCCTGCAATCAAAAGATTGGTTATTTTTAAGGCCTGTTTCACACATCCGTTTGTGTCCATCAGTCAAAATCTGCCGTTTTGCAAAAAAAAAAAACGGATCCGCCATTTTTCTTGACGGATCCGTTTTTTCCCCATTGAGTTGCATTACCGGCGGATCTTGACGGATGGCCATCCGTCGGATCCGTTTTTTTGCGGATCCGCCAAAATTTTGACATCTGCCGACATGCCCGAACGGACCATGCAACGTTTTTACGGGCGGCCGGATCCGCATTTCTCACTGCGCATGCCCGAAAGACTTCACTCAGCCGCAAATTTAACCCTAAACTCTGTTCTGGCGGCTGAAAAATTCTCTCTCTCTCTCTCTCCTCTTCCCCAGGCAGCGGTTCCTTTAAAATTCTTCCTTTGACGGATCCGATAAAATAACGGTCCGGTGCCAAACGTTGTGGTCAGTACAGGAACGGATCCGTTATCCGCCATTTTAGCGGATTTTGACTTACCAAAAAAACTGATGTGTGAAACAGGCCTAAGGAAACTATTATAACGTGGAAGGCAGTAAGGAAAAAATTTGGTCTCTCTTTTAAAGTTTCAAAACACCTTCCACTATGGCGTAATCATGAATTCCCCCAAGATAATGACAACAAATTTTTCGCAAGACAGCAGCAGGCAGGGGATAATGACATCTGGCATTTTCTCCACCCAACTGAGCAGAGATGGCTGACATGCACAGAGTGTCTGTCAAAATATAACCTACCTCTCCAACATTATTTTCAGTTTGAACAAATCAAACTCTCCACCATGGTCAACTTAAAAGATGTACCTTTGAGGTCGCTCAGAATGATTTGGATTTCATTTTGTTATCTCCAGTGGGTACTGCTTCAATATCAGTTTTATACTCTGTAATGAGGTCTAATCTATTGAGGGTCCACCTGGACATTTTTTTTCAAATATTGGAAGCAGCAGTTGGACGATGTGGAGATTCTTTGCAAAATCAGGGCAGGGTGGAGTGTGTTCAAGAAACACATTATAAAGGAAGTGTGGAGAGAAACCCAATATAACATTATGCATGGGGCCATCTATGCTTTCAATATACCTAAAAAAGATCCTCTATCAGATAGACTGACAGAATGTCCTAAGTGTTGCCTTCCTAACTCCGATCTTATGCGTGTACTTTGGTCTTGCCCTGCATCAGTTTCATTTAGGGGACTAGTGTCAAACCTGGTTAATACTAATGGGGTTCGGGGTACACCCGGTCTCCTTCAGCCTTATTGCACTTTTGGTGTACCATAATACAGAATTGTGGCAGAAAGGTGGGTGGTCCTCCTACACTGATGGATACCTTGCTTATATTAGCCAAGAACCTGCTCCTTAAAATACTGGTTAGATCCAAACTCCCCCCCCATTGTAGAATTGATAACACAAATTAAGTATTTTATGGAGGTGGAACAAAGGGTTGCCTTGGGCACTAAAGAAGTGCAAGCGGGCAAGTTTCTTCTGAAATGGAGGCAGTTTATTGTGAATTGCTGCTCTTTAGTAGAAAAAAGGAATATGGCTGGGCCCTTCACATCTACAGCTTGGTATATATTAGAGGATCTCAAAAATAATCTGGGGTTACTAAGACTGAATTAAAGTAGGGGAGGCTATCTCCAGGACAAAGTTTATAATTCAATTACAGTATGATAGTTTTCTTCATGACAGCATTCAATAACGATTAATTTCAGCTAGTTCACACACTTCATTTGTGGATGCAGTCTTTAATTTTAATTTCTGTTTTTTATACCATACTAGCTTAGTTTGCAAAATTTATATTGTATGACTTGTCAGCATACAGGCTTCAGATTTTCTCTTACACTCTGGTTTGTTTTTTGAAAAACTTCAATAAAAATGAGCTTATAAAAAAAAAAAAAAAAGAATGGATTCAGACTGTACTACATGTGTCCCCCCTCCCACATGATTGGTTTCCAATAAATATCTTTTACAGACTACTATGAGATATTATTTCCTGACATTAAAGGCTCCAATCATGTAGTGAAATATTAGACTTGTATAACCACAAAACCTGAACAACATCAAGGTATATTTATCCTGCCTAAGGCTACAAGCGACCTTGTCCAGAGCTGCCTGCCATCTCAGTCATTGCCAGTAAGGAATGGGTAAGCACAGAAAACTCCAAGATAAACGACACATGGAGGATACCTCCCCCAGAAGGTGACAGTGGGAAAACTGACCTGAAAAGACTATGAAAAATCCCTTTAAAGCGAAACTATCATCAGAATTTTGCTCAGTAAACTACAGCCACTGTCAGGTTGACACTGTTACTCTGATTAAAATGATACCTGGTTTAAAGAAATGCGTCTTGTAGTTGCTGTTTAACCCCTTTACTCCTGAAGGTGATTTGCACATTAATGACCAGGAAAATTTATGAGGTTATAACTCTAAATCACTTCAACGGATCCCACTGATTAGGCCTGTTTCACACTTCCGTTTTCAGGCATCAGTCACAATCTGCCGTTTGGGAAAAAAAAAAAAAAAAAAAAAACAGATCTGACGCATTTGCCTGGCGGATCCGTTTTTTTCCCCCCATAGACTTGTATTGGCGGCGGATTGTGACGGATGGCTTTCCGTTGCGTCCGTCAAGCGGCGAATCCATCATAGATTTCTTGTCCGTTTGGAAAAAAAAAAAACATCCATAGGAACGTTTTTTTTGTCTGCGTTGAAAAGGCAGAGGGTGACGGATCTATCCCTGTCCGTCGTATAGTAGAATGGGCGCCTATGGGCGACGGATCTGTCCCCGTCCGTCAAATGACGGAATCAGTTGACGGATTCTGTTTCTTTAAACTGAGCATGCCTGGAAGAATTTATTTTCTTAAAATTTAACCCCAAAAGCCGCTCTGGGACCAAATCTCTCTCTCTCTCGAATCGTGTCCCTTTCAATTCCAAACTCTGCAGTTTAGATGGATCCCTTAGAAAAACGGTATAAACGGATGAAAAAAAACGGACGCAACTGATTAAAGGGATCCTTTTTTCAGCGGATCCGCTAGACGGATCAGTCGAAAAAAATGATCAGTTGCATCCGTTTTTCACTTATTTCGACGGATCCGTCTTTCCATCAAAACGGCGGATTTTGACTGACGCAGAAAACTGAAGTGTGAAACAGGCCTTATGTGATTGTTTTGACTCATTACATATTGTTATTCATGATAGTGGTAAAATTTCTTTGATATGACTTGCATTTATTTGTGAAAAAAACAGAAACGTGGTGAAAATTTTCCAAGTTTGAATTTTCATGCCCTTAAATCACAGTGATATGTCACACAAAATAGTTAATAAGTAACATTTCCTACATGTCAACTTTACATCAGCACAATTTTGGAACAAAAACATTTTTTGCTAGGAAGTTAGGCTACGTGCACACGTTGCGGATTTGCTTGCAGAAATTTCTGCGCGGTTTCTGCACCTCGTCAGAAAACGCAGTGGAATTTTATTCGTTTTTGATGCGCTATTGTTGCGGATTTTCATGTAGTTTTGTATGTTTTTTTGTAAATCCAAAGGGCTAAATATATATTATTTAACCACCGAGATGCTGCGAGGGCACGCTGGTGGACGAGTAGGATGTCTTCTGGAAGCCGGCGGCTGTCACTCTGTGCTGCTATAAGCAGCGGGCACCGTTACAGCCGCCGGCTCCTGTCTCTATCACTTCGCTGCCCCCCCTACCTCACCGGCTTTCTGGACAATTGACTCATGTATAATCAGCACAATAAAAATGTGCTGAAAAAGCCGGCTTATACACGAGTATATACAGTAATCACATATGGAATCTAAATTAACCATACTTACTGATCGCCTAATCCCCAACGCCCTCATCTCCTGCAACCAAAATAAAATAATAAACCCACATATAATACTATCCTGTCCGCCGAGTGTCCCAAGGCGATCTCACCCGGCTGCTGTTGATACACTGACCGCTTGTGCAGTGTGTCACTTAGCTGCCTTGAGAGTTCACTGGAGTTCATCAGCTCTGGTGCTCTCACTTACGGCACTACCGCTGTGTGTGAGAGATTTCCTGTCAGTGTATCGCCGGCAGCCGGGTGACATGGATGTGGGACACTCGGTATTAAATGGACTACAGCGGACAGGGAGTATATGTTGGTTTATTATTTTTGATTGCTTGCAAGAGATGCGGGCATCGGGGATTAGGTGTTTGGTGAATATGTATATTTTATGTGATTATGTCAATGTTTTTTTGTTTTTTTTTACAATTCAACTCAGGCGCCAGATGATGAGACTATTCTCCCATCATCGGCTGATGCTGTCTGTTATATGTGATAGCATACATAGCCAGACGGGAGTATTAGTCCCATCAGACGACATCTATTGTAAGTACAATCACTATGGGCTGCACATTGCATGGGTACACACCTGCAAACACACTCAGACATATTCTCCACTAACACACTCTTCCTCCTTTCTAACATAATTTCCTTTGACAATTCTGCTGCATTTTTGGCAGCAAATTCCCAGCAAATCCGAAACCTTTTCACAACTGCATTTTTGCTGCAGATTTGACTGACTCAATGGAAGTCAATGGGTGAAAAACGCTGCAGATCCGCAAAAGGAATTGACATGCTGCAGAAAATAAAATGCTGCAAATAAGGATGGAAATAACTGTAGCATGTGCATAACACTTCAGGAATGTCAATGATTAACACTGCTTCAGTAATCCATTGCGTTTTCGAATCATTTTCGCGTGGAAAAAACGCTGCGGAAATGCAACAAATCCGCATCGTGTGTAAATAGCCTAATTTAACAAAATTCACAAAACTTTTTTTTTTTTTTTTTTTTTTAGAAAACACATCACATTTGAAGCAAATTTTTTTTTTTGGGGGGGGGGGGTCTATATGATAGTAGATAACCAAAAGTGACAATTCTAAAAATTGCATCCCTCAAGGTGCTCAAAACCACATTCAAGAAGAGTATTAACCCTTCAGGTGCTTCACAGGAAATTTTGGAATGTGGAATAAAAGTGAACATTCACTACTTGTCACCAAAGATGTTTTTCAGATCCAATTTTTTTTTTTTTTCGTTTTGACAAGGGTAACCGTAAAAAATGGACCCTCAAATTTGTTGTGTCATTTCTCCTGAGCATGCCGATATCCCATATGAGGGAGAAAACCACTGTTTGGACGCAGGACAGAGCTCGGAAGGGAAGGAGCGCCATTTGACTTTTTGAAAGCAAAATTTCTTGGAACAATTGACAGATACCATGTCGCATTTGGAGAGCCCCTGATGTGCCTAAACAGTGAAAATTCCCTACAAGTGACACCATTTTGGAAACTAGACCCCTCAGGGAACTGATCTTGATGTGTGGTGAGCACAGTAAACCCTCTGGTGGTTCACAGAAGGTTGCAATGTTGAGCCGTAAAAATCAAATTTTCTTCAAAAATATGCATTTAGCACAAAATATTGCAGTTTCATAAGGGTAACAGGAGAACTTGCACCATACAATTTGTTGTGCAATTTCTTCTGAGTAAACCCATATGAGGGAGAAATATATTTTTTTTTACATTGTTTGCAGTTGGGGCTAGAGACAGGAATTTTTTTTTTTTTTAAAAAAGTAAAAAAAACAAATGACGAATAGTGTTCACTGCAAGTGCTCTCTGCTCAAGTATGCATCGGGTGCTCGGGTATGCACAGAGCATCGAGGAACCCCGCATGTTATTTGGGGTGTCTAACAACCATGAAACATGCAGCATGTCACTCGAGCACCCACGATATTTGGTGCATACCCGATGCAAACTCGAGTAGGGAGCACTAATGACGACGTATTCAATATGACAACCTAATTTTATCAAATTTCTGTGTCATACATGTGGGTTCAAAATGCTCACTATAACCCTGGATAAAATCCTTGAGGGGTGTGGTTTCCAAAATGGTGTCACTTGTGGGGGGTTTCAATTGTTTAGACACATCAGGGGCTCTCCAAAAGCAGCTTGGAGTCCGCTAATTATTCCAGCAAATTTTACATTCAAAAAGTCCAATGCCGCTTTTCCCTTCTGATCCTGCCATGCGCCCAAACAGTAGACTTCCCCCACAAATAAAGTATTGGCGTATTCAGGAGAAATTGCACAACACATTTTGGGGTCCATTTTCTACTGTTACCCTTGTGAAAATAAAAGTTTGGGTCTTGTAGGGATTCAACTCGTTTAGGTGCGACGGGAGACAACCAGGAGGCACGTTCCTTTAAAAGTTCATAGGGTTTATTGCTCCATAACCCATAAACCAGCACATAAGAAATAGCCTTTAGCTCAGGCGAAAGCAAGCATAACTGTCCATTATTTCAGGCTCAGTCCTGGAGCCTCAGCAAACACAGGAGGCTTATCCCTCCTGTCAAACAGCCAATATACATAGGCCTCCCGGGTCAGCAGCCTCAGCACGTGGTCTTTAGGAGGGTAGCACACCTTCTTCCACCTAGGCCTGCCGGGACCTTCCACATGGCCCAATCAGATCCATGCGCTCTCTCATGTGACCTACTCTGATTACCTTATATGGTCCGTAGCCACGCCCCCCGGGTCACATGGCTATGACCTCATCACAGGTCCTTCAAGCATTCATACACATATACTTTATTATGACACTCTTAAACACACCCCTGGGTGGGTTTGTAGGTAACTGGCCCACCCATCTCCCTAGTTACCCGGAGACTTCTCCCTGACACATTAAAGCAGCACCTCAGCAGTATCACTGCTGATCAACACACAAGTCTCCGCCTCAAAGCCACCCACTTTGAGATACATAACGGCCATTCAGTATTCTGTCATTCATCCTTTCTCCTGGGACATCCACACAGCGCCCCCTAGCGGACAGGACACAGTGGTTATTACACCACAGTCTAAAGTAAGTTTTTTGTGAAAAAAACAAGATGTTCATTTTTTCCTTCCAAATTGCTTTGCTCTTGTCAAACACCTAAAGGGTTAATAAACTTCTTGAATGTAGTTTTGAGCACCTTGAGGAGTGCACATTTTAGAATGGGGTCACTTTTTGGTATTTTCTATAATTTAGGTTCCTCAAAGTCGCTTCAAATGTGATGTGGCCCCTAAAAAAAATGGTTTGTTAAATTTTGTTGGAAAAATGAGAAATCGATGGTCAACTTTAAACCCTTATAACGTCCTAACAAAAGAAAAATTATGTTTCCAAAATTGGGCAAATGTAAAGAAGATATGTGGGAAATGTTATAGGAGTTTGCATTTTCTCCCCATTTTTGCGTGGGTTTCTGTCTGGTACTCCGGTTTCCTCCCACATTCCAAAGCATACAGATAGGGAATCTAGATTCCGAGCCCCGTCGGGGACAGTAATGATAATGTGTGCAAGCTGTAAAGCGCTGCGGAATGTGTTATAAAAATAAAGATTATTATTTATTAACTATTTTGTGTGACATATCTCTGGCTTAATGACATAAGAATTAATGTTTGAAAATTATGACATTTTTACAATTTTTGCAAAATTTCTGGCTTTTTAACAAATAAATGCAAGGCATATTGAAGAAATGTTACCATTATCATTAAGTACAATATGTCACAAGAAAACAAAATCAAAATCAGTGGCATGATGATCTGTAAGTGTTTCAGAGTAATAATAACCTCATAAAGTGACATTGTAATATTAAGATCGTGCGCTGGACGTGCGCTAGCAGGATTTTGCCGTGCGCTGCGCACTTTTGAATGTGCGCCCGTGTGCGCCGAACGCAGCATGTTGCATTTCGGCGCGCACGGCGCACCTTCAAAAGTGCGCAGCGCACGGCAAAATCCTGCTAGCGTACGTCCAGCGCACGATCTGCGCACCCTATGCTAAAGATAGGGTGCGCAGATCACAAGCGCCCATGTGCGCTAGTAGGCGGCGATGACCAGATGGGGCGGGCAGGGAGTGGGGCTTAGCAGCGACCGTGCGCAGGCCGTCGCTGCGCTATAAAGCGCAAATGTGAAACTAGCCTGAATGGTCCAAAAACGCATTGGAATACTTAGACAAGGAAATTCAATGACAATCCTGAAGTGTTGTGCACATGATCAGTAAATTTCATTCCATAGGCTAGTTTCACATTGGCGCTTTATAGCACAGCGACGGCCTGCGCGCGGCCACCGCTAAGCCCCGCCCCCTGCCGGCATCCCTGCCCGCCCCATCCGGTCATCGCCGCCTACTAGCGCACATGGGTGCTTGCCATCTGCCACCCTATCTTTAGCATAGGGTGCGCAGATCATGCGCTGGCCGTGCGCTAGCAGGATTTTGCCGTGCGCTGCGCACTTTTGAAGGTGCGCCGCGCGCGCCAAAATGCAACATGCTGCGTTCGGCGCACACGGGCGCACCTTCAAAAGTGCGCAGCGCGCGGCAAAATCCTGCTAGCACACGGCCAGCGCACGATCTGCGCACCCTATGCTAAAGATAGGGTGCGCAGATCGCAAGCGCCCATGTGCGCTAGTAGGCAGCGATGACCGGATGGGGTGGGCAGAGCTTAGCGACGGCCGTACGCAGGCCGTCGCTGCGCTATAAAGCGCAAATGTGAAACTAGCCTTAGAGATTTTCTGGCCACCGCATCCTAGCTAAGTAATAAGAGCTGATACAACCAGGGCTGTGGAGTCTGAGTCGGTGCTCATTTTGGTGGAGTCGGTATAAAATGGACCGACTCCTAAAATATATAATAAATTGTGTACAGTAGTTCAATGCAGAATGTGCTGAATATTGTTTCATAGGAATTTGGGAAAGTTATGAAATGTCCTGTAAATGGCTGTTCTATTCCTAATCTAAGGCTACATTCACACACAGAGTTTTTGCTGCGTTTTTTGGGGATACGTTTTTCAGCTGCAAAAGCAGATCAGCTTTTTAAAAAACAGCATCACCTGAAAGGTTTGTGAGCTTATCTGCTCTATCCATTTATTCATACCATATCTGTACCAAAAAGAATGAAAGCCGAGTAGCACACAGACTAAAGCCCCTGTCACACACAGCGATCTTGCTAGCGAGATCGCTGCTGAGTCACAAGTTTTGTGACACAACAGCGATCTCACCAGCGAGATCGCTGTGTGTGACATCAGCGACCGGCCCCCCTGCCGGGTATCACTGATTGTTCTTGAAAGCTCTGGACTTTTTTTGGGTCGTTGTATCAAATTCTTATTTTCTCCACTGTACATGGTTCCCTGTTCTTGATGGAATTATAACATACATTATTTTATAGGACAAAATTATTTTGAGAGTGAATTTATATTATTACAAAATGTCTAAGAAGCTCCCCATGAAGTCAGCTGTATTTGAGCATTTCACAGTGACTCAAGATGAAAAATATTTTGTGTGTCAATGTATGACGTGACCCAGAGGAAAACAAATGCTGTGACGCCAAAATCAGTGCATACTCAGGCAGTGATAAAAATGCTCCTACAAGAGCTTCCAATCTAAAAAGACATTTACAACCCTTCCACCCAGAAGTTTTCAAAGCTGTGACTGAGAAAGATAACAGCAGCACCAAGAAATCCGCACCCAGCACTTCCTGCCAGGCAAATGAGGAGGAAAGAGCATCTCAAACATCATTAACAAGATATTTTGTAAGTGACAAAATTACTGTAACAATGACAGCAGATATGTTTAAAAGACAGCTCATACAGCTTGTCATGAAGGATGGTGTATCACTATCATTTGCATGACCAGCTTTTACAGCTCTTAATGGAGAAATGGCACGCAAACTTGGTGTTTCTCTGGAAAGAGAAAGTATTAGAAAATTAGTGATTGAAGAAACCCTTAAACAAAAGGAAGATCTTAAAGACTCTCAAAAGATGCTTCATGTTTGTTAAAATGGATGTCTGCACACGTCACAGAGTGAACTATTTTGCCATCAATGTTCGATATGTTTGGGACAACAAAGAAATTGTTACCAAGACACTGGCAGTAACAGATACTAAAGCTTATCCCAGCAGCCAGTTTCTCCAGGCCTTAGTGGAAAAAGTTCTGCAAGATTACGAACTCAAAAAAGAACAGGTTCTTGCTATTGTAACGGACAATGCTTCAAACATGATAAGTACAATTAAACTGATGAATGAGAGTAATGAACAACAGCTAGAAGAAAATTTAGGATTCAGTATGTTTGAGATGGAAGGCCACAGTGCTGTTCATGTAACTGAGGAACAAACAGATATTACAACAGAAGAACAGCAAAATTATACTGTAGAAATAGATGATCTTGTTGAAGCTGCTTCAAAGCACTTTCATATTCATCACATGCGCTGTGTTGTGCACACGCTGAAGCTGGCAATAAGAGATAGACTGCAAGAGGGACATGCTGGAAATCTGATTGGAAAAGTGAGTGGTTATTGCTGCCAGAACCCCTAAAATTGATTCCATCTTGAAGAGACGTGCTGGGAAAGGAGCAATTGTCGATCAAGCCACTCGGTGGGGCAGCACTTATTAAATGATTGAGCGATTGCTTGAACTAAAACCATTTCTTATAGATATGGCGAACCCTCAGGTAACCCTAAATGAAGGTCAATGGACACAGGTGGCTGAACTGAAGGAATTGCTTAATCACCCATTTACCGGTGACTAAAAAATTACAAGCTGAGGATTTAACTCTTGGCATTTTGATAAGGGAGTGGAAGAACTTGCTATTTTGCCTGTCCCAAAGAGGAGGATTAAATCGCAGATGGCATTTCTGCTTCAATGAAACGGAGAGAGACACAGCTATTGGAAAATAAAATTTTTCTGGCAGCTGTTTGTGGACCCAAGTCATCGTATACTGCTTGATGATCAACAACTTACTAAAGGAAAAGAAGCTCTGACTGAGGTAGCAGTTAGGATGAGTGACCTACAGGAGGACTGTCAAGAGCAAGAGGACTTGGGTCCTGACAGTGCTACTGCTGCCATATATTCATCCTCATCAGATGAGGAGTTTGACTTTGACAAGTATTTGGATGACAGGGAGCAGGCAAAGCGTTGCCGCAAGGAAAAAGATTTCACTCTGTATCCCATAGCAAGCAGATTGACCATATTTCAGCAAAAGGTTTCACGTGCTGTCAAAGAAATAGAAAAATTCAACCGTTCATCAAAACTGACTGTGCATGAGGCAATTCCTTTATACCCAGAAATTGTTAGAGATGTTGCCCATGTGGTTACGGCTTTGCCTCCAACCCCTAGTTAGTGTAGAGAAGTTGTTCTATGGCCTTAAAATTATTAGGTCAGATTTGAGGTCATCTATGAAGGAGGATCTGATGGAGGCAATTCTATTTCTTAGAACAAATTCATAGACTGCACAAATGTTATTTGGTATGGTTTTGTTGAAAACTCTTTTTTGCCACTTACATAGTGTTATATATAAACTGTATATACAATATATATATACGTAATCGATATTACATAGTGTATTACATATTTACAATTTATTACAGTTTTTGTGTTCTAAAGTTGTATTCCAATAAATATACATGTTCTATCTAAATATCTTGATTATTGTATCATAAAAATGATTAAATGTCTGATGTTCATATTGTACTACAATAAATTTTCATTTAAATATAAGCAATATATGTGGGAGTCGGAGTCGGTGTAAGAGAAATTGAGGAGTCGGAGTCGCAGGTTTGGCTTACCGACTCCACAGCGCTGGATACAACTAGAACAGGCAAAAATAAAAGTCTAGGCTATTCAATATAAATAAGAACCACAACCAAACATTCATTTAGGGATGATAGAATTTATCCTAATTTATCCTAGTTTCTAAAATGGCATCAATTCCACAACTTAAAGAGGTTGTCCACTACCTTTATATGTATGACCTATCCTAAGGATAGGCAGTAAATGTGTGATTGGCCGGAGTTTGACACTCCGGTCGATCCGTCGGCCGGAAGTAGTCACTTGCGGAGCTGGTCGTCTACTAGTAGTGGCTTCCTCAGGGCACTGCCCATCTACCTCCTATTCATTTGAATAAGAGGTGGATGCGCAGTACCAAGCCCAAGCCACTATAAGTAGACGGCCAGCTCTGCAAGCAAGTACTTCCAGCCGGCGACACCAATAACAGCTGATCATCAGGGGTGCTGTACCATGGTCGATCAGACATTGATGACCTATCCTAAGGATAGGCCATCAATGTAAAAGTAGTGGACTTAAATGGATGCTAATAGCACAATCCAAACATGAAGGGTGTTAGTAGAAAGCAATTAAATGCAAAATAGTCTCTTTACTTGAAATGTAATCTAAGAAAACGAAGTGACAACCATTACTTCTGATACACCACTTTTTTTTCCCCCCCCATGACGAAGCGACTCAGTCAGAAAGAGATCTAGACATCATATGGTATTGGTCAAAGCAAAACGCAAGACACGAGGCCAGACACTCTCGAGATTCAAACACAGGATCAGTTGACAAGACAGCTTTAACCAACTAAGCCACAGTACCTAAACAAGAAACGTCAGGCTGCACAACTAGCCAGAATGACAAGACCGCAGGACCACTGAAGCACAAGGCCCCAGGCCAGACACCAAACCTAGGTAGGTATGGAAGCATTAAATGTAGATTGACCCAGACTGATGTTAGCATGTCAGTGTCTAGCTGGGCTCCTGTACTCACTGCCATTCTTACTATAGAACACGCTATGGTGTTATAGGATTCCCGGCTGCTCCAGTTGTGTGCTCAAAGTTCCTACATCCAAAGGACACCACATTGAATGAGGAAGTGGGATGTGCCTTTTTATTTTGTGCTCTTGGCTTTCTGTCCAGTGATAAGAGCGGATCCCACCCTCTCAAGTGCGGTCATGAGTGCTTGGAAAAAAATCATTTGCTTGTGACCCCATTTTCCAAGGCCCCGAACATTTTCAATTTTGGGGGTAGATACAATATTTTGATCAGCTGGAGCGCCATTGAATGCATACAACGATGTCCCCGTCACTGGAGCTAGTGACAACGGCATCTGAGGGGATAAAGAGCTGGGATGGGCGCTATGTCCAGTCTTGACATGCAGCAGGAGCCTGGTTGTGTATGACAGCTAGCTCTTGCTACAACGATGTAACTGTACAACTGTATGGGAAACCACCAGTTACGTCTATTTGCAGGAAGGAGTTAAGCTGTTGCCACAGAAATTCAGCTGGGTTGTGGTCCGATCTTTAAAGGGACCATTGCAACACCTCAATTATTTTCTCTTTTTCAGTCAATATGGAGTAGATTTGCTGTTGTGTTTACAATCATTGTCTTGTTGCAACACCCAGTTTTGGCTACATAGCCTCACTACTGACTCGAATACTTTGGTATGAAGAGGAGTTCATGGTTAATTTAATAACTGCAAACTGCCCAGATCCTGTGCCAGCAAAGCAAGTTCAAGTCATCACCCCTCCACCACTGCACCCGACAACTGGTATGAGGTTTCTGTGGCGCAGGACATTACAGATAAACCTCTCCATTCGTATTTCAAAATACATGAATTGTTCCAGAAATATTGTGGTTTGTTCATATAGAACTTTGCAAGTTAACATAGTTTGGTAGTTGCGAGTTATGATCACATTATTCCCACGATTATCTGCTTGTGTCATGAAACCCTTAGTATATTTCCCCTCTAGCAGAGAAATCGCACAAAAGAAAAACCAGACAAGAGATAAGCAGCACCTACTGCATCTAGCACCGCTCATCTCTATCATCACCAGACACTGACATCAAGACGTGATGTTTGTAAAAATATAACTTACACACACACAACACCGATAAAATGGCTGCCTGCTATAGGTAACAGACGGGAGCTACACAGCGGCTTGTCCTGTCTAACATGAAACACACAGTCATGTGATAGAACAAGTCATTGGGAACAGATCCAGACTTGTGGTTTATCTACCACAGCAACGAAGTCTGAGTCCAGGAGTGAGAATGCCAGCTACTCGGACACTGATCAGACTGGCACTCACGCTGCACAACATGTTCTCACTGCTTAATCAGCCACGGTACATACACAACAAGAACAGGACACAGTACTGCTCATAGGACACCAATGAGGAAAACTGTGCGAAGAAATTCACCACAGTGTTGCCATGTACAGTACCCACACATGTAATATGCCCATAGTGTAACACACAGACCACAGTATACCAAACACACCCCACTGCTGTCATGTAATGTGCTCACACTGTACCACACACACCACAGTGCTGCCATGTAATGTGCCCACTGTACCACAGTGCTGCCACGTAATGTGCCCACACTGTACCACACACACACACACCAGTGCTGCCGTGTAATGTGCCCACACTGTACCACACACATCACAGTGCTGCCATGTAATGTGCCCACACATCACAGTGCTGCCGTGTAATGTGCCCACACTGTACCACACACATCACAGTGCTGCCGTGTAATGTGCCCACACTGTACCACACACATCACAGTGCTGCCGTGTAATGTGCCCACACTGTACCACACACATCACAGTGCTGCCGTGTAATGTGCCCACACTGTACCACACACATCACAGTGCTGCCGTGTAATGTGCCCACACTGTACCACACACATCACAGTGCTGCCGTGTAATGTGCCCACACTGTACCACACACATCACAGTGCTGCCGTGTAATGTGCCCACACTGTACCACACACATCACAGTGCTGCCGTGTAATGTGCCCACACTGTACCACACACATCACAGTGCTGCCGTGTAATGTGCCCACACTGTACCACACACATCACAGTGCTGCCGTGTAATGTGCCCACACTGTACCACACACATCACAGTGCTGCCGTGTAATGTGCCCACACTGTACCACACACATCACAGTGCTGCCGTGTAATGTGCCCACACTGTACCACACACATCACAGTGCTGCCGTGTAATGTGCCCACACTGTACCACACACATCACAGTGCTGCCGTGTAATGTGCCCACACTGTACCACACACATCACAGTGCTGCCGTGTAATGTGCCCACACTGTACCACACACATCACAGTGCTGCCGTGTAATGTGCCCACACTGTACCACACACATCACAGTGCTGCCGTGTAATGTGCCCACACTGTACCACACACATCACAGTGCTGCCGTGTAATGTGCCCACACTGTACCACACACATCACAGTGCTGCCGTGTAATGTGCCCACACTGTACCACACACATCACAGTGCTGCCGTGTAATGTGCCCACACTGTACCACACACATCACAGTGCTGCCGTGTAATGTGCCCACACTGTACCACACACATCACAGTGCTGCCGTGTAATGTGCCCACACTGTACCACACACATCACAGTGCTGCCGTGTAATGTGCCCACACTGTACCACACACATCACAGTGCTGCCGTGTAATGTGCCCACACTGTACCACACACATCACAGTGCTGCCGTGTAATGTGCCCACACTGTACCACACACATCACAGTGCTGCCATGTAATGTGCCCACACTATACTAAACACACCCCACTGCTGTCATGTAATGTGCCCACTGTACCACAGTGCTGCCGTGTAATGTGCCCACACTGTACCACACACCCCACAGTGCTGCCGTGTAATGTGCCCACACTGTACCACACACCCCACAGTGCTGCCGTGTAATGTGCCCACACTGTACCACACACCCCACAGTGCTGCCGTGTAATGTGCCCACACTGTACCACACACCCCACAGTGCTGCCGTGTAATGTGCCCACACTGTACCACACACACCACAGTGCTGCCGTGTAATGTGCCCACACTGTACCACACACCCCAATGCTGCCATGTAATGTGCCCACACTGTACCACAAACATCACAGTGCTGCCATGTAATGTGCCCACTGTACCACAAACATCACAGTGCTGCCATGTAATGTGCCCACACTGTACCACACACCCCACTGCTGTCGTGTAATGTGCACACTGTACCACAGTGCTGCCATGTAATGTGCCCACACTGTACCACACACCCCACAGTGCTGCCGTGTAATGTGCCCACACTGTACCACACACCACAGTGCTGCCATGTAATGTGCCCACACTGTACCACACACCCCAGTGCTGCCATGTAATGTGCCCACACTGTACCACACACCCCAGTGCTGCCGTGTAATGTGCCCACACTGTACCACACACACCACAGTGCTGCCGTGTAATGTGCCCACACTGTACCACACACACCACAGTGCTGCTGTGTAATGTGCCCACACTGTACCACACACACCCCCCCACTGCTGCCATGTAATGTGCCCACACTGTACCACACACACCCCACAGTGCTGCCATGTAATGTGCCCACACTGTACCACACACATCACAGTGCTGCTGTGTAATGTGCCCACACTATACCACACACACCCCCCCCACTGCTGCCATGTAATGTGCCCACACTGTACCACACACACCCCACAGTGCTGCCATGTAATGTGCCCACACTGTACCACACACACCCCACAGTGCTGCCATGTAATGTGCCCACACTGTACCACACACATCACAGTGCTGCCGTGTAATGTGCCCACACTGTACCACACACATCACAGTGCTGCCGTGTAATGTGCCCACACTGTACCACACACATCACAGTGCTGCCGTGTAATGTGCCCACACTATACCACACACATCACAGTGCTGCTGTGTAATGTGCCCACACTATACCACACACCCCCCCCACTGCTGCCATGTAATGTGCCCACACTGTACCACACACACCCCACAGTGCTGCCGTGTAATGTGCCCACACTGTACCACACACCCCAGTGCTGCCATGTAATGTGCCCACACTGTACCACACACATCACAGTGCTGCTGTGTAATGTGCCCACACTGTACCACACACATCACAGTGCTGCCGTGTAATGTGCCCACACTGTACCACACACATCACAGTGCTGCCGTGTAATGTGCCCACACTGTACCACACACATCACAGTGCTGCCGTGTAATGTGCCCACACTGTACCACACACATCACAGTGCTGCCGTGTAATGTGCCCACACTGTACCACACACATCACAGTGCTGCCATGTAATGTGCCCACACTATACTAAACACACCCCACTGCTGTCATGTAATGTGCCCACTGTACCACAGTGCTGCCGTGTAATGTGCCCACACTGTACCACACACCCCACAGTGCTGCCGTGTAATGTGCCCACACTGTACCACACACCCCACAGTGCTGCCGTGTAATGTGCCCACACTGTACCACACACCCCACAGTGCTGCCGTGTAATGTGCCCACACTGTACCACACACCCCACAGTGCTGCCGTGTAATGTGCCCACACTGTACCACACACACCACAGTGCTGCCGTGTAATGTGCCCACACTGTACCACACACCCCAATGCTGCCATGTAATGTGCCCACACTGTACCACAAACATCACAGTGCTGCCATGTAATGTGCCCACTGTACCACAAACATCACAGTGCTGCCATGTAATGTGCCCACACTGTACCACACACCCCACTGCTGTCGTGTAATGTGCACACTGTACCACAGTGCTGCCATGTAATGTGCCCACACTGTACCACACACCCCACAGTGCTGCCGTGTAATGTGCCCACACTGTACCACACACCACAGTGCTGCCATGTAATGTGCCCACACTGTACCACACACCCCAGTGCTGCCATGTAATGTGCCCACACTGTACCACACACCCCAGTGCTGCCGTGTAATGTGCCCACACTGTACCACACACACCACAGTGCTGCCGTGTAATGTGCCCACACTGTACCACACACACCACAGTGCTGCTGTGTAATGTGCCCACACTGTACCACACACACCCCCCCACTGCTGCCATGTAATGTGCCCACACTGTACCACACACACCCCACAGTGCTGCCATGTAATGTGCCCACACTGTACCACACACATCACAGTGCTGCTGTGTAATGTGCCCACACTATACCACACACACCCCCCCCACTGCTGCCATGTAATGTGCCCACACTGTACCACACACACCCCACAGTGCTGCCATGTAATGTGCCCACACTGTACCACACACACCCCACAGTGCTGCCATGTAATGTGCCCACACTGTACCACACACATCACAGTGCTGCCGTGTAATGTGCCCACACTGTACCACACACATCACAGTGCTGCCGTGTAATGTGCCCACACTGTACCACACACATCACAGTGCTGCCGTGTAATGTGCCCACACTATACCACACACATCACAGTGCTGCTGTGTAATGTGCCCACACTATACCACACACCCCCCCCACTGCTGCCATGTAATGTGCCCACACTGTACCACACACACCCCACAGTGCTGCCGTGTAATGTGCCCACACTGTACCACACACCCCAGTGCTGCCATGTAATGTGCCCACACTGTACCACACACATCACAGTGCTGCTGTGTAATGTGCCCACACTGTACCACACACATCACAGTGCTGCCGTGTAATGTGCCCACACTATACCACACACATCACAGTGCTGCTGTGTAATGTGCCCACACTATACCACCCCCCCCCACTGCTGCCATGTAATGTGCCCACACTGTACCACACACATCACAGTGCTGCTGTGTAATGTGCCCACACTATACCACCCCCCCCCACTGCTGCCATGTAATGTGCCCACACTGTACCACACACATCACAGTGCTGCCGTGTAATGTGCCCACACTGTACCACACACATCACAGTGCTGCCGTGTAATGTGCCCACACTGTACCACACACATCACAGTCCTGCCGTGTAATGTGCCCACACTATACCACACACATCACAGTGCTGCTGTGTAATGTGCCCACACTATACCACCCCCCCGCCACTGCTGCCATGTAATGT
Source organism: Dendrobates tinctorius (assembly GCF_039654945.1). Taxonomy (NCBI): domain Eukaryota; kingdom Metazoa; phylum Chordata; class Amphibia; order Anura; family Dendrobatidae; genus Dendrobates; species Dendrobates tinctorius. Next base: position 62,909,056 of record NW_027361671.1, on the reverse strand, counting down.
GCCCACACTGTACCACACACATCACAGTGCTGCTGTGTAATGTGCCCACACTGTACCACACACATCACAGTGCTGCTGTGTAATGTGCCCACACTATACCACACACCCCCCCCCCACTGCTGCCGTGTAATGTGCCCACACTGTACCACACACCCCACAGTGTTGCCGTGTAATGTGCCCACACAAGCAAGGTGCTCCACGCAGTATCAGTGCTGCCACGTACAGTAGCCCCCCATACAATGCCGCCAAGTCAGGGTCTCACCGTTACGGGCTGCTCCTGCAGGCTCCCTACAGAGAAGCAGTGATCCCCCGGGTTGACGGCTCCTGTCAGCACCTGGTGCAGATTCATGGTCCAGCGGCCGCATAGAGTCCGGCACACAGCGGGTTACCAGCACATGACACTTCCCGGAGCGCCGCTGAATGTCAGTGACAGGAGCTCTCCCCTCACACGGAGCAGCAGGTCACGGCCCCGCAATCCCGCGCAGGCGCCCGTGCCTTCCAGCCCGAGTACAGGTGCTGCGGGAGAACTAGTGAGGAAAGGAAACCGCAGAAGGTAACAATCCAGACACTGAGGTAACCACTGTGCTCGCACTGCACATGCGTCAATCTCGCACTGCACCTCCGCCACCGTCATCAGTGCGCCAGCTTCAAGCTCTGCAATTCTGCTCACCACGCCCTCTAGTGTCCAACGTGTCAAATTGCAGCTAGCGATTTTGGAGTCGTGTCCCGGAAGAATGGTTCTCATTGGACATCTTTCTCAGTGAAAGGCGGGTTTTAGGCTAACGTCAGGCGCAGGCGCAGTAGCTGAGTACTCAAGACGAGCAGTTTAGCCAGTGAAGTGGATTTTGTGTTCTGGCGGCTGCTGTGATGCTGATTGTGTGATGTCTGTGGGACATCACCGGGGGGCATGCCGTATACAGTGGGTCCATCACCGGGAGCGTGCCGTGCACTGTGGGTCCATCACCGGGAGCGAGCCGTGCACTGTGGGTCCATCACCGGGAGCGTGCCGCGTACTGTGGGTCCATCACCGGGAGCGAGCCGCGTACTATGGGTCCATCACCGGGAGCGTGCCGCGTACTGTGGGTCCATCACCGGGAGCGAGCCGCGTACTGTGGGTCCATCACCGGGAGCGTGCCGCGTACTGTGGGTCCATCACCGGGAGCGTGCCGCGTACTGTGGGTCCATCACCGGGAGCGTCCGCGTACTGTGAGTCCATCACCGGGAGCGAGCCGCGTACTGTGGGTCCATCACCGGGAGCGAGCCGCGTACTGTGGGTCCATCACCGGGAGCGTGCCGCGTACTGTGGGTCCATCACCGGGAGCGTCCGCGTACTGTGGGTCCATCACCGGGAGTGAGCCGTGCACTGTGGGTCCATCACCGGGAGCGAGCCGTGCACTGTGGGTCCATCACCGGGAGCGAGCCGTGCACTGTGGGTCCATCACCGGGAGCGTGCCGCGCACTGTGGGTCCATCACCGGGAGCGTGCCGCGTACTGTGGGTCCATCACCGGGAGCGTGCCGCGTACTGTGGGTCCATCACCGGGAGCGTGCCGCGTACTGTGGGTCCATCACTGGGAGCATGGTGCGTACTGTGGGGTCCATCACTGGAAGCGTGCCGCGTACGGTGGCGTCCATCACTTGGAGCGTGCCGCGTACTGTGTCGTCCATCACTTGGAGCGTGCCACGTACTGTGGCGTCCATCACTTGGAGCGTGCCGCGTACTGTGTCGTCCATCACTGGGAGCGTGCCGCGTACTGTGGGTCCATCACTGAGAGCGTGCCGCGTACTGTGGGTCCATTACTGGCAGCGTGCCGCGTACTGTGGGTCCATCACTGGGAACGTGCCACGTACAGAGGGTCCATCACTGTGAGCGTGCCGCGCACTGTGCCATGTACAGTGGGTCCATCACTGGGAGCATGCCGCGCACTGTGCCGTGTACAGTGGGTCCATCACTGGAAGCATGCCCCGTACTGTGGGGTCCATCACTGGGAGCGTGCTGCGTACAGTGGCGTCCATCACTGGGAGCGTGCCGCGTACTGTGGGTCCATCACGGGGAGCGTGCCGCGTACTGTGGGTCCATCACGGGGAGCGTGCCGCGTACTGTGGGTCCATCACCGGGAGCATGTCGCTTACTGTGGGTCCATCACCGGGAGCGTGCCGTGTACAGTGGCTCCATCACCGGGAGTGTGCCGTGGACAGTGGGTCCATCACCGGCAGCGTGCCGTGTACTGTGGTCCACCACCGGGAGTGTGCCGCGTACAGTGGGTCCATGACTGGGAGCGTGCCGCGTACAGTGGGTCCATCACTGGGAACATGCCGCGTACAGAGGGTCCATCACTGGGAGCGTGCCGTTTACTGTGGGTCCATCACTGGGAGCGTGCCGCGTACAGTGGGTCCACCACCGGGAGTGTGCCGCGTACAGTGGGTCCATTACTGGGAGCGTGCCGCCTACTGTGGGTCCATCACTGGGAACATGCCGCGTACAGAGGGTCCATCACTGGGAGCGTGCCGTTTACTGTGGGTCCATCACTGGGAGCGTGCCGCGTACTGTGGGTCCATCACCGGGAGCGTGCCGCATACAGTGGGTCCATCATCGGGAGCGTGCTGTGTACAGTGGGTCCATCAATGGGAGCGTGCCGCGTACTGTGGGTCCATCACCGGGAGCGTGCCACGTACTGTGGGTCCATCACTGGGTGCATGCCGCGTACTGTGGGTCTATCACCGGGAGCGAGCCGTATACAGTGGGTCTATCACCGGGAGCATGCCGTATACAGTGGGTCCATCACCAGGGGCATGCCGTGCACTGTGGGGCCATCACTGGGAGCATAATAAATTTTATTTCTATAGCGCCAACATATTCCGCAGCACTTTACATTTCAGAGGGGACTTGTACAGACAATAGACATTACAGCATAACAATAATCACATAGATCATAACAGATACCAAGAGGAATGAGGGCCCTGCTCGCAAGCTTACAATCTATGATGAAAAAAGCGTGCCGCGTACTGTGGGTCCATCACCGGGGGCATGCCGTGCACTGTGGGTCCATCAACGGGAGCATGCCGCGTACTGTGGGTCCATCAACGGGAGCATGCCGCGTACTGTGGGTCCATCATCGGGAGCGTGCCGCGCACTGTGGTGTCCATCACCGGGAGCATGCCGTGTACAGTGGGTCCATCACTGGGAGCATGGTGCGTACTGTGGGGTCCATCACTGGAAGCGTGCCACGTACTGTGGCGTCCATCACTTGGAGCGTGCCGCGTACTGTGGGTCCATCACTGGGAGCGTGCTGCGTACTGTGGGTCCATCACTGGGAGCGTGCCGCGTACTGTGGGTCCATCACTGAGAGCGTGCCGCGTACTGTGGGTCCATTACTGGGAGCGTGCCGCGTACTGTGTGTCCATCACTGGGAACGTGCCGCGTACAGAGGGTCCATCACTGTGAGCGTGCCGCGCACTGTGGGGTCCATCACCGGGAGCATGCCGTGTACAGTGGGTCCATCACTGGGAGCATGGTGCGTACTGTGGGGTCCATCACTGGAAGCGTGCCACGTACGGTGGCGTCCATCACTTGGAGCGTGCCGCGTACTGTGGGTCCATCACTGGGAGCGTGCTGCGTACTGTGGGTCCATCACTGGGAGCGTGCCGCGTACTGTGGGTCCATCACTGAGAGCGTGCCGCGTACTGTGGGTCCATTAGTGGGAGCGTGCCGCGTACTGTGGGTCCTTCACTGGGAACGTGCCACGTACAGAGGGTCCATCACTGTGAGCGTGCCGCGCACTGTGCCATGTACAGTGGGTCCATCACTGGGAGCATGCCGCGCACTGTGCCGTGTACAGTGGGTCCATCACTGGAAGCATGCCCCGTACTGTGGGGTCCATCACTGGGAGCGTGCTGCGTACAGTGGCGTCCATCACGGGGAGCGTGCCGCGTACTGTGGGTCCATCACGGGGAGCGTGCCGCGTACTGTGGGTCCATCACGGGGAGCGTGCCGCGTACTGTGGGTCCATCACCGGGAGCATGTCGCTTACTGTGGGTCCATCACCGGGAGCGTGCCGTGTACAGTGGGTCCATCACCGGGAGTGTGCCGTGGACAGTGGGTCCATCACCGGCAGCGTGCCGTGTACTGTAGTCCACCACCGGGAGTGTGCCGCGTACAGTGGGTCCATGACTGGGAGCGTGCCGCGTACAGTGGGTCCATCACTGGGAACATGCCGCGTACAGAGGGTCCATCACTGGGAGCGTGCCGTTTACTGTGGGTCCATCACTGGGAGCGTGCCGCGTACTGTGGGTCCACCACCGGGAGTGTGCCGCGTACAGTGGGTCCATCATCGGGAGCGTGCTGTGTACAGTGGGTCCATCAATGGGAGCGTGCCGCGTACTGTGGGTCCATCACTGGGAGCGTGCCGCATACTGTGGGTCCATCACTGGGAGCGTGCCGCGTACAGAGGGTCCATCACTGGGAGCGTGCCGTTTACTGTGGGTCCATCACTGAGAGCGTGCCGCGTACTGTGGGTCCATCACCGGGAGCGTGCCGCATACAGTGGGTCCATCATCGGGAGCGTGCTGTGTACAGTGGGTCCATCAATGGGAGCGTGCCGCGTACTGTGGGTCCATCACCGGGAGCGTGCCACATACAGTGGGTCCATCATCGGGAGCGTGCTGTGTACAGTGGGTCCATCACTGGGAGCGTGCCGCGTACTGTGGGTCCATCACTGGGAGCGTGCCGCATACTGTGGGTCCATCACTGGGAGCGTGCCGCGTACAAAGGGTCCATCACTGGGAGCGTGCCGTTTACTGTGGGTCCATCACCGGGAGCGTGCCGCATACAGTGGGTCCATCAACGGGAGCGTGCTGTGTACAGTGGGTCCATCAATGGGAGCGTGCCGCGTACTGTGGGTCCATCACCGGGAGCGTGCCGCATACAGTGGGTCCATCATCGGGAGCGTGCTGTGTACAGTGGGTCCATCAATGGGAGCGTGCCGCGTACTGTGGGTCCATCACTGGGAGCGTGCCGCATACTGTGGGTCCATCACTGGGAGCGTGCCGCGTACTGTGGGTCCATCACTGGGAGCGTGCCGCGTACTGTGGGTCCATCACTGGGAACGTGCCACGTACAGAGGGTCCATCACTGGGAGCGTGTCGCGTACAGTGAGTCCATCACTGGGAGCATGCCATTTACTGTGGGTCCATCACTGGGAGCGTGCCGTGTACTGTGGGTCCATCACTGGGAGCGTGCCGCGTACTGTGGGTCCATCACCGGGAGCATGCCGCACACTGTGGCGTCCATCACTGGGAGTATGCCGCACATTGTGGCATCCATTTGTGGATGATAACGTGCCAGACAAGTCATTTTGGATACTTCTTGTCCAGCATGTGTTACAGAGCTGCTATTATCCATGGTCACCTCAGTTATTTGCTATCATTCATGGACATAAATTTTCCAAAACTACTAACAAGACCGAGAGAAAGATCAGAGAACGCTGAGACAATAAGATGGTGCAGGCGAGACATTAGAGCACAATCATTTCTCTGCAGAAAAATGCCCTCATATACTGCCTGTCCTGTAGAAATACGGGAATTCTCAAGCTGTTACATCCTGTAGGTTTACTTAGACTGCATGAAAAGAAGTACATTCTCAATTGACTTTTTCTGTCAATAATTCAGCTATGAGAGCTTTTATCTTACATAGGGCAGAGTCAGACGGCCATATTTCTCGTGTGAGAATCGCATCATAAAACTCATACTCGCTGTCGGCTCTCCTAACCTGACCTTGACAGCTGTATAGTAATACATGCTGTCTTGCTCAGGTCAGGAGAGGTGCCGGGCCAGTCCATGCAGTGTGATGCGATTCTCATACGAGTTCTACGGCTGTCTGACTCTGCCCATAGTGTGTATCTTGTTTCCATGGAGCTCGGCCAGAAGATCCAAAAGAACAAATTATGCATAGTGCGCCGCTACAAACTTTTAGTCCACACCCTTACCCACTTATTTACCATGTTATCCTTCCTTGGCCACAGAAAGAAAATTTTAGGAAGTGTAGCCTTACAGCAGTGGAGAGCTGGATTCAAATCCCTTCAAGGACAGTATCTGCAATGTATCTGGTATGTCCTCCGCATGTTTGCATGAGTTTCCTCCTAAGGACACACTGATAGGGAATTTAGTTTGTGAGCCTCACAGGGTACAGTACCAGTAATGTCTGTAAAGTGTTGTGGAATTAATGGTGCTATATAAGAGCGTAAAATAAAACAATACTTCAAAAACAAAAAACAGGAATTGCATTAGTGTCAGTATTTCAGGGTTTTTTTCACATTTTTCAGTACATTGTATGGAAAAATGAATTGTGTCATTTAAAGTTACAGTTCGACCCACAAGAAAACAAGCTCTCATACAGCTAGGAGAACAGAAAAATGAAAAAAGTTTTGGCTCATGGAAGAACCCCATAGTGAAATGCAAACCATAAAAGCAAAAATTGGCTGCAGAGTTGACGGGTTAAAGGGGTTGTCCAGGTGTGGGACAAAGATCTGCAGTCACAATGCCAAATTGTGACAGCAGGGCGGACATATTGCCGGTGCAGCTACACAGGGACCCAGAGGTGGAGGAAGACTGCCGATAACTGCGACTATTTCAGCTGGATGCGCTTCCTTGTATGCACAGTTCAACTTAAATGTTTTGTGGCTCAGGGGACCTGCTGGCTCTGTGCGCTGCAATACACACCACCGGCCAATCAGAGACTACAGCTGATGGCGGTGTGCCTATGGGTGCATGGCAGTGACATCATATGCCATGACGGGGACTCAGAAGTCAGCTGCCAGCTAAGGTGCCAGGAATAGAAGAGGACGCTGTGCATTATGGGAGCAGAGAATGATAAGGAAAATCTTTTTTTTTTTTTGAATGCGTTGGAGAATAACTGAACCTTATACCAGGAAGAAGGTGCACATTATACCATGAATGGGGCCAGGATGAGGCCCAGGATGGCAGACATTACAACTGGATTGGGAACATTATTAGAAAAAGGATCCCAAGTTGGGAGACATCCTAGGATTGGGCACAATATGCCATGAAGGGGACCAGGATGGGGAACATTGTCCCATGAAGGGGAACAAGATGACTCACTTTATACCAGGAAGAGGACCAGGATAACTAACATAACTGAATGGGGGACATACTAAGAAGGAACCCAGGTTGGGAGACATTCCAGATAGGGGCCCAGGATGAGACACATTATATGAGTAAGGGGACCAGGATGAGGCACATATCAGTAAGAGGACTAGGATTGGGAACATTACAGTATGCCATGAAAGGGCTCAGATCGAGGCACCTTATACTAGGAAGGAGACCAGGATGGGGCACATAACTGGATGGGGGACATGATACCAAGAAGGAGACCAGGTTAGGAGACATCATCCAAAGAAGGAGCCCAGGATGCAGGACATTATTACTGGAAGGGGCCCAGAATGGGAGACATCATTATGTGGGAGGAGAACACATGTATTTATAGGACCTAGGTTTTGTTGCATATTTTTCCCCACTCATTAGTAAGGGTGTAATACATGGCAAGAATTGACATTATTCAGATTTTAATGTGAACTAGTCCAACGAAAAAATAATCAACGTGTGCTGGAGAATTCAAAAATCTCATTCACTTTGCTTGTACTGTAAAATGCTGCATATTTTCCGCAACAAATCCGTGCAGTTAAAACGCAATGGAAATTATAATTAAAGGGGCTTATCCATTTATATTTTGAATGGTGCATGGTAAATTAATGGTGTAGAACATATTTATATTTAGGGGCGCAGAGTGGAGGATTTTTTATTCAGGAAACAAATGTATGTGTACAATACTTGTGACCTTGTTATTTTCAGGGCTGCGATGATCAGTGTGACAATACAGTATCTAGTTATTTAGGGGGTGTTCCCTTATTATATAGCTTCCTCTCTTGTTATGTACAGTACCATTATTTGCATAACGTATTGTCGTTAATTTTGTTAGTAACCCTGCCATCTCTTTCTTACATAGAGTTCTCTCTTGTACATTTTATAATTTATGAGGAAAGGCAGTGTGAAAGTTATAGTTCATGTCAAGAACATTGTAGTAATTATTGTTCATTAGGGAGAACAGTGTGGTGGTTATAGCTGATGACTGTTATAGCTGATGACTGTTAATGGAGCAGCATCTGACCAGGAGACCGGTCTACCAGTCTCCTACATTAGAAAAGAAGCTTTCCCGTATTCCATCAAGATTCATTTCATTTTATCTCTAACAAAAGATAACACTATGAAATAAAGAACATTGAGCTATAAGTAACAAAATTACCAAGCACATCCAATATGTAAGGAACGGTGCTGTACATAACAAGAAAGGGCACTATGCAATAAGGGATGTGTTATGACTCATGGAGTGGACCCACTGGGTCGTGATACCAACCCTCCCTGAGCGAACTGACCTAATGCAGCCACCCTCTATACAGGGAGCATCAGGAGCAGACCCAGGGGGTTAAGTACCGTGACGGCTGGTACCAGGAGGCCGGCTCGAAGGAGACTTACGAAAAACTTTGGAGCACACTGGGTTCCGGAGAGAGCAGAGTGCTCACAAGGAAATGCACGCTGGATACAGGAGAGAGCAGAGCGCACATAGGGAAGCATGCTTGATACAGGAGAGCGCAGAGCATACACAGGTAAGCACACTGGATACAGGAGAGCGCAGAGCGCACACGGAAGCACACTGGATACAGGAGAGCGCATAGCGAACACAGGGAAGCACGCGGGATACAGGAGAGCGCAGAGTGCTCACAAGGAAATGCACGCTGGATACAGGAGAGCGCAGAGCGCACATAGGGAAGCATGCTGGATACAGGAGAGCGCAGAGCATACACAGGTAAGCACACTGGATACAGGAGAGCGCACACGGAAGCACACTGGATACAGGAGAGCGCATAGCGAACACAGGAAAGCACGCGGGATACAGGAGAGCGCAGAGTGCTCACAAGGAAATGCACGCTGGATACAGGAGAGCGCAGAGCGCACATAGGGAAGCATGCTGGATACAGGAGAGCGCAGAGCATACACAGGTAAGCACACTGGATACAGGAGAGCGCAGAGCGCACACGGAAGCACACTGGATACAGGAGAGCGCATAGCGAACACTGGGAAGCACGCGGGATACAGGAGAGCGCAGAGTGCTCACAAGGAAATGCACGCTGGATACAGGAGAGCGCAGAGCGCACATAGGGAAGCATGCTGGATACAGGAGAGCGCAGAGCATACACAGGTAAGCACACTGGATACAGGAGAGCGCAGAGCGCACACGGAAGCACACTGGATACAGGAGAGCACTTAGCGAACACAGGGAAGCACGCTGGATACAGGAGAGCGCACATAGGGAAGCATGCTGGATACAGGAGAGTGCAGAGCATACACAGGTAAGCACACTGGATACAGGAGAGCGCAGAGCGCACACGGAAGCACACTGGATACAGGAGAGCACATAGCGAACACAGGGAAGCACGCTGGATACAGGAGAGCGCAGAGCGCACATAGGGAAGCACGCTGGATACAGAAGAGCGCAGAGCGTACACAGGGAAGCACACTGGACACAGGAGAGAGCAGAGCGCACACTGGGAAGCACGCTGAATACAGGAGAGTGCAGAGCGTACACAGGGAAGCACGCTGGGATAAGAAGAGTAGGGTGCGCATAGGGAAGCACACAGGGACCTGAATATCAGAAGAGCACTCGCACTGGAACATAAACTCGCCCAGAACAGATGCTGAAGTAATAATCAGGCGCTTCCTCAAGCAGGCGCGCGGCTGCGGCTTAAGCAGCCGAGTGTGAGTGCACAGCGGATGGGATCCTCGACGCGCTCGCCAAGCCGAAAGCTGAAGAGAAACCCTCAGAGGACCCCGGTCAGCGGCACTCCGAGGAGTCAGGGAAGTATCCCGGGGCCGGGGGGCAGATGGCGCTGTAACAGGATGGCAATATTCGTAATGAGAGGAGACTGTAATATTTAATATGCACATATTACCTGGGTGTAGCGTGTGTTGCAATTAGCTATCTGGGTACATTATACACTCACTGGCCACTTTATTAGGTACACCTGTCCAACTGTGTGTTAAGACTTAATTTCTAATCAGCCAATCACATGGCGGCAACTCAGTGCATTTAGGCACGTAGACATGGTCAAGACAATCTCCTGCAGTTCAAACCGAGCATCAGTATGGGGAAGAAAGGTGATTTGAGTGCCTTTGAACGTGGCATGATTGTTGGTGCCAGAAGGGCTGGTCTGAGTATTTCAGAAACTGCTGATCTACTGGGATTTTCACGCACAACCATCTCTAGGGTTTACAGAGAATGGTCCGAAAAAGAAAAAAAATCCAGTGAGCGGCAGTTCTGTGGCCGGAAATGCCTTGTTGATGCCAGATGTCAGAGGAGAATGGGCAGACTGGTTCGAGCTGATAGAAAGGCAACAGTGACTCAAATTGCCACCCGTTACAACCAAGGTAGGCAGAAGAGCATCTCTGAACGCACAGTGCGTCGAACTTTGAGGCAGATGGGCTACAGCAGCAGAAGACCACACTGGGTACCACTCCTCTCAGCTAAGAACAGGAAACTGAGGCTACAATTTGCACAAGCTCATCGAAATTGGACAGTAGAAGATTGGAAAAACGTTGCCTGGTCTGATGAGTCTCGATTTCTGCTGCGACATTCGGATGGTAGGGTCAGAATTTGGCGTAAACAACATGAAAGCATGGATCCATCCTGCCTTGTATCAACGGTTCAGGCTGGTGGTGGTGGTGTCATGGTGTGGGGAATTTTTTCTTGGCACTCTTTGGGCCCCTTGGTACCAATTGAGCATCGTTGCAACGCCACAGCCTACCTGAGTATTGTTGCTGACCATGTCCATCCCTTTATGACCACAATGTACCCAACATCTGATGGCTACTTTCAGCAGGATAATGCGCCATGTCATAAAGCTCGAATCATCTCAGATTGGTTTCTTGAACATGACAATGAGTTCACTGTACTCAAATGGCCTCCTCAGTCACCAGATCTCAATCCAATAGAGCATCTTTGGGATGTGGTGGAACGGGAGATTCGCATCAGGGATGTGCAGCCGACAAATCTGCGCCAACTGTGTGATGCCATCATGTCAATATGGTCCAAAATCTCTGAGGAATGCTTCCAGCACCTTGTTGAATCTCTGCCACGAAGAATTGAGGCAGTTCTGAAGGCAAAAGGGGGTCCAACCCGTTACTAGCATGGTGTACCTAATAAAGTGGCCAGTGAGTGTATATTGTCAGTAAGCTGCTAATCAGTTCTGGGGGGCGTTGTTGGATCAGGTATGGTGCAGGCACCAGGCTGGGCAGTGATAATCTGATGATAAAACATTTATTGTATTGAAAAAAACAGCTGACAGTCTAATAAGTGACACATTGCTGAAATCAGTGTCTCAGTTCCTATCTCATGCAGCCTTCAGATTACGTAGTAAAAACCTGCTGACAGATTCCTTATAAGGGCGAACAGTGTAGCAGTAATAGTTCATAAGGGTGGGCAGTATATAATTTATAGTTTATGAAGAAAGGCAGTGTGGAAGTTATAGTTCATTTTAAGAACATTGTAGTAATTATTGTTCATTAGGGAGAACAGTGTGATTGTTATAACTGCAGTTCACAGTGTGGCAGTTCTAGTTCATAAGGGCAGCCAGTGTTGCAGGTGTAGCTCAGAAAAGTGGACACTGTGGTGGATATCGTGCATAAGAACAGACAGAGTAGTATTTGTAGTTTATAAAGTCAGACAGTATGAAGGCAATATTTTATAGAAGGGGACAGTGTGGAGGTTATGTACATTAAGAGATAGACATATTTTGTGTGAGACACAGTGCGAGGCAGTTATTTTTTCAGGACCACAGTGTAGACAGATATTTTTTTATAAAGGGGACATTATAATGACACTGCTATTTTAAGGATACCTTGTTGGGATCTGCTGTAGAAGACCAGACAAGGTCCAAGTCTATAGTGACGAGCTGTGAGTTTTAAAAGTCACCATTGCATCTGGATCAGTTAGAAAAGAAAAGAATGAGAATCCAATCAGAAAAGATGTTACTTATAAGCTACCTGGGTAAATCTTTATTTGTGATATGGACTACATCCAGTCAGTACTGTGGTTCCTGTATGGTCAGGAGTCAGATGATGGCTGTTAACAACTTTCAGCATCTCCTTTCCATTGTAAAGAACACACTGGGAATTGTAAGTTCACGTGATTCAAATTTAAATGGCGGGAGCTCACCTGACATTGCAACTAGTCGCAGAACTAAGCTTGGTGATGCATTCATGTAAAAATGGTGGTTCTGATGATGTATTCATGTACTTATGGTTTTTCTGGTGCAGTATTAATATACTGAGGGTGGTTCTGGTTCTGCTTTCATGTACAGGTTGTAGCAATACTAATGGCCGTATAGTTAATGGGAGGTATGTATCACAGGAATGGCAGCTCCCTGTGATGTAGCCGGAGTGTTTTTTCTTAAATGTAAGTACGTTCTAAGTAGTGTTTGTTCACATTTGGGTCCGGGCTAAGGATAGCTCTGAGAGTTGGGAGGGTTGTGCTACCCATTTACCTCTCTCCGGGTATGTTTGTGGTTGTGAATTTTGAGGACCTGTGATGAGGTCATGATCATGTGACTAGCCATGTGATAGGTAACTGGGAGTGGTTACAGCTATCTAAGAAAGGTGTGTTGCACATGTGAGAGAGTGTGTTGGCAGTCTGTCAGCCTGGACAGGGCTCCCATGTTTCATGGCTGGACGTCGCATAGCCTGGGGAAGCAGTGCTGGCAAGTCTGAGCCAGAGGAGTAGACGGTCTTGAAAACCGTGAGTTACGCTGACCCGGGTCAGTGAGAGATATTTACGGGTGTTGAGAAGGGACACCTGAGAGACAACAGGAGCAGCACAAGGACCTGAAACCAAAGTTGGAATGGAATGCCGCAGATTATCGGCAGGCGTCTTCACTCTGTGTGTAGGGGAGGCATTCCGAGCACAAGAGGCGCATGCCCGAATATATTTTTTAGTGTCCCGAGCCCTGTGCGGCCACCAATAAGACCTTGCCAGGAGTTTTGTGGTCTGCATGTAGCCACAGTGTCCACCCACCCTGGACGCATGTGCCCACGCGAGAACCTTCGACCGAAGGCGAGGGGGAACAAAGGTCTTGCCCGGCGGCACAGAGGTTGGCAACTGTGGGGCCCTGTTATCGTGGGGAACAGGGTGTTGACAGTGGCAACCGCAAATGGAGCTTAGTGCCGGGCGCGCCTTGAGACTGGCGCGAGACACCTCCATGGGCTCTGGAAGTGAACACTCTGGCTTGGGTGACTCCAGAGGTTCAAAGAGGTTTGGAGCCGGAGTAACCTTCTGTCTGGATTGAGCACGCTCCAGCCCGCGCTCCGAAAAACGAAGATCAATGCGGGTGGAGATGGCAATCAGCTCTTCCAGACTTGCAGGAACCTCTCTGGTAGATAGGGCATCCTTAACATGCTCTGCTAAACCTCTCCAAAACACAGGGATGAGAGCTCTATCAGACCACTCCAGCTCAGAAGCCAGAGTCCGAAAACGTACGGCATACTGACTGAGAGCGACCCTTGAGTTAATGCCAATAGCTGAAGAGAGGTGTCGTGCGTGACTCGTGGTCCCAGGAAGACCTGCTTGATAGCTGTTAAGAACTGAGCAGCGGTCTGAACCTCTGGGTCGCCATGCTCCCAAAGCGGTGTGACCCACTCCAACGCCCTGCCCGACAGAAGGGAAACAAGAAACCCCACCTTAGCCCGTTCCGTAGGGAATCGCGCAGCCAGTAACTCCAGCTGGATAGAGCACTGGCTCACGAAGCCCCTACAGGAGGCGCTATCGCCAGAAAATTTATCTGGTAGCGGGAGGCAGGAAACTGTCTGCGCAGGGGAGGACGTGGACACACGTGAAACCGCCTCTGCGATTGCCTGAACAGCAGCCTCAGTGGACTTCGCAGCAGAGATAGCACTCTCAAGAGTAGCCAACCGGCCCTCCAGCTGCCGAATGTCATGTAGTAATTGCTGCTGTTCTGCCATTACCAGCCAGACCCTGACGCTAGTATAATGTTAGGAACGGCGGAACGCACTAAATAAAATATATAATAAAGTGCGTTCGCCGCTCGGGGTCCACCATGCAGAAGGTGTTATAACTGCTGCTGAGTAATGGCAGACGTGCTGTATGGCGGTACAATGCGCACGGGGTTAAACGTCACCCAGGTGCACAGAGCAATCGCTGTTTAATCACAGAGATGCCAGTAGGGGTAAACACAAAAAGGCCGAGCCTGTTAGCGTCACATGTCTCAGATATATGCACACATGGTATCAGGTCACAGGTGCAGGACCAAAGGCAGAAGGAACTGCGTCCGTCTGGACCTACCGTGTGTGCAGCGTCGCTATTGCGGGCGCCAAAGAGAGCTGCCACGAGACGATAGTGCTGTGAGGAGTAGCACAATCGGACGCTAGTGTAGAGGCGCGGTGTGCACAGTGGCCTAAGGCTTGCCACTGACTGGTGCTGACTGCAGAACTAATTCCCTATCCACATGCGTAATATCAGAGGGAAGGGGTTTCAAATGAGTCAGTCACCAGAATCATACATCCGTCACCATTCACACATCTAGCAAGTAATGTCTATACTAGCCATGCGGTCCTTTTATAGCTGTGTGCTGCCGGGACCTTCCAGATCTCTGAGATGGACCAACCAGATCAGGGGAAGGACCTGAGCACGTGACTCCCGAGCTCCAATGGGAGATCGTCTCATGAGCATGCTCAGTGGAGCAGCAACGGGACTTAGCCTCAGGAGTGACTTGCTGCAAAGCAGTATGTGAGGCTCTGGACTCCTGTTGTGTAGCCACAGGAATCCGACGCCTATCAATGGGAGACCTCTGCGGACAAGAGGGATCCGAGAACCTGTGTGGCCAACAGGTAACGGAACGGAGTCCGTGTTATGATGACCGGGGTCAGTGAGAGACTATGTTCATTTTGGTAAAGCTGAATGTGTAACAGACAGTGTAATGGCTGCTGCATACTGATGAATAATAAACCGAATGGACTCGGTTTAACCCTGAGTGTGCCAGTGTTTACCTCCAAGACCTGCAAAGTGAGTAATCTCCGTCCACAGACAGTGTGGAACGTTACAAGGTAAATCTCACAAAATTAGAATATCATCAAAAATATAATTTATTTCAGTTCTTCAATGCAAAAATTGAAATTCGTATATTATATAAAGTCATTACAAACAGAGTGATCTATCTCAAGTGTTTATTTCTGTTAATGTTGATGATTATGGCTTACAGTCAATGAAAACCCAAAAGTCATTATCTCAGTAAATTGTAATAATTAATAAAAACACCTGGAAAGGATTCTTAAGTGTTTAAAAAGGTCCCTTAGGCCTCTTTCACACATCAGTTTTTTGCCTTCAGGCGCGATCCGGCTTTTTTTGGAAAAAACGGATCCGGCAAAATGCAATGCCGGATCCGTTTTTTCCCCATTGACTTGCATTAGCGCCAGATCGCGCCGGATGGCATTGCGTTTCATCCGTTTTTTGCCGGATCCGGCAACTTGTCTCATTCCGGCGTCTTGAAAAAACGTCTACTGTAACGTTTTTTGTCTCCGGCGAAAAAGCCGGAAGCGCCGGATCCGGCGCTTCCAGCTTTTTGCTACAATGAAAGTCTATGGGCGCCGGAATGCGCCGGATCCAGAAAAAGACAGATCCAGCAACCGGATCCGGTTTTTTTAAGTCTGCGCATGCTCAGATCCAATTGGCCAGCCGCCAGGAACAGAGACGGATCCAGCAAAAAAACGGATCCGTTTCTACAGTTCTCCAAAATTTATGCCGGATCCGTTTTTTCTAAAAAAAGCCGGATCCTGCCTGACGGCAAAAAACTGATGTGTGAAAGTAGCCTTAGTCTGTTTCAGTAGGCTCCACAATTATGGGGAAGACTGCTGACTTGACAAATGTCCAAAAGGCAGTCATTGACACACGACACAAGGAGGATAAGCCACAAAAGGTCATTGTTAAAGAAACTGGCTGTTGACAGGGTGCTGTATCCAAGCATATTAATGGAAAGTTGAGTGGAAGGAAAAAGTGTGATCGAAAAAGGTGCACGAGCAATCGGGATAACTGCAGCCTTGAAAGGATTGTTAAGAAAAGGCCATTCAAATATTTAGGGGAGATTCACAAGGAGCGGACTGCTGCTGGAGTCATTGCTTCAAGAGCCACCACACACAGAAGTATCCAGGACATGGGCTACAAGTGTCAAGCCGCTCATGACCAATAGACAATACCAGAACCTACCTGGATCAAGGAGAAAAAGAACTGGACTGTTGCTCAGTCGTCTAAGGTGTTGTTTTCAGATGAAAGTACATTTTGCATTTCATTTTTAAATCTAGGTCCCAGAGTCTGGAGGAAGAGTGGAGAGTCACACAATCTAAGATGCTTTAGGTCTAGTGTGAAGTTTCCACAATCAGTGATGGTTTGGGGAGCCATGTCATCTGCTGGTGTAGGTCCCACTGTGTTTTATCAAGACCAAAGTCAGCGCAGCCATCTACCAGAAAATTTTAGAACACTTCATGTTTCTCTCCGCCAACAAGCTTTTTGGAGATGGAAATTTTATTCTTCAGCAGGACTTGGCACCTGTCCACACTGCCAAAAGTACCAATACCTGGTTTAAAAACAACAGTATCACTGTGATTGATTGGCCAGCAAACTCACCTGACCTTAACTCCATAGAGAATCTATTGGGTATTGTCAAGAGAAAGATAAGAGACACCAGACCCAACAATGCGGACGAGCTGAAGGCTGCTATCAAAGCAACCTGGGCTTCCATAACACCTCAGTGTTACAGGCTGATCGCCTCCATGCCACGCCGCATTGATGCAGTAATTGATGCATAAGGAGCCCCGACCAAGTATTGAGTGCATTTACTGATCATACATTTCAATAGGACAACATTTAAGATTTTAAAATCATTTTTCAAGCTGCTGTTATAAAGTATTCTAATTTACTGAGCTAATGACTTTTGGGTTTTCATTGGCTGTTAGCCATAATCATCAACATTAACAGAAATAAACACTTGAAATAGATCACTCTGTTTGTAATGACTCTTTGTAATATATGAGTTTCATTTTTTGTATTGAAGAACTGAAATAAATTAATTTTTTGATATTCTAATTTTGTGAGAGGCACCTGTAGCCATGGTTCTGTAGAAATGTTTTTTTTTGGTGGTTCTGGTGATTTATTTATGTACTGATTGTTTGGTTCTGTATTCATGTACTGATGTTTTTTCTGTTGATGAGCCACCACTGAAGATAATTAGTTGATTGCATGGATTTATATTGTTGTTTGCAAGATTAAGCCAGTGGATCAGCACTGCTAATATATTTCACTTTTGGATCAGAAAAAAAGCAAATTCCTTTTTGTAGCAAAATAAGAATTCATACAAAAACAATAACGTTTTGACAAAGACTAAACACAGTGAACATTCCTTTCTGGACATGACTGTCTAGTTACAATTGTTATTTAAGCTATTGTGAGACAGTTGCTTGATGTCCTCACCACTGTGATTGTAGGGTTTAATTGTGTGTTTTTATGATAAACTGCTGTCGTAATTTATGCAAAAAAATCGCTGTTCCAAGCAAGTAGGCAGCTTGAGTACTTTTGTGGCTCTCATTATTCAGTGTAAACATTTAGGTACATTTTTAATGTGTCATGCATCATTTAATCCATGAACAGCATTTGTGTAGTGACTTTCCATGGTGTAATTCACACCTTTACATGCTGAAATATTAATGAACAACACAGCACATTCCAATTCCAAGATGGAACTTCACTTCAGCTGCTTATTTGAACTTGAAAATAACCAGGTTATTCCAGCATGATATACAGTACTTAAACATTGTGGTGACTGATCTGATCCATAACAGTACAAAGCGCAATGTTTTAGGTGTCTCATTCAGATGTCTATATTTTTTGCATACGAAAGAAAGGGACCTTTTTCATCAGCGTTCTAGATCCAATCTGTAACAACCCTGCCAGCATCACTGCATGGCCTCCCATCCCCCATCAGCCTTACTCACTACTCCGGGCCATGCTGTGAGCTTTGTCTTCTGCCAGCTCCATGCGTCTTGCCTTCTACCTGCTCTCTGCATACTTCCTGGCTGTGTGCATAGGAGGGCGGCACCGGCACTCTCTGGTTCTTATAGAATCAGTGTGCACCTGCCTATGGTGTTCCCAACCAATTATCAAGAGGCCTCTAGTATTTAGGGCAGCTCCACCCGGTGGAAGCTGCCTGAGTAACACTATCTCAGTCAGTGACTTGCTGCTTAGTTGCCAGGTCCTGTTTCTGCCCTCTCTGGGGGCTGCATACCCAGAATCTGTTTCTGTGTGCTTTGTGTCTTTGTTCTGCCTTCTCTGGGGGCTGTATACCCCGATCTGTTTCTGTGCACTTTGTGTCTTGAGGGCTGCATACTCAGGCCTGTGTATTTGTCCAGTATTTGTTCCCGTGTCCGCCCTTGTGTTTACTGTGTTCTATTCCTGTATCTTATCCTGTTCCTGACCTTGTCTGAACTCAGTCCTACCTCTGTCTGTTAGTCTCCTTGTTTGTGGCTCCTTTCCCTGCTGTGCCTATCCTTGTGTCCTCTCCATCTGCCTGTACTCTGCTGTTGTGAATTCTCTTACTTCTGAGTCGGAGCTCCCTCTGGTGGTTACTGTGGGTAGTGGAGCTGGCTGGATTGACAGAAATCTGCCACCTGACGACAATGATTGGAAATCTGGGGTTACTGACTGGGAGTATTTAAGTGAGCAGGCTTCCCTCAGTTGCTGCTGGTGATTGTTTCTTCCTGTGCATTTTGAGGTCTGCTGTCTCCTGCCTTATCCTACATTTTTCAGTTAAGTGGTTCTTTTGCTAATCCTTTGCATCTGATCTGGTTTTGCCTTTTTCTGCTTTCTGCTTTGCTGTGAGGGTTCAGCGTGCTCCCTGCTGGGGCTGTGCGGGACCCCGCTCCTTAAGTTACAGCTTGTGTCAGTTTGTTTAGTCCCCTGTGATATTAGCCCATTATGCTTTGCTGCCAGTTCATACCAGAATGCTGATATAGTGGGGGAGAGGTCGTAAGACCTCAGTGTTTTTTGTACATATCAGTCGTACAATCCGCTAAGTTACCAACCTTTCTGGTTTCCTGGTGGCCTAGCCTATTCCTGCCATCCTCCTTGGTGACCAGTTCATAACGCTCTGCACTCCTGCGATTCTGCCTGTGCTCCGCATTCTTGCAATTCTGCCTGTGCTCCGCAATCTTGAGGTTCTGCCTGTGCTCCGCACTCTTGTGGTTCTGCTTGTGCTCCACGTCTGCTGCTGCCAAACCTCTTGCTGCAGCTCCTCTCCGCATACTTTGCGGTTTCGTATTGCTCCTCTCCTACTGCTGCAGAATCTCTTGCTGCAGTTCCTCACCACATACCTTGCAGTTTCGCTCTGCTCCCTTCCTGTGGCTCCTGCTGCAGAACCTCTTGCTGCAAACTGCAGCTCCTCTCCGCAGCCTTGCAGTTCTACCCTGCTCCGCTTCTTGCTGTTCTTCTCTGCTCCGCAACTCTGCGGTTCTGCTTTGCTTCCGTTCTGTATCTTGCGGATCCTTGTCCTACCAGTCTGTACTGGTTCCTAGTCAGTACCGGCTTCTCCAGTGTGAACAGGTCCCAACCTGTTTCCTCATACCCTTCATACCTGTCTATGTTCCTGTCCTTCCAGAACCAGTTCCTGCACCTCCAGTGTGAACAGCTCCCCACCTGTCCCCTCATACCACTCATACTCATCCGTGCCTGCCTGCTAGTGTCTCAGCCGTGCCCGCCTGTCCTGCCAGAGTGCCAGCCGTGCCCGCCTGTCCTGCCAGAGTGCCAGCCATGCCCGTCTTTCCTGCCAGAGTGCCAGCCGTGCCCACCTGTCCTGCCAAAGTGCCAGCCGTGCCCGCCTGTCCCGTCAGAGTGCCAGCCATGCCCGCCTGTCTTGCCAGAGTGCCAGCCGTGCCCGCCAGAGTACCAGTTGTGCCTCTCAGTACCTGCCCGCACCTGCTATTAGTGTCCAGTCCATCAGTGGGATCAGCAGCCACAGCCAGACACCACCCTGGAGTGGTACCTGGCAGCTACCTACCGCACAAGCCTGACTTCACCATCAGAGGCCCCAGTGAACACCAAGATAGCTGCTTAGTCATGCCCCTTCCAGGGTAGTCTGGTTTGTGGCACAGTGGGGCCACAACCCCACGCTCGCGCCAACCAGTCAGGGCATGAGCGTTACACAATCTTTATTGATTTTTGATTCTTTTTGATTTGTTAGCAGAAAAAAATAACTATTCCAAGCTCCAATCATTTAACAGCAAAAAAGGGCACTACTCGAGTAAAACATGCATGGCATCCAAGTGCTATCAGTTTTTTTTATGGACCCTTTAACATGCATTGGCGAGTTTGATCCATAACGAGGATCAAAAAAGGGTACATCTCATTATTCTGGAGGTTTTTTTTGCTGACACTCAGTCTGTAAAAAAACACAGATTTGTAAACAGCCCCATAGGCTATAATGGGAACTCGTTCTATCGATGAAAAACATGGATATAACTTGTACATTAAAACCAAATGTATGAAAGAGGCCGTAACAGGGTTGTCTGGCCTTGGGGAACAAATCTACAGTCATTCTATGTTACTGCAGACTTGTGAATCCTCACAGCGTGCGCACATGGAGTGACTGCAGACTTGTACCCCATGGCCGGACAACCCATTTAAGTCAGTTTTCAGACTTCTGTAGTTGATTGAAGTTTAATTCACACTTTTCAGCTGTGTGTTGGAATAAGATCCTATAAATAAATTTGATATATTGTGGGCTGTCAATGCGCCACAAACTGAAATTTATGCTATAATTTATTACAACTTCTGGTGGATTATAGTAAATCTTTTGGACTGCAGTTTGACCACTTCTCCCATTAAATTCAACCACTTTTAAAAAAGTAGTGAGAGCTGCATAAACTATTACATTTTTGTGCAAAATGGACATGCACTTAAATTTGTGAGTTTTCTCCATAGTAAAACTGTCACGATTCCTCTGCTCAATGAGTGGTTGCTATGATTGTCTATGGAAACTTTTTGTTGAGTTGTTTGTGTCTAGACTGACAGCTTGACAGTCCAGTCCTGTAATGGGCTTGCTTGGCTGTCGATGCTTTGATTGAAAGCTCAGCTGTCCAATTTGTGACTGCTACTTAACTGAGTTGTCTGTCTCTGATCCTTGCCAGATGTAGTTTGTGCTTCTTGGTGAGAGTTAGCCTGATTCTGTTGCTCTGAGTTCTGATCTTCTACTGCCTGATCCTTTGGACCGTGTCCTGACTATACATTTGTCTTGTCCTTTGGCTTTTGATCCGCTATCTCTTGATATTGACCCTCGACTGTGACCTGACGTATTCCTTCATCTTTTCCCTTGGCTATCTACGTACACTCTTGGTATTGACCCCGGAATGTCTGACTCTTCTGACTCACGGTCTGTCCGTGAGTAGTGACTAGCGTCACATTACGTCTGGCCATATACTTTTCTTTCCTGCACAATGGATCCAGTTTGTTCATCAGTTTGTGTGATCAGGTGACAAATCTGACCCAGATGGCTCAGGATCTGGCCAGGGGTCACCAGAGGCTAGAATTATCACAGTCCCAGTTGCAGGGTCAGTTTAGTACCCTGGGTGGTTCCAAAAGCTCTCCGTTATCGGTAGTAGTTACGTCTCCTGGACCCGCTGATGTACAGTTGACCTCCCCTGAATCAGTTGTCACTTCCTGACAGATTTTCGGCAGGGATCAATTTAGGGTATTTAGGGAGAGCTGTAAATTATTTTTTACTCTACGACCCCAGTTTTCTGGGTATCAGTCCCAGTAGGTGTGTATAATTATGTCCCTATTGCCTGGGGATCCTTAGACTTGGGCATTCCCTTTCTCCCCACTAGACCCGAAACGCTCTTCTGTTGACTCCTTTTTTGACACTTTAGGGATGCTTTATGATAAACCTGATAGGGTCCAGGTCGCAGAGGCTAAGATCATGAACCTGACACAGGGGCTCCTCACCACTGAGGATTATAGTTCTGGCAACTGTCATCTGAGGTTCTGTGGAACAATGCTGCTCTCTCAGGTGTCAATTTTACCGTGGCCTTACAGATACTCTTAAGGACGCTCTGGCTTTGCATTCTCCACCCTGTTCTTTGAGGGAGGCCATGACTCAGGCCATTCGTATGGATCGTAGAATTCGAGAGAGAAGTGATGAGTGACAAGAGGTTTCAGTCATTCTTCCCGAGTCAGTTTCCTTACTTGAGACAGTACCAATGGAGGTTGGAACAGCCAGCTCTTGGACCGCGGAGAGGAGACGTCGGCTTGCTCTGGGACTCTGCTCTGCTTCTACTGTGGTCATGCAGGACATTACCTCAAGGTGTCAGAGACACCGCACTGCACTTGCTCATAGAGCCAGTGCGCGTGTCCTGAGAACAGAAGCAGTGCTAAAAGATACCTGGGGAGCAGGGCAGCAGAGGAGACCAGGCGTGCTTCAGGCTAATAGTGTCAGGATCCAGTCAGTGCTGGAAAGTAAAGATGCATAGGACCTGCGGACACTAAAACTGAATAATGTGCACGGGACCTATGGTCATGTGACTGCAAGGGGGCGGGGCTTAGCGTCCTGTATTCAGATAGGACAGGACACCATACAACAACTCAGAGTCAGGCAAAACAGAGGTCACACACAGTACGGGCGAACGAGGTACAGGAGGGACGAACAGACAGGTAGTCAGACAGAGCCAAAGGTCATACACAAGAGGGCGACGTGGTACCAAGGGGACGAGCAGAGAGAAGTCGGGTCACAAGCAGAGAGTCATACACGAGAGGTAGCGCAGTACAAGAGGGTCAGGCAGAACTCGTAACAGGGACAGAACCAGATCACAACCGAACAAACAAGCAAGATATCAGGCACAAGGCACACGTATACAAGAGGTCACTTAACTCAGCCGAGGGCAGGAGTATAACTGACACCGGACCCAGGTCCAGTGAGCACTAAATAGCCTCCTGCTGCCAGAGAGAGGCAGCACAATTAACCCCTAGTCTAACCAGGACGGGTCAAAGCGAAATCCCGTCCTGGATCATGACAGTACCCTCCTCTCAATGGGGGGCCACCGGACCCCCAGGTCTCTCAGGGTGCTTGGCGTGAAAGGCTCGGATCAACCGATCCGCATGAACTGATCGAGCAGGAACCCACGAGCGTTCCTCAGGACCGTAGCCCTTCCAATGTATCAAATACTGAAGGGCGCGACGGACCAACCTGGAGTCGACAATTCGTTCCACCTCGTACTCAGCCTGCCCATCTACCAGAACCGGTGTCGGGGAAGATGATGATCCCTCCCCACTGGACCTCACAGGTTTCAAAAGGGCCTTATGGAAAACGTTTGGGATCCGCAGAGATGGCGGGAGCTGCAACCGAAAAGCCACCGGGTTAACTGCTTCGGTAATTACATAGGGACCTATAAACTTGGGTCCAAGCTTCGCAGAGGGGACCTTGAGCCTTATATTTTTGGTGGATAACCATACCTTATCCCCGACCTGAAACACTGGACCCACGGATCGTTTTTTGTCCGCAAAAAATTTTAATTTGTTCTGGGCCTTCGTAATGTTATTCTGGACCTCCCGCCATACCTCCCCCAACCGCTGGAACGACTCGTCCGCCCCAGGACACCCAGAATTCAAGCGGGAAAATTCTCCAAAATGAGGATGAAACCCATAATTGCAAAAAAAAGGAGATGTACCCGTAGACTGGTTAGTGCGGTTGTTAAAAGCAAACTCAGCCAATGGTAACACAGAACACCAATCATCCTGTCGGGCTGAGGTCAAACAACGCAGAATTTGCTCAAGAGACTGATTGGTCCGCTCAGTCTGCCCATTAGTCTCTGGATGGTAGGCGGATGAAAAGGACAGACTAATACCCAACCTCCTACAAAAAGCTCTCCAAAATCTGGACACAAATTGCACTCCCCTATCAGACACCACATTCAGGGGTACCCCATGCAACCGCACCACATGCTCCACAAACAATCTGGACAATGTTTCCGCATTAGGTAGAGCTGCCAAAGGTACAAAATGTGCCTGCTTACTAAACCTGTCCACTACGACCCAGACCACGGTATTACCCTTGGAAGGGGGAAGGTTGGTGATGAAATCCATGGACAGATGAGTCCATGGTCTCTCAGGAATTGGCAGTGGTACCAATTCCCCGGCCGGCCGGTTATGGGGAGTTTTCGCACGGGCACAAACCTCACACGCAGACACATACTCCCCAACATCAGAGGCTAAAGAAGACCACCAGAACATTCTAGCAATGGCCTTCCGGGTCGCTGAGATCCCTGGATGTCCACCCAGAACTGAGTCATGGAACTCCTGGAGGACCTTGAGACGAAACTGAGCTGGCACATGAAGTTTATCCACCGGCTTAGCTGGAGGTGCAAGAGCCTGGGCTTCTCGAATCTCTCGTTCCAACACATTAGAAACCTCTGCCACCACCACCCCAGGCTGAAGAATGGAGGATGGAGGTTCCGGGGGGGACACCGGATCTAGACTGCGTGACAACGCATCCGCTCTGATATTCTTGGATCCTGGTCGGAAAGTGATCGAGAAGTTGAATCGAGAAAAAAAAAGTGACCATCTAGCCTGTCTGGGAGTCAACCTTTTAGCAGACTCGATGTAAGCTAGGTTTTTGTGGTCCGTGATTACCGTTATAGGATGGACAGCCCCCTCCAAAAAATGCCTCCATTCTGCAAAAGCCAATTTTACGGCCAGAAGTTCCCGATTCCCCACATCATAGTTTCTCTCTGCCGGAGAGAACTTCTTTGAGAAAAAGGCGCAAGGTCTTAAATTGGTCAAAGTGGCGGGTCCCTGGGACAATACCGCCCCCACCTCCACCTCTGAGGCGTCTACCTCAACAATAAATGGTTCAGAGGGGTCCGGTTGGATAGGAACCGGGGCCGACATGAAACATTTTTTCAAAAACTGAAATGCCGCTACCGCTGCGGTTGACCAATTCTTGATATCGGCCCCCTTTTGAGTCATGTCTGTGAGGGGTTTAACCACCTGTGAGAACCCCCTTATAAATTTCCGATAATAATTAGCGAACCCTAGGAAACGTTGCAGACCCTTCAAATCACACGGTTGAACCCACTCGAGAATGGCCTGCACCTTATTAGGATCCATGCGATACCCTTCAGCAGACACGATGAACCCCAGAAAGGACAGTTCCTGAACAAAAAATAAACATTTTTCAAGTTTAGCAAACAGACAGTTCTCCCTGAGCCTTTGGAGAACTGCCCGAACATGACCAATGTGAGTCTGTTTATCAGGCGAGTAGATTAAAATGTCATCCAAATACACCAACATAAAACGTCCAATCAAATCGGAGAACACATGATTTATGAAATTTTGGAAGACCGCTGGAGCGTTGGTCAGGCTGAAGGGCATGACCAAATTTTCAAACAACCCTTCAGTAGTGAGAAAGGCGGTCTTCCATTCATCTCCATCCCGGACTCGGATAAG
This sequence comes from Dendrobates tinctorius, assembly GCF_039654945.1. Lineage (NCBI taxonomy): Eukaryota > Metazoa > Chordata > Amphibia > Anura > Dendrobatidae > Dendrobates > Dendrobates tinctorius. Next base: position 62,883,443 of record NW_027361671.1, on the reverse strand, counting down.
GTTATACGCTCCCCGTAGGTCTAATTTCGAAAACCACTTAGCTCCGGACAACTGATTGTATAAATCAGGAATAAGTGGAAGGGGATAAGTATTCCTCACAGTTATTTTATTTAACTCACGAAAATCGAGGCATGGGCGCAAACCACCGTCTTTTTTTTTTACAAAAAAGAACCCTGCCGCCACAGGAGAAACAGAAGGATGAATATGTCCCTTACGGAGGCTCTCAGAAATATATTCCTTCATCGCAGCCCGTTCCGGACCCGAGAGGTTATACAGGCGGGCTTTGGGCAATTTAGCACCTGGAACCAGGTCAATGGCACAATCAAATGGGCGGTGTGGTGGTAAAACCTCAGCCTCTTTTTCGGAGAAAACGTCAGTATAATCTATCAGGCACTCCGGAATGCCTTCTAGACCCACGGACGACACAGACACAGAAACAAGACATTTCTCAGAGCAATAGGGACCCCATTTAACAATATCCCGAGATTCCCAATTAATCACAGGATTATGCAGCTGTAACCAGAGGAACCCCAACACCAGTCCCGCAGGCAGGTTGTTCATTACAAAACATGAAATACGTTCCTGATGTAAGGAACTCACTTTAAGGAGAAACTCTTCAGTACAAAACACAATGTCATTCTTACCCAGTGGTGTTTTGTCAATAGCAACAAGGTGAATCGGAGTCTCCAACCTAACTGTCCCTAACTTACACCTGGCCACCAAGTCAGAGTCAATAAAGTTCAATGATGAACCGCAATCCACGAAGGCAGTTGTGGATGTGGAGACACCCCCACAACAAAGTTCCACTTGGAATGACATTTTAGAAAATGCAGAAAAGGGTACCTGAGAGCCTGGGTGACCTCCACGATAATCACCCGGGCTCAGTCGTTTGTTGGTTAGTGGCCGGGAGGGGCAATCCTTTTTCCCATGTCCAGACTCGCCACTGTGAACACAGTATTTTCTCACGTGCCGTTGTCTCCTTTCTTCCTCCTTAAGGTTGATGGTTCCCATCGCCGTGATTTTCAATGAAGAACTGGCTCCCCTTCCTTGGGAGAATAATGAAGTCTCGGTTTGTATCACTCCCCTTGCCCGTAACCTGCGATCCATTCGGACGGCCTGTGTCATAGCTTCCTCCAGGGCATCAGGTGGGGGGTGGAGAGCCAAGGCGTCTTTCAGATGCTCAGACAGGCCTCTGCGGAACAACCCCCGGAGAGCAGCGTCGTTCCAGCAGACCTCAGCAGCCCAGCGTCTGAACTCTGAGCAAAACCACTCGGCTGAGTGTTTCCCCTGGCAAACATTCATCAGCCTGTCCTCAGCCATACGCACCCGATCAGGCTCATCATAAATATGCCCCAGGGCCTCAAAAAATGCATCCACAGTCAAACGCTCAGGGGCCGTGGTAGGAAGGGAGAAAGCCCAAGCTTGGGGGGCTCCCCTTAACAGAGACATAATGACCCCCACTCTCTGACTTTCATCCCCAGAAGAGTGTGGTCTTAAGGAAAAAAAAAGCTTACAGCCCTCCTTGAAAACTCTGAAGTCATTTTTATCTCCAGAAAAGGTATCTGGTAACTTCACTGGAGACTCAGGGGAAATTAATGTAACATCCCGATCCCCAATGAAAGAACCCCCTGCACAGTGTCAGCGATCAGCTGCTGAGACTGAGCCAGGACTCTTTGTTCTCCAAAGAGTTTCTGAGACATCTGCGTCTGGTGCTTGACCTGCTCAGAAAGAGCGTGCACAGGATCCATCACACACACAGGTGAATGGGAGCAGAGAAAAAAAAATGGTATGGGTCAGTTATAATGCCAGAGACACCGCACTGCACTTGCTCATAGAGCCAGTGCGCGTGTCCTGAGAACAGATGCAGTGCTAAAAGATACCTGGGGAGCAGGGCAGCAGAGGTGACCAGGCGTGCTTCAGGCTAATAGTGTCAGGATCCAGTCAGTGCTGGAAAGTAAAGATGCATAGGACCTGCGGACACTAAAACTGAATAATGTGCACGGGACCTATGGTCATGTGACTGCAAGGGGGCGGGGCTTAGTGTCCTGTATTCAGATAGGACAGGACACCATACAACAACTCAGAGTCAGGCAAAACAGAGGTCACACACAGTACGGGCGAACGAGGTACAGGAGGGACGAACAGACGGGTAGTCAGACAGAGCCAAAGGTCATACACAAGATGGCGACGTGGTACCAAGGGGACGAGCAGAGAGAAGTCGGGTCACAAGCAGAGAGTCATACACGAGAGGTAGCGCAGTACAAGAGGGTCAGGCAGAACTCGTAACAGGGACAGAACCAGATCACAACCGAACAAACAAGCAAGATATCAGGCACAAGGCACACGTATACAAGAGGTCAACTAACTCAGCCGAGGGCAGGAGTATAACTGACACCGGACCCAGGTCCAGTGAGCACTAAATAGCCTCCTGCTGCCAGAGAGAGGCAGCACAATTAACCCCTAGTCTAACCAGGACGGGTCAAAGCGAAATCCCGTCCTGGATCATGACACAAGGACTGCTCGATTCGCATTTAAGCAAACAAGCTGTCAGGAAGCGTTCATGGGGGTTCCATATTCAAGGTTGGTGATAAGGTCTGGGTTTCTTCCAAAACTATTAAATTGAAAGTGCCATCAGTGATGTCGGGTCCTATGTATATTGGTCCATATGAGATTTTGGAGGTAGCTAACCCAGTGTGTTATGAATGAGTCACCAAGGAGGAAAAATAAACTAAGCCACAGAAAACCAGAGAGGTTGGTAACTAAGCGGATTGCAGACTCCTGATCCTATCCACACAACTAGCAGTAGCCGTGGAGCGTACCTACGATGATCCTAGATGCCTCGTCACAGCCGGAGAACTAAATAAGCCTAAAGCAAGAAAAGGGGAAATCTAAACTGCCCCAGAGCAGACCCCAAAGCAATAGACAGCCCCCAAACATGTATTGTCGGTGAGACAAGATGAAAACACAAACACAGATAGAAAAATTGGCTGAGCAAACGATGGGGCCCACACTAACTAGAAAGGACAGGAAAGGAAAGATGCTGTCTGCAATCACGCACAAAACCCTGCCATAAAATGTCCAACACTTTCTGATAACAAAAACCCTGAAGTCGCTAGACTTCAATTCCCTATATCAGCACTCTGGTATATTCTGAAGACAGAGCAAAAAGAGACCAATCTCAGGGACAAAAAGCAAACTGGCATAAACAGAGACATAAGAATGGAAATTCAGCACAGCCCCAGCAGGGGCTGGCTGACCACAAAAACTGAGTAAACCAGACCAAATCTCATGTGAAAAAATAGCAGAGCACACTTAGCTTGAGAAGGCAGGAACAGAACTGGAAACCAGAACTTCAGGGCAGGAAAAATCACCAGCACAAAATTAGGGAGTCGGCTGTCTTAAATCCAGTCAGAGACTCCTGATGTCCACTCACAGTCCTCCTCCTCAGTTGGCAGGTCTCTGCCATTTAGATCAGCTTCATTACCTACTGTCACCACTAGAGGGAGCCCAGATGGAGAACTCACGACTCCTCTGTCAACACAGCAAGCTCCACCACCCTCACCAGAAGCCAGGGGTAAACCAGAAAATGAGTTCACAACAGTACCCCCCCCTTGAGGAGGGGTCACCAAACCCTCATCCACGCCACCAGGCCGATCAGGATGAGCCCGGTGAAAAGCACGAACCAATCTATCGGCATGAATGTCAGAGGCAGAGACCCAAGAATTGTCCTGGCCATAACCCTTCCACTTGACCAAATACTGGAGTCTCCGTCTAGCCAGACGAGAATCCAGTATTTTCTCTACCTCATATTGACACATTACCTTCAACCAACACAGGGTCAGGAGGTGCCGCCATAGGAACCACTGGCTCAACAAACCTCTTCAACAGAGACTTATGAAACACGTTATGGATCTTAAACGTAACTGGAAGAGCCAATCGAAAAGAAACCGGGTTAAGAATCTCTAAAATCCTATAAGGTCCAATAAATCTTGGTTTGAACTTTGGAGACGCAACCTTCATAGAGATATTTTTGACGACAACCAAACCATATCACCCACTTTAAACTGGGGACCAATGGTCCTATGCCGGTTGGAAAACCGCTGGGCCTTTTCTTGAGAGAGGGATAACTTATCCACCACTTGGTCCCAAATCTGCTGCATTCTCTCTACCACAGTGTCAACACCTGGGCAGGCTGAAGATTCCACTTGCCCTGAAGAAAATCGAGGATGAAACCCAAAGATACAGAAAAAGGGCGACATCAATGTGGCAGAACTAGCTCTATTATTTAGGGAGAATTCGGCCAAGGGCAGAAATGAGACCCAATCATCCTGATCAGCAGATATAAAACATCTCAAATTGGTCTGTGGGTGAAACGCAGAGGAGAAGGATAACTGAATTCCCAGCTTGGAACAAAAAGCTTTCCAAAATCTGGAGACAAACTGGACTCCTCTGTCCGTCACAATGTTCTCAGGAATCCCATGCAACCGAACCACCTGTTGTGAAAACAAGGGCACCGACTCTGAGGAAGATGGCAGCTTTGGGAGTGGTACAAGATGGACCATCTTAGAAAATCTATCACAAATCACCCAGATAACAGTCACTCTCTGAGAGACAGGAAGATCAGAAATAAAATCCATTGAGATATGGGTCCATGGCCTCTTGGGCACCGGCAAGGGCATCAATAACCCACTAGAACAAGAACAGGGTTTAGAACGGGAACAAGTCCCACAAGACTGCACAAAATTCCTGACATCACGAGATAAGGCGGGCCACCAAAAAGACCGACTCACCAAATCTCTGGTACCAAAAATACCTAGATGACCAGTCAACGCGGAGCAATGAACTTCAGACATCACTCTCTTCCTCCACTGGTCAGGAACATACAATTTTCCCATAGGACAACGCTCAGGTTTGTCCTCCTGAAATTCTTCCAGGGCATGTCTCAAATCGGGCGAGATGGCAGAAAGAACTACCCCCTCACCTAGGATGGTAGTAGGTTTGGTCACAATAGGAGAATCAGCAATGAAACTCCTAGAAACGGCGTCTGCCTTAACATTCTTAGTACCCGGAAGAAAGGAGACCACAAAATCAAAACGCGTGAAAAACAAGGCCCACCTAGCCTGTCTAGGATTCAAGCGTTTGGCCGACTCCAGGTAAATCAAATTCTTGTGGTCAGTGAGGACCACAACTTGATGTCTAGCTCCCTCCAACCAATGTCTCCACTCCTCAAGTGCCCACTTCATGGCCAACAATTCCCGATTCCCCACATCATAGTTGCGTTCAGATGGGGAGAACTTTCGGGAAAAGAAGGCACAGGGATTAATTTTAGAAGTCACCGGATCTTTTTGGGACAAAGCAGCTCCTGCACCAATCTACGAAGCATCTACCTCTACCTGAAATGGAAGTGAGACATCAGGTTGCCGTAAAACCGGAGCAGAAGTAAACCTCCGCTTCAGCTCCTGAAATGCCAAAACAGCCTCTGGAGACCAATTCAGCACATCAGCGCCCTTCTTGGTCAGATCAGTCAGTGGTTTTGCAATACCAGAAAAATTAGCTATAAATTTACGATAAAAATTAGCAAAACCCAAAAACTTCTGGAGAGCCTTCAAAGAAGTGGGCTGAACCCAATCATAAATGGCCTATACCTTGGCCGGGTCCATTTCAATAGTTGACGGAGACAAAATAAATCCCAAAAATGAAATCCTCTGTACACCAAAAAGGCATTTCGATCCCTTAACATACAGGGAATTCTCCCTCAAAATCCAGAACACAGTCCAAACATGTTCCACATGAGAATCCCAATCACTGGAAAAGATCAGAATATCATCCAAATAGATGATCAAAAACTTATCCACAAAGTCCCGGAAAATATCATTCATGAAGAATTGGAAGACAAAAGGGGCATTAATGAGCCCAAAAGGCATCACCAGGTACTCAAAATGTCCCTCCGGAGTATTAAACGCCGTCTTCCATTCATCTCCATGCTTGATGCGCATAAGATTATACGCCCCCCTGAGGTCAAGCTTAGTAAACCAGCAGGCACCTTGAATAAATCAGAAATCAGGGGTAACGGATACTGATATTTAACCGTAATCTTGTTAAGGGATCGATAGTCAATACAAGGCCTTAATGAACCATCTTTCTTAGCCACGAAAAAAAAACCCAGCACCTTAGGGTGAAGAGGATGGTTTAATATGACCCTTCTCCAATGACTCCTTAATATAAGATCGCATAGCCTCGTGTTCAGGTACATATAAGTTGAAAAGCCGACCTTTGGGAAATTTACACCCGGTCCTCAACTCAATTGCACAGTCATAACTCCTATGAGGAGGCAGGGACGCAGACTTACTCTCACTAAATACATCATAAAAATCAGCCAAATAGTCAGGAACAGGAGTGTCACCAAGAGCACACCGACAGCCTCAACTCACCACAGACAGATTTCCAATCCAAAACTGGATTATGGATTTGCAACCAGGGAAAACCCAGAACAATAGTATCATGCAAATTATGCAGTACCAAAAATCTACAATTTACTTGGTGGTCTGGGGTGACCCGCATTATCACCTGGGTTCAAAACTGAGGTTTATTCTCCGCCAAACGAGTAGCATCAATACCCCTCAAAGGAATAGGCGTCCGCAGAGGTATCATGGGAAAACCACAACGTTTAGCAAAATCCAAATCCATCAGATTCAAAGCCGCTCCTGAATCCACAAAAGCCTTGGCGGAAAATGTGGATAAGGAGCAGATCAGAGTAATTGCCAAAAGAAACTTAGGTTGTACGCCACCCACAGCAAATGTGTGTGCAAAACGTTTCTCTCGTTTAGGGCAGACAGAAATAATATGAGAGGCATTTTCACAGAAAAAACACAGCTTATTACACCTTCTATACTCCTGACATTGCACCCTAGACAAAACTCTATCACATTACACAGGTTCAGACATTTGTTGAAAAGGTGGCAACACCTCTCGTGTAGTTTTACGTTCACGTAAACGCTGATCAACTTGAATGGCTAATGACATAGAATCGTCAAGACCAGAGGGAACAGGAAATCCCACCATAATATCTTTTACGGTTTCTGATAAACCCTTGCGAAAGAGAGCTGCCAAGGCACCATCATTCCATGTAGTAAGGACCGCCCACTTTCGGAATTTTTGACAGTATAACACTGCAGAATCCTGACCCTGGTTCAACGCCAATAGGGCTTTCTCAGCTTGATCAATAGCATTAGGTTCATCACACAACAACCCCAAGGCTTGAAAAAATGCATCCACATTAGTCAGAATAGGATTTTCAGGTGTCAAAGAAAACGCCCAGTCCTGGGGATCGCCGCGCAGCAAGGAGATGACAATTTTAACCTGCTGCGCAGAGCTCCCCGATGAGTTAGGCTTCAAGGCAAGAAATAATTTACAATTATTCTTAAAATTCAAAAATTTAGACCGATCCCCGGAAAACACATCAGGAGTAGGGATTTTTGGTTCAACAGCATGAGATTCAGCGAGATAGGCGGAAATTCCCTGCACTTCAGCAGCGAGCTGCTCCACGCGATCAGACAATTGCTTAATCTCCATTAAGGAAAAAATCCTCCTACGGCCCCAGAGAAAAAAAGGAAAAATACATATATTAAAAAAAAAAAAAAAATTCTGACACTTTTTTTTTTACAACAATTTTTTTTTTCCTGCTTTTGAGTACCCTAGATTCTGCCGTATGGCTGGTGATTCTGTTATGAATGATAATAAAAATAATAACCTGAGGCTGAAAAGAGCTTTTTTTGATATGCTTGATTATTTTATTGAAAATAACAGTCACACAAATCACCCAACGTTTCGGCTTTACTAGCCTTTTTCAAGGGTATCTTATCTAGGTAAAACAAAAAATAAACACCAAATCACAAAATATGAATTATTATACAAAATAAATGAATTGCTGACTGATACATATTTATATAAATATTAAATCTGTGATATTGTAGACATATCACTCAAATAGCAAAGTTATAGATAGTTCTGATATCCATCATTGGAGGCAGTTCACATTGAGCAGAAAAAAATATATATATTGACAAAAAGGTCAAAAAATTCACTAGAACCTAAGGCAGTTTCTGGTATCTCACCAGTGTGGTATAGAAAGAGGAAAAATATATATATAAAAAAATTTGTATATACCTGTGTAACCGTGAGGATAATGATAAGATTCTAGAAAAAGGAAAGGAAAAACAAAGTTTTTGCCAAATGAAACCAAGTCCATAAAAACCATATTATATACACCATTATTGTGAAGCAATCAATTCCAGATGACAAACCTCTAAGCAGGATAAGCGGTAGAACAGGACAGCGCCGCAGTCAAGGGAGAAGTGAATAGAACACCAGTGAATGAAACTATTTAAAGCATTTTAATCAGGAAAATGTGAAGCAGCTGAAAAGATAAGCTAGCAGTAAAGGCGCGTGAGCAGACCATCAGTCAGGACGGAAGTGTGGCATGTCAGAAAAAGCAAAGAGAAATTAACGATGTATGAGACATCTGTGTATGTGCACAGCGCGTTTTATAATATTTTTTCTATATAGTATGTTTATTCACATAGTGGACACGCATATTACTGCATCTAATATGAACATTCCATAGATATTCTTTACAGACATTCTTTACAGATAATTGCTTTCAATATTTCGCTGGCTATCAAGCCTTTCTTCTGGTCTGAACATGCCCCACTTCCGTCTTTAGTGCAGGACGACGCATGTGCACATACACAGATGTCTCATACATCGTTTATTTCTCTTTGCTTTTTCTGACATGCCACACTTCCGTCCTGACTGATGGTCTGCTCACGCGCCTTTACTGCTAGCTTATCTTTTCAGCTGCTTCACATTTTCCTGATTAAAATGCTTTAAATAGTTTCATTCACTGGTGTTCTATTCACTTCTCCCTTGACTGCGGCGCTGTCCTGTTCTACCGCTTATCCTGCTTAGAGGTTTGTCATCTGGAATTGATTGCTTCACAATAATGGTGGTGTATATAATATGTTTTTTATGGACTTGGTTTCATTTGTCAAAAACTTTGTTTTTCCTTTCCTTTTTCTAGAATCTTATCATTATCCTCACGGTTACACAGGTATATACAAAATTTTTTTATATATATATTTTTCCTCTTTCTATACCACACTGGTGAGATACCAGAAACTGCCTTAGGTTCTAGTGAATTTTTTGACCTTTTTGTCAATATATATATTTTTTTCTGCTCAATGTGAACTGCCTCCAATGATGGATATCAGAACTATCTATAACTTTGCTATTTGAGTGATATGTCTACAATATCATAGATTTAATATTTATATAAATATGTATCAGTCAGCAATTCATTTATTTTGTATAATAATTCATATTGTGTGATTTGGTGTTTATTTTTTGTTTTACCTAGATAAGATACCCTTGAAAAAGGCTAGTAAAGCCGAAACGTTGGGTGATTTGTGTGACTGTTATTTTCAATAAAATAATCAAGCATATCAAAAAAAGCTCTTTTCAGCCTCAGGTTATTAATTTTATTATCAGAATTCTGTTCTTCCTGACGGCTTGGTTGCATCTTTCCCATTTATCATCATATCTGTTATGAATGAGTCACCGAGGAAGAAAAACAAAAACAAGCTAAGCCACAGAAAACCAGAGAGGTTGGTAACTAAGCGGATTGCAGACCCCTGATCCTATCCACACAACTAGCAGTAGCCGTGGAGCGTACCTACGATGATCCTAGACGCCTCATCACAGCCGGAGAACTAAATAAGCCTAAAGCAAGAAAAGGGGAAATCTAAACTGCCCCAGAGCAGACCCCAAAGCAATAGACAGCCCCCAAACATTTATTGTTGGTGAGACAAGATGAAAACACAAACACAGATAGAAAAATAGGCTGAGCAAACGATGGGGCCCACACTAACTAGAAAAGACAGGAAAGGAAAGATGCTGTCTGCAATCACGCACAAAACCCTGCCAAAAAATGTCCAACAATTTCTGATAACAAAAACTCTGAAGTCGCTAGGCTTCAATTCCCTATATCAGCACTCTGGTATATTCTGAAGACAGAGCAAAAAGAGACCAATCTGATCAGGGACAAAAAGCAAACTGGCAGAAACAGAGACATAAGAATGGAAATTCAGCACAGCCCCAGCAGGGGCTGGCTGACCACAAAAACTGAGTAAACCAGACCAAATCTCATGTGAAAAAATAGCAGAGCACACTTAGCTTGAGAAGGCAGGAACAGAACTGGAAACTAGAACTTCAGGGCAGAAAAAATCACCAGCACAAAATTAGGGAGTCGGCTGTCTTAAATCCAGTCAGAGACTCCTGATGTCAACTCACAGTCCTCCTCCTCAGGTGGCAGGTCTCTGCCATTTAGATCAGCTTCATTACCTACTGGCATCACTAGAGGGAGCCCGGATGGAGAACTCACGACTCCTCTGTCAACACAGCCAGCTCCAACACCCTCACCAAAAGCCAGAGGTAAACCAGAAAATGAGTTCACAACACCAGTGGCTTTCAGATTAAACCTCCCTCCTTCTTTTCACATTCCAAATGTATTCCATAAATCACTGCTAAAAGAGTTTGTCCCTTCCATTTTGTCTCCTTCATCTCCGCCTTCACCGCTTTCTGTCAATAACAGTGTGGAGTTTGAAGAATAAAAGATTGTTGATTCCTGGAAAGTCCGTAATTCCCTCCTGTACCTCATTCATTGGAGAGGTTACAGTCTGGAAGAGAGATCTTGTGTCCCTTCTCGAGCTGTAAACGCTGATGGTCTGGTCATGGCCTTCCATCACAGGTTTCCTGGGAAACTTGGTGGTCCATTGGCCTCCCTAGAAAAGGGGGGTACTGTCACTGTTCCTCTGCTCAGTAAGTGAATTCTATGCTTTTCTGTGGAAACTGTCTTGCCAAGTTGTCGGTGTCTTGAATGACAGCTTGCCTGTCCAATCCTGCAATGGGCTTGTTGGGATGTCGGTGCTTTGATTGACAGTTCAGCTGTCCAATCTGTAACTGGGAGGTGCAAGACTTTCGGTGATCTGGTGATTGCCCAGCTATGTAATTGAGCTGTCTGCCCCTGATCCTTGCCAGATGTAGTTTGTGCTTCTTGGTGAGTGTTAGCTTGATTCTGTTGCCCTGATTTCTGATCTTCTGCTGCCTGACCCTTTGGACCTTGTCCTGACTATCCCTTTGCCTTGTCCTTTCGCTTTTGAATCACTATCTCTTGTTATTGACCCTTGATAGTGACCTGACTTACGCATTCATATTTTCCCTAGGCTATCTACGTACTATCTTGGTATAGACTCCGTAATGTCTGACTCTTCTGCCTCACGGTCTGTTTGTGATTGGTGACTAGCATCACAAAATCATGCAAACACAGCTTTATAAACATAACAGAGGTAAAGTATAAAGAAAAAATATTTACCTCAACTGCTTTTTTTTTAACCCTCTTCTCATTTTGGTTTACAAGTTTGATGCAATATGATAATGACCTCTATGTATTACTGCATTATTCATGAAGTTCATTCCTTATGCTATATGTGATCTTATGACTATTTGCATGACTGGACTTTGGGTGCACTTCTGTAGACAGTTTTTCCTCCTATTGCTCTATTGAAGTGCTGTACACTGTAGATACAACATACAAAGTTAGTAAATGGAAGGGCACAAACAATGGGTCACAAGAAGAATGGCATCTGTTTTTTGGAAGTCCTGATCTTCGTAATGTTCGAAGTGCTTTCTTGTATACCTGGTGTAGGGTTTCTACTCGGTTGCGTTTGAGGAAGACACAGGAAGCGGTTTCAGTAAAATGTCCAACAAATAAAGTAGCAAACTAGCGCTATATTATGTAAACATGAAATATTTTGAAATTTGAATTGCATTAGGCCTGTATCACATTTCTGTTTTTTGACGTTAGTCAAAGTCCGCCACTTTTAGAAAAAAAACGGATTTGCCCCTTTTTTGGCGGATCAGTTTTTTCCCCCCATAGACTTACATTAGCAGCGGATTTTGATTGACGGTCGTCCGTCTCACCCGTTTTTTGATGGATCCAACAGAATTTTAGCGGCTCCCGGGCGGAGGAGACGGACTCATTTTTTTCAGAGCGACGGTCCGCTATTTTGTATTGCGCATGCCAGGCAGACTTGCTCTAGCAGGGATTTTAACCCTGAATAGCGTTCCGAAAAGGCCGTGGAAAAATCTCTCTCTCTCTCCCCTTTTCCAGGACACGATTCCTTTAAATTTCCAAACCTTTCCTACTTCAGCTGATCCGTCAAAAAAAACGGTCCGGTGACATATGTTGGCGTCACAACAGAAACAGATCCGTTTTTCCCATCTTTGGCGGATTGCAACTGAACAAAAAAAGCCGAAGTGTGAAACAGGCCTTACTGCTCTAGAAAATATGAAAGATTGAGAACACTGCAATGAGGCAGAATGGGTTTATAAAGCATGTCAATACCGCCTTCTAATTTGCAAAACCTGAGAGAAGCTTATTCTATCCTGTCACAATTTGATTTGGAAAACCTCTGCTTGCTGTCAATTATAGGAACTTTCATTGTCTAGTTCCAGTGGATAACAATCAAACATACATTTTAACTTGCAGTGACGTGGATGTGCGATAAGTTAATTGTCATTAATAGATGAAAATACTTTATATGGCGAGAAGATTAGCCTGAGATATACCAGAAATAAAGAGCACAAACCCTGTCTCTATTAGATAGTGGAAATGTCATCCATACGTACATTTTCTTTATTTAATTTTTTCTTGGGCCTCAGAGCTGCGATAAAGTAAGAGGTTTCCATTTTCGTTATATGAAAATATGTCTGACTCATACATTATGGTTGCTCTCTGCAATTATACTACTATGCTGCCTATTGTAAGCTATGGGTCCTGGTCTATTCCAGACTCTATTGTGTTAAGTGTAAGGGTGTGTGCACACGCTGCGGATTCTGCTGCAGACTGATCCGCGCGGATTTAGCAAAATCCGCAGCTAAATCTGCAGGTCAAAAGACCTGCGGTTTATCTGCGCATTAGCCTGTGGTTTTGCCCTGCGGTTTATCACCTCTACAATGGAGGAGATGGTAAACCGCAGCGGAATCTGCAGAAAGAATTGACATGTCAATTCTTTCTGTGGATTAGAAACCGCAGCAAATCTGCGCGGGAAAAATCCGCACCGTCTGCACTGCGGTTTCCATTTCCCATAGGATATAATGCGGATCCGCAGCAGAATCCGCAGCGTGTGCACACACCCTTAGGATACAACATTAATATTGACCATGGATAACAGGTGTTTTGTTACAATCTTTTCCCATGTTTACTTGCAGAACAGGGTGAATCACTACCAGGAAGAGTTCTAAGCAAATAATAATATACTACTTCCTAATTCCAACAATAGCAACTTAATACCTACCTGCCGAAAAGTTAATTATTTGTTGTTTGCTGGGGGTCTAGACACTCTGACCATGTGAGACAACTGAAATCTCTGCTGATGAAAATGGCCCGCTGCTCCAATCAAAGTCTGAAAGACTCACAGTATTATACTTGGCTATCTTCGTCTGTCTTAAGCCCCCTTTACATTTAGAGATGCACCAGCGATCCCGACAACGATACGACCCGGTCAGGATCGCTGGTGCATCGCTAAATGGTCGCTAGTGAGCTGCCACACAGGCACATCTCACAGCGACATAGCGACGCAGCAGCAGTCGTTATTTACCTTTCAGACGCAGCGTTGATGATGTCCTCCCGCCCGCGTCCACACGTCGCTCGTCGGCGCCAGCAAGAAGCCCAGCAGGAAGCGGCCAACGAGAAATGGACGCGGACGATCTCACGCGATCAGCGATAGTCAGCGGGGGAGCCGGTCGGAGGTAAGTAACACACATAGCGATATCGCTAGCAATATTGCAGCTGCGTCACAAAATAGGTGACGCTTTAGCGATATTGCTAGCGATATCGCTATGTGTAAAGCCCCCTTTAGACTCATGGGACAAAGGGGCAACTTGTGAGGTTGGCTGCTTTAGTCAAATGAGCACAGGGCCCATTTTCTGATGATCAGTAGGGACCCCCAATGATTTGTAATTTATTACCTATTCTATGGAATATCATATCATAAATATGACCACACTGATTAAAAAGAACCTGTCACCAGATGTTGCCAATACAAATTACGGTCACCGCCTTTCAGGGCTTATCTACAGCATTCTATAGTGCTGTAGATAAGCCCCAGGTTTTATTATACTCACCTGCAGGGCAGCATCGCAAGACGATGGGAGGCGCTGGACCAGGACCTGCGACACCCATCGGATCGAACCGCCCCACAGGTGAGTATAATAAAACTTATTTTTCTTCTCTTACAGGTCAGATCTGGGGCTTATCTACAGCATTATAGAATGCTGTAGATAAGCCCTGAGAGGCGGTGGCTGTAACTCGTGTCAGGTTCACTTTAAGAGATTACTTCCCCGCATTATGCAAGCCAAGTTTGCTTACTCATTTCCTTGTAGCTCTTATTTCTGGAGCTTTTCTAAATAAGCTGTCATGTGTGTACATGAGGTATAAAACTATTTATGGCTATTATATGAGTTTTATGTTTAATCTCTTTTTTATTAAAGTAATAATACAGTACAACATATCACAAATGCAAACATATATATAGACTAAGTAATTACAAGACTTCTCAAAATAATACGCATCCTGCTTCACGCAAATATGGTATCATCACAGAATCATTTTTACTGATTAATACTATATAGGTTCAATGCTCATCTCTTCTGTTCTTTTCCTAGCATTTCACATTTTTCACCACCTGTTGCTTCATTTCAATATTTATTTCGACTGTGGAAGTCTATTTCTAATTGCTGTAATTATCTATAGTATCCGCCCAGTTTATCATCATTTATCCCTGAAAGCATTTATGATTGCTTATGTTATTACGTCAGAATTAAAAGGAGGGTAAGAAGAAAAGGAAAGAAAAAATGGGAAGGGAAATGAAGGACAATGCCTCCGCTACTCTCTGAAACCAACCCAGGAGTGCCAATGAGAAACCTCACTACCGGGAAAGTACTTCCCCTTTCTTCATGAGAGCCCCGAAACTCCTTGAGTCCCTGAATAAAATCCAGGGTTGCCATGTCCGTAAATACCTCGAGTTATCACCCAAAGCCTGTGCAAACAATTCCTCCATATGGTGGATATGTGAGAATTCTGTTAGCCATTCAATCATGGACGGGATTTTCGTTGTACGCCAATGTCTAGGTATAACCATGCGGGCTGCCATCAGGCAAAATCTCAGGAGGCTATTTTTTTGTTTTGCAATTGATCCCGGTAGCATGGACAGGATGGCCATCTATGGGGTGGGGTTTGTATCATCTCCTGATATATTATTATAATTCGAGAATACTTCTCCCCAGAAACTCTTTATCCCTGGACAATGCCGCCAAATATGGATCAGGGTTCCTTTTGCGTTCCCACAGCGCCAACACCCATCCGCCACCGAGGGGAATATGGCATGCAATCTCACAGGGTATTGGTACCATCTAGTAAGAATTTTAAAATTCTTCTCTTGGGCATGGCTAGCCGGAGACATCCCATGAGCATAGCGGAATGCCGATGCGATTTCCCTCTCAGTAAATGTGCAGCCCATTTCCGCCTCCCATGCTCTAATATATCCCGGAATTACTGTTGGGGTATCATCGTTTAATAATTTGTACACGAGAGATCTGGTGCAACGGGGGTGTCTGTTGAGCAAACATCTTCTCAAACTGTGTCAGAGAAGATGGTGATCTCTCTCCACCTGAAATTCTTCTGACAAATGATTTTAATTGTTCATACTCCAACCACGAAAGTGTATGTGTGGGGTGTTTGTCTTGTAGCTCGTTGAGGGAGGAAAGTCCCCTCTGCGAGATTATTTGATATATCCTTTGATCGGATTCCACCCTCCATCCCAAAAACCTCTCACAGTGCATGCCCAGTGGAAAATCGGGATTAGCGAATATAGGAGACAATGGAACAGTTGCGCCCATTATTTTTTTCTTATATTTTAGCATGTCCCAGCTCTTAAGAATCTCACCAGCCATCATATCCCGACAACCCCCCCTATTTTCTCCTTATCCCTGGTCACTATCCATGGCAGGTTCCGTAATGGAACTAGGTATCCCTCCTGGTCCAGTCCAACCCACTGTTTGGTCTCCCGTCTGTAATGCCAATCAAAAAGATGAATCAATTGTGAGGCCTGATGGTATGTCTTTAAGTCTGGAAGTCCCGCCCCCCTTGTGATTCAGGTCTCATCAGTGTTCTGTAACTCAACCTACATCTGTTCTGGTGCCATATAAAATGTATTAGAGCTGATTTAATAGTTTTAAAGAAACTTCGAGGTGGCGTGATCGGTACTGTCTGGAACACATAAAGGAACCGGGGAAGCACATCCATCTTGAAAGTATTTATACGGCCAAACCACGAAATCATTTTCTGATCATACTTTTTTAGATCCTTCATAGTTTTATTCAGTAGGGTTTCATAGTTTAGTGTGTATAATTTGTTTAGGTCTGAGGGGACCTGTATGCCCAAATATTTAATGGCGCCCATCTGCCATTTGAATGGGAAATTTTCTTTTGCCCTCTCCACGTCCCCCCATGGTAAAGTGATATTAAGTGCCTCGGTTTTGGTGTAGTTTATCTTAAAGTTACTGACCTCTCCATACTTTTTGAATTCGGACATTAGTGCAGGTATAGTGATATGAGGTTGAGAGATGTATAGAAGAAGATCATCTGCATACAATGATGTTTTATAATGCTTCTGACCCATCTTGATACCCCATATACTAGGGTTATTCCTCACCGCTACTGCTAAATGCTCCATTGCCACCGTGTATAACAAGGGCGAGAGAGGCCACCCCTGTCTCGTTCCATTATGAATCCGAAAGGGGTCCAAAAGCAATCCATTAATTTTAATTGTGGCTGATGGGTTCGTGTACAGGGCCGCAATTTTGTAAAAGATTCTATCTCCCATCCCTATCTGTCGGAGTCCTGATTGAAGGAAGCTCCACCTCACTAGGTCGAACGCCTTTTTGGCGTCCACCGATATCAGTCCCAGGTGCTTCCGGTAGCATGAGCGATCAAAGATATAGTCATCAACGCTCCAATACGAGCTTCTCTTCCCTGAATGAAACCCACCTGGTCTGAATGTATGATATATGGTAAAAGGGGTGCAAGTCTGTTGGCAAGTATCTTCGCAAATAGCTTTACATCTATATTTATTAAAGAGATCGGTCTATAATTAGAGACCACTGTTGGATCTTTTCCCAGTTTTGGCAATACTGTGATATACGCCGCCAGAGATTGATGCCTAAACCCTGATGATTCAGAAATGGAGTTATAAGTCCTTGTCATATGTGGTGTTAACTGTTCTCTGAATAGTTTATAAAAGTGGGGGCAAAACCCATCTGGGACAGGGCTCTTCCCGTTCGGTGTATTCCTCATCCACCTCATGTGGTGTATGACCTCATCCACCTCCTGTGTCGATATATCTGCTTCTAGCTCATCTGTCATCTCTGTGGAAAGTCTAGGAAGTGGCGTGTCCGCTACATATTTATCTATTTTAGTCTGTATGTCCCCTGCATGATTAGTCGACTGCGCCCCTCCCAAGATATATAGCTTCTGTTAGTATTCTCGTATTGTTTCCAGGATCTCCCCCGGGTCGTGAGTCTCCGCCGCTGTGCGTTTCTGGATTTTTGGAATATAAGTCGTCTGAGTCCTAGGATGTAATAATCGTGCTAGGGGGCGGTCGCATTTATTGGCCTTATGGTAAAGAAGACTTTTGAAATTATTTCTGAATTTCAATGATTGTTCGTTTAATACATTTCTAAGGGTCTCCCTATGTTTAATTAATTCCCCTAGTATTACCGATGACATAGTATTTTTATGTTTTTGCTCCAATACATATATAATATCCAGCAATTCTTTAGTATTTTGCGATCTCTGTTTTTTAAGACAGGATCCATGTTTTACCAGGATACCACGAAGCACGCATTTAAGGGTCTCCCATTTCACCGGGGTCGGGGTGTCGTCGTTTGTGTGATCTGACCAAAACTGATCTATTGTCTTTTTTGTCTCTGTCGTGCAATTCAAGTCTTTCAGCAAATTGTCATTCAATCAAGTCCAGGGACGATCCACCACGTTCGGTGGGGAGACGTCTAGGAACACCAGAGCGTGGTCCGACCACAAGAAGCTACCGATAGACGATCGGGGGCGCCAAGACAGGGCATGATGGCTGACAAGAAAAAAGTCAATTCGGCTATAGGAATCATGAGAACTGGAGTAGTATGTATAGTCTCTACCTCCAGGATTTTGTGCTCTCCAAATGTCTACCAGCTGCATCCCATGGATAGATTGTTTCAGAAGGGACAATTGTCTAGTGATACCTTTCACATTTCGTGTTGTGGTATCTATTCATGGGTCAAGAGTGAGATTGAAGTCCCCCCTATTACTATCACCCCTTCAGCAAATTCCGCCACCCTCCTCAGGAAACCCCGGCCAGCCCTGGCCTGATTTTCGTTTGGGGCATACCACCCCGCAATAGTGTAAAGGGTTGTATGAATCCTAAGTTTTAGTATTAAGTACCTGCCCTCTGGGTCAGCATATGTGTCCTCAACCGTATGCTGGAGGGACTTGTGGATCGCCATAGATACCCCCCTTGATCGGCTTCCGGGGCAGGCGCTATGGAACCAAGTCGTAAAGTATCGGTCCTTGATAGTAGGGATATGATTTTTTTTAAAATGAGTCTCCTGAAGTATAAGTATTCGTACCTTAAGCTTGTGCATTCCATACAGGATTTGTGACCTTTTCTGGGGCGTGTTAAGTCCCCTGGCGTTCAGGGATCCCATAGTAATCTTTGGGTGTATTGTTGCCTGAGTCGTACCACCTCCCTCCTGTCTGAGATGGCCGCGAATGCTAAAGTAGATCTAAGTTATCAAAGACATATAGATAGTGGATAGAAGAAATAAATAATTAGACACGTATTCAGTTAATTGCGATATCAGGGTCAATATTTGTCAATGCGTAGCATGTCTTTGAAGCCCGAAGTGGTGTGTTCTATGTAGGATACCTTCTTATATCCTAAGATATATAATGGAGGAATATATTAACTGCCAATACCGTTCAACGGGTTATGGCTCCTCCGTAGGATTCATAAGCTATGCGCGATATGGAGTGAGACCCCCTCCTCCGACACAACCATCAGTTGTCTCCCCTCAACTGAGGGGGACAAATGTAAACTTTAACTGTGAATTAACAAATTAACCGAAACATTTCATATAACGAGGTAGCGCCAGGATATGGTTTGCTATCCTTGTTCTATTGCCACTGGCATCTCTAAATTCCCCAACAGGCCCTGAATGAAAGCTACACCAGGCTTAAACCATATCACAGGGGTACCGGATGTCACAGACGAGTCAATGATTCCGTTCCGTGATACTATTCAAATGTTGATAAACTGGAGTTTAGACACCCATTTGCGCTCCTTTCCCCCATAAGAATGAAACCAAATGTATCCTGCAATCCCCTTCCCCCACCCAAACAGGCAGTCATGGAACCCGCTCTATCATGGTTCTCTCCCATCTTCATTGTCTCTGGGATCACGCTCTTCACTGTCCAGTTCTCATGGTCCTCTCCCTTCTTCATAGCCTCCGGGATCACGCCCTTCTCTGTCCAGTCTTCTGCCTGCTCTCCTCTGCCTTTGAGGGAGAGGTTGCCTCGGAGGATCTGCTCCCCTATACTGCAGCGGCAGAGAAGGCCAATCTGTGATTTCCACCCTTGGGATGTTAAGCGCCGCCGAAAAAGCAGGGATGCCATTCGGGTGACTCAGCAGGTGAACCCTGCCCTCTTTTTGGACACGTAGGCGGAACGGAAACCCCCAAGTGTATGATATATCATTCTGGCGTAGGACGTCCAGTAATGGGCGGAGCGCTCTCCTCCTCTGCAGAGTCCACCGAGATAGATCAGGCAATAGCTGGATCCTGCTGTCCTTGTATTTTATAGTGTTCTCTATTCTTGCCTTGGACATCACTTCATCCTTTATTTGGTAACTATGCACCCGGCATATCACATCACGTGGAGGAGCCTGGTTATGAGGTCTTGGGCCCAACGCCTTATGAGCCCGGTCTAGTTCAAGAGGTGACTCCTGTGGTCGCTGCAGAACAGAGTTAAATACTTGCTGTAGTGCGCTGCTTATGTCTTTGGATGCCACTGTTTCTGGTAGCCCCCGAACCCTAATATTGTTCCGCCTTCCCCTATTTTCGGCATCGTCAAGCATATCTGCCAGCATTTGAATGTGATAGGATTGATCTGCAAGCATCTCATCCTGAGCATCCAATCTGGCTGTCAGTGCCGCGATATCTTGGTCATGTACATTAACCTTTTCATTGCACTGTTGTAGCTCATCCCTCAAGGTTGATAATTCTGCCTTATACGACGTCTCTAGGCGGATCACATATTGTTCCATGTCCTGTCTGGTGGGCATATCACGTAGTCTAGCATTCAACAAACCCAGATCGAGTCCTGGAATCAATTGTGTGTTATATCCATAGCCCAATGAATCATATGCAGGGTAGCAGTGAGAGGGCATCGCCAGTGGGGCCTGAGTTAGTGTGAGGCAACCCTCCTGAAATGGTTGGCCGCCCCCCACAGTTACGACAACAGGGGCTGTGATGTGCTGTGAGGATTCAGAGAAGCTTCTGGGGTGGGGGGACGCGGGGCTCTGAGATGAGCCTTCATTGTAATCCATGTCACAATCTTCCTCTTCTGTCCTATGTTCTTCCCCATCTTCCTGTATCTCCTCTGTAACTGCCAGCGCTAAACCCAGTTCTCCCCGCCAGCGCCATCTTGGCGTGCTGCTGGAAGTGATTGATGTCCTCCCTCATGCTCCCCAGTGCCAAAAGCAGCATCTCCGCTGTGTCTCACCTCCTGTGTCACTGATCCGTTGGCCCTGCTTCCCGTCCCTGCTTGTGCTGTGTCAGCGTCTGCTGCAGCGTCTGCTGCCTCCTTCTCGTCCCCCGCCGCCATGTTTCTCAGGCCTTCTCCTCTGTCTGGGTCGACCAAGAATTTTGTTATCTGTTGAGCGGTGGGCTCTGTCACCGCCAAGGGGGCTCCCCCGTTTCCCTTCTTCTTCCTGGCACCCATAATGGTGCTGTGGGGGTCCGGAATCGTGCGATGATATGATTTTTAGTCGGTTTTATGGAGGGAGCTCCTCTGCCTGCTTCCTCACTCCACCGCAGCCATGCCTCGCCCCTATATGAGTTTTTTCTTGCAGTACCATATATTGTCATTCAGAAAGTAAGGAGAGCAGTGTGAGCAGCCTCTTCTTTGCCTCAGCATTAATGGTATCTCCAGTACTAGATCCTAGATCAGAAAGAGAGAATGGATGGACAGCAGTGAGAGCAGCCTCTTCTTACCTCAGAACCCCTGATACAGTGGGGAAAATAAGTATTTGATATATTCAGGGCAGTGCAAACGGTAAGCCAAACCACCTTCTCTGACTCCTCGATTTCACTGACTTCCGATTCCGACTCCGACTTACTGCCTCACTACTGAACATGTACATGAAGTGCAGCACAGATTCATCGCAACTACAAGCCGAGATCCTTAGATCAGGAACAGGACAGACATTTATAGGACATTTTATCATTTTCCCAAATTATTATGAAAACATTTACAGCACATCCTGCACTGAACTACTTAATCCAATTTATTGTATACTTTAGGAGTCAGAGTCGATCCATTTTATATCATCTCCTCCAAAATGGACACCGACTCCACGACTCTGTCTCCACAGCCCTGGATATACTGCCGATTTTGCAAGTTTTCCCACCTACAAAGAATGGAGAGATCTGTAATTTTTATCGTAGGTACACTTCACCTGTGAGAGACAGAATCTAAAAATAAAAACCAGAGAATTACAATGCATGATTTTCAAATAATTAAATTGCATTTTATTTCATGAAATAAGTATATGATCACAAACCACCCAGCAAGAATTCTGGCTCTCACAGACCTGTTAGTTTTTCTCTAAGAAGCCCTCCTACTCTGTCCTCACACTCAATCACACGCCAACCTCTCCACCATGGCCAAGTCCAAAGAGCTGTCTAAGGACACGAGGGACAAAATTGTCAACCTACACAAGGCTGGAATGTGCTGCAGGACAATATGCAAGCAGCTTGGTGAAAAAGCAACAACTGTTGGCTCAATTATTAGAAATTGGAAGAAAACAAAAGATGACTGTCAATCTTCCTTTGTCAGGGGCTCCATGCAAGATATCGCCTCGTGGGGTAAGGATGATTCTTAGAGGTCGGTAATCAGCCCAGAACTACATGGGAGGACCTGGTCATTGGAGCTTGGACCACATTCTCAAACATTACCGATAGTAACACACTACGCCGTCATGGATTAAATCCTGCAGGTGCCCCTGCTGATGCCAGCATATGTTCAGGTCGGTTTGAAGTTCGTCAATGACCATCTGGATGAACCAGAAAAGGCATGGGAGAATTTCATGTGGTCAGATGAGACCAAAATACAAATTTTTGGTATCAACTCCACTCACGGTTTTTGTAGGAAGAAGAAGAATGTGTACAACCCCAAGAACACAATCCAAACCGTAAAGCATGGTCGGGGAAACATCATTATTTGGGGTGCTTTTCTACAAAGAGGACAAGATGACTGCACCGTATTGAAGGGAGGATGGATGGGGTCATGTATTATGAGATTTTGGCCAACAAACTCCTTCCCTCAGAAAGAGCATTGAAGATGGGTCATGGCTGGGTCTTAGAGCAAGACATTGACCCGAAACACACAGCCAGGGCAACTAAGGAGTGGCTCTGTTAGAAGCAATTCAAAGTCTTGGAGTGGCCAAGCCAATCTTCAGACTTGAACCAAATCGAAAATCTTTGGAAGGAGCTGAAACTCAATGTTGCCCAGCATCAGCCCTGAAACCTGAAAGATCTGGACAAGATCTGTATGGAGGAGTGGGCCAAATTCCCTGCTGCAGTGTGTGCAAACTTGGTCAAGAGCTATAGGAAACGACTGACCTCTGTAATTGCAAGCAAAGTTTTCTGTACCAAATATTAAGTTCTGTTTTTCTATTGTATCAAATACTTATTTCATGCAAATTAATTATGTACAAATCATACAATGTGATTTTCTGGAATTTTTTTAATATTCTGTCTTTCACAGTTGAAGTGTACCTACAATAAAAATAACAGACCTTTCCATTCCTTGTAGGTGAGAAAAGTTGCAAAATCGGCAGTATACAGTATAGCAAATTCTTAGTTTCCCCACTGTATATCCAGTAGTAGATCAGAATATTCACTGTGAACATATTTTCCTACACATGAAAAAGGGCAGAGCTTCCTACTGCACAACCACTTGTCTTACCACCTGTCAGTGTGTTCGTGGCCATTTTAATTCTATAGTGATTAGGTCCCTAGACAGAACGATTGTGATTTGCTAATCCAAAGTATTTTTCTATAATGACATTTCCTTCAAAATGTTTTTTTTTTGTATTCCCAGAGAACACCTTTAAGAAGCAAAAGCATATTAAAAGACATTATACAGGAGGTTAGAGCAGTGCAGATTGGAATCCAGCCTTAAGGTACTGTCACACTTGACGCGGTCAGGATCGCTGGTACATCGCTAAGTGGTCGCTAGTGAGCTGCCACACAGGCAGATCTCACCAGCGACATCGCTGGGGACGGGGGTCGCTACTTACCTGTCACACTAGGCGATCCTGCATCCTCCCGCCCGGCTCCACGCTCGTCTCTCCACAGGAAGCGCCGCAGGAAGCTGACGACGAGAAACAGTTCTGGACGTTCTCGCGCGATCAGCGATAACCAGCGGGGGAGCGGGTTGTAGGTAAGTATCAGACACAGCGATATCGCTAGCAATATCGCTATAACGTCACAAGTTATAGCGATATTGCTAGCGATATCGCTTAGTGTGACAGTACCTTTAGAGTGAAATAAACTCCTAAGAGTAAGCAGCAGCAGGGGTCTGTGTGTCTCTCTCTGACTGCTTTTTCGCTTCTCGCATCTCTCTCTCCCCTAACCTTATCATAGACTCAGATATTTTTATTCCGCAGTGTTGCATATGCTACAGACACAGGACTAGTCCACCTGGACGTTTCTTGCCCCAGACAAGTCCAGCCTTGGATCCCCTAATTATATTCCCCTGGGCGTGACTGACAGCCAGAGGCGGCGTCAGCACCTGGGCAAGTGCGGGGGCCCTGAGCAAGTGGGTGGCCCAATCATCGTTGGGGACACCGGCACGCTATGGGGGCCAGGTGTCTGTGCCGGTGCCCGCAAGTGGGCCTCCCGCCTGCTTCAGGCCCCGGTACTTGTGATGCTTACCTCTCGGCTCCATCACTGCGGTGTCTTCTGTCTTCTCACTGTGACTTTCAGATCAGAAGGCGCGGTGACATCACGTCTGTGCGCCCTCTGCCTGAACAGTAAGTGCAGAGAGCTGGAAGATGCTGACGCGGTGGAGCGATGAGAGTCCAGAGCAGAGCAGCGTCCTTTGACGAGAGGTGATTCTTTTATTGTTTTTAATGTTTGGAGTATTATACACTGCTCAAAAAAATAAAGGGAACACTTAAACAACAGAATATAACTCCAAGTAAATCAATTTCACATGCTGTTGTGCAAATGGAACAGACAACAGATGGAAATTATTGGCAATTATCAAGACACACTCAATAAAGGAGTGGTTCTGCAGGTGGGGACCACAGACTACATCTCAATACCAATGCTTTCTGGCTGATGCTAGGTCACTTTTGAATGTTGGTTGTGCTTTCACACTCGTGGAAGCATGAGATGGACTCTACAACCCACACAAGTGGCTCAGGTAGTGCAGCTCATCCAGGATGGCACATCAATGCGAGCTGTGGCAAGAAGGTTTGCTGTGTCTGTCAGCGTAGTGTTCAGAGGCTGAAGGCGCTACCAGGAGACAGGCCAGTACACCAGGAGATGTGGAGGGGGCCATAGGAATCATAGAATCATAGAATCGTAGAGTTGGAAGGGACCTCCTGGGCCATCTGGTCCAACCCCCTGCTCAAAGCAGGATTCGCTAAATCATCCCAGTCAGATGTCTGTCCAGCCTCTGTTTGAAGACTTCCATTGAAGGAGAACTCACCACTTCTCGTTGCAGCTGGTTCCACTCATTGATCACTCTATCAAAAAGTTTTTTCTAATATCTAATCTGTGTCTCCTCCCATTCAGTTTCATCCCATTGCTTCTAGTCTTTCCTTGTGCAAATGAGAATAAAGTTGATCCTTCTACAATGTGACAGCCCTTTAGATATTTGTAGATAGCTATTAAGTCTCCTCTCAGTCTTCTCTTTTGCAAACTAAACATTCCCAAATCCTGCAACCTTTCCTCATAAGACAGGGTTTGCAGACCGGTCACCATTCTGGTCGCTCTTTTCTGAACTTGCTCCAGTTTGTTGATGTCTTTTTTAAAATGTGGTGCCCAAAACTGGACACAATATTCCAGATGAGGTCTGACCAAAGAAGAGTAGAGGGAAATAATGACTTCACGTGATCTAGACTGTATGCTTCTGTTAATACATCCTAGAATTGCATTTGCCTTTTTTGCTGCTGCATCACACTGTTGACTCATATTCAGTCTGTGATCTATTAGTATACCTAAGTCTTTTTCACATGTGCTGTTGCTTAGCCCTATTCCTCCCATTCTGTATATGCTTTTTTCATTTTTATTGCCCAGATGTAGCATTTTTCCCTGTTAGTTGCTGCCCACTTCTCCTCCAGTCTATTTATATCTTTTTGAATCCTCTCTCTCTCTTCTCTAGTATTAGCTATCCCTCCTAGCTTTGTGTCATCAGCAAATTTAATCAATTTACCCTCAATTCCTTCATCTAAATTGTTGATAAAGATGTTGAACAATACAGGGCCGAGGACAGAGCCCTGTGGTACCCCACTTGAGACATTCTTCCAACTGGATGTGCAGCCATTTACGACCACTCTTTGGGTCCGATCACTAAGCCAGTTATGAATCCACCTAACAGTTGCCTTGTCCATTCCATACTTAGTCATTTTTTCAATAAGGATTGTATGAGATACTTTGTCAAATGCTTTGCTGACGTCAAGATTTACTATATCTACAGCATTTCCTTGATCCACCCAATCAGTGATTCCGTCATAGAAGGAAATTAAGTTAGTCTGACATGACTTCTTAGTTACAAACCCATGCTGACTCTGTTTAATCACTTCATTCTTATCCAGGTACTGACATACATGTTGTTTAATAATTTGCTCAAAGATCTTTCCTGGTATAGAAGTCAGACTCACCGGCCTATAGTTGCCTGGGTCCACCTTCTTCCCCTTTTTGAAGATAGGAACAACATTTGCTCTTCTCCAGTCTTCTGGCACTTCTCCTGTTCTCCAAGAATTTTCAAAGATTATGGAGAGGGGTTCAAAAATTTCTTCTGCTATCTCCTTCAGTACTATGGGGTGTAATTCATCTGGACCTGGAGACTTGAATTCATTTAGGTTAGCTAAGTGATTCCTCACTATATTTCTGTTTATAGATATCCTGGATTCTTCTATTCCCTTAATAGGACAGTGAAGAACAGTTGATGTTACATTTCCTTTCTGAGAGAAAACAGATGCAAAATAGGAATTTAAAAGTTCGGCCTTCTCAACATCCTGTCTTACCATTTCATCATTTTCATCCTGTAAAAATCCTATAGCATCTTTGACTTTTCTTTTACTTTTGACATATCCCCAAAATCCTTTATTATTGCTTTTGACATCTCTTGCAAGCCTCAATTCATTGTCAGCTTTAGTTAAAATGATTTGTGCCCTGCAGGTTCTGCAGACAGCATTATATTCTTCTTTAGATATGCCTCCCTCTTTCCATTTTATAAACATTTTTTTCTTCCTTTTTAGCATGTGCTTAAGTTCTGTGTTCATCCATCCTGGCTTCCTTTAAATGCTTCCTATTCTTCCCTCTTTTCGGAATTGTTAACAATTGTGCGTTGAGAATTTCATTTTTCAAGATTTTCCATCCTTCTTGGACATTTTTGTCTTTAAGGATATCCAGCCATTGGATCCCTCCAATTCTCTTTCTGAATCCCTTAAACTCTGCCTTTCTGAAATCTAGCCTTGACGTCTGAGTCTTCACAGGTCTTCCTCCTCTAGTTATCCAAAATTCTAAAATAGCATGGTCGCTACCTCCTAGGGTCCCAGCCACTTTTACCTCCTCAACTATTTCCTCCCTGTTTATAAGGATTAGATCCAAGGTAGCAGTTCCCCTTGTTTTCTCCCCTACCTTTTGGAAGATAAAGTTGTCAGCAAGAGAGGATAAGAATTTCCTTGACCTGTTAGTTTTGCCTGAGAGAGATTCCCAACAAATGTCTGTATAGTTGAAATCTCCCATGAAAACTATGTCATATTTTTTGGAGAACTTAGCCATTTGATGCATAAAGAGTTCATCCATATCTTCAGCTTGCACAGGCGGCCTGTAGTAAATGCCTACAATGGTGTGCTTTCCATTGTTCTGTCCTTGTATTCTTACCCAAACAGTTTCCACAGAACTCCCAGTCTCTGAAGCTTCAATCTCTGTGCAGATATACGCGTTTCTAACATACAATGCGACACCTCCTCCTCGTTTATCAAGTCTGTTTCTTGCAAATAAGTTGTATCCTTCTAGTCTTGTATTCCAATCATGTGTATTGTCCCACCAAGTTTCAGTGATTCCAATGACATCATATTTCTTTTCGTGTGTTCCTCGTTAGAGTTGAGCGACTTTTGTTTTTTTAGGGTCGCGTTTCGTTTCGTGAAACCCGACTTTTCCAAAAGTCGGGTCGAGCAAGATCGTCCGATTATAGGGAAAAGTCGGGGTCGTCCCGAAACACGAAGCCCAATGTAAGTCAATGGGGAATAAAAGTCGGCAGTGAGAGGAGGACAGGAAACACACCTACAGTGCCCATTTGAATGCCAAAAGCATCAATTCTTCTTACTTAAGCTTGTCAACCTTAATTAACTTTATAATACAAGTTACTCACTGAAAAATGGGGGTTATTTGGCTAAAGTTGTGGGGGGGGGGCTGGCTCCAGGTTTTCATGTGCCCTGGGCGAAAGAGCGCCCCTTTAACACATACCACAACTCATCATGCTCCGATACGGCAGAGAAATAGCGGTATAGTACAATGAAAAATACTTCACTTTTTACATCTCATGACAAGGCCCATCTATTTCTCCATACAGAATCATTGGTCCCATAAAATGTTTGAAACAGTATATGATGAGCTCCACATAATGCTACAGTATATGTTGGTCCCCATGGATGAAGCTCCACTGTCTTATGGGCCCAAATAATGCTCCAAACATAATGGGCCCCATTTCTAATGCTCTAGTGTATAATGGGCCCTGTAAATGCTGCTCCAGTGTCTGATGTCCACCTTTGGAATGTTCCAGTGTATGGTGGGCCCCATCTATCATTCTCCAGAGTATAGTGCTCCCCAAAAATTGCTGTCCCAACATTGAAAACAATCAAATAAGTCTCCTCGCTAGGGAATCCCTGTACTAGTCTGGACTCCTCGTCGTCCCCATCTTCCATCTCACTGCACAGTATTTCAACCTTGCAAGTGCTGTGATCCTGAGCAAGCAGGGGGGGCACACTCGTTGGCGACGGCACTGGCACAGGGCCTCTGATAGTACGGTGGTGTGTCTGATGGCGGGTGGGCCGAACCTGCACTTTCATCTGCAGCTTCCTCTTTGTCACCGTGTAAGATGGAACTGTATATGGGAAGGGTAACCTGAGTTTCATCAGGGTCAGATTCAGGCCGTGTAGCGTGCGAGGGGAATGTAGTGGTCTGGGTCAATGTACCAGCAGATTCATCGAGCAGTGGCTGGGCATCAGTGCACTTGTGTCGCCCCCAGGAGTACGGTCGCCACAGTGGCATTACCTTCTTCCTAGGGAGTGTGATGTCATGCTTGGGAGCAACGAACGATCTCTCTAGCAGGTTAACTGATTGGGCGGCGTTATTCCCACGAGTCATGACCCTCCAAACAGCGTTCATGAAGGCAAAGTGTTTGTTTTACGTGGGCAGTATGGTTGCAAAGCTGAACCTTAAAGGAATGTCCAGAAGAGCACCACCAGGAGTGGAGCCTACGGTTAAATTCGACTCCACTTGGGAAACCTCAACCATGCCAGCTACAGAACAGATGCACACATTGCAAGCTTAATTCCGTTAACGAACGAGACTCCGTCATGCCCCGCGGTCCGAGTCCGGCTTACTAGAGGGACACGTGAGGCTCTGGAACATGAGATTGGCCAATAACTGGTGTGTCATGCCCTTACATGTCCGTGGCTGCATGTGCGCTACACTGAAAAGGCCAGCGTTTGTCGCTTACATGTGCAGATAACCCGCTGAACAACGTTAGTGATGGGGATCACTGATTACAATTATTACCCGCGAACAATGATTTCCCAGTAAGTGCAGGTCAACTGCAGTTCCGGAATTAGGCCTAACCGTCATTCCTGAAAAAATGAAAAACTTACGTGTGCAAACCACAGGTGCTGTAGCTTGCTTAACAGCTCGCCAGCCGTTCTCACGCCCAGTATGGATTACACGTGATTGCACAAAGGTTAGAAAGGGTACCGTATCCCCAGATAACATGTATGGATAGCGTACACATTCAAAATATATGTCTCAGGAGGCAGGCTCAGACGGTGTTAGGCCCAGTATGGATTGCACGTGATTGCACAAAGGTTAGAAAGGGTACCGTATCCCCGGATAACATGTATGGATAGCGTACACATTCAAAATATATGTCTCAGGAGGCAGGCTCAGACGGTGTTAGGCCCAGTATGGATTGCAAGTGATTGCACAAAGGTTAGAAAGGGTACCGTATCCCCGGATAACATGTATGGATAGCGTACACATTCAAAATATATGTCTCAGGAGGCAGGCTCAGATGGTGTTAGGCCCAGTATGGATTGCACGTGATTGCACAAAGGTTAGAAAGGGTACCGTATCCCCGGATAACATGTATGGATAGCGTACACATTCAAAATATATGTCTCAGGAGGCAGGCTCAGACGGTGTTAGGCCCAGTATGGATTGCACGTGATTGCACAAAGGTTAGAAAGGGTACCGTATCCCCGGATAACATGTATGGATAGCGTACACATTCAAAATATATGTCTCAGGAGGCAGGCTCAGACGGTGTTAGGCCCAGTATGGATTGCACGTGATTGCACAAAGGTTAGAAAGGGTACCGTATCCCCGGATAACATGTATGGATAGCGTACACATTCAAAATATATGTCTCAGGAGGCAGGCTCAGACGGTGTTAGGCCCAGTATCGATTGCACGTGATTGCACAAAGGTTAGAAAGGGTACCGTATCCCCGGATAACATGTATGGATAGCGTACATATTCAAAATATATGTCTCAGGAGGCAGGCTCAGACGGTGTCAGGCACTGTATGGATTTGACGGCCCAGATTACACAGCGGAGGAGCAGGGAGAGGTAAAGATTGCAAATGCTGGGGCCCTGCCCAAGCAAGGGGGGCCCACTCGTGGGCGTCGGTACTGGCACTGGGCCCCTCATAGTACAGCGGTGTGTCTGACGGCGGGTGTGCACCACCACTGTCAGAGACACTTGATTGCACTATGAGGGACCCTGTGCCAGTGCCCGCGCCCAAGAGTCGGCCTACCCACCTGTCCAGGGCAACGGCACTCGCACGGTGTCGTGCGCTAGGTGGTGACCCCGGCCATGGGGGGGGAGGCAGCACAGTTAGGGAGTTTTAGAAAGTGGCATATGTTGATGTTGGACATTCAGCTGATGCAAAAGGCGAAATAGGTCAAGTCTCAGGAAGAGGTGGACCAAAGCAAGCCATTTTTCTGTCACCCTATGTGTCATCAGGGGAAGGTGGGACAAAATCCTTGGAAACCCATGCATGGTTCATTTTAATGAAGGTTAGATCATCCACATTTTGGGTTGACAGACGGGTCCTTTTTTCTGTCAGGATTGATCCAGCTGCACTGAAGACTCTTTCCGATAGCACACTTGCAGCTGGGCAAGCGAGCTCCTGTAAGGCATATTGTGCCAATTCAGGCCAGGTGTCCAGTTTAGCGGCCCAATAGTCAAAGGGGAATGACCTGTGTGGGAGAACATCGATATGGGAGGAAAAGTAGTTTGTAACCATGGTTGACAACTGCTGTCTCCTGTCACTTTCCATCGATGCAGTATTACCAGTTGTGTGAGCGGTATTTGAAAAATCAGTCCACAACATTGTCATGAAACCCCTGTCTCCAACGCCACTTCTGCTGTGTGCACCACGAACACCCCTGCCAAGCTGCCCCCGGCCCGTACGGCTCGTGTGAGAACCATCACCGCTGCTGTGTGCTGGGAATGCCTCAAGCAACCGATTTACCAGAGTTGCTTGTTTATTAGCCAATATTAGGTCAAAGTTCTCCTGTGGCATGATGTTTTGTAATTTGCCTTTATAGCGTGGATCCAGTATGCTGGCCAACCAGTAGTCGTCATCGTTCATCATTTTGGCAATGCGGGGGTCCCTTTTTAGGATCCGCAAGGCATAATCTGACATGTGGGCCAATGTTCCCGGTGTCAATGATGCACTGCGAGTGCTGGTTGGAGGAGCACTTTCTGGCAAATCCACATCCCTCCAGTCACGCACAAACCCTGTACCAGACCTTGCCACGCCAACATTTTCACTTGCCCCACGAGATGCATCCTCCCCCCCAAGTAATCATTCCCATCATCATCCTCCTCCTCCTCTTCTTCCTCCACCTCGTCCAGGAGAGGTCCCTGAGCAGACAATGGCTGAATGTCATCAAGGATTCCCTCCTCCTCTTCCTCCTCATCAACATTGGCTGCAGACGCCTGCTCCTTAAGGTGCGTCAAAGTTTGCATGAGCAGACGCATAAGTGGGATGCTCATGCTTAGGATGGCGTCGTCTGCGCTTACCAGCCGTGTGCATTCCTCAAAACACTGAAGGACTTTACAGAGGTCTTTCAGCTTCGACCAATGCACACCTGTCAACTCCATGTCTGCTCTCAAAGTGCCTGGCCGTGTATCCTCCCACAAATGCATTATGGCCTGCCTCTGCTCGCACAGCCGCTCCACCATGTGCAGGGAGGAGTTCCACCTTGTTGCAATGTCGATAATGAGGCGGTGGTTGGGAAGGTGGAGCAATCGCTGCAGCTTCTGCATACGAACGGAGTGTACAGGCGACCGGCGGATGTGCGCGCACAGTCTTCGCACCTTCTGGAGCAGGGCTGTTAACTCCGGATAATTTTTGAGGAAGCACTGCACCACCAGGTTCAAGGTGTGAGCCAAGCATGTGGCTGAGTTTTGAAAGGGCTATGGCTGCCACAAAATTACGGCCGTTATCACTAACTACCTTGCCTGCCTCAAGATGTACACTGCCCAGCCATGACTCAGTTTGTCGCTTCAAGTACTCGGCCAGCACCTCGGCGGTATGTCTGTCGCCCAAACACATCATCTGCAACACAGCCTGCTGACACTTTCCACTAGCTGCTCGATAGGGGGACACATCGTGTGCAACAGTGGCAGCTGCAGATGGAGTGCTCGTACGACTGCGCTCTGTGGACGAGCTTTCGCTTCTGGAGGAGGAGGAGGAGGAGGGTGGAATGCCTACAGCCAACTGTTTCCTATACCGTGGGCTAGGCAGCACTGTCCCACCACCGCAGTTGTGAGGTGCACCTTTCTGCTCACTGACTGCTTGAGTGCATGGACAATGCGGTCTTTCACATGATGGTGGAGGGCTGGGATGGCTTTGCGAGAGAAGAAGTGGCGACTGGGTAGGTCATAGCGTGGTACTGCATAGGCCATGAGTTCGCGGAAAGCTGTGCTTTCCACCAACCGAAAGGGCATCATCTCAAACGAGATTAGTTTGGCAATGTGGGCGTTCAAACCCAGTGTACGCGGATGAGAGACTGAGTACTTTCTTGACCTACTCATAGTGTCTGGGAGGGTGAGCTGGACTTGAGAGCTGCATATGGTGGAAGTAGCGGTGGACAGGGCGGACTGAGAGAGGGTTGATGATGGTGATGGAGTTGGTGTTCTTTCTGATGGCCTAGAATCAGTCTTTCGTTGATATAACAGTGGGATTCCCTGACTGCTGTGGCCTTGCAACGACACCTCAACATTTGCTGCTGTGCTAACCGGTGGGCTTACAGTGGGGGAAACAATGTAGCGTTGATGACTACCTTCGTTGTGATCAGTTGCACATGTGGCACTTGAGGTTTGGTGTTGTGTCCACGCTTGCAAGTGCATGCTGGTTAAATGTCTAAGCATGCAACTGGTATTCAAATTTTTCAGATTTTTCCCTCGGCTAAAGGTCTTTGCGCACTTCTTACAGATAACCTTGGCCTGATCATGAGGATTTTGTTCAAAAAAGTGCCACACTGCACTCTTCCTACTTTGGCAGACATTTTGCGGCCTAGCACGCTGTGATCTTTTGACCCTCTGGACAAGCTGTCCAGCAACTCTTTTGATGTTTGGAACCTGTCTTTGGAGTGCTCCGGGCCTGCCAGATAACAGCTGTTGCGATGTCGATGTCTGCTGTGGATGCTCCTCATCTGAGCTATTGGAAGCAGCACCCTCTTCCCCCAATGGATGCCAATCTGAGTCAACAACTGGGTCATCCATCACCTCCTCTTCTATGTCATGTGCACCTTCCTCTGTGTCACCGTGTATGGTGGTATAGTGTGCGGGAAGGGGCACCTGAGTCTCATCAGGGTCAGAATCTGGCTCTGTACACTGCAAGGACAATGTAGTGCTCTGAGTGAATGTACCAGCAGAATCATCCATCAGCGGCTGTGCATCAGTGCACTCCATGTCAGATTCATCTTGGCCTGGGTAATTCACCATTTCACTTGATAATCCAGGCATGGTATGTGAAAACAGCTCCATGGAGTAATCAGTAGTATGGCCTGCGTCATCCTTCAATCTTGGTTGGGGTGAAGGACACAAGGAAAGGTGTGGTTCATGAACATGAGCCTCCAATGACGACTCAGTGCTTTTACTTTTTACAACTGAAGAAGAGGAGGCGATAGAGCTGGAGGCTGAGTCAGCAATGTAAGAAGCAGTTTGCGGAGCAGTGGGTAAACAGCAATGCCAGCCTGTCAGGAAGCCTTAGAAGGCAGCCCAACAACCAACACCACTGATACACCACTATATAGCCTCCCCTTGCACTGCACACACAGTGACTGGTGTGTTGTGCAGGCCAAATCGCTAGCAGCAGAAGCAGTTTTTTGGTCTTCTTCCCTGCCTAACGCTCTCCCTACAGAATCAGCAGCAACCTCTCCCTATACTGAGATCGGCAGAAGTAAGATGGCGGTCGGCGTGCACGCCCTTTTATACCCCCTGTGACGCCCACCAAAGCAAGCCAATCACTTGCATGCCCTTCTGAAAGATGGTGGTGACCCGTGCCTATGTCATCACGTTGCCCACAGTGTCCGTGGATCCTGATTGGCTGAAAAAGAGCGCAAAACAAACTTTTGAAACGCGACTTTGGCGCGTAAGTCGCCGACCTCGTGGCCGACCTCATCCTAGGGTCGGGTTTCGTTTCATGAAACCCGACTTTGCCAAAAGTCGGCGACTTTTGAATTTTTTCAACCCGTTTCGCAAAACTCTATTCCTCGTTTATCAAGTCTGTTTCTTGCAAATAAGTTGTATCCTTCTAGTCTTGTATTCCAATCATGTGTATTGTCCCACCAAGTTTCAGTGATTCCAATGACATCATATTTCTTTTCGTGTGTTGGTAGTTCCAATTCTCCTTGTTTGTTGCCCATGCTTTGTGCATTAGTATAAAAACATTTTAGTTTGTGATTGGTTTCTCTTTCTCCAATATTTGTATTAATTAGATTCTTTTGTCTTTGTTCTTCCTTTCCACTTCTAATAGCAGAGTTCTCAATAGCATTTGTCAGGTGTTTGGCTTTTTATGGTCTTGTGCTTCCCTTCCCAGCAACAACCCAGCAGCAGGACCGCTACCTCAGCCTTTGTGCAAGGAGAAACAGGGGGAGCACTGCCAGAGCCCTGCAAAATGACCTCCAGCAGGCCACAAATGTGCATGTGTCTGCACTAAGGGTTAGAAACCGACTCCATGAGGATGGTCTGAGTGCCCGACGTCCACAGATGGGGGTTGTGCTCACAGCCCAACACCATGCAGGACGCTTGGCATTTGCCACAGAACACCAGGATTGGAAAATTCACCACTGGTGCCCTGTGCTCTTCACAGATCAAAGCAGGTTCACACTGAGCACGTGACAGACGTGACAGAGTCTGGAGACGCTGTGGAGAGCGATCTGCTGCCTGCAATATCCTTCAGCATGACTGGTTTGGCAGTGCAGTGAGCATGGTTTCAGCGGCTTTCCGTAGCTGGATGTTAGGAGTCAGGTTCCTGCGTCTGCTCTGCAGGAATCCAGACCCTTACATTCTGCGGTCTCTTGCTCTTTATCTACCGCAGAGGAGATTGCCTTGCAGCAAATCTCTCCAGGGGCTAAGTCCCTCTGTCCTCCTACTGAGCATGCTCATGAGATGGTTTCCCACTGGAGATCGGGAGTCATGTGCTCAGGTCCTGCTCCAGATCTCATCGGTCCATCTCGGAGATCTGGAAGCTTCCGGAAGGTCCCGGCTGCTATAAAAAGCGCGCATGGCCGTTCCGCCAGGCGCTAGTATAGACTATACTGCTATGTGTGAATGGTGACGGATGTATGATTCTGGTGACTGACTTATTATGAAACCCCTTCCCTCTGATATTACGCATGTGGTTAGGGAATTAGTTCAGTAGTCTGCGCCAGTCTGTGGCAAGCCTTAGGCCACTGTGCACACCGCACCTCTGCGCTAGCGTCCGACTTAGCGCCTGCTTTGTAACTGTGTCGTCCAGCGGCAGTGTCCTGCGCCGCTTTGCAGTTGCAGCCCTTCTTGGCGTTCGCAGTAGCGACGCCGCACACACGGTAGGTCTAGACGGACCCAGCCCCTCTGTCTTAGTTCCTGCTCCTGTGACCTTATACCGTGTGCACATTTACCTGAGGCCTGTGACTCTAACAGGCTCAGCCTTTTTGTATGTTTTTGTTGCAGCGCCTCTGTGTGTGAACAGACCCCGCTCTGCGCACTTCGGGTGAAGTTGAACCCGTGCGCATTATATCGCCATATTGCTCATCTGCCATTACTCAGCAGCGGTTGTAACACCTACTGCACGGTGGACCCCGAGCGACGAACGCACTTTATTCTTATTTTTATTTAGTGCGTTCTGCCGTTCCTAACACTGGATGACCTGGAGGTTGTCATGACAACCTCTGGGTCATCATGGCACAGATCGGGGCCAGTGATTACATCGCAGGGACGCTGATCTGAGGCAGAGGGAGCCCTCGACCCTCTGCCTCCCCCTGAACGCTGCAATCGCGCTCGATCGCAGCAGTCAGGAGGTTAACAGCCAGGGGCAGCGCGGACGCTGCTCTTGGCTGTCAGTGCAGGATGCTCAGCCACTGCAGCGCTTAGCTCCTGCATTGATCGGGCAGGAGATGCTGAAATTTCAGCATCTCCTGCCCAATCACGCTGTGTTTGGTCAGTCACATTGACTGAACAATCACAGCGCTCTGGGTGCGGGGGCCGACTGCAAGGGTCATAGACAGCTGTCGGCACTGAACTGTCACTGCGTGTTTACACAGTCCATCATGGTGCGGTAAATTACACCCAGCCATGATGGACTGTGCACATCAATAGACGTTAAGGTGTTAATGCGTTTACTTCACAGCATTTATGTCCAACTCATATAAACACAACACATGATATCCTCCGGATTGCAGCCGGGCACATGTCCTCTGGATTACAGTCACTAAACACACCAGTCCACATCTGACTTATTGCTGTGAGCGACTGCACCACCGTGTTAATGTCTCTTTGCTCACAGCTTTACACAGTACACAATATTCTTCGGTCTGCAGCCAGGCACCATATCCTCCAGTTTACATTCACTAAACACGCCAGTCCTCCTTCAGGCACAAGACAGTCTACCTCCAGTTCACCGCTGGGCACAAGACCGTCCACCTCCGAGCCCAGTTAACGTGGGCGACTGCACCGCTGTGTAAGCTGTGGGTGCCAGGCGTCTCAGCTCTTCTGGCTGTTTGGCTCCACTAGCCTGTGTTGCATCACACAGGTGGAGCGCTGCAGAGCCGACTGCTCTGTACTCCTCCAAACACCAGAGTGACACTGACTATGACACTAACACACCCAATCCCTATACTGCAGAGTTTTTAACTAGCAACCTGTGGCCTTCAGCCACATGGGAAACCCGGCCAGGAATGAAATGGACTGCAACACTACCATCTTGCAGTCTGTTTCAAAACACCAAAACCCAGAGCAGGTTTTCCCTAAATCTGCATTGGACAACCAGCATGTCCAAGACCTAAACTAACTTTAGCCTGCATTGCAAACACAGATACACCTGTGACAGCAATGCCCTATCATGGCCTCAATATGCCTTCGTGGGCAACCTGGGGGGAACAAACAGCGACCCCTACATGTAACACCAGTCACTGCCTCACAATATGCATGGACATATTTTATATAGCATGATTGTGCATATCTGCAGTGTGAGTGTATATATACACATGTACATACAGTTTATAGTATTATAGTGTATATCTGCAGTGTGTTTATATATATATATATATATACATACATATACTGTATACAGCTTACATACATATACTGTATACAACTCTGGCAAAAATTAGGAGACCACTGCAAAATTTTCAGTTTGTCTGATTCTTCTCTTTATAGGTATATTTTTGAGTAAAATGTAAATTGCTCTTTTATTCTATAAACTACTGACATGTCTTCAAATTTCCAAGCGCTAAATTTTGAATTTATTTTCAGAAAATGAGAAATGGTCAAAATAACTAAAAAATGCAGTGCTTGCAGACCTCAAATAATGCTAAGAAAACAAGTTCATAGTTATTTAGAAACAACAATACTAATGTTTTAACACAGGAAGAGTTCAGAAATCAATATTTTGTGGAATAACCATGATTTTTAATCACAGCTTTCATACGTCTTGGCATGGTTTCCACCAGTCTTTCACACTGATTTTTGGGTGACCTTATGCCACTCCTGGTACAAAAATTTAAGCAGTTCTTTGTTTGATGGCTTGTGACAATCCATCTACCCAGGGCCGGCTCCAGATTTTTGAGGGCCCCGGGCGAAAAAGTCTCAGTTGGCCCCCCCTTAACACATACCACGACTCATGCCGTGTGACATCCGTGGTGACGGCCAAAAACGGACTTCTCTCTGTGTGGATCACACGGACACACATGTGATCCACACGGACACTCGCTCTGTGGCATAACACGTTCATGTGATGGAGGCTACTGATTAGTAGTGTACGCATGAAAGAAAGAAGAGAGGGGAAATAAAGAACAGAGAAAGAAAGAGAAAGAATCGAAGGAAGAACAGAGAAAGATACAGAGAGAGAAAGAAAGAAAGAAAGAAAGAACATAGAAAGAACGAACAGAGAAAGAAAGAGAGAGAAAGAAAGAAAATAAAGAACAGAGAGAAAGAAAGGAAGAACAGAGAGAGAAAGAAAAGAACAGAGAGAAAGAGAAAGAAAGAGGGTAAAGAAAGAAAGAACAGATAGAGAAAGAAAGAAAGAGGGGAAAGAAAGAACAGAGAGAAAGAAGAAAGAAAGAAAAAGAACAAAGAGAATGAAAGAGTGGACAGAAAAAAAGAACAGAGAGAAAGAAAGGAGGAAAGAAAGAAAGAAAGAGAAAGAGGGGAATAAAGAACAGAGAGGGAGAGAAAAAAGGGGAAAGAAAGAACGGAGAGAGAAAAAGAGTTGACAGAAAAAAAGAACAGGGAGAGAGAGAAAAAGAAGGAGGGGAAAGAAAGAACAGAGAGGTAGAGAGAAAAAGAAAGAGGGGAAAGAACAGAGAGGAAGAGGGGAAAGAAAGAACAGAGAGAGAAAGAAAGAGAGGAAAGAGAGAACAGACAGAGAGAAAGAACAGAGACAAAAAGAAAGAAAGAAAGAGAACAGAGAGCGAAAGAACAGAGAGAGAGAAAAAAATGATTAGAGAGAAAGAACAGAGAGAGAAAGAAACAGAGAAAGAAAAATTCTATAAAGATACTATAGCAGCCCATTTCCCATTATAGTGCCCACCTGAGCCTCCTGGTGCAGGACATATCATGATCCGCTCACATGGCCGACATCCCCGATTCCAAGGCGATCTCGCTGTCCGCTGTCAGAGGAGGACACAGTGATGGATCTGAAGCATTCCCTGAAGTGCCTCCATGGTTCCGTCACAATTTCCTACTGAAATGACCTAATTTCTGGTCAGCTTCCAGCACGCCTCTTCCGGTAGAACGTTACGTGCAAGTTTTAAATTGCTCCTTGGGGCTCTGCTGTGTACTCCTGTGTCCCGCGGGGAAAGCATGCTCCCGGCTGGGGCAGTCTCTCTCTCAAAATCGGGACTGTCTCGCTGGATCCGGGACAGTTGGGACTCGGGAGGTATAAATGCTCCCCACCATACACCTCGTACACGCACGGCTCCGCTTTGTATGCCTCGTACACACACGGCTCCGCTCCGCACACCTTGTACACACGCAGCTTCACTCCGTACACCCCCGGCTCTGCTCCGCTCCATAAACACACGGCTCAGCTCCGTACACAGAGGGCTCCGTTCCGTACATCTCGTACACACACGGCTCTGCTCCATACACCTCGTACACACACGGCTTCGCTCCGTACACCTTGTACACACACGGCTCTGCTCCGTACAACTTGTTAAACCCCTCCCTGACCCCACACAAGTACACACACGGCTCTGCTACATCCACCTTGTAAAACCCCTCCCTGACCCCACACAAGTACACACACGGCTCTGCTACATCCACCTTGCAAACCCCTCCTGACCCCACACAAGTACACACACGGCTCTGCTACATCCACCTTGTTAAACCCCTCCCTGACCCCACACAAGTACACACACGGCTCTGCTACATCCACCTTGTAAAACTCCTCCCTGACCCCACACAAGTACACACACGGCTCTGCTACATCCACCTTGTAAACCCCTCCTGACCCCACACAAGTACACACACGGCTCTGCTACATCCACCTTGTAAACCCCTCCTGACCCCACACAAGTACACACACGGCTCTGCTACATCCACCTTGTTAAACCCCTCCTGACCCCACACAAGTACACACATGGCTCTGCTACATCCACATTGTAAAACCCCTCCCTGACCCCACACAAGTACACACACGGTTCTGCTACATCCACCTTGTAAAACCCCTCCTGACCCCACACAAGTACACACACGGCTCTGCTACATCCACATTGTAAAACCCCTCCCTGACCCCACACAAGTACACACACGGCTCTGCTACATCCACCTTGTAAAACCCCTCCTGACCCCACACAAGTACACACACGGCTCTGCTACATCCACCTTGTAAACCCCTCCTGACCCCACACAAGTACACACACGGTTCTGCTACATCCACCTTGTTAAACCCCTCCCTGACCCCACACAAGTACACACACGGCTCTGCTACATCCACCTTGTAAACCCCTCCTGATCCCACACAAGTACACACACGGCTCTGCTACATCCACCTTGTAAACCCCTCCTGACCCCACACAAGTACACACACGGTTCTGCTACATCCACCTTGTTAAACCCCTCCCTGACCCCACACAAGTACACACATGGCTCTG
This sequence comes from Dendrobates tinctorius, assembly GCF_039654945.1. Taxonomy (NCBI): domain Eukaryota; kingdom Metazoa; phylum Chordata; class Amphibia; order Anura; family Dendrobatidae; genus Dendrobates; species Dendrobates tinctorius. The sequence continues at coordinate 62,842,675 of NW_027361671.1, read as the reverse complement.
CTACATCCACCTTGTAAACCCCTCCTGACCCCACACAAGTACACACACGGCTCTGCTACATCCACCTTGTAAACCCCTCCTGATCCCACACAAGTACACACACGGCTCTGCTACATCCACCTTGTAAACCCCTCCTGACCCCACACAAGTACACACACGGTTCTGCTACATCCACCTTGTTAAACCCCTCCCTGACCCCACACAAGTACACACATGGCTCTGCTACATCCACCTTGTAAACCCCTCCTGACCCCACACAAGTACACACACGGCTCTGCTACATCCACCTTGTAAACCCCTCCTGACCCCACACAAGTACACACACGGCTCTGCTACATCCACCTTGTAAAACCCCTCCCTGACCCCACACAAGTACACACACGGCTCTGCTACATCCACCTTGTAAAACCCCTCCTGACCCCACACAAGTACACACACGGCTCTGCTACATCCACCTTGTTAAACCCCTCCTGACCCCACACAAGTACACACACGGCTCTGCTACATCCACCTTGTAAAACCCCTCCTGACCCCACACAAGTACACACACGGCTCTGCTACATCCACCTTGTTAAACCCCTCCCTGACCCCACTGTCCCACACATAAACGTTACCTCATCCATCCAGACCAGCACCATAATGAAAAGCGACCAGCACAGCAGAGTCCTGCTGCCGCCCTGATCATGTGACCCCTGACTCCTCCCCTCCTGTGACCTCATCACAGGTCCTGTGCTGGCACCGCACGCAAGATTACAGCCGAAGGAAGCGATGATCATTGCTGGCTGTAAGGGGCTGCGTCACTGCGTGAGTCCCTCTCGGAGGGCGCAGGATGGGGTCAGTACATGGGGGGCGTGGCGGCGGCCGGCGGGTATCCCAGACAGCGTGAGTGGGCCCTCCCATCTCGCCAGGGCCCCGGCACTTGCCCGGGTGCGCCAGGTGCTGACGCCGGCCCTGCATCTACCTCTTCATTACATTCCAGAGGTTTTCAATGGGGTTCAGGTCTGGAAATTGGGCTGTCCATGACAGAGATTTGATGTGGTGGTCCTTTATCCACACATTGATTGACCTAGCTGTGTGGCATGGCGCATTGCCTGCTGGAAAAAACAGTCCTCAGAGTTGGGGAACATGGGGAACACTGCCTGAGCAGAAGAAATCAGCTGTTTTTCCAGGATAACCTTGTATGCAGCTGGATTCATACGTTCTTCGCAAAGATTAACCTGCCCAATTCCAGCCTTGCGGAGGCATCCCCAGATCATCACCGATCTGCCACCAAATTTTACAGTGGGTGCAAGACACTGTGCCTTGTACGCCTCTCCAGATCTCCATCTAACCATTAGATAACCAGGTGTTGAGCAAAGCTGAAAATTAGACTAATCAGAGAAGATTACCTTAATCCAGTCCTCTATGGTCCAATCCTTGTGGTCTTTGGGAAACTTCAGCCTGGTTCTCCTTTGTTTCTCATTGATGAAAGGCTTTTTTCTAGCTGTACGTGACTTGAGCCCTGCCTATAGGAGCCTGTTATGAACTGTTCTTGCTGTGCACTTCATCCCAGCTGCCATTTACCATTCCTTTTGTAGGTCTCTTGATGTCATGCTGAGTGACTTTCGAATAAGATGATGGTCATCCCGGTCAATGGAGAGTCGTTTTCGCACTCTGCGGGTCTGTAGCTTTGTTGTCCCCAATATCTGCTGCTTGACCTTGTTGTAATGGACTGCCGTCTTAGAAATTTTAAGGGTGGAGGCAACATGACGCTCACTGTATCTCTCTGTTAGTAAAGCCAGAATTGAGATCTTATTTTCCTCACTCAAGACTTTTCTTTTCATCTCCTTTGGCATGGTTAAGTTATTTTTCATTCCTATTACTTTTGGGATATTACTTGCACTTGTTTTGCCATCCATCTTGTCCTATTGCAAGAGGATTGTGAACGCCACAGCAGGGTTATTTTATACTTTCCTTTATTAAATAAGATTTGGTTCAGGTTATCACCTAAACAGAAGCATATGAAGTAGAATGAGGTGTACTCTGGTTGGATTTCAACTGACACTGGAGTGGAGTGGCTGTCAGACATGTAGAGAGGCTGACTTTTATAAAACTTTGCAGTGGTCTCTTAATTTTTGCCAGAGCTGTATATGTATATATATATATATATGTGTATATATATATATATATACACTCACTGGCCACTTTATTAGGTACACCATGCTAGTAAGGGGTTGGACCCCCTTTTGCCTTCAGAACTGCCTCAATTCTTCGTGGCAGAGATTCAACAAGGTGCTGGAAGCATTCCTCAGAGATTTTGGACCATATTGACATGATGGCATCACACAGTTGGCGCAGATTTGTCGGCTGCACATCCCTGATGCGAATCTCCCGTTCCACCACATCCCAAAGATGCTCTATTGGATTGAGATCTGGTGACTGAGGAGGCCATTTGAGTACAGTAAACTCATTGTCATGTTCAAGAAACCAATCTGAGATGATTCGAGCTTTATGACATGGCGCATTATCCTGCTGAAAGTAGCCATCAGATGTTGGGTACATTGTGGTCATAAAGGGATGGACATGGTCAGCAACAATACTCAGGTAGGCTGTGGCGTTGCAACGATGCTCAATTGGTACCAAGGGGCCCAAAGAGTGCCCAGAAAAAATTCCCCACACCATGACACCACCACCACCAGCCTGAACCGTTGATACAAGGCAGGATGGATCCATGCTTTCATGTTGTTTACGCCAAATTCTGACCCTACCATCCGAATGTCGCAGCAGAAATCGAGACTCATCAGACCAGGCAACGTTTTTCCAATCTTCTACTGTCCAATTTCGATGAGCTTGTGCAAATTGTAGCCTCAGTTTCCTGTTCTTAGCTGAGAGGAGTGGTACCCAGTGTGGTCTTCTGCTGCTGTACCCCATCTGCCTCAAAGTTCGACGCACTGTGCGTTCAGAGATGCTCTTCTGCCTACCTTGGTTGTAACGGGTGGCAATTTGAGTCACTGTTGCCTTTCTATCAGCTCGAACCAGTCTGCCCATTCTCCTCTGACCTCTGGCATCAACATGGCATTTCCGGCCACAGAACTGCCGCTCACTGGATTTTTTTTCTTTTTCGGACCATTCTCTGTAAACCCTAGAGATGGTTGTGCGTGAAAATCCCAGTAGATCAGCAGTTTCTGAAATTCTCAGACCAGCCCTTCTGGCACCAACAATCATGCCACGTTCAAAGGCACTCAAATCACCTTTCTTCCCCATACTGATGCTCGGTTTGAACTGCAGGAGATTGTCTTGACCATGTCTACATGCCTAAATGCACTGAGTTGCCGCCATGTGATTGGCTGATTAGAAATTAAGTCTTAACACACAGTTGGACAGGTGTACCTAATAAAGTGGCCAGTGAGTGTATATATATATTAGCTATGAACCCGTTCTACCCCCCGGTAGCAGACGTTTTTATTGGTATATGGTCTTCCATCCTGGTATGTGCTGCAGCCCTCATCCTTATCCTGGTATGTATGGTACCCCCTTATCCATATACTGATATTCATGGTTCCCTCACCCCCCCAATCCTGGTATGCATGGCACCCCCTCATCCCTTTCGTGGTATGCATGGTACCCCCTCATCCCTATCGTGATAAGCATGGTGCCCTCACCCCCCAATCCTGGTATGCATGGTCCTCTCACCCCCCAATCCTGGTATGCATGGTCCTTTCACCCCCCAATTCTGGTATGCATGGTCCCCTCACCCCCCTATCCTGGTATGCATGGTGCCCTCGCCCCCCAATCCTGATATGCATGGCCCCCTCACCCCCCCCCAGCCCTGATATGCATGGTCCTCTCACCCCCAATCCTGGTATGCATGGTCCTCTCACCCCTCAATCCTGGTATGCATGGTCCTCTCACCCCCTATCCTGGTATGCATGGTCCTCTCACCCCCCAGTCCTGGAATGCATGGTCCCCTCACCCCCTTATCCTGGTATGCATGGTCCCATCACCCCCCTATTCTGGTATGCATGGTCCTCTCACCCCCCAGTCCTGGTATGCATGGTCCTCTCACCCCCAATCCTGGTATGCATGGTCCTCTCACTCCCCAATCCTGGTATGCATTGTCCTCTCACCCCCCTATCCTGGTATGCATGGCCCTCTCACCCCCCTATCCTGGTATGCATGGTCCCCTCAACCCCCTATCCTGGTATGCATGGTGCTCTCACCCTCCAATCCTGGAATGCATGGTCCCCTCACCCCCCTATCCTGGTATGCATGGTCCCAACACCCCCCTATCCTGGTATGCATGGTCCCATCACCCCCCTATCCTGGTATGCATGGTCCTCTCCCCCAATCCTGGTGTGCATGGTTCTCTCACCCCCCAATCCTGGTATGCATGGTCCGCTCACCCCCCTATCCTGGTATGAATGGCCCTCTCACCCCCCTATCCTGGTATGCATGGTCCCCAGTTGTGAACTCATTTTCTGGTCTGCCTCTGGTTTCTGGTGAGAGAGCTGGTTGTGCTGACAGAGGAGTTGTGAGTTCTCTTTCCGGGCTCCCTCTGGTGGTGGCAGGAGGTAATGAAACTGATTTAATTAATAGAGACCTGCCACCTGATAATTCGGATGAGGATTGGACATCAGGAGTCTCAGACTGGATTTAAGACAGCCGACTCCCTATTCCCATGCTGGTGATTTTTTTCTTGCCTCCTGAGGTCTTAGTTTCCAGTTCAGTTCATGCCTTCTCAAGCTAAGTTTTCTCTGCTAATGTTCACATTTGATTTGGTTTGGTCTATTCAGTTTTTTGTGTGGTCAGCCATCCCCGGCTAGGGCTGTGCTGGATTTCCATTCTTATGTCACTGTATGTGCCAGTTTGCTTTTTGTCCCTTATTAGATTGGCCTCTTTTTGCTCTGTTCTCAGAATATGCCAGAGTGCTGATATAGTGGGAGAAGTCTAGTGACTTCAGGGTTTTTTGCTATCAGAAGTGTTGGACATTTTTGCAGGGTTTTTTGGCGTGATTGCAGATAGTATCTTTCCTTTCCTGTCCTTTCTAGTTAGTGTGGGCCCCATCGTTTGCTCAGCCTATTTTCCTACCTGTGTTTGTGCTTTCATCTTGTCTCACCGTCAATACATGTGTGGGGGCTGTCTATTCCTTTGGGGTCTGCTCTGGGGCAGTTTACATTTCCCCTTGTCTTGCTTTAGGCTTATTTAGTCCTCCGGCTGTGACGAGGCATCTAGAATCATCGTAGGTATGCTCCACGGCTACTGTTAGTTATGTGGTCAGGATCAAGAGTCTGCAATCCGCGTAGTTACCAACCTCTCTGGTTTTTCTGTGACTTAGCTTGCTCTTGTTTTCCTCCTCGGTGACCCAATCATATCAGAATCACCAGCCTTACCGCAGATTCTAGGGTACTCAAAAACAGGAAAGAATTGTTAAAAATAAGTGTCAGCATTTTTTTATTATATGTGTTTTTTCCTCATTTTCTCTGGGGCCGTAGGAGGATTTTTTCTCTAATGGAGATTAAACAATTGTCTGATCGTGTGGAACAGCTCGCTGCTGAAGTGCGGGGAATTTCCGTCTATCTCACTCAGTCACATGCTGTTGAACCAAATATCCCTACTCCTGATGTATTTTCTGGGGATCGGTCTAAATTTTTGAATTTTAAGAATAATTGTAAATTATTTCTTGCCTTGAAGCCTAACTCATCGGGGAGTTCTGTGCAGCAGGTTAAAATTGTCATCTCCTTGCTGTGCGGCGATCCCCAGGTTTGGGCTTTTTCTCTGACACCTGAAAATCCTATTCTGACTAATGTGGACGCATTTTTTCAAGCCTTGGGGTTGTTGTATGATGAACCTAATGCTATTGCTCAAGCTGAGAAAACCCTATTGGCATTGAACCAGGGTCAGGATTTTGCAGTTATACTGTCGAAAATTCTGAAAGTGGGCGGTCCTTACTACATGGAATGATGGTGCATTGGCAGCTCTCTTTCGGAAGGGTTTATCAGAGACCGTAAAAGATGTTATGGTGGGATTTCCTGTTCCCTCTGGTCTTGATGATTTTATGTCATTAGCCATTCAAGTTGATCGGCATTTACGTGAACATAAAACTACACGAGAGGTGTTGCCACCTTTTGAACAAGCGTCTGAACCTATGCAATGTGATAGGGTTTTGTCTAGGGTGCAACGTCAGGAGTTTAGAAGGCGTAATAAGCTGTGTTTTTTCTGTGGAGATGCCTCTCATACTATTTCTATCTGCCCTAAATGAGAGAAACGTTTTGCACACACATTTGCTGTGGGCAGTGTACAACCTAAGTTTCTTTTGGCAAATACTCTGATCTCCTTATCCACATTTTCCGCTAAGGCTTTTGTAGATTCAGGAGCAGCTTTGAATCTGATGGATTTGGACTTTGCTAAACGTTGTGGTTTTCCCATGATACCTCTGCGGACGCCTATTCCTTTGAGGGGTATTGATGCTACTCCTTTGGCAGAGAATAAACCTCAGTTTTAGACCCAGGTGACAATGCGAGTTGCCCCAGACCACCAGGAAAATTGTAAATTTTTGGTGCTGCACAATTTGCATGATACTATTGTTCTGGGTTTTCCCTGGTTGCAAACTCATAATCCAGTTTTTGATTGGAAATCTGTGTCTGTGATGAGTTGGGGTTGTCAGTGTGTTCTTAGGGACACTCCTGTTTTCTCCACCTCTCCTCAGTCTCATGATATTCCTGATTATTTGGCTGATTTTTCTGATGTATTTAGTGAGAGTAAGTCTGCGTCTTTGCCTCCCCATAGGAGTTATGACTGCGCAATTGAGTTGATGCCTGGGTGTAAATTTCCCAAGGGTCGGCTTTTCAACTTATCAGTACCCGAACATTATGCTATGCGATCCTATATCAAGGAGTCGTTGGAGAAGGGTCATATTAGACCATCCTCTTCACCCTTAGGTGCTGTTTTTTTGTGGCCAAGAAAGATGGTTCATTAAGACCTTGTATTGACTATCGTTCCCTTAACAAGATGACAGTTAAATATCAGTACCCGTTACCTCTGATTTCTGATTTATTCTCCAGAGTTAAAAGTGCCTGCTGGTTTACTAAGCTTGACCTCAGGGGGCGTATAATTTTATTCGCATCAAGCACCGGGATGAATGGAAGACGGCGTTTAATACTCCGGAGGGACATTTTGAGTACCTGGTGATGCCTTTCGGGCTCAGTAATGCCCCTTTTGTCTTCCAATCCTTTATGAATATTTGTGGATAAGTTTTTGATCATCTATCTGGATGATATTTTGATCTTTTCCAGTGATTGGGATTCTCATGTGGAACATGTCTGGACTGTGTTCCGGATTTTGAGGGAGAATTCCCTGTTTGTTAAGGGATAGAAATGCCTCTTTGGTGTTCCGAGGATTTCATTTTTGAGATTTATTTTGTCTCCGTCGACTATTGAAATGGACCCGGCCAAGGTACAGGCCATTTATATTTGGGTTCAGCCCACTTCTTTGAAGGCTCTCCAGAAGTTTTTGGGTTTTGCTAATTTGTATCGTAAATTTATAGGTAATTTTTCTGGTATTGTCAAACCACTAACTGATCTGACCAAGAAGGGTGCTGATGTGCTGAATTGGTCACACACTAAAAGACGTTTTTTATTGCAAAAAATAGTTTTTGCATCACCACATTTTGAGAGCTATAATTTTTCCATATTTTGGCCCACAGAGTCATATGAGGTCTTGTCTTTTTGCGGGACGAGTTAACGTTTTTATTGGTACCATTTTCGGGCACATGACATTTTTTGATCACTTTTTTTCCAATTTTTGGAAGGTAGAATTAACAAAAACCAGTAATTCATGAATTTCTTTTTTTGGGGGGGGGAGGCATTATACTGTTCTGCGTGTCGTAATATTTTTTGGTGCTTTTATACAATAAATAATACTATTTTATGTAAAAAATAATTATTTTTGCATCGCTTTATTCTGAGAGCTATAACTTTTTTATTTTACTGGTGATGGAGCTATATCGCGGCTTGACAAGATGACGTTTTCAGCGGTACCACGTTTATCTATATCCACTTTTTATTCGGCTGTATGATGATAAAGCATTTTTTTTCTGCCAGTTTTTTTTTTATTTATTGGTGTTTACTAAAGGGGTTAACTAGTGGGACAGTTTTATAGGTTGGGTCGTTATGGACACGGTGATACTAAATATGTGTACTTTTATTTAGATTTTTTTATTCAAATATTGATTTAATGATAGAGTAAATATTTATTTTTTTATTATTTTTTTAAAAATATTTTACAATTATTTAAAAAACTAGATGGAGGCCCGGTGCTATCGAATCGGGAGGGCGGTGACGTCCCGATGGGGGCAGGCTTTGCAGCACTAAGAATCTGTTATCCCCAAGCGCTCACCCACCTATCCACTTTCTCTTTCCACCACGTGCTGAGTTATCCTGTCTGTGCTCTCTCCTGTCATCTGTCTCTGTGTCTCAATCTGTATTTAATGTATGTATGTGATTTCTAGCTATGTCTTATCTATGTGTCTATGTATCATCGATGTATGTTATCTGAACCGATCATCTATCAATGTATGTGACATGTATCTAGCAGCTATGTATGTAGTTCATATCTATTTAGCATCTACCTATGTATCTCATATCTATGTAGCTATTTATCCATCAATATCTGATATCTATTTATCTTTACGGACCACACTCTGAGGTGGAGATATGGTGAACAGCAATTCCACCAATCTCTTTAGCTGTTCACAAAAGACCCAGCCCTTTTAAGGTTAATTTAAGTCTCTCAGCACCTGTGACACTGGAGCATTAAATCCGGGTTTTTATTGCCAAGTTTTACAAACTGGATGACACATATATCCCCAGTGATCACCTTACAATATGAAATATTTATGTATATATTACACAATCTATATCTCGTAGCTATCCTCTATCTATCTCTTTGTGCATCTATCTATCTATGTATGTCTATGTGATATTATTTATATCTTAAATATCTATCTATTTATAATACTATGTATTACTATGTTTGTATATCTATGAGATATTCATCTATCATCTACTTATATATCATATATACATTAATCATATTACAAATGCAATGGATTGATTTAAAACATTTTTATAAACAACATTCCTTGTAAAAATGTTATCACTATTACCTAACAACTTTCCTTGAAGTGGTGTATCAATAACTTTCACTTTGACATAGGAGCGTTGCTTCACTCTGGAGAAAGCAACATATAGCTGCCCATGTGCAAAGGCTGGTTCAGGTAAATAAATACCCGCTCGATTGAAGGTCTGTCCTTGGGACTTGTTAATAGTCATGGCAAATGCAGGTTTGAGTGGAAACTGTCATCTTCTTAATTTAAAGGGTAACCCAGTCTCGGAAGGACATAAATCTATGCGTGGAATAAATACAATGTCCCCTTCAGCTGATCCAGTACTCACTTTAGCCTGTATGATGTTGGGGTGTAAGGCAGTGACAATCAGCCGAGTTCCATTGCACAGACCTTTGTTGGTATTGAGGTTTCGCAATAGCATGACAATGGTGCCCATTTTAAGTTGGAGCCAATGTGGTGGCATTCCCGATGGCGTCAGTGAATTTAAAAATTCAACTGGGTATTGTTCATGGTCATCAGCTTCATCAGCATCAACAGAATCGTCGCTTGTATATAAAATGTACTCACCACTTATTCTATCCATTATTTGAGAGTTGAGAGTTGAGAAGGTGTACATCTTCATTTTTTGGACAGAGTATTGCATGTGATGCTGCAGTGTTAACACTTCTGTGTCATTGACATTTATGGTAATGTTTTGTCCAAAGATGTCGGTCACTAAACAGCCAGTGGACAGCATGTCAGGAGGAATTTCTATGACATCATCTCCACGGTTGTATTCGTTTGGCAGTTCACCGTTTCCGAGTTTGAGCAACCAACTGCTCTATTCAGGATCACTGGACAGCATGTTATTCAATAGCGGCAGTCTTATAAAGTTGGTCCATTGTTTTGAATATTTAACACAGCAACTACAATTTCTGTTCTTGTGGCATTAGCAAGTACAGGAAGGCATTGTCTGAAGACTCCTCCAAGAACAAAAACTTTACCTCCAAAGGGTACTTTATTTTTGTCAGCAACATTTGATGTCACGTGTAAGTCTATCGATGACATTCAAAACATGGTTTTGTGCCATTGTGCACTCATCAATGATAAAAAGTTTAGTATGTTGTAATTTTTTGGCAGCGTTGGTATGATTTTTAATCCAGGGAACAGAAGATTCATTGATAGGAATTGGTATGCCGTAGAGAGAGTGCATTGTTCGTCCTCCTCGTAGCAAGTTAGCCGCTATTCCTGTTGTGGCTGCAGGTGAGACAACATCTCCTTGTCCTCGTACATAATGCATGAGGAGATGGTATAGATAGGTTTTTCCACTTCCACCAGGGCCATCAATAAAGAAGCACTTAGGTGTTAATGTGGTGTCTTGTAAAGCTTGATCTATGTATGGGCTCATAGGCAAAACGTTGCTCCTGATTCAGAGCTTTTTCATCTCTGCAGCCCTTGTTAACTCATATTGCTTATCGTACTCATCTTGAGGTTGACTTTTTTTGTTTGCTAGTCGTGGTAAATTGAAATCAACAAAAGACTTCCAATGGATTAGCAGCACATCTTGCACATTTTTCATAGCATACCCTTCACATTTGATGCCATCTTCTGTGTTATTGTGGTATCTATGACAGTAGCCTTTTAAAAAATGTTCCTTTAACTCATTCCACAACTCTAGGGGATTAGTAGGTGGGCCGAAAACACAGATGTAAGCAAATATCTCCCGAAGTTGTGTAGCCATGTTCAGAATGGTGGCATCTATTATAGTATTTTTCCAGACATTGTCATCTATCAACAATCCTAGTGCTAATGCAGCATCTTTAAATGTTTGATGTGTAACCCTATTTACGGATTTAAAGCTGTAAAAACTTGTTGCGCCTTTTACATGCAATAGTAACAAACGCAAATAATATTGTTCTTTTTCTTTTACACTAACTGTATACATTCTTCCAATTACTTTAACGCTTTGTCGCTTTCTGGGTTCCCATGTGCCTTGTTTCCAAACATAGTGCTCCGGAATTTCTCGGTAGTAATATTGATGTGCGTTTAGGTCGATCTTATTAAGATTGAAGTACGCCATTAGAGTGGAATTGTTATGGAGCTTTTGTTGAATGTTGTCAATGGGATCGCCTTCATGAAAATATAGTGGCTGAGAGTTAGGCAGGCTAGGCGAATGATGGCATGAGATTGTTTATGCATTGGGTCAGCAAATATTCTCCATGCAGCTTCTGGTGCAGAGATGTATCTCGAATCAACAAATTGGTTTGTTTCATCATGTTTGATGTCTCTTTGAGCTATTTCAATATTAGCTTTGTTGTGTCCTTTGTATACATATTTAAACAAATATTTAACACTTTGGATAGAGACACAAATTTCCACATTAATGTGGCAGTTGTATTTTTTGAGCAAATATGTGTTGTATGGAACAACCCATGAATTATCAATTGTTTTTGAATGATTGTCGTAGGTTCTCCCAATGTTTCTCTGGTAACTTGGATAGCTGTCCTTTTGCTTGACAGTATAGTCTTGATTTTTTTAGGGAAACTTTTGGTACACTTCCCAATATCCATGAATCATGTTTTTAATAACAATGTTGTGGAGCTGAGGGTATTTTGTTTCATCGGGAATTTCTGCCCATACTATGTTGTCCATGTCCTCTTCATTTCTTAATTTTGAATTGTTTTCCATGATTATTAAAATATGTGCATGTGAAAGACCACACTTTTGAAACTCGATGACATGGACAGCTGCGTTGACCTCTCCAAATAAGCCATTATTGATGTCTGCTAATAGGGAATCAAGTTTAATTTTTAAAAACACATGCCATCAAGTCTGGCCTATGCTCCACACGTTGACATGGTTCTAAATTTTTTCAGTCCACTTGGAATTACATGTCATGGTGACAAACATACTTTGTTACTATACACATAGCATCCTGGTAGCGCTGTTGCATGTTTCTTGGACTGCATTCAAAAGATGATGGCAAAATTACTGTCTATCCAATTGGGATGCCCTTTTCAATAGATTTGTTTAGTAAATGTTCTTGTAGAAGGCAGTAATCTTCCACTTTTAAATCTTTCTGGTTTATCCTGATGTAATGTAGACGATTTGCCTCTATTTTGATGTATGCATTGACTAAATATTGCTGTGTGAGCTTGCCACCATTGAATAGTGGATTAAATCCCTTCCTGACCGATAATACAAAGCTATAGTACTGAAGTTGAGTTATTCATATTCCTCATCAATCGTTACACCGATGCCTCTACCTTGTGCCAGTCATTACACTGGCTACCCATCCACTCCAGAATTCAGTATAAACTTATTACCCTCACCCACAAAGCCCTCCATAGCTCAGCACCACCCTACATCTCCTCCCTTGTTTCAATATACCACCCTACCCGCGCACTCCGTTCTGCTGATGACCTGAGGTTAGCATCCTCAATAGTCAGAACCTCCCACTCCCGTCTCCAAGACTTTACACGTGCCGCGCCGATTCTTTGGAATGCACTTCCCAGGTCAATACGATTAGTCCCCAATCCCCACAATTTTAAGCGTGCCCTGAAAATGCATTTATTCAGACTGGCCTATCGCCTCAACACATTAACCTAATCTATCCCTGTGTGGCACAGCCAAAAGTTTTACCATAACCAGATTTCCCGCATCATGTTCCCACATGCTTTATGCATCCATTAGCCCTGTGTTTGTACTGTTACACACTAAACATTATGGCTGGTCCATACAATCAGGGCAACTGTTACCACCCACCTTTCGTGTCTACCTCTTTCCTCATAGATTGTAAGCTTGCGAGCAGGGCCCTCTTTCCTCTTGCTATTTGTTATAATCTACTGTATGTGATTATTGTTATGCTGTAATGTCTATTGTCTGTACAAATCCCCTCTGAAATGTAAAGTGCTGCGGAATATGTCGGCGCTATAAAAATAAAATTTATTATTTTTATTATTATTATTATTATTCTTTGGGCACTATTTCCCTGTTGTTTTAGACCGTCATGCCAGCCTTGGTCTCCATAAGGGAAAAATATAGGATACAGCAGAGCATCCAAATTGCTATGTAGTATGCTGATACGTTGTGTTTTGGGAGCAAGAGGGTTGCATGGATCAGGTTTTAAATGGATTAATATGTCTCTATTGAAGGGAGGCTCACCGTCTTCCTTCTGAAAGACAACTGCAACTTCACTCACTGTCGGGTTGTTGTATCACCTTGGATCTTGATTCCTATCTTGTTTACTAGCCATTGTGATGGTTGGCATGACTGTTCCATTTTGACGAGCTTTGATCTGTTCTTGTTGTTCAACGTCGCGTAGCATGCGATAGGCAGCAGCAAATGGATTGTTAGCTTGCAGTTGCTCAGGAGTAATATCATCAATGTAGGATGACATTTTTCATTTTCTTTTATTTTGACTCTTAGTTCATATCCAGTATATAAAGTTGAGCAAATTTTGGTTAGTCTTCCTCTGTTGGATGCAGTGTGCCTGTTTGATGATAGATCTGTCCATGTATGCGAAAACAGTATGGGCCATATACAGGTGGTGGTGAAATACTTACCGAGTGTCCCACGACGATCTCCCATGTAGAACAGTCACATAGGGAGATGTGATCACTCTACCCGGCCTCCGATGATACACTGACAGTTGAAAATATCAGTGTATCACTGCACTACCGTGAGAGTTCACTGGAGTTCATCACTCCAGTGCTCTGACTTACGGCACTACTGCTGTGTGAGAACTTTCTTACGCAGTGGTGCCGTAAGTGACAGCACAGAGCTGATCAGCTGATACACTGTGGGAGCGATTAGCTCCTGTCAGTGTATCGCCGGGGGCCGAGTGTAGTGGTCACATCTCCCGATGTGACTGTTCTACATGGGAGATTGCCGTGGGACAATCTGGATTACCTGGACTATGGTGGACAGGGAATATATGTTGGTTTATTTTACGTTATTTCTAGGAGACGAGAGGTTCGTGGATTTGGTGTGAGGTGAGTATAATGGGTTTTTATTTTTATGTGAATATGTATGTAATTTTACTTTTTTTTAACTGTGAGCACAGGCAGATAATACTACTCTCCCATCAGCGGTAACTGATGTCACTGTTATCAGTGACACCAGACATAGCCGGATGGGAGCAGTAGTCGCATCGGGCCAAGCCTGCATTTTTACCGCAGGTCACTGCTGTGGGTCACAATCAGCTACGGAATCATGCTGACATCTGCCAGCATGATCCCGCAGCGCTGTGACCGACAGTACCGGCGGAAGCATTACTGCACACAACCGCAGACAACCGCACACCCAGACACCCGCACATAGCCGCACACATACACACATACATGCGCAGACATCCACACACAGCCGCACACACACACAGACACCCGAGCACTCACGCAGACCGCTGCATTTTGGTGCAGATATGATTTTTTGATCGCACGTAATTGCATTTTAATGCAATGTCACGGAGACCAAAAAAGCGTAATTCTGGTGTTTTTACTTTTTTTTTTCGTTACGCCGTTTAGCAATCAGGTTAATCCTTCTTTTTTGATAGATCAGCTGATTCTGAACATAGCAATACCAAATATGTTCTTTGCTGCATGCTAGCAGCAACCATCCCAAACATGTCATTAATAATCTCCCAGTAGGTGAATTTGTGCGTGCCAAGAGGTGCTGCACAACTGATTCATTTTACAGACAGGAATGTGAAGTAATTGATGAACGATTAAAGACTAGAGGTTATCGCAAGCATCAAATTAATAGGGGTAAAATTGTAGCAGAAAGAAAAACAAGAGATGATTATTTGGAAATAAATTCAAAATTTAGTAATTTTGAGGAGAAACCAGTTTTTATTACTAAATATAGTGATCAATTTAATCAAATAACGGAAATTATTAAATCAAATCTACCTATTTTACGGGTGGATCCAACTTTGAGAACTATATTGGATAAAGGCTGCAATTTTATTCCTAAAAAAGGAACTACAATTGCGAATATTTTGTCCCCCAGTGATCACACTTTGCGTTTTTCATCAGAAAATAATTCAAGCTGGTTATCTGTCTCTGGTAGCTATCGTTGTGGAATAAGATCATGCGGTTTATGTAAATACATGTATAATACGTCTACATTTAAATCCACAGTTACAAAAAATGAATATGTCATAAATATGTTTGCCAACTGTAGTTCCACATATGTTATTTATTTAATAACATGTGAAACATGCTGCATTCAATATGTAGGCAACACCACACGTCCTCTTCGCAAAAGGATTTCTGAACATCTTTATGATTCATGTAATAAAACTACAAGGAGTCCCTCGGGAGCCTCTCAGCATTTTATTTCTGTACATGGAGGAGATGTCAGTACTTGTAGGGTTAATATAATAGAAACTGTCCCAAACCCCAAGAGGGGAGGTGATAGAAAAAAGGAATTGCAGCGCAAAGAAGCAATGTGGATTTTTAAGTTAAAAACACGATATCCCGCAGGCATGAATTTAAAATCTGATCTTTTATATATATATGATTAAGATGATGTGGTGATTTCCTCCATGTTCAGATACTATGCCTTTTTTTTTTTTTTTTTTTTTTTGTGGAGAAAATCCTCCCTTCCTGCTATTGTGGACCTCCGCCCATTTTGTTTCCCTCCCACTTTACTTCAGCCAGCAAGTGTATATAGGTATATGCTTATTTGTAAGATGTTAAGCTATGAGTAAGGACCCTCTAGTCCGAAACGCGTAAGCGTCTGTCACATTGGTGAACCATATGTTTTTTATGCATCTATTCTGTTTTTAATCATTTTTTTGGAATAAAGTCTTTTGATTTTAACCATCCTTTGGTCGAAGTTGCTGGAACATCTCCCAAGTATTGTGCCTACAAGATTTTCCGGAATCCAAGTTCCCTGCACCGCCCAGGATTGATTGCATTCCTCCAGACTTCGCATTTGCTACGGTTTGGTGAGCTGACAAAAAACTTTTTCCTTTCAATACCAAATATGTGTATGTTTGATTTTATTTTTATTGTTTTATTTTGAATGGGGTGAAAGGGGGGTGATTTGAACTTTTATATATTTTTTATTTTTTTCATATTTTTAGAAACTTTTTTTTAACTTTTGGCATGCTTCAATAGTCTCCCGATTGGCACTGCTACGTAGAGGTGATGGATGATCATTTCGCCTATATGTAGCAGATTTACTGACTTGCTATGAGCACCGACACTGAATGGCGCTCACAGCAAGCTGGCACTGACAGCCATAGATGTCTCCAGGAGAACTCCGGTTGTCATGCCAAAACACCGGTAACCCCCGATCACGTGACGGGGTCACTGGTGTGCGTATTTCCGGCGAGATTGCTGGAAGCACAACAGCTGGAAGCAAAACAGCTGACATGTGCTGGGAAAGATGTGGACTAATCGTCGGATCCCACATCAAAGGTAAGGTGTCCGACATCAACGTAAATGTAAGCCCTATGTTGGAAAGGGGTTAAGAACAGGGAAGTACACACGCGCGCGCATTAGGCGCACCACCCGGAAGAGCACAGACGGAGGCAGGAAGTAGGGAGACATGACTAGGACCACGCCACGTGGCTGGGATGGTGAGTATGTCGGCATCCTTGCATGGATGGAGAAGTGGAACCATGCAGGGACACCGACATAATTGTTACAGATTGTTATTAAACACATATATTTGTTGGTATCTTCGTGATGTGCATTTCCTGTAGTCTTTTTGTGATCCCGTGTAGATAAGGCCATATTTGGTGTTCATGTTGCCCTGTATACTTACAGTAAATGGTTACAACACCTTTCACTTTACCTAAATTATGCTGCTCTCAGATGAGTTAGCAAAAACCTGCTGACAAAAATACTCTGTTGTAAAAAATACATAACAGTAGACAGCCAGTGCTAGTAAAAAATGATAACATGAACAGGGTATTTAGTTGATATGTTTTTTGCAAAAAATGTATACGAAGCCACTCCACCACGTCACGGTAACCCTTTTCGGAGCAGTCCTATCTAATGTATTTAAAACCTGATCATGTGAACAATACCTACATGAGCAGGATTTGGAAAGGCACTGCACTGTATGGGCACGCTGGGCTAAATGGCTCTTGTGCATGTCCCACAAGAGAGAGGCGGGGATCTCCCAAAGCTTGCATAAGCAAGAAATTAGTGGATTAAAAACACATGAGACATGCACAAGAATGAACAGGTCAGTAAGAAACTGTTCACACCACCTAAAGACTGAAACACAAAGAAAAAACGCAGTATGAAAAACATGCAAAAATACTCTGTTGTAAAAAATACATAACAGTAGACAGCCAGTGCTAGTAAAAAATGATAACAAGAACAGGGTATTTAGTTGATAGATTTTTTGCAAAAAATGTATATGAAGCCACTCCACCACGTCACGGTAACCCTTTTTCGGAGCAGTCCTATCTAATGTATTTAAACCCTGATGAAAAATCAGGACAATATAACAAATACTACACAGGAATAAAAATCAGTGACTGGACCATCAATATTCTTACATATTGTGTGTATAAACAATACCAAATAACTAATCACCTTTACACTGTATTAGAAGAAATAAAGAAAAGAGATGGAAAGAGAAGATAAACTACTCAATAAAGAAATTTAATAAGAAGAGAAGAGAGAAGAAAAAAAAGGATAAGAGAGGGTAACAGGGGAAGGGAAGAAGACCACTGTTCAATGCTCGCTGTCTTCTTTCTTTTGATAATCACTGTTCATACAATCTCTCTACGATAAGATCTATATTCCTCTGATTGTTGATATTCTAGCCAGCTAAACCAAGTATCTCTGAACTAGACACATTTCACTTCTCATATTTTCAGCGCTGTCACCAATGGGACTATTCCCAACCTGCACAAACTCCTTATCCTGCTGATACCCCAATACTGAGCTGCTGCTGCCGTATGTGTCCCTATAGCTGTTGTGTGGTTCTCTGTGCCCTCTAAATTCTAAAGCAACTCTCTAGAAAATAGTAATGCCGTGTGCAAGTGCCCTAGAAAACAGTGCCCACATTTTGTCCCCTAGAAAACAATAGTACCATTTGTGCCCCTTTGACAGTTACAGTAACCTGAGTTCCCCTATAACAATAAGTGCCCACTTTACATTTAATAATGTCCTGAGTCTCCCCCCGTACAGATCCCCTATACACTGTATGATGCTCCCCTATACACAATATGATGCTCTCTTATACAGTCTAATCCCCCCTCACTGTATATATACTGACTGCTTAGTATTCCCCAAATTTCCACACTTTATGATGGCCTCATAAATAGCCTCCATATAGTATAATATACCAGACAAGTCTCACTATAGTCCTCAATATAGTATAATGCACTCCCCATAGGCAGACCCTATAGAATAATGCAGCCCTTTATATAATGCACCCCACAGGCAGCCTCTATAGTGTAATGCAGCCCATAGGCAGCCTCCATAGTATAATGCAGCCTCATAAAAAAATAATTCCTATACTCACCTTTCCTCCTGGTTTCTTCACTGCTGTGAGCTTCCGCACATCTCCAGACTGCAGGCTCCGAGTAGTGATGTCATCGCGACCATCTGTCACTGTCGGCGTTAGTGACATCAGAAGCTGATGAGAGGGGGATGATGGGAGAGGGATCGTAATGCTCCTCTCATAAATGTGGTCAGCTGAAATGGCATCCAGCCGATACAGTTGATCTTGCAATGACGGGTGGGGGGCCCACTGCTGGCGCAGGGCCCCAGCGCCTGCTCAGGGGCCCCATAGCGGCCGGGTGGCAGAGCAGGGAGATCGATTCTGCCTGATCTGCTGCAGAATGTAACACTATCAGTGTGCTGCAGGTGGGTCCCCTCAGAGCGCTGGTCCTGGGGTGACCTCTCTCCCCCCTGTAATTCACCACATAGGATTCACTCCAACAATAAGTCACCTGCATTACTGACACTAATATAGTATATCACACTAGTAACATGTCCATGCCACTAACAATCGCTGTATAGAAAAACACTATTCCACAGCTATTTGTCATCAAGCACTAACTGCTGCTGTGGCACTACAAGTGCCAGACTTAAGTTCCCAGTAAGAGCACTCTGGCAGCAGCAAACACCAGTTAGGGTATGTGCACACGTTGCGGATTCTGCTGCATTGTATAGTACCATTAAAGTCTATGAGAAATGAAAACCGCTGTGCACATGCCGCGGATTTTTCCACAGGGTTATCCACAACGTGTGCACATACCCTAATCCTCCAGGACTCGCTGTCAGCCTGGTAAAGGCTAGGATAATAATTACACACTGGCACAAACAGCCGAGATAAGGTGATTGATACACTGGTTTAACCCTCCCTCTGCCTGCCAGGGAGGATGCGCAGCTTTCTCTGCACAGGTCAATGACTGCAGCCACCAGTGCGATCTCTAGTTTGCACTTTTCCTGGTTTTCTCTCACTCCCAAAGTGCAGTAATTTCCCAGGCCAAGACAAAGCATCGCCATATAGCGCATCAGTGACCGCTGCAAAGTGCCTGGAAACTATGTAACACGTAAGGAGAGCATCATGCAATGAATATTACACCCCAATAGCAGTAAGTTGTATGTATATCTCCAAAGCAACAGATTAGACACTTCAAATAGTGAATAACATGTGCAAAGATACTCATCAATCCCCATGCTGTGTGCAGTGTCCACTGGTCCTGGGTGCTGCTCCTATCCTCTTCGGCTGTCAGGCTCCTCTCAGTCAGAAGCAATCAAGTGCAGACAGGGAGCTCGGCTCACAGGCAGAGGTAGAGCCCCCTGCGTCCAGGCTGCTGCTGGAGCTGATGACTTCTCTGCAGCAGGGAGCTTTCAAGGAGAGCGCGCTCAGCCAGGATTGGGTGAGTGACCTCCCATCCCCCTCTCCTCCACATACTGCAGAAGAGCGGTCACATGACTCACTCTCTGCTGCAGAATGTAATTGTATCTGCGTGATCTGCATGCCGATATAGTTACATAGTGCAGCTCCGTGTGGGCCCCCTCAGAGTATGGGGCCCGGGGCCACCGCCCCCTCTGCCCCCCGGTAGCTACGCTACTGATTCTAGCTCTCTGTTCCGTGTTAAGATCTAGCCCCAAGTTGCTCTCCCACTGTGTCATGTAAGGGGGCGGTGTCGGTTCTGGCGACGAGATTAGCATCGCGTATATTCTAGACAAAGCATGTTTATATGTGCCGGAACCAATGCAGATATTTTCAAATAGGGTTCTAGTTTTACGAAACCTATTTTTAGGAGGGAGCCTACTAAAAAAGTGTTTGAGCTGTAAGCATCTCTAAAACCCAAGAGGGACCGGAGCAGACATAGCTCCAAGAGATTCAATTGATGGCCACTCATCCCCATCACCCCAACTCTCCACTCTGTCAATTCCTGCCTCGATCCATGACTTGAATATTGGGTCTGAAACACTTGGTTTAAAGATCGGGTGACTTAGTATCGGTGTGAGTGCCGAGTCGTTAGGGATTACTGTTGATCGTATCAAGTAACTGTCACAAATATATAATGTAGGCCCTATGATAGGATGGTTCCTCAAGCGTTCCAGGTCCTTTATCGCCACCCAAGGGAGAGAATGTAGGGGGCAGGGGGTAAAGCTCTGTTCAATCTGTACCCAGAATTTATTTTCCCCATTTTTACACCAGTCTACAACCCGTGTGAGGTGACTCGCCAGATGATACAACTTAATGTCAGGGAGACCCACTGCACCCTTCACCCTAGGCCTACATAACACCGAACGTCTAAGTCGTGAATCTCTTCCATTCCATATGAATGTAGTTTGGATCCTATTGATCGACTTAAAGACTGTAGATAGTATAGAATTCTGGGCAGTACATTCATTTTAAACAACTGGCATCTGCCCAACCAAGTAAAGGTTAATTTTGCCCATCTGTCACAATCTGTACGAACACATGATCAGGTTTTAAATACATTAGATAGGACTGCTCCGAAAAAGGGTTACCGTGACATGGTGGAGTGGCTTCGTATACATTTTTTGCAAAAAAAAGTATCAACTAAATACCCTGTTCTTGTTACCATTTTTTACTAGCACTGGCTGTCTACTGTTATGTATTTTTTACAACAGAGTATTTTTGCATGTTTGTCATACTGCATTTTTTGTTTGTGTTTCAGTCTTTAGGTGGTGTGAACAGTTTCTTACTGACCTGTTCATTCTTGTGCATGTCTCATGTGTTTTTAATCCACTAATTTCTTGCTTATGCAAGCTTTGGGAGATCCCCGCCTCTCTCTTGTGGGACATGCACAAGAGCCATTTTGCCCAGCATGCTCATACCATGCAGTGCCTTTCTGAATCCTGCTCATGTAGGTATTGTTCACATGATCAGGTTTTAAATACATTAGATAGGACTGCTCCGAAATGGGTTACCGTAACGTGGTGGAGTGACTTCGTATACATTTTTTGCAAAAAAAAGTATCAACTAAATACCCTGTTCTTGTTATCATTTTTTACTAGCACTGGCTGTCTACTGTTATGTATTTTTTACAACAGAGTAACAGAGTATTTTTGCACATTTGTCATACTGTGTTTTTCTTTGTCTTTCAGTCTTTAGGTGGTGTAAACAGTTTCATACTGACCTGTTCATTCTTGTGCATGTCTCATGTGTTTTCCCTTTAAAGCAGCTGAGCTGCCTCACTGTTGTATGTAGTCTGGAAAGACCATTTGTGGACGGTCTGTCTGGGCAGTGCCTGTACTACTCAGTGAGTGGAATCTCTCATCATGTGCTGAGGTACTGTGCCTGCCATAAGGAAAAAGGACTGTTTCTTTTGTTTTACATTTTGGCTGAAGAAAAGGTGCTTTGTTTGTTTTGCAAATTTATGAGAGACAATAAACTTTATTCTGTGCTGACCTCAGTGCCACCAAAATGTGTACACCCTTTAAGGCAGCGGCATTTCCGCCAGTGAATTAGTAGTGAGACAGTGACCAAGGCAAGTTAATCCTGTCTTTTATTGTCCAAGCTGCACACGTGAATCGCTCACCTCCTGATCGCGGCCTAAAACATGCATATCAAGTCCAGTGCCGCTGGCACTTGCAACCCCACCCCTTAAGATTCTCGGGTAATATTGTGTTAGTCTACTTCTCTGTATTTCTTCTGTGTTAGTTTCATACAGCCAGGCATCCACAGCACCTTAAGCTCTGCTGCATATGAAAACCAAACACAAAACTGACACACCCAAACTTTAACTGTAGGCTTAAATGAAAACTGTGGCCATGGGCCACTTGTAAGACCCAGACTGGAGGGGGAGATACACCCCACTATCATCCTATAGATCTCTCCAAAAATAAAAGCCCAAACCAGGTTTTCTTGGAAGATGAGAGACCCCAGACCCAGCAATGCAGACGAGCTGAAGGCTGTTATCAAAGCAACCTGGGTTTCCATAACACCTCAGCAGTGCCACAGGCTGATCGCCTCCATGCCACACCGCATTTATGTAGTAATTGATGCAAAAGGAGCCCCGACCAAGTATTGAGTGCATTTACTGAACATACATTTCAGTAGGCCAACATTTCGGATTTTAAAATTTTACAATAAACTACAGCGACTCAGTATGCTTCCAAGTTCATTCTGAGGATAAATAACTCTCATATAATTCCCTTCACTGTCTCACAACACCTAGAATTTGTTGTAGAATGCCGGCACAGATATCCCAAGAAACACATGTCATTGCAGTGTGAAAACTGTATGGTCTGAGTGAAGGCAGCAGTGCAAGCACGGTAGGACAAAATGGTAGAACTTGTCAAGCAATTTGTCCTGCAGTAGCTGGCCCAGCAGAAGACTAACATACTCCTAATTCAACAGATTCAGTAGCAACAGCAGCAATAACAGCTTTGGTTGCAGATGGATCTTCTGGCAGAAGTTGTCTGGGTTTGGGAAACCGCGTTTCTTGAAGCCAAAGTGATGAGACAAAGGTGAGGAGGTCACTAAGTGGGGCATTGCTGAAGATGACTCTGGGTGATGATGTCGAGGGTTTCCTGACTATGTTCGTGAGGGTGGAGACCTGGAAAAAAATTGACTCTGGAGCAGAGGGTAAAGGTTCTGGCACCATATCTTACAGGTGAACTGCAGAAAGTGTATTATGACCTGACTCTTTAGGACACCAAGGTTGAAGGCAGAGGTCTTGGCATAATCCTGGCAGTCAGGGCACAATGGGTGCATCACATAAACAGACTTCCCCGATGTTTAGTTCCTGGTTTGATGCAAAAATGGATGCTGCCAAGACTTGTTACCCAGTACAGATCCTGGAGAGAGTGGTGATGAACTGGTTCATCCACTCACTGCCAAGGCAGTTCAAAGCTGGGTTGCCCAGGGAGATCCCCAGTACGTAGATGACCATGTGAGCCTGGTGGAGAGGTACATGTTGGTCGAAAATTCCCTGTTAGACAACGAGGTTTAAAGTCACCTTACTGGAGTCCTCAAAGGGTAGCGGACATCCAGAAAAAATGGGACTCAGTCTTCACCGGTGGGGCGCCCAAAACCCCACGATGCATCTGAACCATTGCCAAGTAATCAGCCCCTTACGGTTGTCTGTTAGAGGTGTCATCACCCTGGTCATATAGCCGCCCTTTATCCCATGTCCTTAGAGCCGATGGACTGCAGCATAGGTAGGTGCTGCTTCTATTTCGCTTATGCTGCCTGCAGTGAGGTGCCTAAGGTGTGCCAGGTGATGGTAAATTATGTGCAAATGACTGGACTTCTGGACTCATGGAATTTGGTGACCCTATAGAAAAAAGGAGAAAATGGAGTGTGTATGTCTCTAACAAGCTAGAAAGTATTTATTAATTAACAAACAATTCTAAAACATGTTAAAAAGAAGTGCAAAAAGACAGACAAAACTGACACCCATCCATCGTAATAGATCAATATTATACAGATCTATTTGCAAGTATCAATAATAGAAAGGTAATTGATGGCCTGATGCAAGTTCCAAAAAAGCACCTGTATTCAATAACAGTCTTCCATTGTGTCAAAGTGAAGGACAGCGTCAGGGCTGCTGCAATGCAGATAGGTGCAGGTTTCACTAGATAGCAGTAGAGTGGACGCAGAACTGCACCCAAACAGAGCAGGCTTGCAATGCAGCAGCCAGGCTACCACAGGTGGCAGCAGATTAGTCAGACAGGTTGAGTCAAGCACCACACTGTGAAACTGGAAGGAAAGCGGCTTGCTTGATGCTCTCCACGCATGCGTGGTCTAACCACCCTGCTCAACTTTATTGCTAGCCATGTTATGCTGACAAGATGGCCACTGCCATGTGTTTCTCTCGTTGCCTCACTCCAGTAAGTGTTAACTTAATTATACTGCACATGTGCTTACCATATAAATATGACCGACACACACATGGATTTAGCGCTCTATCCCTCCCTTGAGAAAGCCACTCGTTGGTGGCGATACGCGTGGGGTTGCTCCCCCCCACCATCTTATCTCGCAGAGGCACTAGGCACTTTCATCGCTTTTTATATGTGTATCCATGGAGTTCTGGTATAATTGATGGTTATTGTTTGCATCTTCTGGTTGTTTGTGGTCTACATGTACTCACTCAGCACACCAGGGGTGCCCAGTCACCAGCTCCTTTGTCCTATATGGGTTTTTGCATTCAATTTTTTACTGGCTGTACTTTCCTGGTAACATGCGGTTTGCATGCTTTTATTAATCACACCAGGGGTGCACACATATCAGCCTCATCCTCCCATAAGGTTTTTGCATACACATTTTTCATGGTGCTGTGAATAGTTTTCAACTGCATACTTTTTTTTTTTTTTTGGATTGTGCATTTTAGATCTTTTTTGGATCTACTTCATTCAAATTATGCTATACTAGACATTTCATGTGGTTGTTTGTCTATTTCTGTGGGATTTTTTGATGTTGGTGGGTTATCATGTCAGTACTGCATGACATGGTTTATGATTCTGTTTGCACATGTTTTTAAATGTTTTTATGGAATTTGTGCTTTTCCTTGTCTGTGTTGATTTTTTCAATAAAATTGTGTGCATATCATTTATATCTGTGGTGTTCCCATTGTATAAGCAAGCCGCTTTCCTTCCAGTTTCATGTTTCAATTTTTGACTTGCTTTTGGTGAACCCCCCATATTTGATTTCATTCAGCGGTGCCCTCCAATCTTCCCTCTTTGTTCAATCAGCATTCTCAGTTGGGGGCTTTTTCCTTCTGACATTCTTTTTGGAGCAGTGGCACGCCCCATATATATTTGGGTATTTTATCCATTGTGTTTTTTGTATTAATTGACATTATGAATCTTGAGGCTAGGGAGTTGGCATGGAGAGGTCAGAATGAAGGCATTTTTGGCAGCTGTGAAGTGGTGGTAACACAGGATAGTTCTTTTCAATCCTTGTCATCTGAGGTTATTAATCTTCATAAAACACTAACGAAAACTTGGTGGAACATTAAAAGTCTAGAGGAGTACAATAAACTTGGGATTGTCCCTAGGGGACTTCGGATTAAATTATTTCCAGCTTGGGAAGCAGATTCTGACTTCAAATCAACTTGGGAGTCTGGGCTTTTGAAATGTTCATCCATTTTGATCAGTTTATTAATTGATCATGACCGCAAGTTGTTGGTGAAGGTTAAAGAGGAAATTAAAGACAAAGAGACTCAATTGTCTGGTTTTGATGAAGTTAGTTTGGTCAAACCATTTCAGTTACGTCTGAAAGACATCATTGACGCTTTTGAGAAGGAAATCATACTTAAAAAGAAAAAGAAATTTCTTCGTGATAAATTAGATTTTGATAATAAGCATGTGTTTCGGTGGACACACCACGGGAACAAAAGGTTCCATAAATACAGTGGTGATCGAAATCGGAGAAATCAAGCTCCAAGTGAATCAATAAATACTGTCGATTCTTCTACAAGCGATTTTTTATCGTCAGGCAACAGCGATCAAGAAAGCGCATCAGGAGGGGCCGTAGAAAACGATCCGTACCCCAAAAAGAGGGGTCGTCGCCACAAGGAATGGTCGCCAACTTACAAGAGGCAGTTGAGACAATTCAGGAAGAAATAGACTTCGCCCAGAACACAACGACTACAGGTAATTTATGTGTTATCAATTTGTCTGACTATATTTTATCAGATATTGAAACATCAGTGTTATCTAGGGGACTTTCTTTTGCACCCATGAGTACTTTGGATAGATTTACCCTCACTAAAGACTTATATCTTTTCTGTAGGCAATTAACCTTTAAGATGCTTTATTACCAACCCTCAATAATTGATACATTGCCGCAGGATGAAAGGCAAGTCTTTAGTGATCTTCTTGCTTTATTACAGGAAAATGAGGCTTTGAGGAATGCCCCTGATCGAGTTTGGCGTTTACCATCACAAGCTACACCATCATTTGCGTTATTTCCAACCATCCAAATTTTTTATAATGTAGTTAGTAAAGAAATCGCTCAGCTCAATGTTACAAGCAAGCAGGGAGACAATTTGAGTTTTGGGGAGAGACAGGCCTTAACCAAGCTTAAGACTAATAGATCTTTCATTATTAAGGAAGCTGACAAAGGTGGAAACATCGTTTTGTGGCCACATGAAATGTATATAAAAGAGGCGAAACGTCAACTGGACAACAGAACTTGCTACCAGGTTTTACCATCGGACCCCACTGGGATTTTCAAAACAAAACTTGATCGACTACTCATGCCTGCTAAGCAAAATGACATTTTGAGTAAAAGTGAGTTCAACTTCCTAACAACTAATCACCCCGTTGCTCCCACTTTATATTTATTACCCAAGGTGCACAAATCTGTTTCTGAGCCACCGGGAAGACCTATTGTGGCCGGCATTGGTTGTCTTTTTGAACGTCCATGCATTTATGTTGATCACTTTTTACAGCCTTCTGTTATTTCCTTAGATTCTTTTGTCCAAGATACCTCCCACTTGATTCGACAACTTCAGGATTTGGTAGTGCCTGACAACACTGTACTCGTCACCATGGACGTCGAGTCTTTGTACACTTGTATTGGACACACTCAGGGAATCGAGGCTGTGTCTTATTTCTTGAATAAACAAATAACAGGTGATCGGAGACATCAATCTTTTTTGTTGGATCTATTGTACTTTGTACTTTCGAATAGCTATTTTGTATTTGACCGGGTCTTCTATAAACAGGTATCTGGTACCGCAATGGGGGCGCGCTGTGCGTCTTCTTACGCCAACCTCTTTTTGGGTTGGTGGGAGGAGACGCACGTGCGCCTCCTGCCCATTTTTCAATCTAAGGTGTTTCGATGGTTCAGATACATTGATGATGTCCTATTTTTTTGGACAGGTTCATTGGAGGAATGTCATCATTTTGTGGAGCAACTTAATGATAATTCTTTTAATATTTCTTTGACAGCTTCCTTCTCAAATGAACTAGTGGATTTTTTGGATTTGAAAATCATGAAAACCGGCAACACAATTCAGACCAAGCTTTTCCGGAAGGCTACTGCAACAAACAGTTTACTACACTTTTCTAGTTTTCATCCTCAACATCTGCGTAATAACATACCCAAAGGACAATTCTTGAGGGTAAGACGCAATTGCAGTACTAATTCTGACTTCCAGGAAGGGGCTAGGGATCTAACTAATCGATTCGTGGAAAGGGATTACCCACGTAGAGTAATTTCTCAGGCATATCAGACAGCCTTGACCAATGAAAGATCATTACTGCTTCAACCCAAGTCTCGAAATTCGTCTCATACCATCAATTTGATCACCCCCTATAATAATCAGTGGCGTGAGATTTATCAGGTATTAGATAGACATTGGGAGATCCTATTGAATGAACCTAAACTTAAACCTTTTCTTTCTGATAGACCAAAAATCATAGCCAGAAAAGCTAAGAATCTGAAGGATCATTTGACCACCAGTCATTATCAACGACCAACAACACGGATTGGTACTGGGCATCGTCTATCATGTTCGTTTCCTTGTGGTGGATGTACTATCTGCCCATTTATGATTGCCTCTGATACCGTCTCACTTCCAATCTTTCCAGGTACAATTCAATTGAGGCATTATTCCAACTGCAAATCTAGAAATGTGATCTATCTTTTGATTTGCCAATGCCCTAAAATTTATGTAGGACAAACCAGTCAAGAACTCAGACGGAGAGTGCAACAGCACATTTCAAACATGAATAAGGCCAGATCGGACCGTGAGAAGGGTAAGCCCATAACCTCTATGGCTAGCCATTTTTTGGACTACCATGGAGGCAGACATTTGGGTTTACGGGTGTTAGTAATAGATCAAATAAGGAATAGCATTCGTGGCGGTAATCCAACAAAAGAACTACTTCGCAGAGAGTCACGCTGGATCTATAATTTAAGGAGTATGGCCCCACACACAGGGATTAAATGAGGAGCTTCTATTTTCAGGTTTTTATGGATAATACCATGCCTTTACATTCTCCTCTTTTTCTCCCCTACATCTTTAGGTGGCTTATAGTACCCCCCATGATGATTCCGGTTTTTGTTACATCTTTCGTCCGGAACAACGTATATTTGATCTGGTGATTTGAACTTCTGCAAGACTATGAATCTCAACTATAAGTTGTTGTATAAAGTCAACATGGACCCGCCCTTCCTATTCCTTCTTTTTGGTTTGCTGTGTCTTTGTTTTAAGATCGAGTATTGCTTGCCCATGTTTACATTGGCTGACTATTCACAGCACCATTTTTGACTATTCACAGCACCATGCTCCCGGTCTTTTGTGACCACAGTACTTTTTACTCTTGAGGTCACATGTCCATCCTTTGATGGGCCATTTATTGGCTTTCCATGTTTGTGTGCATTTTCATCTCTTGCACAGTGATGTAAGGTTTCATTTGTGGTGCTTAAATTTCTACTTAAATTAAAATATCTGTATATCATTTAGTCTGTAACCATCTTGAGCTTATATTTATTGGTTTAATCTTCTTTATGACCATATTTATTCATATAATGCTCTGTTCTAAATGAGTTCACCATTCTCCATGTACACATTTTGGTGTGGCAGCATGCGTTTTTTTTTTTTGTTTTTTTTTACAACTTACGCATATGAGTATACACTGTGGATGCGTTTACTTCATCATATGGAGATATACTTAGATTTATATCTATAGATTTTTTATGCGTCTGATTTCATATTTGTGTTTTTGATAGATGTTTATATGCCACTAATTATAAAATAGTATCAATATCCATTTTCTATATGCAGCGTATTGTGCCCATTTGGTTGATTAGGGTACATTTCAGCTTGAGGATTATAGATGCAAAAAATTTTGCACGGATGTTTGGGCATGTGCTTCATTGCATGTGTGCTTACCTTCATGTGTAAATGTCTGCGCAGGCTTCTATCTAGAGCATATTGTGATCATTTCATTATATATGGTATATAGTACGTACAGTATTTAGATGCACATTCTGTGGTGATTAACTGAGTGTATCTACTGTTTTACAATAAAAATCAACTATATTCCAGATGCCGCAGGCGCATATTTTACGCGAATGTCTATAAACATATGTTTTGGTTTTTTTTTTTTGTTTTGTTTTTTTTCCTTTGTGCATTTGTTCAAACTTTATTGCCCTCTTGTCTGACATTGACAAGATGGCCGCGGCTGTATCTGTATCTAATCGCTTGATTTCTTGATGCTCTCCACGCATGCGTGGTCTAACCACCCTGCTCAACTTTATTGCTAGCCATGTTATGCTGACAAGATGGCCACTGCCATGTGTTTCTCTCGTTGCCTCACTCCAGTAAGTGTTAACTTAATTATACTGCACATGTGCTTACCATATAAATATGACCGACACACACATGGATTTAGCGCTCTATCCCTCCCTTGAGAAAGCCACTCGGTGGCGATACGCGTGGGGTTGCTCCCCCCCACCATCTTATCTCGCAGAGGCACTAGGCACTTTCATCGCTTTTTATATGTGTATCCATGGAGTTCTGGTATAATTGATGGTTATTGTTTGCATCTTCTGGTTGTTTGTGGTCTACATGTACTCACTCAGCACACCAGGGGTGCCCAGTCACCAGCTCCTTTGTCCTATATGGGTTTTTGCATTCAATTTTTTACTGGCTGTACTTTCCTGGTAACATGCGGTTTGCATGCTTTTATTAATCACACCAGGGGTGCACACATATCAGCCTCATCCTTCCATAAGGTTTTTGCATACACATTTTTCATGGTGCTGTGAATAGTTTTCAACTGCATATTTTTTTTTTTTTTTTTGGATTGTGCATTTTAGATCTTTTTTGGATCTACTTCATTCAAATTATGCTATACTAGACATTTCATGTGGTTGTTTGTCTATTTCTGTGGGATTTTTTAATGTGGGTGGGTTATCATGTCAGTACTACATGACATGGTTTATGATTCTGTTTGCACATGTTTTTAAATGTTTTTATGGAATTTGTGCTTTTCCTTGTCTGTGTTGATTTTTTCAATAAAATTGTGTGCATATCATTTATATCTGTGGTGTTCCCATTGTATAAGCAAGCCCCTTTCCTTCCAGTTTCATGTTTCAATTTTTGACTTGCTTTTGGTGAACCCCCCATAATTGATTTCATTCAGCGGTGCCCTCCAATCTTCCCTCTTTGTTCAAGCACCACACTGTGGCGCAGTACAAAGCGGAATAAACAAACTCAGGGTCAGAGGCAAGCCGAGAAGGTCAGTAGCGGTCAGGAGCGTATAAGACAAAAGACAGAAACAGGTCAGGACACAAGCCAAGTCAGAACCGGGAGATCAATACACTAAAGGGGTACAATGAGTCAAAATGGGAATGGGGGAAAACAGAGACACGGGTACAGACAGCAAACGCAGGAGGACAAATCAGAGCAATCAGAGTCAGCTACAGTAGTCATAGGCAAAACTATAACCAACATAGCCTGCAGGAAGAAGTGGTGATAAATAGCAAACCTGAACCCAGACTGAGGCTGAGAAAGGTTAACTCCTTCATGAGCAGACCGGGAAAAAGGGGCAAACAGGACTCCAACCCCGGTCTGTAACATGACAGACAGATATTCATTATCTCATGTAAGGAGGGCGCAGTTTGGTTCTTGCTCACACGGGCAAAAGAAAAGTCTTTCAAGATATAGTTTTAACCCCTTCCTGACATCCGACGTACTATCCCGTCCATGGGACCCGGGCCCCTATGCCCATGGACGGGATAGTACGTCTACCGCGATCAGCGGCGCCCAAGTGGTAAGCGCCGCTGATCGCGGCCGGGTGTCAGCTGATTATCACAGCTGACACCTGGTACAATGTGTCAGGGGCGGTCCGACGGGGGCCTTCAGGGGCCTGCAAGGAAGCTGGCTTCCTCAGTGCCTGCAAAGCGCAGGGATGAGGAAGCCTTCTGCAATGCCTGTGACAGATCGCTGATCTGTCACAGTGATCTGTGATGTGACAGATCAGCGATCTGTCACAGGACAGTGATGTCCCACCTGGGACTATTTAATAAAGTTAAAAAAAAATAAATAAAAGTGTTAAAATAAATTTAAAAAAATCGCCAAATAAATTAGAAAAAAAAAAAAATATTCCCCCAAATAAATCCTTTTTTTGGAAATAAAAAAAACAAAACAATAAAAGTACACATATTAGGTATCGCCGCGTCCGTAACGACCCGCCCTATAAAACTGTCCCATTAGTTAACCCCTTTAGAGAACCCCTTAAAAAATAAAAATAAAAAACGAAGCAAAAAGTAATGATTTATTATCATACCGCCAAACAAAAAGTGTAATAACGTGCGATCAAAAAGACGCATATAAATGTCCATGGTACCGCTGAAAACGTCATCTTGTCCCGCAAAAAACGAGCCACCACACAGCATCATCAGCGAAAAAATAAAAAAGTTATAGCTCGCAGAATAAAGCGATGCAAAAATAATTATTTTTTATATAAAATAGTTTTCATTGCATAAAACCGACAAAACATAAAAAAAGACCTAAATGAGGTATCGCTGTAACCGTACTGACCCGAAGAATAAAAGTGCTTTATCAATTTTACCGCACGCGGAACAGTGTAAACGCACCCCCCAAAAGAAATTCATGAAACGCTGGTTTTTGTTCATTCTGTGCCCCAAAAATCGGAATAAAAAGCGATTAAAAAATTTCACGTGCCCGAAAATGGTACCAATAAAAACATCAACTCGTCCCGCAAAAAATAAGACCTCACATGACTCAGTGGGTCAAAATACGGAAAAATTATAGCTCTCAATATGTGGTGATGCAAAAACTATTTTTACAATAAAATGCGTCTTTTAGCGTGCGACAGCTGCCAAATATAAAAACCGCCATAAATAGTAAATCAAACCCCCCGTTATCACCCCCTTAGTTAGGGAAAAATAATAAAATTAAAAAAATGTATTTATTTCCATTTTTCCATTAGGGTTAGGGTTAGGGCTAGGGTTAGGGCTAGGGTTAGGGTTAGGGTAGGGTTAGGGCTAGGGTTAGGGTTAGGGCTAGGGTTAGGGCTAGGGTTAGGGTTAGTGCTAGGGTTAGGGTTAGGGGTGTGTTGGGGTTCGGGTTGGAGTTAGAATTGGGAGTTTCCACTGTTTGGGCACATCAGGGGCTCTCCAAATGCAACATGGCGTCTGATCTTAATTCCAGCCAATTCTGAGCTGAAAAAGTCAAATGGTGCTCCTTCCCTTCCAAGCTCTGCCATGCGCCCAAACAGTGTTTTACCCCCACATGTAGGGTATCAGCCTACTCAGGTCAAACTGCAAAACAATTTTTGGGGTCCAATTTCTCCTGTTACCCTTAGGAAAATAAAAAATTGGGGGCAAAAATATCATTTTTTTGGAAAAAAATGATTTTTTTATTTTCACGTCTGAGCGTTATAAACTTCTGTGATGCACTTGGGGGTTCAAAGTGCTCACCACACATCTAGATAAGTTCCGTGGGGGGTCTAGTGTCCAAAATGGGGTCACTTGTGGGGAGTTTCAATAGTTTAGGTACATCTGGGGCTCTCCAAACGCACATGACACCCGCAGACCATTCCATCAAAGTCTGCATTCCAAAACATCACTGCTTCCCTTCCGAGCCCCGACGTATGTCCATACAGTAGTTTTCTCCGACATATGGGGTGTCAGCGTACTCATGACAAATTGGACAACAACTTTTGTGGTCCAATTTCTCCTGTTAACCTTGGGAAAATGAAAAAATTGGGGACTAATTGATCATGTTTGTGGAAAAAATACGATTTCTTTATTTTCATGCCCGGGCATTATAAACTTCTGTGAAGCCCTTGGGGGTTCAAAGTGCTCACCACACATCTAGATAAGTTCTTTAGGGGGTCTCGTTTCCAAAATGGGGTCATTTGTGTGGGGTTTCCACTGTTTAGGTACATTAGGGGCTCTCCAAAGGCAACATGACACCCGCAGAACATTCCCTCAAAGTCTGCTTTCCAAAACGTCACTACTTCCCTTCCGAGCCCCGACGTGTGTCCATACAGTAGTTTTCTCCCACATATGGGGCGTCAGTGTACTCAGGACAAATTGGACAACAACTTTTGGGGTTCAATTTCTCCTGTTACCCTTGGGAAAATAAAAAAATTGCGGACTAATTGATCATGTTTGTGGAAAATACGATTTTTTTATTTTCATGCCCTGGCATTATAAACTTCTGTGAAGCCTTTGGGGGTTCAAAGTGCTCACCTCACATCTAGATAAGTTCCTTAGGGGGTCTAGTTTTCAAAATGGGGTCATTTGTGGGAGGTTTCCACTGTTTAGGTACATTAGGGGCTCTCCAAAGGCAACATGACACCCGCAGACCATTCCATCAAAGTATGCATTCCAAAATGTCACTACTTCCCTTCCGAGCCCCGACGTGTGCCCATACAGTAGTTTTCTCCCACATATGGGGTATCAGCATACTCAGGACAAATTGGACAACAACTTTTGGGGTCCAATTTCTCCTGGTACCCTTGGGAAAATAAAAAAATGGTGACTAAAAGATCATGTTTTTGGAAAAAATGTGAATTTTTTATTTTCACGCCCGGGCGTTATAAACTTCTGTGAAGCACTGGGGGGTTCAAAGTGCTCACCACACATCTAGATAAGTTGCTTGGGGGGGTCTAGTTTACAAAATGGTGTCATTTGTGGGGGGTTTCCACTGTTTAGGTACATCAGGGGTTTTCCAATCGCGACATGGTGTCCGATCTCAATTCCAGCCAAAAACGTCAAATGGCGCTGCTTCCCTTCCGAGCTCTGCCATGCGCCCAAATAGTGGTTTACCCCCACATGTGGGGTATCAGCGTACTCAGGACAAATTGCACAATAACTTTTAGGGTCCTGTTACCCTTGGAAAAATAAGAATTGAGGGTGAAAAGATCATTTTTGTGGAAAAAATATGATTTTTTAATTGTACGGCTTTATGTTATAAACTTCTGTGAAGCCCTTGGGGGTTCAAAGTTCTCACCACACATCTAGATAAGTTCCTTAGGGGGTCTAGTTTCCAAAATGGTGTCATTTGTGGGGGGTTTCCACTGTTTTGGTACATCAGGGGTTTTCCAATCGCGACATGGTGTCCGATCTCAATTCCAGCCAAAAACGTCAAATGGCGCTGCTTCCCTTCCGAGCTCTGCCATGGGCCCAAATAGTGGTTTACCCCCACATGTGGGATATCAGCGTACTCAGGACACATTGCACAATAACTTTTAGGGTCCTGTTACCCTTGGGAAAATAAAAATTGGGGTGAAAAGATCATTTTTGTGGAAAAAATATGATTTTTTAATTGTACCGCTGTACGTTATAAACTTCTGTAAAGCCCTTGTGGGTTCAAAGTTCTCACCACATATCTAGATAAGTTCCTTGGGGGGTCTAGTTTCCAAAATGGGGTCACTTGTAGGGGGTTTCCACTGTTTAGGTACATCAGGGACTCTCCAAACGTGACATGGCGTCCGATCTGAATTCCAGCCAATTTTGCATTGAAAAAGTCAAATGGCGCTCCTTCCATTCTGAGCTCTGCCATGCGCCGAAACAGTCGTTCCCCCCACATATCAGGTATCAGCGTACTCAGGACAAATTGCACAATAACTTTTGCAGTCAAATTTCTCCTGTTACCCTTGGTAAAATAAAAAAAATTGAACCTGAAGTATTTTTTTTGTGAAAAAAAGTTAGATGTTCATTTTTTTTTAAATATTCAAAAAAATTCCTGTGACACACCTAAAAGGTTAATAAACTTCTTGAATGTGGTTTTGAGCACCTTAAGGGGTGCAGTTTTTAGAATGGTGTCACTTTTGGGTATTTTCTATCATATAGACCTCTCAAAGTGGCATCAAATGTGATGTGGTCCTAAAAATAAAATGGTGTTGTAAAAATGAGAAATCGCTGGTCAACTTTTAACCCTTATAACTTCCTAACAAAAAAAAAATTTGGTTGTTGGTATGTAGTGTTACGGACAGTACGTGTATGTGACGGGAGGGCAGGGAGCGCTAACACAAATGCTATCAGCCATGACTACCGCCCTGTACCTCCCTCACACTTGGCATAGTCGGCAGGATGCTGAAACCGTGCAGCGTGGGAATGCTGCGAGTGATGAAAGTGATGTGACAAGAAAAGATGAAAGAATTGAGGATTTTTCAGATGTGACTGGAATCCTGGATTTGTCTAAAATGATCAGGACTGATGATGTGTTGATTAAGATGGTGGCCATGAAAATTGTGGAAAATAGCGCCAAAGAAGAAGACTGCCAAAGTGACTTCATCCTTCGTGGGCGTGACAGTGCTGAGAATGCGCAACGACCTGTCAGGAGATGTCCCTAATACCGCCGCTGGAGGTTGCATCGAGAGCCCTTAGCACCACGTTTCCTAAAACAGATTGCCAGGAAATGTGTTGAGCAGCAAGAGTCGACCCCACCCTGGAACGGGTGGGGTCCAGAAGAAGACCTTGGGTGCAGCTGCAAGATGCCATTATAGAAAACATCTCCGGCATTGATGCAACACTCTTGCGCACTACACTGCAGAAGAGTAATCCGCATCGAGTGGACATGGCGGCAGGAGGTGGAGGAATGGGTCAAATATAAGATGGGGGTATACTGTAAGTATACAGGACGATTCTTCTTACAGCAATACACATTTATGAAAAGTAGGAGGAAAAATTGGAATGACGGCAATCAATGCAGCCAATGAAATGTGAGCTTTCATCCACCCGCTCACAAATACCGGACCGACTGAGATCGAAGGACCCCAGCGGCCACTGGGGCCGGAACACCGTCTGGAAGGACTGGAGCGACAAGGCCCAGCGGAGAAGTAAACGCCTTGGTGGGAGCCACAGGACACGGAGCTGAGACGTCCACGACGACCAGAACGACCTGGAGAGCCGGAACTTTTATACTCGGAGCCAGCGTTGCACCGTCAGCGGGGACCAGAATCAGCGACAGCCCCAGAGGAACCCGAACCGGAAGAGAGGATCCGGCTGGAACTATGTCATCGGGAGCCAGAGGGCCTTGCCGCATCCACGGAGGGATACGTCGTACAGGGGCCAGGAGTGGCAGGACTACCTAAATCTACCGTGGTGAGTCCACTGCAGCCTTTGACCTCGCAAGGCTGTCCCCCGCTGCGGCTCTCTACTCCACCTAGCCAGAGCATCCTCTGGTTTCTGACTCCGTGACTGAGCATCTGGATCTCTCCTGTGGCAATCGTGAATGAGAGGCCAGGCCCACGTCCGGTGCAGACCCAACGCTGGGCACCTCTCATTTCTACCACAACGAGGAGGGCCCTTCTCTACATCTGAGCAGTCCGCCTGGATAGCGGACGTGATTGCGGGCAAAAACCAGCAGGAGAAGGAAATCTGGGCCCAGTTGCGGCAATATGGAGAGGGTGCTTTAGCGCAGCGCCACACTTATGGTCAGCTAATGTTCACCTCACCAACGTTGACCGGGGATTTTGGTTCATACGGGAGGATGGCACCAGTGATAAGGTGTACATCAATGCCGCCTCCGTAAAATTTGGAAAACCCCTACGTGAAGGGGACCGGGTCTCTTTTTATAAGAAGGACTGCCCCTGAGGATACTATGCAGTATCTTTGTGTACCGTGGATGACGGCTTGGAAAAGAATCCGGGCCCAAGACGTGAACCAGCAGTACCCTGCTCTTCCCCCTCCCCTGCCTGTGGTTTTACTTCTGCTGCATCTGAGCAGCCCATGACCTCTGTGGCTGCAGAGTCATCTTAGGCCCGAACCCAGGCCTGGGATCCAACCACTGGAAGAGCGGCACGAGACGCATGTCATTGAAAAAAAGACAAACTTTCATTGTATATCGTTGTGCTGGTTGCACAGGGACATTTCATGGAGGACTGTTCTGCGTCCTTAAACGATGGGGGAAAAATAGCGTGGCCAAAAGCCAGTCATGAAAAAACGAGTGTACATATGTAAATAATTACAGTATGCCTTGGATAACTGACATTATTGAAATGGAGGACTGTGAGCCAGGCATCCCCGTTGAGAGCAAGGACTCTTTTCGTTTTCTTGTTACACTTGTTGCGCTCATTCTGCTGAAAGTAGAATATTGCCCTGAGACTGTGGCGCAGGGCTTTGGGTACCATAGTACCATGTTTAAAGGAAGAGGGCCACCTTCCTTTGAAGGTTCATAGACTTGGCTCACATTGAGCCAAAATGTAAATATGTATATTTTGCCTCCCTGCATGGATTATGACTGGTGTATATTAAAAGTTTCAAGCATTACATGGTCAGGGACGACTATCTTAAAAGGAAGTGGGAATGTAAGGGTTTGTAAAGTCTCATTAACCATATAAGTACGTATAAAGGTTGTATAACTATGTAATATATATATTTATGTGTGTATGTTATTGTATTGGTAGGATGAGTGTAGTAGCAAGGTTTGGCCACAAGATGGGGGTACATTTTAGTGGTAGGAATAGTAGTGTAAATAGTTAAGATAGGAGGGGCACGGTGGATAAGGTAGTAAAGAGATCCTTATAGAAGTCAGTTGGGGCCAGGGCGCCTGTGCAGCTCACTTGGGCTAACTAGCCCTGGGCAACACGTGTCATGCAACATTGCTGAAAATTAATGTCCAGCCATATAGTGTTTGTGGCCAGGATTTTCACCAGAAGGAACAACAGCAACAGTGCTAGCAGTGCAGTATTAGTGGGACTGCAATTGCCGGCGAAGACTAAGCAGTACGGGCAGGTCTCTCAATATGTGTCAGCTCATCGCGTGAGCTGATTCCCTCTGGACCGAGGCAAAATGGCTGAGGGAGTCCCCTAACGAAGTAAGGCTGAGCAGTGAGGACGCTGTAGGATCGAAAGTTACAGTCCGTCCCGGAAGCGAGCTTAGTACAGGGAAAGAGAAGGAGTTGCACTTTGTGAAACCTGAAGTTGATGCTGGAAAGAATATGAATATGCTGTGTACCAGAATCAGTAAAACCGGACTGTGAAGACCTCCAGAAACAGACAGAGGACCCTGACGGTGCTGGGGAAGAAGCCACAGGTATGTAGTGTTATGGCCAATATGTGTATGTGACGGGAGGGCAGGGCGCGCTAACACAAATGCTATCAGCCAGGACTACCACCCTGTACATCCCTTACACTAGTTCCTGTGAATGTGGTTGGATGTATCCATGGGGGCGCCAAGATTTGTGGCTTGCGTTAACATAAGCATTGACTGTTGTAACGTGTCCCATGAAGTGGAAGTCGTGAAGGAGTTGTTATATCCTGTGATTATCAGACATCACTTTTCTTTGTTTTGGGACTTGAGGGGAAAAAGTGTGCCGCCTGGTAGCTTAGGTAAAATCTAAAATCTTGTCACATGCCACTGATGATGATTTTCCATTTTTTGTGCTCGTAGGCAATGAGAATGAAGAAGCATCACTGGAAGTCAACTTCCCTAAGCTGAAGGTGTCCAGAGTAAAACTTTGGAACCAATCAACTCAAGGACTTAAAGGAAACCTGTCAGCAGGATTGTGCACAGTAACCTACAGACAGTGTCAGGTTGGCGCCATTATACTGATTAAAATGATACCTTGGTTGATGAAATCCGTCTTGTGGTTGTTGTTTAATCTTTATTTTCAGTTTTTAATTAATGATATGCTCGAGCTTCTGGGCGGCCTGGGGGGGGGTCATCATGTGGTGCTCTGATTAGCTATTCATAATGCAGACTGCTGACAGGTTTGTTTTTTTGCGGGATGAGTTGTACTTTTGAACAACACCATTGGTTTTACCATGTCATGTACTAGAAAACAGGAAAAAAATTCCAAGTGCGGTGACATTGCAAAAAAGTGCAATCTCACACTTGTTTTTTGTTTGTCTTTTTGCTAGCAACAGTTGCAGACTGACCTTATGAGGGATTGTATAACTTTATAACCCAACCTCTCTTGGACTCCTCTCCCTCTCAGCGCTCTCATGGCGACTAAAATGTGCTTGTCATCATTGTCAAGGACTCGGTCCCAATACCCACTTGTAGACCTCTCGAATGGATGATACCCATCACCGTGAAAAAATAAACGCTTTGATTTCGGTCCAGAAAACTGGGACGAGTGTCATGCAAGTGTTATGTGATTTCATTCGGGTACAATCGAACACCTAGCATCTGATTTACATCCGATTTCCATGACAATGTGATCCAATTGCAATGTGATTTTAACATGAGCTTTTACGTAGAGAAATTCTCTATGTCATTTACACATAGTTAACCAGCTGAGGAAAAGCGGACAACTGGGGGCAGATCTTTAGAATTTTTCCTATGGCGATCATGCTGACATGAATGAGTTGAACTGAGTTCATTGGCTGTGAACCCCCAGGACCTTTGTGACAGCACCGCAAGAGTGACATCAGTGAGGTGAAAGGAGTTCATCGCGAGGCACTAAGCTGAGCAAGGACACATAGCTTAGTGTCTCTTCTGGATGGCAGGCTGTATAGTCGCATTATGCAACAATGCAGCCTGACATCTAGATGTAGCAGAGATAGACATGTCGCGGGACAAATGGATTAGTATCTTAGCAGACAGTTGAGGAATATGGTTGTGGACTGGGTGTTGATGTGAGTATAGCTGGTTTGATCTAGTTTAGATTTATTAAAGAAATCTGTGTCATTATTTCAGTTAACCACTTAACGTCCAATGACGGGCATTTTATTAACCAGGAAAGACTAAATATACAGCTGTGAGTTGATATTAATATCCTGGGAAGCTACATGTGTATTACCCCATTTTCAGGCTATAAACATCTGGCACAGCTGTTCGCTTTCCCTCTGTTAGTTAATAAAATTTTGGGGGGACTGCACGCCATTTTTTTCAGAAAAAATAATTTATTCTGTAATAAAATACATGTGCAATAAGCTACGCAAACACTGTACTAGTTATATATGTAACTGACATCTTTATATCTATCTATTCTATGTGTAGAAAAAATAAAGACAAAAAGCAGCACAAAAAAGATTGTTGGGTGCAAAAGCCTCCCAGGTATATACCAAACCTTGTAAATAGATCCAAAAAGTGAAGGCAGCACACGAGTAGATAAAGATTCACGTGCAGTTTAATGGCCCATGAGCAACATTTCGGTCCAAGATGTGGACCTTTTTTAAGCAATCCAAAAATGCCATTGCATGGTATTTATAGCAACCAAATTACTGTACATACAGTTGTGCTCAAAAGTTTACTTACCACAGCAGAATTTTTGCTTTCTTGGCCTTTTTTCAGACAATATGAATGATAACACCAAAACTTTTTCTCCACTCATGGTTAGTAGTTGGGTGAAGCCCTTTATTGTCAAGCTACTGTGTTTTCGCTTTTTAAATCATAATGGTAATCAAAAACATGCAAATGACCCTGATCAAAAGTTCACATACCCCATTTCTTAACTTCTTCCCGTTTCCCCACGGTAGATATACGTTGACACTTGCTGGGCTATGTACAGCGCCGACGTTTATGAACGGAGGGCGGTCTCGCAGCGCTCAGGACCCCCAGGATCCTGCAAGCGCTGTGATTCCTGTGCAAAGCAGCTGCTCTGACAGGTGACATCATCGGGACCTGATTAGATCAGGTCCAAAGGATGTTAACCCTTTGCTAACTTCTAGATGCTGCGATCGCAGCATTTAGAAGATAGTAGAGGGAGACCCCTGCTTTACTCACCTCTCCAACATCTCCCATGATGAGATCTGATCATATAACAGGGGATCCCATGTTGTCCCGGCAGCCGGAGGTCACGTGATGACTTCCAGCTATGGTGGCTTGTTAGGCTATCTGGCTGTGTAAAACTGACAGGTCTCATACACTGCAATACATGTGTATTGCATTGTAAATTGAAGTCCCATACAGGGATTAACCCCTTCGCACCCGAGCCTGTTTTTGCCTTCGTGACCGGGCCAATTTTTTCAATTCTTACCAGTGTCACTTTATGAGGTCATAACTCTAGAACGCTTCAACGGATCCTACTGATTCTGGCTTAGTGATCGGACCCAAAGAGTGGTCGTAAATGGCTGCACATCCAGTTGGAAGAATGTCTCAAGTGGGGTACCACAGGGCTCTGTCCTGGGCCCTGTATTGTTCAACATCTTTATCAACGATTTAGATGAAGGAATTGAGGGTAAACTGATTAAATTTGCTGATGACACAAAGCTAGGAGGGATAGCTAATACTAGAGAAGAGAGAGAGAGGATTCAAAAAGATTTAAATAAACTGGAGAAGTGGGCAGCAACTAACAGAATGGTTTTTAACAGGGAGAAATGCAAAGTACTACATCTGGGCAATAAAAATGGAAAAAGCATATATAGAATGGGAGGAATAGGGCTAAGTGACAGCACATGTGAAAAAGACTTGGGTATACTAATAGATCACAGACTGAATATGAGTCAACAGTGTGATGCAGCAGCAAAAAAGGCAAATGCAATTCTAGGATGTATTAACAGAAGCATACAGTCTAGATCACGTGAAGTCATTATTTCCCTCTACTCCTCTTTGGTCAGACCTCATCTGGAATATTGTGTCCAGTTTTGGGCACCACATTTTAAAAAAGACATCAACAAACTGGAGCAAGTTCAGAAAAGAGCGACCAGAATGGTGACCGGT
Organism: Dendrobates tinctorius; assembly: GCF_039654945.1. Classification (NCBI taxonomy): domain Eukaryota; kingdom Metazoa; phylum Chordata; class Amphibia; order Anura; family Dendrobatidae; genus Dendrobates; species Dendrobates tinctorius. Next base: position 62,800,581 of record NW_027361671.1, on the reverse strand, counting down.
CTGCAAACCCTGTCTTATGAGGAAAGGTTGCAGGATTTGGGAATGTTTAGTTTGCAAAAGAGAAGACTGAGAGGAGACTTAATAGCTGTCTACAAATATCTAAAGGGCTGTCACATTGTAGAAGGATCAACTTTATTCTCATTTGCACAAGGAAAGACTAGAAGCAATGGGATGAAACTGAATGGGAGGAGACACAGATTAGATATTAGAAAAAACTTTTTGACAGTTAGAGTGATCAATGAGTGGAACAGGCTGCCACGAGAAGTGGTGAGTTCTCCTTCAATGGAAGTCTTCAAACAGAGGCTGGACAGACATCTGACTGGGATGATTTAGCGAATCCTGCTTTGAGCAGGGGGTTGGACCAGATGGCCCAGGAGGTCCCTTCCAACTCTACGATTCTATGATTCTATGATTCTATGACATTGTTTTCTCATGACATATTGTACTTCATGATGGTGGTAAAATTTTTTAGATATGATCTGTGCTTATTTGTTAAAAAAATCAAACCACTGTTTGAGCACACGGCAGAGCTCAGAACGGAAGGCGTGCCGTTTGACTTTTTCAATGCAGAATTGGCTGGAATTGAGATCGGATGCCATGTCGCATTTGGAGAGCCCCTGATGTACCTAAACAGTGGAAACCCCCCACAAGTGACCCCATTTTGGAAACTAGACCCCTTAAAGAACTTATCTAGATATGTGGTGAACAATTTGAACCCCCAAGTGCTTCACAGAAGTTTATAACGCAGAGCCATGAAAATAAAAGATCATTTTTTTTCCATAAAATGATCTTTTAGCCCCCAATTTCTTATTTTCACAAGGGTAACAGGAGAAATTGGACCCCAAAAGTTGTTGTCCAATTTGTTTTGAGTACCCTGGTACCCCATATGTGGAAGAAAACTACTGTTTGGGCACACGGTGGGGCTCGGAAGGGAAGTAGTGATGTTCTGGAATGCAGACTTTGATGGAATGGTCTGCGGGTGTCATGTCGCGTTTGCAGAGCCCCTGATGTACCTAAACAGTAGAAACCCCCCACAAGTGACCCCATTTTGGAAATTAGACCCCCCCAAGGGACTTATCTAGATGTGTCGTGAACACTTTGAACCCCCAAGTGTTTCACTAAAGTTTATAATGTAGAGCCGTGAAAATAAAAAAAATAATTTTTTTTCCACAAAAGTGATCTTTTAGCCTCCAATTTTTATTTTCCTAAGGGTAACAGGAGAAATTGGACCCCAAAAGTTGTTGTCCAATTTGTCCTGAGTACATTGGTACCCTATATGTGGGAGAAAACTACTGTTTGGGCACACGGTGGGGCTCGGAAGGGAAGTAGTGACGTTCTGAAATGCAGACTTTGATGGAATGGTCTGCGGGTGTCATGTCGCGTTTGCAGAGCCCCTGATGTACCTAAACAGTGGAAACCCCCCACAAGTGACCCCATTTTGGAAACTAGACCCCCCCAAGGAACTTATCTAGATGTGTGGTGAGCACTTTGAACCCCCAAGTGTTTCAGTAAAGTTTATAATGTAGAGGCGTGAAAATAAAAAAATCATTTTTTTTCCACAAAAATGATCTTTTAGCCCCCAATTTTTATTTTCACAAGGGTAACAGGAGAAATTGGACCCTAAGAGTTGTTGTCCAATTTGTCCTGAGTATGCTGGTACCCCATATGTGGGAGAAAACTACTGTTTGGGCACACGGTGGGGCTCGGAAGGGAAGTAGTGACGTTCTGAAATGCAGACTTTCATGGAATGGTCTGCGGGCGTCATATTGCATTTACAGAGCCCCTGATGTACCTAAACAGTGGAAAACCCCAATTCTAATTCCAACCCTAACCCCAACACACCCCTAACCCTAATCTCAGCCCTAACCATAACCCTAACCACAAACCTAACACCAACACACCCATAACCTTAATCCCAGCCCTAGCCCTAACCCTAACCCTAGCCCTAACCCTAACCCTAGCCCTTGCCCTAACCTGTGTACCTGCTTCTTTTTTTCTTTACTTTTTTTTCTTTTTGTGACAAGATCGCTGCCCTGCGATCTGACTCATAGTAACGCCACTTCTCCTTTGATCTCACACTGACAGATGATCAGAGGTGAAGCAGCGTTACTATGTGACAAGATCGCTGCCTGGCACATAGTAACGCGACTTCTCCTCTGATCTAGCACAAACGCTCTAGAAAAGCTAAATGGCTTCTTATGTGCCAAAAGAAATTCCGCACTCCCAAATTCCAATGCCCCCTCCCTTTTGAGCCCCACAGTGTACCTAAACCACATAAATCATCCACATGTTTGGCATTTGTGTAGTGATGAGAGCCTGCCTAATTTACAGGTGCATGTATCCAGAAGCACGGGCTGGGCATAACGCACTGGTAACTGCAACGTACTGGTCACTACAACGGCAGTTTGCATTTTCACTCAGCAACATCCACTGCTGCCTGTTTCTGGAAAACACTTATGGAGTCAAAATTATCACTACCCCTGTAGATAAATTCACAAAGGGTGTAATTTCCAAACTGGGGTCACTTGAGGGGGGATTCTGCTTTTCTGGCATTTAGGGGCTCTTTATATAGAGTCTGGAAACTATTCTGTAATAATTTGTTCTCCAAGAGTCAAATAGCGCTCTGTCCAAATTTGTTCTCCAAGATTCAAATAGCGCTCCGTCCCTCCATAGTCTTGCTGTATAGCTAAGAAGTACTGTACAGCCACATATGGGGTATTGCCAAGTTCAGTAGAAATTGTGTAACACATTTTGGCACAATTTTTACCCATTTCCCAGTGTGAAAATCTGGGGCTAAAACAATTTTTTTGTGGTAAAAATGTAATTATTTTTTTCTTCACTGCCCAATGGTATCAAATTCCGTGACACACTTGTGGTGTCAATATGGTCACGGCACCCCTAGATGTACTCACTGAGAGGTGTAGTTTGTAAAATGGGGTCACTTATGGGGGTTTCTGCTGTTCTGGCACCTCAGGGACTCTGCCAATGTGACATGGCCCCCTCAAACCAATGCAGCAAAACCTGCACAGTAATATGGCGCTCTTTCCCTTTTGAGATTTGAACTGTGCCTCAAAAGTAGTTTTGACCACTTGTGGCATATTGATGTACTGAGGAGAAATGGCACAACAAACTTTTGGGTCTACTTTTTCTTGCTACCCTTATGAAAATAAAAAAGTGGGCACTAAAATAGCATTTTTGTGGTAAAAATGTTTTTTTTTACATTGACTACTCAATATTATAAAATTCTGTGAAGCCCCTGGAGGTTCAAGGTGCTCACCAGACATCTAGATAAATTCCTTGAGGGGTCTAGTTTCCAAAATGGTGTAATATGTTGGGGGTTTCCACTGTTTAGGCACGGCAGGGGCTCTCCAAACGCAACATGGCGTCCGCTATCGATTCCAGACATTTTTGAATTTCAAAAGTCAAATGGCGCTCCTTCCCTTCCAAGCTCTGCCGTGCGCCCAAACAGTAGTATTCCCCCACATATGGGGTATCAGTGTGCTCAGAAGAAATAGCACAACAAATTGTATGACGCAATTTCTCCGGCTACCTTTATGAAAATGCCAAATATGGAGCTAAAAAGATTTATTTGGGAAAAATGTTATTTTTTTTATTTCCATGGCTCTACTTTATAAACTTCTGTGAAGCACCTGTGGATTCAAGGTGCTCAATACACATCTTAGGGATCTAGTTTCCAAAATGGTGTCACTTGTTGGGGATTTCAACTGTTTAGGCACATCAGAGGCTCTCCAAATGCGACATGGCAACCACTAATCATTCCAGCATATTTTACATTAAAAAAGTCAAACGGTGCTCCTTCCCTTCCGAGCCCTGCCGTGTGCCTAAACAGTAGATTTATAGATTTAAATAGCAAAACAAAATGTATAGTCCAATTTCTCCTGTTACCCTTGCGAAAGTAAAAAAAAATAGGTCTAAGGGAAAGAAAAGTAAATGTTTATTTTTTTCTTCCACATTCCATTCATTCCTATGAAGCACCCGAAGGGTTAATAAACTTCATGAGGGGTGTAGTTTTTAGAATGGTGTCACTTTTGGGCATTTCCTGTCATATTGATCCCCCAAACTCACTTCAAATGTAACGTGGTCCCTAAAAAAAAATGTTGTGCTTATGTAAAGTAGACAGGTGGGAAATGTTATTAATTAACTATTTTGTGCGATATGACTCTCTGATTTAAGGGCAAAAAAAAATTAAAAGTTTGAAAATTGCAAAATTTTCAAAATTTTCACCAAATTTCCATTTTTTTCACAAATAAACACAAGTCATATTAACCCCTTTACCCCCAAGGGTGGTTTGCACGCTAATGACCGGGCCAATTTTACAATTCTGACCACTGTCTCTTTATCAGGTAATAATTCTGGAACGCTTCCATGGATCCCAGTGATTCTGACATTGTTTTCTCATGACATATTTGACATATTGTACTTCATGTTAGTGGTAAAATTTCATTCATATAACTTGCGTTTCTTTGTGAGAAAAAATTGAAATTTGGCGAAAATATTGAAAATTTCGCAATTTTTCAACTTTGAATTTTTATGCCCTTAAACCACAGAGATATGGCACACAACAAACTTAATAAATACCATTTCCCACATGTTTACTTTACATCAGCACAATTTTGGAACGAAAATTTTTTTTTTAGGAAGTTATAAGGGTTAAAAGTTGACCAGCGATTTCTCATTTTTACAACACCATTTTTTTTAGGGACCACATCACATTTGTAGTCACTTTGAGGGGTCTATATGATAGAAAATACCCAAAAGTGACACCATTCTAAAAACAACACCCCTCAAGGTGCTCAAAACACATTCAAGAAGTTTATTAACCCTTCAGGTGCTTCACAGGAATTTTTTGAATGTTTAAAAAAAAAATAACATTTAACTTTTTTCACAAAAAAATGACTTCAGTCCAATTTTTTTTATTTTACCAAGGGTATCAGGAGAAATTGGACTGCAAAAGTTATAGTACAATTTGTCCTGAGTACGCTGATACCTGATATGTTGGGGGGAACCACTGTTTCGGCGCATGGCAGAGCTCAGAAGGGAAGGAGCACCGTTTTACTTTTTCAACGCAAAATTGGCTGGAATTCAGATCGGATGCCATGTCACGTTTGGAGAGCCTCTTATGTACCTAAACAGTGGAAACCCCCCACAAATGACACCATTTTGGAAACTAGACCCCCCCAAGGAACTTATCTAGATATGTGGTGAGAACTTTGAACCCCCAAGGGCTTCACAGAAGTTTATAATGTACAGCCGTACAGTTAAAAAATCATATTTTTTCCGCAAAAATGATCTTTACACCCCAAATTTTTATTTTCCCAAGGGTAACAGGACCCCAAAAGTTATTGTGCAATTTGTCCTGAGTACGCTGGTACACCATATGTGGGGGTAAACGACTATTTGTGCGCATGGCAGAGCTCGGAAGGGAAGCAGCGCCATTTGACTTTTTTGGATGGAATTGAGATCGGACACCATACCGCTTTTGGAAAGCCCCTGATGTGCCTAAACAGTGGAAACCCCCCCACAAATGACACCATTGTGGAAACTAGACACCCCAAGGAACTTATCTAGATGTGTGGTGAGCAGGAGAAGGGTAACAGGAGAAATTGGACCCCAAAAGTTGTTGTCCAATTTGTCCTGAGTACGTTGATATCCCATTTGGGAGAAAACTACTGTATGAGTACATGTGGCGCCCCTGAGGCTCAGTCGCCACAGAGGTACTGCACCTTCTCCTAAGGTGTAGTGCCCCACCACCTAGGTAAGTTGGGAACTCCTTTCCACACTCCAACATCTGCATCCCACACACAGGATAGTTCAGTAGGTCCACATAGCAGCTTCAGGCTGGGGGTAGCAGAGCACCCTTCGTGGAACCCTGCTTCGTAACACGAGATGTGCTGGGAGGTGGGTGGAGTTAGTATAAAAGAGAGGGAAAGTTTAGAATTACAGGTCAGTCTGGGGGGGAAGTCCCAGAGAAGAAGTTCAGTCTGGAGAGGCCAGAGAGAGCGCAGACTGACAGCAGGTCAGCCTGACGGGAGTGAGGCGGAGGCAGTCAGTCAGGAGAGGCTGAGGACTGGTCTTAGTGGAAGATCTCCCGTGGAACGAGATAGAAGAAGGAGTGCTGCAGCTGTCTCTGTGATTTGAGTCAGCTGGCACTGAGAAGGAACAGAAAGAGAAAGACGTAGAACTGCAACCTAAGCTTCCATAAGAGAGAGAAGGAACAGCGCGGAACGAAGGAGTAGGCGAACAGAGAGGAGTTGTGGGTCGGAAGAGGAACCCTGCCTATAGTTTCTCAGCGCAAGGCCGGGGCCCGGTCCCTGAGGTTGTATGGACACTTATGGTTCTGCAGCAGACACCGGTGGAGTAGTTGGCTGTAAATGCACTACTCCCATCCAAGACTTGAGACACAACAGCAACCGATGCGCGAGCCAGGACTCTGAGAGGAGTCCCCGATAGAGGCTACAGCTGTCTGTCATACAAGTAGAGACTAGGAACACCTAGAGAGAGGCATTCCAGGGTAACTAAGTACTGGAGTGCTTCGCCCCAAAGGCGCATTGGAGGAGTCGTTCAGGAAAGGTACATGTTGGCGGAGTGTTGGAGAGGAGAAGACTGACTTGCCAGGAGGTTGATTGAGTCTCTGCCCCGGAGGACACGGCATGGACGCGGGCACCAGTGGTTACCAAGAACTGTAAGTAAAGCGTTGAAACTGCAAGCCCTGGTGTCCTCCATTCATTCACCGCTAACACCTTCGGCACCGCTACATCTGGGTACCAGCATCTATACCATTCTGCGCCTCTCCTCATCCATTGCACCTACACTGCCCTGGGACTACAGCTCCACCTGTGGTGAGCTACACCATCTTTGCTGCATCACACCATCAGTCCCAGTGGATCTGCACGCAGCGTTGGCTTACCATCTCCCTTTCCAAACACCACGGGTGGCGTCACGAACTATACTATTCATATAAACTATACTATTAACATCACCGCCATAGATATTGGGCGCCCAGGGCCACGGACCGGGCCACTGCTGCTGTGACACATTCCCCTGACACCGGCCCGGTACCGAGTACCCCGCTGCCCTGGGTGTGAGGGCGACCCAATTTTGGCGTCACAAACAGAATGATGAGACCCGATACCATCAGGTTCTGTGCGTCTGAGATTTATTGGACTTTATACTTTTGAAAATGTGCAGAAGACCTGATTTGATAGACTGTAAAATGGACATTAGAAATGGCCGCTGGCGCGGAGAAGAAGGGCGTGAAGAGATGGGAGGTCCTAAGAAAAGACCGCGAAGAGTATTGGGCCTTCCCTGCCTGAATTACTATGTGACAGCGACATGGCCCACCCCCCGAGGGGTTCGTATACTGGCTTGGTATGGAGGCGCGGGAAGAAGGTGCCTCCCCCGGAAGGAGGGGCAGAAGAAGCCAGTGGCAGGAAAGGGGCCGAGACAGGAAGAACGCGAGAACGCCATTTTGGAGAGTGAGGGAAGGAGGCCTGCGGAGCGCAGAGAAACGGATCTTCCTGGTGCCATGGCTGAAGACTCCGACCCCGTCTCTGCGATGAACCGCCAGCAGCTGGAGGACCGAATCGCCCAGTTGACGTGCCGCCTGCGACTGAGGCAGGAGGCCTTATGGAGACAAAGCAGCCCGCACGCCCCGGAGGGGCCTACACCACCGGCGCCCCTGAACTCGGTACCCTTGCCACCGGTACCTGTCACCGCTGCCCCGGAGCAGAGACCACACCATCAGGAGGGCCCAGGTACGTCTGATATCCTGACAACTGGGAAGGCCCTGGGGTGTACCACTGTTGCAGCGGCTGGCCAGGTCGTGCTAGATCTGGTCTGGGAACGGGATACCAGTCCCCGGGGGGCAACACCGGAACTAGCAAGTAACCAGCACTAAAATTCTCATTACCCAGGAGGGTTTGTTTGCACCAGTTGAGCCTCTTTTTGCTATCATGTTTTCGTTTTTCTGGTAGCACTTTTGTTGCCCTGTTTTGATTGGCAGCATTTTTACAATTGGAACTGAGGAGATCATGAACGCTGTATGATCCAAAACTTTTATTGTAAATAGTTTGCACCTCTTTAGGTGCCCTTTCTTGGTTTTACATAAAAAGACACTTTGCGAAGAATATGTTCTGCATGGACACTTTTCGAAGATGCCTCAAAGGACACTGCAAGAAATCCCGGCTGGGAGTGGTGTCCAGCACTTACAAGAATAATTGTTGAATGTTTTACTGTGAAGTATTTCATAATGTGTTTTATTAAGAATAGTGATAACAGAGAAATGGCTTTTATAGAGAATTAGGAATGTCTGATATAGAGATGAGCAATGTGAATAAAGAATTGAAAGTAGACAGGTGACGAACCAGGTACTTGCGGTCAGCGTCTTACGTCTAGAAGAAACTGAAAGAGAGGAAACTGATAGAATGAGAGAAAGGTAATAAAAGAAAATGTGTTACAGAGAATAGCACTTTGAATTGAGAATTGCACTTAGGATTAAAAATTTTAGATAGAATGTAAGATAGAATTGTTTGTAACGTTCAAGATAAGTACCTCCTATACTAGGAAGATTAGTATAAGAAAGTTTGTTATGCATTACAAAATTTTTGTATGTTTCTTTGCTGTCTGCTTTGTTATCTTGCAGCCCGCGGACGTGCTGTGTATAACGGGGGGTATGTGGCGCCCCTTAGGCTCAGTCGCCACAGAGGTACTGCACCTTCTCCTAAGATGTAGTGCTCCACCACCTAGGTAAGTTGGGAACTCCTTTCCACCCTCCAACATCTGCATCCCACACATAGGATAGTTCAGTAGGTCCACATAGCAGCTTCAGGCTGGGGGTAGCAGAGCACCCTTCGTGGAACCCTGCTTCATAACACGAGATGTGCTGGGAGGTGGGTGGAGTTAGTATAAAAGAGAGGGAAAGTTTAGAATTACAGGTCAGTCTGGGGGGGAAGTCCCAGAGAAGAAGTTCAGTCTGGAGAGGCCAGAGAGAGCGCAGACTGACAGCAGGTCAGCCTGACGGGAGTGAGGCGGAGGCAGTCAGTCAGGAGAGGCTGAGGACTGGTCTTAGTGGAAGATCTCCCGTGGAACGAGATAGAAGAAGGAGTGCTGCAGCTGTCTCTGTGATTTGAGTCAGCTGGCACTGAGAAGGAACAGAAAGAGAAATACGTAGAACTGCAACCTAAGCTTCCATAAGAGAGAGAAGGAACAGCACGGAATGAAGGAGTAGGAGAACAGAGAGGAGTTGTGGGTCGGAAGAGGAACCCTGCCTATAGGTTCTCAGTGCAAGTCCGGGGCCCGGTCCCCGAGGTTGTATGGACACTTATGGTTCTGCAGGAGACACCGGTGGAGTAGTTGGCTGTAAATGCACTACTCCCATCCAAGACTTGGGACACAACAGCAACCGATTCGTGAGCCTTGACTCTGAGAGGAGTCCCCGATAGAGGCTACAGCTGTCTGTCATACAAGTAGAGACTAGGAACACCTAGAGAGAGGCATTCCAGGGTAACTAAGTACTGGAGTGCTTCGCCCCAAAGGCGCATTGGAGGAGTCGTTCAGGAAAGGTACATGTTGGTGGAGTGTTGGAGAGGAGAAGCCTGACTTGCCCGGGAGGTTGATTGAGTCTCTGCCCCGGAGGACACGGCATGGACGCGGGCACCAGTGGTTACCAAGAACTGTGAGTAAAGCGTTGAAACTGCAAGCCCTGGTGTCCTCCATTCATTCGCCGCTAACACCTTCGGCACCGCTACATCTGGGTACCAGCATCTATACCATTCTGCGCCTCTCCTCATCCATTGCACCTACACTGCCCTGGGACTACAGCTCCACCTGTGGGGAGCTACACCATCTTTGCTGCACCACACCATCAGTCCCACTGGATCTGCACGCAGCGTTGGCTTACCATCTCCCTTGCCAAAAACCATGGGTGGCGTCACGAACTATACTATCCATATAAACTATACTATTAACATCACCACCATAGATATTGGGCGCCCAGGGTCACGGACTGGGCCACTGCTGCTGTGACACATTCCCCTGACACCGGCCCGGTACCGAGTACCCCGCTGCCCTGAGTGTGAGGGCGACCCATACACGTCAAGGTTCGGAAGGTAAGTAGTGACGTTTTGGAATGCAGACTTTGATGGAATGGTCTGCGGGTGTCATGTTGTGTTTGGAGAGCCCCTGATGTGCCTAAACTGTTGAAACCCCCCACAAGTGACCCCATTTTGGAAACTAGACCCCCAAGGAACTTATCTAGATGTGTGGTGAGCACATTGAACCACCAAGTGCATCACAGAAGTTTAGAATGCCCGGGCGTGAAAATAAAAATAATTTTTTCCACAAACATGATCTTTTTAGTCCCCAATTTTTTTATTTTTCCAAGGGTAATAGGAGAAACTGGACCCCAAACGTTGTTGTCCAATTTGTCCTGAATATGCTGATACCCCATATGTGGGAGAAAACTATTGTATGGGTACATGTTGGGGTTCGGAAGGGAAGTAGTGACGTTTTGGAATGCAGACTTTGATGGAATGGTCTGCGAGCGTCATGTCGTGTTTGGAGAGCCTCTGATGTACCTAAACTGTTGAAGCTCCCCACAAGTGACCCCATTTTGGAAACTAGACCCCCCAAAGAACGTATCTAGATGTGTGGTTAGCATTTTGAACCCCCAAGTGGTTCACAGAAGTTTATAACGTAGAGCCATAAAAATAAAAAAAATCATATTTTTTTTTTCCACAAAAATGATGTTTTTGCCCCCAATTTTTTATTTTCCCAAGGGTAACAGGAGAAATTGGACCCCAAAAGTTGTGCAATTTGTCCTGAGTAGGCTGATATCCCATATATGGGGGTAAACCACTGTTTGGGCGCATGGCAGAGCTTGGATGGGAAGGAGCACTGTTTGTCTTTTTCAGTGCAAAATTGGCTGGAATTGAGATCAGACGCCATGTTGCGTTTGGAGAGCCCCTGATGTGCTTAAACAGTGGAAACCCCCCAATTCTAACTCCATCCCTAACCCCAACACACCCTAACCCTAATCTCAGCCCTAACCCTAACGGGAAAATGGAAATAAATACATTTTTTAAATTTTATTATTTTTCCCTAACTAAGGGGGTGATAAAGTGGGGTTTGATTTACTATTTATGGTGGGTTTTTATGTTTGGCAGCTGTCACACGCTAAAAGATGCTTTTTATTGTAAAAATCGTTTTTGGCATCACCACATTTTGAGAGCTATAATTTTTCCGTATTTTGACCCTCATAGTCATGTGAGGTTTTATTTTTTGCAGGATGAGTTGATATTTTTATTGGTACCATTTTCGGGCACATGCCATTTTTTTCTCGCTTTTTATTCCGATTTTTGGGATGCTGAATGAACAAAAACCAGCATTTCATGAATTTCATGAATTTCTTTTCGTGGGGGGCGTTTACACTGTTCCGCATGTGGTAAAATTGATAAAGCTGTTTTATTCTTCGGGTCAGTACGATTACAGCGATATCTCATTTATTTTTTTATGTTTTGGCGCTTTTATACAATAAAAACAATTTTATATAAAAAATAATAATTTTTGCTGCGAGCTATAACTTTTTTATTTTTTCTCTGATGATGCTGTATGGTGGCTCGTTTTTTTGCTGGACAAGATGACGTTTTCAGCTGTACTATGTTTATTTATATCCTTCTTTTTGATCGCGTTTGATCGCGCGTTATTGCACTTTTTGTTCGGTGGTATGATGATAAAGCATTGTTTTTTGCTTTGTTTTTTCTTTTTTTGTTAAGGGGTTCACTAAAGGGGTTAACTAGTAGGACAGTTTTATAGGGCGGGTCGTTACAGACGCGGCGATACTAAATATGTGTACTTTTTTTATTTTTTTTCACAAAAAAAAATTATAAGGTAATATTTTGTTTTTAAATTTTTTTAGGGATTTTTTATTAATTATTTTTACACGTGTTTTTTCTTTAAACTTTATTTATTGTCTCAGGGGGGCATCACTGTCTAATGTCAGATCGCTGATCTGACACTTTGTACAGCACTGTGTCAGATCAGCGATCTGACAGGCGCTACAGAGGCTTTCTCAGTGCCTGCTCTCAGCAGGCACTGAGGAAGCCGCCTTCCTGCAGGACCCTGATGGCCCCTGCGGCCATCTTGGATCCGGGGGCATGCAGGGAGCAGACCCTCGGAGCAACGCCAGCACATCACGCTGCTCCGAGGGTTTCAGGGAAGCACGCAGGGAGCCCCTTCCCTGCGTGTTTCTTCCCTGTACCCCCGGTACACTTCAATCATGTTTGATCGCAGTATGCCAGGGGTTAATGTGCGGGGGGCGGTCCGTGAGCGCCGCTGATCGCGCTGATGTACTATCTCGTCCCTACCGTGGACGGGATAGTACGTCAGATGTCAGAAAGGGAATAAATACATTTTACCACTATCATAAGCACTTACCGAGCATCGGCCAATGTCGTTTGACAATATTAGCAATACATTTACTTTCTTCACAGAAGGTGGTTACAAACGGTATTCTTTGTGTCAATTTTGTACTCATACTTTTTTTATTCAAAAGGCTGGTACGATCCAACTCTTGTACCTTATCCTTCCATTTTTTCATAAATCTCTTTGGATATTTTCTCTGTTCAAATTTTTTAATCATGTCATTCATTGACACATCTAATTTATTATTATCACTTACAATGCAGCTAACTCGCAAGAGTTGACTAAACAGTAGAGATTCCACCAATTTCTGTGGATGGTGGCTATCATAGCAAAGAAGATTATATTTGTGAGTTGTCTTGACAAAGATCTCAGACGTGAATTGATTATTGTCATATTTAATCAACTCATCCAGGAATTGTATTTCTGTCTCTGAATGTGTTAAAGTAAACTTAATATCATCACTCAAACTTTTAGAAAACTATGAAAATCCTCTAATTCTCCAATCGAGCCTGTCCATAGGAGATAGGACATCATCTACATATTTTCTCCACCCAAGCACATGGCCAAAGTGGCGTCCCTGCACGCATAGTGGAAATGGGATTTCACAAAATCCCCTCCACTTCGCTGTAACATCTGGACGTTGCGGATTAGATGTGCGCATCGCTGATCCCCGTCACGTGATCTTCTGGAGACCTCTGTGGTTGTTAATGACGTATTGCTATGAGCGGCACCCTGTGGTCGGCGCTCATAACAATGCTGTCATTCTGCTACATAGAGGTGATCTGTGCATCACCTCTATGTAGCAGAACCGATCGAGTAGTGGATGCTTCTAGTCTCCCTTGGAGGCAACTGAAGCATGCCAAAAGTAAAAAAAAATGTATTTAAAATATAAAAAAATTAAAAAAAATATAAAAGTTCAAATCACCCCCCTTCGCCCCAATCAAAATAAAACCACAAAAAAAAAAAATCAAAGCTACACATATTTGGTATCGCCGCATTCAGAATTGCCCGATCTACCAATAAAAAAAGGATTAACCTGATCGATAAATGACGTAGCGAAAAAAAAATCAAAATGCCAGAATTACGTTTTTTTGGTCATAGAATCATAGAATTGTAGAGTTGGAACAGACCTCCTGGGCCATCTGGTCCAACCCTCTGCTCAAAGCAGGATTCGCTAAATCATCCCAGACAGATGTCTGTCCAGCCTCTGTTTGAAGATTTCTATTGAAGGAGAACTCACCACCTCTCTGGGCAGCCTGTTCCAATCCTTGATCACTCTGTCAAAAAGTTTTTTCTAATATCTAATCTGTGTCTCCTCCCATTCAGTTTCATCCCATTGCTTCTAGTCTTTCCTTGTGCAAATGAGAATAAAGTTGATCCTTCTACAATGTGACTGCCCTTGAGATATTTGTAGACAGCTATTAAGTCTCCTCTCAGTCTTCTCTTCTGCAAGCTAAACATTCCCAAATCCTGTAACCTTTCCTCATTAGACAGGGTTTGCAGACCGGTCACCATTCTGGTCGCTCTTTTCTGAACTTGCTCCAGTTTGTTGACGTCCTTTTTAAAATGTGGTGCCCAAAACCTGACACAGTATTCCAGATGAGGTCTGACCAAAGAGGAGTAGAGGGCAATAATGAATTCACGTGATCTAGACTGAATGCTTCTGTTAATACATCCTAGAATTGCATTTGCCTTTTTTGCTGCTGCATCACACTGTTGACTCATATTCAGTTTGTGATCTATAAGTATACACAAGGTGACCGCTGCATTGCATTAAAATGCGATAACGGGCGATCTAAAGAATGTATCTGCACAAAAGTGGTATCATTAAAAACGTCAGCTTGGCACGCAAAAAATAAGCCCTCACCCAACCCAAGATAACGAAAAATAGAGACACTATGGGTCTCGGAAAATGGCGCAATTTTTTTCTTAGCAAATTTTGGAATTTTGTTTTACAACTTAGATAAAAAAGAACCTAGACATGTTTGGTGTCTATGAACTCGTAATGACCTGGAGAATCATAATGGCAGGTCAGTTTTAGCATTTAAAACTGCAAAAAATCAAAACTGCAAAAAAGCCAAACAAAACACAAGTGTGGGATTGCACTTTTTTTTTGCAATTTCATCGCACATGGAACTTTTTTCCCGTTTTCTGTTACACGACATGGTAAAACCATGGTACAACTCGTCCCGCAAAAAATAGGCCCTCACATGACCATATTGACGGAAAAATAAAAAAGTTATGGCTCTGGAAAGAAGGGGAGTGAAAAACAAAAACGCAAAACCGAAAAAGGCTCCTGCAATCTCCTGCTATATTGATTACAGTACAATCTGAGTTTTACATTAAAAATTACTATTTTAAACTGGTTTCTTGTGTTTGGGGTCATACTCACTTACGAGACACTCACATGATTTTCGTGAGAGTCTCTCGCATGAAAAGCTGGCACTCCTGCCGGACCGGAGCGTGCGGTGGCATAGAAATACATGTAGCCGCACGCTCCGATGCAAGTGCCGGCGGCAGTCCCAGCTTTCCATGTGAGAGACTCGCATGCGAAACACGCCCGAGTCTCTCGCAAGTGAGTATGAGCCCTTTGACAAATAGTGTGAACAGAGATTTTTTTCATTCTTCATTTCCTTTGGTCCTATTTTCTTTGTCAGCTTATCAATGCAGGATGACACAGAAGTCACTAAAAACTGCGCAGACTTCCCTTTTTCAGCAATAATCACGAGACAGAAACTAGATGAATAGTCTCAGCCCCATGGAAGGAAACTGAGAGGCATTGTCACAGTCACCATGTGAGGGGAAACAGTTTCCTGGATAAAGTGCGCCATCTAATGTTCGATATTCGTCATTACTGAAGTGTTTGCTATTACTTGCCTGAATTTTCTACACTGAGCTAAAGTAGATGAGTTTATAGGAATAGTCCTGAGGCTGAGTGCAGTTGTACTTTTTGGCCCTGCTGATTTTTCCGCGCAGAATGGAAGAAATCCGCATGTCAATTGACCTGCATTTTTTCTGCGGATTTCTTCCATTTTTCCTGCGGTTTTCTTGCGGTTTTTGTGCGGTTTTTCTCTGCGGTTTTCCCCCTGCGGATTTGGTAACAGGGGAGATGGAAAACCGCACAAAAGAAGTAACATGCTGCGGATTTTGTACCGCAGGAAAACCGCGCGGAAAAATCTGCAGCGTCTGCACAGCGCTTTTTTTTTTCATTGATTTTAAGGCTACTGTACATCACAATGCGGATATGCAACATTTCTGCGCGGTAAAATCCGCTGCGGATCCGCTGCAAATCTGCATCGTGTGCACATGGCCTTAAAGCTAAAGCGAATGTCAGATAATTTGCTAGAACTTTCTTAGATATGTACAATATGTCTTTCATTCCTGCAAAAAATCCTGTGGCAAAGTAAGGGTACATTTACACTTTGTCGTTTTACTGCACTGAATATATGAAAGGCAAGTCAGATTCCCATTGAAGCAAATAGGACAATGTTTTGATTGCTTTCTGAACAATTTTCACTTACTTTAAAGTGCCATTGCCTCTGTGGGACTCCAGCTGTGATTCCCTCATGGCTGACATAGGGATTGTGTTTGGTGATTAGTCCCCTTGGCTACTATGGGGAGAATTATGTCTCTGGATTATACTTTAGCAGCTGTAGCATTTGCTGCTTACGTCTGGATCTTGTTTCTCTTTTATTTATACACCTCTTTGGAAATGGTCTTTATATGAAATCAATTGTGTGGTTGTATGTCTTCAACGTACTTGCGAATCACAGCACTATTTCAGCTTTATGGCACTTTTCCCTTATCCAACATGGCCACTGCTGTGTCAGATGCTCAGCGAGCATGCCCTGACCAGATTACTGAGGAGAGTCATGTGACAGACAGTGCAGCAATGACTGGGTGTTCTCCATGCATTGGTCACGCCCCTCTCTGTTCCTATTGGCTTTTCTTCTTCCCCTGGTTCTATCGCTGATGGGCTCTGTGGCGTTTGCGCATGCGCAGTGGGGATTAGCAGACGCTGAGCTCAGCCCACGTTGTATGGCTCCTAGGTTGTGGTGAGCATTCCCTGTGCGCGCGCTCTCATGTGTTCACGTGATCGTGTTACCTGCTCATTTTTCTTCTCTTTATATTAACTCAGTGAAGGATTATTCCTCATTCATTCTGTGCTCAGTCACAGTTGTGATCGCTTTATTCACAGACGATATAATCGTGTCTGAATGGAGCATGGGACCCCAGGTATATACAGGGATCATTGCGGATGGCACGTTTTATGCAGATTTACTGTAAATAAATCAATTAAGCGCTAATTACTCCAGTACAGAACTATGAGCACTGGGGAGCACCTCTGATGCTGGGAAAAGGCTTCACATGAGGAGTGGAAATGTGGGAAGAGGCTCATTTATTTCCATTGGCAGCGCAGCGTCCTTTCTACAGTTTTCGGTGTATCTATCTATCTATCCACACATATATATACTCAGTATTATACAGAGGAAAAGAAATGTATGTATAGGATATATATCGTTCATACACACCTAGTGATATATATAGGTAAACGTATGTGTATATATATATATTATGCTACATGGAGGCTGGATGCTATCGCATCGGGAGGGCGGTAATGTCACGATGGGGGCAGGCTTTGCAGCGTTGAGAATCTCTCCCCCCATGTGCTCACCCACCTATCCACTCTCTCTCCCTATGTGCTGACTTCTCCCATCTGTTCTCTCTTCTTTGACCTGTCTACCCCATGTGCTATCCCCCTTGTCTGCTGTCTCTCTCCTTCCAGTGCTGTGTTCTCCTTCCTATGCTGTCCCATTTGAGCTGTCTCCCCCATGTGCTATGCCCCTTGTCTGCTGTCTCTCTCCTTCCTGTGCTGTGTTCTCCATGTGCTGTCCCTTTTGAGCTGTCTCCCCCATGTGCTATGCCCCTTGTCTGCTGTCTCTCTCCTTCCAGTGCTGTGTTCTCCTTCCTATGCTGTCCCATTTGAGCTGTCTCCCCCATGTGCTATGCCCCTTGTCTGCTGTCTCTCTCCTTCCAGTGCTGTGTTCTCCTTCCTATGCTGTCCCATTTGAGCTGTCTCCCCCATGTGCTATCCCCCTTGTCTGCTGTCTCTCTCCTTCCACTGCTGTGTTCTCCTTCCTATGCTGTCCCATTTGAGCTGTCTCCCCCATGTGCTATGCCCCTTGTCTGCTGTCTCTCTCCTTCCAGTGCTGTGTTCTCCTTCCTATGCTGTCCCATTTGAGCTGTCTCCCCCATGTGCTATCCCCCTTGTCTGCTGTCTCTCTCCTTCCACTGCTGTGTTCTCCTTCCTATGCTGTCCCATTTGAGCTGTCTCCCCCATGTGCTATGCCCCTTGTCTGCTGTCTCCTTCCTGTGCTGTGTTCTCCTCTCATGTGCTGTCCCGTTTGATCTGTCTCCCCCTGTGCTCTGTCTCTATCATCCCTGTATCTGACTGTGTACAGAGCATACCACAGCTCCTGGGCACGGGAGGAAGCAAAAGACAATACTGACATTACAGCAGGAGATCACAGAGGATTCATTTTGTGAGGTAAAATATTGGTTAAAAACAGTCAGTGAAATATTTTACCTCACAAAATGAATCCTCTCTGATCCCCTGCTGTAATGTCAGCATTGTCTTTTTCTTCCTCCCCTGCCCAGGAACTGTATGCTCCATACTGTCAGACACAGACAATTTATAGAATTAACTTTTGTTCATGGGAAAAACCCCTTTAGGCTATGTGCCCTCGTTGCTTTTTTGAAGCAGAATATTCCTGAGCGGAAACGCACACCCTCTTCCCAGGAAAACGTATGCGTTTTATGAAGCGCTTTTGTTAAGTGTTTTGGCACGCGTTTCCGCAAAATGAATGAACATGCTGTGTTTTTTTCTGCTAAGCATTTCCACAGTGGAAAAAAACCGCACCATTAGCACAACATGTGCGGATTCAATTATGATTACATGGGATGCTTTTCTTAAGCGTTTTCGCTGCGGAAACACTTAAAAAAGCAACGTGGGCACACAGCCTTAATGTGACCGGCTTCCACTGCCTTCAGGATCAGCCAAATTATTCACTGCGCCTGTGCGGAATTTGCGCAGTCACAGTGCGGCGGTGTTCCGCTGGTGGTACCGCACAAGAGGCTGCGTGGGAGTGTGTGTGTTGCTTACGGAGTATAGTGTGTGTGGTGCGACGGTGTTCCACTGGTGGTACCAGCAGCAGTTTCCATATTGAGACACCACCCATCACTTGGGTGTCCCAATATGGTGGTCAGTGAACTTCCTCCACTTGGAATTCTGGGATACGGTGACATCTGGACAGAACAGGAAATTAAAACATTACAAGGCAATTATGTAAATAGATAATATATACACTGCTCAAAAAATAAAATCAACACAAACAACAGAACATATCTCCAAGTAAGGCTATGTGCCCACGTAGCGTTTTCCATGCAGAATCTTCCTGAGCAGAAACGCACACCCTCCTCCCGGGAAAGCGCATGTGTTTTACGATGCGCTTTTGTAAGCGTTTTTGATGCTTTTGTTAAGCTTTTTCCTATGCGTTTTTGCAATACAATTGAATGTATGCGGAAACGCTTGCGTTTCCGCAAAATTAATGAACATGCTGCGTTTTTTTCCGCTTAGCGTTTCTGCAGCGTAAAAAGCGCACCATTAGCACAACATGTGCGGTTTCCATTATGTTACATTGTATGCTTTTCTTAAGTGTTTCCGCAGCAGGAACGCTTGTCTAAAAGCGCTGCGGAAGCGCTTAAAAAACGCTACGTGGGCACACAGCCTCAATCAAACTTCTGTGAAGTCAAACTGTCTATTTAGGAAGCAACACTGATTGACAATCAATTTCACATGATGTTGTGCAAATGGAATAGACCGCAGATGGAAATTATTGACAATCATCAAGACACCCTCAATAAAGGAGTGGTTCTGCAGGTGAGGGCCCAATGTCCACAGATGGGGGTTGTGCTCACAGCCCAACACCGTGCAGATGCTTGGCATTTGCCACAGAACACCAGGATTGGCAAATTCGCCACTGGCACCCTGTGCTCTTCACAGATGAAAGCAGGTTCACACTGAGCACGTGTGACAGAGTCTGGAGACGCCGTGGAGAGCGATCTGCTGCCTGCAACATCCTTCAGCATGACTGGTTTGGCAGTGGGTCAGTAATGGTGTGGGGTGGCATTTTTTTGGAGGGCTGTACAGCCCTCCATGCGCTCGCCAGAGGTAGCCTGACTGCCAGTAGGTACTGAGATGAGATCCTCAGACCCCTTGTGAGACCATATGCTGGTGCGGTTGGCCCTGGGTTCCTCCTAATGCAGGACAATGCCAGACCTCATGTGTCTGGAGTGTGTCAGCAGTTCCTGCAAGATGAAGGCATTGAAGCTATTGACTGGCCCGACCGTTCCCCAGACCTGAATCCGATTGAGCACATCTGGGACATCATGTCTCGCTCAATCTACCAACGTCACGTTGCACCACAGACTGTCCAAGAGTTGGCGGATGCTTTAGTTCAGGTCTGGGAGGAGATCCCTCAGGAGACCATCCGCCGCCTCATCAGGAGCATGCCCAGGTGTTGTAGGGAGGTCGTACAGGCACGTGGAGGCCACACACAATACTGAGCCTCATTTTGACTTGTTTTAAGGACATTACATTCCACTTTAATTTTGTGTGGGACTCCAAATCCAGGCCTCCATTGGTTAATAAATTTGATTTACATTTATTTTTTTTGTGTGATTTTGTTGTCAGCACATTCAACTTTGTACAGCACAAAGTAATCAATGAGAATATTTAATTCATTCAGATCTAGGATGTGGTATTTTAGTGTTCCCTTTATTTTTTTGAGCAGTGTGTATATAGTTTCACTGTCTTAGACCACATTTTTACATATGTGTGATAGGTTCTACTACTGTGCATTGTGCATACACTGTGCGCTTGTATACATACAGTCATATGTTAAAGTTTGGGCACCCCTATTAATGTTAACCTTTTTTCTTTATAACAATTTTGTTTTTTGCAACAGCTATTTCAGTTTCATATATCTAATAACTGATGGACTCAGTTATATTTCTGGATTCAAATGAGGTTTATTGTACTAACAGAAAATGTGCAATCTGCATTTAAGCAAAATTTGACCGGTGCAAAAGTATGGGCACCTCAACATAAAAGTGACATTAATATTTCGTAGATCCTCCTTTTGCAAAAATAACAGCCTCTAGTCGCTTCCTGTAGCTATTAATGAGTTCCTGGATCCTGGATGAAGGTATTTGTGACCATTCCTGTTTACAAAACAATTCCAGTTCAGTTAAGTTTGATGGTTGCCGAGCATGGACAGCCTGCTTCAAATCAACCCACAGATGTTCAATGATATTCAGGTCTGGGGACCGGGATGGCCATTCCAGAACATTGTAATTGTTCCTCTGCATGAATGCCTGAGTAGATTTGGAGCAGTGTTTTGGATCATGGTCTTGCTGAAATATCCATCCCCTGCGTAACTTCAACTTCGTCACTGATTCTTGCACATTATTGTCAAGAATCTGCTGATACTGAGTTGAATCCATGCGACCCTCAACTTTAACAAGATTCCCGGTACCAGCATTGGCCACACAGCCCCAAAGCATGATGGAACCTCCACCAAATTTTACTGTGGGTAGCAAGTGTTTTTCTTGGAATGCTGTGTTTTTTAGCCTCCATGCATAACGCCTTTTTGTATGACCAAACAACTCAATCTTTGTTTCATCAGTCCACAGGACCTTCTTCCAAAATGTAACTGGCTTGTCCAAATGTGCTTTTGCATACCTCAGGCGACTCTGTTTGTGGCGTGCTTGCAGAAACGGCTTCTTTCGCATCACTCTCCCATACACCTTCTCCTTGTGCAAAGTGCGCTGTATTGTTGACCGATGCACAGTGACACCATCTGCAGCAAGATGATGCTGCAGGTCTTTGGAGGTGGTCTGTGGATTGTCCTTGACTGTTCTCACCATTCTTCTTCTCTGCCATTCTGATATTTTTCTTGGCCTGCCACTTCTGGGCTTAAAAAGAACTGTACCTGTGTTCTTCCATTTTCTTACTATGTTCCTCACAGTGGAAACTGACAGGTTAAATCTCTGAGACAACTTTTTGTATCCTTCCCCTGAAAAGCTATGTTGAATAATCTTTGTTTTCAGATCATTTGAGAGTTGTTTTGAGGAGCCCATAATGCCACTCTTCATAGGAGAATCAAATAGGAGAACTACTTGCAAGTGGCCACCTTAAATACCTTTTCTCATGATTTGATACACCTGGCTATGAAGTTCAAAGCTCAATGAGGTTACAAAACCAATTTAGTGCTTCAGGAAGTCAGTAAAAAGTAGTTAGGACTCGTTCAAGTCAAGAAAATGATAAGAGTGCCCATACTTTTGCATCGGTCAAATTTTGTTTAAATGCAGATTGCATATGTTGTTAGTACAATAAACCTCATTTGAATCCAGAAATATAACTGAGTCCATCAGTTATTAGATATATGAAACTGAAATAGCTGTTGCAAAAACCAAAATTGTTATAAAGAAAAAAGGTTAACATTAATAGGGGTGCCCAAACTTTAACATATGACTGTATATAAAATACTGTGTACTTGTGTGTATCTCTGTACTGAACATAGGCAACTGTAATGTAGATGTATTGTATGAAATATGGTTGTCATGTCTAAGCCCCCGCATCTACCACTAACTCCTGAATGTATAATGATCCCTGTGATATGTGAATGTGTCTCTCATGCTGCCTGTATGGCCGGGGTCACACTTGAGAGAAACTTGCATGAGTTTCTTAATAACCCGCACTGCCATCAGCACTCGGGTCTGGAGTGTGCAGCTGCATGTATTTCTATGTAGCTGAACGCTCCGGTCCTGAGTGTCGGCTACCACCTTTAGGGCTCATGCTCACTTGCGATGAAATCAGACGAATTCAATCCGATAAAACATCATATTGAATTCGTACCAATGTTAATCTATGATGGTGTCTTCATCTGCGTTTTTTTTCCAGATCGGATCAAGATCAGGCTGCAAAAAAATCGCAGCATGCTGCGTTTGTAGTCATAAAATGGATCGCATTTTTACGCACCGATGTCCTTTGAAAATCCGGCAATTCATATTCGGCTATACAGTAAAATCACACTGACAGGTTAAAATAGAAAAGATAGAACACATGTATACACATACTATAGGTGTGTGTGTGTATATATATATATATTTATATATAATCTTTATACTTGATAGAAATATAGCTAGTAGAATAGTTGATAATTCAATTGTCAGCTTCTATAAAATAATTACAATGCTGACAGCATATGACACATGGCTTACATACAGTAAGCCATTGCATATCATTTTGATTTATAAATGTCCCTGATTACTAATGTTATTAGTGTATGTGTGTAAAAATTTGTAGCTGTATGTATTTAATAAAAGAATGTATTCACGGAAAAAAATTGTGTGGGCTCCCGCGCAATTTTCTACAATTTTCTCCACCAGAGAGGGAAAGCCAGTGACTGAGGGCAAATATTAATAGCCTAGAGAGGGACCATGGTTATTGCCCCTCCCCTGTCTAAAAACATTTGACCCCAGTAAAGGCGTATCTGTAAGATGCGCCTATTCCGGCACTTAGCCTCTCTCTTCCCATTGCCCTGTAGCGGGTGGCATATGGGGTAATAAGGGGTTAATGTCACCTTGCTATTGTAGGATGACATCAGCGGTATACTACTAACAGTATTAGTTACTGACATATATAAATCTAACTGTTTTGCAATGGTTTACTGTATGTAAACCATGTCTCATATTCCGTTGGGTTCTGTAATGATTTTACGTTAGCGGACAAATGAATTAACGGCTAATCTTCTATCTATATCGCCATGCAATATAAAGAGATATATATATATTATATTATGTATATTAGGGTGACCAGATCTCATATGGGGGGGAAAAAATGTCAGAATCTTGTTCGTCTGGACCCCACAAAACGATTCCCCTTTCCAGATATTGAGAGAGCCAAAATTTGAGCTCGATCAAACGACGTTAACCCGTGCCGCTCGTCGCTCAAAGTTTGAAAAAATCCAAATTGAGGTATTTTAAGATTTAGGTATTTTGCATAGTCTGTTAGACTATAAAGAATGTGACAACAACATTGCAGAAATAGCCCTGACCAAATTTTCGAACCATTTGTGGTATTTGAATGCAGAGTTGGTGGGATTATCGTTTTTTGATCCCACCATTACAGACAATGAAAAGTTGTTAATGGCTAATAAATTGCTCAGTAGCACAGATGAACCATCAGAGCACGCTAACCTACATGAGTTGATAATTTTACATAGTTATCTAATCTATTCTAGAGCTTTTGTTAAAGTAGTTTTTGAAACGTCAGAATATAATGCTCGGCATTTGCTTACAACTTGCAGGACATATTGCTTTTGTCAGAAGGTCGTTAAAGTCGGTTACTTCTTACCTCTTTTAATTTTTCTTTCCTAACTTTTGGATTTACAACCCTAGCGTGCTCTGATGGTTCATCTGTGCTGCTGAGCAATTTATTAGCCATTAACAACTTTTCATTGTCTGTAATGGTGGGATCAAAAAACGATAATCCCACCAACTCTGCATTCAAATACCACAAATGGTTCGAAAATTTGGTCAGGGCTATTTCTGCAATGTTGTTGTCACATTCTTTATAGTCTAGCAGACTATGCAAAATACCTAAATCTTAAAATACCTCAATTTGGATTTTTTCAAACTTTGAGCGACGAGCGGCACGGGTTAACGTCGTTTGCTCGAGCTCAAATTTTGGCTCTCTCAATATCTGGAAAGGGGAATCGTTTTGTGGGGTCCAGACGGACAAGATTCTGACATCGATTTTTTGCGGTCACCCTAATGTGTATATATATAATATATACAGTGTAAATAATATATATGTTATAGATATATATATACTGTATATATAATATATATTTATGTGTGTGTTTTGAAGAATGTTTCGTTTTAAAACAATGTGTAAATGACTTAGAACATTTCTTTATGTAAAAGCTCATGTTAAAATTGCATTGCAGTCTGATAGCAATCTCACTGCATTCAGATATAAATTGGATGATATGTGTGAAAAATCTGATTGTATTCGCACAAAAAACGCATGACACTTGCATGACAATTGCATTACACTCGTCCGAATCTCTTGCATCAAAATCAGACCTTTTTTTAATCGCTAGTGTGTCTCCAGCATTACTGTGTAAATACAGAGTGTAATCTATATTGCTGCTAGTGATGAGTATAAGTGCTTGGATAAGATGTTATCTCAGCATGCTCATATGCTAATAATGTATTCGGCGTGGGTGAATACTATGTTCAAGTCGCCGTGGCTGTTTGACAGCCGCAACAAATGCAGGGATTGCTTGTTTGTTAGATTATCCCTGCATGTGTTGCGGCTGTGGAACATTCGTGAGACATGCAGCCGTGGGGACTCGAGCAAATTATTGAGCACAACAAAGGTCCTCTATTAGCACCTGAACATGGTCAGATCACATCTTATCCAAGCACGTTCCCACATCACTAGCTGCTACCTCAAATGAGCGACATCCTGTAACTGTAGCATCTTTCTGGGAAGATTCATATCTGTGTAACACAGGTGCTTCTCATTAGAATACTTTATAACACCAGCTTGAAAAATTATTTTAAAATCTGCAATGTTGGCCTACTGAAATGTACGTTCAGTAAATGCACTCAATACTTGGTCAAGGCTCCTTTTGCATCAATTACTGCATCAGTGTGGCGTGGCATGGAGGTGATCAGCCTGTGGCACTGCTGAGGTGTTATGGAAGCCCAGGTTGCTTTGATAGCAGCCTTCAGCTCATCTGCATTGTGGGGTCTGGTGTCTTTCATCTTCCTCTTGACAATACCCCGAGTTTGCAGGCCAATCAAGCACAGTGATACTGTTGTTTTACACCAGGTATTGGTACTTTTGGCAGCGTGGACAGGTGCCAAGTCCTGCTGAAGAATGACATTTCCAACTCCGTATTTTATATAGCATAGTTGGATGGGGTAGAGAGCGGTGTACAGGGGTAATGAAGAACCCACCCTGGGTCCACACAAGAGAATAATGTTGCACCCCATCCTCAAAGACAGACTGTATGTAATTAATGGATTATTTTTCTTGTGTTGTGACACAAGTTGGGGACCCAAGCCATTTAAACCTGTGCACCTTCTAACCCATGTGCCTGGGAGCAGAAAAGGACTTTCTTATAGAGGAGTGCTAAGTATGAAACTTTCCTGGGCAGATGGGTATAAGGCAGCTCCTCCCACCACTCCTTGCCTGAACGTTGGGTCCTAGCCTGCCAGTAGTTGGTTTCTGTATAACGCTGTATTCACTTTCCCGTTATCTACCTGGCCTATTTAACAGCTCTGTTTGACATCTCCATTGTTGACACCGGCTTTGAATAGTGAACCCGTGCTGCCTGCCCCAACCTTGGACTATCTGACTATGCTTCTGTCTTGCCCTCCTGCACCTTGTACCTGTGCCTCTGACCCCCTGGTCAATGTTGGAGTCCCGGGGACAGCCCTGGTGTGATACAGAAATGAGTCCAGCTCACCGTAATAGACATCCTTAGGTGTTCGGAGCTCGGGAAGCGCGGTGTCAAGGCATGGGGCAATCCCAAAACAGAAGAAACTCCAGTTCTAAGAACTTGTGAACAAATATCTTTCTTTATTCACTGAAAGTGTTCAGTAGAGAATAAAACAGAATCACAGATGTAAGTTACATGGTGTGCGACATTGATGCGTTTCAGGTGACTGCACCCCCTTAAACATGAATCCTGAGCAATATATTAAGAGGATAGCAACTTTCATGGGAGGGCTTCTTTAAGACCGGACACCCCTTTATCCCTGTAATCTTGTAAGACCTCTGCTAAAATGTACCGTATGTTCTGTTTAACACCGTATTATGGAGACATTTTCCCTAATATAGATTGTATCACGGGGCAAACTATGAATAGGGCACTTGGATCCTGCCATACAGGCCTTGTGCAAGACCCTCGACTGAGCACTTACATATATTCCTCCTACATCAATTTTTTTGTTCTTTCTCTTTAGGGAGCCGATGATTTGGATGTCTGAGAGCCTGAATGATATCATGGATCTAGATCCTGCACATGGCAGGGAGGACAGTACATGTCAGACGCCGCTCAGAGGTCCGCAGCCTTGCCCTAATGCACTTGGAAACCCCCTCAGCCTGGACAGTGCATCTCCGGAACGGTCATCAGAACCTATGAAAACTGAGACCTCCAGTCCCACTCAGGAAAATGTATTCAGTGATTTGTGCTGTGCAGATGAGACATTATCAGATGATGAAGGAGCTTTTCGAGGTCTTTCTGCGCTTCCTGTGGAAAACAGTGTAGTCCAGAGAGCCCGGTGCGCCCGCTGCAGGTGAGAGTTGTTCATATAAAGCCTAAGGCTATGTTCACACTGCTGTACTTTTAGTCCTGTCTATGAAAAAAACTGACAGCACATTGGACCAATGTTATTCCAGAAGGCTTGGCAGAAAACAGTTTTTTATGGCAAAACGCTCCAAAAGACATTGGGTCATCTTCTGGGCGTCTTTCGAGCTGTCCCATTGACTTGCATTGTAATGTACACTAGACATGTCACTTCTTTTAACCGCTTGGCGTCTTTAGAACCTTGGGTGGTTAAAAGACCTTCAAAAGCCTGAACATACCTACAGCAAGTGACTTTTACATATAAAGGGCCATGTTCATTTTTTTAGTGTTTGTTTTTTCAGGAGTTTTTTATTGTGGCGAAATCTACCTGAAAAATACATTTTGTTCACATAGCTTTAGGACTTTATTTACTCCTCCCCTTCTAAGAAACTTATTTTTTGCTGGATGAGTTGCAGTTTTGAATGACACCATTCATTTTACCATGTAATGTCCTGAAAGATTGAGAAAAAAATTCTAAGTAGAGTGAATTGGGAGAAAGGCTATTTCACCATTGATGTTTGGGTTTTACGGTGTCCATTGGTCAATATGACGTCTACATCTTTTCCTCACTCTCTGGCTTTTATTCTATGGGATAAATATGTTGTCAGTTTAGGCAAATATGGTGTTTTTTGTTTATATTTAGATCTTTATATTGGGGGGGAGATAGAAGTAGTTTGTTTTGCCTTTTTGTTTTCTATTTGTTTTAATAGAAGACATGCAATACATTATAACACAGAGGTATCATGAAACTGATGATCTCCTGTAAAGCTCAACCAAAGGCACATGGTGGACATGGGGACCTTTAGAAGGCCCCTGGCATGGCAACTGAGTAGCACTTCTCAGTTGCGTTGCATGGAGTGTCATTGGCCGTCGTAAGAGACGGACACAATGATGGAGCTTATTTAAGGCTGCTGTCACACTTGACTAAAGGTTAAATTGATGCAATTGAAACGTTTTCCTATCACATCAATTACTGTCAGGTGCCGGTTGTGTGATGCAGCAGGTCCAGCGTTGCATGGAGCGGGCCCAGCTCCCAAGGGTGTTTTCACATTGCGTTTAGTTACACGTTCGTGGGTCACATTAGGGTAAGCTCTGCCGTGCATATTTTTTGGGCAGGTATGCCTACTGGAGACGGACACTCTGACTTAGTAGACTGCGTCTGGATGTCCACCTACAGTAGGCGTACATGCCCGAAAATTATGTGCTGCAGAGTGCACATTCGCTCTGCTGGAACCATCATAGTCTATGGCCCCCTTGGTTCCTTAGCCCGAATTCCGTTTTGCGGGTGGTTCGGACGTAAGCCCCGATGGGGTCCCTGAACAGGTGACTAAGCGCAATGTGACAGCACCCTAAGTTCGCTCCATACAGTTCACGGCCGCTGTACTTGTTGTTCAGGGTAAGTTCTCAGCCTGCTGATTTTGTGGCACAACTTTCTGAAAGTGAAGTGGGCTCCATTCATTGCAGAACATGTAACGGAATGGCAGGATTATCTGTTGTTTTTCTCTCTCCTCCGGTAATGTGCTTTATGAACGCTCCCTTATCGTGTGTTCACACGTAGGTTCAGGACTAGCGAAGGAGATGAGAATTCAGCACATTTCCCTGCGGCTTTAACGTCTATAGTGTGTTAATTCTGTTTATAATGTTTCACCCTTTACTTTCCAAACTGTGAAATCTGGTGCAAATCTGCAGAAAAATGCAAAGAAAAATCTGAAGGTATCACATGGCGATTTTACTGAAGATATGTTTCTGAAAAATCAGCAGCAATTTTTCTATGTGTGAACATGTCCCAAGGGTGGGTTCACATGATGTGGTTGAAGTGTGTGAGGCAACAGCCTCAGTGTGACTACATCACGTCATGGGAAGGTCTGGATCGCTTTAGTCTCGACTTTACAGCAGAAGCTTCAGAGCGACTTTCAGAAACATTTCACAAACCAGTTCTTTGATCTTCATTTCCAATAGTTACAGAAGATTGATATCAATTACTAATAAAATAGGCAAAGTTACTGTGAAACTGCCCACTACATGAGTGGGTGTCAGCGTCCATCTCCTCAGAATCATCCTTCGGTATATTATTTATAGGGAGCCCCCGATCCAGCAGCTGGTGACGTGTACTCGGCATTCACTTGTATCATTAAATGCCAGCACCTGCTTCCATACAAGACATATAGTGTTATCATCCCACAATTCATAGATGG
Organism: Dendrobates tinctorius; assembly: GCF_039654945.1. NCBI lineage: Eukaryota > Metazoa > Chordata > Amphibia > Anura > Dendrobatidae > Dendrobates > Dendrobates tinctorius. The sequence continues at coordinate 62,771,456 of NW_027361671.1, read as the reverse complement.
GACATATTTGCTGGTTCTACTAAGTGTCCGGCCTGTGTGGTACACTGAATGGCGTAATATACACTCCACTATGAACTAGTTTTGCACTGTGTCATACCTCCCAACTTGTGAAGAACAGAGAGAGGGACAGAATATGTGGCGCGCATAGCGGCTAATTTTGCCCACACCCAAATCCACGCCCATTTACCATTTCTTTCTAGCCTGTTAGGAGGAGATGTCAAAGGGGCGTTGGTAGTGATGGACACTCAGAAGATGCCAGAGACTGCAGGGTGTAGAGATGAGCAAATCTATTCACGGGACTCCGGACCAGTGTCCAGATCAGTGGTACCTGGCAGCTGGACAGGTGACTTATCTCTTACCTTCCGTCATCCATGTCATGGCTTTTGATCACCCAGGGCTGGTACGATGTCATCTAGGCGTCATGATCATCTCTAGTTGGGACCTGTTAATTTTTCTTTGTTCATTCATTCACAGTCAGAGCCGCCAGAACTGTCTCATCTTTATGTAGCTCCATTATATGACATCTGGCTTTTTGTGTCCATAAGGCCGTGTTCACACTTAGCAAGTGGTGACGTGTTTCTATTCTACTTTTTCTCGCCTGGTTTTGTGCTGTGTGCACAGGCAGATAGGATATACAGGATATGCCTCTGCTTGGGTCAGGCTTTCTTGGAGCTTTGTCCGGCAGTGCCCGGGTAAGAGAAGACCTGACATGGCCCCCATGTTGCTTCTCCTCACAGGGAATATCAATGCTCTTTATGATAAAAATCTAGCCTGTTACAATTATATTTCAGAAACACTGAGATTAGAATCACGTTTCAGATGTAATTATCGTGTGCCATGAAATAGAAAATGGATTTATTGATCTTTTCTTCACTGCTGAGTGGAAGCGTCTGTCACTGGTCAGAGGTGTCCTGTGTGACTGCTTTTATTACATTTGCTTTGTAATACTATATATGCTGTGTAGGACTTAGTGATATCTCCTGCATACATATGGCATGACGTGCTAGATATCAGCCATTGCTATAGTATCCTTACCATAGTTCACAAGTGAACGCTGTGCCTTGTTTTTGGAGGAAACAAATTATCACATCTTGACCCATGTCAGATTTAAAACTGTGGTCCGGGAGGCATCACGGCACAACAGATTTACTGCTTACATAAAGCTAACTTAGACTGCGGTTTATGGCATACAGACAGTCCAAAAATATAACAAATTTATTAAGAAGTACGCAGTGTTGGACTGGGGTGCCAAGGGCCCATTAGTGACCAAATTGAGAGCCCCACTTTTCAGCCTCGTGCTAATGTGACATTATCCTCAATCACAAATTTATATAGCAATGAACTGGGTAGATTGTTAAATTAATAAGATGCCGTCTCTGTCTGTACAAAGTGAATCAAGTATATTGTGCCAAGAACTGCATAGAAGTGAGGGTGGTGGCCCACCTGAGGATTCTCCAGTTCTCCTGTGGGCCAGTCCAGGCCTGAAAGCACGAATCTCTTAATAGACTTGCTGCATATAATTACGGTGCGCTGCTATTAGTACATTTCTTCCATAAAGCATACTGCGTAGTGAGCAATATCTTGTAGTTCCAGTGCAAAAATCTCTAAGGTGATTAACAACGGGGCCAATTTCCATTTTTAGTCATCCATTTTTTCCTCTCCTTCTTCCCAGAGCACTAACACTTTTATTTTCCTGTCCATATCTGTCCATATTGAAATATGAAGGCTTGTTTTTTTTTTTTTTTTTGTTCGTGGGACGTGTTGTACTTTTCAGTGATCCCATTCATTTTGCTACATAGTGTACTGGAAAATGGGAAAAAAAAATTCCAAGTGCAGTGAAATTGTGAAAAAAAAAAAAAATGCAATTCTGACATTGTTTTTTGGGAATTGTTTTTGTACATTTTGTGACCCTGCACTACGAGTCTCCTCATCAATGCGATTACGGTGATACCAAACATGTCCATTTTTTTTTTCGTGATGAAAAAATCAGAAGTTTGTAGAAAAAATTTTTTGGGTTTTGCCATTTTTCCCATAGCAACTTTATTTTTCAGCCGTTGGAGCTGTGTGATGGATTATTTGGGGCCAGACAACATTTTATTTTTTTTTTATACCTTTTTGGCATAGATGTGACTTTTTGATTGCTTGTTAAAGGCTTTTCTGTAGAATTGCAGTGACCAAAAAAATGTAATTTTGGCTTGAATTTTTCTTTATTTTTATTTTTTTGTTTATGGTGTTTACCAATTGGGTTAATTGTTTTAACATTTTGATCGGACTTTTCTGAATTTGGCCATACCATATACAGTGCCTTGCGAAAGTATTCGGCCCCCTGGAACTTTTCAACCTTTTCCCACATATCATGCTTCAAGCATAAAGATACCAAATGTAAATTTTTGGTGAAGAATCAACAACAAGTGGAACACAATTGTGAAGTTGAACGAAATTTATTGGTTATTTTACATTTTTGTGGAAAGTCAAAAACTGAAAAGTGGGGCGTGCAATATTATTCGGCAACAGTGCAGCAAACTCACTCCAGAAGTTCATTGTGGATCTCTGAATGATCCAATGTTGTCCTACATGACTAATGATGATAAATATAATCCATCTGTGTGTAATCAAGTCTCCGTATAAATGCACCTGAGCTGTGATAGTCTCAGGGTTTTGTTTGAAGCACAGAGAGCATCATGAAGACCAAGGAACACAACAGGAAGGTCCGTGATACTGTTGTGGAGAAGTTTAAAGCTGGATTTGGATACAAAATGATTTCCAAAACGTTAAACATCCCAAGGAGCACTGTGCAAGCGATCATATTGAAATGGAAGGAGTATCATACCACTGCAAATCTATCAAGACTATCAGGGGACTGCACCTGAGGGAATATTTCAATGATACAGATGATTCAGAAAACACTCAGACGGAAGGAAAAGGGATCCTAACAACCAAGAAAAGGTCAGACTGGACACCTCCACCTGGATGCAACCCTCATTTGGATAAATATATAGACTCCTTCATACATTTGGTAAAATCCACCATCATAGACAAACAGGAGACAAGCATCCAACATCAGTGCCCAAGAGAGAAAAGCCATACAATCTTTATAAACCAACAAAGAAATCTTCATTAAACCTGCTGACAAGGGAGGTGCAATAGTCATGATGAATACGTCAGACTCACTGGCGTAGCGCGGGGGGGGCGGTCCGCCCCAGGCGGCATGTGTGTGGGGGCGGCGCGACAGCAGCAATTCCACCCTGCAGTGCAGTGCAGCGGCAGGCAGGGAGCGATGCGATCACAGCAGCTCCGCTGCCTGCAAGAGTGAATAGCAGGAGCGGAGCGGCAAGGGTCCGTCCTGCTTCCTGCCCGGAGGCCGCGCTTCCTGTTTCACACAGAGGAGCGCCGCTGAATGACGTCATCATTCAGCGGCCGCTGCTGTGTGAGGGAGGAAGCGCTGGCGATGCTGCGGACAGGTGAGAGGAGAGAGGTGGTGTCTTGTGTGTATGTATGTATGTCTCTGTGTGTGTATGTCTGTGTGTATGTCTGTGTGTATGATGGAGCAGGCAGTGATGGGAGTGATGGTCTAGAAGGCAGTGATGGGGTGAAGGAGCAGACAATGATGGGGGTGATGGAGAAGGCAGTGATGGGGTGATGGAGCAGGCAGTGATGGGGGTGATGGAGCAGGCAGTGATGGGGGTGATGGAGCAGGCAGTGATGGGGGTGATGGAGCAGGCAGTGATGGGGTGATGGAGCAGGCAGTGATGGGGTGATGGAGCAGACAATGATGGGGTGATGGAGCAGGCAGTGATGGGGTGATGGAGCAGACAATGATGGGGTGATGGAGCAGACAATGATGGGGTGATGGAGCAGGCAGTGATGGGGTGATGGAGCAGACAATGATGGGGTGATGGAGCAGGCAGTGATGGGGTGATGGAGCAGACAATGATGGGGTGATGGAGCAGACAATGATGGGGTGATGGAGCAGGCAGTGATGGGGTGATGGAGCAGGCAATGATGGGGTGATGGAGCAGACAATTATGGGAGTGATGGAGCAGGCAGTGATGGGGTGATGGAGCAGACAATGATGGGAGTGATGGGGGTGATGGAGCAGGCAATGAAGGGGGTGATGGAGCAGGCAGTGATGGGGTGATGGAGAAGGCAGTGATGGGGTGATGGAGAAGGCAGTGATGGGGTGATGGAGAAGGCAATGATGGGGTGATGGAGCAGGCAATGATGGGGGTGATGGAGCAGGCAGTGATGGGGTGATGGAGAAGGCAGTGATGGGGTGATGGAGAAGGCAGTGATGGGGTGATGGAGAAGGCAATGATGGGAGTGATGGCGTGATGGAGCAGGCAATGATGGGGGTGATGGAGCAGGCAATGATGGGGTGATGGAGCAGACAATGATGGGAGTGATGGGGTGATGGAGCAGGCAGTGATGGGGAGAAGACAATGATGGGGTGATGGTCGAGAGGGCAATGATGGGGTTGTGGGTGAGAATGCAATGATGGTGGTGGTGGAAAGGGCAATAAATGGGGGTGGTGGAGGAGGAGGAAATGATGGAGGTGGTGGAATGGGCAATGATGGGAGTGGTGGGGGAGAAAGCAAAGATAGTGGTGGAGAAGAAAATGATGGAGGTGGGGGAGAGGACAATAATGGGATGCGAGGGGAGGAGGACAATGAGGGGTGTGGGGGATTGGGATATACATAATAAAGGAGACTATGTAATATACACTCACTGGCCACTTTATTAGGTACACCTGTCCAACTGTGTGTTAAGACTTAATTTCTAATCTGCCAATCACATGGCGGCAACTCAGTGCATTTAGGCATGTAGACATGGTCAAGACAATCTCCTGCAGTTCAAACCGAGCATCAGTATGGGGAAGAAAGGTGATTTGAGTGCCTTTGAACGTGGCATGATTGTTGGTGCCAGAAGGGCTGGTCTGAGTATTTCAGAAACTGCTGATCTACTGGGATTTTCACGCACAACCATCTCTAGGGTTTACAGAGAATGGTCCGAAAAAGAAAAAAAATCCAGTGAGCGGCAGTTCTGTGGCCGGAAATGCCTTGTTGATGCCAGAGGTCAGAGGAGAATGGGCAGACTGGTTCGAGCTGATAGAAAGGCAACAGTGACTCAAATTGCCACCCGTTACAACCAAGGTAGGCAGAAGAGCATCTCTGAACGCACAGTGCGTCGAACTTTGAGGCAGATGGGCTACAGCAGCAGAAGACCACACCGGGTACCACTCCTCTCAGCTAAGAACAGGAAACTGAGGCTACAATTTGCACAAGCTCATCGAAATTGGACAGTAGAAGATTGGAAAAACGTTGCCTGGTCTGATGAGTCTCGATTTCTGCTGCGACATTCGGATGGTAGGGTCAGAATTTGGCGTAAACAACATGAAAGCATGGATCCATCCTGCCTTGTATCAACGGTTCAGGCTGGTGGTGGTGGTGTCATGGTGTGGGGAATTTTTTCTTGGCACTCTTTGGGCCCCTTGGTACCAATTGAGCATCGTTGCAACGCCACAGCCTACCTGAGTATTGTTGCTGACCATGTCCATGCCTTTATGACCACTATGTACCCAACATCTGATGGCTACTTTCAGCAGGATAATGCGCCATGTCATAAAGCTCGAATCATCTCAGATTGGTTTCTTGAACATGACAATGAGTTCACTGTACTCAAATGGCCTCCTCAGTCACCAGATCTCAATCCAATAGAGCATCTTTGGGATGTGGTGGAACGGGAGATTCGCATCAGGGATGTGCAGCCGACAAATCTGCGCCAACTGTGTGATGCCATCATGTCAATATGGTCCAAAATCTCTGAGGAATGCTTCCAGCACCTTGTTGAATCTCTGCCACGAAGAATTGAGGCAGTTCTGAAGGCAAAAGGGGGTCCAACCCGTTACTAGCATGGTGTACCTAATAAAGTGGCCAGTGAGTGTATACCTGTATGTGTGTGTGTGTGGCTATATAACATCAATAATCTATATATATATATATATATATATATATATATATATATGTATATATACACACACGTAGCTTTGACGCCATAAAAGGAGGGGGGCCCGGACACATTTCTTGCACAGGGACCCCAAGCTGTCAGTGTCCGCCCCCTGTCCGCCTAAATAATTTGTACTTTCTGTTTTTTTTTTTCTGTCACATTATTAAAAATTAGTATTAAAAAAAGCCATTAGGTCTTCATCCAGCATCATCAAGCTAATACATACATATAGAGAACTGCAAGAAGTTGAAAGTCTAGAAATTTAGAAATAATAGCAGAGTTAGTAGCAGACTAAAAATTAGATCTTTGAGTGTAGTGTGGGCTCTTCGGATGCTTCCGAATTATCAACGACCAAAGGGGCGGCAAATTTTTCGACCGCCCCGGGCGCCACAAACAGTTGCTACGCCACTGGTCAGACTACACGAAGGAAGCAAACAGACAACTGATGGACACGCGCTACTACAAAAAATTACACAGGACTATTACAAGGAACTAAACAAGTTGGTATCTTGTCTGCCTGACGAATCCATAAGAGCCGATGACCTGATACCAGAGAGTCCAAGAATAGGGACATTTTACATGCTTCCCAAAATCCACAAATCTGGAAAGCCAGGAAGACCAATTATTTCATGTGTGGGCACCTTTACTGTGCAGGGATCTGGATGGGTAGAGGGTATTCTTAAACCCCTGGTAAAGGATACAACCAGCTACATTCAGGACACAACTGACCTATTGAATAAACTAGCAGCAATAGGTCTTCTACCAGAACCAGCCATCCTGGCCACCAAGGATGTGAAATCTTTGTACTATAATATCCCACACCAGGATGGTTTAAATACCTGCAAATTATTCATAGAAAACACAGGGACTGATGCTGATTCTGTGGTGAAACTCACAAAATTTATCCTCACCCACAATTACCTTGAATTTGACAACAAGATCTATCTACAGCAGACTGGCACAGCTATGGGAAGTAAAATGGCTCCACAATATGCAAATCTTTTCATGGCCAAGCTTGAAAGCAACTTTTTGTCCTCATGTCCCATCAGGCCTCTGGTCCTACTACCGCTATATTGAAGATATTTTAATCATCTGGACGGAGTCTGAGCCACAGCTAAAGACGTTCCACGAACAGGTTAATCAATTTCATCCCACCATCAACTTAACACTCAACTATTCCAGCACTGAAATTAACTTTTTGGACACCATCATTAAGCTAACGAACAATGAAATAGAGACATCCCTGTATCAGAAGCCAATGAACCGTCCAACATACCTTAAATGGGACAGTTTCCATCCAAAACACATAAAGAAACTATTATCTACAGCCAAGCCATCAGATACAATCGTATATGTTCCAACCCCATGGATAGAGATGAACATCTTGGTCGCTTCAAAAAGACCTTTTTGAATCAGGGCTACCATCCAAGAACAATTCAAAACCAAATTACAGGAGCCACCAGAATATCAAGGAATCACCTGCTACATTACAAAACTAAAGAAGAAAATAACCGGTCGCCTCTAGTAGTCACCTACAACCCAAATCTGGAAATGCTCAGGGGTGCTGCACAGAAATTACAACCTTTACTACAAAAAGATGCTCGATTACAATCCAATGCAGGAAAATCCCAGGGCCAGTCAGCCCGTTAGCAGTCAGGATGTCTTTTAGGCCGGGGTCACACATGCAGGAAACCCGTACGAGTTTCGCATCTTAACTGCTGCCGGCACTCGGAGCTTGTGGCTGCGTGTCTTTCTATGCAGCTGAGCGCTTCGGTCCCGAGTGCCGGCGGCAGTGCCCGGTATTAAGATGCGAGACTCGTACGGGTTTCCCGCATGTGTGACCCCCGGGCTTAGGCAGGAAACCGCTTGCCATGTATTTTCTTGATTGTTTCATAGTACAACTACTGGGAAGTTAATTGCCTGCTTCATTACAACGGTAGCAAATCGCACACCCTCCCCTCTATCATCCACCGGAGAGAAATGGATTTCTTGTTCAATGAATTATTGCTGATTTCCAGATAAAATGTTATTTGTCTCAGTGCTGCCTCCATGTGGCAGTCTTTGAGAATGCAGGTTAAGGAGTTTAATATCCGTTTCATAAAAAACATTAGTAGATGATTAAATCGTGCATATTCCAGAGGGTTCATATTCCTGGACTGGTCATTTTAGGACTGTGTTCTGGATGTTCTCTATAAATGACCACAGTTATGTGTTCTTTCTTCAGACATATGTAGACGCACTTTGTTGCTTGTTTATGAGGAGACATAAGGAAGCGTCTGCAGATCTCTCCTGGGCTTCGTTATGCAGGGGCTTTGTTTGTCTGATTTCCCTGGTGTTATGGTGTTTTTATCCAGCCTGTCTTCACCGTACACCCCATAAAAGACGCACAGGACGCAGCGTCAGGAATGGAACTTTGTGTAAAGCTGATTATAGCCAGTGGTGCCTCCACCGAAGTGAAAATAAAGCCGGGTAATGATGTGTTTAACAAGATGCAGCCTTTTCTATTTCTAATAAAAGCAAATGGGACAGATGTGCGTTCCACATTGGCTTTGCCTGTCTCTGTTGTCAGGAAAATCTCAATTAAACAGGACAGTTGTACAGCGTGACATAAAAGCCCAGGCCTTATAATTTCTCAAGGTCGCCACACATAAAATATAGATTTATTACCTGTGCAGATCTGTGAGATAACCAGGGAATAGTATATCCATAGGAATGGAAAATGCATTCATCCACTAAAAAGCCTGTCTGTGGTTTCCACATTTAGTACTACTGAAAATATTTGTTTTTTTTTTTTTCTAAGAAATTACTTTCCACTGAAAAATCAAAAAAATAACCCGTAAGCATAAGTCTTGAAGTTTTACAATGAGCCAATAATATATGAGAGACATGACACAAGTTTAACTGCTTGGGACCCTCTCTGATCACAAAATCGAAGGGGTCCTTGCCCTTGGGCCAGTGCTGCCTCCTCTTCAGGTTGTCCAGGTGCTCTGTCCATGACTATTGTGAGGTCTGAACCTGTCATGTCCAGAGGAAGCAGACGTTACCACTCGTCCATATGACGGTCCTTGTGTCATTTCACACCATTTTAACCGTCTGATTCTGTGGGACGCTTCTGAACTGGGGCCGCAGGGTATGTATGCATTCTAAACACTCCCGACCGGAGCCCCTCCAGTGAGCGTTGCCTCGCTCTATACAGGTGTATGGATGATAGGCCACGCTCACTGGACTGGCTCTGGTCTGGATTATGTATAGCTCATACATACCACCCATTCCCGGCTCAGAATCCGGCAATCCCTGCGGTGCACAGTGCGTGTACTGGAGGGGATTCATAAGTCTGCAGTCACATAGAGTGACTAAAGACTTAACGGTTTGGACCAGACAACCCCTTAAATTAGCGGCCATATAGGCAGTTATGAGGTACATGTGCTGTCATCCTTCTGCATAGAAGTTTGCACAAAAATATCCTTGTTTCTCTTCCTCTTCTGCCACGACTCCTAAGGCAAAACGCACCACTCTTAGGGTACATGTCCACGATCCAGAATAGCAGCATTTTGGATTCAGCTCACCTGCGCTGTGTCCAAAACACAGCATTCTACGTTACAAGCACGGTGGATGGGATTTCTATAAAGCCCATGCCCACCGTGCTTCTACTTACCACTGTGTAAACTCACCCGTGGTGCGGGTTTACGAGACCCCGCATGTCAATTATCTGCAGCGGACACGCTAGTCTCACCCATAGCCAGCCATTACATGCGGTGACCACATGGTTCAGTGAGCATATGCTTCTTTACCTGCGTGACTAGAGCGCAGAGTTTTGGATGCAGCGATAATACATTGCACCCAAAGTGCTGCCATATCCTGATCGTGAGCACATAGTCTCAGTCCTCATTCAGACATCAGTCATTTTTATATTATGCAAAAAATGGTCTTCGTTTGATCAGTGTGTTTGGTAAGATTTTCATCGGTGTTTGGTCAGTGCCAGTTTTTTCCATCAGAGATTCAGCTTTACTTGTATGGGAAAAAAACCCAAATCTGATGGAGGTTTCTCAAGCGCCTCCTATCGGTCAGTGAAAAACAGACGGCACACGGATGTTATCCAAGTGCTGTGGGTCTTTTTTTTTTCTTCACGGATCCATAAACTTGCATTGGCAAGTTTGATTTGTGACTGATCAATGTTGGACAAGTCTACATGTTTTGTTGCAGACTAGTGATAAGCGAATGTGCTCAGATAGGTTGTTATCTGATCATGCTCGGGTGTTGACCGAGTAACTTTGGCGTGCTCGAAAAATATGTTCGAGCCCCAGTGGTTGCATGTCTTGCGGCTGATCGACAGCCGCAACACTTGCAGGGATTGTGTGTTTGTTATAATGTAATTTGTTATAATGGTAGAAGGGGATGAACTGTTATACGGAGCAGCTGAACAATTGCTGACGCTCTCAGTTATCAAATAGACACATACGTGGAGATTTCATGTAGAGGTGGAGTGTAATACAAGGGACAAGCAAGTGCATAGCATTCACAAGTCACTGCTTTCTTACCAGTTATCTCTTCAGTTACTTCTGGCAAATCCCTCAACTTGGCTCATATGGTTTTAATCAGATCTGTCATGTTTGCTGGTTAATGGCTGATAACAGAGAATGAGTTAGCTCTTCTCATGAGCCCATGACTCCTAATGTCTTTCCTTATCTCCTCTTCCAAATATTGATTGCCACTAATGTATTTGGTGGTACACAGTGGCCACCCTTCTTGATAATCAGTCAGCGAGATTGTAATTATAAGACCACATTCACATATTCAGTATTTGGTCAGTATTTTATATCAGTATTTGTAAGTAAAAATCGGGAGTGGAACAATCAGAGGAAAAGTATAATAGAAACATGTCACCACTTCTGGATTTCTCACCCACTCCTGGTTTTGGCTTAGGCCGGGTTCAAATAGCGTTAACCAGCCCTATCACCGCATAGCATTGACGGGCTGCGTTAACGCTATACCGCTAGCGCTGACACGCTATGACCGCTAGCGCTATGGCAGCGTTAACGGACTGCGTTACACCGCGTTATAATGCGGTGTAACGCAGTCCATTAAACGGACTGTCATAGCGCAGTATGAACCCAGCCTTACAAATACTGATGTAAAATACTGAACAAATACTGAATGTGTGAATGCGGTCTGAGTACACTGTATTCTTAAATGCTGGCAATTAACCAATTGAAACTATTTTTGTTCTTCTTTGGCATGAAAGTGCCCTTTAACAGAATGCCGTATCTCATGAGAGATCCACTCTAATGGTACTGTCACCCTGGTGGATGTGGACCCACTTCGCCATAGTCGGGCTTACCCTGGAGGGGCATAACTAAGCGGCTACCTGGTTCTTTACTAGAGTCTCTGATGGTGAGGTTAGGCTTCTGCTGCAGGTAGTCGTCGGGTACCACTCCTGGGCAGTTCCCAGTACTGCAGCAGCTGACCTCAGGGGTCAAGGACACAGATACGGACTCGGAGTGACAGGCAGGACAGGATACTGGCGGTATGTACACTGGTGCCGGTTCGGACAGAACTGGTTAAGATTTGGACAGAATGATGGGTTCAGGATCACTGGACATGTACCAGTGCAGGATCAGGGACCTAACAGCATACTAGTAGCTTAGAGAAACACGAGATACTGAAGTTGTTGAGGCATCCCCTACAGGCGAGGGTGCCTTAAATAGCTAATACCTTCCAGCAAAACCTAATACCTCCCAGGCTGGGGTCATTTTCTGGAGTTCACGCGCTGCCCCTTTAAGAAGCAGGGAGCAAACCGCAGAAAAAACGTGCGGAAAAATCCGCACCGTCTGCACTGCGGTTTTTTATTCCCATAGGGAATAATGGTACTGTACGCCGCAGCAAAAACTGCTGCGGACCCGCAGCGGCCAAAACCGCTGCGGAACAGCAGCAGAATCCGCATAGTACATTTCATAACTTTCCTTAATTCTTATGAAAATATTTACAGCACATCCTGCACTGAACTACTGAACCCAATTTATTATATATTTTAGGAGTCATAGGTGGTCCATTTTATAGTGACTCCACCAAAATGGACATTGACTTCATGACTCCAAATCAACAGCCCTGCATAGCGGTGAGCATGTCTGTGTCCCTGCCGGGCGGAGGAAGGGGAAGCATGCAGGGACGCCGATATTACAGGGACTTTCCCACATGTCACATACAGCAGACTTTCTGCTACGTAATTGCACCAAAAAAGTTGCAGCATATCATGGTATCAGGTGTGCACAATAATTGATTTTCTATATGCCATGCACATTAATTTCAAATTAAAGGGAATATGTCAGCCTCAAATTGTAAACTTTACTAAAAAAACAATTTTATACGGGTCTAAGCCCATATGAAGATTATGTCACGCACGGACACGGGTAAGTCCAACGGATGACTCGAGGGATGGGACATCTCCTGACTCCAACATGTGCCTGTCCCTTAGCTCCCCTAATGCCCTATGTGGGTCCTCCCCGCCTCCCCCTTCCCCTCATCATCACGTGCCTAGTCCCTGGCTAGTGCACTGGCCGGCAACGACGCTAGAATCACTACTGCAGATGGTAACACACAGGGGAAGAGAAAACAGCACCAGGAATCTGAACTCCCACAGCAGCAACACCACCGACACAGGAGAGCTCCACACCCCAGCTGGTCTGCTTAGAAGAACTCTAGAACTGATGATCATCTGATGGGTCATGTGGCTATTTAAAGAAAGGTGGGAGTGGTTACCAACCAACATCAGCTGACCTGCCTAAAAGAAACTGCCAGCAAGAGCCTGACATTAACTCTTGCTGGACCAAAAGGAAAAAAACATTTAAATTTCAGCAGACCCAGAGCTGCCACTAATCCCTTAATGATTTGTGACAGATTATAATAGCAGTATACATTTTATTATTGTAATTAGTTTGAAAAAGCTGTATATTCCATGTGCAAATGAGGCGGCTTCAGTGTACTCTTGGCATGCCTCCCCCACCCCCCCCCCCTCAATTTATTGCATACTGAGTAGCTCCCTGACTCTTACAGTGCACACTCACTGTCAAGGAGCCAGCCCAGTACCACCACTGCAATCATCTGTACTCCAAATTAGTATGTTCTGATATCAATGCAGCTGAAGGCAGGGAAATAGGCCGGGGGCAGAAGGAGGGGTTTGGAAGCCACTGACATGCAATTTTTCTTTTTTTACAGGAATACATTCAAAATGTCAGGGAAAAGAGACTTGCAAAGTTTGATAACGTTTCGTGTTGTACAACAGCATGGAGCAGCCATTGTTCCTGCTGCAGACTGCTAATTTCTATGCACTAGCAAGCAGTTGGAGCAAGTGGATGGGCACTTTAAAGTCCTTTTTCTTTTTACCATGTAGCTTCAGAAATGAATTGGTGCCCTGCACAATATGTGTTACCTAATGTTCTCTTCAGTTACTGTTCAGTGTGTGACCTTGTAGGTGTGTTAAAAGTTCATTAGGGGATCATAACTGAGTGAGCCAGGCCATCTAATGTGTTGTGATCTGAATTGTTATAAACCTGTTAGGTGGAAAATCGGATTGACAGCCATTCTATAGCACAACAAACAAGGGTTCTGCATCATTATATTTGCAAACCAGAGCTGGAGTATCAGCCACTGTGATAGGGATCACATTGTAATTGTGAATAGGGAGCTTTTCAATGGCTTTTCACTTGTCTAGGAGAGGACTTCTCATTAACAAGCAAAGAATCCTAGCTCTAACTAAGGCACATATAGAAAAATCTATAGGGAGCTGAAGTACTGTATATAGTGCATGTACTGGACTTACAACTGGGCGAGGGTGCACAGGTAGGACTGACTGCTTTTACCTGTTATGCCATGTGTATCATGTTAACAAGGAATATGCAAGGATGTTCGATAACACATACAGTATATGCCTGATTATGCTTCTTTCTTAAATATCTTGAAAGAGGACCTGCCACTTATACAAAAAATTTGAGTTAAAGTGAATCTGTCAGCAGGTTTTTGCTATGTAATCTGAGGACAGCATGAGGCTGGGGTTAAAACACAGAATTCAACAATGTGTCACATGTCAAACTATGCTGTTTACTTAAAGGGGTTGTCCGGGCTTTTCACATCTCAGTGCATATCTGGGCTGCAGAATGCTGACAATAAGAAATTTACCTTCTGTGGCCAGTTTGCAGCGTTTGCTAGATATCATCTCTTGCTTGTAATAAAAACGTCCTGGGGGAGTGTGTTCTGGCATTGAAATGAGAACTGGTGTTTTCTCCTACTGTACTAAAAACCTGCCCTCTATAGCAACAACCCCAACCTCCATAGCAACAGGCCCTCCCCGACCTCATGAACAAGCCTATCCCTCCTCACACAGTAACAAATCCTCCCCCTCTAGCAGCCTCAGTGCAGAGAGCAGCTGCTCCTCCCCCAGACACACGCTGAACAGTGATCTATGGAAAGTGAAACTATTGAGGAGGAAACGACCAGTTCTCATTTCAATGCCAGAACACACCCCCCCGGACGTTTTTATTACAAGCAAGAGCTGATATCTAGCAAGCGCTGCAAACTGGCCACAGAAGGTAAATTACTTATTACTTATTACAACATTCTGCAGCCCAGATATGCACTGATATTATGTGAAAAGCCCGGACAACCCCTTTGCACTGCAAATTCGAAAAACTCTTTGTCAGAGTTGCTACACCCAGTACATTAAGTGATGCACCGTTGGATTCAGAGTCTCTTTGCCTCCATCATGCTGCTCTCAGATGAGGAAGCAAAAAACTGCTGACAGATTCCCTGTAAATAACTTGTAAACATCCCTGAACTCCCCTAATTCTGCTATGTCTTTTTCACTTTTGCGCTGCGCCACTCCATTTCAGACATATTCACATTTATTTCTTCTAGAGCGCAGTATGTGAAATCTCTGATTGTATTGCAACTAGCTGTTTCTTCAGTCTTCTTTGGGAGCCTCACTCCTCCCTTCCAGACACTGCCAATCACAACTCAACAGCTTCTGAGAATAATAGACTGCTCAATCAGCTGCAGTGTTGTGATTGATAGAAGAAGCAGAAGAAACAAATGTAAACATCTTTGCAATTGAGTGATGTAGCATAAAATGGAAAAGAAGAGCAGACTCAAGGGAGGTATGAAATTTAGCTTTTTTTTCTTTTTTGAGCACAGGACAGGTCTTTTTAAATGAGCCAAAGAATTAAACAATATTCCATATTTTTAACATTGAATTATATTTAGTTCCAAAGGTGATGCATAGTATTTGATTACGCTTCATCTTTGAGGGCAACAGAGACATTTGTGCATTTTGTAATAATTATACTTTTAATACAAGATACTACAGTAGCATGGAAAAAGTATGGGCACTTCTGGTCAAAATTACTATTATTGTGAACAGGTAAGCAAGTTGAAGATGAAATGATCTCTAAAAGGCCTAAAGTTAAAGATGACACATTTGGCAAAGCCAAAAATATTGTCATTATTTACATTTTAAAAATTACAAAATGGAAAATGGGCCGATTGAAAAGTTTGGGCACCCTGCATGGTTTGTACCTAGTAGCGCCAGCTTTTGAAAGTGTCACAGCTTGTAAACGCTTTTTGAAGCCAGCCCAAGAGTCTTTCAATTCTTGTTTGACAGATTTTCATCCATTCTGCCTTGGAAAATTCTTCCAGTTCTGTGAGATTTTGCGTCATCTTGCATCCTCTGCTATTTTGAGGTCTAGACACAGATTTTCAGTTATGTTCAGATCAGGGCACTGTGAGGGCCAATGTAAAACTTTCAGCTTGCGCCATGTGTGTTACCGTATATACTCGCGTATAAGCCGAGAGGGGGACTTTCAACCCCAAAAAATGTCCCTCTCTAGGCTTATACGCAAGTCATATACTGGGTCGGAGGTGGAGCGGGGGTGACAGAGATCATACTTGCTCCCCCCGGTGCGTCTCTGCAGCCCACCTGCTTCTCCCAGCCTTCCTTCAGCGGTCACATGGTACCGCTCACTAAAGTCATGAATATGTGCATATGAATATGCAATGGACTGGGGACAGGTGAATATCTCAGGTCCCGGGGCCCTGAGCCTGTGGTGACTCCGGCACCTGTCCCCGCCTGCTAAGGAGACTGGCACCGGGCCCCCAGTGATAAGAGTTGAGTATGTCATTTTTTTTTTATTTGCAGCAGCGGCAGCATATGGGGCAAAATCTATGGAGCATTTTATGGGGCAGCATATGGGGGGCATAATGTATGGAGCATCTTATGCGGGCATAATCTATGGGGCAGCATATGGGGCATAATCTATGGAGCATCTTATGGGGCAGCATATGGGGTATAATCTATGGAGCATCTTATGGGGCCATAACCTTTATGGAGCAGCATATGGGGCATATTATTCTATGGAGCATCTTATGTGGCCATTATTAACCTTTGTGCAGCATTATATGGGGTGTATTTTGTATGGATGAGTATGTGTATTTTGTATACGTGAGTTAATAAGTTTTCCTAGTTTTTTTGTGGCAAAATTAGGGGGTGCTTATACTCGGGTCGGCTTATACAAGAATATATACGGTAGTCTATTGTGGACTTTGACTTGTCTTTAGGATCATTATTCATTTGTAGAAGCCATCCTCTTTCCAACTTCAGCTTTTTTTTTTTTACAGATGGTGTTATGTTTGCATCAATAATTTATTGTAATTTCATTGAATGAATTCTTCCCTTTACCCGTGAAATGTTCCCTGTGCCTTTGGCCGCAACACAACCCAAAGCATGATTGATCCATCCCCATGCTTAATAGTCATTGAGATGTTCTTTTCCTGAGATTATGTGCCCTTTTCTCTCCACACAGACCTTAAATCATTGTGGCCAAAGAATTCTGTTTTAACCTCAACAAGTCCTCAAGACTTGTATCCAAAATGGATAAGGCATGTTTAGATGTTCTTTTGCATACTTCTGATGCTGAATTTTATGGTTAGGTTGCAGAAGAGGTTTCGTTCTGATGGCCATGAAGGCCATATTTTTGGTGTGTCCAAAAAGTAGTACAATGTACCACAACTCCAGAGTTTGCTAAATCTTTCTGAAGGTCTTTTGCAGTCAAGCAGGGGTTCAGATTTGCCTCTCTAGTAATTCTGAAAGCTGCTCTCACTGAAATTTTGCTTGTCTTACAGACCGTATCTTGATCTCCACTGTTCCTTTTAACTGGCAACTTGAAAATGCTTTGCTATCTTACAGCATTCTCCTGCTTTGCGGGCCTCCACCATTTTCATTTTTAGAGTGCTAGGCAGCTGCTTAGAAGAACCCATGGCTGCTGTTTTTGCCATCACCTGGTGTTTCCCAACAATGATGGTGAACCATCCATAACCTTAACAAGGCTATTCAGGGTCTGAAACCTTAGTCAAAGTTTTCTGAGCACACAAATCTCCAAGGGTGGCCAATCTTTTGCATCAGCCCATTTTCCTTTTTGTCATTTTTAAAATGTAAAACATTACAATATATTCTTTTTTTAAAACCTAAAATGCAAAGAAAGTGTGTCCTTTTAGAGATCATTTAATTTTCATTTTCCTTAACTGTTCACCATTACAGTAATTTTGACCAGGGGTGCCCAACCTTTTACACGCCACTGTATATCTTGCAGCTATAATACATCATTGATCTGTTTTTTTATGGTTAAAAGCTTAAATAAAGAGTGCATGTGATAAAAACCTACTACACAATACAAGTGGTGAATCTTTAAAGAGAACCTGTCATCCAAAATGCTGCTTACCTGTAGATACAGTGGGAATTTGTCGGTAAATGGCATATAAATGATACTTGCATGCCTGCTCTACTGGATCAGCAGCTACAGGGAGAAAATTAAGTTACCGTATATACTCGAGTATAAGCCGAGTTTTTCAGCCCCTTTTTGATCTGAAAAAGACCCCCTCGGCTTATAATCGAGTCATGGTCCCTGTGATTGAAAAAAAAAAATGACATACTCACCTCTTGTCGCTGGGGGTCAGGGGCTGATGTCCTGAGCAGGCGGGGACACCGGCGCGCTATGGGGGTCAGGTGCCGTTGTCACTGCTGGCTCAGGCCCCCGGCACTGGCTATATTTACCGGTCCCTGCTCCATCGCTGCGCGACGCTCTGTCTTCCGGGTTCCTCTGCAGTGTCGTTCAGGTCAGAGGGCGCGATCACGTAGTTAGTGCGCGCCGCGCCCTCTGATGCCTGAACGTCACTGGAGAGAGACCCGAAAGACAGCGGCGTGCAGTGATGGAGCAGGGATCGGTAAATATAGCCAGTGCCGGGGGCCTGAGCCAGCGGCGACACCGGCACCTGACCCCCATAGCGTGCCGGTGTCCCCGCCTGCTCAGAACATCAGCACCTGGCCTCCAGCGACGAGAGGTGAGTATGTCAATTTTTTTTCAATCAAAGGGACCGTGACTCGATTATAAGCCGGGGGGTCTTTTTCAGGCCAAAAAGGGCTAAATATCGCCAGTGCCGGGAGCCTGAGCCAGCGGTGACACCAGCACCTGACCCCCATAGCGCGCCAGTGTCCCCGCCTGCTCAGAACACCAGCACCTGGCCCCTGGCCCCAAGTGACGAGAGGTGAGTGTCATTTTTTTTAAATGGCAGCAACAGCTTCAGCAGCAATATATGGGGCATATATATCAATGGAGCATCTTATAGGGCCACTATTATCCTTTGTGCAGCATTATATGGGGCATATTTATCTATGGAGCATCTTATAGGGCTACCATTATCCTATGTGCAGCATTATATGGGGCATATTTTGTATGGAGCATCTTATAGGGCCACCATTATCCTATGTGCAGCATTATATGGGGCATATTTTGTATGGAGCATCTTATAGGGCCACCATTATCCTATGTGCAGCATTATAT
This sequence comes from Dendrobates tinctorius, assembly GCF_039654945.1. NCBI lineage: Eukaryota > Metazoa > Chordata > Amphibia > Anura > Dendrobatidae > Dendrobates > Dendrobates tinctorius. Next base: position 62,752,572 of record NW_027361671.1, on the reverse strand, counting down.
GGGGCATATTTTGTATGGAGCATCTTATGGGGCCATCATGAACTGTATGGAGCATTATATGGGGCTCCTGATTCAATATGGATATTCAAAAACATTTAACCTACTGATGTCTCAATTAATTTTACTTTTATTGTTATCTATTTTTATTTTTTAAATTTACCAGTAGTTGCTGCATTTCCCATCCTCGGCTTATACTTGAGTCAATAAGTTTTCCCAGTTTTTTTGTGGCAAAATTAGGGGCCTCGGCTTATACTAGGGTCGGCTTATACTCGAGTATATACAGTATATTCTTCCTGCAGCCGCTCTCTTCCAGTCATCAGGGTGATGCAGGGAGCAGTTTTGACAGCTCTAACTTTTATATTTTCCTGTGAGTGCTGTTTTTCATGGGATCAGTTGACATTTTTATAGGTACTATTTGAGGTACATAGCATTTAGCTATCTATATACATTTTTATATGTTCTGCTACTTTAGAATAATTTTGGAGAAAAATTTATTTGCTTAAGCATCTTCATATTCTGTGACCTATAACTTTTCATTTTTCCGCCGACAGCCGAATAAGGGCTTGTTTTATTCTGTACAATATGACATTTTGAGTTATACCATTTTTACATACGACTTTTTGATATCATTTTATTCCATTTTTGATGATGAAAAACAGCGTATTTGTTTAGCTTTTTGTTACATTTTTCTTTTGCTGTGTTCATGATGGGGTCAAATACCAAGACTGTTTTACAGATAATCTCGTTTGATATGTGAAAAACAAAATGTGTACTTTTTCTTTGTTTTTACATAAAAAATGCTTTTTTAATAGCGGTACATTTTTTGCGATTTTTATTTATTTTTGTACATATTTTTATGATTCTGTGGGACTTGAACATTTTATGTTGCTGGTCTAATTACATATTAGACCTGTCAGTTTAAGGCCATCTGCAGACAAGCATATGAAAACTCGTCCAAGTTTCATCCAGAAAATTTGGACTACTTTCATCTAATTTTCATCCTTGTGCCATCTGTGTGTCCATTTTTGACATCCATGTGCCACTTGTTTTCGTACAGTTACATCTAAAAATGTACACGATCAAATACAGTTTGCTAAGCTAATAATGGAAATGTTACAATGAAAATTGTGTGCCTCATGGATCTTTCGTGTGAGATCCCATTTTTTTTATATGCACCCTTACAATTTAATTGGATGAATCTCATTTGATATACACAAGGAAGTGGTGCATTCTGCAATTTATTTTTCATGGACAGTCAGACCGAGAGAAAAATCGTTCACATGAATGACTTAAGCGTTAATACAAAGACCATCCCTGGACCAGGACTGATCTGCTAACTACAGACATGTTTCTAATCTCCCCTTCATCTCTAAACTCTTGGAACACTTGGTCTGTTCCTGTCTAATTTGCTATCTCTCAGATAGCGCTCTTCCTGATACTTAACAATCTGGTTTCTGCTCTTTACACTCTACTGGCCTTACTAAAATCTCTAGCAATCTACTAACATCTACATGCAATGGTCACTACTCCCTGCTGATTCTCCTGAATCTTTCTGCTACATTTGACTTTGTGGATCACAAACTCCTCCTCACTATGCTCCTCTCTACCGGGCTCAAGGACACCGTTCTCTCCTGGTTCTCCTCCTACCTCTCTGACCGCTACTTCACTGTATCATTTCCTGCCTCTTACTACTCTGATCTTCCCCTTTTTATCAGGTTTTCTTCAAGGGTCAGTCTAAGGGTACCGTTACACCTAGCGATGCACCAGCGATCCCGACCAGCGATATGACGCGGTCAGGATCGCAGGTGCATCGCTAGGTGGTCGCTAGTGAGCTGCCACACAGACAGATCTCACCAGCGACATCGCAGGGGACGGGGATCGCTACTTACCTGTCAGACGCGGTGATGCTGCGTCCTCCCGCCCGCGTCGCTCGTCGTCACAGCAGGAAGCCCAGCAGGAAGTGGCAGACGAGGAATGGTCCAGGAGCTTCTCGCGCGATTAGCGATAACCAGCGGGGGAGCCGGTCGGAGGTAAGTATCACACATAGCGATAACGCTAGCAATATCGCTGTAACGTCACAAAATCGGTGACTTTACAGCGATATTGCTAGCGATATCGCAGTGTGTAACGGGGGCTTTAGGCACTCTTCTCTTATCTTCTACACTACCCCTATTGGACAAACCATCAGCAGATTTTGATTTCCAGTATCTATCATCCCTATTCTGATGACTCCCAATTATACACATCTTCTCCTGACATTATTCCTACCTTACTACAAAATACCAGGACTTTTTTTGCCTGTTGTATCTAACATCATGTCCTCCCTCTCTCTGAAACCGAATCTCTCCATAACTGAACTTCTCTTTTTTTCCTCCCTATACCAACCTACCTATACCCAATATTGCAGTTTCCTTTGGTGGTGCAACCATAACTCCCAAGCAGCACCGTGTCTGTCTTGGGGTCACATTTGACACAGAATTTTTCTTTAGTCCCTATATCCAATCACTCTCTCACTCGTGACACCTGAATCTTAAAAATATCTCCATAATCCAACCTTTTCTCACATTTGAAACTGTAAAAAAATAACTCTTGCTGTTGCTCTTATTCATTCTCGTCTTGACTACTGCAACTCTACTGATCGGTCTTCACCCTGTGTGACCCAGAAATGGCTTTTACAGTGTAAGTCTCCTCAGTGTCAGGACAAGGCTCCATAGACTTACATTGTAGAAGAGACTTCTGACTTCCGACGCACAGAGCGTAAAGTGAGCCGGAGAGTCTGAAGTGAGAAGAGGAATGGAACAGCGCTGGATACTGGAGAAGGCGGCGGTAGGTGAGTACCGTATATTAACACACAATACGCCCTATACTATATACAAATATACAGTGTTCTTGTTAAAAAAAATTCTTGGGACGGCTTCTTTAATGTTTTTTATTTTCTCCAAACTCATCGCTATGTTGCTTCTTTAGTACGGTAAATACTTTATATTTGTTAGCTGTTGTTCTGACAATTGAAGACATTTCCACCAGACAGGGGGAGTATATTTTAATCGTACCTGGAATTCAGTGAACCAATGAGCATATTATAAATAGTTATGTGAAATATGATTTTATCAAGTATCTGGTGCCTTGTAAACCGGATTAGTGGGTGGTCTGCTCCAGGCTTTCCTGACCTCAAGGTTGACCGTATTCTGTGTCTGCATGTCATCTACAAATAATGAACCGCCGCTGCATGATTCTGCTTCCACAAAAAATGGCCATATTTTAAAGAGCCCTTAACCACTGTGCAGGGCTCCAGGCTAGTATTGTACCCCTCTGGACTCACCTGTAGTTTGTCCACACATCTGGCAATATGGATTCAGCCTATATACAGAGTAAGATTTGGATTTTTTTGTCCTTGAGTTGAGCATTTGTCATGATTCAGATAAATTGCTTTTCGTTTCACTGCATTACAATTCAATCTTCTTCTTTATGGGTTTTTCTATCCTGTGTCTCCAGTGATTTTTTTTCAGTGCAGATGGTTTTGGTTTTTATTTTAATGCTGCTACACAAAGCTCATTTCATGTGTCTCTTGGGGAAGTGCTGTGTTCAAGTGCTTAGTTCACACTTCATGAAACTCTGAAGACCCTGTGGATGGTACAGATAATACTTACCAATATATAGTACTAAATTATTTATGCTTATTTATATAGCACAATCATATTCGACAGCTATTTACAGACATCATCGCTGTCCCCATTGGAGCTCCCAATCTAAATTCCCTCTCAGTATGACTATGGAATGTGGGAGGAAACTGGAGAACCCAGAGGAAACTCACGCCAACACGAGAAGAACATACAAACTCCTTGCAGATGATGTCTGTTGTGGGATTTTAACCCAGGACCCCAGCGCTGCAAAGAAACAGTCCTAACCACTTCAGCACAGTGACCAGTACCTTATAGATGAGCCATTAGAACAACTTGTGTACAGAATAATGTACTGTATATATTTTTCTTTAAAAATGATCAGTAAAGAGACTGTCTAACCTCAGGACTACTCCTAGACTATAAACATCTGAACAGGCCACACTTTACTTTGAATTGCACAACTTCAATGCAGTGTAAGCAACTTGAACAAGATCATGTAGCTACGAAGTTGGCGAACCAGCTGTCTGACCCAGCCAGACTCCACATAGAAAAGATAAACATGATTTATTACCATGGTTACCTTCTTGATCTTTGTATATATAGCACTAAACCAGTAATTGTGAATACAGGTTAGGTAGCACTGACAATGCTTTCTCCACCAGACCCAGTGATCATGTGATCGCTGAGTGTTGAGAGGGACCTGGAGCTGCTAAGAGACCCAGTCAGCTCTGCTATGCCAGAAGACTAAATTTCCCCTTCAGATAGGGTTCATATTCATGTCCCAGAATGATGGGAAATTTACAGTAAAAAGATTATATTAACCCCTTTCTGACTTCAGATGTACTATTCCGGCCATGTGCCCTGGGCCTGTCTGACCATGAACGGAATAGTATGTCTCAGTGATCGGCTGCGTACACGGGTGGTGTGCGGCTGATCACTGCCAGGTGTCAGCTGGTTCTCACAGCTGACACCCAGCACTAAGTGCCAGGAGCGGTCATAGACTGCTTCCTACACTTTAACCCACGGAATACTGCGATCGAACACGATCTGCCTTTGGCTTGGCGACCCCGCAGCGTGACACGGGTTCCCGGTCGCTGCCATGGTAACCCAATGTCATCATAACGACATCCGGGTTACTAGAGCTGAGAAACTTGCAGATCGTGCGCAGTGCATGTCAGGAAGTCTCTCAGGTTAGTGTGCAGTAAGTGCAGCGCTGACAGCTTCTATATCATGCAGATGCTGCATCATCTGCATGCTATAGAAGTGATCAGCCTGCAAAAAATGATTGCCCCATAGTGGGACAAAGTGTAAAAGTTAGAATAAAGTAAAAAAAATTTTTTTAAATAACTGTAAAAATATTTTTTAAAAAATCAGTATTTATTATATCACTAAATAAATCTAAACAGTAAAGGTACACATAAAACCTATAAAACTGTCCAACTAGTTAACCCCTTTTAGTGAACAACATATAAAAAAAGGCAAAAAACAATGCTTTATCATCATACCGCTGAACAAAAAGTGGAATAACACGCGATCAAAAAGACGGATATAAATAAACGTGGTACCGCTGAAAACGTCATCTTGTCCCGCAAAAAACGAGCCGCCATACAGCGTCCTCAGCGAAAAAATAAAAGTTATATCTGTCATAATAAAGTGATGGAAAAACAATTATTTTTTCCATGATATAGGAAATAGTTTTTATTATATAAAAGCGCCAAAACATAAATTATAAGTGAGGTATTGCTGTAAACGTACTGACCCGAAGAATAAAACTGTCTTATCAATTTTACCACACACGGAATGGTATAACCCCCCCCCCCCCAAATAAATACATGAATTGCTGGTTTTTGCTCATTCTGTATTTCAAAAATCGGAATAGAAAGTGATCAAAAAATGTCATGTGCCCAAAAATTATACAAATAAAAACGTCAGCTCGTCCCGCAAAAAAAAAAGACCTCACATGACTCTGTGGACCAAAATATGGAAAAATTATAGCTCTCAAAATGTGATGCAAAAACTATTTTTTTGCAATAAAAAGCGTCTTTTAGTGTGTGACAGCAGCCAAACATAAAAACCCGCTATAACGCCTCTTTCACACGTCCTGATATTTCCGGTACCGGAGATGTCAGTGTCCGTGTGTGTAATACTTGCCACACACGTGTGGCATGTGTGTGCGCCACATCAGTACCACACGGACGGGCGCCAGGAAAGAAGCGTTGCAGTAAGTGCTGTTCCTCGGCGCCAGGTGCTGAACACGGCTCTCCTCATTCTCCCCTGGTCTGCCGGCGATCAGCGCGAGCAGGGGAGAATGATGAGATTTACATTTAACCCCTTAACGACCACCGATACACCTTTTAATGGCGACAGATAAGGTTACTTAAACCACAGCGCTGCTTTTTAACGGCGCTGAGGTTTACGGTTATAGCGCCCGCCAGCGTCGGAATTTCTCCAGGGTTTCTGCTGTCGGGGGTAAAGTAAACATGATTCGGGTCGGTTTTTACCGACCCTGGTGTTGCGATCGCCGTTATTAACAGTATAACGGCGACCGCAAAAAAATAAAGTTCAATTTTCTATTTAATTTCTCTCTCCTCTGATGTGATTGCACTTCAGAGGAGAGAGAAATAGGGTCCCCCGATCACCCCTCGGTACCTCTGTCTCTGAAGGCCCCCCTGAGGTCCCCTGGGCTGCCAGCTTCTTCCGGGAGAAAATGGCGGGCGCATGCGCAGTGCGCCGAGATCTGCCAGCCAGCACCCGGCAACAATAGGAGATTTTTTCCTATTGGTTCATTTTAATCTGTGATAGACCCTATCACAGTTATCAAAATAAAAAAAATAGTAAATCAAACCCCCCTTTATCACCTCTTGAGTTAGGGAAAAATATAATAAAAAAATGTATTTCCATTTTCCCATTAGGGTTAGAGTTGGGCTAAAGTTAGATTTAGAGTTGGGCTAAAGTTAGGGTTGGGGATAAAGTTAGGGTTGGGGCTAATGTTAGGGTTAGGGTTGGGCTAAAGTTAGGGCTGGGGCTAAAGTTAGGGATAGGATTAGGTTTAGGGCTAAAGTTAGGGCTAGGATTAGGGTTAGGGCTAAAGGTAGGGTTTGGGCTAAGGTTAGGGTTGGGGTTAGGGTTTGGATTATAGTTACGGTTGGGGTTAGGATTAGGGTTAGGTTTGTGGTTAGAGTTATGGCTAGGGTTGGGATTAGAGTTAGGGGTGTGTTGGTTTTATGGTTGGTGTTAGAATTGGGGGGTTTCCACTATTTAGGCACATCAGGGGCTCTCCAAATGCGACATGGCGTCCGATCTCAAGTCCATCCAATTCTGCATTTAAAAAGTCAAATGGTGCTCCTTCCCTTCCGAGCTCTGTTGTGTGCCTAAACAGTGATTTACCCCCACATATGGGGCATCGGCATACTCGGGACAAATTGTACAACAACTTTTGGGGTCCAATTTCTCCCCTTACCATTGTGAAAATAAAAACATTGGGGGCCAAAAGGTCATTTTTGTGAAAAAATATGATTTTTTATTTTTACGGCTCTACATTATAAACGTCTGTGAAGCACTTGGGGGTTTAAAGTGCTCACCACACATTTAGATAAGTTCCTTAGGGGGTTTAGTTTCCAAAATGCTGTCACTTGTGGGGGGTTTCCACTGTTTAGGCACATCAGGGGCTCTCCAAACACGACATGGTGTCGATCTTAATTCCAGCCAATTTTGCGTTGCGCTCCTTCCCTTCCGAGCTCTGCCATGCTCCCAAACAGTGGTTTACCTGAATATATGGGGTATCGGCGTACTCATGACAAATTGTCCAACAACTTTTGGTGTTTCTCCTCTTACCCTTGGTAAAATAAAAAAAATTGGATCTGAATTAAATTTTTGTGAAAATAAGTTAAATGTTCATTTTTTTTTTAAATATTCCAAAAATTCCTGTGACGCACATGAAGGGTTAATAAACTTCTTGAATGTGATTTTGAGCACCTTCAGGGGTGAAGTTTTTAGAATTGTCACTTTTTGGTATTTTCCATCAATTAGACCCCTAATAGTGACTTGAAATGTGATGTGGTCCCTAAAAAAAAATGATGTTGTAAAAATGAGAAATCGCTGTTTTAACTTTTAACCCTTATAACTTCCTAACAAAAAACATTTTGGTTCCAAAATTGTGCTGATGTAAACAGGGCTGTGGAGTCGGAGTCGTGGAGTCGGAGTTAGTTTTGGTTGGAGTCGGAGTCGGTAGAAATGTACCGACTCCAGCTTTAAAAAAAATGTATTAATATTTCATAATTGAACTTTCATATGAATTTTATAAATGTTACTCAAATATATATGTTCTATCAAACTATGAACAACAGTGATAAGGCCTGTTTCACACTTCCGTTTTTTCAAATCCGTCAAAATCCGTTGTTTTCCGTAAAAAAACGGATCCGCCATTTTTTGCAGGATCCGTTTTTTTTGTCCCATAGACTTCCATTACGGTTACCGCGGATCCGTCAAAAAAACGGATCCGTTTTTTTAAAAAACGGATCCGTTTGCATCAGTTTCCGTCAAAAAAACGGAAACGGATCCGTTTGGCGGACACAAAAACGGAAGTGTGAAACAGGCCTAAGCAGTTCTGCTGGAGATAGACATTTCTTACTTCTTGTGTGTCACTGTTCTCCACTGCCCTTATCTAATCTTATACTTGGTTAACCTCATGCTGCCCCAACCCCCCTACTTACAATGTATGAAACTGAAAGTGAAAATGTGTTGCAAATTCTTAGTAGTAAAGCTCCTCCTCTAGACTAGATCATACTAGGTGTGCGTCTTCCAAGCATCTCACAGCTGCCTGCTACTCAGAAGAGGAAGACTGTAAGATGTATTATAATTTCAACAAACTTTGCATCAGTTAACTGTGAGTACATGAGGAATAATAACAGTATTACTGACCACTATATCAGTTGTACGACCTGGCAATAATTTTGTACAATTGTTTTTAGGAAAAACAATTGTCATTTGGATTGTGAATGCAGAATTAAAAACCTGAGAGTGTCAAAGAAGCATCACATTAAATCAGCTGTATTTGAACATTTTACCATCACTCAAGATAGAAAACATTATGTCTGTCAGTGTATGACAAATGATCCAGACGAAAACAAATGCTGTGAAGCCAAGATGAGTGCATATTCAGGCAAAGATAAAAATGCTCCTACCAGAGCTTCTAATCTAAAGAGACATTTACAGTGCTTTCATCCAGAAGTACTGAAAGCAGTGGATGAGAAAGACTGCATCCAAACCAATGAACCAGTGCCCAGCTCTTCCAGCCAAACAAAGGAGCAGAGAACTTTGCAGCCATCAGTTGCAAGATATTTTGTCAGTGACAAAGTTACTGTGACAATGACAGTAGATACATTTAAAAAACAGATCATAGAGCTTGTTGTAAAGGATAGTGTGCCTATTTCATTATTTTCACGACCAGCTTTTATGTGTCTGAATGGGGAAATGGCCCGCAAGCTTGGTGTTTCTCTGGAGAGCGAGAGTATTATAAAATTAGTAATCGAAGAAGCTTTTAAACAAAAGGAAGAACTTAAAAAAAACTCTCAAGGGACGCTTTCTGTTTCTTAAAATGGATGCCTGCACACGTCACAGAGTGAACTATTTTGCCATCAATGTCCGATTTGTTTGTGACAAAAATGAAATAGTTACCAAGACATTGGCAGTAAAAGACACCAATGCTCATCACACCAGTGAGTTTCTCCAGGTCTTGGTGGAAAAGGTTCTGCAAGACTAAGAAATTAAAAAAGAGCAAGTTCTTTCTGTCGTAACTGACAATGCTTCAAATATGATAAGTACTATTAAGCTAATGAATGAGAGTAATGATGGTGACCAGCAGCTAGAAGAACATTCTGGGTCCACAGACACAGAAATGTTTGAAATAGAGGAACACAGTATTGTAACTGAGGAGCAAACTGAAGTTGCTTCAGATGAACAGCAACATGATAGTTTAGATGATCTTGTTGAAACTGTGTCAATATGTTCTTTCATTCATCACATGCGCTGTGTTGTGCATACGCTACAGCTGGCTATAAGAGACAGTCTGCAAGAAGGACATGCTGCTGCACTGATTGGCAAGGTGAGAAAATTGGCTCAATTTTGAAGAGACGTGCTGGAAAAGGGGCAATTATTGATCAAGCCACACGATGGGGCAGTACTTACTTAATGATTCAGCGCTTGGTTGAACTGAAAACCTTTCTTGTAGACATGGCTAACCCTCAACTGACGCTAAATGAAAGTCAGTGGAATCAGGTGACTGAGCTGGAAAAATTGCTAGAGCACCCATTTACAGTGACTAAAAAATTACAAGCAGAGGACTTAACTCCAGGTATTTTCTTAAAGGAGTCGAAGAACCTGATGTTTCGCCTGTCCCAAAGAGGAGGGTTAATTGCAAGTGGCATTGCTACATCAATGAAACGGAGAGAGGAGCTACTATTACAAAATAACATTCTTTTGGCAGCTGTTTATGTAGACCCAATGCATCGGATTCTTCTAGATGATCAATAGCTAAGTAAAGGAAAAGAAGCTCTGTTTGAAATAGCAGTAAGGATGAAAGGGTTGCAGAACAGTCAGGAGGAACAAGAAGAATTTGGTCGTCCTGCCACATCTTCACCCTCATCATCAACTGATGAAGAATTTAATTTCGAAAAATATTTGGATCACAAGGACCGTGCAAAGCGTTCCCGCATAGAAGAAGAGTCATCCCCATCAAGCAACACAGCCAGTACATTTCAGCAGAATTTTTCATGTGCACTAAAAGAAATTGAGAAATTTGACCGTTCATCAAAAATAACAGTGCAACAAGCAATTCCTCTGTATCCTGACATTGTCAGAGATGTTGCCCGAGTGGTTACTGCTTTGCCACCAACACAAGTTAGTGTAGAGACTCTGCTCTCAAAATAATTAGATCAGATTTGAGGGCATCCATGAAGGAGGATCTGACAGAGGCAATACTTTTTCTGATGACAAATTTATAGATTTCTTCTTATTAACTGCATAAAAGTGTTTATTGCATATTTACTTACAGTTTAGAAAAGTTTATAAAAATTATTTGCTATATTCTAATTGTATTCTAATAAATGTAGTTTTTGCTCTAAGTGGTCTGATTACTTCTATGATGGTGAGAAACTGAATAAGCACGATGTTTAATATTTTACAACAGTAAATTTGTTGTTATGAATTGGCCATTTATGAAGGAGTCGGAGCCGGAGTCGGAGCCTGATAAAATCCAGGAGTCGGAGTCGCAACTGTGGCTTACCGACTCCACAGCCCTGGATGTAAAGTAAACATGTGGGAAATGTTACATATTAAGTATTTTACCGTTCGCCACGACAGCACCCACTGGAGTTATCGGATCTGCCCCTTTTGGAACAGGAAACCCTACAGAAAGATAAAAGGGGGCGGTCCGCCTTTCCTCAGTTTTGTTTCCTGTTCCCAGGGAACCTCAGGCTATCCTTCAGGAAGACATACCTGGGCCAAATGCACGCCGCCTGTGCGGTATCAACGAGAACGGCAGGGGCTGCGGTCCAGAGGCAGCGTCGGGGGAGATTCCGTTAGACGGCTCCCCCCTCGTCTGACGGATGGCTGGTGATGACCGTGTTCGGGGAGGGCCGCCCGATCTTACCTAGGAGCGCGCCAAGTGGCACCAGGTGCAGGGGCCGCCGCTGCAGGAGCGGTAAGTGTGCCAGTGGCGTGGGAGCAGCAGCGTTTGCGGCAGCGTGGGGAGAGCGGCGGCGCGGTAGCCGGCCGGCGCGGATGCTCCTAGGCCCCAGAAGTAATGGGTGAACTTCAGGGGCACGGTGGCTGAGAAGCGCGACTGTGCATGCGCGAGTGAACACGGGGTGGAGGAGCGACTTCCAAAAAAAAAAAAAAGACAGGAAGAACTATTTAAACAAGCGCCGCGGATTAGCGGCAAAGAGCCATGTCGTCTCCAGGGGAAGTACACGCTCCAGCAGGAGACTCTGCGGGGGGGGCAGCTCCTCCAGGGGCCGCGCTACCAGGACAGACAAAGGTGGGAGAGTCAAGACCTAGGACGGGGTCTCAGCCTTCTGATCCGGTAATAAAGGCTTCACTGGGTGAGTGTGCAATACATATATTCTACCTATTAAGCTGATCTCTCTTCCCCCCCCCCCCCCCCCCTCTCTCCTGTGGGCATGTCTCCCCCCTTCCAGGCGAAGAAAAAAGAAAAATCCAAACATACAGAATGCGTTTTATGCGCTCAACCTCTCCCTGACTCCTACCCTAAAAATCTCTGTAAGCAATGCACCAGAGAAACTAGACAAGGGTCGGCAGTGTCATCAAAAGACATTCGGGCCATAATTAGGGAGGAGATACAGGCTATCACCCATGCCAGTACTCCCTCAGAGACTATGAGCAAAAAACAAGTGACCCTCAGCTCAGAGTCAGAGGAAGAACAGGGGATAATCTCGGATTCCTCCCTTATATCATCATCATCATTAGACATTGAGGGACGTTCATGTTTTCCCCTAGATAGTGTGGATAACCTAGTCAAATCCATGAGGAACACTATGGGGTGTGAGGAGACAAAGGGCGTCCAAACCGCGCAAGAAATAATGTTTGCGGGGTTGGCGGAAAAGAAAAGGAGAGCGTTTCCAGTAATACCGGCAGTAGCCAGCACATGCACCGCCAGGTCAATGCTCGTGTGGTTGGACAAATTAGATCAACAAATCGAGCAGAAGGTGTCTAGGGAAAAGCTACGGGCCGCTATTCCAATAATTAGAGGGGCGGCAGCCTTCATGGCCGATGTATCGGCAGACACCCTGCGGCTGGCAGCAAGATCGGCTGGTCTTGTTAACGCCAGGAGGGCACTATGGATGAAGAGCTGGAAGGGGGACGCGCAACCCTGTGCGAGGGTGAGTTTCTCTTTGGGAAAGTCCTAGATGACCTACTTGTCAAAGCGAAAGAAAGGAAGAAGGCCTTCCCTGATTCTTCTATCCCTTTCTACAGGAGAGCCTTTAAAAGGCGGCCGTTTGGGAGAAGGAAACAAGCGGACAGATCATCTAGATGGCCCACAAAGGAAGAGAAACAAAAGGGTAGCATGTTTAGAGGTGCAACGTTCCGAAAGGAAAATAAATACTGAAAAATCAGTCCCCCCAGTAGGGGGTAGACTAAAGTTTTTTTCTTCAAAATGGGAACGAATAACTTCAAGTCCATGGATTCTAAGTTTAATTAAAGAGGGAATGAAAATAGAATTCCTTCAAATCCCTTACGATTCCTTTATCATGACCCGCCTTAACTCTATAGTACAACAAAAGGCCCTTGAAGTAGAAATTCGGAGCCTACTATCCAAGGGGGTTTTAGTAGAAGTCCCAGAGGGACAAGAGGGTAGAGGTTTCTACTCTCCTTTATTTTTAATTTCCAAACCAGATGGTACATTTAGGACGACCATAAATTTGAGGAAGCTTAATACGTTTATAAAAAATTATAAGTTCAAAATGGAATCAATCAGATCCACCATAAAACTTCTCTTTTCAAATTGTGTGATGGCAGGGATTGGCTTAAAAAATGCTTACTATCCTCTTCCTATTCATAATAGATACCAAAGGTACCTAAGGGTCGCGGTAGTATTCGAAGGCAAGATCCGTCATTTCCAATATGCGGCCATGCCTTTCGGCCTCTCTACAGCGCCAAGGATCTTCATCAAAGTGATGGCCTATCTTCGTCAAAAAGACACTCTAATCGTACCTTACCTAGATGACTTCCTAATTATCAGGAACTCGATCACCCAGTGTACCAGACGTGTGGCTGACGCGGTCTCATCTTTGCAGGATCTAGGCTAGATCATCAACTTCCAGAAGTCCACACTCGTTCCGCATTCCCTTCAGATGTTCTTAGGGTTCCAGTTAGACTCCACAACCCAGAGATGTCTACTCCCTCAGGTAAAGATTACGCTCACAAAAGAAAAGGTGGAGGCAGCCATAAATAGACCACGTATGTCTCTGAGAGGGGCAATGTCGCTATTGGGGTCGCTCTCTTCCTGTGCCCCGGCAGTCCATTGGGCCCATTATCACATCCGCACACTGCAGCATCAGATCCTCCAAGAGGACGGGCGACATAGTGGTCACCTCGAGAGCAAGATAACCTTATCACAGGATGTCTTGTCTTCTCTAGAATGTTGGCTAGAGGATAACCACCTGTCCGCAGGAGTCCCATGGGTTATATTACCATCTTGTATCCTGACCACCGATGCTAGCCCCCACGGCTGGGGAGCCCATATGGGGAATAGCTTTTGTCAAGGAAGGTGGAATAGAGATGAACTGGGTTACTCGTCTAATTTAAAAGAACTGACGGCGGTATATTATGCTCTACACCATTTTCTTCCACAGCTCCAACAGAGGCATGTCAGGATCCTGTCGGACAACACCACCACAGTGGCCTACATAAACAGACAGGGAAGTACTCGATCAGAGACTCTGATGTTTTCTGCGGGAAGAATCTTAAACTTAGCCGAAAGTTATTTTTTGTCCCTCTCGGCCCTCCATATCAGGGGAGAGAACAACCAAGAGGCAGACTTCTTAAGCTGACACACACTTCGGCAAGGGAAGTGGTGCCTCAATCGCTGAATCTTCAAGGACATAGTAGCTCTATGGGGCAACCTCAGGTGGACCTCTTTGCTACGAAAGAGAACAGACAGATAAAAGCATTTGCCTCCCTGTCCCAGTCAGATCATCCAGACATACTGGATACCCTCCAGGCCTCATGGAAATTCAACCTGGCATATGCCTTCCCTCTGATAATCCTCCTGCCACATGTCATTCGGAAGATCAGAGAGGACAAGGTGAGAGTAATTTTGATAGCACCATTCTGGCCCAAGAGACCGTGGTACTCATGGCTACGAACCATGTCGATGTCCGATCCTTGGGTTCTCCCTTCAATTCCCAACGTACTCTCCCAAGGCCCGTTTTTCCACCCCCAAGTGGACAATTTACACTTGACGGCGTGGAATTTGAAAGGCAGCTACTAAAATCAAGAGGGTTTTCTGAGACACTGATTGCTGCGCTCCTACAGAGCAGGAAGCAGTCCACTACCCAGATTTATGCAAGAATATGGAAAAAAATTCCTGCAGTTCCATACAGCTCCTCATACCACAGAAATTCCAATAGTTCCTATCTTGGAATTTCTACAGAAAGGGAAGGTCTTGGGTCTGGCGGTAAACATGCTAAAAGTCCAAGTGTCCGCATTAGGGGCAGTGTATAGCCACAATATAGCGGGAAATAAGTGGATATCACGATTTATTACAGCTTGCAAATGAATGACTCCGGTTCACATACCTGTAATCCCTGCATGGGACTTAAATCTGGTCTTAGACGCCCTTATGGAAGAGCCCTTCGAACCAATAGACATGATATCCCTTAAATGCTTGTCACTCAAGACGGCCCTCTTAGTAGCTCTAACATCTGCTAGGAGAGTGAGTGATATCCAAGCTCTATCCATAGACCCACCCTTTTTTCAGATATACCAGAATAGGTTAATATTAAAACCAGACCCCTCATACCTGCCTAAGGTATCAACAAAATTCCATAGATCTCAAGAAATACTCCTCCCGACCTTCTTTGGAGATCCCTCCACTCCGGAGGAGCAGAAATTCCACACCTTGGATGTTAGGAGAACTGTCCTAAAATATATTGAGAGGTCCAGGAGCTGGAGGCAGTTTAGGGCTCTGATCATATCTTTTCAGGGTTGTAAAAAGGGATACGGAGTCACAAAGAGCACCATATCCCGATGGATCAGGGATGCCATTCACTTAGCCTACTCCGCAAAAAATGAAGATCCTCCGGAGAACATCAGAGCACATTCCACCAGAGCAGTGGCAGCCTCCTGGGCCGAGAGGGGAAACGTTCCAATCGAGGCCATGTGTAAGACGGCAATTTGGTCAACCCCTTCTACCTTCTATAATCACTATAGACTTGACCTTTCATCTACTTCTGACCTAAGCTTTGGCAGGACTGTCCTTGGCATGGTGATCCCACCCAGGTGATGGTCTTTGGAATCTCTCCAGTGGGTGCTGTCGTGGCGAATGGTAAAAAGCCGGATTACTTACCGGTAATGCTCTTTTAATGAGTCCACGACAGCACCTGCTCACTTCCCTCCCTACTAAGATATCAATAGTAAAAGTGTATCTGCTAAAGATGAATAAGTAAAATTTAGAAGTACAAAGACATTGACTAACCCTTTGCAGTCCTCCTGGTACTCTGAAATACAACTGAGGAGGAAAGGCGGACCGCCCCCTTTTATCTTTCTGTAGGGTTTCCTGTTCCAAAAGGGGCGGATCCGATACGTCCAGTGGGTGCTGTCGTGTACTCATTAAAAAAGCATTACCTGTTTCACACTTCAGTTTTTTGTGTCAGTTAAAATCCGCCAAAAAGGCGGAAAAGCGGATCCGTTCCTAACTGATGTGAACGGATGGCAGCGGATCCGTTTTTTGACGGATCCGCCGAATGAAGAATTTTAAAGGAACCGCAGTCCGGGGACGAGAGAGAGAGAGAGAATTTTTTTTTCTTCTTCTTCTCTGGCCGCCAGAAATGATTTCAGGGTTAAATTTACTCCTGACTTCATTCCTCCGGGCATGCGCTGTATAAAAATGCGGATCCTTCACCAAAAAAAGTTACATGGTCCGTCCAGGCATCTCGGCGGACGCAGAAAAATTGACGGATCCCCAAAAAAACGGATCCAATGGATGGCCATCCGTCAAGATCCGCCAGTAATGCAAGTCAATGGGGAAAAAAACGGATCCGCCAAAAAAAATGGCGGATCCGTTTTTTTAAAAAAACAGCAGATTTTGACTGATGGTCAAAAACGGAAGTGTGAAACAGGCCTAAGTAATCCGGCTTTTTGTGTGACTTATCTCTGTGATTTAAGGGCGTGAAAATTCAAAGTTGGAAAATTTTCAAAATTTTCACCAAATTTCCGTTTTTATCACAAACGCAAGTCATATCAAAGAAATTTTACCACTTTCATGAAGTACAATATTTCACGAGAAAAAAATGTCAGAATCGCCGGGATCAATGGAAGAGTTCCAGAGTTATTACCTCATAAAGGGACAGTGAAACGAAACTGAAAAACTATTGTCCAATGTACAAATATAGTTGCTTTGGATAGTAGAACACAATTGAAAAATATTTTTAGCGGTCCTTTCTGGTCATAACAAAAAAGTAAAACAAATTTGAACAAAGACACGTTTTTTCTATTTTCTTTACATATTCCCCCCAAAAAGTTCAATCTGCCACTGGTTCTCATAGGTCACAGATTTGATTTATGATGAGCTCCAAGGGCTAATGATATGACAGAAGCATTGGATCCTGTGATAAAGCAAATAGGTAGGGAAATATGTTCCCTCACATAAAAAAAGTTTCCCTCCTGTGTCAGCAGTATATCACTTGATTTCATGATAAATGCTGTGGCCAGAAGATGTGGTGTGTTCAGACCATTCTTCTGCACTGTCAGACACAGCCATAGTACATAGCAGGGACACATTTAGGCTGAGTGCAGACGGAGTTTTGAGCCCTGCGGATTTTTCCGTGCAGAATGGAAGAAAACCGCAGGTCAAATGACCTGCATTTTTCCTGCGGATTTCTTCCATTTTTCATGCAGTTTTCATGCGGTTTTTGTGCGGTTTTCCATTGCGGTCTTCCCCCTGCGGATTTGGTAACAGGGGAGATAGAAAACCGCACAAAAGAAGTAACATGCTGCGGATTTTGTACCGCAGGAAAACCGCGCGGAAAAATCCGCAGCGTCTGCACAGCGTTTTTTTTTTTCATTCATTTTAAAGGTACTGTACATCACAATGCGGATATGCAACATTTGTGCGCGGTAAAATCCGCTGCGGAAACGCTGCAAATCTGCATCATGTGCACATGGCCTTATAAGATGATCTCAGCATAGGAAGAATTTTTGAAACACAACCACTTGTGGAATGTGTGCAATCGGGCACAGCTTCGGAATTGGTGCATCTAATGTGATGTGCCACTTCTGGGGTGGCTGCGGGTTAGTATTTTTAGGCTGGGAAGGGCCCAATAACCAGGGACTTTCCTAACCTGATAATATCAGCCCACAGCTTTCTGCTTTACCTTGGCTGGTTATCAAAAAATAGGGGGGACTCCACATTGTTTTTTTTTTTTTTAAAAACTATTTAATAGGTAAAACCAGGCTAAACACCCTTTAGTGCCACATGAAAAGCACTAAAGGATGCAAGTTTGTTTTATTTTGGGGGCATGTTAAATTACTGTATATACTCGAGTATAAGCCGAGTTTTTCAGCACATTGTTTTGTGCTGAAAATGCCCCCCTCGGCTTATATTCGTGATGGTCCCAGAAGATGGAGGTGGAGCGACAGTGGGTCACAGGAGGCAGGAGCCGTCTGCTGCAGCTAAAGCCTTTGCCCACTGCTAAAGAGAAATTATTACTCACAGCAAATATTCATTTCTTTGTAATAGCGGGCACAGTAGTCGCAGACACCGGCTTCTTGCAGCTGCCGGGCGATTATGTGATCCCGCTACTTAAGAGTAATGAATATTCACTTCTCTCCACTCCCATGGGCATGGAGGGCAGTGAATATAAATTCCCTTAAGTAGCGGGCACATGTGATCGCCTGGCTGGTGCAGGAAGCCGGCGGCTGACAGTGTGCCCTACTAAATATCAATGAATACTCACTTCTCTCCATGCACATAGTCCTGGGGTGGCGAATAGTGAGTATTCCGTCAGCTATTCTTTGGTTGTAAGCAGCACATGACGTCACTGCGTCCAAAAATAAATCAGCTGATGGCACAGGAACAAGATGCTGCAAGGGAGTGCAGAGACGGTAAGTTGGACGGTTTATTTTTTTAAATGTTTTTCTGATGGGGCCGTGCATACAAGGATAGGGATGAAGAGCCATGTATACAAGGACAGGGATGAGGAGCCATGCAGACCAGGATAGGGACGAGGATCCATGCATACCAGGATAGGGATGGAGAGCCATGCATACAAGGATGGGGATGAGGAGCCATGCATACAATGATAGGGATAAGGAGCCATGCAGACCAGGTTAGGGGTGAGAAGCCATGCCTACCAGGATAGGGATGAGGAGCCGTGCAGACCAGGATAGGGATGAAGAGCCGTGCAGACCAGGATAGGGATGAAGAGCCATGCATACAAGGATAGGGATGAAGAGCCATGCATACAAGGATAGGGATGAAGAGCCATGCATACAAGGATAGGGATGAAGAGCCATGCATACAAGGATAGGGATGAAGAGCCATGCATACAAGGATAGGGATGAAGAGCCATGCATACAAGGATAGGGATGACGAGCCATTTATACAAGGAATAGGGATGAGGAGTCATGCAGACCAGGATTGGAATGAAGAGCCATTCAGACAAGTATGTGGATGAGGAGCCATGCAGACCAGGATAGGGATGAGGAGCCATGCAGACCAGGATAGGGATGAGGAGCCATGCAGACCAGGATAGGAATGAGGAGCCCTGCAGACCAGGATAGGGATGAGGAGCCATGCAAACCAGGATAGGGATGAGGAGCCATGCATACCAGGAAGGGATGAGGAGCCATGCAGGATAGGGATTGTGAGACAATGACCGGCGTTGTTGTGAATGGCCGGTATGTGTCGGAGAGGAGGAGGTCCTCTGCGCTGTAAGCCTGAAATGTTGCTCTGGGACCTGTAGTTCCACGAGCCTTGTTTAGCTTATAAGGGGCTGGGCTTACAGGGTTGACCGGAGAACTTGGGGGGTTTGGTCAACCACCTACCTCCCATCAAGGGGTGTGTCTTATACGATATAATGAGACTGTGTTTTGGTCACATGGTCTCTGTGTTGGAAGGTCCAGCAAGAGGACAGACTTCATGAATAGTACATGGTGAGGCCATGTACCTGCAGAGTCTGTGACGATTGCATTGGGGGAAGGGACGGTAGCTTCTGAAGGTCTGGAACTGTCGGGTTTGGCCTGTTGAGCAAGTCATCGTCCGGTACAGTGATCCCAGTTAAGCAGCTTCCCTGGAAGCCAGGACTGACAAGAAGTCAGCATGTGGAGTGGAGCTCCTGGAAGGTAACCTCAGACAAGGGGGTTGTAAGAAGGCAAAGAGGTGTATCTGCTACATGAAAAGACTGGTGTCTGTCATGATCCATGCTGGATCATGACAGATAAAAGCACACGTAACCTTTTTGTTCCTTAAGCTTGTGCTTAAGTTTTGGTTTTGCCCCCGGTTGCCATAAGGATTATTACACAGTGGTGTCTTTTGTTCTAGTTTGCCCCCGGTGGTGGTGAGCGTCATTGCACTCTGGTTTCTTTAGTTTAGTGCATGATTATAAAGCAGGTGATTGCTCTGGCTCTGCTATAAAAGAGTGTCAGGTGTTGCAATCACTGTTTGGTGATAGTGTTCATTTCAACGATCCTTGGTGGAAGAAGGATCTAGAGAGAGGTCCTGGCAGCTCAGTCAGAGCCCTGGTGTGGAAGGAGTCAGAGAGGATTTCCTTGCAGCTCTGACAAAGCTTGGTGGCAGCTATTCAGGAGGAAAGCTGCATTCTGGTGGTGGACTCTGTTGCTGGGAGCAAGAGCAACAGAGCAAAGCTAAGTGGTGTTTCCCCGTTTGTATTTTTCCCTGGTGTGTATTAGTACAGCGGTGGGGCCAGTGCCTGCATCACCCAGCTCCCTAGCAAGGGATAGGTGTAGGGTGTGCTAGGGTGACAGGTATCCTGAGTGGCGCCCAGTGCGGAACCAGCCTAGGGAACGTTAGGATTGTGAGGGACACTGACTCAGGGGAGTGCAGGAGGTCTCCACGTCCCCGTTCCCTATCGCAGGGCCCACCGTTGTAACTGATTCCCTTCCCCTTGTCTTGTTGTTTTAGTTACCGGACTGCGGGTCGTGTCACACAGGACAGTTTCACGTGCCGTGTCTTGTTTCAGTTACCCGGGTCCACGTGACAGTGTCTTATGTTCGTGGATGTAACAAAAGCAAATGTACTATATCCGGTTTATGCTATGTTTAAATAAACAGGATGGTCTGATTAAGTGAGAAAAACTGTTCCTGTGTGCCTTCAACTCGTTGCCAAGCGAGTGTCCCCCAACACGTACAGTGAGCACTATCTTAAAGGATAAAGGGCTATGTATACAAGGATAGGGATGATGAGCCATGCAGACCAGGATGATGATGAAGAGCCATGCATACAAGGATATGGATGAGGAGCCATGCATACCAAGCGAGTGTCCCCCAACACGTACAGTGAGCACTATCTTAAAGGATAAAGGGCTATGTATACAAGGATAGGGATGATGAGCCATGCAGACGAGGATGATGATGAAGAGCCATGCATACCAGGATATGGATGAGGAGCCATGCATACCAGGATGGGGATAAGGAGCCATGCATACCAGGATAGGGATGAACTTATAGGCCAGTAGGCTTAACCTCTACTGTGGGTAAAATCCTGGAGGGTTTTCTAAGAGATACTATACTGGAGTATCTGAAGAAGAGTAACCTCATGACCCAATATCAACATGGGTTTACGAGGGACCGTTCCTGTCAAACTAATCTGATAAGCTTTTATGAAGAGGTAAGTTCTGGACTGGACCAAGGGAATGTAGTGGACGTGGTATATATGGACTTTTCAAAAGCTTTTGATACGGTGCCACACAAAAGGTTGATACATAAAATAACAATGGGGATAGGGGAAAATATGTGTTAGTGGGTTAAGAACTGGCTCAGGGATAGGAAACAAAGGGTGGTAATTAATGCAGCACACTCAGACTGGGTCACAGTTAGCAGTGGGTACCACAGGGGTCAGTATTGGGCCCTCTTCTTTTTAACATATTTATTAATGACCTTGTAGGGGGCATAGAGAGTTGAATTTCAATATTTGCAGATGACACTAAACTCTGCAGGGTAATCAATACAGAGGAGGACAATTTTATATTACAGGAGGATTTATGTACACTAGAAGCTTGGGCTGATAAATGGCAAATGAGCTTTAGTGGTGTCACGCTCGCGCCTTGGCTGAATGGCACGAGCCGGGGGGCTGTGGCCCCACTGTGCCACAAACCAGACTACCCTGGAAGGGGCGTGACTACGACAGCTACCTCGGTCTTCACTGGAGCCTCTGATGGTGAGGTCAGGCTTGTGCGGCAGGTAGCTGTCGGGTGCCACTCCAGTGTGGTGTCTGGCTGTGGCTGCTGATCCCACTCGGGGACAAGTCACTTGGACAGGTGTGACTAATAGGCAGGCTGAGACACTGGGCAAGCAGGCACGGCTTGGTACACTGGCAGGCACGGCTTGGAGACTCGGCTTGGAGACACTGGGCCAGCGGGCACGGCTTGGAGACACTGGGCCAGCGGTCACGGCTTGGAGACACTGGGCCAGCGGGCACGGCTTGGAGACACTGGGCCAGGGGGCACGACTTGGAGACACTGGGCAAGCGGGAGTGGTATATGAGAGAACAGGTTTTTACCTGTTCACACAGGAGGTGCAGGTATGGATATAGGCAGGAAGGGGTGGATTATGAAGGAACAGGTTTGGACCTGTTCACACAGGAGGTGCAGGTAGGCGGAGCCGCAGGAGTGCGGAGTAGGCTGGGCTCCAAGGGAGCCGAGCAGGCAGAGCGGCTAGGGAGCCGGGCAGGCAGAGCGGCTAGGGAGCCGAGCAGGCAGAGCGGCTAGGGAGCCGAGCACAGATAGAGCTGCAAGGGTGCAGATTCACAGACAGAGCTGCAAGGGTGCAGATGAACAGATAGAGCTGCAAGGGTGCAGATGAACAGATAGAGCTGCAAGGGTGCAGATGAACAGATAGAGCTGCAAAGGTGCAGATGAACAGATAGAGCTGCAAGGGTGCAGATTCACAGACAGAGCTGCAAGGGTGCAGATGAACAGATAGGGAGGACACAAGGAAAGACACAGCAGGGAAGGAAGCCACGGACAAGGAGAAAGGGAGATTAAGGTAGGACAGAGTACAGACAGGGTACTGAAACCAAGACTCAAGGGCCAGGGTATTCAGCCTCCTGGCAGGCAGACAATGTACAAGGCAAGACAAGAAGTATTCCTCCAGAGAAGGAGGAAATACACAAACCAGGGCCTGGCTTCCTCAACAGCAAGATACTAACTGAGATTAGACATTGCAAAGGTCAGTGGGTGTGGCAAAACTAAATAGTCAAGGGCTCTAGGTGATTGGTAAGGGACATATTACACAGGTGCACCCTGACTGCATAAGAACCAGAGAGTTCAGGCACCGCCCCCTATACACACAGTCAGGAAACATGGAGAGCAGAGGCACAGGGCTGGCAACAGACAGAATTCACAGCATGGCTTGAAGCAGAAAGTAAGTTGGTGTGCGGGGGATGGGAGGTCATGCAGTGATGCCAGCAGGGTTGTTACAAGTGGGGATAAATGTAAGGTCATGCACTTGGGTAGAACAAACAAGATGTATAATTATGCGCTTAATTGTAAAACACTGGGCAAAACTGTCACTGAAAAAGACCTGGGTATATGGGTGGATGACAAACTCACATTTAGTGGCAAGTGTCAGGCAGCTGCTGCAAAGGCAAATAAAAAAATGGGATGCATTAAAAGAGGCATAGATGCTCATGAGGAGAACATAATTTTACCTCTATATAAGTCACTAGTGCGACCACACTTAGAATACTGTGTACAGTTCTGGTCTCCGGTGTATAAGAAAGACATAGCTGAACTGGAGCGGGTGCAGAGAAGAGCGACCAAGGTTATTAGGGAACTAGGGGGTCTGCAATACCAAGACAGGTTATTACACTTGGGGTTATTTAGTTTGGAAAATCAAAGGCTTAGGGGTGATCTTATTACAATGTATAAATATATGCAAGTACAGTACAAAGACCTTTCTAATGATCTTTTTACTCTTAGACCTGTAACGGGGACAAGGGGGCATCCTCTACGTCTGGAGGAAAGAAGGTTTAAGCATACTCACAGACGCGGATTCTTTACTGTAAGAGCAGTGAGACTATGGAACTCTCTGCCATATGATGTTGTAATGAGTGATTCACTACTAACATTTAAGAGGGGTCTGGATGCCTTTCTTGAAAAGTATAATGTTACAGGGTATATATTGTAGTTTCCTTAATATTGCGTTGATCCAGGGAGCTAGTCTGATTGCCGTATGTGAAGCCGTGAAGGAATTTTTTTCCCCAATGTGAAGCTTACTGTTTGCCACATGTTTTTTTTTGCCTTGCACTGGAACAACATGTTAGGGCAAGTTAGGATAGGATATGGGTTGAACTAGATGGACTTAGTCTCCCTTCAACCTAAACTACTATGTACTGTACTTGGCTGATGAAATTTCCTGGTTCCTTTTGAGATGTGTGTGAGAAAAAAAACAGATGGCATACACATGGTTCATGTGCCATCCGTTTGTTTTCTTGCTCCCACTGACTTGCATTGGCGAGTCTCGTCCGATGTACGCGGTCACTCCCAGCATGCTTCGTTTTTTCTTTTTTCCCCCAACCCGATTCCAGCTGATGAAAAAATTAGAGATTTACACTAACTCATTGAATAACATTGGTGGTGATTTTTTTTTCACATTGCGCTTGGCGTTTTTATACGCAGATGTGAGAGAATCTTAAGCATGTCAATAGTAGGAGGTTTCAAAAACAAAGCAGCTTTATATACGCATGACACACCAAACTGAGACAAAAAACGCATCATCAAAAAACATTCAAAAACGCAATAAAAAAACGCAAGTAAGCTAAAGTGCAGAAATTCTGCAGCATCAAAACTACAAACACTGATCGTGGGAACGTACCCTTAGACGTTGGATACTTTTAGGGTGATGACTTTCTAAGGCGAATTTCACTCTGATATCCACCTGAAAAAACGTGAAGCAAATGCTCAAAAGAATGAATGTATGCATCTTCACGTACAAACCGCGTTCTGCTCATATGTTCAGGCTTTTCATGTCTTTTAAGGGCTAACAATGCAAAGCGGTTAAAATTAATTGACGTAACCATTTTTCAGGCGTTTCCGACTCCGAGGACGCTCTGTACTTTACAGTACAAGTTAGTGGAAAGGTTCAAAAGATCCCCGTGCCATTATTTGCTGGAGTTTTGCTTGAAAATCTCTAATGTCATCTTCATTGTTGAATTGAGTTAAGAAAATGTCTGGAAAAATACTCAAAAAGCAATGGCCAAAAACATTGAAAAAGTACTCCGAAAATGACCAATAAATACTGAAATGAAGCTTCAGGAAAAATAACGCTGGTGTTTCCCAATGCCGTCTCCACATGAAAGACCTGGCTGGTTTGCCTACCTGAAAAAGTTTTTTCCCTTTCTTTTCTGTGCCCCTCCATTCCAGATGTATGCCCCCTGTAATAAATATGCAATTTTTATATTCAATTAAATGAACATAAACAACAGAACATGAGGTTGAAGAGAAAATGTGCTTATTACTGGGAGATAGGGGGCATAACTGTGGAATGGAGAGGCACAGAGGAGAAGAAAATCTATTCTACAATTAGAGGAGCAGCGGGAATTTAAGGCGGTGCTACGGTTAAAT
This sequence comes from Dendrobates tinctorius, assembly GCF_039654945.1. NCBI lineage: Eukaryota > Metazoa > Chordata > Amphibia > Anura > Dendrobatidae > Dendrobates > Dendrobates tinctorius. The sequence goes on along the minus strand of NW_027361671.1, from coordinate 62,727,410 downwards.
AAAAAATATATATACAGATAAGTGCTGTTTAATATCCATGTGCTTTAGGCTACAGCTTGTAGAGTATATTTTTTGCTTGTACTTTTTCTAGGTCACACTAGGTGGCAGCATTGCATCGCTCTGCACTCCCTGCTTTGTTTCAGGTGTGCCTGGAAAATAACAGAACATTATGTAGGAAGCGGCTTTTCGTTTCTCCATTCCTGGAGTTGTGTATAGTGAATATCTTCAGGTGTCTGCATACTCGCCACTAAATGCTGATTAATCAGTGCTACTTGACTCAGTACTTTGGTTCATTTAGTGCTTTTATGAGCACTTGTACGTAGGAAACATTGTGTAAGGAGCATATGGTGCAGTGACAGCCTATTATGTGCAGTAACAATAATGGAAAAGTTCAGAGCCGAGTTTGCTTTTGGATAAATCACTGATCCTTTGATTTGTTTTTTGATTTGCGTGGATACTGATATGTTATGATGACTCTTCGTTTCATGAGCTGATGTCAGGGGGCATCCGTGCTCATCCGATCTGTCAGGACCAATTATTTTTACTGGATTGATCACATGATCCATTATTTGCCCTTGAAGTCAATGGAAGATGGGCTGAAAATGTATCATCTATTACCATGTTTTAACCCAGTTCAAAAATACTCTAAATAATGAGTATAATTCTGTAAACTTGTACTCCGGCTATAAAGATTTTTTTCCTTTTTCAGCCCTTGTGTGCTGTCCGACTGCTTGTTTTCTGCTGGCAGTAATCTATATTTCCTGCTGCGTGCATTACTATTACTCGATTGCTTGTATACCGACCTATGGTGATAATTTAAGGGTTTTCTCATTCCTTGCCAAAAATAATCAAGTGGGAAATTCTTTAAAATAGCTAATAAACAACGTTCACCACAATTCCTTCCCGATCCACTGCATACATAAACTTTAAAGAGAAGCTGTTGGCACGATCTTGTAATGTAAAGACATTGCTGTGATGGAGCTGTAATACAGATTACAATGATACCTTTTATCAAGCTTTATGGTTCTTCTTTAATCATCATTTGCAATTTTCTGCTAATTAGATTCTGGTGCATAGGGGCCGGACTGTACACAGGGTCTCCTCCCCCCCTGTTTGTGATTCCCCGACCCCGCCGCCTACCTCCGGTCCGTGAATGACCTGAATCCTCTGTTTGCCATCTCAGCAGTAACCTGTTATTCACAGACTGAAGGGAGGCCGAGGAGTCGGAATCACAGACAGGGGAGAGAAGACTTGTGTACAGGCCGGCCCCTGTGCACCGTAATCTAACCAGCAGAAAACTTCAAATAGTGATTGAGGAATAAAAAATATGCAGTACTTGGCCTCTTACTGATCCTGGAGATGAGGAATGGCTCATTAAGTTTGGAATCTTAGACCTCTATAAAAGTTCACACGATGACATTGCAAGCATTGGGCACCAACTATCATGCCCCGGATAATTTGGCAACATTTATTTGTATCCACGTCCTCAGAATATGGCTGCAATTATATAATAGACTGTATGGATGACTAAGCAATTTCAATGATTGATTGAAATCCATTGCACATCTTCACATGGAAGGCTATTTAAAGATGACCTTTCACCACATTTTTCATGTTGAACTGTCCATCCTTGTATTAGTGGCCTCAGAGTGGAATACAGCTTTTTATTTTGCCTCTCTGTTTTGGGGTTATTAGTAATGTAAGAATTGGCACATGAGTTAACAGTTTTAAGTCCAAATGGCTGTTATCACATAGTTTTTGCTGGGGGGGTGTGTACTTATTCTCCCTGTAGTATGCCCACCAATCATAAGCAGGCAGCAGCGCTCAAAGGAAAGAAGAACACGCCTCCACAATAGCTTAAAACAGATTTCTCCTTGTGTGAGAGGTAATGATAGCTCTGATCTCCTGGTCTAACCTCTTGCATTAGTCTGTGTGGGGGAAAGATAGACATAGCTAAACTCAGCTGCACTGCCCCTCCTGTCGCACTGACTACTGCAGGTGAATAAACCAGGAGATCAGAGCTGTATCCTTACATCTCACACACTGACAAATATGCTCTAAGCTTTGGTAAGGGCCGTGATGTTCCTTCATTTGAATGTTTCTGCTGGCTTATGATTGGTCAACATCACAGAGTGAGAAGTACACGTCCCAAGTGAAAACTGTCTGATAACACCTACTTGGTCTTGAAAAACTTAACTCTTCAGGTGCTAAGTACTTTGATTGCCAATGTCTCCATAACAGAAAGGTGGAATTAAAAACAAATAGGTTTTTTTCTGCCCTGCTGTCACTATTACATTAGGTGTCCAGTTTAGCAAAAAAATTGGTGAAAGGTCTTCTTAAAAGAGTAATTAAACTTTCCTCTTAGATTGTGGAAAATCAGATATTTGGGAGTCCCTTACATGCAATTTCTTACAGGAATGAAGACAAATACTCTAATAAAGTGATTTGCAAAGTTTGCTAACTCTCAATTTTGCATAAAATTCAATAAAAAAAAAAAGCTTAGTTACTCTTTAAAGGGGGTGTCCATTACTAAGATAGCACCTTTTCAATCTGAATGTTTGATCCTGTGAAAATAATAACACATATGTAAAAATGTTAAATTGGCGCACTGCTAATCATACAGAGTAATTACGTGGGTGCAGTTCAATTGTCAGAAATAGTAACAACCAGAACAAGGAAAAAGAAGGCCACTATGATGAATGCACACCACAATTATAGTTTATGGATAGAAAAGGCTTTATTGACAACACCGCCTAAAAACATCTAAAAACAATGGTAAAGAACGAACCGCATGTGTCCTGCTCCTATATACAATAGATAATACACGTAATATGCAGCAGCCCTGTGTGGACCAGCAACCTGCCGGAATACAACATGTGCTAGAACATTCATATATTATGCCCACAATGGGAGAGGGTCTAAACCAGAGAACCTTGTGATAACCTGGATGTACAAAAAATTGTATAGATAAGAGTACAATAGTCAGGCAAAAATAATTATATTGCAGTAGACCCAAAATACAATATATTGCACATGCTGTCTGCAGTGATTGAATGCTCCTAGAAGAACCAACACAGCCTCATGGTGTGGCAAGAAGTGCCATGTAATCAGAAAATATGTGCGCTAAATAATGCCAATAATACCCATATAATATCATATAAAGGGTATACTAGCATAGTGACAACAACAGCACAAAAGAGTGCTGAACATGTAGGACTATTCCCAGTCCTTCTATGACGGTATCACTGATTGGGTGGATCAAGGAAATGCTGTAGATATAGTATATCTTGACTTCAGCAAAGCATTTGACAAAGTCTCTCATACAATCCTTATTGAAAAAATGACTAAGTATGGAATGGACAAGGCAACTGTTAGGTGGATTCATAACTGGCTTAGTGATCGGACCCAAAGAGTGGTCGTAAATGGCTGCACATCCAGTTGGAAGAATGTCTCAAGTGGGGTACCACAGGGCTCTGTCCTGGGTCCTGTATTGTTCAACATCTTTATCAACGATTTAGATGAAGGAGTTGAGGGTAAACTGATTAAATTTGCTGATGACACAAAGCTAGGAGGGATAGCTAATACTAGAGAAGAGAGAGAGAGGATTCAAAAAGATTTAAATAAACTGGAGAAGTGGGCAGCAACTAACAGAATGGTTTTTAACAGGGAGAAATGCAAAGTACTACATCTGGGCAATAAAAATGAAAAAAGCATATATCGAATGGGAGGAATAGGGCTAAGTGACAGCACATGTGAAAAAGACTTGGGTATACTAATAGATCACAGACTGAATATGAGTCAACAGTGTGATGCAGCAGCAAAAAAGGCAAATGCAATTCTAGGATGTATTAACAGAAGCATACAGTCTAGATCACGTGAAGTCATTATTTCCCTCTACTCCTCTTTGGTCAGACCTCATCTGGAATATTGTGTCCAGTTTTGGGCACCACATTTTAAAAAAGACATCAACAAACTGGAGCAAGTTCAGAAAAGAGCGACCAGAATGGTGACCGGTCTGCAAACCCTGTCTTATGAGGAAAGGTTGCAGGATTTGGGAATGTTTAGTTTGCAAAAGAGAAGACTGAGAGGAGACTTAATAGCTGTCTACAAATATCTAATGGGCTGTCACATTGTAGAAGGATCAACTTTATTCTCATTTGCACAAGGAAAGACTAGAAGCAATGGGATGAAACTGAATGGGAAGAGACACAGATTAGATATTAGAAAAAACTTTTTGACAGTTAGAGTGATCAATGAGTGGAACAGGCTGCCACGAGAAGTGGTGAGTTCTCCTCAATGGAAGTCTTCAAACAGAGGCTGGACAGACATCTGACTGGGATGATTTAGCGAATCCTGCTTTGAGCAGGGGGTTGGACCAGATGGCCCAGGAGGTCCCTTCCAACTCTACGATTCTATGATTCTATGATTCTATGACATGACGCAACCTGCATAAATGGAGGGTAATATAGTAAACAAAGATGGAAAGTAAAAGCACAGCAGTGCTTATGAAAATGATGCCAGGTAGTAATAGGGCTCAAGAGGAAAGCACCTCACGTGGGAAGGAGCAAGTCACCAAAGTTCCATGCTGGAGGGCCCAGATGAAGGAGACAGGGGCGGAAGTACCCAGCGCGTGTCGCCGTTACACGGACGTCTTCGTCAGGGGAAGTGTAATAACACATACTCACCTTCTGTGACGACGCTGTTCCAGCAGTATCGACACTTGTGTTCACTGGGTTCACTTGTGGTTGTTATGACACATGAGTCCTGATCCCAGTCAACGCTGTCGCCACTGTCCTGGCCTTTCAACGTATGCTGTATGTAATCAAAGGTGAATGAGAGCTACGGCTGACCGCTCACATCCTCTTAATTACTAACATGTTTGAAGGCAGGACCAGCGCTGATTGGGCTCAGGGCTTGTGTGTCATAACACCTGCACGTGAGCCCCTTTATTTATTATGCATTGCTTTTATAGCGCTATCATATTCCACAGCGCTTTACAGACATCATCATCACTGTCCCCAATGAATGGTGACATGTAACATATGACGGGGAGCCCGGTGTAGCATTAGCTTGCCCTCCTTAAAACTGAATAATGTCTGTGAAGGTGGTCGCTTCCTCTCACGTCATATATTTCCATTAAAAATGTTTTGGGACTGTGAAAAAAGAGAAGTAAAATGTAAGCTGAAATTTTCAAACAGAGGTATCAAAGATCTTTGGGCAGCAGATATGTACGCGGTTCACTGCATTAGTACGGCTACACTCAGCATGATAAAGCAGACCACAATCTGAGACTCATTCATTACTGGTTAAGGTCATCCAGAGTTGACGGCAATGTGAGGAGCGCTCTTATTGATTTAAATCGCTTTACTTGATTGTCCATATTGTATTTTGCTTAGCAAACCTGGTTCTCTTCATGACTATGATGCGTTCATGAATTACATTTTTCACATTTTTCTATTAGTTTGGGGGTTTTAGTAGAGCAAAGTGCTGTATTTTGGATTCCAAGAACTTTAACGATTCATGGGAATTATGTTAGAATTATGTGCTGATTGTTTTTAAGTTTAAAAAAAAAAAAAGATAAAATTATAACAGTTGTTTCGTGTTGTCGGTTACTGTGTCATGGTAATAGTAATAAAATAGCTTTGAAAAAGTAAAAGATCATTTTTGTTGTTTATAGCCATATAGCTCTGAACAAAGAAAATTCTATTTTACCTTTTGTATTATGTATATAATTCAATATTACTATTCAATAAATAAGAATCTAGTATCTGCTTAATTTGGATTGTGGAGTCGGAGAGTGTGTCAATTTTGGTGGAGTTGGAGTAGGTATAAAATAGACTGACTGCGACTCGTAAATTGGGTTCAATAGTATAATGCAGGATGCACTGTAAATGTTTTCATAAGAATTTAGGAAAGTTATGAAATGTCTGTTCTGTTCCTGATCTAAGGATCTGGGCTTTTAGTTGAGATGAATCTGTGCTGCACTTTATGCACAGGGTAGGCCATTTTTATGGATACACCTATATAAAATGGGAACAGTTGGTAATATCAACTTCCTGTTTGTGGCACATTAGTATATGGGAGAGGGAAAGCTTTTCAAGATGGGTGGTGACCATGGTGGCCATTTGAAGTCGGACATTTTGGATCCAACTTTATTTTTTCCAATGGGAAGATGGTCATGTGACACATCAAACTTATTGAGAATTTTACAAGAAAAGCAATGGTGTGCTTTGTTTTAAAGCAACTTTATTCTTTAATGAGTTATTTACAAGTTTTTGACCACTTATAAAATTGTGTTCAAAGTGCTGCCCATTGTGTTGGATTGTCAATGCAACCCTCTTCTCCCACTCTTAACACACTGATAGCAACACCGCAGAAGAAATGCTAGCATTTTATGTACATATGCTGCACTTTATGTACATATTCAGTAGTGAGCAGGGCTGTGGAGTAGTAGATGAGATGAATCTGGGCTGCACTTTATGTACATGCTCAGTAGTGAGGCAGGGCTGTGGAATAGTAGATGAGATAAATCAGTGCTGCACTTTATGTACATACTCAGTAGTGAGGCAGTGAGTCGGAGTCAGGGAAATTGAGGAGTCGTAAGGTAGAGGTGACATCATAAGTCTGCTTGACTTGGTTTCTAGAAAAAAGGAAGAACCAAGGAAAACTATAGTACAAAAATAGGGTTCATATGAACTAAGGGGGGGTGTGTGTGTGAGAGGTTAAGGTATACATTGTTGCTAAATGGCCTTTCAGGACATACCGTATTTTTCGGACCATAAGACGCACTTTTTTCCCCAAAAATTTTGGGGGAAAGTGGGGGGTGCATCTTATGGTCACAATATACTAACCTCCGATCATGGCTGGAGGCTGGTGCGGGTGCCGCGGTGCTCTGTAGTGTGGTGGTGGCAGCGGGCTGTGCTCCGGTGCAGGGGTAGCGGCTCTTTGTGCTCCGGTGCAGGGGCGGCGGCTCCGCCGGCATTTCCTCCAAGCCCGAAGGCCCCCGCACATCCCTTGCTGGCTGCCGCCATGTTGCGGTGGCCTCCGGGAACATGGACGCTGGGAAGATGGCCGCCGGTCCGGGGACGGCGCATGCGCAGGTTCAGATCTCGTCCCGAGATCTCGGGGGACGAGATTCAAATCTCGGCAACGAGATCTCGTCTCCGGAGATCTCGTGACGAGATCTGAACCTGCGCGTGCGCCGTCCCCGGACCGGCGGCCATCTTCCCGGCGGCCATGTTCCCGGAGGCCACCGCAACATGGCGGCGGCCAGCAAGGGATGTGCGGGGGGGCCTCTGGGCTTGGAGGAAATGCCGGCAGAGCCGCCACCCCTGCACCGGAGCACAGAGAACTGCCACCCTCACCCCACAGAGCCCACCTGCCCCAGTACAGCTGCTCCAGCACAGCATAGCTGCCCCAGCACAGCCCAGCCCACCTGCCCCAGCCCAGCCCAGCTGCCCCAGTACAGCCCAGCTGCTCCAGCACAACCAACCTGCCCCAGCACAGAGCCGCCACCGCACGAGCCTGGACCACTGAATGACCCCTGTGACCACTCCTCCACCTGTGCCGGATCCCTTCCCAGGTAAGCTGAATTCGGGCTGTAAGACGGACCCCCATTTGACACATTATTTTTTTCCCTATTTTCCTTCTGAAAATTGGGGTGCGTCTTATAGTCCAAAAAATACGGTATGTTGCTATAAAATGAGTTTTACTCTTGATATGAATACTTTTGTATCTATTTCCAGTATCTTCACAAATTCTTTTGTTCTTGGACTTATTTGTATTTTTCCATGGTGGTTACTACAGACATCTCTAAGACACAGAATGCGTCTTCTTCCTGAGCTTTATGGCCGCGTGGCTCCATGAAGTTTAGTATTTTCCTATCTAGAAGACTGAATGTGTGTTTTAAACTTGCAGTTTATTGTTTGAACAGATGAATGTGGAACGTCTAAGCATTTGGAAAATGCTCCCAAGCGTGTACCAGACTGGTAGGGGTCCAAAATTAGTTTTGTGAGTTCTTGGTTGATTTCTTTTGAGCTTCTCATGATGCGGAGCAAAGAGGCAAGTGAGTCTTGTCTGCCACATCATACACCTACAATTAACCCAAATGATGTCAAGTAACCTACCAGAAGCTCCATGTTGTTAAAAAGGCACAGTCAAAACTTCTCATTTATTTACATTTTTATTTAGTGAATTATAAATTAAATGATCTCCTTGTTAACATTTATTCGAAAAATTGTGTCATGTACAAAGTAGATATTGGAAACCACTTATAAATTACAGTTTGTTGGCCTGTAATTCGGATCATCCCGAATTCCGAGAAAGTTGGGATGCTGTGTTAAATGTAAAGGAAACTGTTGTGAGCTCATTTTCCCCTTCGTCACTGAGGTCTGGTGAACTCCCTATTCTGGTAAAGGAAGGTAATGAGCCTGATTATCAGGCACCTGAGACTAATGAGGATGACTGGCTGAGTGGAGTCACTGACTGGATATAAGGCTGCCGACGCCCTTCTGCCCTGCGGGTGATTTCTCTGTGGACTTCTAGGACACCAGTCTGATTCCTACTTCCCTAAAGCTAAGTTTTCTGCTTTGCCTGTTTGCATTTATGTTTTGTTTTTGTTTTCCTTGCTTTTCTGGATTCTGCCATTCCCTGCTGGGGTGAGCTGAATCTCCTTTTGCCTGTTGCTCTGTCTTCAGAATATTCCTGAGTACTGACATAGCTTTTTTGAAGCCTAGCATCTTCAGGGCCTTTTTCACTGTCAGTCTGTTGGCTGTTATTTTCATAGGGTTTTTCACGGATTGCAGACAGCAGCCTTTCTGTCCTTTCCTACCTAGGTAGTTTGGGCCCCGTCTTTGCTCAGTCTGTCTTTCTGTCTGTGTTAGTGTTTTCATCTTGCTTCACCGTCATTATATGTTGGGGGCTGCCTATTGCTTTGGGGTCTGCTCTGGGGCAGTTTAGATTTCCCCTTTCTTTCTGTAGGCCTATTTAATTCTCCGGCTGTGATCGAGGGGTCTAGGGCATCGTAGGAACCCCCCACGGCTACTGTTAGTTGTTGTGATAGGATCAGGGGTCTGCAATCCGATAGCTGCCAACTGCTCTGGTTTTCTGGACTTAGCTAGCATTTCTGTTTTTGCCTCCTACGGTGACTCAATCATAACAGGAAACAAAATGATTTCGATATCTCTTATCACCATATTTTATTCCCAACAGAACATAGAACCCAGATGTGAAGTTTCCAGACTTTTACAAGAAGGGATGTTACACAATGGTAGACATGGCCCCACCCCAACTTTTTCTGACATATGTCGCTGCCATCAAATTGTAAATGAGTTAAAGTTTTCAAATAAAATGGAAAAAATGTCTTATGCCTTTCATCTTCTGATCTGTGTTTTATGTTCTGAGTGAATAAAATATGTCTGTAAGAGATTTCCAAATCATTGCATTCTTTGTTTTAATTTTACAAGTTTTTTTGGAATTGTGGTTGTATGTGAGTTTTAATGCCTTCAAATTAAAGGGAACCTATCACGTGAAAAAATGCTGTTAGATAATGCTGATTTGCTGTCAGTCAGTGCTGGGAGCGCAGTTACAGACGCCGCTCTATATTCTCAGAGAGGTGACTGAACATCTCACCAGCGCCACCCACGTGGCTGATACCTGAGCTCTACCGGGAGGAATAATCTACAGGTTCCCTTTAAGTGTATGTTTATAGTTAACTAGCTGAAGAGCCCGGCGTTGCCTGGGCATAGTAACCAACTGTGGCTAGTTATAACAAATTATAATGATTATATTGCACATAAAAACCGTGCATCTAATCTTATCCTGTGTGATACTGACTGCTAAGCCGTGTATCTAATCCTATTCTGTGTGATACTGTCTGCTGAGCCATGTATCTAATACTATTCTGTGTGATACTGTGTGCTGAGCTGCGTATCTAATCCTATCCTGTGTGATACTGTCTGCTGAGCCGTGTATCTATTCCTATCCTGTGTGATACTGACTGCTGAGCCGTGTATCTAATGCTATCCTGTGTGATACTGGGCTCCCCCTGCAGTTTGTGTCAGAGGGTGGTCTGTGTTGGCACGGTAATAAATTGTGTTATTTCCAGCTTTACAGAAGGACGATAACACCATACAAAAGATAAGAATAATAGGCCTCAGTTACCACAACTGTCTACAAAGAAAACTGTTGCTGATAGCAACCAATCACATTTTTCATGTTTTAAACAACTCTGGGACAGCGTGGCGATGTTACGTGGCCCGTCCTGTGTGGCACGGCCAGCAGGCCGGTGACTGATACAACAGGGTGCGGCACGTGTAATTCTCCTATGTGACGCGGCCCGCAGGCCGGTAACTAATACAATAAGACAAGGAAATAGGGAAAACCTGGGTAACAACAATGGTGGCCCTGCGATAGGGAACGGGGAAGTGGAGACTTCCTGCGCTCCCCTGAGTCAGTGTCTACACTCCTAGCGTTCCCTAGGCCGGTTCCGCACCGGGCGCCCCTCAGGATACCTACAAACCCTGACTCGCCATGCACCTAAACTCTCACTAGGGAATTGGTCAGTGCGGAAACTAATCCCACCACTGCACTAAACACATAAGGAAAAGAGACAAAACAGGGGAACACCACTTAGCTTTGCTCTGTTGCTTACGCTCCCAGCAGCAGAGCCCACCACCTGCGTGCATCTTTTCCTCCACTGTGTCCAACATCTGGGTGCACTGTCCAGCAATGGAGTCCAGCACCTGAGTGCAGCTGTCCAGCAATGGGGTCCAGCACCTGAGTGCAGCTCTACACCATAGCTGCCACTCCACCAAGCTTTGCAAGAATTCTTCACTGACACCGTAGCTGCCACTCCACCATGCTTTCCACAAACTCCTCGCTGATGCCATAGCTGCCACTCCAGGACTCTGACTAAGTTGTCCTGGACTATTCTCAGCACCATAGTGCAGCTTTGGAGCAAACAGAGTCCACACCTTCGTGCAGCTGTTCAGAAGCAGAGTCCAGCAAATGAGTCCAGCTTTTCTGCCAGAGTCCAACATTTTGAGTCCAGCTTTCCGCAACCGAGTCCAGCATCCCGAGTGCAGCTCTACACCATAGCTGCCACTCCACCAAGCAATGCCAGCAGTCCTTGCAGACACCATAGCTGACACTCCACCAATCCATGCCTGCCCTCCTTGCAGACACCATAGCTGCTACTCCAGCACTCTGACTGGGCTGCCCGTGACAATCCTTCAATTCTTTACCCAGGCTTGCTTGCAAATGAGGAACTATCACCAACAGTGATTATCACACCTGATACTCTTTATAGAGCAATCACACCTGTTACATAATCACGTGCACAAACTAAGGTAACCAGAGTGCAATGACCCTAATGGCCACCGGGGGGAAAACTACAACTGAAATCACCACAGTGCAATGACCCTAATGGCCACCGGGGGCAAAACCACCTTTGGCACACAGCCAAAGGAAAAAAAAACAGGTTACTTTGTGCATTTAATCTGTCAGATCCAACCTGGATTGTGACAGGCGAGTTTTGAGTGGCAACTTTTGTGTTTCGACTTTTACGTGGCGAGGTTGATGTATGTGTGGTGAAATGTGTGCTGAGGGTGGTATATGTGTTGAAGCACGTGGTAGTGTGTGGCGCATTTTGTGTGTGTGTTCATATCCCCGTGTGTGGTGAGTATCCCATGTCAGGGCCCCACCTTAGCAGCTGTACGGTATATACTCTTTGGCGCCATCACTCTCATTCTTTAAGTCCCCCTTGTTCACATCTGGCAGCTGTCAATTTGCCTCCTACACTTTTCCTTTCACTTTTTCCCCATTATGTAGATAGGGGCAAAATTGTTTGGTGAATTGGAACGCACGGGATTAAAATTTCGCCTCACAACATAGCCTATGATGCTCTCGGGGTCCAGACGTGTGACTGTGCAAAATTTTGTGGCTGTAGCTACGACGGTGCAGATGCCAATACATACATCCACTTTTTCCCCATTATGTAGATAGGGGCAAAATTGTTTGGTGAATTGGAACGCTCGGGGTTAAAATTTTGCCTCACAACATAGCCTATGACTCTCTCGGTGTCCAGACATGTGACTGTGCAAAATTTTGTAGCTGTAGCTACAATGGTGCAGATTAGAGTTGAGCGACTTTTGGTTTTTTAGGGTCGCGTTTCGTTTCGTGAAACCCGACTTTTCCAAAAGTCGGGTCGAGCAAGATCGTCCGATTATAGGGAAAAGTCGGGGTCGTCCCGAAACCCGAAACCCAATGTAAGTCAATGGGGAATAAAAGTCGGCAGTGAGAGGACAGGAAACACACCTACAGTGCCCATTTGAATGCCAAAAGCATCAATTCTTCTTACTTAAGCTTGTCAACCTTAATTAACTTCATAATACAAGTTACGCACTGAAAAATGGGGGTTAGGCCTCTTTCACACATCAGGTTTTCGCCGTCAGGCGCGATCCGGCGCTTTTGACAGAAACCGGATCCGGCGAAATGCAATGCCGGATCCGGTTTCCCCCCCCATTGACTTGCATTTGCGCCGGATCGCGCCGGATGGCCATGCGTTTCATCCGGTTTTCGCCGGATCTGGCAATGTGTCGCGATCCGGCGTCTGGAAAAAACGGCTACTGTAACGTTTTTTGTCTCCGGCGAAAAAGCCGGACACACCGGATCCGGCGCGTCCGGCTTTTTCACACAATGAAAGCCTATGAGCGCCGCAATGCGCCGGATCCGGCGGCCGGATCCGGTTTTTTGGTCTGAGCATGCTCAGTAACTCTGCCCACAGGAGATATATAAAAGCAAGACAATGGGACCCTCAGCCACACCCAACATGCCACCCAAGCCAAGAACCAGGAGCAGGAGAAGGCAGCAGACATCTGCAGCAGCAGCACCATCAGCACCACCCCAAATGGAGCAGCAAATGGAACATGCTGAGGAGGGGAGTCCAGCAGCAGATGAGAGACGGTAATTATCAAATCCCCCATTCCTCCAAACTAGGGCCATGGAATATCAAGATATTCATTGGCCCTTTGTTTCTCTTTATTCAACAGCCGCCAAAGAGATGCAGCAGCAGCAGCAGAAATGGCATCACTGGCAGCAGCAACAGCAGCAGCAATACCCACAGCCATGGAGTCTGGCCATCAACAGGACAGCACATCTTCTTCTGGGAGCCCTCCCTCGCATCGTCAGCGTTTGACGGTAAGTTTTTATTTCCAAAATCCATCATCTCTGTAATATATGTCTATTCATTGCCTTTTATTTCAAAACAGGAATCACAAGATGAAGAGGAGCTCCCAGAAGAAGAAGGAAGGGGTGGACAGACACCTGGAGTGGGCTCACAATTGGTAAGTTTTTTGCATCAAACGCAGAAACACAACATCACACTACACACAACACATAGAAAACAATGTTCTGCAGACCACACACAGCAAACAAATGCCTACATCCAAAGACATAACATTTTTTGTTTTCTTCTCTAGTCTTCCCAATCTGGTGCTCGGTCAAGAGGTCCTCGCAGTGCCTCCCAGGGTCGTCGGCGACAGCAACGCGGCGGTCACCAGCGTGTAAGTATAAATATTTTTGCTTTGTTTTTTTGCACTTTTTATTTCATTTCTTTTGTGGAGGCTAATTATGTTATTTTTGTCTTTTTCTTTAACAGCCTTCACAGCGTGCTCCCGACTCTGACGGTGAGGATGGAGGGATTGATGTGGACCGCCTCATCGATCTCGTCAGAGAAAGGGAGCCGCTCTGGAATATGGCTGACCGCCGCCACGCTGACCTGATCGTTACCCGACGACTCTGGGAGGAAATCTGTTCGCTCCTTGTGGGCCGCTGGGAGGACCTCGATGTTCGGGCCCAGATTAAAGAGCGTAAGTATATACAGTACCGGTTGCTTGATGTAAACCAGTGTTTCCCGAACTCCAGTCCTCGTGGTCCCCACGGATCATGTGTTCAGGATTTCTATTTACTATGGAAATCCTGAAAACATGACCCCTGGGGACCATGAGGACTGGAGTTTGTGAAACACTGATGTTGTATACTAACCACTCCTTTCTCGTTTCAGGGAACAGAATTGTGAATCGGTGGCGGTCTGTGAGGGATCGTTTCAAGAAGGAGTTCAATAAAGAGATGCGGGCCCCGAGTGGATCTGGAGGACGCAGGAGCAAGTACAAGTACGCACAAGCCCTGTCGTTCCTCCGGGAAACAATGCTCACCAGAAGGTAAATATTACACACCACATGTGAAAAAAATGTTAGATGTAACTTTTTTTTTTCAGCCAGGGGCATACCATGTCAGTATTTTAATTGTTTTTTTTTCTCTTTATCCCACAGCACGGTGAGCAGCACTCGGGAGCCTGCACGATTGGACCCTTCTGAGGCGATCCCTGAGGAGACCGGCACCGAGGGACACTTCGACCGCCCCGGTACATCTGCACCTTCCCAGCCTTCCCACACATTCGACCCATCTGTCCCATCCACCAGCACAGGAGCATCGTGGCCGCCTACATTACATGAAGCTGCTGGTGAGGAGATCGCTTTGCCTTTACCCCACCCTTCTGCCCCTGCCACCTCTAGTACACCTGCGGGTACTGGGCGGCAGCGGCAGAGGGGTCAGGAAAAGAGTTATGCGCAAGAGTTCTTGCATCTGAATGCATCTTTCCAGAACTGTCTAAAAGTCTTGTCAGAGCAAATCTCCGCAGGCTTTCAGCAGATCAACTCCAGCATTCTGGAGGTGAAGACACTTCTGCAAACCATGCATTCAGAAGCAAGATCTTCGCCAAACCACACCTTTTTCAGGTCTGTTGTGGAGCGCATGGCAACACTATCTCCTACCCAGCATATGCATGTAATGCATTCGTGCCACGGTGCTCTACAGCAGGTTACCTTCCAACCTCCACCTCCCACCACTGTAGTTCCTCCACCTGCACCCCCTCCAGCCACTTTCCATCCTCCCCCTCCTATTACATCTGCACCCCCTCCAGCCACTTTCCATCCTCCCCCTCCTATTACATCTGCACCCCCTCCAGCCACTTTCCATCCTCCCCCTCCTATTACATACCAGCAACCTCACCAGTACCAGCAACCTCCCCAGTACCAGACATCTCCCCACTTCCAGCAACCTGCCCCGTACCAAACTCCTTCCCCGTACCAAACTCCTTCCCCGTACCAAACTCCTTCCCCGTACCAAACTCCTTCCCCGTACCAAACTCCTTCCCCGTACCAAACTCCTTCCCCATACAACTTTCCATCAACATCATCTGCTCCTACAGTCCCTGCCCAACCCTCCACTCCACCGCCCACCACCTCTTCTGCCTCCCACATGTCCACCCATTCTGTACCTTTTTCCACATCTTCACCTCTAACTGTTCCTTCCCCACCACGATCCCAGTCCTCTCTCCACACACCCAGTGTCGAAGTGTCCCGCAGCCCCTCCAGCAGTATTTCCACCCCACAGTACACAGATTTGTAATGTGTGTTTTTTGTAATAAAAATGACCATTGGGTTTAAAACCTTTATTAAAAAAGTTTTTTGCACTTTAAAAACATTTTACAAAAAAAAAAAAATTTTTTAAATAAAAGTTAAATTATCGTTTCACAATGGTTGTCTGTCATTTCTTTCTGCGGCGAACTATGTTTAAAAAAAAGGTTAAATACAGGGTATTTCAAAGGTAAAAAGGTATTCAAAACCTGGTATATAACTGTGGGTAAATTTTAGCTTTTTGCCACAGTTGTGTTCCTGGTTGTGTTTGAAGCAAAGTATTTCACCTAAAAAGTTGTGTTTATTGTCGGTGATTTCCTACCAATGTACACAACTTTTGTTAAAAGGTGAAATACTTTGCATAAAACACAACCAGGTACACACCTGTGGCCTAAAGGTAAAAATAGTAAGACCATGACAAGATAGCCAACTTTGTTTGGCAAAGGTATATACTGTTGGTCCAGAAGGTACACAAGTTTGGTTAGGGCACAAATCTTTCACACTCTGTCATCCCAGTGTACTCTGCCTTGAGGTGACATAAAGTATAGTGGAAAATTGTCCCTGAAACCGTCACAGAACTTCTAGTGGTAATATTTCCAATGACAACATCCATCTTCGCCAGTAACTTGCTCTTCTCTCCAACCTGCACTTTCTTCTCTACAACCTGTCAAAGAAGGGCTGTAGGAACATGCTATATATAGTTTTGCAGTAGCCAATCCCGTTCGGAAGGCCACAAGGGTAAATTTTAAAAACCGTATCCGGCGTAATCCGTCGAAAAACGCATAGAAAAACGGATGAACTCGATGAGACGGATCCGGTTTTGTCTGTCAAGAACAAGACGGATCCGGCAGAAAACCGGATCCGGCACATCAGGTTTTACAAAACATTTGCCGGATCGCGCCTGACGCCGAAAACCTGATGTGTGAAAGTAGCCTTATTTGGCTAAAGTTGTGGGGGGGTAGGGCTGGCTCCAGGTTTTCATGTGCCCTGGGCGAAAGAGCGCCCCTTTAACACATACCACAACTCATCATGCTCCGATACGGCAGAGAAATAGCGGTATAGTACAATGAAAAATACTTCACTTTTTACATCTCATGACGAGGCCCATCTATTTCTCCATACAGAATCATTGGTCCCATATAATGTTTGAAACAGTATATGATGAGCTCCACATAATGCTACAGTATATGTTGGTCCCCATGGATGAAGCTCCACTGTCTTATGGGCCCAAATAATGCTCCAAACATAATGGGCCCCATTTCTACTGCTCTAGTGTATAATGGGCCCTGTAAATGCTGCTCCAGTGTCTGATGTCCACCTTTGGAATGTTCCAGTGTATGGTGGGCACCATCTATCATTCTCCAGAGTATAGTGCTCCCCAAAAATTGCTGTCCCAACATTGAAAACAATCAAATAAGTCTCCTCGCTAGGGAATCCCTGTACTTGTCTGGACTCCTCGTCGCCCCCATCTTCCATCTCACTGCACAGTATTTCAACTTTGCAAGTGCTGTGATCTTGAGCAAGTAGGGGGGGGCCCACTCGTTGGCGACGGCACTGGCACAGGGCCCCTGATAGTACGGTGGTGTGTCTGATGGCGGGTGGGCCGAACCTGCACTTTCATCTGCAGCTTATTCTTTGTCACCGTGTAAGATGGAACTGTATATGGGAAGGGTAACCTGAGTTTCATCAGGGTCAGATTCAGGCCGAGTAGCGTGCGAGGGGAATGTAGTGGTCTGGGTCAATGTACCAGCAGATTCATCGAGCAGTGGCTGGGCATCAGTGCACTTGTGTCGCCCCCAGGAGTACGGTCGCCACAGTGGCATTACCTTCTTCCTAGGGAGTGTGATGTCATGCTTGGGAGCAACGAAGGATCTCTCTAGCAGGTTAACTGATTGGGCGGCGTTATTCCCACGAGTCATGACCCTCCAAACAGCGTTCATGAAGGCAAAGTGTTTGTTTTACGTGGGCAGTATGGTTGCAAAGCTGAACCTTAAAGGAATGTCCAGAAGGGCACCACCAGGAGTGGAGCCTACGGTTAAATTCGACTCCACCTGGGAAACCTCAACCATGCCAGCTACAGAACAGATGCACACATTGCAAGCTTAATTCCGTTAACGAACGAGACTCCATCATGCCCCGCGGTCCGAGTCCGGCTTACTAGAGGGACACGTGAGGCTCTCGCACATGAGATTGGCCAATAACTGGTGTGTCATGCCCTTACATGTCCGTGGCTGCATGTGCGCTACACTGAAAAGGCCAGCGTTTGTCGCTTACAGGTGCAGATAACCCGCTGAACAACGTTAGTGATGGGGATCACTGATTACAATTATTACCCGCGAACAATGATTTCCCAGTAAGTGCAGGTCAACCACAGTTCCGGAATTAGGCCTAACCGTCATTCCTGAAAAAATGAAAAACTTACGTGTGCAAACCACAGGTGCTGTAGCTTGTTTAACAGCTCGCCAGCCGTTCTCACGCCCAGTATGGATTGCACGTGATTGCACAAAGGTGAGAAAGGGTACCGTATCCCCGGATAACATGTATGGATAGCGTACACATTCAAAATATATGTCTGTACATCAGGAGGCAGGCTCAGATGGTGTTAGGCCCAGTATGGATTGCACGTGATTGCACAAAGGTTAGAAAGGGTACCGTATCCCCGGATAACATGTATGGATAGCGTACACATTCAAAATATATGTCTATACATCAGGAGGCAGGCTCAGACGGTGTTAGGCCCAGTATGGATTGCACGTGATTGCACAAAGGTTAGAAAGGGTACCGTATCCCCGGATAACATGTATGGATAGCGTACACATTCAAAATATATGTCTATACATCAGGAGGCAGGCTCAGACGGTGTTAGGCCCAGTATGGATTGCACGTGATTGCACAAAGGTTAGAAAGGGTACCGTATCCCCGGATAACATGTATGGATAGCGTACACATTCAAAATATATGTCTGTACATCAGGAGGCAGGCTCAGATGGTGTTAGGCCCAGTATGGATTGCACGTGATTGCACAAAGGTTAGAAAGGGTACCGTATCCCTGGATAACATGTATGGATAGCGTACACATTCAAAATATATGTCTATACATCAGGAGGCAGGCTCAGATGGTGTTAGGCCCAGTATGGATTGCACGTGATTGCACAAAGGTTAGAAAGGGTACCGTATCCCCGGATAACATGTATGGATAGCGTACACATTCAAAATATATGTCTATACATCAGGAGGCAGGCTCAGACGGTGTTAGGCCCAGTATGGATTGCACGTGATTGCACAAAGGTTAGAAAGGGTACCGTATCCCCGGATAACATGTATGGATAGCATACACATTCAAAATATATGTCTGTACATCAGGAGGCAGGCTCAGACGGTGTTAGGCCCAGTATGGATTGCACGTGATTGCACAAAGGTTAGAAAGGGTACCGTATCCCTGGATAACATGTATGGATAGCGTACACATTCACAATATATGTCTGTACATCAGGAGGCAGGCTCAGACGGTGTTAGGTGATTGCACAAAGGTTAGAAAGGGTACCGTATCCCCGCATAACATGTATGGATAGCGTACACATTCAAAATATATGTCTGTACATCAGGAGGCAGGCTCAGACGGTGTTAGGCCCAGTATGGATTGCACGTGATTGCACAAAGGTTAGAAAGGGTACCGTATCCCTGGATAACATGTATGGATAGCGTACACATTCAAAATATATGTCTATACATCAGGAGGCAGGCTCAGACGGTGTTAGGCCCAGTATGGATTGCACGTGATTGCACAAAGGTTAGAAAGGGTACCGTATCCCCGGATAACATGTATGGATAGCGTACACATTCAAAATATATGTCTGTACATCAGGAGGCAGGCTCAGACGGTGTTAGGCCCAGTATGGATTGCACGTGATTGCACAAAGGTTAGAAAGGGTACCGTATCCCTGGATAACATGTATGGATAGCGTACACATTCAAAATATATGTCTATACATCAGGAGGCAAGCTCAGACGGTGTTAGGCCCAGTATGGATTGCACGTGATTGCACAAAGGTTAGAAAGGGTACCGAATCCCTGGATAACATGTATGGATAGCGTACACATTCAAAATATATGTCTATACATCAGGAGGCAGGCTCAGACGGTGTTAGGCCCAGTATGGATTGCACGTGATTGCACAAAGGTTAGAAAGGGTACCGTATCCCCGGATAACATGTATGGATAGCGTACACATTCAAAATATATGTCTATACATCAGGAGGCAGGCTCAGACGGTGTTAGGCCCAGTATGGATTGCACGTGATTGCACAAAGGTTAGAAAGGGTACCGTATCCCCGGATAACATGTATGGATAGCGTACACATTCAAAATATATGTCTGTACATCAGGAGGCAGGCTCAGACGGTGTTAGGCCCAGTATGGATTGCACGTGATTGCACAAAGGTTAGAAAGGGTACCGTATCCCCGGATAACATGTATGGATAGCGTACACATTCAAAATATATGTCTGTACATCAGGAGGCAGGCTCAGACGGTGTTAGGCCCAGTATGGATTGCACGTGATTGCACAAAGGTTAGAAAGGGTACCGTATCCCCGAATAACATGTATGGATAGCGTACACATTCAAAATATATGTCTGTACATCAGGAGGCAGGCTCAGACGGTGTCAGGCACAGTATGGATTTGACGGCCCAGATTACACAGCGGAGGAGCAGGGAGAGGTAAAGATTGCAAATGCTGGGGCCCTGCCCAAGCAAGTGGGGGCCCACTCGTGGGCGTCGGTACTGGCACTGGGCCCCTCATAGTACGGCGGTGTGTCTGACGGCGGGTGTGCACCACCACCGTCAGAGACACTTGATTGCACTATGAGGGACCCTGTGCCAGTGCCCGCACCCAAGAGTCGGCCTACCCACCTGTCCAGGGCAACGGCACTCGCACGGTGTCGTGCGCTAGGTGGTGACCCCGGCCATGGGGGGGGGGAGGCAGCACAGTTAGGGAGTTTTAGAAAGTGGCATATGTTGATGTTGGACATTCAGCTGATGCAAAAGGCGAAATAGGTGAAGTCCCAGGAAGAGTTGGACCAAAGCAAACCATTTTTCTGTCACCCTATGTGTCATCAGGGGAAGGTGGTACAAAATCCTTGGAAACCCATGCATGGTTCATTTTAATGAAGGTTAGATCATCCACATTTTGGGTTGACAGACGGGTCCTTTTTTCTGTCAGGATTGATCCAGCTGCACTGAAGACTCTTTCCGATAGCACACTTGCAGCTGGGCAAGCGAGCTCCTGTAAGGCATATTGGGCCAATTCAGGCCAGGTGTCCAGTTTAGCGGCCCAATAGTCAAAGGGGAATGACCTGTGTGGGAGAACATCGATATGGGAGGAAAAGTAGTTTGTAACCATAGTTGACAACTGCTGTCTCCTGTCACTTTCCATCGATGCAGTATTTCCAGTTGTGTGAGCGGTATTTGAAAAATCAGTCCACAACATTGTCATGAAACCCCTGTCTCCAACGCCACTTCTGCTGTGTGCACCACGAACACCTCTGCCATGCTGCCCCCGGCCCGTACGGCTCGTGTGAGAACCATCACCGCTGCTGTGTGCTGGGAATGCCTCAAGCAACCGATTTACCAGAGTTGCTTGTTTATTAGCCAATATTAGGTCAAGGTTCTCCTGTGGCATGATGTTTTGTAATTTGCCTTTATAGTGTGGATCCAGGATGCTGGCCAACCAGTAGTCGTCATCGTTCATCATTTTGGCAATGCGTGGGTCCCTTTTTAGGATCTGCAAGGCATAATCTGACATGTGGGCCAATGTTCCCGGTGTCAATGATGCACTGCGAGTGCTGGGTGGAGGAGCACTTTCTGGCAAATCCACATCCCTCCATTCACGCACAAACCCTGTACCAGACCTTGCCACGCCAACATTTTCACTTGCCCCACGAGATGCATCCTCCTCCCCTAAGTAATCATCCCCATCCTCCTCCTCCTCCTCTTCTTCCTCCACCTCGTCCAGGAGAGGTCCCTGAGCAGAGAATGGCTGAATGTCATCAAGGATTCCCTCCTCCTCTTCCTCCTCATCAACATTGGCTGCAGACGCCTGCTCCTTAAGGTGCGTCAAAGTTTGCATGAGCAGACGCATAAGTGGGATGCTCATGCTTAGGATCGCGTCGTCTGCGCTTACCAGCCGTGTGCATTCCTCAAAACACTGAAGGACTTTACAGAGGTCTTTCAGCTTCGACCACTGCACACCTGTCAACTCCATGTCTGCTCTCAAAGTGCCTGGCCGTGTATCCTCCCACAAATGCATTATGGCCTGCCTCTGCTCGCACAGCCGTTCCACCATGTGCAGGGTGGAGTTCCACCTTGTTGCAATGTCGATAATGAGGCGGTGGTTGGGAAGGTGGAGCAATCGCTGCAGCTTCTGCATACGAACGGAGTGTACAGGCGACCGGCGGATGTGCGCGCACAGTCTTCGCACCTTCTGGAGCAGGGCTGTTAACTCCGGATAATTTTTGAGGAAGCACTGCACCACCAGGTTCAAGGTGTGAGCCAAGCAAGGTATATGGCTGAGTTTTGAAAGGGCTATGGCTGCCACAAAATTACGGCCGTTATCACTAACTACCTTGCCTGCCTCAAGATGTACACTGCCCAGCCATGACTCAGTTTGTCGCTTCAAGTACTCGGCCAGCACCTCGGCGGTGTGTCTGTTGCCCAAACACATCATCTGCAACACAGCCTGCTGACACTTTCCACTAGCTGCTCGATAGGGGGACACATCGTGTGCAACAGTGGCAGCTGCAGATGGAGTGCTCGTACGACTGCGCTCTGTGGACAAGCTTTCGCTTCTGGAGGAGGAGGAGGGTCGAACGCCTACAGCCAACTGTTTCCTTTACCGTGGGCTAGGCAGCACTGTCCCACCACCGCTGTCCCCTGTGGACCCTGCATCCACCACATTAACCCAGTGCGCAGTGATGGACACGTAACGGCCCTGGCCATGCCGACTGGACCATGCATCAGTTGTGAGGTGCACCTTTCCGCTCACTGACTGCTTGAGTGCATGGACAATGCGGTCTTTCACATGATGGTGGAGGGCTGGGATGGCTTTGCGAGAGAAGAAGTGGCGACTGGGTAGGT
Organism: Dendrobates tinctorius; assembly: GCF_039654945.1. Classification (NCBI taxonomy): domain Eukaryota; kingdom Metazoa; phylum Chordata; class Amphibia; order Anura; family Dendrobatidae; genus Dendrobates; species Dendrobates tinctorius. The sequence continues at coordinate 62,704,800 of NW_027361671.1, read as the reverse complement.
CATAGCGTGGTACTGCATAGGCCATGAGTTCGCGGAAAGCTGTGCTTTCCACCAACCGAAAGGGCATCATCTCAAACGAGATTAGTTTGGCAATGTGGGCGTTCAAACCCAGTGTACGCGGATGAGAGACTGAGTACTTTCTTGACCTACTCATAGTGTCTGGGAGGGTGAGCTGGACTTGAGAGCTGCATATGGTGGAAGTAGCGGTGGACAGGGCGGACTGAGAGAGGGTTGATGATGGTGATGGAGTTGGTGTTCTTTCTGATGGCCTAGAATCAGTCTTTCGCTGATATAACAGTGGGATTCCCTGACTGCTGTGGCCTTGCAACGACACCTCAACATTTGCTGCTGTGCTAACCGGTGGGCTTACAGTGGGGGAAACAATGTAGCGTTGCTGACTACCTTCGTTGTGATCAGTTGCACATGTGGCACTTGAGGTTTGGTGTTGTGTCCACGCTTGCAAGTGCATGCTGGTTAAATGTCTAAGCATGCAACTGGTATTCAAATTTTTCAGATTTTTCCCTCGGCTAAAGGTCTTTGCGCACTTCTTACAGATAACCTTGGCCTGATCATGAGGATTTTGGTCAAAAAAGTGCCACACTGCACTCTTCCTACTTTGGCAGACATTTTGCGGCCTAGCACGCTGTGATCTTTTGACCCTCTGGACAAGCTGTCCAGCAACTCTTTTGATGTTTGGAACCTGTCTTTGGAGTGCTCCAGGCCTGCCAGATAACAGCTGTTGCGATGTCGATGTCTGCTGTGGATGCTCCTCATCTGAGCTATTGGAAGCAGCACCCTCTTCCCCCAATGGATGCCAATCTGGGTCAACAACTGGGTCATCCATCACCTCCTCTTCTATGTCATGTGCACCTTCCTCTGTGTCACCGTGTATGGTGGTATAGTGTGCGGGAAGGGGCACCTGAGTCTCATCAGGGTCAGAATCTGGCTCTGTACACTGCGAGGACAATGTAGTGCTCTGAGTGAATGTACCAGCAGAATCATCCATCAGCGGCTTTGCATCAGTGCACTCCATGTCAGATTCATCTTGGCCTGGGTAATTCACCATTTGACTTGATAATCCAGGCATGGTATGTGAAAACAGCTCCATGGAGTAATCAGTAGTATGGCCTGCGTCTTCCTTCAATCTTGGTTGGGGTGAAGGACACAAGGAAAGGTGTGGTTCATGAACATGAGCCTCCAATGACGACTCAGTGCTTTTACTTTTTACAACTGAAGAAGAGGAGGCGATAGAGCTGGAGGCTGAGTCAGCAATGTAAGACAAAACTTTTTCCTGATGCTCTGGCTTTAAAAGCGGTTTGCCAACTCCTAGAAAACTAAGCGTTCGAGGCCTTATGTAGCCAGACGATGACGCAGGCTCAACACCTCCTGCATTCGGTCCTATTTTGCTCTTGCCACTACCATCAGATCCACCACCAACACCATCATTACCAGCTGCCAACCCCCGCCCAATTCCACGGCTTCTTCCACCAGCCTTCCTCATTTTTGGTAGAAATGTAGACAAAATCCAACAAACTATATAGTAATGTAAAACAAGGTACAAGGTGTCTATAGGACAGGGGAGATTTTGAATTTCTGCAGACACTTGTGGACACTGGACACTTTTGGATTGTGTGAGGCCCACTGATATCTGAGCGCTATGTCACAGGCTCGATGGCACAGCTGTGACAAAAGTGACGAGAGGATAAGGGAGATTTTGAATTTCTGCAGACACTTGTGGACACTGGACACTTTTGGATTGTGTGAGGCCCACTGATATCTGAGCGCTATGTCACAGGCTCGATGGCACAGCTGTGACAAAAGTGACGAGAGGATAAGGGAGATTTTGAATTTCTGCAGACACTTGTGGACACTGGACGCTTTTGGATTGTGTGAGGCCCACTGATATCTGAGCGCTATGTCACAGGCTCGATGGCACAGCTGTGACAAAAGTGACGAGATGATAAGGGAGATTTTGAATTTCTGCACACACTTGTGGACACTGGACACTTTTGGATTGTGTGAGGCCCAATGAATATCTGAGCGCTATGTGACAGGCTCGATGGCACAGCTGTGACCAAAGTGACTAGAGGATAAAGGAGATTTTGAATTTCTGCACACACTTGTGGACACTGGACACTTTTGGATTGTGTGAGGCCCAATGAATATCTGAGCGCTATGTGACAGGCTCGATGGCACAGCTGTGACAAAAGTGACGAGAGGATAAGGGAGATTTTGAATTTCTGCAGACACTTGTGGACACTGGACACTTTTGGATTGTGTGAGGCCCACTGATATCTGAGCGCTATGTGACAGGCTCGATGGCACAGCTGTGACCAAAGTGACTAAAGGATAAGGGAGATTTTGAATTTCTGCAGACACTTGTGGACACTGGACACTTTTGGATTGTGTGAGGCCCACTGATATCTGAGCGCTATGTGACAGGCTCGATGGCACAGCTGTGACCAAAGTGACTAGAGGATAAGGGAGATTTTGAATTTCTGCAGACACTTGTGGACACTGGACACTTGGATTGTGTGAGGCCCACTGATATCTGAGCGCTATGTCACAGGCTCGATGGCACAGCTGTGACAAAAGTGACGAGAGGATAAGGGAGATTTTGAATTTCTGCACACACTTGTGGACACTGGACACTTTTGGATTGTGTGAGGCCCAATGAATATCTGAGCGCTATGTGACAGGCTCGATGGCACAGCTGTGACCAAAGTGACTAGAGGATAAGGGAGATTTTGAATTTCTGCAGACACTTGTGGACACTGGACACTTTTGGATTGTGTGAGGCCCAATGAATATCTGAGCGCTATGTGACAGGCTCGATGGCACAGCTGTGACCAAAGTGGCTAGAGGATAAAGGAGATTTTGAATTTCTGCACACACTTGTGGACACTGGACACTTTTGGATTGTGTGAGGCCCACTGATATCTGAGCGCTATGTGACAGGCTCGATGGCACAGCTGTGACAAAAGTGACGAGAGGATAAGGGAGATTTTGAATTTCTGCACACACTTGTGGACACTGGACACTTTTGGATTGTGTGAGGCCCACTGATATCTGAGCGCTATGTCACAGGCTCGATGGCACAGCTGTGACAAAAGTGACTAGAGGATAAGGGAGATTGGATTGCTTTTGAAAAAGCAGTTTGCAGAGCAGTGGGTAAACAGCAATGCTAGCCTGTCAGGAAGCCTTAGAAGGCAGCCCAACAACCAACACCACTGATACACCACTATATAGCCTCCCCTTGCATTGCACACACAGTGACTGGTGTGTTGTACAGGCCAAATCGCTAGCAGCAGAAGCATTTTTTTTTTCTTCTCAGCAGGACAAAAAAAAAAAATTGGGATTGCTTTTAAAAAAGCAGTTTGCGGAGCAGTGGGTAAACAGCAATGCAGGAATGTCAGGAAGCCTTAGAAGGCAGCCCAACAACCAACACCACTGATACACCACTATATAGCCTCCCCTTGCACTGCACACACAGTGACTGGTGTGTTGTACAGGCCAAATCGCTAGCAGCAGAAGCAGTTTTTTTTTCTTCTCAGGAGGACAAAAAAAAAAATTGGGATTGCTTTTAAAAAAGCAGTTTGCGGAGCAGTGGGTAAACAGCAATGCAGGAATGTCAGGAAGCCTTAGAAGGCAGCCCAACAACCAACACCACTGATACACCACTATATAGCCTCCCCTTGCACTGCACACACAGTGACTGGTGTGTTGTGCAGGCCAAATCGCTAGCAGCAGAAGCAGTTTTTTTGTCTTCTTCCCTGCCTAACGCTCTCCCTACAGAATCAGCAGCAACCTCTCCCTATACTGAGATCGGCAGAAGTAAGATGGCGGTCGGCGTGCATGCCCTTTTATACACCCTGTGACGCCCACCAAAGCAAGCCAATCACTTGCATGCCCTTCTGAAAGATGGTGGTGACCCCTGCCTATGTCATCACGTTGCCCACAGTGTCCGTGGATCCTGATTGGCTGAAAAAGAGCGCAAAACAAACTTTTGAAACGCGACTTTGGCGCGTAAGTCGCCGACCTCGTGGCCGACCTCATCCTAGGGTCGGGTTTCGTTTCATGAAACCCGACTTTGCCAAAAGTCGGCGACTTTTGAAATTTTTCGACCCGTTTCGCTCAACTCTAGTGCAGATGCCAATACATACACTTTTTCCCCATTATGTAGATAGGGGCAAAATTGTTTGGTGAATTGGAATGCGTGGGGTTAAAATTTTGCCTCACAACATAGACTATGAAGCTCTCAGGGTCCAGACGTGTGACTGTGCCAAATTTTGTGGCTGTAGCTGCGACGGTGCGGATGCCAATCCCTGACATAGATAGATACATACATACACACCCACATTGAGCTTTATATATTAGATGGGGTCTATCAGATTAGCTAGTCTTTGATATGCAAGTAGTCAAGCATTTTCATTAGTTTCTTTTTTCTGTTCCCGCAATAAAGCTGAAATGTGGAAACACGTTAACGCGTATGATAGCCATCATACCATTCCATTCATCAAAAAATACAAATCAGTCCGAGAACATAAGAATTTTTGTTGCATTTTAGGCAAAAAAATTGTCATTTTTAACATTTTAAAAATGACAAAAAGGAAAATGAGACTATGCAAACATTTGGGAACCCTTTGGAGATTTGTGTGCTCAAATAACTTTGATGAAGACTTTAGACCTTAATTAGCCTGATAGAGTTATGGCTTGTTCACTATCATCATTGGCAAAGGCCAGGTGATGCAAATTTCCCAGTTTTATAAAAACCCAGCCTCCTCTAACCTTGTGCCAAAAACCAGCAGCCATGGGTTCTTCTAAGCAGCTGCCTAGCACTCTGAAAATGGTGGAGGCCCACAAAACAGGAGAAGGCTATAAGATGATAGTAAAGTGTTTTCAAACTGCCCTATCGAAATGTAATTAAGAAATTGCAGTTAACAGGAACAGTGGAGATCAAGATAAGGTCTGGAAGACCAAACAAAATTTCAGTGAGAGCTGCTCATAGGAATGCCAGAGAGGCAAATCAGAACCCTGTCTCAGATTTATCCGACTCTGGAGTTGTGGTACATTGTTCTACTGTTCAGTGACATCTACACAAATATGACTTTCATGGAAATTCAGCTGTAGAAGTGTGCAAAAGAATATCTAAACAAGCCTGATTCCTTTTGGAAACAAGTCCTATGGACCAATGAAGTTAAAATAGAACTTTTTGGCCACAGTGATCAGCGGTATGTGTGCTTTGTGGTTGTGTTGCGTTGCAACCAATGGCACGGATAGAGGGAAGAATGAATTCAATGAAATTTCAACATATTATTGATGCAAACATAATACCATCTGTAAAAAAAAAAAGCTAAAGTTGAAAAGAGGATGGCTTCTACAAATGGATAATGATCCTAAAGATACCGGTAAGTTAAAATCCACAATAGACTACCTCAAAAGGTGGAAGCTGAAGGCTTTACAAAGGCCTTCACAGTCTTCCTGGTCTGAAAATCATTAAAATCTGTGGCTAAAGCTCAAAATATCAGTGCATATTAGATGACCCAGAAGTCTCACAGAACTGGAGGAATTTTCCAAGTAAGAATTGATAAAAAACCCTCAGAGTCCGACTCTTGACTCCTGAAATTATATAATAAATTGGGTAAAGTAGTACAATTCAGGATGTGCTGTAAATGTTTTCATAAGAATTTGGGAAAGTTATGAAATGTCCTATGAATGTCTGTTCTGTTCCTGATCTAATGACTTTATGTACAGTACATGCTCAGTAGTGAGGCAGCTGTGGAATCTGAGAGTGGAGTTGTAGTCAGAGTCGAAAGTCAGGGAAATTGAAGAATCAGAGTTAGAGGTTTGGCTTACTTAATGCACAACCCTGGTACTAACCATGCAGGGTGCCCAAACTTTTGCATCGGCCATTTTCCTTTTTGTAATTTTTAAAATGTAAAAGATTAAATTATTTTTATTTAAAATACAAAGGAAATGTTTCATCTTTAACTTTAGGCCTTTTCGAGATCATTTCATCTTCAGTTTGCTTAAGGGTTCACAATAGTAATTTGACCAGAGGTCGTCAAACTTTTACATGTCACTGTGGTCCTGGAGCTCCCCTTTAAATACCTCTTGTGAGTGGTTGACTCACTCAGCTACTTTCAGAAGTAGACAGAGTAAGGCTACGTGCACACGCTGCGGATTCCGCTGCAGTTCCGCAGCGGTTTTGGCCGCTGCGGACCCGCAGCAGTTTTAGCTGCGGTGTACAGTACCATTCAAATGAATGGTAACCAAAAACCGCTGTGTAGACGGTGCTGATTTATCCGCGCAGTTTTCCTGCGGTTCTGAAACCGCAGAAAGAATTGACATGTCAATTCTTTCTGCGGAATCCGCAGCGGTTTCCTATCTCCACCATTGTGGAGATGGTGAAACCGCAGGCTAAACCGCAGATAAACTGCAGGCCTTTTGACCTGCGGTTTTATCTGCGGTTTTTGCAAAAGCCGCGCGGATGAATCCGCAGCGGATTCCGCAGCGTCTGCACTCACCCTAATGCTTCTTAGGTAAGTCACCTGCTAGTTTATTATGAAACAGCATAAACCATAGCAGGATTGAGCAAAATAAACATTGTCTTTCTGGCATAAAGGCAGAACTAAAGATAAATCACAACAAGTCCTTATATCTGAGGTGTTTGCCCACTCAGACCACCATATGTCTTCAGCTCCTCCTTGAGCCAAGTCTGGAGAGTCTCTTCTCCAAGCACAACACAGAGAAAAAAAACAGTGGCTGAACATTTAATTCCTCAGCCACACCCTTGAGGTGGAGATATGGTGAGTAGACGTTCTGTCCATCTCTTACCTACTCACCAAAAAACCCCAGTCCCTTATAACTAGGTAAACCCTTCAGCACATAGCATGCTGGAGAGAAACGTACGGGTTTTTAGATCACAGAAGAAAGCAATCTTCGTGACACATATCCCCTTTCACATACAGTGCCAGTGAACCTGTCACATCCCACACCCCGCCTAAAGCCCTGAGTTTTGGCACCTTCAGACACCATGTAACTTGCCTGGTCTATGCTCTATGTGAAAACTGAAATCTTGGATGCCTAAGAACCACCTAGTCACCCCGGCATTGTTACCCTTCTATTCTCTCAACCATCTCAGAGGGGCATGGGCTGACACTAGTTTGAACTTTCGGCCTAGTAGGTAGTATTTCAGTGTATCGTTGGCCCATTTTATGGCTAAGAATTAATTCTCGACAATGGCATAATTTTTCTCGCAGGGAGAGAGTTTCTGGCTCAGACACAGGATGGGATGCTCTTTTCCCCATTTATTTATTTACTGAGACAGTATGACTTCCAACCCAACTTCTGAAGCATCTGTCTGAACCACAAATTCTTTAGTAAAGTCCGGTACCACCAGAACCTGATGTTTACACAGCTCCTGCTTCAGCTTTTGAATCGCTGTCTCTGTGTCAGCAGTCCATTTGACCATTGTTGACTTTGTGCCCTCATGGAGATCTGTTAATGGTGTGGCAATTATGGTGAGACTTTGGATAAACTGCCAGTAATACCCCACAATTCCAAGAAACGACCTCTTCTGAATTGCCATGATCTTTTTTTAACTGTGGCTTGATTTCTCCTCTCTTAATGACGTAGCCTAAGTACTTGGCCACTTCCTTCCCTATGATACACTTTTTCGGATTTACGGTGAACCCTACTTTTCTCAACTCATCCAGGTTCGTCTGTACTTTTGCTAGATGACTACTCCAGTCAGGGTTGAAGACCGCAATGTCATCAAGTAGGCTGCAGCATACTTCTTATGCGGAGCCAAGATCCGATCCACAGCCCTCTGGAAGGTTACTGGGGCCCCCTGCAGTTTGAAGGGCATTTTGGTGTACTTAAAACACCCATCAGGCATTCAGAAGTCCGTCTTTTCCTTGGCACTCTCAGTAGCCCTTCGTCAGGTCAGGTCAAGGGTTGTAATGTACCTCGTGGGTCCATGTTTGTCCATGTGGGGCATCGGACACGTGATTACAAAACTGCCACTCACCGTCGGGATTTGGCACGAGGAAGATAGGACTCGACCATCTACTTTTTGACTCCTCTATCACACCAAAGTCTAGCATTCTCTTAACCTCCTTTGATATTATCTACCGGCGTGCTTCGGGAATTCTATAAGGCTTGAAGTTCACCCTTACATGCGGCTCTGTTAACACGTCATGCTCCACCACCTGTGTGTGCCCTGGCACCTCCGAGAATAGGTCACGGTTCTGTTGCAACAGTTTCTGAAACTGTTTCTTCCCGGGCCGGCATTAGTCTCTGCAATTGTGACCTCCTCCACTTTGGCTTTTTGATGGGCTCCCAGGCAAGGAGCTTCCAGTGATTTCCGATTTCGCCATGGCTTGAGCAAGTTCACATGATACACTTGGTGCAACTTCCTTCGACCGGGCTTGTGTACCTTGTAATTCACCTCACGCAGTTTTTACACCACCTCATTTGGGCCTTGCCACTTGGCTAGGAACTTGCTTTCCACTGTGGGTATAAGCTCTAGCATGCAGTCCCCGTGCTGGAACTGCCTCAGCCTTGCTGATCGGTTATATACCCTTGGCTGTGCCTCCTGTGCCTGGAGAAGATACTCCTTCTCAAACAGTGAGAAGCCAGTGGACGCTTGAGGAACTTTTCTGATGGAGAAGAGCAGAAACGGAAGCAGATAGTCCCAGTCTCGACCATCCTTCTTAATGACCTTCTTGAGCATGCCCTTTACCTTTTAAGGTCTTATTGAAGTGCTCTACCAGGCCATCGGTGTGCAGATGGTAAACTAAGATTTGCAGCTGGGCAATCTGGAGGACTGTACACAGCTCCCCCATCACTTTGCTCATAAAGGGGGTCCACTAGTCCGTCAGAATCTCCTTTGGCAGGTCCATCCTAGCAACGATATGGAAAAGCTCCCGGGCGATACTCTTGGCCGAAGAGTTCCTTAGTAGGCTGCTTCAGGGTACCTGGTCGCCTAGTCCATGACCACTAGGATGTACTTATGCCCCCATGCTGACTTAACTAGGGGGTACCTGCTAGGTGGGGCAGGACCTACCGGGAGAGCCTAAATTATATTAACATCCCGACCAATAGAACCTCCGCATTACTCTATCCTGAGTTCTTTCTACCCCCAAATGTCCCCTCAAAACATGCAAATGGGCCATGTCTAAAACCCTCCTCCGCCGGTAGGGTCCTGGAACCAACAGCTGCTCCACTATCTCACCTCCCTTCCCTTCAGTTTGGTCACTCAATACAATAAATCGCCATTGACTGCAAAGTGTGGGAACCTGGTGTCAGCCCCTGGCTCTTGAGCAACCCCATTGCATACGGTAACATTATCAAATGCTCCCTTTAATGTAAGGTCCTTAACTTGAGCAGACCTAAAATTCTTTTCGGGCACTTCTAACTCAGGGCAGTTGGGGCTACTCTGTCACCGTCTTGTCCCCCTCTCCAGCGAGGACACAGGGGAAACACCTCCTCTATGATTTTGATAGTCTCTTCCCGAAGGATCTGACTTCTGTCCTAGACACTCTGTACTGCACCTTTTTGCCTCAAGTTCCAAAATAATGAAAAATCCTGCCTCAGTATGACAGTATGTATTAAGTCTTAACCATCCCAACTTCATGGGACTTAGTGCCACAGTCTGTTCCCATAGTTACTCTGGCCACAGGGTAGTCCTTGAAGTCTCCGTGTATGCAGCGGACGCCCACAAACTTATCAGGGATCAACTGGTGTGGCAGTGTAGCACTGATTAGGATCACTACACTTCCAGAATCCAAAAGTCCAAGAACCAGTACCTCATTGATGAACACAGTACTTGCCTGCGGGCCTTCGCCGGTTTGACAGTCCACACTTCAGTCCGGATAGGGTTAATAGGAGCCACACCTGCCTAGGCTGCAGTCCATTGGTTCAGGGGACATATGACACCGGACGGCTACTTGTCCAGGACTGTGACCGCCAACAGACCACACCCTTAATAACAGCCTTAGGGGATCCCTCAGTGGAATTGGGACACCCCCAGTTGGTGCGTCCGGACACCCTCCATGGTGAGTCCGCTCCCCTTTAGGTATCCCAGTATGGGAAAGTGTCGATGTTTGGTTTCCCAAGGGATTTCTCAACAACGTCATATCTCTCCACCAGGCTAACTAGGTTGTCCGCATTTCGAGGGTCACCCTGGGCAACCCAGGTCTATCTGGCCTGGGAAGGGAGTTGATGAACTTGCAATCACCACTCTCTCGAACATCTGGGCAGGAGTGGAAGTCTCTGGCTGCAACTACTTTTGGACTAGGTGTAACAAATCAAACATCTGCAAGCGAGGGGATTTTTCACCAGCATGAACCCAGCGGTCTAGTGGTAGACTTGCTGAGCTCTAACAGACATCGTTACTCCTAGGCATGCCAAGATTTCGGTCTTTAATTTGGTGTATTCTTTGGCATTCTGTAGTGCTAAGTCATAATACTCCTTTTGGAGTTTGCCTGTCAAATATGGCGCCAGCACCTCCGCCCATTGCTCTGGCAGAAGTTTCTCCTGTTCAGCCACTTGAAAACAGTCAGAAAAGCTTCCACATCACCTCCGGGGTCATCTTTTGCATGTCTCATCTTACTGCTTTCCAGACGTACGATGCATCACCAGGAGTTGGGGAGGAGACTGCCGGCCTCCCACGAAACGCCTCTGCGAGGAATTCCATCTGCAGCGTTGGCGCCTCCTGTTGCTGTCTCTGCTGATGTTGGAGCTGCTGTGCCAACAGTTTATTCGTCTCCTGTTGCGCCATTTGCTGCTGTTGACTGGCCAGCTGTTGCTGTTGTTGGACCTGGACCAGATGCTTGACAAGCTGCTCCATGCTGCCTGACATCTCCTGCTGGATAGCAAATTTTACCCAGGACATGCAGTTTGTCCACAGCCGCTATGCGTGTTCCTGGATCGCTGCCCGTATTTCAAACACCACGTGTGAGGCGTTGACTCACTCAGCTGCTTTCTGAAGTAGACACAGGAACGCTTCTTAGGTAAGGCTGTGTTCACACACAGCGTTTTTTTAGCGGTTTTTACTGCGGTTTTCACTATAAAACCGCTAAAAATAAGCTGCACAGTCATTTCTATGCATTTTGCACTTTGTGTGCACATTGATGCGTTTTTTACCGTGAAAAAACCGCATCGCGGTAAAAAACGCAGCATGCACATTAATTTTGCGTTTTTTTCCGCGGTTTAGGCTTCTCCCATGCTTTTAGAAACCGCTGCGGTAAAAAAAACGCATCAAAACCGCGCAAAAAAAGTGCAAAAACCGCCGCGGAAAAATAGGTGCGGTTTCTGGGAAGGGATTCAGGTTTTTGTGCAGAAATTTTCTGCAACGTGTGCACATACCCTAAGTCACCTGCTGGTTTATTATGAGACCGCGTAAACCATAGCAGGGTTCAGCAAAATAAACATGGCCTTTCTGGCATAACGGCACAATAAAAGATAAATCACAGCAAGTCCTTATATCTGACTTGCTGGCTCAGACCACCATATGTCTTCAGCTTCTCCTGTAGCCATGTCTGGAGACTCTCCTCTCCAAGCAAAGGACAGAGAAAAAAACACTGGCTGAACATTTAATTCCCCAGCCACACCTTTGAGGTGGAGATATGGTGAGTAGGCGTCAGCCATCTCTTACCTTCTCATCCAAAAAAAAGGTCCCTTATCATGGCTGGTTAATCCCTTCAGCAGATGGCATGCTGGAGACAAACTTCAGGGTTTTTAGTTCAGGGAAGAAAGCAATCTTCATGACACATACTGTATCTCCCCTCACATACAGTGCCAGTGACTTTGTCACACTCTCCTGCCCGTGACTTGTGTCTAGATGCCATCATCGGGGGGGTGCTTGAGTTTGAGATTGAAGCCAGGGCAAGGTTTTACCAGAATCAAAATGGTTCTTATATTCAGGTTGCCAAACTGACGTCATGCATGCACCACACGAGTCTTTCTCAAATGTGCAAATCAGGTGGCCTGCAGCCCTTTAAGCAGTTGTGCAGGTCAAGATTTCCAACTGGAGTTGAATTGAACTTTTTTTTTTAATACAAGGAATTTGTAGGAAGTGCGAGCCCATAACTCTGCCTGATGGCACTGTGACTTGTGAAAAGATTTTGGATGTATTTCTCCTTTTCCCCCTTAGATAAAGAAAAATAATATACATCCTGAATGATGTATGTCTGTTCTTGGAACAAAATAGACAAGTGGAATTCCTGAAATCAGATGTGACCTAGCCTAAAGTTGTCGTATCAATTATGTTGGTCTTTACTGGATAATGGAACAGTTTAGCACTGAAGTGCCCCTCTACATGCAGTTGTGTGTGTGTCAGAAACAGACCAATAAAAACAAACTGGATCCTTGCTTTCCCGATACAAGCCACAATGGTAGTGTTATACAGGAGTAATGTATTTTTACCAATTTTTTTATAGTTTAATTTTATATATTTTTTTGCATCTATATATACTTCCCCTTTAATAAAACTTCAAAATGTAGAGATCCCATCATGCTTTTGCATGGATACATAGCTCCATACAACACACAGAGGAGTTTTATGTGTGCTGAGCTTGTTTTTATTTAACTCTGGAGAGTTGTTACCATATATTCATTGTAAACTCTACAGTACATATTACATGGAATGGATATTGTTTGGAAAGTGATATTTCCTCTTGGCAAATGGTCTGCAGTTGGAGAAGACCAGACAATACGTGTGACTTGAAAGATGTGCTGATGACGAACCAAAATGGTAATGTTACCAATATCTTAAATCTATGGCGAGCATAATTCTGATTTTTCTTGATTTTTAAAAAATTACCATTTATTTTGCATTGCGGAAGGCACACTATTTTAGGGAAGCAATAAATATTGTCTTATAGTCTGGAGACACTTTCTGACCCATCATCTTCCTTACCGATCGCTGTTTTCTCTCCTCCTGAACTAGCTGATCAGTGCAAGCAGAAGAGGAAATGGAACAGGACCTGCACCTCACTAAAGCACAGATGCTACAGGTCATGATAAGTAGCAGGAATTTTCATATAGCTGAGATATGTGTGTGTGTGTGTGTGTATATAGCAGAGACTTGAGTGTGTATGTATCAGAGCTTAGTGTGTGTGTGTGTAGCAGAGCTGTCTATATGGGTAGGTATGTATGCACCAGGGATGTCTGTATGCATCAGAATTGAGTGTATGAGTTCTAAGCATGCAGTAGTTGTCACGAATGTGCCGCATCCTGCTGAGAACTTTGGGGTATCTGGGTTGAGAAGACCACAGTGGTTTAGATCACAGGTCCTCTTTGGAGTCCATTCGGCGTTTAAATTGAATGGAGCGGATTGATTTTCACTTGGTGTGGAAGTGGTTGAGAGTTCCTTTTTGATCCTGCTGGGACTCCATATGGTTCTAATCTCAGCTGCTGCAGTTTGCTGGCGCTCCCTTTTTTTATTTAAACTCATTTCGTGTTCTCTCCTATTCCGTTTATATATTTCCTATGCTGACCTCCCTGGAGAAGTTGGTCCAGTTTAAGCTGTGGCGTTCCAGTTGTTTGATTTCTCCCTGTTTGTCTCTCACTCTGTTTTTCCTTACCTTAGTAGTGAAACTACCATCTTGCAGCCCTAGTTATGGCTAACTCAGGGCCAGCCAGGGCTTAGGCACCTGATGTTTCACATGGGGAAAGGCCTGTCTAGGGACAATAGGGAGCATAGGGTTCAGTCTCAGGTGAGTGTTTAGGGGTGTCCCTTCTCCCCTTTCCTTATTGTCACTGCATCCTTTACCTTCCTTCCCTCGTTTGCGCCGAATGCTGGGCATTTTGCTCCGGCGTGACAGTAGTGATGTATTTATTTTTCATGCTAAAAATGCACATATTATGTATGTGCTGTAAAGCTATACGTGTTTAAAGGGAACCTGTCATTTCCTGTGAATAAAATGCTATTAACATGCAGGTATGGGGTTAATCTGCAGGTTAATAGTGTTCTGAACCTACATGATGCTGGAGGAAGAGATAAACTGTATTCCTCCCAGGAGCGTTTGGGCTTCAGTCATTGGGGTGGTGCCGGCGAGGGTTCAGTCACCGCTCTGTGTATAGAGAGCGATGGCTGTAAACGCGACCCGTGCTCTGACTGACAGCAGCTCAGCATTGGTCCTGCTGTCACTCAGTGCAGGGGGCGCTGTTACATCCGCTGCTCTATTCAATGAATGTTGACTGAATCCATGACACTCACCAGATTGCTGTGTAACCAAAGTCCTTTATTTTACCATCTTAGATGGGGACAGCGATTTATCGGGCAGGTGAACAGAGGCATGCGGGGAACAACGAAAGAAAGATGACTGCCGTTTCGAGCCAGAGACTCTTCCACAGATTGGACCCACTGAAGAGTCTCGGACTCGAAACAGCCGTTGACCACCTTCGTTCCCCGCATGCAATGAACAGCCATAGTGATTGTACTTAGGCTTTGTCTGATGGGACTACTACTCCCATCCAGCTATGTCTGCTGTCACATATAGCAGAGACAGCAGGAGCCGATGATGGGAGAAGTCTCTTCATCCTGCGCCTGTGTTTAATTGAAAAAAACCCCCAAAACATTTACATTATTACATATATATTCACATACAAAATACTTACTCACCGACCACCTAATCCCCGATGCCCGTGCCTTCTGCAAACAATCAAAATTAATAAACCAACATATACTCACCTTTCCGCCGTAGTCCATTTAATACCGAGAGTCCCATGTTGATCTCACCCGGCTGCCGGCGATACACTGACAGGAGGTAATCGCTCCCGCAGTGTATCACTGAGCCACCGTGAGAGTTCACCAGAGTTCACTAGCTGATAGCTGATCACCTCTAGTGCTCACTTACGGCACTGCTGCGTGAGAAAGTTCTCACACAGTGGTAGTGCCGTAAGTGAGAGCATCGAAGCTGATGAACTCTGGTGAACTCTCTCACGGCAGCTCACTGATACACTGCTGGTGCGATAACCTCCTGTCAGTGTATCGCCGAAGGCCAGGCAAAATCTCCCGATGTGACTGTTCTACACGTGAGATCTCCATGGGACACTCTGTATTAAGTGGAATATGTCGAAAAAGATAGTAGTATATGTTGGTTTACTGTTAGATTGTTTGCAGGAGACGAAGGCATAGGGGAATAGGCATTCAGTAAGTATGGTAAATTTAGATTCAATAAAGCAGTCTGTGTGATTATTTCAAATAAAGGACTTTATTCTGGGTGTCTGTGTTTTTATACAATCTCACTATGAGGTTACTAATGGATAGGTGTCTTATAGACGCCTTTCCATAACTAACCTGTGGGCTTGATGTCACCTAATAATACAAAGGTGACATCAACCCCACAAATATTACACCACTTGCCATCACAGCAGGGCAAGTGGGAAGAGCGAGGCTAAGTGCCATTTCTGGTGCTGCTGAGTGCTGATGTTTTTAACCTGGGGGGGTGCCAATATCCATGGACCCTTCCCAGGCTATTGATATCAGCCCACAGCTGTCTGCTTAGCCTTTGCTGTTTCGATTTTATAGGGGGACCCTATGTCAATTTTTTTCTGTGGTTCCCCTGTAAACTAGCCAGTAAAGGCTAAGCAAACAGCTGTGAGTTGATAGTAATAGCCTGGGAACCTTTAGGCTATGTGCACACGTTGCGGATTCCGCTGCGTTTTTTTCTGCGCGGAAACGCAGGTAAAGTGACCTGCGGTTTTCCTGCGTTTTGGTCTGCGGTTTTGCCCTGCGGTTTCACACCTCTACTATGGTAGAGGTATGAAACCGCTGTGGAAACCGCACAAACAATTGACATGCTGCGGTTTGTAAACCGCAGCAAAACCGCGCGGAAAAAAACGCACCGTCAGCACAGCGTTTTTGAAACCCCATAGGGTTTCATTGTACTGTACTTGGTCAGCGGAACTGCTGCGTTTCCGCAGCGGCAAAACCGCTGCGGAAACGCAGCAGAAACCGCACCGTGTGCACACAGCCTTATGGCTATTGGCTTCTTCCCAGAATATTAACATCAGCCCTCAGCCGTCGGCTTTCCCTCTGCTGGTTATGAAAATTATGCGGGAGCCCACGCAATTAATTTTTTTTTTTTTAAATAAACAGATATTGCGTTTCACGCAGATTTCTGACAGTTGCTGTTTTGTCACAACAAATGTAGGTTAATTATGTTAATGCTTCTACATAGGATGGTGACTGTGTGTGTGTGTCTTTATTTATCTCTTTATGTACCATT
Organism: Dendrobates tinctorius; assembly: GCF_039654945.1. Lineage (NCBI taxonomy): Eukaryota > Metazoa > Chordata > Amphibia > Anura > Dendrobatidae > Dendrobates > Dendrobates tinctorius. The sequence goes on along the minus strand of NW_027361671.1, from coordinate 62,688,559 downwards.
TTATTAATGAGGGTATCTGGCTGACACCAGTTCATTACTAAACCTCGGGCTTTGTATTACATATTTGTGTGTATAAACATAAATTTGAAGATGTTGAACAAGGAAATTACCGTATATACTCGAGTATAAGTCGATCCGAGTATAAGTCGACCCCCCTAATTTTGCCACAAAAAACTGGGAGAACTTATTGATTCGAGTATAAGTCTAGGGTGGGAAATGCTCCATAGATTATTCCCCCATATGGTGTCCCCATAAGAAGCTCCTTAGATTATGCCCCCCATATGCTGCCCCCATAAGAAGCTCCTTAGATTATGCCCCCATATGCTGCCCCCATAAGAAGCTCCTTAGATTATGCCCCCCATATGCTGCCCCTATAAGAAGCTCCATAGATGATTCCCCCATATGCTGCCCCCATGCTGCTGCTGCATGTAAAAATAAAAAAATGACATACTCACCTCTCCGTCGCTGGGTGTCAGATTCTCACCTGTCCTGCGTCCATGGCTGCTCCCCGCTATCTGCCACGTCATCGGTCAGTGACGTTCAGACTGCAGGGGGCGCGGCGCGCACTAACCACGTCACCGCGCCCTCTGCTGTCTGAAGTCACTGACCGATGACAGACAGCAGCTAGCAGCCATGGACGCAGGACAGGTGAGTATCGCTATACTTACTCGTCCTGACGCTGTGTCTTGAGCCCCCAGCTTCTCCGCGCTCTCTCTTCCTGCCTTGAGCGGTCACGTGGTACCGCTCATTAAAACTCATGAATATGCGCATATTCATGAGTTTTAATGAGCGGCACCACGTGACCGCTGAAGGCAGGAAGAGAGAGCACGGGGAGAAGCTGGGGGCTCAAGACACAGCGTCAGGACGGGTAAGTATGACCTGACACCCCCGCTCCCCCTCCCCCTCCGACCCCCCCGGTGTATATGACTCGAATATAAGACGAGAGGGGGACTTTCAGCCCAATTTTTTGGGCTGAAAATCTCGACTTATATTCGAGTATATACGGTACATCACAATTCTTTTTTTTAATAATATATCTTTATTTAGCTCTATGGATTTGCAAAAATGCATACAAAAACTATCAAAACACACATTTTTTTACACAGCATTTTTCCTGCCAAGAGGTGCAGAAACCTTGCAGATATTTCTGCAATCAAATACACAACCTGCACACATAGCCTAAAGTTTATTTATTCCTGGCAGCTGGGGTCTAACTGCAGGCTCTGAGCAGGTTCAGAACGCTATAAAACTACAGATTAACCCCATATCTGCAGGTTAATCTCGTTTTTTCATGTGACAGATTCCCTTTAATGCACATGATGCAGAGAATCCTACCTCTCTCTTCTACCTTAGTGTTAGGTTGAACAATAAGAAATGTTCACTAGTTGCCCGCTCCTGGCCCAATGGATATTGATCAGTGCGCACTAAAGAAATCGCACCAAAGACACAGTCGGATGTAACCTCTCTTTGATCAATCTATGGCACAGCTCCAAGAGGAAGAGAGAGAGCTTTATTAATCCAAACATAGGTTTATATATCCCCTGTAAGAGGGTTCGGTTAGCTCTAAAATGGGAGTGATCGGATGTATTCCATTGGTTAGTGGGTTGGGCAGTGAGCTAGTCCGTGGGCGGATCCATGAGGTCATCAGGCTGGGTTGGTCCATGAGGTCATCAGAGTGGGCGTCGTCGTGGGCAGATCCATGAGGTCAAATGACCATATAAAAAATACACAATGGCGCTCCTGGAACTAAAAAAATTGCAGTAGCTGCAAGTGAAAATGCAGGAACTGTGCAACACCTGCTAAATTGTTAAAACAATGTAACAAGTCTTAAAATTCACTGCGTCGTCAGGGTAGGCATCATCTTGTATACCACCACATGGTCCGCATGGTGTGTGGTGAAACAGGAAATGGCAGCCATCTTTAGTGTCACACTTTGATCTGAAAAAGCTCATGTAAGGTGAAATAATACACTTTATTTGGTAGTTCCTTTCAATCTCTTATGTCTTGAGGTTAATTAAGTATTTGATCTTAAGGCTCTCCTCAAGATTAGTGCATGACAATTAGTACTGTTCTCTCCTCCACTTTCACCATCGGGGAAGTTTTAATTAGTAGGAAATGTTTTGCCTACTTTCTGTCTAAACTTTGTTTTTGAAAAATACAATAATTGATATGCAGGAGCAGTAGAATGCGATTTTATCTGGGGAGGTAAACTTACTGCTGGAGAAAACTTTGATTCTGGCAGATTATGTGCAGAAAATTGAACAAAAAAAATTGTTTGAATCTGTTTATGAATTTGTTTTATTTTCTAAAAATGATCAAATTATAAAAATATCATCGTGTAGTCTGATAATTCTGGGATTGGTTGTAATAATGACACGTGTAAATTATACCATATTTTGTGGGTTTGTGACATCTGAGTTCTGGGGATGAGGCTGATGAATTAGAAACAATTAGGATTTCATTGTTGTGCAGTATAACACAGAGATTCCTCATACATTATGAGGGATGAAATATACGGTAACTCGTGAAAATAAAGAGCATTTTTTATTTTGCGCAAAATTCATGAGCCACGTGCACCAGTTTGAAGAATTTGCCTCAAATACCACAAGACACGAAAAGAAAAGTAACTGTAAAATATAAAAAGGAAAAGATAAATCGGGCTTTTGACACCAGTATTTAAAAGCCGCCATATGCACTGAGCCTTAATGGTAGACACCAGAACTTTATCATTTAACTATGGGATGGGAAGCAAAAGGATTTAGAGTTATGTCCTAAATAATTTGAAATTCCATTTTTTTTGCACAGTTTGGATCTAGTTATAATAAACAAATACAAACATGATAAGTATGCTGTAGCTAATGAAGATAATAAGAAAATAACTACGGTACTTGAATGCGGCAGGATTTAAAACTACAGTGGTGTTCTACAATCTATTATGTTACTCGGACAACCTCATTAATAATTTAATCTATCAGAACAACCCCTGATGATGTGTTATATTCAGACATATAGACATTACTGAAGGAATATGCCGACATGGGGGGCCAAGGGGTTGGAACTGCGGAGGTGGAACAGGTGAGTATTTTGTTTTTATCATGCTAACTTTGCTGCACATTTTTACTGATATCCTGTGAACCCTTTTAAATCATAAGAGTGAGAATTACCTTGTTTTCTTATAGAAAGGCAACGGTGATAACATTTTGTAGTCATATCTGTCAGGGAGATCTCTAGAATAATTATTCTAGAGTTTCTTGAATATTATAACCAAAAATCATATAGAGCTTCTATGACTTTACCTAGAAATGATAGAGGGCTCCGTTGGTTTTATCCAGCAAAATTTATGTACAAATCAATAGAAGGACCTTGGCTTTTATAAAGAATAAAACTGTCTACGAATTATGTAGGCAATGTATGGTTTTATGGAGCAATAGATATAAAATGCTGATACATCCCATTCGTTTTATAGGGTTTTCAGACAGCATTTCAGTCTAAGATAATAAAATATCCGGTAAATATATATTTCTATAAATTGTCTTCCTGATATTATTCAGCTGTCTGGATTTTGAGGCATGCCATACGAGCCTCCAGGTTGTTGACGGACTTGTTCTCATAGAGCCATCATTAGAAGAACGGTTGGAAATTCATTCATTTTTACTTTCAGATTGTCATAGCAGCGCCGGAGCCCCTGCATGGGTCCTCTTCCTCCCCACTGCAGGGATCCTGGCGTGTTAACTCACCTTTCCGCGCTCCCCCAGCGTCTGCTTCCTTCCAGGACATGCATAGGCATAACCTATTGGGAGATGCCTTAGCAACTTTAGTTAGTCAATATATATCCTGCTAGCTAGTTGTTAGGTCCCCATACCTATGCTCTCTGATCCTGTCTGCCCCACTTACCTGATCCTGTCTACCCTGTCTGCACCTGTTTAAGTCTGTGCTGCTGAATCCATACCCATATCTATCCTGACTGTGTCTGGTCCAGCTCCTGATCCGCCTGATCCTGCACCTGTGTACTTGCTGATAGACTGGCCAACTTCCTGCGGCACTTCAGAAACGCTCATCATGATGATTGGGTCAAGGTTTTACCATGGACAGAGTTCGCCTTTAACACCTAGCTTGACGCTTATTTAGTCTTTGCAGACAGGCCAGGATCTAGTATTCGGTATAGGTGTCATTTGGATGGACCGCTACCTCAAGAACGTACTGCCACTCTTCTAGCGTCATCTTAATTGCTAGCAACTTACAGTTGCCAATCGAGTAGTTGCGCTCTGGGACAGAAAAGGCCTTGGAGAAGAAACTGCAGGTCAGCATAGGGCCGTAAGGGACTTCTGGGTAAAAACTGCACCAGCCCTAGAAGACAAGGGGTCTACCTCCAGAAAGAACTGTTTGTTCAACTCTGGTTGATGTACTATTGGATTGGAGGAAAGGGACAGTTTCAGGGAGAGAAAAGTGTTCTCAGCCTCTGGAGTCCATACCTTCTGGATCGTCATCCTTATGGATCATGGTGAAGATGAGAGCGGTCCACAATGAGAAATGCGGAATGACGCCCGGAATCTAGATACGCTGTCTCAACGAACTGGGAAATTCAACAAATGACAGATACGGTCAGGATCAATTGCGGAGAGGAATTGCTCTCTCCCAGGGTGGCCTCTCCTAGCAGCCCTAGGCTTGGGAATTTTCTGGTTTCTTGTGACAAGAGCGAATGAGTTGACCAGTTTCTCCTCAATAGTAGCATAAACCTTGACTTTTCAACATGCTTAGATTCAAGAGATGCTGTGTACGCTGCAGGCTGAGGAGTAAACAGCCTTTTGAAGTACAAGGCTAGACAAAGCAGTTTTCTTTCACGCACCGTTACTTTGAAGCGCTCCTGAAACTGGAGGTAAATTCGCGTGGCCAAGAAAATTAGATTGTCAATTGTAGTAGGAATGTCCTGGCCTGCAAGCTTATCCTTGATCCTCCCGGACAATCCCTCCAAGAAGGCGGCTACCAGTGCCTCGTTGTTCCAGCCAAGTTCAGAAGCCAGCCTGCTTATTGGCCTACAGACTGTCCTGGTGTAGTCTGAGAAGGAATAAGGCAGCAGAAGTAACTTGGCCTGGTTGGTCAAATACCTTTGTGGAACACCTCCAGGAAAGTTTGCAGGCGCCATTTTTAGACAGATTTTTTTTCCTGATTTTATTTATACCAGCAAAAAACCCCAAACATTAAATGCACATTATACATGCGATCATGCTGCAATGCAGGCTCCACCGCCTGCCTACTGAAGGTGATTTTTTTTGCATAGGTCATGCTGATAATGAATCCCAGAGATTAGCATCTGTGTACTTTGTGTTCATTATATATTATTTAATGGCCTTTGGCTTTCTCTTCAGTAATAGCAAATTGATGGATGAATGATCTGTAGGAAGATCGATCTTGTGCAACCAAGATGGGTCCACCAGGGTCTTCTCTGCAGTTATCTTGATTTGTATTGAGCCATCTTGTTGCTAATCTTCCTCTTCGCCTTGTTCCTTTTATTCTTCCGACCATGATGTCCTTCTTCAGTGATTTCTCTCTTCGTATGATGTGTCCAAAGTAGGCAAGCCTTGATTCGAGTGACATGTCTGACATGTTCCAAAATTGATTTGTTTGTTCTTCCCGCCATCCATGGTATTGATAAGGCCTCTTTCACATTTCCGTTTTTGACCATCAGTCAAAATCCGCCAGGTTTTGAAAAAAACGGATCCGACATTTTTTTTTTTGCGGATCCGTTATTTTTCCCCATTGAGTAGCATTACTGGCGGATCTTGACGGATGGCCATCCATTGGATTCGTTTTTTTGCGGATCTGCCAAATTTTTTGCGTCCGCCGGCATGCCTGGACGGACCTTGCAACATTTTTTTTGTTGTTGGATCCGCATTTTCCAGTGCGCATGCCCGGAGAAAGGAAGTCAGGAAGAAAATTAACCCTGAAATCCTTTCTGGTGGATGACAAAAATTCTCTCTCTCTCACTCTCTCTCTCTCTCGGCCAGCGGTTCCTTTAAAATTCTTCATTCTGCGGATCCGTCAAAAAACGGATCCTGTGACATCCATTCACATCAGTTACGAACGGATCCGCTTTTCCGCCTTCTTGGCGGATTTTAACTGACACAAAAAACTGAAGAGTGAAAGAGGCCTAACATCCTTGGTGTGACAGGCTCCTTGTCATCATTTTTTTAACCTTATAAAGTTAACATAAAGTTTAATACGTATTCCATGTAACGATACACACAAACTGGAAGGCTTCAACGTTGTGTTGTTTGTTTCTCTGAGCCGAGGTCTGTTAACAAGTCAGGCGGCTGGCTGCCTGAAAGTTAAGCTTTTGTTTGTAAATGGTGTGTTGTGCCCAATCAAACCCTGTCAGAATTTGTTTGGTGCTTAGCAATTCATCAGAAAGCACAATTAATAGAGAAGGGAGAAGGCAACGTACGTGACACAACTGAAAAGAGGGAAAAGCAGGAAAACAATAGACTCCACGTTCCAATTGTAAATAAGGTGTCTGAGGAGCGGAGTGAAGAAGATGCGCGCTGACAGGAGAGCATACATTAGACAGATACCGTAGCCTCTCCATGGGTATTCGCCATGCTATAAGGCAGAGATGAAAGCATTTGGGCTTTTTCTTTGTGTTGCATAATTTATCACCATTGTGCTGCTCCAGTTCACGTACCTTTACCAGTCAGTTTGGGCTTTTTCTCGTCATTCTCATAGCATCTTCATTCAAGAAGCTGCTTGTACAGTGAAAATGTGAGACGCGAATACAACTTAAAGGCACTTGAAAGCCTCGCCTGAATCATTACTAGAGAAACACGTTCTTTCTCAGTGTCTGTCTGAATTTATATTGTAGTGGTACAGCATAATGTTTTTTTTCCATCTTGGTCCTCATGGAAATAAGCATTGTTGCTTGCAGTTGTCTGTCATCGTGTGAGTGACATTGGGTCTCTCTTTCTGGATCAAAGCTAGTATTGCGCGGCATGTATTTAGCACAACAGCTCTTCACTTAAAGGGGTTGTCAGGGACTGACCTATTAATGACTAGGAATATGTCGTCAATATGAGACTCCTGAGAAAACATCACCTGGCACCCTGCATTGATTAGCTTACATTTTCCGTGAGCTGATGTAAGCATTATACACAGCAGCTTTGTATAATGTTCTGTAGCGCTCCTGGGTACGGCACCTTATTTTCTGTTCTGAATGGGGACTAAACTGCTGTACTCGTCAGTGGCCAGTGTGTTGGAGCTGCTGTCTTCCGCCTTGTATATTGCTTACCTCCAGCCATTACCATAGCATATATCGCGGGGTGCCAGTGTCAGAGATGCCCTAGCCTCATATTAATGACCTAGCATATGAATAGGTCATCAATATTTAACCCCTTCACTACCAAGGGTGGTTTGCACGTTAACTCCCTTGCCAATTTTTACAATTCTGACCACTGTCCCTTTATGAGGTCATAACTCTGAAACGCTTCCATGGATCCTGGTGATTCTGACATTGTTTTCTCGTGACATATTGTACTTCATGTTAGTGGTAAAATTTCATTCAAATAACTTGCGTTTATTTGTGAAAAAAATGGAAATTTGGCGAAAATTTTGAAAATTTCGCAATTTTCCAACTTTGAATTTTTATGCCCTTAAATCACAGCAATACGGCACACAAAAAACTTACGGTAATAAATAACATTTCCCACATGTTTACTCTTCATCAGCACAATTTTGGAACCAAAATTTTTTTTTGTTAGGAAGTTATAAGGGTTAAAAATTGACCAGCGATTTCTCATTTTTGCAACACCATTTTATTTTTAGGGACCACATCACATTTGAAGCCACTTTGAGGGGTCTATATGATAGAAAATACCCAAAAGTGACACCATTCTAAAAACTGCACCCCTTAAGGTGCTTAAAACCACATTCAAGAAGTTTATTAACCCTTTAGGTGCGTCACAGGAATTTTTTGAATATTTAAAAAAAAAAAAAATGAACATTTAACTTTTTTTCACAAAAAAAAATATTTCAGGTTCAATTTTCTTTATTTTACCAAGGGTAACAGGAGAAATTGGACTGCAAAAGTTAATGTGCAATTTGTCCTGAGTACGCTGATACCTGATATGTGGGGGGAACCACTGTTTCGGCGCATGGGAGACCTCAGTAGGGAAGGAGCGCCGTTTGACTTTTTCAATGCAAAATTGGCTGGAATTCAGATCGGACGCCATGTCGCGTTTGGAGAGCCCCTGATGTACCTAAACAGTGGAAACCCCCCCCAAGTGACCCCATTTTGGAAACTAGACCCCCCAAGGAACTTATCTAGATATGTGGTGAGATTTTTGAACCCACAAGGGCTTCACCGAAGTTTATAACGTACAGCGGTACAATTAAAAAATTCATATTTTTTCCACAAAAATGATCTTTTCACCCCCAATTTTTATTTTTCCAAGGGTAACAGGACCCTAAAAGTTATTGTGCAATTTGTCCTGAGTACGCTGATACCCCATATGTGGGTGTAAATGACTATTTGGGCGCATAGCAGAGCTCGGAAGGGAAGCAGCGCCATTTGACGTTTTTGGCTGGAATTGAGATCGGACACCATGTTGCGATTGGAAAACTCCTGATGTACCAAAACAGTGGAAACCCCCCACAAATGACACCATTTTGGAATCTAGACCCCCTAAAGAACTTATCTATATGTGTGGTGAGCACTTTGAACCCCCAAGGGCTTCACAGAAGTTTATAACATAAAGCCGTACAATTAAAAAATCATATTTTTTCCACAAAAATGATCTTTTCACCCTCAATTCTTATTTTTCCAAGAGTAACAGGACCCTAAAAGATATTGTGCAATTTTTCCTGAGTGCGCTGATACCCCACATGTGGGGGTAAACCACTATATGGGCGCATGGCAGAGCTCGGAAGGGAAGCAGCACCATTTGACGTTTGGAAAGCCCCTGATGTACCAAAACAGTAGAAACCCCCCACAAATTACACCATTTTGGAAACTAGACCCCCCAAGGAAAATATCTAGATGTGTGGTGAGCACTTTGAACCCCCCAGTGCTTCACAGAAGTTTATAACGCCCGGGCGTGAAAAAAAAAAATCGTATTTTTTCCACAAACATCATCTTTTAGTCCCCATTTTTTTATTTTCCCAAGGGTAACAGGAGAAACTGGACCCCAAAAGTTGTTGTCCAATTTGTTCTGAGTACGCTGACACCCCATATGTGGGAGAAAACTACTGTATGGGGACACGTCGGGGCTCGGAAGGGAAGTAGTGACGTTTTGGAATGCAGACTTTGATGGAATGGTCTGCGGGTGTCATGTTGCCTTTGGAGAGCCCCTAATGTACCTAAACAGTGGAAACCCCCCACAAATGACCCCATTTTGGAAACTAGACCCCCTGAGGAACTTATCTAGATGTGTGGTGAGCACTTTGAACCCCCAAGGGCTTCACAGAAGTTTATAAGGCCCAGGCATGAAAATAAAAAAAATCAATTTTTCCGCAAAAATGATATTTTTGCCCCCAATTTTTTATTTTCCTAAGGGTAACAGGAGAAATTGGACCCCAAAAGTTGTTTTGTAATTTGTTCTGAGTAGGCTGATACCCTATATGTGGGGGTAAAACACTGTTTGGGCGCATGGCAGAGCTTGGAAGGGAAGGAGCACCATTTGACTTTTTCAACGCATAATTGGCTGGAATTGAGATCAGACGCCATGTTGCATTTGGAGAGCACCTGATGTGCCCAAACAGTGGAAACCCCCCAATTATAACTCCAACCCTAACCCCAACACACCCCTAACCCTAATCTGAGCCCTAGCCCTAACCCTAGCCCTAATGGGAAAATGGAAATAAATGCATTTTCTTTTAGTTTTATTATTTTTCCCTAACTAAGGGGGTGATAACGGGGGTTTGATTTACTATTTATGGCGGTTTTTATGTTTGGCGGCTGTCACACGCTAAAAGACTCTTTTTATTGTAAAAATAGTTTTTGCATCACCACATATTGAGAGCTTTAATTTTTCCGTATTTTGACCCACCGAGTCATGTGAGGTCTTATTTTTTGCGGGACGAGTTGACGTTTTCATTGGTACCATTTTCGGGCACGTGACATTTTTTGATCGCTTTTTATTCCGATTTTTGGGACGCAGAATGAACAAAAACCAGCGTTTCATGAATTTCTTTTGGGAGGTGCGTTTACACCGTTCCGCGTGCGGTAAAATTGATAAAGCGGTTTTATTCTTCGGGTCGGTACGGTTACAGCGATACCTCATTTAGGTCTTTTTTTATGTTTTGTCGGTTTTTTGCAATGAAAACAATTTTATATAAAAAATAATTATTTTTGCATCGCTTTATTCTGCGAGCTATAACTTTTTTATTTTTTTGCGGATGACGCTGTATGGCAGCTCGTTTTTTGCGGGACAAGATGACGTTTTCAGCGGTACCATGGATATTTACAGTGCCTACAAGTAGTATTCAACCCCCTGCAGATTTAGCAGGTTTGATAAGATGCAAATAAGTTAGAGCCTTCAAACTTCAAACAAGAGCAGGATTTATTAACAGATGCATAAATCTTAAAAAACAAAAAATTATGTGGCTCAGTTAAATTTTAATACATTTTAAACATAAAAGTGTGGGTCAATTATTATTCAACCCCTAGGTTTAATATTTTGTGGAATAACCCTTGTTTGTAATTACAGCTAATAATCGTCTTTTATAAGACCTGATTAGGCCGGCACAGGTCTCTGGAGATATCTTGGCCCACTCCTCCATGCAGATCTTCTCCAAGTTATCTAGGTTCTTTGGGTGTCTCATGTGGACTTTAATCTTGAGCTCCTTCCACAAGTTTTCAATTGGGTTAAGGTCAGGAGACTGACTAGGCCATTGCAACACCTTGATTTTTTCCCTCTCGAACCAGGCCTTGGTTTTCTTGGCTGTGTGCTTTGGGTCGTTGTCTTGTAGGAAGATGAAATGACGACCCATATTAAGATTCTTGATGGAGGAGCGGAGGTTCTTGGCCAAAATCTCCAGGTAGGCCGTGCTATGCATCTTCCCATGGATGCGGACCAGATGGCCAGGCCCCTTGGCTGAGAAACAGCCCCACAGCATGATGCTGCCACCACCATGCTTGCCTGTAGGGATGGTATTCTTGGGGTCGTATGCAGTGCCATCCAGTCTCCAAACGTCACGTGTGTGGTTGGCACAAAAGATCTCGATCTTGGTCTCATCAGACCAGAGAACCTTGAACCAGTCTGTCTCAGAGTCCTCCAAGTGATCATGAGCAAACTGTAGACGAGCCTTGACATGACGCTTTGAAAGTAAAGGTACCTTACGTGCTCGTCTGGAATGGAGACCATTGCGGTGGAGTACGTTACTTATGGTATTGACTGAAACCAATGTCCCCACTGCCATGAGATCTTCCCGGAGCTCCTTCCTTGTTGTCCTTGGGTTAGCCTTGACTCTTCGGACAAGCCTGGCCTCGGCACGGGAGGAAACTTTCAAAGGCTGTCCAGGCCGTGGAAGGCTAACAGTAGTTCCATAAGCCTTCCACTTCCGGATGATGCTCCCAACAGTGGAGACAGGTAGGCCCAACTCCTTGGAAAGGGTTTTGTACCCCTTGCCAGCCTTGTGACCCTCCACGATCTTGTCTCTGATGGCCTTGGAATGCTCCTTTGTCTTTCCCATGTTGACCATGTATGAGTGCTGTTCACAAGTTTGGGGAGGGTCTTAAATAGTCAGAAAAGGCTGGAAAAAGAGATAATTAATCCAAACATGTGAAGCTCATTGTTCTTTGTGCCTGAAATACTTCCTAATACTTTAGGGGAACCAAACAGAATTCTGGTGGTTTGAGGGGTTGAATAATAAATGACCCTCTGAATAAACTTTTCACAATTTAAAAAAAAATTAAACAAAGAAATAACATTCTTTTTTGCTGCAGTGCATTTCACACTTCCAGGCTGATCTACAGTCCAAATGTCACAATGCCAAGTTAATTCCGAATGTGTAAACCTGCTAAATCTGCAGGGGGTTGAATACTACTTGTAGGCACTGTATATGCGTCTTTTTTGATCGCGCGTTATTGCACTTTTTGTTCGGTGGTATGATAATAAATCATTATTTTTTGCTTCGTTTTTTATTTTTATTTTTTAAGAGGTTTGCTAAAGGGGTTAACTAATGGGACAGTTTTATAGGACGGGTCGCTACGGACGCGGCGATACCTAATATGTGTACTTTTATTGTTTTTTTTTTTATTTTGAAAAAATGGATTTATTGGGGAATATATATTTTTTTTTACTAATTTATTTAGCGATTTTTTTAAAATTATTTTTAACACTTTTTTTTTTTTTTTACTTTATTACCTTGTCCCAGGTGGGACATCACTGTCCTGTGACAGATCGCTGATCTGTCACATCACAGATCACTGTGACAGATCAGCAATCTGTCACAGGCAGTTCTGAAGACTTCCTCATGCCTGCGCTTTGCAGGCAGTGAGGAAGTCAGCTCCCTACAGGCCCCCGAAGGCCCCCGTCGCCATCTTGGATCCGGGGGCCTGTAGGGAAAGAGACCCCCGCAGCAGCGCTGCACATTGCGCTGCCGTGGGGGGGCTCAGGGAAGCAGGGAGGGAGCCCCCTCCCTGCCGATGCTTCCCTTTAACCCCCGGTACACCGCGATCGCGTTTGATCGCGGTTTACAAGGGGTTAACGTGTCGGGGGCGGTCCGTGACCGCCCCTGACACATTGTGCCGGGTGTCAGCTGTGATAATCAGCTGACACCCGGCCGCGATCAGCGGCGCTCCCCACGTGGGCGCCGCTGATCGCTGGGACGTAATATTCCGTCCATGGTAGTTAGGTCCAGGGTCACATGGACGGAATATTACGTCCATTGTAGGTAAGGGGTTAAAGGGGTATTTCCATCTCCAAGATCCTATCCTAATATGTAGTAGGTGTAATAATAATAATAATAGCAAATACATCCAATTAGAAATGTAATATAGTTTTTCTGATTTTCCATGTTTCTTCCCTCACGTGCAGGCATTGCAGGACCTTAGGTATCCATGGTTACGACCACTAGCAACTAGCCAACTGTTACTATATCAGTGGTCATAACCATGGATACCTAAGATCCTGCAATGCTTGCACATAAGGAAAGAGACATAGCGAATTAGATAAACTATACTACAGTTCTAATTGGAGGTATTTGCTAGTATTATTATACCTACTACATGTTGAGATAGGATCTTGGAGATGGGAATATCCCTTTAAACCCTTTGACTTTTACTAGGAGCAATTGCTTTCCCCTGACATACTGTCCGTAGTTGCCCTATTCTCCTACCACTCCAAAAGTTCTTAGATTTCTACTGTATATAAACTGATCCTAGAGGAGTGTTATTATCTGTACAGTTCTGTGGAATATGTTGGTGCTACGTAACAAATGCTTAGTGTAGCCTTGTGCTATGCTGGGTGAATGTCTATCTCTCAAAAAGAGGATATCAAATGGCGGTAGTTGATTTCTTACACATAAGCTGTGGGCAAAAGCTATATTCATGGATAGGTGTGGGGTCAGCCCTCTTATTATTTGTAGAATCACGACAGGGTAAGGTCAGAACCCCATCCAGGCAAATAACCAATAAAGAGAGCACAGATACATTCCACAAAACAAGTCAGAAGTTCACCGGAAGACCAGAACAAAGTATAGATGGATCAATGGCAAATCTCGTTGCATAGACACCTATAGCGAGATGGAAAAATGTGAGCAATGACTTAGTAGTCTGCAGTCATTCTGTTAGGGAGAATGCTGGGCACGTTTGAGTTGATATTCTGCAGATTAGAATATATTGAAATATAAACTTACCCTTATGTTTTTTTCTTTTCTGTATGTTTTTATTTTTGCTCCAAGTCTTTTTCTTTATTTTGAAGAAATATAAGATTAGGTTATGTATTGATTCGATACCACAACTTGACCATTTAATGGTAGGACATCATACAAACGCCCTAATAATGCCAAACTGGAAGCGTAACCACTAAATAACATACTAAAATTTCCTGCAAAGCACAAACAAAATCCTGCTCTCCATTATAAATTTTAGCCATTAAATTAACACCCACATACATACATGATGCATCAGCACCCTGCCATCAATGAATACATGAACTCCACTATTGTAGTAAAAATGCAAAAGTCACCCAACCACGTCATGGTGTACCTAAATATGGAATGTCCCTATCACTAATGTCCTATATCTACATGTGCAAACAAGGTCTCATCTGAACTGGGGAAATCAAAGGGGACCAGGCGCAGCTCACAATTAAAAGCTTGTGTGGGAAAATGGGTGGATAAGGGTGCTGAGCCCTGGAGGGTCCACTCCCCCCCCCAATATTTACTACAAAAAAGGAAAAAAATAGGACGCACAGTCCTTTATTACTACAATTAGACTGTGTGCACACGTTGCATTTCTTTTTGCGTTTTTGCAGCGCGAAAACGCATCCCAAGCAATGCTGTGCTAATGCTGCGGATTTTTCCGCTGTGGAATCGCATAGCGGAAAAATTAGCAGCATGCTCATTCTTTTTGCGGAATCGCGTCGATTCCGCACCCATAGGATTGCATTGAAACGCTCACTTTACGCATGTGGCTATGCCCACCATGCGTAAAGTGAGCGCTCAGTCTGCGGATGGTACCCAGGGTCTGGAGGAGAGGAGACCATAATCCTGTAAAAAATAGAATGAAAAAAAAAAATAGAGATATACTCGCCCTCTGACGGCCCCCAAACTCCTTCCTGCCTCTCACCACGCTCCCGGCATCTTCCAGTCCCAGTAATGCTTTGCACAAATGACCGCTGATGACGTCGCACTCTGACTCAGGTCACTCGCGCAAAGCATTACTGGGACTGGAAGTTGCCGGGAGCGCCGCAGAGCAGATCGGGGGCCGTCGGAAGGTGAGAATAACGATATACATTTTTTTTATTATTAGTTTTCACATTCTATCTTTTCCTATTGATGCTGTATAGGTAACATCAATAGTAAAAAGTTGGTCACACTTGTCAAGCAGTATGCTTGACAAGTGTGACCAACCTGTCAATCACATTTCCAAGCGATGCTTGAAATTGCTTGGAATGCGCCTATTGTACTACACTAGTTGTTTCTAGATCCTGTTTCTACTCATCAAACCCTTGCTCTGATACCCCCCACACGGAAGGAGCCGGGATTCACCTCAACTATAGGTAAGCTCATCTGTCACATCCCTCCTACACTAGTTCCACCTTGGATACTCCTGTATGTACAGTCTAGCATATTTATGCATGCATCATGTATTCCTATCTTTAGGTTGTAGCCTCTGTCAAGGTAGTTTCTGACGGAATACCATTTTCCAGCTGCTTAAGAAAGCGACTCACCATATAGAGGAGTAATATCTCTAATATCTCTTATACAGAGACATACTGTATGTCAGAGCTTTCCATCACAGTGTTCCCCGAGCCTCAATGGTCACTCCTTCTATCTCAGTTACTCATGCATACAAGTTATCTACGTGGTACCTAGGCAGTTTGTTGATCCAGTTGCTAAAAGGTCTGCGGCTTTATTAATGTCATAGTAGAAAGGTCAGATGTCTGCAACCAAATATGAAGTTTCGGTGACTCCTGGTACAGATCCAAGATGCAAGTCACATTCCATCGTATACAATTAATGTAATTGGAATACAGTTTGTGGAATTGCATAGCAGTCAATAAGTATAAAAATCAAATAATGTGATTATAAAGAAGAAAATGTCATTTTATAATAGTGATTCTTTTTGGTTCATTTTTTTCAATTCCTTGATTGCACCTTAGAATTGTGAATAAAAACCTGGCTAATCTCATCCTGACAACATCTATGATCTTGTATGTCTGTGTACATGTAAATCTATGTACTCTTTTAGAAGTAAACTGATAAATACATATTATTTTACATTATAAAAGTATGTAACTCTTACAGAAGTGCTTGCTTTATTGACTTGTAGAAGGGAGGACCGGGATGCTACGGCTGCTGAAGCGTCTGGTTCGGAACTACTGGGGTCGAACCTCCTGCTGTTCCTGGGGAGAACGAGATTGCAGCCGGAGCAAGCCAGTAACCAGGGAGAAGGGGGCATGGCCAGTCAGTGTGAGGAAAAATGGGTTGCGAGGCAACTGAAGCCGTCTTCCTGCCAGAACGCCGATGAGGTGCAGACCACAACCGCTGTGAGGGGAGCAACATGCCGCGCATGAAGAGAAAGTTCGGCATAGTGCGGGACTCACAGAAACCAGCGTGTGCGCAGGGGAGTGTTGCATCGACGGAGCATCACAGTACAAACAGGTGTCAGCTGATATCCAAAGCATTACAGCGCAGCCCTTCAGGTCACTACGGCTGCTCAAGGAGACCCACGCCGAGAGGAATCTTGTGGGGTGCTCTACTCTCTTACTCCACAAATATATGGCCTAGGGGCTCAGCGGGCAAAACAGGAGACCGCCCGCTGCCACCAGAAGAAGGACCATGTGCTAGGCAAGGATGCCAGCAGACATTACACTGAACACCACCGGCACTCTGCTACCCACGGGGCCTTCAGAGAGTGGCAGGCTGTGGAGTCACGATAAGTGAAACCGTTAACAAGAGACTGTTTATTAACCAACTTTTATTTAGTTTTACTTTTGTACTCTTTGTTTACCCTGCTGTCTCCCTGTGAGGAGTTTTCTCACTGATAAATAATTCAATATAGTTGATCCCTGCTCTGCAGCATTTGTGTTACTGCATCCCAGCACCTGCTTATTACATTTGGTGTATTCGGCAGGATGCAGTCCGGTGATACAAATCCTGCAGACCAGTCTACTATGGGTATCCACAGGTCCAGTTTGCCATTAGGGGCAATGCTCAGTAATATTCCTAAGTTCCAAAAATATAAGTTCTGCGAGCCCTACAGTGTGGGCCAAAGTGAATGGGCAAGCTTTTAACTGCTTGATTGACACTGGGTCACAAGAGACTACTCTGCCTGAAGCCTACTTTAGACAACACTTTCCGGAAATCTCGCGGCCAGAGTTGGGACTGGTAATAAAACTAACAGCGGCCAATCAGTTGCCTATTGCGGTCGCAGGATTGGTCTGGATGGAGATTAAAGTATGCAGGAAAGATGTAGGCCGCAAGGGGATCGTGTTGGTCACAGGAGATGCCGGTCGTGGACCCGTAATGACTCTGGGGATGAACGTGCTGAAGTAGATGGGACAACTACTGATTAGTGAGCCGCAGGGACCTTTCGTGAACCAATGGAGCCCATGAACCCCTCAACGGAAGGTGTTTCAGAAGCTAATCCAAGCAGCTCAAGCCCAGAAAATGTCGGAAGACTGAAGAGTCTAGGGAAAGGTGATGGTGCTGGCGGTTGCAAAGATTACTTTGCCACCCAGCCAGACAGTGCTCATGTTGCCAGTGTGAGGTGCAGATCAAGCCAGCAGCGATGGACCAAGTATCTCTTGGATTGCTCGTCGCTCGAACACTAGCCACAGTTCAAGACAGCAACGTTGTCGATAAGTGAAACCGTTAGCAAGAGACTGGTTAACCAACTTTTGTTTAGTTTTACCTTTGTACTGTTTTTTTACCCTGCTGTCTCCCTGTGAGGACTTTTCCCACTGTTAATTAAATATAGTTGATCCCTGCTCTGCAGCATTTGTGTTACTGCATCCCAGCACCTGCTTATTACAGACGCCTACAGAGCCGATGGTCCAGGATACTTTTAAATGCCTTCTCTTTACTATTCTGGAGAGCAAAGTCTGCTGTACTTTCCTATATTGTGTCCCTACAAACGTGTATATTATGCATTATATTGTGTCATGACTCCTGTGTAGTGCACAGATTGTAGGGCCATATTGTTTGCAAATAGGACTGTCATAACCTACACTAGTTATAGTGCTTCACAGTGCACAAATCAGAAGCTTCAGTCAAACTAGTAAGTCCAAGCTTTAAGTAGAACGGAAAACTGGCCAAATAGTATTGTCATACGTATGTAAATGGCAATGCTTCTATACCCTACCCAACTATGCTCAAATACTTGGGACTGCCCAATTGACTACTACTGCTCTACTCACTCAAATAGGATTGGTTTTAATTTTTAAGACGTTTCACTGTCTAGACATCCAGGGTCATCAGTTTACTTTTCATAATAAATCAAATTGATCTCTATACACAAGTGTGTGTAAAACACAAGTTCAATAATGGACAGATTGTAGTATTGTGTTAGTATTTGTTCAATCAACAACAAATATTTTTCACATAAGACCTTGATTTGATTTAAACTTTCAATTCCCTATTCTTTAAAGGGAATCTGTCAGTAGGATCATCCCTCCCAAGCCGTCTATATGGGCAACTAGGTCATAGGAAGTTGGATAAATTGACACCTTAATATCAGGGATCTGATATGTTATTCCAGAGATATCCTTGCTTTTTTCTCAATATGTAAATCAGCTGCTAAGATGGGCAAGACACATCTGCCTGAGAATATGCCTCCTGAGCTTATTTTAAATATAATGTAGTGTTACCAGTGCGAGACATGTAGATCAGGAAAGTAGACTGTCAATCATTACATGTCTCACACTGGTAATGCCCACTTTCATATAAAGTAAGCAGATTCTTTGGGAGGTCTATGACCGGTCACTAGATCTTAACAGCTCATTTACATATTGAGAAAACTGGATTTCTCTGGAATAAGGCTAGTTTCACACTAGCATTTTTCTGCGCTGCGTTTGGTGCGCACAGATCAAACGCGTGACAAAAGCGCATACAAACGCTTGTAAACGCAGCGTTTTTTTGACGCATTATCGTGCGCGGTAAGGCAAAAAAACACAGCGTTTGTATGTGTTTTCAAGCGTTTTCCATGCGTATGCGTTTTTTATGCGCATGGTATCATAATCGCAGGAGGAAAATTCTTTCATCAGACACCACCAATGCAATGGGACAGCAGTGGGCTTGTGTTATGGAAATTCTTTATATAGACCCAGTTTACAACTGAATTCTTCACATTTCCTTGGATTTTCTCTTGACAACATGGATCTGCTCTGGAAGACTTTTTACTTCAACGTGGATCTGGACATCAGGATGGCTCAGGCTTATGCAGTTGCTTGCCATCAACAAAGGGAGAGAGAGAGACAACGAAGACGGCAGCGGCGGCGTTTGTGGATACATCCGATTGTTGAACTCCGGGAGAGCCGTGGAGCGTACCACACCCTCTACAGCGAGCTCCAGGCAAACACGGATAAATTTACTGATTACAGACGGATGTCCCAACAAAGCTTCATGTATTTGCTAGGTCGTGTCCAAGATGCCATCCGGAGACAGGACACACAGCTCCGTCGTGCAATTCCTCCTGAGGAACGGCTCCTGGTCACCTTACGGTACGTAGTATTTAAAAAACAATGCCTGTCTAATTTTATTTGTTCTCTCAGATGTACTATGAATTATTGTTCTTCCATGTACTTAACCAAAGGCTGCAGCATTATTTTTATGCCATATAGTAAAGAAAAGGCTGCATATTTATGTTTATGCCTTTTTTTTTGTTTCTAATTTTTTTTTGGTGTTGTAAAAATTCCAGATACACAAATATTAATTTTTGTTGTTTCTCTGTTTCCCAGATTCCTGGCTACTGGAGAGACCCTCTCATCACTGCACTTCCAGTACCGTCTTGGAATCTCCACCTTGTCGGGAATAGTTGCGGACACCTGCCGGGCTTTGTGGGACGTTCTCTGTCCTGAATTTCTGCTCCTCCCCACCGTGGAAAAGTGGATTGAAAATGCAGAAAGATTCTGGACAGTCTGCAATTTCCCCAACTGTTTGGGTGCGGTGGATGGGAAACACATCCGGATTATAAAACCAAAAAGAACTGGATCAGAGTACTATAATTACAAAAAGTACTTCTCTATAGTACTCATGGCCATTTCTGATGCAGACTTTAAGTTTGTTGCAGTGGACATTGGTGCATTTGGGCGTGGGAATGACTCCCAGGCTTTTAAGAACTCGGACATGGGCTGGAGGTTGTATGGCAACCACTTCAGTTTCCCCATGCCACGTCCTCTTCCCAACAATGAAGGTCCACCACAGCCCTTTGTAATGGTTGGGGATGAGGCAATCCTGATGTGCCAAAACCTCCTCAAACCCTACTCCAGCCGGGACTTGGACCACAACAAAAGAATTTTTAATTACAGGCTGTCCAGGGCAAGAAGAACTGTAGAGTGTGCCTGTGGTATACTGGTGGCGCATTTTAACCACAGCCATTAATCTAAAACGAAACAGTGGATGAGGTGGTGAAGGCGTGTGTGGTTCTACACAATTTTGTTATGGTTAGAGAGCACCCGAACTTTAAATTCTGTCAAGGGGTTAGGAGCGGCATCATCAAGTTCAATCAGCAGCCTCTCAGGTCATCCGTTGAAGTTGGCCAAATGAGGGACCAATTTGCGGCCTACTTCAACTCAGATCTAGGATGGGTGGCCTGGCAAGACCAAATGGTGTACCAAAGTTTACTTTTGTGTGTATGTTAATAAAAAAAAATTGTTGATACCTGTACCGAGTGCACTCTGTCTTTTTACACTTCAATATAATAATCAACTGGCCAGATGTACGATTTAATTCATGATGCTGTGTTTTGTGCATCCTTCATTTAATAGTAGTCAAGACCAGGTGACTATACATGCACACAACTTGTATGATCTTTATTTTCTTTACACTTTGAGTTCGGTGTGATGCGACGGTGGAGATAATACCACTAATATTTGTGTCACCTGTCATGATGTTACAATTATTCATTTTGGAATGCAGGAGCATCCATAACTATGATACCTAAAAACACTGTGACTATCCATATTAGTTGTATTAGCATCACTGTGGCCAGTTTAGAACTCAAAACTGTAGACATAATAAAGTTGATACAACTTCTACAATACCCAGGCATGGTGTCATGCTGAAGTGAGGACGGCAAAACTAATGCATCCTCACTTCAGACGCTTATCATACATTGTCAGGAGAATACATATAAGAGGTTACCTGCAGCAGCGCTACAGTCTGAGTTATATATATGCAGACTGAAGCGATGCTGCTGGTTACATTTCATGTGTATTCACCTGCCCAGGTGTGATCGTTATGATACAAGGCCAGGGTATTGTAGAATTGGCGGGTATTTTCAACATCATCTATTCAGTTTATCCACACACACTGAATAGAGGATGAGTTTAATTACAAGGTCTAGCTATAATAACCTTGGATTGTATCCAAAAAAGTTAAATGATACAAACCAAGGTGACAATAAATAGGCCTTGCACTGAACACCATCCTCTATTCAGTCTGTGTTTTATTACCTGACCGAAGAGACTGATGTGGAAAATACAAGTCATCTAGTTTTCTTGTTTTGACTACACATATCTCCAAGATTGACACGTGTAAAAACGTGTCATTAATGGAGCTATGTGTTGACAAAAAAAAGAAAAATGTACGGCGCAGTGTGTGTTGGCGGCGAGAGACACATTAAACCAAACTTTTTTTGAACCAGAAAAATTGCACATTTATTTTGTAAAACTAAAAAAAAGTTTTTTATTTTATTTTGAAGGATGTTTGGGGGAAGAGTGTGATACTTTGGGGGTGTGGAGAGATGAAGAATGGCTGGAAATTGAGGAAGGGGTTGTAGCTGAAGGAGCTACTAAAGGACTAGGGGAAGGGAGATCAGGCATGGAACTGGAGGCTGGTTGAGAAACGTTGGAAGGAGAGGGGGGACTGACTAACAAAGTCTTTTGTTTCTTCTTCTTTGGGGCAGGAGTCACCTGCCTGTACCGACTACCACCTTGTTACCGCCTTACAGTTGTTGACCGCCTCAAGATGTTGGACCGTGTCTGTGAAGAATAAAATATGGAATGTGGGTCTCCCCTGGGCTGCTCGGTGGAGGCGCTGGCGGTGCTCCTTGCAGGAGAACTTGTGGTGTCGGTGCTAATTGAAGGTGAAGTGTGCGCGGTGCTTCTGGTGGGAGAATAGGTGGCGGTGCTCCTATCAGGCGAAGCGGTAGCGGTGCTCCTCTGAAGAGTGGTGGTGGCGGTGCTACGATGAGGAGAAGAGGTGGCGATGCTCCTCTGATGAGTGGTGGAGGTGCTCCTGAAAATGAGGAGTTATTGCTGTGCTGCCATGCTGATGAAGCGAAGTGGCGGTGCTCCGTTCCGGAGATGATTTAGTCTCTGTGGTCCGAACAGGAGAAGATGTGGCGGTGGCCCAAGCAGATTTTGCGCTGGAGGTGTGCCACGATGTGGAAATGGTGGCAGTACTGGTGCTCCAGACAGGAGCAGCGCTTGACATGGTGGTGGCGGGGGTGGAGTGTCCAGCAGCACTCGGCATTGGTGTGTTGTAGAGGTGTCCGGCTTGGCTAGGAATGCAGGTGGCCGTGCTGTGGTATGCAGCAGAAGTCGGTACTGTGGTGAAGCAAGTCAGTGGTGGCACAGGTGGGAATGACACCACTGACTGCTGCACGTACTGATTCTGCTGCATAGCCTAAATAAATGGTGCGCTGGTCTATTGAGGTCGGCCTCCAGCCGTTCAAAGCGCTGGTCGGATGAGTGGAAGCGGTGTTCCATGTGGTTAAAACCACATTCCATTAGTGAAAATCCACTTTCTACTCTTTCGGCCTGCGTCCTGAGGCTGGCATGAAAGGCTTCGCTCAAGTGCATTAATCCGGGCATGACATTCCTGTCCAAGGCCCTCTGCCGCTGGCGGGTAGTGCCTGCATAACCAGTGGCAGAGACCTGGGACAGAGGAGCACCTGATTGACCAGCTTCCTGGTCACCAGCTGTCTGTGTTGCTGACCTGCAACTTGCTTCCTGGCTGTCGGATGGCTGGGACGGGTCCGAGGTCGATCGATGAAGAACTGCTCCAGGGACAGGTTGCAGGGTGCTGCTCCAGGTGCTGTGGAAACTAAAGTTAAAAATTAGTATCATGCATTTATACGAAGGATCATCTGTGGAAGATAAAATCACCGATTATGTTCAATGAAAACACACAAAAAAAAGGAAATTATACTTAAGCTCCGGTGGCAAGGACTGGTCGTAGGAATTCCAAAGCACGATGATATCGGTACTTGGTTCTGCTCCTTGCCGATGAGCCACTGCGAACCTTTCCCTCAGCATGAACATCAGTGTTGAAGCGGTCCTTCATCGAGCGCCAACGTGTGCGGACTTTGTTCACTGTTGAAAAAATAATAAAATAAACATACAATGCACAGCTGGCAACATCTTGTATAATCACGGACACCTGATTTCCCTTGTCAAACAGTCAATGCGGTATCAAAAAAAATAATACGCAATGCCTTAACTGCTGAACCTGAGGACACTTGTTTGTTTACTGCAAGAATATATCTTTCAGTAAACACACAAGTATCATCAGAGGCAAGAGATAAAGCATAAACAATAGAACATTACAATTTACAATGCATTGACTGTGGAACCTGAGGACACTTGTGTGTTGACTGCAAGAATATATCTTGCAGTAAACACACAAGTATCAGGTGCAAGAGATAAAGCATGAACAATACAACATTACAATTCACAATGCATTGACTGTTGAACCTGAGGACACTTGTGTGTTCACTGCAAGAATATATCTTGCAGTAAACACACAAGTATCAGGTGCAAGAGATAAAGCATGAACAATACAACATTACAATTCACAATGCATTGACTGTTGAACCTGAGGACACTTGTGTGTTCACTGCAAGAATATTGCAGGAAACACACAAGTATCATCAGGTGCAAGAGATAAAGCATGAAGAATACAGCATTAAAAATCACAATGCAAAGACTGTTGAACCTGAGGACACTTGTGTGTTCACTGCAAGAATATATCTTGCAGGAAACACACATGTATCATCAGGTGCAAGAGATAAAGCATGAAGAATACAGCATTAAAAATCACAATGCCTTGACTGCTGAACCTGAGGACACTTGTGTGTTCACTGCAAGAATATATCTTGCAGTAAACACACAAGTATCATCAGGTGCAAGAGATAAAGCATGAACAATACAACATTACAATTCACAATGCATTGACTGTTGAACCTGAGGACACTTGTGTGTTCACTGCAAGAATATATCTTGCAGTAAACACACAAGTATCATCAGAGGCAAGAGATAAAGCATGAACAATAGAACATTACAATTTACAATGCATTGACTGTTGAACCTGAGGACACTTGTGTGTTGACTGCAAGAATATATCTTGCAGTAAACACAAGTATCATCAGGTGCAAGAGATAAAGCATGAATAATACAACATTACAATTCACAATGCATTCAATCTTGTTCCTGAGGACACTGTTATGGTCCCTGATAGAATGAATCTATCTATCAGGAAGCAAAACAGTATCCTCAGGACAAAGACTCAATGCGGCATCACACAACAGTGAAATACTTACTAAACGCCTTCTTTAAAGTTGCAGAGGCGCTGTCCCAGCCCTCCATCAACGCAGCGGCCACTTCATTCCAGAGCTGCCGGGTCACCACAATGTCCTTGTACTGCTGGTCACAGCTGTCCCACAACGGGACACTCTCCTGGACAAGGATGATTAGTTGCTCATTATCAATGTACAGGTCTTCATCCCGTTGTGGAACCTAGAAAAGAAATACAATTAGAATCGTGGAAATTGTGGAGAATGGTATAGAGAGAAAAAAAAAATAGAACATGAAAAACCGGACATAAAAACAGGAATAGAAAACAGATTTTAAAATAAAAGATAACTTTAAATAATGGATACTTACATTGCGTCTCCTCCCCGCCGGGCCTTGTGTACGCTTCTCCGGCTGGTCCTGGTCACTTGGCTGGTCCGATGCTGAGGTCTGTAAAAAAGAACAGAAATATTTACCCATTTCTAGAGGCCGGTATACTTACACAAAGGCAGCAAAATACTCACCTCACGCTCTGCTTCTTCCATTTCTTCCCTGGAAGGGACTGTATTGGGATCCAGAAGACATGCTGGAAAAAAAAACAACAAAAAAACATTAGTACATAATATATTTTAAAGGACAGGCTCACATAAATTGATTTCAGAATACTCACATTATAGCTGCTGTGTTCTCCAAAGTAGTGGATTGTCTCTGGCTGGGTTGGTGTTGTCTTGTTTTCTTTGTCTTGCAGTCTGTCTGGAGAGTAATGATCTGGCACTACAGACCCCTTGTTTTATATACCCTCCGCCAAAACAATGTTGCTTGTTTAGGGGGTGTATTAAACAAGTGTCTAGACATTGTTTACTCTGAAATCGCCCGCGCTCACAAAGCGCTGACATGTGCATTTCACAGCGCACGTCAGCAACGCCATAGACTGTAATACTATTTTTTTGCCCATTGCGTGTGCTGATGCACGCATGTGATTTTTTAACGACGTTGGGCGGAGCAAAAAATGCGGCATGTAGCGTTCATCGCGTCTGGTCGCACACCTGGAAAATGCGCAGCGCACGCAAACGCTGAGGCCCGCGTGCAATCGCTGGACACTGCGCCTGCCATTTTAAAGATAGGGGACAATTGCACGTGCGAACGATGGCGCACAATGCACTATGCGATAAAACGCAAGTGTGAAACCAGCCTAAGGCCTGTTTCACACATCAGTTTTCACAATCAATCAAGATCCGCTGTTTTGTCAAAAAAACACGGATCCGCCAATTTTCCTTGCGGATCCATTTTTTTCCACATTGACTTTCATTATCGGCGGATTTTGACTGATGACTGTCCTTTGCATCCGTATTTCTGCGGATCCGCCAAAATTTTGGCGTCCGCAGAGATCACCGAACGGACCATGCAACGTTTTTTTGCAGTCCGGATCCGCATTTTTACCTTTTAACCCTGAATCTAGTGTCGCTGCTGGTTGAAAATTCTCTCTCTCTCTCTCTCTCTCCTTACCAGCCATCTCCAGCCTCATCATTGCGCAGTCTCCAGCCTCATCATCGCGCAGTCTCCAGCCTCATCATCACGCGGTCTCCAGCCTCATCATCGCGCGATCTCCAGCCTCATCATCGCGCGGTCTCCAGCCTCATCATCGCGCGGTCTCCAGCCTCATCATCGCGCGGTCTCCAGCCTCATCATCGCGCGATCTCCAGCCTCATCATCGCGCGGTCTCCAGCCTCATCATCGCGCGGTCTCCAGCCTCATCATCGCGCGGTCTCCAGCCTCATCATCGCGCGATCTCCAGCCTCATCATCGCGCGAGATGACCGGTATTATTATTTTTTTCCTGCCGCGGTTCCTTTAAATTTTTACCATCGGTGGATCCGTACATCCGCCGGTCCGCTGTCCCCCGTTTCTGTCAGTCTGCCTGCGGATCCGTTTTCCGCTATTTTGGCGGATTTAGACTGACAGAAACAACTGAAGTGTGAAACAGGCCTAAGACATTGGATTGCAAATATTAAGGCTGACGTTGTGAACATCAGTTTTCATGAAAGCACTTTTGGTATAAGACGCACGCCTATTAATGAGTGGATGCATTTTACTCCTGCCGTTCGTCTCTCACAGAAACGTTACTCTAGTCAGGGACATGAGTACACTTCTGGTGTAATTTATGCCACTGAAGTGGTGTAAATTTTCATGACTTTGTAGGGTAGGATTTATCAATGCTGCATCCCATCCAAACTTTTCCCACTTTGGCGGAGCTAGTAGAAACTGACCTAAAAATGCTAAAAGTTGCCAAAGTTTTGCGTGATTTTAAGGTGTTTTATGCCAGAAAACTGGTGAAAACACATTGCGGATTCATAGCCTAGGTACGGTACTTCTTCGGTACGGTATTTCTAGTGATACTTTCCCTGTTGAATGGGTTATTGTGATATTTACTCTTTCAAGGCTTTGACCACTGGAGGTGAAGCTGCGGAAATGGATGAAGGCTTGTGAGACGCACTATTTCCGTATCTCTCATAGCAATGAATGCTGCCCTCAGCTGTTTTCGTAGCTTTTCCTTCATTGCTCGGAGCCTGAACGGACATATTCCCGTGTTAGTCATGGAAAGCGGTGATGGGAATAAACCATTAAGAATAATTTGAAACCCGCATTTTGTGACATTTTGTCTTGTAACAGTCACTTGAGAGTCTCAAGTAAAGTACATGTAAATGATATTCAGGATATTCAATGGACTGCGAATGTCTGCAGAGGACAAGAGGCCCGTGTATTACTCCAGCCAATCGAAATCTAATGATAGCGCTTCTTCCAAGGCCTGGGTCTTATTTTACCAATTAAAGTCATATTATTAATACAAATATATAAAAAGTCTTTAAAAAAATAGCCATCATTTTGTGTTTTTAACCGTATGCATTAATCTCCCGATATGAACCTAGGGACGTACGGTAATCGTCGTGGCTCTCTCTTGCACTCTAATTGCAGCAGTATGAGACAGCAGTTCCTGCTCAATCAATGAGCCGCAGTGATTGCTTTTCACAACAGGCTGTTTTGCTTCTCCACCACTAGCAGAGTTGCACTTTTCTTTAATTTCTAATAGCAGTGAAATGACGTGAATTTAATGGAGAGACTTGTTTTTGTCAAGCATCGATTTAGAGAAATGTTATTTTATTTCTATCGGGCAGCAATTACTGTGAAGTCTAAAATGCTGTAATTGCTAATTTTCTGGAATTTATTGGGTAGTTTCCGCTAGAAAGCGGAGTAGTAGGGTGCGGGCTACTTTCTGCCTGTATGTATAACCTTTTGAACCCAGCATGTTAAACCATATTTTATCTCCACTCCCCGATAAACTGTTACAGGTAGAAATGATTATTTTCTTAACTCTAAAGTAGCAGGCGTGCACACATAAACAAGCACTCCAAAATCCAAGTCACACCCGTCATGTGGAGATTGAATGTGTTTTCTTGTTTCCTAGTCTTGTATGAGAACGATGCAATTTTGCCTCCTACAAAGTTCTGGGGGTTGCAATAAAGAATTTAATGGCAGATTACGGTATTTCTCATGGCTTCTTGCTACATTTGATATTCTATTGAATTCTTGTGATGGGCTGTGCTAAGGAGTGGAGGGCACTTTGCTTAAAGGAGATCTGTCACCAGATTTTTGCCACCTAATTTGAGAGCAGCATAATGTAGCGACAGAGACCCTGATTCCAACAATGTATCACTTACTGGGCTGCTTACAATAGTTTAGATAAAATCACTGAGATTATTATTAGAGGACTACTAAACCTGCTGCCAGGTAGTCCAGCCTATTCACGACCTCTGTATAACCCCCGCCCCCACCACTGATTGGCAGCTTTCTGCTCATGTAACAGTAATTACAGAAAGCTGTTAATCAGGGTGTGGGCGGGGTTATACCGAGCTCCACATTCAGAGAACTAGTAGCAGAGAAAACAGTGATATTATCAAAATGACAGCAAGCAGCTCAGTAAGTGACACATCATTGGAATCAGGATCTCTGCCCCTATATTATGCTGCTCGCAGATGGGGTAGAAAAAACCTGGTGACATCTTCCCTGTAAGATGCCATACACATTAACCCAGAGACAATGTAACGTTCTGAAATGTAATATTGTCTAGAAAGAAGGCGATCACTGCTTGTCCAGAGTAGATCGTTTGGTGAAAAGGAATTTTCAGAATATTTCCCGAAACATGTACTGTATGGCTAGTATGAACAGTGTATTTATTGTCCAACGCTAAAACGTGTATGCCTGCTCCAGCTCAATCGTTCTCTATACGTTTGATCAACCATCAACCTACTTCCATCTAATGTATACAGTGTGGCCACATTTGGCTAGTTTCACACTCCTGCGTCCCCTATCTTTATCACTGGGGGCGCAGGCCGTGCGCAGTATGCGTTTGGCGGCGCATGCGTCCTTTTGACGGTGCGCCGACCTGCGCCAAACGCAACCTGCTGCAGTTTGGTTGCGTTCGGCGCATCGTCAAAAAAGGCGCATGCGCCGCCAAACGCATACTGCGCACGGCCTGCGCCCCCAGTGATAAAGATAGGGGACGCAGGACGCATGCAGCGTCATGCGTCATAGGCGGAGCTACCGGCGGAGGCGCTGCAGGGGGCGGGGCTTAGCGGCGGCCGTGCGCAGGCCGTCACTGCGCTCAAAAGCGCTAGTGTGAAACTAACCTTTGCTAGTTCATTTTCGGGTTTTATCATATATGTACTCTAACGGCCCTGTATTTTTTTCTCATTTGGCTATTCAAATAATGTTTGCCTTTTTTGGCAATACATGGTGCTTAACTTTTATATAATTTTTATATTCCTCTTCTGATATCAAGGGAAAACGTAAAGAAAAATAGGGAATACATGTCTGTTTTTTACATTTTTGTTTTATTTTTTTGTGAACACAAAGAGCCGCTAAGTCTAAGTTCACATTTGTGTATACAGTGGGGAAAAAAAGTATTTAGTCAGTCAGCAATAGTGCAAGTTCCACCACTTAGGCTAGTTTCACACTTGCTTTTTTTTGCAGCGCGTTTTTCCCGCAAAAAAACGCATTGAAAAAACGCATACAAAAGCATACAACTGCTGCGATTTTTTCAAGCATTTTTATGAGCATGCATGAAAAAAACGCAGCGTTTTTAAGCGTTTGTATGCGTTTTTAGTGCGTTTTTACCGCGTTTGCGTTTTTTTCCAACATTTTTAGGTGGCCCCTCACACTACCCAAACCATGACTTTACTAACCCTAACCCTGACCCTAACCCTAACCCTGACCCTGACCCTAACCCTAACCCTGACCCTAACCCTTAACCAAATCATACTTAACCCTAACCCAAACCCTAAACCCTAACTAACCCTAACCCTAACCCTAACCCTGACCCTAACCCTAACCCTAACCCTAACCCTGACCCTAACCCTTAACAAAACCATACTTAACCCTAACCCTGACCCTAACCCTGACCCTAACCCTTAACCAAACCATACTTAACCCTAATCCTGACCCTAACCCTGACCCTAACCCTAACCCTAACCCTGACCCTAACCCTTAACAAAACCATACTTAACCCTAATCCTGACCCTAACCCTGACCCTAACCCTTAACAAAACCATACTTAACCCTAACCCTGACCCTAACCCTGACCCTAACCCTAACCCTAACCCTGACCCTAACCCTAACCCTAACCCTTAACCAAACCATACTTAACCCTAATCCTGACCCTAACCCTGACCCTAATCCTTAACAAAACCATACTTAACCCTGACCCTAACCCTGACCCTAACCCTAACCCTGACCCTAACCCTAACCCTAACCCTGACCCTAACCCTTAACAAAACCATACTTAACCCTAATCCTGACCCTAACCCTGACCCTAACCCTTAACCAAACCATACTTAACCCTAACCCTGACCCAAAACCCAACCCTAACCCTGACCCTGACCCTAACCCTAACCCTAAACCCCCTTAACTAACCCTAACTCTAACCCAAACCCCTAAATTCCATGGTTAAAAAAAAAAAACGCATATGCAAAAAAACGCTTACATGAGCATGCCAGTGCGCACATATGCGCATCCATAGGCTATAATGGCCATTTTTAGCGCAAAACGTGCGCATATGTGCGCATGCGCTTTTTTGCAGGGCCAAAAAATGCAACATGATGCGTCTGGAAAATCCAATCGCACACCCCAAAAAAACGCAGCGCATGAAAATCGCATACATGCGCTTACAAGCGCGCAGGTATGCGCACCCATGTTAAATATAGGGGAAAAAACGCATGCGCAGGTTAGCGTTTTTTTCCAGCGCTAAAAAACGCAAATGTGAAACCAGCCTTAAAAAGATGAGAGGCGTCTGTAATTTACATCATAGCTAGACCTCAACTATGGGAGACAAACTGAGAAAAAAAAATCCAGAAAATCACATTGTCTGTTTTTTTTTTCATTTTATTTGCATATTATGGTGGAAAATAAGTATTTGGTCAGAAACAAAATTTCATCTCAATACTTTGTAATATATCCTTTGTTGGCAATGACAGAGGTCAAACGTTTTCTGTAAGTCTTCACAAGGTTGCCACACACTGTTGTTGGTATGTTGGCCCATTCCTCCATGCAGATCTCCTCTAGAGCAGTGATGTTTTTGGCATTTCGCTTGGCAACACGGACTTTCAACTCCCTCCAAAGGTTTTCTATAGGGTTGAGATCTGGAGACTGGCTAGGCCACTCCAGGACCTTGAAATGCTTCTTATGAAGCCACTCCTTCGTTGCCCTGGCGGTGTGCTTTGGATCATTGTCATGTTGAAAGACCCAGCCACGTTTCATCTTCAATGCCCTTGCTGATGGAAGGAGGTTTGCACTCAAAATCTCACGATACATGGCCCCATTCATTCTTTCATGTACCCGGATCAGTCGTCCTGGCCCCTTTGCAGAGAAACAGCCCCAAAGCATGATGTTTCCACCACCATGCTTTACAGTAGGTATGGTGTTTGATGGATGCAACTCAGTATTCTTTTTCCTCCAAACACGACAAGTTGTGTTTCTACTAAACAGTTCCAGTTTGGTTTCATCAGACCATAGGACATTCTCCCAAAACTCCTCTGGATCATCCAAATGCTCTCTAGCAAACTTCAGACGGGCCCGGACATGTACAGGCTTAAGCAGTGGGACACGTCTGGCACTGCAGGATCTGAGTCCATGGTGGCGTAGTGTGTTACTTATGGTAGGCCTTGTTACATTGGTCCCAGCTCTCTGCAGTTCATTCACTAGGTCCCCCCCGCGTGGTTCTGGGATTTTTGCTCACCGTTCTTGTGATCATTCTGACCCCACGGGGTGGGATTTTGCGTGGAGCACCAGATCGAGGGAGATTATCAGTGGTCTTGTATGTCTTCCATTTTCTAATTATTGCTCCCACAGTTGATTTCTTCACTCCAAGCTGGTTGGCTATTGCAGATTCAGTCTTCCCAGCCTGGTGCAGGGCTACAATTTTGTTTCTGGTGTCCTTTGACAGCTCTTTGGTCTTCACCATAGTGGAGTTTGGAGTCAGACTGTTTGAGGGTGTGCACAGGTGTCTTTTTATACTGATAACAAGTTTAAACAGGTGCCATTACTACAGGTAATGAGTGGAGGAAAGAGGAGACTCTTAAAGAAGAAGTTACAGGTCTGTGAGAGCCAGAAATCTTGATTGCTTGTTTCTGACCAAATACTTATTTTCCACCATAATATACAAATTAAATGAAAAAAAAAACAGACAATGTGATTTTCTGGAATTTTTTTTCTCAGTTTGTCTCCCATAGTTGAGGTCTACCTATGATGTAAATTACAGACGCCTCTCATCTTTTTAAGTGGTGGAACTTGCACTATTGCTGACTGACTAAATACTTTTATTCCCCACTGTATGTATGCAGCGTATCATCTGCACGCGTTTGGCAAAACGCATGCTAACGCAGCGTTTTTTATCCGCATCAGCTTACGCATGACGCCAAAAAAGCTGCGTTAGCATTATTTATTCGCATGCGTTCGATAGGACAATGCTTTTCCAGGAGAATATCCTTGACACAAGCCACATCCAATGGGTGTGTCTCATGGAAATTCTGTAATAAACCCTTGTACTGATGAAATCCTCAACTTTTGCTACTGTATCCAGCTGCAAGATGGATCTTAGCATGGAGAGCTTCATGATTAATCTGGATTTGGACTTGCAATTGGCTGTTGCCTTTGCTGTGGCTTGTTAAGAAGAAAGAAGAAGACAAAGACGGAGAAGACGTCATCATCGCTATTAGCGACACCCCATCGTTGAAGTCCAAAAGAGCCGTGGAGTCTACCACTTGTTGTAGACTGAGCTGCTTGCAAACCCTCAGAAGTTTTTTGACTACACGAGGATGTCGATGACTTGCTGCTACGTATCCGAGGATCCATCACCAGACAGGACACACAACTACGTTGAGTAATTCCTGCTGAGGAACTTCTCTTGGTGACCCTGAGGTACGTAATTTTGATAAAGAAACACCTGTCATTAATATTATTGTTATAAAAGCCATGTACTGATTTTATCCCATTTTCTGTTCCGCAGATTCCTGGCTACCAGAGAGACCTTTTCGTCTCTACATTTTCAATTCCGCATTGGAGTGTCCACCCTTTCTGGGATTGTTGGAGACACCTGCCCTGCTTTATGTGACGTTCTGCATGAGGAATTCCTCCCCCAACCTACAACTGAACTGTGGCTGTAAAATGGTGCAAAATTCCAGGACATTTATAATTTTCTTAACTGTTTGGGTGCTGTGGTCGGCAAACACATTCGGATTAGAAAACCTGCTGGAAGTGGATCCGAGAATTTCAATTACAAAAAATATTTTTCTTTTGTTTTCATGGCGATTGCAGATTCTGACTGTCGATTTGTCGCCGTGGACGTTGGCTCATTTGGACAAGGAAATGACTCACAAACTTTCAAAAACTCTGACATGGTCCAACGTTTGTATGGGAATAATTTCA
This sequence comes from Dendrobates tinctorius, assembly GCF_039654945.1. Classification (NCBI taxonomy): domain Eukaryota; kingdom Metazoa; phylum Chordata; class Amphibia; order Anura; family Dendrobatidae; genus Dendrobates; species Dendrobates tinctorius. The sequence goes on along the minus strand of NW_027361671.1, from coordinate 62,655,195 downwards.
ATTTTCCAAAGCAACAACCTCTTCCTAACACTGAGGGACCGCCAATGCCTTTTGTTGTGGTTGGGGATGAGGCGTTAGAAATGTGTGCCAACCTCATAAAACCGTAATCAAGTCGGGACTTGAATCACAACTAACGGATTTACAACTACCGACTGACAAGGGCACGAAGAACTGGGGCATGTGCCTTTGGTTTGCTGGCATCTAAATGGCGCATTTTGGGAACAGCAATAAATCTAAAAACTGAGACAATTGATGAGGTGAAAGTGTGTGTTGTTATGGACAATTACATCCTGGCTAAAGAGCGACCCAACTTAGAACTTGATGAACCTGTTGCTACCAGATTGCAAGATCATCCTCTGAGGACTACAGTGGAAGTTGCCCAAATGAGGGATAAATTTGCTGCCTACTTTGTTTCGAATATTGGACGTGTGGCATGGCAAGATGAAATGGTTTAAGCTGCTAAAATGTATCTGTAATGTTATGTACCCGTAATGTTATGAACCTCTAATGTTATGAACCTCTAATATTATTTACCTCTAATGTTATGTACCTGTAGTGTTTGCTGACTTTAATAATAAAACACCTCTAGTGAAACACCCGATACAAGATACCTCAACAATACAGTACACATGTGTGTGTTTGCGGCGCATAAAGAGACAAAGAAAACACAGTGATTGTGCAAACAAAAGCTAATTTTTATTTAACAATAAAATGATTAATTAGCTTTGGGGTATGTCAGAGGGTGATATATTGTGGACGTGGGGGGTGTGGAGCTGGGATGAGTGGCTAACATGATTGGATGACGAAGGGGTTCCAGGGGAAGTTCCTATAAAATGCATGAGGTCTGGGAGGTCATGGATGGGAGTGGAATGGTACGTGAGGGTGGAGGTGGTTGGACAGTTTTGGGGCGATGTTTGATGCCCCTAGTCTTCCTCTTCTGGCGGTGCTGAGGAGACACTGTACTGGGCATCTGTTTTCTGTTTTTTTTTCTTGGGTGTGTGGGAGTGGTGGCTTCAGGCTGGCGTGTGGCAGGACTCGGCATGGTGGTGGCATGAGGCTGGCGTGTGACAGGACTCGGCATGGTGGTGGCATGAGGCTGGCGTGCTGCAGGACTCGGCATGGTGGTGGATTCAGACTGGCGTGCGGCAGGATTCGGCATTGTGGTGGTTTCAGACTGGTGTGCTGCTGTAATGGGCATCTTGGTGGCTTCAGACTGGCGTGCTGCTGGACTGGTCATCGTGGTGTAGCTGGGTAGTGGTGGAATAGCACTGGTGTCTAGCGGTGGTTGTGGAGGATAGGTCACCGTCTTCTGCCACTGACCTTGTTGTTGTGCTGAAAATGCCATGTGTGGCTGCTGGTAGTACCGGGACTGCTGCATTGCTTGGCTGTAAGCAGCCTGGCAGGCCTGCATCACATTCAGCTGGATTTCAGGCGTAAGGTTTTCTGACATGCCCCGCTCTATTGCAGAAAAAAAATGTTGTGCTGGTCTCTTAAGGTCAGCTTCCAGGCGGTCAAGGCGTCGGTTGACTTTCTGGAAAAGTGTGTACACATGGGTGAACCCACTTTCCAGTCTATCCACAATCACCTTCTGCCCATTCTGGAAGACCGAGACTAAGTGAAGAAACTCGGGCATGACTGGCCTGTCCCAGGCCCTCTGGCGAGAAAACCCAAAAAAAACAGTGGTAGAGGACTGGGAGAAGGGAAAACCTGTTGGACCGGCTGCTTGTTCCCCAGCCTATGAAGCATGCCCACTTGCTGCATCGCTGGTGGATGACTGGGACTGTTCGGTGGCTGGTTGATGAGGGGGCCGCTCCAACAGAGGACTATCAGGTTCGGTGGCGCTGCTCCAGATTCTGTGTGGAAAAGAAATGAAAATCATTACTATTAAAAAATAAAAATTGTAAAACCCCAATATCCTGTGGAATAGAAAAATTCAGATGTTATACCATGGAATACAACACAAAAATACGTACGTTCGATCACCAACCGCAGGCCTCAGGAAGGACAGATTACAATGGTAGTTGTATTTTGCAATCTTTGGAGCAGCACCACTTCGAGCTAGGTTCTCCTCTCTCATGTCCTTATTGAAGTGATCCTTCATCGAACTCCAACTGACTTTTACTCTCTTCACTGTGAAGGGGGAAAAAAAAATTGTAAAACAATGCACCTTTTACAAGTTCACTGCTGCGTCAGACCACATTGCAATACTTAAGAAAATCCTTTCTGACTTGTGGCCTTGCATGGTCCGAATCATCTATCAGCGATCTGGCCACTTCGTCCCAGAGCTGTCTAATCACCACGGTGTCCCGAGTGCTGCCGATCACGGGTGTCCGACAACGCGACTCGCTCTTGCACCAGCTTAATCAAGAGGCAGACATTCAGATGCAGTCTACTACATCTGAGTGTCCACTTCCAGTAGGCGTACACACTAAAAAATGATGCATGGCAGATCGCACTTTCGGTCTGCCAGCACCATTAGAGTCTATGGGCCTGTCGGCACATACAGTTGTGGCCAAAAGTATTGACACCCCTGCAATTCTGTCAGATAATACTCAGTTTCTTCCTGAAAATGATTGCAAACATAAATTCTTTGGTATTATTATCTTCATTTAATTTGTCTTAAGTGAAAAAAACACAAAAGAGAATGAAGCAAGATGCAAAACATTGATCATTTCACACAAAACTCCAAAAATGGGCCAGACAAAAGTATTGGCACCCTCAGCCTAATACTTGGTTGCACAACCTTTAGCCAAAATAACTGCGACCAACCCCTTCCGGTAACCATCAATGAGTTTCTTACAATGCTCTGATGGAATTTTAGACCTTTCTTCTTTGGCAAACTGCTCCAGGTCCCTGATATTTGAAGGGTGCCTTCTCCAAACTGCCATTTTTAGATCTCTCCACTGGTGTTCTATGGGATTCAGGTCTGGACTCATTGTTGGCCACCTTAGAAGTCTCCAATGCTTTCTCTCAAACCATTTTCTAGTGCTTTTTGAAGTGTGTTTTGGGTCATTGTCCTGCTGGAAGACCCATGACCTCTGAGGGAGACCCAGCTTTCTCACACTGGGCCCTACATTATGCTGCAAAATTTGTTGGTAGTCTTCAGACTTCATAACGCCATGCACACGGTCAAGCAGTCCAGTGCCAGAGGTAGCAGAGCAACCCCAAAACATCAGGGAACCTCCGCCATGTTTGACTGTAGGGACCGTGTTCTTTTCTTTGAATGCCTCTTTTTCTCCTGTAAACTCTATGTTGATGCCTTTGCCCAAAAAGTTCTACTTTTGTCTCATCTGATCAGAGAACATTCTTCCAAAATGTTTTAGGCTTTTTCAGGTAAGTTTTGGCAAACTCCAGCCTGGCTTTTTTATGTCTCTGGGTAAGAAGTGGGGTCTTCCTGGGTCTCCTACCATACAGTCCCTTTTCATTCAGACGCCGACGGATAGTACGGGTTGACACTGTTGTACCCTCGAACTGCAGGGCAGCTTGAACTTGTTTGGATGTTAGTCGAGGTTCTTTATCCAACATCCGCCCAATCTTTCATTGAAATCTCTTGTCAATTTTTCTTTTCCGTCCACATCTAGGGAGGTTAGCCACAGTGCCATGGGCTTTAAACTTCTTGATGACACTGCGCACGGTAGACACAGGAACTTTCAGGTCTTTGGAGATGGACTTGTAGCCTTGAGATTGCTCATGATTCCTCACAATTTGGTTTCTCAAGTCCTCAGACAGTTCTTTGGTCTTCTTTCTTTTCTCCATGCTCAATGTGGTACACACAAGGACACAGGACAGAGGTTGAGTCAACTTGAATCCATGTCAACTGGCTGCAAGTGTGATTTAGTTATTGCCAACACCTGTTAGGTGCCTCAGCTAAGTTAAAGGTACTGTTAATTACACAAATTAGAGAAGCATCACATGATTTTTCGAACAGTGCCAATACTTTTGTCCACCCTCTTTTTTATGTTTGGTGTGGAATTATATCCAATTTGGCTTTAGGACAATTCTTTTTGTGTTTTTTCATTTAAGACAAATTAAGTGAAGATAATAATACCAAAGAATTTGTGTTTGCAATCATTTTCAGGAAGAAACTGAGTATTATCTGACACAACTGTACATCCAAACTCCATTTTGCGAGGGGTTGAGACGTAAGCCCTGACAGGGCCACTGAACGGGTGCCTGAATGCAATGTGAAAGTACCCATTGGAAATTGTAGATAAAACCTCATGCCATTGTAGAGATCCACCAAATGAGTGGACGGGGATTTACTCGCTTGATTGGTCTTTGAGGCATACGCGGGGACACTCCGGGTTAAACAGTTCATTCGGTTTATTAGCATACACCGCTCTTCATGAACATAATAGCGTGTAGCTTCTAGTACAACGTCCGTTAACCCCTTAGCGACAGAGCCAGTTTGCAGCTTAATGACCAGGCCAATTTTTACAATTCTGACCACTGTCCCTTTATGAGGTTATAACTCTGGAACGCTTTAATGGATCCCGCTGATTCTGAGATTGTTTTTTCGTGACATATTGTACTTCATGTTAGTGGTAAAATTTCTTCGATAAGTCTTGTATTTATTTATATGAAAAACGGAAATATGGCGAAAATTTTGAAAATTTTGCAATTTTAAAACTTTAAATTTTTATGCCCTTAAATTAGAGAGATGTGTCACACAAATTTCTTAATAAATAACATTTCCCACATGTCTACTTTACATCACCACAATTTTGGAAGCAAAATTTTTTTTGTTAGGAAATTATAAGGGTTAAAAGTTGACCAGCGAGTTCTCATTTTTACAACAAAATTTACAAAACCATTTTTTTAGGGACCACATCATATTTAAAGTCATTTTGAGGGGTGTACAAGACACAAAATACCCAAAAGTGGCACCATTCTAAAAACTAGACCCCTCAAGGTGCTCAAAACCACATTCAATACAAGTGTTAAAAGAGAAAATCAACCACAAAATTTGTTGTACAATTTCTCCTGAATATGCCGATACCCCATATGTGGGGGTGAACCACTTTTTCAGCACACGGCAGAGCTCGCAAGGGATGGAGCGCCGTTTGACTTTTTCAACGCAGAATTGGCTGGAATTGAGATCGGATGCCATGTTGCGTTCGGAGCGCCCTTAATGTGCCTAAACAGTGGAAACCTCCAACAAGTGACCCTATTTTGGAAACTAGACCCATTAAGGCACTTATCTAGATGTGTGGTGAGCACTTTGAACCTTCAAGTGCTTCACAGAAGTTTATAACTTAGAGCCGTGAAAATAAGAAATCCATTTTTTTTCCACAAAAATGATCTTTTCGCCCCCAAATTTTTATTTTTACAAGGGCAACAGGAGAAATCATACCCCCACAGTTATTTTGCGATTTGTCCTGAGTACGCTGATACCCCTTATGTGGGGGAACCACTGTTTGGGCGCATGGGAGAGCTTGAAAGGGAAGGAGTGCCATATTGGAATGCAGACTTTGATGGAATGGTCTGCGGGCATCATGTTGCGTTTGCAGAGCCCCTGATGGGCCTAAACATTGGAAACCAACAAGTGACCCCATTTTGAAAACTAGACCCATTAAGGAACTTATCTAGATGTGTGGTGAGCACTTTGAACCCCCAAGAGCTTCACAGAAGTTTATAAACGCAGAGCCGTGAAAATAAAAAGTCTTTATTTCCACAAAAGTGTTTTTTTATACCCCCAAAGTTGGTAAATAGTGGAAACCCCTCAATTCTTGGTCCAACCCTAATCCCAAATCCTAATTCTAATCCTAGTTCACCCTAACCCTAATTCTAACCCTAGCCCTAACCGTAGCCAAACCCTAACCCTAGCCCAACCCTAGCCCTAACCCTAATGGAAAACTGAAAAAAAAAATATTTTCTTTATTTCGTTAAGTTGGCCTAACTAAGGGGGTGATAAACGGGGGAATTATGTACTATTTTGTTTATTTTGATCACGATGATAGTTTATCATCGTGATCAAAATGAATGAATGGAATCTGCCAGCCGGAACCTGCAGATTCCCGGCGGGCGCACTGCGAATGCGCCCGCCATTTTCTCCAGATCAAAGATGGCGGCGCCCACCGGAGGATGCCGGCGGGACGCGGGACCACCGGGAGGGGACCCTGGACCACGGAGAGGCACCGGGGGGGGGGGGGATCGGGGACCCTAGTTCTCTCTCCTCTGATGTGCGATCACATCAGAGGAAAGAGAAATTTAATGCACAATCGCGGCTTTTTTTTTCTTTTGTGGTCACCGTTATAGTGTTAACGGCGATTGCAAAAGCGGGGTCGGTAAAAACCGATCGATTCATGTTCTCTGGGGTCTCGGCTACCCCCGGCAGCCGAGACTCCGGAGAAAATCCGACACTGGGGGGCGCTATTCACTTTCTCCACAGCGCCGTGAATTAGCGGCACTGTGGTTTTAGTACACTTAAATACCGTCGTTAAAAGGCGTATCAGCGGTCGCTAAGGGGTTAAACATGCAGCGTTACCACATAAAACGTACAAAGTCTCTTTCTGACCCCTGTCAGCGTTACTCACAGTTTATCCCTCACGGGTAGCGGCCGCACTGGGATCACTGTTCCAGACAGTGCCTTGCTCACTAGGCCGTCTACAGTTGCAGACCCACAGCCAGGCAGTAGCTTCCCTACACAGAGCCGTCACAGACTCTACCAGGTTCGGGCCTTTCCATGTGCTCTTCCAAGAAGTTCAGTCCCAGACACTTCCAACACACATAGGTCTTCCGGGATTCAGATTGCGCACCTTCACTTCTGAGCACTGCCTTGTGCCCAAACAACAGTTTTCCACCACATATGTGGTATTGGTGTGTTCACGAGAAATTGCACAACAATTTGTATGGTCCATTTTCTCCTGTTACCCTTGTGAAAATGAAAAATTTGGGGCGAAACCATCATTTTTTCAAGAAAAGTATTTTTTTTGTGAAGCACTTGTGGGTTCGAGGTGCTCACCACACCCCTAGATAAGTTCCTTGAGGGATGCAGTTTTCAAAATGCGGTCACTTGTGTGAGGTTTCCACTCTTTAGGTACATAAGGGGCTCTGCAGACAACATGGTGTTCACTATCGATTCCAGCTAATTTCGCATTTCAAAAGTCAAATGGTGCTCCTTCCCTACCGAGCACTGCCGTGCGCACAAATAGTAGTTTTCCACTACATATGGGGTATCATAAAGTGACAATGGTCAGAATTTTGGCTTGGTGAAAGGTGAAAACATGCTTGGGATGAAGGGGTTAAGCTTTGTTCACACTTGTGTATTTTAACATTGATTACTGTATACTGCTACTGCTCTTTATTATCTAGAAAATGACGGGATGCGGTATACCTCATTTATTCCAAATAAGAGAAATACAAATTATAACCATAAAATAGCAATATACAGTATGCCTACATCCAGGTTATCATTGTGTATTTTCCAAATTGCCAAATATTACAACACAACGTTTTTTCAAATCTGTCATGTAACATGTGTTTTTCCTGGACAATGTGTAGCCCCAAATGGAGATCCAGTCTAGTAATTCAGCTGCATTCAACCATATTGAACCTTTCCGGTACTCCTCATAAATATATAGGTACTTACCAACCCATCATAACTCATGTTAGGACCCCTTAGTTATAATAATGGATTAGTAGTATCTGTCATGTCTCCTGGAAAATAAGTCATGATGCTGGTAGACAATTTTGCCAAAAAATGGTTCATATAATGTTAGGAGTAGCCTTATGGTGTATTTGCCATCTGTGATTAAGGCCAAGGTCTCTGGATATGGCAGATATAGCAGTTATCATATTACAGTTGAAAGTATTGCTCGGTATAGAGCGACATGATGTAGAGAGACATAAAGAACAAGATGCAAGTACATTCTTTAAAAAGTGGAAAAAGTTTGTTGAAATGTGCTACAATAAGGAGGAGATGCATGATTTAGTCTGCCCATGTCAATGCATTGAGTGGTAGTGTAGGCGAAGACTTGAGGGCAACTTTGTCTTTCTTGAGGCTGTGTGCGTTTTTGCTGCGATTTTCGGCGTGAAACCGCTTAAAAATCTCATACTGAATGCACCTCATGCATTCCTATGGCATTCTGCACATGCTGTGCTAATGCTGTGTTTTTTTCCGCTGCGGAATCGCATCGCGGAAAAAAACGCAGCATGCTCATTTTTTTTGCGGAATCGCCGCAATTCTGCAAAGAATTGCCATGATTCCGCACCCATAGGAATGCATGAGATCCGCTTACTTCCCGCATGTGGCTATGCCCACCATGCGCAAAGTGAGAGGCTCATGTGCGGATGGTACCCACGGCCTGGAGGAGAGGAAACTGTCCTCCAGGCCCTGGGTACCATATCCCTGTAAAAAAAAAAAAGAATTAAAAATAAAAATCGGGTTATATTCACCTTCCGGCGTCCTGCGCAGCCTTCCCGGGCCTCAGCGATGCTCGCGTTCTCAGTAATGCCTTGCGAGTCCTTTGATGATGTCACGGTCCCGCGATACTGTAGCGGTCCCTATTCCTCGCGAGACCGCTACAGTAACGCGAGACCTCATGTCATCAATGGTCTCGCAATGCATTACTGAGAATGCGAGAATATCACGATTTTTTATTTTTTTAGCATTTTTAACATTCTATCTTTTACTATTGATGGCGCATAGGCAGCCTCAATAGTAAAAAGTTGGTCACACTTTTCAAACACTATGTTTGACGAGTGTGACCAACCTGTCAATCACATACAGTGGGGCAAAAAAGTGTTTAGTCAGTCAGCAATAGTGCAAGTTCCACCACTTAAAAAGATGAGAGGTGTCTGTAATTTACATCATAGCTAGACCTCAACTATGGGAGACAAACTGAGAAAAAAAAATCCAGAAAATCACATTGTCTGTTTTTTTTTTCATTTTATTTGCATATTATGGTGGAAAATAAGTATTTGGTCAGAAACAAAATTTCATCTCAATACTTTGTGATATATCCTTTGTTGGCAATGACAGAGGTCAAACGTTTTCTGTAAGTCTTCACAAGGTTGCCACACACTGTTGTTGGTATGTTGGCCCATTCCTCCATGCAGATCTCCTCTAGAGCAGTGATGTTTTTGGCTTTTCGCTTGGCAACATGGACTTTCAACTCCCTCCAAAGGTTTTCTATAGGGTTGAGATCTGGAGACTGGCTAGGCCACTCCAGGACCTTGAAATGCTTCTTACGAAGCCACTCCTTCGTTGCCCTGGCGGTGTGCTTTGGATCATTGTCATGTTGAAAGACCCAGCCACGCTTCATCTTCAATGCCCTTGCTGATGGAAGGAGGTTTGCACTCAAAATCTCACGATACATGGCCCCATTCATTCTTTCATGTACCCGGATCAGTCGTCCTGGCCCCTTTTCAGAGAAACAGCCCCAAAGCATGATGTTTCCACCACCATGCTTTACAGTAGGTATGGTGTTTGATGGATGCAACTCAGTATTCTTTTTCCTCCAAACACAACAAGTTGTGTTTCTACCAAACAGTTCCAGTTTGGTTTCATCAGACCATAGGACATTCTCCCAAAACTCCTCTGGATCATCCAAATGCTCTCTAGCAAACTTCAGACGGGCCCGGACATGTACAGGCTTAAGCAGTGGGACACGTCTGGCACTGCAGGATCTGAGTCCATGGTGGCGTAGTGTGTTACTTATGGTAGGCCTTGTTACATTGGTCCCAGCTCTCTGCAGTTCATTCACTAGGTCCCCCCGCGTGGTTCTGGGATTTTTGCTCACCGTTCTTGTGATCATTCTGACCCCACGGGGTGGGATTTTGCGTGGAGCACCAGATCGAGGGAGATTATCACTGGCCTTGTATGTCTTCCATTTTCTAATTATTGCTCCCACAGTTGATTTCTTCACTCCAAGCTGGTTGGCTATTGCAGATTCAGTCTTCCCAGCCTGGTGCAGGGCTACAATTTTGTTTCTGGTGTCCTTTGACAGCTCTTTGGTCTTCACCATAGTGGAGTTTGGAGTCAGACTGTTTGAGGGTGTGCACAGGTGTCTTTTTATACTGATAACAAGTTTAAACAGGTGCCATTACTACAGGTAATGAGTGGAGGAAAGAGGAGACTCTTAAAGAAGAAGTTACAGGTCTGTGAGAGCCAGAAATCTTGATTGCTTGTTTCTGACCAAATACTTATTTTCCACCATAATATGCAAATAAAATGAAAAAAAAACAGACAATGTGATTTTCTGGATTTTTTTTTCTCAGTTTGTCTCCCATAGTTGAGGTCTACCTATGATGTAAATTACAGACGCCTCTCATCTTTTTAAGTGGTGGAACTTGCACTATTGCTGACTGACTAAATACTTTTTTGCCCCACTGTAACAAAAAATGCTGCAAATCGCTTGGAAAGTGCTTGAATTCCACGCGGGAAAAATGCGATAATAACCGCGCGGAAAAAAGCGCGCATTTTCTGGGAAGGAGTCCGGTTTTAAACGCTACATGGGCACATAGCCTGAGACTGCAGACCTGAAATTAAATCTGATCTAGGACCTAGGAATGTTATTTAGGTTTGAAGATGAAAGACATTGTGAAATATAAGTATGTTTGATCATTCTCTGATGGGGTGTAAATGTGCCGCGCAGCGCTCCTGTCCTAGGAAGCGGACATTAGGCGCACTTAATGTGCTTTATCACATGGGTGATATATTCCAGCATTCCTCATATAGCTTCCTATAATTACCGTATATACTCGTGTATAATCTGAGTTTGTCAGCACATTTTTTGTGCTGAAAACTCCCCCCCCCCCCCCGGCTTATACACGAGTCATTTGTCTCAGAAAACTGGCGGGGGAGGGGGAGAGGCAGATGACAGAGGCAGGAGTCGGTGGCTGTGGCTAAAGCCTGTGCCGCTGCTAAAGAGAATTGAATAATTGAATATTCATTTCTCTTATAGCACTTGAGTGACACAGACAGAAGACATCCTACTCGCCCTCCTCCATGCCCTCACAGCATTTTGTTGGTCCCGGCACCCTCGCAACATCTTGTTGGTTTCAGCTTCCAGCAGTTCTTCCTGCCGAGTGATCACGTGAACCCACTCATTAAGGTATTGAATATGCAAGCGTTTCCACTCCCATAGGGAGGGAATATTCATTACCTTAATGAGCAGGGCCACGTGATCACTCGACAGGAAGAGCTGCTTGAAGCTGAAACCAACAAGATATTGCGAGGGTGCTCAGCAGGAAGAGCTGCTGGAAGCCAGAAATAGATGCTACGAGGCCGCTTGGACCAACAAGATGCTGCGAGGGCGCAGGGTGAGTAGGATGTTTTTTTGTAATAGGAAGCATGCATACAACAATGGGAGTGGGGAGCCATGCATTCCAGGACAGCGACGGGGTAGGGAAAAATGCATACCAGGACAGCCACAGGGGGAGCCATCCATACAAGGATAGGGACGGGGAGCCACGCACACCAGGATAGGGATGAGGGGACAATGCATACTCGAGTCAATAAGTTGACCCAGTTTTTTGTGGCAAAATTAGGTGCCTCGGCTTATACTTGGGTCGGCTTATACTCGAGTTTATGCGGTAATAGGTTAGATAGGTAAGCTTCCAACTCCTGCAATTTTTTAAAATAAATTTCAACATTTTATAAGCAATTGACTTTTTTTTAGTTTGTTTGTTTGTATGTCATCTTAAAATTATTAAAACCAAATAAAAACTTGAAAAAAAAACAGGTATTTTTCAGACTGCTGAATAATTTAGTCCCTTTGCACATGGGGCCTGAAATTGACCAAAATATGCATCAGATCGTCACAGACATTTTTGCAAATTTATCATGAGTCATGTTAAAAAAAAAAAATGTTGCTGACAGCATTCCTTCATACACAGTATTCGGCCTTAATCAGATGTCTAGAATCCCATATGTGTTCTATCGATGTTCACGGATAGCGCATGCACCCATTAATGTCTATGGTGCTATTCACGTGTCAATGTGTTAAAAAAACTAAAACACGGATGGCAACAGTGTACAATCCATGTGCTGCCCATGAGAAACCCATTCAAGCATATGGCCATAACTGGACGTCTGATCTGGGGTGGTCACATGTGGAAGGCGCTCAGGAGCTTTAACGGCCATGGCTGGAGCTGACATCTGGCCGCATCTAAGAACCATATATATATATTATATGCTGAGCTTCAAAGGAGATCCAGATTTTCGCAATATAGTATGCGTTATAAGTGATCAGATGATCTTAGGTTCTAGTTCCATAAGAGGACTAACAAATAAAGTAAAAAGTAAAAAAAAAAATTACAGGTGATGTCACAGAATAAAGTCCTTTATTTTTAAATAAAAATCAACACCCTGTTTTGCAAATTTATTTAAAAATAACAAACAAAATTATACTCGCCTTACACCCATTCCATTGAAGCCCATGTCATCTGTAAAAAACAGGATAACTAGCCATGATAAAGCTGACAGCTGAGGGTTGCAGCTGTCAGTTTTGCCGTGCTGGTTATCAAAAATAGAACAGACCCCATGTCATTTTTTATTTATCTATTTATTTATAGTACAGGTGCCGGCTAATGAATCCTCCCACCAGCGGCACCTGCTCTCTCTGTTATCAGTGACAGCAGGCGTAGGCTGATGGGAGTACTACTCCCATCAGCTGACGCCTCTGTGACGGTGGTAATCTTTTTACTGCTGATCAGAGGCAGTGTTTACCGCGCTGTCATGCCAAAGACAGCGTGGCAAGCAATGGTTGTTCGGGCCCCCCATTTTCTGAATGGGGTCCGGGTTCAGGTACTATTCTGGTATCCGAACTTAAGTTTTTCGAAATGTTCGTCTGAATCTGCTGGACCCGAACATCCAGGGGTTTGTCCATCGCTACTTAACTTTTTTTTCACTCTATAGAGAGATATAGTTAGTACCTTCAACCCTTCCTGAATGCGTCATGCTGAGGCTACATTGATGCCTGTATGATTCAATTTTTTTTAAAGATTATTTACATTATTTTATTTTAGGTTCATTGGAGCAATAATCAAAAATAATTGAAGAACCATACATACCCTCTAAGGGAAGCAGGGTGCCCAAGATGACAATATTGTAAAACCCTATGTACTTTAGCAAAATTATTTCTGTAGTTTTTTTTTTCTTTTGGTAATTACAATTAAATGAACCTTTACACAAGCCCTGAGATTGGACTTCATAAAATTCAAAGTGCTTTTATTTTAGGATATAATTAGTTTTTGACAGCTGTATTTTATTAAATTTAACAGTAAAATCCCTCTCTACAACCATAATTGTGTGCACTTTAGACACCAATAAAAAAAATAACAACTGGAATTACTATCAATTTAATCTTATAAGGTGACATCATGACTTAAAACTGGATAGCCAACAAAGCTTTATTATTACATATATAGAGCTAAGGACAAAATAAGTGGTATTGATTAAAGGAATCTGGAGCCGGTCACAGCAGTTGCAGTTCATGGCTTTAATAAAGGCTTACATGACTTCTTAGCACTAAATGGCAATAAGTCTAATATAAATGTATAGAACTCTTGTTTGGGCGTTGACAAATTCACCTCGCCACTTGGGATCAGTGGGGAAAGTTTTCATTTTAAAGTTGAGTATGCCTTATGTTTTATGCTGTCTTTTTCTTGATCATCAGTGTCAAACAAAGTTCTCTCCCCTTTCCTTCATTCACACCCTCTCCTATCACCTGGTTAAAACTGTTAACTTTTTTCAACTGTGTAAAGGCCCCGTCTTACATAGCGAGGTCGCTGATGCGTCACAGGTTTTGTGACGCAACAGCAATATCGCCTGCGATCTCGCTACATGTGACACATAGCGGCGACTGGCCCCCCTGCTGGATATCGCTGATCGTGCTCGAATGTCCTGGGCCATTTGTTCATCGTCAGCATCCTGCTGCATCGCTGTGTTTGACGTCGACGAGTGACCTCGTTGGCGACGCAGAACTCAGGGACGCAGGCTGGAATCGTTCAAAATAGCTGCTGTATGACAACGCACCAGCGATCCCTACCAGGTCGCATCGTTGTCAGGATCGCTGGTGCGTCGTTGAATAGATCTGCCTGGCAGCTTACGAGCGACAATTTAGCGACGCACCAGAGATCCCTACCAGGTCATATTGTTGTCGGGATCGCTGGTGCGTCGCTATGTGAAACGGGACCCTTACTCTTTGTAGTTTACGATAATTTTTAAAAGTACATAAATATATAGTATCACTCCATTGGGCCCATATAATGATGGTGATCTGACAAACTTTTATGTCTTAATTCATTAAGACTTGCATTTTGCATATCTGTCTTATTGAAGGGTACATAGGAGTAAATGCTTCAAGAGGTGTGTGCCTCTTCGAGAATTTAGCACATCATTCAATTGGAGTGCGCCAGTGGAAGAAAATTCACTTCATTCAGGCTGGAGTATGTCCCTCTTGTAATTTGATAGCTCTGTGGTGTAAATTTTCATTAATTTATTGACCGTGCCCAACCGCACATCTCAAACTTGGCAAAGCTGACCAAGACTAGCTTACAAATGTCAAAATGTGCTATATTTTTGCACAACTACAAGTTGCACACAAATTTTGAGGTAATTCAAACATTTTTGCTCCAGAATTCTGGAGAAAACTAATGAATTTGAGCCTTAGTTTTTTTATACATACATACCATAATTTTATGGTAGAACATACCCCGAAGGGAACACAAGTTCGCATGAAATTTTTCAGCTTTAAACCATAAAAATACTGTATGGTTGAAAACAAAGTCCTTCTGGCTTTCTCCCAAAAAGCTGCAGAGACACTGTGTGCTTCTATATGGCGCCCATGAAGTACTATATATTAAAGATTGCTTCTAGGGGCAGAGTGTGGAATCTGATGGGCCATGCCTTGATTCTTTAGTCTATCATATTTGTATGGAATCTAGTATAAAACAAAATCTGAGGCATACATTATTTTATCCTTTTCAAAAAATCAATAGACCGGCACTGCTGAAAGTACATACCACTGGAGTATACAGTCAGACATGGTGGTGCTCAATTGTGCAGCAATACAACCTTCAAAAATTATGAGAATAGAAGAAAAATTAGTGGCATTCTCCACTTGCACATTATTTGTTCTTTTTTATTCCAAGATCACATGGGAATACCGAGTGAAGACACACAGACTGAGAATTTTCTTACGTAGCGGTGCTGCAAGTGAGAACCGGAGCTGATCAGCTGGTGTACTCTGGTGAACTCTCACGGCAGTGCAGTGATACACTATGGGAGGGATCACCTCCTGTCAGTGTATCGACGGAGGCTGGGTAGAGCAGTCACATCTCCCGATGTGACTGTTCTACACGTGAGATCGTTGTGGGGCACTCGTTATTAAATGGACTACGGTGGACAGGGAGTAAATGTTGGTTTATTTTTGTTGCAGGAGAGACAGGCGTCGGTGATTAGGTGTTTGGTGATTATTAGTGATGAGCGAGTATACTCATTACACGGGTTTCCCCGAGCATTCTCGGGTGGTCTCCGAGTGTTTTGGCATGCTCAGAGATTTAGTTTTTGTCGGCTCAGCTGCATGATTTGTGGCTGCTAGACAGCCTGAATACATTTGGGGATTTCCTAACAAACAGGCATTCCTCACATGTATTCAGGCTGTCAAGCAGCCGCAATTCATGCAGCTGCGGCCACACAAACTAAATCTCAGAGTGTCAAAATACTCAGAGACCACCCGACCAACGAGTATACTCGCTCATCACTAGTGATTATGTATATTGTATGTAATTATGTAAATGTTTTTTTGTTTTTTTTACAATTGAACACAGTCGCCGGATGATGGGACTACTCTCCCATCATCGGCTTATGCTGTCACTGTTATATGTGGCAGCAGACATAGCCGGATGGGAGTAGTAGTCTCATCAGACGAAGTCTGGGTACACACACAGACGCCCGCAGACAGACACCCACATATTCTCTGCTCACACATATTCTTTGCCCACACACATATTCTCCACCCACACAAATATTCTCCATCCACACGCTATTCCTCCTTCCTTTCTGCAGCGTTTTTGGCATGCAAATCCGCAGCGAATCCACAAACGTTTTTATACCTGCAGTTTCGCTGCGGATTTGACTGACTCAATGTAAGTCAATGGGTGCAGAAACGCTGCAGAGCCACAAAATGAATTGACATGCTGCGGAAAATAAAACGCTGCGAATCAGGATGGAATTTTCCGCAGCATGTGCACACCAATTTTGGATTCCCATTGATTAACATTGGTTGAGCAATCCTTTGCGGAACTTGTGCAATTCCGCTCAGAAAAAGCGCAGATCTGCAACAAATTCACATCGTTTGCACATAGCCTAAGAGCAAGCAAAGGGACCTACGTCCAGCTGCAGTAACAGATCAGGGAATTATTTGTATAAAGTTAGGCAGATCCTTGTTTTTAATCTCACATATCCCCTTTAGGAACCAGTGAAAAAGAAATAGAAAAAAATAAAAAACAAACATAAACTTACTATCCACACTATCTTAATCACCGTTCATCCTTTTAAGTATGGTCACAAAAGCCTAGAAGAAAATAATATGTTTGGATTTTGAAGACTTAAATGAAAACGTCTATTGACTGGCTATAAAAATGCTGCCATTCCTTCACCCTAGTATTAAAGTATACATAGACTGCAATAGAAAGAATTCTACATTGTCAGGAAGATAGCAAACCCATCTGTTTCATATATTCATTTGTAAAACAGAGACAGGCACAATATTTTAACAAAGTATAAAATTATTTTATTATTCCACATGGAAAATTATTAAAAATATCACAACCAACATAGAAAAAATTATGCAAGCCAATATCACCTCTGTGGTGGGACCAAACCAGGGCTACAGACCACTAAAATATATGATTACAAACATGTAGCAATGAACCAGTACTGGCCTTTTAATTATCATCATAAGGGGTTAACAATATATGAGATCTTCAATGAATATATAAGGGCTCGGCAAGCCATAGCCTAATAACCATGAAAATAGAATGAAGTGCTCCTAATATATATCCCTATAGACGGGACTAAGTAACCACATTGTAACCCAAATGAGAACTTACATATAAAGTGTCTTGTGCCACGTCCCTCACGATTGCGCACTGCAGTATTCTTCTCTGCCCTCAACAGCAGGGCTGTGGAGTCGGTAAGCCAAACCTGCGACTCCGACTCCTCAATTTCCCTTACACCGACTCCACGACTCCGACTCAGACTCCCACACATATTGCTTATATTTAAGTGAAAACTTTATTGTAGTACAATGTGAACCTCAGACATTTAATCATTTTTATGATCCAATAATCAAGATATTTAGATAGAACAGAATATATATTGGTGTACTACCCGGTTTTCATTCTTTTTGGTACAGATACGATATGGATAGACAGATATGGATAAATGGATAGATAGAGCAGATTTCTAATCTGCTTTTGCTATTGAAAACATTATCTATGAGCTCAGAAACCTTTCAGGTGATGCGGTTTTTTAAAAAGATGATCAGCTTTTGCAGCTGAAAAACGTATCCTCAAAAAACACAGGAAAAACGCTGTGTGTGAATGTAGCCTTAGATCAGGAATAGAACAGCCATTTATAGGACATTTCATAACTTTCCCAAACTCCTATGAAAAAATATTCAGCACATCCTGCATTGAATTACTGTACCCAATTTATTATATATTTTAGGAGTCGGAGTCGGTCCATTTTATACCGACTCCAACTCCGACTCCGACTCCACCAAAATGAGCACCAACTCCGACTCCGACTCCACAGCCCTGCTCAACAGGGCAGAGCAGTGCGCCTGCGCAGGAGCCACGACAGGAAGGAAAGAAGAGGATGGCATCGTATAAAGATGGGAGGTGAAGGACCGGATGGCGACACTCATCGGACCGGACCAGACGCCGGGGGTGAGTATAATCTAACTCTTTTTTCTTATCTTTCAGGTTACATCCGGGGACTTATCTACAGCTTTACAGAATGCTGTAGATAAGCCCCTGATGGTGGTGCCGGCAGCTCATATTCGAAAATAGGAGTGACAGATTCCCTTTAATATATTGCAGTCATCATATTATACAGCACTGTGTACTTACAATTGCGCATTTTTCTTTTCTACCCAGCTAATTCTTCTCTTTTTCCTGTTCTAGGTAGCAACAGGAACTCTCTTTTCCCTGCAGGAGTCATCCCCCATTCAGCTCCTGACCCAGCTGCTCTCTCCTCCCTCTCTGCTAGGGACTTTTGCAATGATGACTCATGCAGGGAAAATTTACCTCCTGCTTCTACACAGAGCTTAGAAGATTCACCCAATCAGTTTTTAATCACGTGATGTTATAGACCCAATGGAAAAGAGAATAATTAGCTGTGTAGAAAGGCAAAATGAGCAATTGTAAGTACACAATTCTATATAATATGTTGATTTCAATATATTAAGAGAATGTTTATTGAAAATTATCTACTTAAACCAGAAAACATTAAGACTTTGAAGACCTTTATAGATCTTTGTCCCGTTCAAAACCTAACTACAGTTTTTGGCCAGTTTATGCTGCAGTATGTCTTGAATTTTGCCTTTGAATAGTGACATGAGCGGCCAATGCTAGCCTTATTAGTGGTGTTTCATAGGCAGACCCTGATGGAATGAGTTATTTGTGACTTGGCAGTTTCTTTGATGTTCCTGCACCTATTCTGTTTTGGAGTGGAGCTCGAATTGCTTGACTTACCCCTCACCTCCTAAATCTATTCCGGGTCAAACCATGCATGATTTGATTCACGAAATGCCTGAAACCTGAGTGATTGTTCTAGGCCGTGTGATCGGTCCACGCCGCGAAAAGCCGGCTTCTGATTTTGTCAGGCTGTAATTGATTAGCTGGAGCAATGTGTTTTAAAGCAAAAGTTTGTATTACACTTAACTCGCACCTAATTATTGAGGCAATTGAAACAATATATTAACTGTTGTAATGTCATTACTTTATAATCTTAATAATCACGTCGAGGGCAAAGGCATTAACACTGCTATTAAATCATTGGTCCAGTCAACAACTGGTGCCACTTTCCCAACTCCGCTTCTAAAATAAAACACATAATTCTAGTGTTATTCTGATTTATAGACTGAGCTGTACATATTCCACCAATATAACTCATTATCTATAATTCCTTTTAAGGCATTTTTTTCTGATCCAAATGCAAAGTTAAAGTTTTTCTTTGAAAAATATATGTACCGTATGTTGCAAAAGTCAGTTTGACTCCTGTGTTAATTCAAAACCTAAAACACAGCTGTATTCTGTAAAGGATAATGTAGAACTTGTACATTATAGTTCAGCACAGACTTTTTTGGACTTTTTCTATGAAATATCTAAATCTTCTTGTCATAAGACACATGACACTCTTAAAAATACCAGAATGGGAAAAAGATTCTTCTGCACAGAAATAAAAAAAATATGCTTTACATAAAAGGACATGAAGCGCAGTCTTATAATCACATCATGTATAAAATAATGTTTTAAATATAGTGATGGAGGCAATGTGGCAGACTTTGTTATTCTACCCATTCGAAAAATTAAATATTTAAATTCAGTACTGAATATGTACATGCCTGAATAACAACCTAGCTTTTATCGTTTAATTTTTCCTCTCAGAGATTTATTAGTTTATAAAGTTTAAATTCTATTTTATGTTAGCGCACACTCGGGCTTATAATCTTCTTTGGGACGGATGCTTTTTCGCCTACATGACATTGATCAATTATAAGCAGGTTCTAGCAGCTTTTATCTCACAGCAGTCAGTGTGCAGGGAGCAGAGTTGACAGTGCCCTGAGATGAGAACTGCTGGAGGTGTTTGTAATTACAGTGTTTTACGCATTATAACACAAACTTTTTTCCCACGCTTTACCACGGGGCGACCCAGCCCCCCTGTCAGCGCTGCGTGCACGCCTGACTATGTGCCCACAGGGACTTTCTCCCTTTGTCCCAAGACCTTGATATCTCTCTCCCCCCTCCAAAAAGGAGAATATTGCTACTTATCGTGGCCGCCTTCCATGGACTTTCCATGCTCACATATATCTCCATACCTCTAGTCTGATGAAGGTCTGAGTTGTAGAGCGAAACGTCATATAATTTTGGGAGAAGCTGTTGTACAAATAAATTTCTTCTGCATATGCTTCTTTCGAGTGCCGGAATTTCTTATACTATCTTATACTACTTTTCCGTGCACCTCGAAGACGGAGTGACGTGTACTCTATTCCTGTTTGAAACTTGTGAAAGGTCCATTTTAAATAATCGCAATAACACAAACTGAAGACATAAAATGCTAAAATTGCCTTCATCCATAACATTAAAGGAACATTCCTATCTCATTTATTTATGACATATCCACAGGAAATGCCATAAGATATAGTTTTTTTCCAGTAGGATTGAGACCTATCTCAAGAACGGAGGTCTGCCAGCGCAAACAGGAATAGAGAGGTGGCATCACTTTTAATGGGGTTGTCCACTAGTAGAATATCTGCTTCTCTCATTCCCCATGTTTGGCCCCGATAAAATAAAAACACCTATACTCCCCTGCCATGCCGGTGCCGTTCTAGCAGTGTCGGCACTCGCGTTCCCAGGGATCACTGTCATGTCGGACGCTGTTCACACCACAGCATCCGGCAGGCAGAGGTAGTTCCACCTCCAGCCACTATAGCCTCAGTGGCGCCGGCCTGATCTTCAGGCTCTCGGGGGTTAATCCTGCTGGAGACCAGGTTGGATGGTTAGTCACGCCCACGGTCTTTAAATAGTCATGCTGGCCTATGGGCGTCGCCGATTATAGCTTGTGTTTCATACCAAGTGGTTCCGGTCTGGAGTGGAGGTGTTCAAGAGAGAGAGATTCATATCTGGTGTCGTATGATCCGTCGTTATCCTTTCTCCTTCCCATATTTGTGTCTAGTTGTGCCCTGTTCACATTACTGTTTATTCCTGTGTGTGTGCGGCGCAGTGCAGTTTAAGTTCTCCCTGTCTGTCATTATTTGTGTGGGAGCTTTGGTGGTGACTTCTCACTGGGTGGAGGGTGGAGGGTTAAGTGCAGGGCTGAGCAGGAGATAAGGAAAGGTCGGAGGCTCAGGCATTTGCACCTTCAGCAAAAACCCTGGGTTGAGGGTCAGACAGGGTTTCCCCTAGTAAAGGGACACCACAGGGGCCCCGGGTCTTTCAGCCTTAGTTGAACTTAGCCCCCGTGACATTATAATCGGCCCACATTTTTCAGGAGTCCATGGATCCATTAGATTCCATAACCCGCCAGTTGGCGGCGCTGTCCATACAGGTCTCCGAGTTGAATGGGGCAGTTCAGCAGCATGGCCTGGTAGTAGCAAAGGTGCAAACGGCATCTGCAGGTATCGGTGCAGAGCCGAAGTTTCCGCTGCCAGAACGATTTTCAGGCGATCGCAGCAAATTTGTCGTATTTCGGGAGGCCTGCAAATTATACTTCCGCATGCGGCCAATATCCTCAGGTAATGAGGCCCAGCGAGTAGGGCTGGTGTTGTCATTACTGAGTGGTGACCCCCAAGCATGGGCATTTTCCTTACCACCTGACTCTGCTACATTTCATTCGGTCGATAATGTTTTTTCTGCCCTCGGGCTCATTTACGATGACCCTGACCGACTGGCTCTAGCGGAATCTAAAATCCGCGCCCTCCGCCAGGGGGAGCGCTTGGCAGAAGACTATTGTTCGGAATTTCGCCGCTGGGCTGTAGACACACAGTGGAATGACCCAGCACTGCGGAGCCAGTTTATTCATGGGGTATCAGGGAGGGTGAAACAAGCCCTCCTGATGTATGAGACTCCGGCATCATTGGAGTCTGCCATGAGTTTGGTGATACGTATTGATCGCCGTTTTCGTCAGGGGGCACAGGAGACGCTACCTCTGGGGGAAAACAGAGGTGCAGGTGTGGTTGAAGTAGATGAGTCCCCTGAACCTATGCAGATTGCTGGCGTGGCACAGGTTCGGCCTCGCGCTCCGGGAGTCCGGAAGTCCGGAGCATGTTTCTACTGTGGTAAAGGTGGTCATTATGTTAACGTTTGCCCGGTACTACCTAAGAGGGTCACACCGGCGGAAAACTGTTAAGCTCAGAGGGTATGGAGGAGACCCAACTGAGCGTATGCATATCCTCCATGATGGTATCTCAATGTATGCTCCCTGCCAAGGTTATTGTCGCCGGCAGAGAGCTACCTATATCAGTGTTTGTGGATAGCGGTTCCGCCACCAATCTCATAGATGAGGAGTTTGCACACACCGCCGGGTTTAAGATTGAAAAACTTCCTCACCCCATACAGGTGGTGACCATTAATGCTGTTCCCCTCCCTCAAGGGGAGATTACTGAGTTTGTGGCAGAGGTGAAACTCCACATTGGGGTCCTACATTCTGAGTCGGTTACATGTAGGGTCCTCCGTAATCTCCCAGCTCAAATGGTCCTGGGTTTTCCATGGCTGTCCAGGCACAACCCGGTAATTGATTGGAAAACTCAGGACATAGTACTATGGAGTGGTTTCTGCCAAGACAATTGCTTGGCCACATGTGTGTCCGCCGTGACGCCCAGCCTGCCGGAGGCTTTGCAGGATTTCACGGATGTTTTCTCTGAGAAGGGTTGCTCAGAACTGCCTCCACATAGAGCCTATGACTGTGCTATTAGGCTAAAACCCGGGGCCAAATTACCTAAGGCCAGGATGTTTAATATTTCTGGTCCTGAGAGACAAGCTCTGAAAGACTACATCGCGGAGAGTCTGAGCAAAGGTCACATCCGGCCTTCGTCCTCGCCTGTAGCCGCGGGGTTTTTCTTCATTAAGAAGAAAGATGGGGGGTTACGCCCGTGTCTGGATTTCCGAGAGTTAAACCAGATTACTATCCGTGATCCCTACCCAATGCCGTTGATCCCGGATTTGTTCAACCAGGTAGCGGGGGCAAAATGGTTTTCCAAGCTGGACCTCAGGGGGGCGTATAACCTCATAAGGGTCCGTCAGGGGGATGAGTGGAAGACGGCGTTTAACACTCCTGAGGGTCATTTTGAGAGTCTGGTTATGCCGTTTGGGTTGACCACCGCGCCTGCCGTTTTCCAACATTTTATTAATGATGTCTTTGCTCATGTCCTGGGGAGATTTGTGATTGTATACCTGGATGATATCCTCATTTATTCTAGCGATCGGGACACTCATTTGCAGCATGTTAGGCAGGTGTTACAGTTGCTCCGGGAGAACCAGCTCTATGCTAAGCTGGAAAAATGTTTATTTTTTGTCCAGGAGTTGCCCTTTTTGGGATATATTGTGTCTGCAGCTGGTTTTAAAATGGACACCGCTAAGGTGCAAGCGGTGTTGCAATGGGAGAGGCCGGAGAGTCTGAAAGCACTCCAGCGGTTCCTGGGGTTTGCGAATTATTATAGGAAATTTATAAAACACTTTTCGACTGTCGCCAAACCGCTCACGGACATGACAAAAAAGGGTGCCGATCTGGCGAACTGGCCTGAGGTGGCTATACGTGCATTTGAGCGTCTGAAGAATAGTTTTGCTTCAGCCCCCATTCTGGTGCAACCAGACGTGTCTAAACCTTTTGTGGTAGAGGTTGATGCGTCGGAGGTGGGAGTGGGGGCAGTACTGTCTCAAGGCTCGTCCTTGAGCGAGATGCATCCATGCGCCTACTTCTCCAAGAAGTTGTCGCCGGCCGAACGGAATTATGATATCGGCAACAGGGAGTTGTTGGCCATCAAACTGGCTTTTGAGGAATGGCGACACTTCTTGGAGGGGGCGGCTCACCAGGTCACAGTTATCACCGACCATAAGAATCTGCTCTACCTGGAGTCGGCCAAGCGTCTGTCTCCTAGGCAGGCTCGCTGGGCATTGTTTTTTACTCGTTTCAATTTTCTTGTGACGTACCGTCCCGGGGCTAAAAACACCAAGGCGGATGCTTTGTCTAGGTGTTTTCCGGGGGGAGAACCTCGGGAAGAGCCGGTACCCATCCTCCAGAAAGGGGTAGTGGTCTCGGCTCTCACGACTGAGGTAGAGGCGGAGATTGCCGAGGCCCAAGAGGAGGTACCACCAGGACTTCCCGCCAACAAATCATTTGTACCCCTGCATCTTCGGCCTAAGGTGTTGAAGGAACACCACGATTCGGTACTGGCTGGTCACCCAGGGGTGAAGGGCACCTTAGAGCTGGTATCGCGTCGTTTCTGGTGGCCCAAAATCCGGCAGGACGTGGTCTCGTACGTGGCAGCTTGCATCACGTGCGCTAGGGCTAAGTCACCCCGAACCCGTCCTGCTGGCACGCTACAGCCTCTGGGGGTACCCAATAGGCCATGGACAGAAATCTCCATGGATTTTATCACTGACTTGCCAGCCTCGGCAGGGAACACGGTCATCCTGGTGGTGGTTGACCGTTTTTCAAAGATGGCGCATTTTGTGGCGTTGTCCTCTTTGCCCAATGCTAAGACGTTGGCTCAGGTATTTGTGAAGGAGGTGGTCAGACTCCACGGAATACCGTCTGACATAGTATCTGATAGGGGTACGCAATTTGTGGCGAGGTTTTGGAAAGCTTTTTGCTCAAGGTTGGGGATCAAGTTGTCACATTCATCGGCGTTTCATCCACAGTCTAATGGACAAACTGAGCGCATGAACCAAAATCTTGAACAGTATTTACGATGCTTTGTGTCCGACAACCAGGAGGAGTGGTCTACTTTCCTTCCTCTGGCCGAATTCGCATTAAATAATCACCGCCAAGAGTCATCAGGAGAGTCTCCATTCTTTTGTGTGTACGGTCAACATCCTCAGTTTTGTACCTTACGTCAGGGTGACTCCGGGGGTGTCCCGGAGGAGGATCAGCTAGGAGCCCAATTGTCATCAGTCTGGAGGCGGGTGAAACAGCGTTTGTTGAGCATGAGTGCCAGGTACAAACGGGTGGCTGACAGTAGACGCGTGCCAGGTCCGGACCTGTGTGTGGGTGAATGGGTGTGGTTAGCTACGAAGAACATAAAACTCAAAATCCCTTCTTTAAAACTGGGTCCAAGGTTTATTGGGCCTTTTAGGATTTCTGCCATCATTAACCCAGTGGCTTATCGGTTGGAACTTCCCGCAGTGTACAAGATACACAACGTGTTTCACAGGGCTTTATTGAAAAAGGTGGTAGGCTCTGTGGACACAACGCCGATGCCACCTCCAGTCATGGTGGATGGCGAGTTAGAGTTCGAGGTCGCCAAGGTAGTGGACTCTCGAGTAGTACGCCGTACTCTTCAGTATTTGGTGCACTGGCGGGGGTATGGTCCAGAGGAGAGGTCTTGGGTTCCAGCCTCAGACATACATGCGGATCGGCTGGTCAGTTCTTTTCACCGTCGTCATCCGGACAAGCCGGGTCCTATGAGTCTTGAGGGCCCTGGGGTCCCTCGTAGAAGACGGGGTACTGTCATGTCGGACGCTGTTCACACCACAGCATCCGGCAGGCAGAGGTAGTTCCACCTCCAGCCACTATAGCCTCAGTGGCGCCGGCCTGATCTTCAGGCTCTCGGGGGTTAATCCTGCTGGAGACCAGGTTGGATGGTTAGTCACGCCCACGGTCTTTAAATAGTCATGCTGGCCTATGGGCGTCGCCGATTATAGCTTGTGTTTCATACCAAGTGGTTCCGGTCTGGAGTGGAGGTGTTCAAGAGAGAGAGATTCATATCTGGTGTCGTATGATCCGTCGTTATCCTTTCTCCTTCCCATATTTGTGTCTAGTTGTGCCCTGTTCACATTACTGTTTATTCCTGTGTGTGTGCGGCGCAGTGCAGTTTAAGTTCTCCCTGTCTGTCATTATTTGTGTGGGAGCTTTGGTGGTGACTTCTCACTGGGTGGAGGGTGGAGGGTTAAGTGCAGGGCTGAGCAGGAGATAAGGAAAGGTCGGAGGCTCAGGCATTTGCACCTTCAGCAAAAACCCTGGGTTGAGGGTCAGACAGGGTTTCCCCTAGTAAAGGGACACCACAGGGGCCCCGGGTCTTTCAGCCTTAGTTGAACTTAGCCCCCGTGACAATCACGTGCGGTTGTTATGACATGTGAGCCTTGTGCCCATTCAACGCTGGCACCAATGTCTCCTTCGGACGTACGTAAACAAGAGCAACGGAACCTGCGGGAGCCTCAGGAACGCAAGTGCCGACACCACTGGAACAACGGCATCACGGGAGGTGAGTATAGGTGTTTTTATTTTTTCGGGGTCAAACATGAGGAAGGAGAAGGATGCTATATAATATATGAGGTGGGATAACCCTTTGGAGGGTTAAATTAGCAAATGTGGCAATCTTGGCTTCTCTTTGGTCTTGCTTCAACAAAGCTAGTGGCCACCTATCAGAATTTCTAGCTAAGCTGAAGCCAAAGTAAAGAAATGTAACTGTATTTTTACAATCTTTAAACTTTTGTACTGGAAATGTATATAATAATAGTATAGTGAAATATAAAGGCGATGTTGATCGTTTTACTGTTAGGAATTCACTTTTCATAATAATAGTCATTGTCTTATATTTTTTCCCAATATCCATTAACGTTCTTTTTTTTTTCTCCGATTCTTCCAGCCGTCCTGAGAAGGTGTGTCTGTGTCCTTTCCTGCCAGCTCATCCTCTCAGTGTTTCCACACGTTTATACATTGTTCAGCATCCAGCTGAGGTGAGTAGAGACATGGGAAGAGTTCAAGGTCAATCACCTTGTCTAGTCCAGAGTTGTGGGAAGAGATGGAACATTATCTCCCAGCATCTCCAACCTCCTGCTGTGCCCGGGGCAGACATATTAAGTGCTCTTCTTTTTAACTGTTTGCCTATCGTCTCCATATCCTTTTTGTGTGTGTTAAAGATGGTGAATAGTTAAAGTGTAACCGATGTTTTAATTTTAATTTCAGAAACCAATAGTATATATCGTGTGGGCAATTAATTTTCCCGAGGGGCCACATGAGAGACCATGACTGTTGTGGAGGGCCAAACCAATAGCTTGAAATTAATTCTACATATTAATTTATTAATATTAATTGTATCACTTAATATTGAGCAGAATTAAGCATGCTGACACCCCCTATATATCTTTAACCCCCCACAGCCCCTTATATACAGCATGAGCCTCACACAGACTCCACCCATATACGGCATGAGCCACACACAGCCTCCCCCTTTTTCGGCACGAGCCTCACACAGCCTACTACATATGTGGCATGTACAGCATGAGCGCCACACAGCCTTCCCCATGTACAACATGAGCCCCACACAGCCTCCCCATGTACAGCATGAGCCCCACACAGCCTCCCCATGTACAGCATGAGCCCCACTCAGCCTCCCCATGTACAGTACAGCATGAGCCCCACTCAGCCTCCCCATGTACAGCATGATCCCCACAGAGCCTCCCCATGTACAACATGAGCCCTACACAGCCTCCCCATGTACAGCATGAGCCCCACACAGCCTCCCCATGTACAGCATGTGCCCCACGCAGCCTCCCCATCTAGAGCATGAGTCCCACACAGCCTCCCCATGTACTGCATGTGCCCCAGTTTCCCCATATACTGCATGAGGCCCCACACAGCCTCCCCATATACTGAATGAGCCCCACACTGCCTTCTTATATACAGCATGAGCCCTACAGTCTCTACACATACTGAATGAGGCCCCACACAGCCTCCCCATATACTGATTGAGCCCCACACAGCCTCCCCATATTTTGCATGAGCCCCATAAGGCCTCCCTATAAACTGCATGAGCCCCACACAGCCTTCCCATATACTGCATGACAGTATACAGCCTTCCCATAGCCTCCCCATTTGCAGCATGTCACCCCCATAGCCTCCCCATGTGCTGCACGTAACCCCCATAGAATCCACAATCCACATGTGTTGTACGTCACACCCATAGAATCCCCATGTGCTGTACGTCACCCTCATAGAATCCCCATGTTCACCCCCATAGAATCCCTATGTTCACTTCCATAGAATCCCCATGTTCACCCCCATATTCATACACATGAAAAAAAAAACATCACATACTCACCTTGGTCCAATTCTCAGGCGCTCTGCTTCTGTGCTTCTGCCTCCGGAGCGCTGACTCTCCAGCGGTACACAGCTGACGCGATGAAATGATGTCATCGCTTCAGCTGTATCACACGCTGACTGGTGGAGGTAGTGGCCGGAGGCCCCTCCTCCACCAATGCTTACTGCGGGAGACAGCGAGCAGGCGGGCACGGTGCGGCCCGTGTACCTCAGGTTTCCAGCCCCACGGCTCTCTCGGTCCGCAGGCCGGACTGAGACAGCCAGAGGGCCGGATGTGGCCCGCGGGCAACACTTTGCCCAGGTCTGGTATATATGACAATAAGCAACTTTTTAATATATCTTACCAGAAAATTTGCTTCTTTCTCTACCAAAATTGATCAGTCATTATCAGAATTCTCACTTTTGGGATAAAATCTGTATTCAGTGAAGACAGACTCTCCCATTACTGAGATAGGAGATGACAAGTACTACTGATACAATTCTATGTAGATAGGAGGCGGAGAAGTGTATGCATAGAAGTGTGTCTGTAGCAAAAAGCCTAAAGAGATGGACTGGGATATATAAGTGGGAGCATGCAGCGTGTTGGCGCATGTTCACACTGCCCACTAAACAGACAAAACTAAAGATAAAAACATAATAAGCAAATACCCTGCAGTCAATGAATGTACAGCAATAGTGCATGAAAATAATACAGGGGGATTAATTAAGATAATTTCGATTAAAAAAAAAAAATGTAAAAGCCATTCCACCACATCACGGATGATATGGAAACAGCAGAGCACACTCCTAAATTTCAGATATTTATGTGTTATTCTTTTGGTTAATTACTGTCTTGCTTTAGGCATATATGGATGATAAGAGGAGTTCCTGATTCAGCTGACGCTGTCTTGGTATTTGATCCAAGGTATCAGCTCAGCCCCCCAGGCTGGGAACCTGCTTTTCCCCCTATTTGTGACACATTTGGAGACCATTAGGCCCGTGTATATGCGGCTAATGCTTCATCAATGATCTTCTTGTTCAGCATGCCGCGCTCTAAGCTCTTAGACAAAGTTTCTTTTTCATTTTTAGGACAGATTTAATAGCTGCCTTGGGATTTTAGGCAAATGTATCCTCTTCTTTGTTTTTATGTGAATGTATAAGGACTGTAACAAGAAGCTGAGCGATCTTCTGGATGCCTGACTGTCATTCCCATCATAGTCATAGACGACTCAACCCCATGAGTGTCTTTCCTTGACACACACTGGAGACCACTGCCCTGACGCAACCTTCCGTTTTCTCCTGCTCTCTCTGTCTCTCGCCGTGACATCCTCCAGCCCTAGATTACATTTTGTGATTCTGATATTCAGCATTTATCAGTGTAAATGTGTAAGCCATGAAGGCAGCTCGCGACATGCAAACCTTGTTTATGACAAGAGCCTAGAGAAAAATTCCCATTTTCGTATTTAAGATCTTCCGTGAAGTGTTCCCTACCACATTGTACTATTGTAAATTTGATCTCGGCGTAGTCATAACTCTGCGTCTGTGCCGTTACTGCATGTCAGAGGACATTAATTAGGAAGAGAAAACCGGTTTTGTTATTTTGCTTTCGGGATGACACAATGTCAAGAACATTGTGAAGAACAAGCTCAAAGGAGAGTTTGAACCTCAGCTTTAGTAGTTTAATAGCCTCGTGAAGGGTCGGGTTTACATGATAAACATTTGCTTCTTTCCAAGTATTTTAAAATGGTCTATTGTAAAATTATAATATATGTCCTATTGTGGGACTATAATGGAGTCTCTCGCATCCCAATAAATCAAGAACAGCAAAGCATAGTTTGAGAAGAATCATACCTTTTATTTTAAAATCCGTTGGCTCATTTTAATAAATACTCTTTTATTTCTGCATGCTAATCGGATGCTCTTTGGGCATGGCCGACAGCCGTGTTTTACTTGTTTGACAGCCCTAGTTTCACAGGGAGCCAGCAGTGTCTCTACTGAAATCTCACACATGCGCTGTTCGCACTGATGGGGAACAACTCCAGGATGAAGGATCTTGTACTCATGCTACGGTGCAAGCGCAACATTTCAACCAAGACGGTGGTGATTCCCGTGAAGCTGGCAATCAACAAGATGTAAAGAGTAACTTGTTTATTCATAAAGTAATAGTACACATATAAATAGAAAACTTTATAATATCTGTAATCAGAGAAATGTGTTTCTTTCTTCTCCTGAACTGATTATTTGCTCTCAATGCATTACTGAGATAGGAGATAACAGTTGGTGCTTTTAAATTTCTATAGAGAGGGGAGGAGCAGCTAGAGGCATAAACCGACATTCTGATACATGTTCTCCTGAAGCAACAGTTACAGTTCTCCATAGAACTCTGAGCACCAACTGTCATTTCCTATCTCAGCAATGGGAAAACCTGTATTGACCGAAGACATATTTTTCTTGTGATTAGAGATTTTTGAGAATGAATGATTAGTTCAAAAGGAGAAAAAAGCTGATTGTTCTAATAAGATACCATATATTGCAAAGTTTCTTATTTTCACTTGTAGTAATGATTTATGTAGGAAAAAAAAATTAAAACAACGGCTACTCTTCTGAGGTAGCGCTGTCATTCAAGTAGGGGATACTCGCTCAGCAGCCACAAAATCAGATCCGGCACAGGTTTTCATAAAGCATAACACAGTCCATGCGGTTTATTCCTCCTTCATAAACCCATAGAAGCAACATAAACAGCATTACAGCATAGCCTCCATTATAGCTTCACTCTGGTTAAGCCTGTGGTCACACAGGTTACTCAATGTCCATACTCAGGCTCTTCAGCCTCATCATTATCTCACCCACGTCAGGGTTTCCTCATGGCTGTTTCCCCACGCTGCAGACATCCACTCTCTTCTCTGGGACACTCAGACGCCGGCAGCCATGACACACAGCCACTCCACAGGCTGTTAGCCAGGAGATGCTTCTCCTAGCGGGACCTTCCACACTGGACCAACCGAGTCCCAGCATTCACCTCATGTGACCTACCCTGGCCACATTATATGGTCCATAGCCACGCCCACCGGGTCACATGACTATGACCTCATCACAGGTCCTTCACACACTCACATAGTCTTTTACAATAGGGTTCTTAAACACACCCCCTGGGTGGGTTTGGAGGTAACTAGTTCCTGACACATTGAACCAGCACCTCCGCAGTATCACTGCTGATTAACACACACATAAATCTTCATCTCAAGGCCACCCACCTTGAGATGCATAAGGTCATTCCGTATTTCACCATTCATCCACTCTCCTGGGACATCCATACAGCGCCCCCTAGCGGACACAGTGGTTACTACACCACACTCTCTTAGTGTGTTTTTAAAGCTGAAAAAGACACCACAGGACTGTTGTGCAGTTTGCATTTTTTTTCTCTGGCATATGCTCTTTATAGATGTGTTGGCTGTTAAGCTATGTATAATCCCAGCAGTTTTGATCCCAGGGCTGATAAATATTTTATTGACTTGCAGCTTGTTGTTTCTCATCTTCTATTTTGAGATAGAAGAATTATGCTTTGCTTTGTCTCAAATGGTTTCCTTGTTATATTTCTCATAGTACAAGCTGAAAAACAATATGTGCTAAAATCGAAATGCTTTCTTTTCCTATCCTGATATGATTTTGGGTTGGTCTCCTCAATTATTTAAAGGGGTTGTCCGGTCCAAATCGATAAGTGTGCAGTCACTCTGTGTGACTGCAGACTTCTGAATCCCCCTAGTGCTGCAGGGATTCACCAGTTTCGGATCCGTGAGTGGAGGGTATGTATGAGTTATATATACTCCCAGCCAGTGGGCACGCTCTCGCTCTCCATACACTTGTATGGAGCAAGGCCACGCCCTCTAGTCGACCACTCCCACTGACTGGCTGCGTCACTAGGCCCTCGCCCCACGCCTGGAGTATGTATAGCTCATATAAACCCTCCGGTCCCGAGTCTGAAACCGGCGAATCCCCGCAGCTCAATATGTGCGCTGGGGAGATTCATAAGCCTGCAGTCACACAGGGTGATTGCAGACTTGTCGTTTTGGACTGGACAACCCCATGTGGAAGGTCGGCTCACTTAGCTGCTCCTCGAGATAGACACAGGCACACGTGGGATTAACCCCTTCACCCGCAAGGGTGGTTTGCACGTTCATGACCGGGCCAATTTTTACAATTCTGACCACTGTCCCTTTATGAGGTTATAACTCTGGAACGCTTCAACGGATCTAGGCGATTCTGAGATTGTTTTCTCGTGACATATTGTACTTCACTTTAGTGGTAAAATTTTTTCGCTATAACTTGCGTTTATTTATGAAAAAAACAGAAATATGGCAAAAATTTTGAAAATTTTGCAATTTTCAAACTTTGAATTTGTATGCCCTTAAAACAGAGAAATATGTGACACAAAATAGTTACTAAATAACATTTCCCACATGTCTACTTTACATCAGCACAATTTGGGAAACATTTTTTTTTGTTAGGAAGTTATAAGGGTTAAAATTTGACAAGCGATTTCTAATTTTTACAACAAAACTTACAAAACCATTTTTTTTAGGGACCACCTCACATTTGAAGTCACTTTGAGGGGTCTATATGGCAGAAAATACCCAAAAGTGACACCATTCTAAAAACTGCACCCCTGAAGCTACTCAAAACCACATTCAAGAAGATTATTAACCCTTCAGGTGCTTCACAGGAGCAGAAGCAACGTGGAAGGAAAAAATGAACATTTAACTTTTTAGTCACAAAAATAATATTTTAGCAACAATTTTTTTATTTTCCCAAGGGTAACAGGAGAAATTGGACCCCAAAAGTTGTTGTCAAATTTGTCCTGAGTACGCTGATACCCAATATATGGGGGGGAACCACTGTTTGGGCACAAGGCAGGGCTCAGAAGGGAAGGAGCCCCGTTTGACTTTTTCAACCTAAAATTGGCTGGAATTGAGATCGGACGCCATGTCGCGTTTGACGAGCGTCTGATGTGCCTAAACAGTGGAAACCCCCCACAAGTGACCCCATTTTGGAAACTAAACCCCCTAAGGAACTTATCTAGATGTGTGGTGACCACTTTGAACCCCCAAGGGCTTCACAGAAGTTTATAACACCCGGGCGTGAAAATAAAAAATCATATTTTTTCCACAAACATGATCATTTAGTCCCCAATATTTTGTTTTCCCAAGGGTAACAAGAGAAATTGCACCCCAAAGGTTGTTGTCAAATTTGTCCTGAGTACGCTGATACCCAATATGTTGGGGGGAACCACTGTTTAGGCACATGGCAGGGCTCAGAAGGGAAGGAGCCCCGTTTGACTTTTTCAACCTAAAATTGGCTGGAATTGAGATCGGACGCCATGTCACGTTTGACGAGCGTCTGATGTGCCTAAACAGTGGAAACCCCCCACAAGTGACCCCATTTTGGAAACTAGACCCCCTAAGGAACTTATCTAAATGTGTGGTGACCACTTTGAACCCCCAAGGGCTTCACAGAAGTTTATAGCACCCGGGCGTGAAAATAAAAAATCATATTTTTTCCACAAACATGATCATTTAGTCCCCAATATTTTGTTTTCCCAAGGGTAACAGGAGAAATTGGACCCCAAAGGTTCTTGTCAAATTTGTCCTGAGTACGCTGATACCCAATATGTGGGGGGGAACCACTGTTTGGGCACATGGCAGGGCTCAGAAGGGAAGGAGCCCCGTTTGACTTTTTCAACCTAAAATTGGCTGGAATTGAGATCGGACGCCATGTCGCGTTTGACGAGCGTCTGATGTGCCTAAACAGTGGAAACCCCCCACAAGTGACCCCATTTTGGAAACTAGACCCCCTAAGGAACTTATCTAGATGTGTGGTGACCACTTTGAACCCCCAAGGGCTTCACAGAAGTTTATAACACCCGGGTGTGAAAATAAAAAATCATATTTTTTCCACAAACATGATCATTTAGTCCCCAATATTTTGTTTTCCCAAGGGTAACAGGAGAAATTGGACCCCAAAGGTTGTTATCAAATTTGTCCTGAGTATGCTGATACCCAATATGTGGGGGGGAACCACTGTTTAGGCACATGGCAGGGCTCAGAAGGGAAGGAGCCCCGTTTGACTTTTTCAACCTAAAATTGGCTGGAATTGAGATCGGACGCCATGTCACGTTTGACGAGCGTCTGATGTGCCTAAACAGTGGAAACCCCCCACAAGTGACCCCATTTTGGAAACTAGACCCCCTAAGGAACTTATCTAGATGTGTGGTGACCACTTTGAACCCCCAAGGGCTTCACAGAAGTTTATAACACCCGGGCGTGAAAATAAAAAATCATATTTTTTCCACAAACATGATCATTTAGTCCCCAATATTTTGTTTTCCCAAGGGTAACAGGAGAAATTGGACCCCAAAGGTTGTTATCAAATTTGTCCTGAGTATGCTGATACCCAATATGTGGGGGGGAACCACTGTTTAGGCACATGGCAGGGCTCAGAAGGGAAGGAGCCCCGTTTGACTTTTTCAACCTAAAATTGGCTGGAATTGAGATCGGACGCCATGTCACGTTTGACGAGCGTCTGATGTGCCTAAACAGTGGAAACCCCCCACAAGTGACCCCATTTTGGAAACTAGACCCCCTAAGGAACTTATCTAGATGTGTGGTGACCACTTTGAACCCCCAAGGGCTTCACAGAAGTTTATAACACCCGGGCGTGAAAATAAAAAATCATATTTTTTCCACAAACATGATCATTTAGTCCCCAATATTTTGTTTTCCCAAGGGTAACAGGAGAAATTGGACCCCAAAGGTTGTTGTCAAATTTGTCCTGAGTATGCTGATACCCAATATGTGGGGGGGAACCACTGTTTAGGCACATGGCAGGGCTCACAAGGGAAGGAGCCCCGTTTGACTTTTTCAACCTAAAATTGGCTGGAATTGAGATTGGACGCCATGTCACATTTGACGAGCGTCTGATGTGCCTAAACAGTGGAAACCCCCCACAAGTGACCCCATTTTGGAAACTAGACCATCTAAGGAACTTATCTAGATGTGTGGTGACCACTTTGAACCCCCAAGGGCTTCACAGAAGTTTATAACACCCGGGCGTGAAAATATAAAATCCTGTTTTGTTCCCACATAAATGATCATTTAGTCCCCAATTCCCAAGAGTAACAGGAGAAATTGGACCCCAAAAGTTGTTGTTCAATTTGTCCTGAGTACCCTGATACCCCACATGTGGGAGAAAACTACTGTTTGGGCACACGTCAGGGCTCGAAAGGGAAGTAATGACGTTTTGGAAAGCAGACTTTGATGGAATGGTCTGCGGGCGTCATGTTCCATTTGCAGAGCCCTTGATGTTCCTAAACAGTAGAAACCCCCAATAAGTGACCCCATTTTGGAAACTAGACCCCCTAAGGAACTTATCTAGATGTGTGGTGAGCACTTTGAACCCCCAAGTGTTTCACTAAAGATTATAATGCCCAGGCGTGAAAATATAAAATCCTGTTTTGTTCCCACATAAATGATCATTTAGTCCCCAATTTTTAATTTTCCCAAGAGTAACAGGAGAAATCGGACCCCAAAAGTTGTTGTTCAATTTGTCCTGAGTACCCTGATACCCCACATGTGGGAGAAAACTACTGTTTGGGCACACGTCAGGGCTCGAAAGGGAAGTAATGACGTTTTGGAAAGCAGACTTTGATGGAATGGTCTGCGAGCGTCATGTTCCATTTGCAGAGCCCTTGATGTTCCTAAACAGTAGAAACCCCCAATAAGTGACCCCATTTTGGAAACTAGACCCCCTAAGGAACTTATCTAGATGTGTGGTGAGCACTTTGAACCCCCAAGTGTTTCACTAAAGATTATAATGCCCAGGCGTGAAAATATAAAATCCTGTTTTGTTCCCACATAAATGATCATTTAGTCCCCAATTTTTAATTTTCCCAAGAGTAACAGGAGAAATCGGACCCCAAAAGTTGTTGTTCAATTTGTCCTGAGTACCCTGATACCCCACATGTGGGAGAAAACTACTGTTTGGGCACACGTCAGGGCTCGAAAGGGAAGTAATGACGTTTTGGAAAGCAGACTTTGATGGAATGGTCTGCGGGCGTCATGTTCCATTTGCAGAGCCCTTGATGTTCCTAAACAGTAGAAACCCCCAATAAGTGACCCCATTTTGGAAACTAGACCCCCTAAGGAACTTATCTAGATGTGTGGTGAGCACTTTGAACCCCCAAGTGTTTCACTAAAGATTATAATGCCCAGGCGTGAAAATATAAAATCCTGTTTTGTTCCCACATAAATGATCATTTAGTCCCCAATTTTTAATTTTCCCAAGAGTAACAGGAGAAATTGGACCCCAAAAGTCGTTGTCCAATTTGTCCTGGGTACTCTGGTACCCCACATGTGGGAAAAAACTGTTTAGGCACACGTTGGGGCTCGAAAGGGAAGTAGTGTTGTTTTGGAATGCAGACTTTGATGGTCTGCTGGCGTCATGTTCCATTTGCAGAGTCCCTGATGTGCCTAAACAGGAAAAAACCCCACATATGACATCATTTTGGATACTAGACCCTCAATGAACAAATCTAGATGTGCCCCCAACTAATCTAATGTAAATTAGTAGTGCATGGAGGTGTGGTACAATTTGAAGCAATCCTTCATGCACAGGCCAGGTTTTTCGGGGCAGGTGTCGCACTGGTAAGTGGTGTCCCTGCGTATTCCTTTTTTGTAACACACTCGACACCTTTTTTGCGGCTTACCTTTGCTTGGGGTTGGCGGGACCACCCCCGGAAAATGCTGACCTGGGACAATACGAGCACCTTCAGTTCCTGAAGTACTGGGGCCCGCTCCTTCCTGAGCGCCAAACATCATGGCCTTAACCACTACCTCCTGGAAATGAAGGTACGCCGTATCGCTGGGGCATGCACATTGTGACAGCAGGAATGCGTTGAGCATTGCCATTTGGACGATGTGCACGGCCAGCTTTTTGTACCACACCTTGGCCTTCCTCAATGCATTGTACGGTTGGAGGAGTTGATCGGAGAGATCAACTCCCCCCATTTTTTTGTTGTACCCCACTACACATGTCGGTTTGAGGACCTGTGTAGAGGTACCCCGTACAGTGCAGAGGGTACTGCCATCACCGTGTATGGTGGTCAAGAGATGGACATCTCTCTTGTCCTTGTACTTGACCACCAGCAGGTGGTCGCTACATTGGGCTCTGCTCTCACCTTTTCGGAGCATCTGCCCAAGTAGCGTCTTCGGGAGGCCTCTCTGATTTTTGCGGACAGTACCGCAGGCTGCGGTACGTCGCTCAGAGAGGGATTTGTAGAGTGGGATGCTGGTATAAAAGTTATCAGTGTAGAGGTGATAACCTTTATCCAGCAGTGGGTGCACCAAATCCCACACAATTTTCCCACTCACTCCCAGGAGAGGAGGACACTCAGGGGGTTCAATCCGGGTGTCCTTCCCTTCGTAAACTCTAAACTTGTGGGTGTACCCTGAGGTACTCTCACACAACTTATAGAGTTTGATTCCGTACCTGTCCCTCTTAC
The DNA here is from genome assembly GCF_039654945.1 of Dendrobates tinctorius. Classification (NCBI taxonomy): domain Eukaryota; kingdom Metazoa; phylum Chordata; class Amphibia; order Anura; family Dendrobatidae; genus Dendrobates; species Dendrobates tinctorius. The sequence continues at coordinate 62,617,669 of NW_027361671.1, read as the reverse complement.
TGGGAAGGTATTGACGGAATCGCAGCCTTCCCTTGAAGTGAACCAAGGACTCATCCATGCAGATGTCCCTTTGGGGCACGTACACTTCAGCAAACTTTTTGTTGAAGTGTTCGATGACCGGCCGAACTTTGAACAGACGGTCAAAGTTGGGGTCATCTTGTGCGGGACACGCTGCATTATCAGTATAATGCAGAAACTTGTGGATGGCCTCAAAACGCGTCCGGGCCATGACCATTCGGAACACTGGAGTGTTGTATAAAATATCAACACTCCAATATTGCCGAATTTCCGGCTTCTTCAGTATCCCCATATGGAGGACCAGGCCCCAAAACTGCGTCATTTCAACTGCGTCTACAGGAGACCAGTTTGAAAATGTTGAACGCGGGTTTTGCTCCAAAAATTGACGAGCGTACAAATTAGTTTGCTCCACCATGAGGTTAACAAAATCCTCAGAGAAAAAGACTTTGAAAAAGTCAATTTCTGTGAGGCCGGTGGTGTCAAACTTGATTCCTGATTCTGCCACAAAATCAGGAATCAGTGGCTCGTAATTTTCGGGGGGCGAGGTCCATACGGGGAGCACTGGGTCAGCTGCGGGCATGGTGGGCGCTGCCTCATCTTCTGTCCTGGAGCGTCTGCGTGGCGGTTCCGCAGGACCCGAGGAGGAAGATGAGGAGGGGGAAGAGGAAGAAGAAGAGGATGAAGAATCCGAAAAATAAAGAAAAGTCGGATCGTCATCCAAATCGCTATCAGTTTCGGAGGCAAGTAAAGCATACGCCTCCTCCACTGAATAGCGCTGTTGGGATGAATTTGATGACATTTTTGTGTAAATATGGTGCTTGGGTGTACACTTTATTGAAAACTGTATGTGTACGTGAGGGGGGGGGGGAGTGATTGGTGTAAACTTTCTGTAAAGAAAAAGCTGTGGAAAAAAGTCTAAAACAGCAGGCCCTAGCTGATAAGTGTCACTTATCAAAACTAGGCTGCTGGATGTGCGCACGGGGTGGCGCAAGGGGGGGTGGAAAAAAAAAAAAAGGAAAACGGCAAACTCTGATAAGTGAACTGTGTCACTTATCCAAGTTTCGCAGCTGCGGGATGTGTGTACGGAGGGGCTAAGGAAAAAAAAGCGAGCTCAAGTGTTGATCGGTGAACTGCGTCACCAATCAACGCTCGGCAGCTGCGCACGGAGGTGGCGCAAAAGTGGGGTGGAGGGGGGTAAAAATAGGGGGAAGGGGGATGGGGGCATTGGGGTGGATGAAGATAGATTGGGCAGGGATCAACAGTTAGGGTTGTAGTTAGGTGGCACAAAGGGGGTGAAAAAAAAAGAAAAACGGCAGGCACAAGCTTGGATAAGTGACGTGTGTGGGGGGATGTGGGGGGATGAAGATAGATTGGGGGGTGAAGATAGATTGGGCAGGGGATCAGGGATCAATTAACACTTACAATTGTAGTTTTCTTTCTTCTTCTTCTTCTTTCTTCTGCAGGGATTGTGATGCTACAAGCTGTGGCACCACAATACCCAGCACAGGAGCTCTTGCTGTGTCCGACCTCTCTGCAGGAATCCTCAGCTAGAGTGAGGACCCCTGCAGACAGGTCAGAGGCAGGTCAGGGGGCAGGTCACAGAGCGGTCACATCGCTGCTGTGACCTGTCATTGGTGGGATCGAATGATTACATCGATCCCACCAATCCCTGATCTGCCTGGTGACCATGGCAACTGCCTAGAATCGGAGCTCACAGCTCCGATTACTAGGCAGGTCATGCCCAGGTCACCAGCAGGGCACAGAGCGGTCACGTGACCGCAGCTGTGCCCTGTGGTTGGCGCGATCGCCGATCTAATCGATCGCGCCAGCCAACTCCTGCAGGCCCTGCTGGGCCTGCATCAGGCTCCAGCACGATCGGTGCTAATATAGCACCGATCCTGGCCGGTACTGGCAGGGCACAGCGGCGATATAGCGCCGCTGTGCACTGCGATTGGCGCGATCGATCAGATCGGCGATCGCGCCAATCCGGGTGCTTTTTGCCGGTGCCTGGCGTTGCCAGGCACCAGCTCTAGGATCGAGTACATCGGTACTCGATCCCCGCCTAGGACATCATTGTTTCAGCCAAGCTGATTGGCTGAAACAATGAGAAACGCTGCGATTGGCTGTTCAGAATTGAACAGCCAATCACAGCGCTCTGGATGCCGGGGGGGCGGGATCGCAGCCCGGGATGCCGACGCCATCTTTTCTAAGGTGAGATGGCGTCGGAATTTTAATGCGATCACCGTGACTTCTGTCGCGGTATCGCATTAAAGGGCCCGACGTACTATCCCGTCCACGGTCATACGGGCCCGGGTACCGTGGACGGGATAGTACGTCGGATGTCAGGAAGGGGTTAAAGTCTCTGGGTGGTGTATTGTATCATAAACCCAAAAGTGGTAAAAGTAAAGACATCCTTTCTGGCTCAAAAGGAAATAAAAATTCCATAAACAGTCCTGCCCACCACTTCTAGGCTAACACATATGGTTGCTCTCACAGGAGCGTCAGCCTAGAGACTCGCTAGCCTCTACACAACAAAGACCACAGAAAAAAAACTGTCCGGACATTTATTTCCCCAGCCACACCCTAGAGGTGGAGATATGCTGAGTAGTCGTCCCGCCCATCTCTTACATACCCACCTAAAAACCCGCCGATAACATGGCCGCTTAACTCCTTCAGCACATATCATGCTGAAAAGAAAGTTATGGATTTCCAGATCACTGAGGAGAGCAGTCTCCGTGACACACATCTCTCCTCACATATAGTGCCAGTGACTCTGTCACACCCATTAAAGGTAAATGGATTTCCCATTTTAGTAAACAATGTTGTTTGGCTACCTACACTCCTGCTGTACATGTGGTCATCATTATTAATATTAAAGCACATCTGATAATTGATTGGTCAATTAATTGTAGCATAACAGCTGCTCTCCATGGTCTGTGTCACAGTGAAAATACAGTGGTTTCATCTCTTATAGAAACAGGGTGGTAAAAAGTGACAACCACAAAGCACCATTACTTCCATTCCAGACAATAGACTTGAAGAAAAGAACTCCCATCCTGAACTAGCTCTGCCTAGGAGCTGTCTAATGCATTATCCTGTCATTATTTGTATGTGAAGATAATGTTGGTTGCATAGACAATCTGCTATTGCATCACTGGGAGCAGCACCACACGGCATAGGAAAAGAAAACTCCATATTAAACCCCCTAAAGGGAGCAGAGGAGCTGATAGTCACCGTGAGTGACAAGGGAAAGCACAGGGAGCAGGAGACGCAGCAGCAGTCCCGAAGCAGGTGCAGCGGCAAACGCAGGGGCAGCGCCAGCACTCACAACGCCAGCGCACCTCTTCCCAACAGCGCAGCAGCAGCGGTCATTCAGGATCGCAGCGCAGCCGAAGCTCCACCATGGCAGCACAGCCAGAAGTGGATCCAGCGGTGGAAATAATCCCTACGCCCGAGACGGTATCCTTCGTTCCACAAGGAGGGTGAGTGATCTTCGTGAAAGTCCGCTCATTAATGTGTGGTTGTTATTCTCTTTTAGGAGAGGAAATGCACGGCCAAATCCAAGCACAGGGTATGTGCTATATGCGCTGAGGAGCTACCCTCTACATGGGAGAAAAAGCTCTGCGCGGAGTGCATAGAACAGACAATCCAGGAGGAATCCCCAAGTTTTGCTTTAGACCGCCAAACACTGATAAGAACCCAGGTCGAAGACGCCCTTAAGGGCGTTAGAACCTCAAAAAAAACGTAGATCCACGCATAGGTCTCCAGAGTCCAGTATTAGCGAGTCAGAAAGTGGAAAGTACAGGTGGCGGCCTTGGGAACTTTGTATAACCAGAACTTAGCCAAAAATCGTTGGGTTATGAGATTCATTAGAGCCTCAAGTAGATCCAGGCCGATCCCTCTACGCACCCCCCCCCCCATGGGATCTAAACCTAGTGCTAAACGCACTCACCAAATCTCCTTTCGAACCCATAGGGTCGGCTCCCTTAAAAATATTATCCCTTAAGACCTCACTCCTAGTAGCCTTAACTTCTGCCCGCCACATTAGTGATATGCAAGCTTTATCCGCCCACTCAACCTTCACTCAAGTACTGGATGATAGGCTGGGTCGGTTCCCTATCCCTATTACCCTATCTCCCCAAAGTTCCATCACAGTTTCATAGAGCCCAGGAGATCTCCTTACCCTCCTTCTGTCCCAGTCCCAAGAACAAAACAGAAGAGGTACTGTACACTTTAGATGTAAAAAGGTGCCTGGTCCAATACTTGATAACCACAAGGGAGTTTAGGAAGGATAGGGCTCTGCTTGTCTGCTTTCAGGGTCCACGGAAGGGTCAAAAAGTATCGAAGCCACACTGGCGAGATGGATAAGAGAGGCCATCACCCTATCCTACTGCTCTTGCGGGGCGGCCATCCTGGAGGACGTAAGGGCCCATTCAGCCAGGGCAGTGGCATCATTCTGGGTGGAGAAAGCCGGCGCTTCAATAGACCAGATATGTAGAGCAGCCACTTGGTCTTCCCCCTGTACATTTTTCAAACATTACCGTCTAGACTTGACCTCCTTTTCAGATCTCACCTTTGGGAAAAGGGTTCTGGAGGCGGTGGTCCCTCCCTAGATGTATAATCTTTGTAATTCTCTCCGTGGTGCCGTCATGGGGGAAAGAGAAAATCATAGTTACTTACCAATAACAGTATTTCTCTGATCCCATGACGGCACCTTTACATCCCCTCCCTTTCACACACAGGTGTGCACATTAGAGTGAGTCAATTAGCTTTAGTATTTAGCCACGCGGTGCCTCTGTTAAGCTTAATTATGATTAATTTTGGATTTTTGTATAACCATTTGAGTTGCAGCTGAAAGTTCTGTGTAATGCTCTGTAAACCAACTGATGTGGGAGAGAGGTACCGCCTTTTTCACCTGTAGGTTTCCTGTCCCTGAGGGCGGATCCCTCTCTCCGTGGTGCTGTCGTGGGATCAGAGAAATACCGTTATCGATAAGTAACTATGATTTTTCCCTAGTGCAGGGAATGAGGTGGTGTTGCATGACGTATTAGCAATCTCCACAAAGAAAAACTGTATCCCCTCCTAGAAAATGTCTGTCACCCTGCCAACAAGTACCTTGCTGTGCACCGATGAGGGGCAAGAATCCTGGAACAATTGTCTGCAGATGGAAATGTTTTCCTTTCTGACATTATAGAGTAGTTATCTTCATTAGATGCCAGTTAATTACCTTCTACAATCCCAATTTTAAAAGTGTTGGGACACTGTGTAGAGTGTAAAGAAAACAAAAATGCAATGATTTTGGAATACTCTTATAGCCATTTTTATTCACAACAGAACATAGAGCACATATCAGAAATAGAAAGTTAGATATTTCTGAAAGACAGTGGCCGCATCTTATATTTGCCAAAACTGCTGACAGGTTCGCTTTAAGTCATAAGATTCTGTATAAATAAAGCATGTTGAAGAGTCTTTCAGAAGCAAAGATGGTCAGAGGTTCACCAACCTGTGAACAATTGGGTTTAAAAATTCTAGAACAATTTTAGAAAATGTTCCTCAACGTAAAATTACAAAGAATTTGAATATCTCATAATCTACAGTACATAATATATAATGTAATCAAAAGATTGCATAAGGTTCAAAGCTGATGGTCAACATTGGATTTTCGTCATCGTTGGACCCTTAGGTGGCATTGCATTAAAACAGGCATGATTCGGTCATGTAAATCACTACATAAGCTCTGGAACACTTCCAGAAATGTTGACTGTTAACATGGTTCGCCGTGCAATCGACAAATGCAAGTTAATTCTGTCATCATTTACAGAAGAAGCTAAAGGTCAACACAATCCAGAAATTCTCTGGGTAAAAAAGCTAATTTAAAATGGTCTAAGGGAAAATGGAAAACTGTTCTGTGGACAGAGGACTCAAAATGTGAAATTCTTTATGAAAACCTTGGATACTGTGTCCTTCAGACTCAAGAGGAGAGGTACCGTCCAGCTTGTTAGGCCATAGTTCAAAAGCCTTCATCTCTAATTGGATGGGGCTTGCATTAGTGACCGTGGCATGAGCAGCTAACACATCTTGAAAGGCAATATCAACGCTGATTATGTAGAGGTTAGAGAACAACATGTGCTCCCATCCAGACATATATTTTTGGGAAGACCCTGCATATTTCATTTCAGCAACACAACGCTAAATCACATACTGCATTAATCACAACAGCATGGCTTTGCAGAAGATGAGTTGAGGTGATGAACTGGCCACCTGCAGTCCAAACCTTTCACCAATAAAAAATATTTGGTGCATCATTATGAATCAAAAAATCAAGCAAAGACGACCTAGGACTGTGGAGCTGCTAAAATCCTACATCAGACAAGAATGTGACAAAGATCCTCTCCTTAGCAACAGCAGTTGTACACAGGGCTGTGGAGTCGGTAAGCCAAACCAACGACTCCGACTCTGACTCCGAAATTTCCCTGACTTCTGACTCCGACTCCACTACTTCGACTCCACAGCCCTGCTTCACTACTGAGCATGTACATAGTGCAGCACAGATTCATCTCAACGAAAAGCCGAGGTCCTTAGATCAGGAACAGAGCAGACATTTATAGGACATTTCATAACTTTACCAAATTATTATGAAAACATTTACAGCACATCCTGCATTGTACTACTGTGCCCAATTTATTACATATTTTAGAAGTCAGAATCGGTCCATTTTATACCTCTTAATGAATTAGGCCCATCCTATTACTTCAGTTCTGGTGTGAGTTACTACACTAAAGCGACATACATTTTGATGAATTCGTCGGATGGGCTTAGCCACTCACCGTCGTGCCCATGCTCTTTAGTGCATGTGGCTGGGACTGGTGTAAAAACTCCAAAAGTTGCAAAATTTCTCAACTTCAAGATCCTCCAACATTTTGTGACTTTTTAAAGTGTTGACGTTAGAAAACTGACGAGAAGGCTTGGCTGAATCTGGGCCTAAAGGTCTCCTCTGCTCATGTGGTTAATTCACATAATAATGTAGATGTTTACACTTGACCTATGGCCGTATGTATGCGCTCACATAGAATACCTTCACTCAACCTGCCTCTTAGTATGGTGCAAGAATGTGAAAAGATAAATAGATGCTTGATTAAGAAATAATAACTGAAACTGCGCAGCCGTTCAGATCGCTGCGCATTTCTGACAGTTCATCCTGGGCTTTTAGAGGAGGATTGAAGGTGAAGTTAATTGCTCCTTATCAAAACCTAGATCTGTCATGTGTCGTACTTTTTTCTTTTTAGACTTCTCCAGCTTGTATATTCCCTTTGACAGAATGAGGTTGAAGGCCGTTATTCGCTATATATTATCATAAATGTTTAATTTACTGTAAATACCAGTTATGTTCATTGAACAAGGTTATTATATTTGTATATATAAAGGGAATAAAATAGCAACGCTTACACCGGTAGAGATTGATCTGGTAGTGTGTGTATATATATATATGGCATTTAAAGTGCCCCCCGAGGCAATAGAGCGTGAGGGGGTGAACTTCAATCATAAGAGATAATATGTAAAATAGGGTAGCCGTGACCCCAGTAATCCTATTCCTAATAAATTTCTTTACAACCCACTTCTTACTAATAAGAATCAAATGAAATTAGGCAGATGTAAAGGCATATTTTCAGACTACACACAGATGAACTGTAGTCTACTCTATAACCATAGGACACATATCCGTATAAGAGGTGTACAGCTATAGAAAAAATGGTTGCATAAGTGAATATATATTGCATGTACCTTTGTAATTGGTATAATGCCCATGTGATGCAAGAATATTTGCCATTGTTGTTTGACAGATCCTGTTCACAAAATATTCTTGCCTTTGAAAGCCCTTAGTAAACTACTTGATGGGTACCAGCATATTAAATGGATTTTTTCTGGAAAAAAAATAGATTGTCTTCACCCTCACTAGGTCCAGTTCTGTATCTCCCTCACTGATCCAGTAATTATTTGCTGGTAGCAAAGTCACGTCAACTACGCTACAGCTAATCACTGGATTCAGTGGCTCTGTCACTGTGGATAGCGCAAGCCGCTTAGCCCAGCACTACTGCTCTGTTGACAGGACGTCATTTTGCAGCAGGTACACAATCACCAGGGCAGCTGTTGAAATGTAGCATTGGACCTGGGGAGGAGGAGTACTGGATGTTTCTGTTATTTTTATTACAGGCATGCCTATGCCATGCAGATGAGAGTTGGAAAACCTGTTTAAGAGAGATGCAGACCACCTGTTCTTTACCCATCAAAGCATCATGCAGCTCGTGGGTGCTGTTGAATGAAACTGCTACTTAAAGCTTTTGGAAAGGGGTGATGCATTGACGTGCACCAGCTCTTCTAAGTGTATTGGGGTCTGTATGGCACAGTTGCCACCTCAAGCTGTTGGCTGCATCAGACTGTGTATACTGCTGCACTAAGGCCCTATGAGTGCTATATTACTGTCCTTGTATGATTAATTACAACGCTGAAGCTTGGAGTAAGCTCGAATGGAGTACCTATCCAGATAAAGCTTACTTACTTTAAAGGGGATATGTACTTTAAAAATGTGCCTAAGCTCTAACAGGCAGTTTGTTGCTACCTACCTGCCTGTTGTGCCAGGCGCCATTTTTACCCCGTACAGAGCAGTCACAGACCACTTCCTGCTGGCGATTCAGCTGCCTCTCAAGTCGACAGAGCGATGGCTTTTTTTCCGCCGTGGTCTATCAACGGGGCGGGGCCTCTGACAACATTCTGATTGAAAGTCAGCTCCCTCAGTTAGGCAGCAGGGATCCGACTGTCAATAAGAATGATGTTGGAAGTGCTGGCCTGTCAACAGAGCAGAGCTGAAAAGAAGTTGCCACTCTATAGACGTGTCAACAGCAAAGGCAGCTGAATCGCCGGCAGGAGCTGTCTGTGACTGCTCAGTGACGGGGAGGAACAGTGCTAGGCACAACATGCAGGAAGGTAGCAACTGCCTGCCTGTTACTACGTATGCACACTTTTTGTTTTTGTTTACAATGTCCCGGATATCCCCTTTAGGCTTTCCTGGTGGAAGCTCAGTGATGAAGTTAGTCTCATGCTGACAGTTATATTCAATCTCTATATACAGTATCTATGTACTGTATATACTGTACATACTGCTGCTCTTTCCCGGTTCTTGGAGGGGGATTGTTATTGCAGTGTATCACACTGTATCCCAAAGGATATTTTGAATCATTTCATCGTAGTTGTAAGTCAAGAGTCGGCCCAACCTATACCTCCGATGGAAGACACTAAGGTTATGCTAACAGACCTTAATAAGACAGAGTGGTGAACAAAATTGGTAAAATCCTACAGTGCATAGATTTAAAGGTTAATTATCTCTTCAAACCAGAATATCTGTAAATTGACTTTGGAATGTTTATTTAGTCCGAGCCCAATTTGTACCCTTACCTCTCCTTTTACACCCCTCTCCTTTCCTGCACAGCATGCAGCAGCCATGATATAATGGGTATGTAGGGTTGGGTTAGGCATGATTTTTTTTTCGTCGCCTGTACTAGAGCTTATGTGCTGCCTGCAGTTTCCACACTTCTCTCCGCCTGCCGATTTTCCTTGCGCAGGTCTCTGTTTTTGCTTTTATTCTCCACTTGACATTTAGATGTTGCCACTTTAATTAATATTGAATAAGCAAACTGCATAGTGCGGCAATGTTTGTAAAGGAACGTTCTTGTATATTATAGAAGTAGGATATGCTAACACAGAAAAATAAATACTTTTAAGTCTGGTGACTCTCCGACTCGAAAAGTGCTTATTAAAATTGTTAATATTAGAAGCTATGGAGCACCCTGCTGTTAGCCGGCGAGCACTCAGCGTCCACTTAAATTGGAAAGAACATTTGTACCAGTCTGCAGCAGATTTCAAGTAGGCTTTTTAATTTTAAGAAGGTATTGAATATATTGCTATTAATCTTAAAATTGCATGAACATTATTATAGAGTATATATTATATTTAATTGACTTCACAGGGACTCGCCTTTTCAGAGTGGTTGTACATAGGTCACGGGAAGAATGGCTGCAGTGTAATGTCCTGGCTTCATAGCTAAAGGCTACCCTAAATGGATCATATACTACAAGCAAAAAAATTACTGGAACTTTTTTCTTGATGGGTAATAGAAAATGGATTAAATATGTATAGCAAGGAATTAACCGATTGTGCAAATATATGGTAACAAAAAATATATTTGACTGCAGCATACTGCATGTGTATTGAGTCAGACATTACTAAATGTATGAGTGTCCCCTCAATCACTAGATCTTGAAACCATTCATTGGGTGCATTTTGACACAAATTTGACGGTCAAGTTTTCCATTCTTTAGCTGAAAATTTCTCCTAATGTGATTCATATAAATCTCAGAGTAATAGCTAGAGACAAGAAAAGAAGAAAAAAAGAAGCTCCTGCTAACTAGCTGCAATATGATCACCTCCACCTTCCCCAAATAAATCAGACACTCACTTTCCATTGGGGGGATAGATCCTATGTCCAGAGGCTCAACTCAAAGAGGGTCATCAATCTTGGTGCATGAATAATGTAATACTATCCCCTGTCCAGGTTCAGGGTTCTTTGCAGATGCAAGGTATTTTGGAGATTTCCCTTAGATTGTCTAGCATGGAAAGAGTTAAACATCTCCCTTGAAAAAGTTTTTCAATGACCCTCTGATGTGATGTATCCATTGTACCCACATTGTAACAAAACACTAACCTAGGACAAAATGCCATTTCTGGGATTTAGATGGATAACATAGAGCCATCAAAGGATGGGATCATGTTGACTCATTTTTGTTTCCGTCCACCTATACAGTGGTTTGCAAAACATTTCACTCCCTTGGCATTTTTTGTGTTTTGGTATCTCACAACCTTGAATTTCAGTTTTCTTTGAGGGTTTGCATCAGTTCATGTAAAGAACATGCCTATAATTGTGAACATTTGATTTTCTTAATTAAGGTGAAGAAAACAACAAATAGGACAAAATCACTGAAAATTTCAGTGTGCATAACTATTCACCCCCTAAAGTCAGTACTTTGTAGAGTCTCCTTTTGCAGCAATTACAGCTGCATGTCACTATGGATAAGTCTCTATGAGTTTTCCTCATCTTGCCACTGGGATTTTTGACCATTCCTCAAAGCAAAACTGCTCCAGCTCCTTCAAGTTAGATGGTTTCCTCTGGTGAACAACAATCTTCAAATCTGACCACATATTCTCAATTGGATTAAGGTCTGGGCGTTGAATAGGCCACTCCAAAACATTTACACATTTGCCCTTAAACCACTTAAGTGTTGCTTTGTTGCTGTGCATTGGGTCATTGTCTTGTTGGAAGGTGAACCTTCCTCCCAGTCTCAAATCATTGACAGACTGAAATAGGTATTTCACAAGAATATCCCTGTATTTCGCACCATCCATCTTCCCATTGACTTGGGACATTTTCCCTGTCACTGCTGCCAAAAAATATACCAATAGCATGATGCTGCCACCATGTTTCACTGTGGGCATGGTATTCTTGGGGTGATGAGCTGTGTTGGTTTGGCGCCAAACATAACGTTGACCTTGGTGGTCAAAAAGTTCAATTTTGGTCTCCTCTAACCATAGCACCTTCCTCCATACTTTTAGATAGTTTCCCACATGTCTTTTGGCAAACTCAAAACGAGCCTTAACATTTTTGTGTGTAAGTAAAGGCTTTTTTCTGCCCACTCTTCTATAAAAGACACTCGATGGAATGTACGGCTTATTGTGGTCGTATGAACAGATATTTCAGCCTCTGTTTGGGAACTCTGCAACTTCTTCAGGGTTACCTTTGGTCTCTGTGCTGCCTTTCTGATTAATGCCCTCGTTGCTTGGGTTGAGAGTTTTGGTGGGTGGCTATCTCTTGGCAGATTTGTTGTGGTACCATGTTCTTTCCATTTGATGATAATGAAATTGATGGTGCTCTGGGGGATCTTCAGAGATTGGGATGTTTTTTCTATTGTATTTCTCATAAACTTTGTCCCTGATTTGTTTGGAGATCTCCTTGGTCTTCATGGTGTTGTTTGGTTAGTGGTGCCTCTTGCTTAATGGTGGTGCAGCCTTTGTGGCCTTTCCATAAAGGTCTGTATATACTGACAGACCATGTGACACTGAGATTGCACACAGGTGGACTTCCTTTCACTAAGCATGTAACTTTATGAAGGTAATTGCTTATTCCAGAAATTTTTAGTGGCTTCATAACAAAAGGGGTGAATACATATGCACATGCCAATTTTTAGTTATTTGACCCCATAACTTTACTTTATGCCTAAATTCTTGCACTTCATTTCACCAACTTACACTATTTAGTGCTGATGCATAACACGCAAATCGGATTGCAAAAATATTTAAACACAAGATGTAATGTGACAAAATAGGTAAAAAAACAATACTTATGTAGTGTTTGATTTTTGAAATGTTTGGAAGTGAAAGCTGCAAGTCACTTGTTTTTAACAGAGCTGATATGCTTTTTCTTTATCTGGTTTGAAGTGCAATGTCTGTTAGAGGCCATAGGCTAAAAAAGGCTACCTTGGACAGTTTTGGCACTAGCGAACCAGATGCGAAAGAAGTCCAAATAACCGGGTAAGAACTAGGAGGGCAGTCAAGGCACAAAATCAAAAGACAAAGGAATAATCAGGAAACAGGCTGCAGTCGGGCAACAGGATTACAGCAAGCGAAACAGGAGCAAAGAGCAAAAGACAGAACCAGAGAAGACTAACGATAACTGGAACATGAGTGATATGGGAGTTGGAAAGGTTCTTCCTTCAATAAATGAAGCGATAATAAAATGGTGCTGTATGATGTGCATGTTTCAAAGATAATATAGATTATAGTAAAGACTTGGCACTCAAAAGGGAAAATTGAATTTGACAGTTACTTTATTGTACAAAGCATCCAGGTCAACAATTCTTGAACGTTTTCGGTCATACAATCGACCTTCATCAGAAAACGAAATTCACAGTTGATTTAACTGAAAGGGGCTGTAATGGAAAATTCCATATATCATTAGAGAGACAGCTGGCCTGTGTGGTAATGGGTAGTGAATATCTGGACTAAAAGTCTGGAATAAGAGGCATCTAGTAAGCAGCAGATGCTGAAGGTAATAACCTTGTTTTAAGTAGAGGAACACTGGATTTCAGGATTGGGACTGACAAAGGTCCTGATAAAATGATCTGAGATTTAATTAGAGGATATGCCACATGTTTGGCATAGCAGGCTTGTGTCCCTGATACGGGACTGGTACTGAGCGTCTCCTACAGCAGCTGTACACACGCCCGCCCGGACACAGACACAGCGCTATTCCCCTGCACTCGCGTGCCTTTCTAACCAGCGCGTCCTCCTCCAGTGGCACACATACCAGGGCAGGACATACTTCCTCAAACAGTACCACTATATAATCTATAGTGGATTGGATATCCTACTTGTGCACCTCCCTCTCAGTCATCGAGTGCCGTGTTTTTTTATAATATTCAAAGATAATATGTCATTAAAGGAAACCTGCCAGCAGGATTGTGCTCAGTAAATTACAGACAGTGTCAGGTCGAGAATCACATTAACTGAAAACTACAAATAAAGATTAACAATCACAAAACAGATTTCATCAACCCAGGTATCATTTTAATCAGTATACGGCACCAACCTGACACTGTCTGTAGTTTACTGAGCACAATCCTGCTGACAATTTCACTTTAAACCTTTCTCACATACATTTTGCTATCACAGCAGAGCGTTAATCTAGGCCAGTGATGGCGAACCTTTCTGAGACCGTGTGCCCAAACTGCAACCTAAAACCCAATTATTTATGACGAAGTGCCAACACGTGCCAAATGCCCCATCATGATCCCCCTTCTTGTAGTAATATGCCCCATCATGATCCCCTTCATGTAGAAATTGCCCATTCCACCACCTCTAACATTTCCTCCTCCCCATCACCCCATCGTTGCCCTCTCCCCATCACTCCCATCATTGGCCCTCTCCCCATCACCGCTATCATTGGCCCTCTCCCCATGACCGCCATCATTGGCCGTCTCCCCATCACTCCCATCATTGGCCCTCTCCCCATCACTCTCATCATTGGCCCTCTCGCCATCACCACCATCTTTGGCACTCTCCCCTTCACTGGCCCACTCCCCATCACTCCCATCATTGGCCCTCTCCCGATCACTCCCATCATTGGCCCTCTCCTGATCACTCCCATCATTGGCCCTCTCCCGATCACTCCTATCATTGGCTCTCTCCCCATCACTCCCATCATTGGCCCTCTCCCCATCACTCCCATCATTAGCCCTCTCCCCATCACTCCCATCATTAGCCCTCTCCCCATCACTCCCATCATTAGCCCTCTCCCCATCACTTGCCCTCTCCCCATCTCTCCCTTCATTGGCGCTCTCCCCATCATTGACACACACACCACAGCAGGTTCACTGGCACAGCGGCCACACTCGCCTCTCCGCGTGCCGGCAGCTTCCTTCCTCTCACTGGCACAGCGGCCACGGAGCTGAATGATTATGTCATCCTGCTGCGGCCGCGCCGCTCAATGTGTGAGGCAGGAAGCTGCAGCTCCGGAACAAGGATGAGGCAATGCCGCGTGCCAGCTGATAGGGCTCTGCGTGCCCTCTCTGGCACGCGTGCCATAGGTTCTCCATCAGTGATCTAGGCTAAGGGGTTGTGCCTTGCTGCAATGGCCAGGACCAGCGCTAATGCCGATCTTGGCCATTTAGCCCCTTAAATCCTTCTATACACACTGATCATGACATCACAGTAATTTTACAGAATCTGAGAGATCCGCAGGTGATCACAGCATGTCGATGATTTGTCAGTTACGTTTATCCCAAAATGGTGCAGTTGAATAATATTTATCCATTTTGATGGAGTGGTATGCTAAGGCACAATGAGATGAATTTATTAAAACTATTGATACATTAGAAGTTTGTTAAAATGGTAGGTCTCTTTTAAGACACAAAGTAGACTGCATCTATATGGGGTTAAATCTTTTCAGTGTGACAGACATAAAATAAAGGTGGACACCTAGAAAGGTGCTATACATTCGTACTGTATGTATTATATTGTATTTCACTGTACGCTCTGTGTATTATAGCGATACATTGTATGTACACGATTGTATTGCAATATGTTGTATATCTGCTATCTGTACATGTACCCTTTCGCACTGTATCTATAGCCATTATTACTTTCTACTTCTCCACGTATGATAGTCACATTAGAAATAATCTTTATTCATCATCTCTTGTGTAGCCGCTTACTGACGTAGTTATCGTGACTGGAGCATTAATGAATCCACCCATGTTGTTTTGATTGCTGCCCCCCTTCTAGCTTACAGAAATTTTCGGTATCTGAATGAAAGTATCTTATGGTTTATAGTTTCTGCAAGCGCTAAAATGATTTATCATTTAATTATGCGTCCCTGGTAACTACATTTTCAGAAATGTACCCTAGAATGGAAGATTTAAGTTGTGTTAAGAGCTTAATTTTCTGCAGCTTTTCAACCTTTTTCTTCCTAAATGAACAAGCCCTTGGTGATTAGGAGGCTTCATAATTAACATGGTGTAATTAATAGCTCTGGCTGTTTTAATGAAAATTTCACTTCCCACAATTATGACTGTTTTGGGATCTGGCACAAATCCAGCTTTCTACTCATTTTTAATAGTTCTTAGAAATTCTTTCAATTAGAATAAGTAAGACTTTAATGAGAAAGGAATGTTTGTAAAGGTGAGATGACTTGTAACAAAGAATGCTGCAAGTCAAGAATGTTGGTTTTGCCTAGACTTTGTGATGGATTGGTAGTCACCCTCAAACTATAGCCAACATTCAGCCACAATTGATCTACCCACAATAAGGATGTCGTCAGGGGCGTACATAGAAATCATGGGGCCCCATAGCAGAAATCGTAATTGGGCCCATAATCCTCCATACAGTATACTGCACTCCTCATAGTCCACCATACAGTATACTACACTCCCCATAGTCCACCATACAGTATACTGCACTTCCCATAGTCCTACATACTGTTTACTGCACTATTCATAGTCCTCCATACTGCACGTCCCATAGTTATCCATACAGTATACAGCACTCCCTATAGTCCTCCATACAGTATACTGCACTCCCCATAGTCCTCCATACAGTATACTGCACTCCCCATAGTCCTCCATACAGTATACTGCTCTTCCCATAGTCCTCCATACTGTTTACTGCACTATTCATAGTCCTCCATACTGTATACTGCACTCCACATAGTCCTCCATACTCTTTACTGCACTCCACATAGTCCTCCATACTGTTTACTGCACTTCCCTTAGTCCTCCATACTGTTTACTGCACTATTCATAGTCCTCCATACTGTATACTGCACACCCTATAGTCCTCCATACTGTATACTGCAATCCCCATAGTCCTCGATACAGTATGCTGCACTTCCCATAGTCCTCCATACTGTTTATTGCACTATTCATAGTCCTCCATACTGCACGTCCCATAGTTATCCATACAGTATACTTCACTCCCCATTGTCCTCCATACAGTATACTGCACTCCCCATAGTCCTCCATACAGTATACTGCACTCCCCATAGTCCTCCATACAGTATAGTGCTCTTCCCATAGTCCTCCATACTGTTTACTGCACTATTCATAGTCCTCCATACTGTTTACTGCACTCCCCATAGTCCTCCATACTGTATACTGCACTCCTCATAGTCCTCCATACTGTATACTGCCCTCCCCATAGTCCTCCATACTGTCTACTGCACTCCCCATAGTCCTCCATACTGTATACTGCACTCCTCATAGTCCTCCATACTGTATACTGCACTCCCCATAGTCCTCCATACTGTATACTGCCCTCCCCATAGTCCTCCATACTGTCTACTGCACTCCCCATAGTCCTCCATACTGTATACTGCACTCCCCATAGTCCACCATACAGTATACTGCACTTCCCATAGTCCTACATACTGTTTACTGCACTATTCATAGTCCTCCATACTGCACGTCCCATAGTTATCCATACAGTATACAGCACTCCCCATAGTCCTCCATACAGTATACTGCACTCCCCATAGTCCTCCATACAGTATACTGCACTCCCCATAGTCCTCCATACAGTATAGTGCTCTTCCCATAGTCCTCCATACTGTTTACTGCACTATTCATAGTCCTCCATACTGTATACTGCACTCCCCATAGTCCTCCATACTGAATACTGCACTCCCCATAGTCCTCCATACTGTATACTGCACTCCCCATAGTCCTCCATACTGTATACTGCACTCCTCATAGTCCTCCATACTGTATACTGCACTCCCCATAGTCCTCCATACTGTATACTGCACTCCCCATAGTCCTCCATACTGTATACTGCACTCCCCATAGTCCTCCATACTGTATACTGCACTCCCCATAGTCCTCCATACTGCACTCCTCATAGTCCTCCATACTGTATACTGCACTCCCCATAGTCCTCCATACTGTATACTGCACTCCCCATAGTCCTCCATACTGTATACTGCACTCCTCATAGTCCTCCATACTGTATACTGCACTCCCCATAGTCCTCCATACTGTATACTGCACTCCTCATAGTCCTCCATACTGCACTCCTCACAGTCCTCCATACTGTATACTGCACTCCCCATAGTCCTCCATACTGTATACTGCACTCCCCATAGTCCTCCATACTGTATACTGCACTCCTCATAGTCCTCCATACTGTATACTGCACTCCCCATAGTCCTCCATACTGTATACTGCACTCCCCATAGTCCTCCATACTGTATACTGCACTCCCCATAGTCCTCCATACTGTATACTGCACTCCCCATAGTCCTCCATACTGCACTCCTCATAGTCCTCCATACTGTATACTGCACTCCCCATAGTCCTCCATACTGTATACTGCACTCCCCATAGTCCTCCATACTGTATACTGCACTCCTCATAGTCCTCCATACTGTATACTGCCCTCCCCATAGTCCTCCATACTGTCTACTGCACTCCCCATAGTCCTCCATACTGTATACTGCACTCCTCATAGTCCTCCATACTGTATACTGCACTCCCCATAGTCCTCCATACTGTATACTGCCCTCCCCATAGTCCTCCATACTGTCTACTGCACTCCCCATAGTCCTCCATACTGTATACTGCACTCCCCATAGTCCACCATACAGTATACTGCACTTCCCATAGTCCTACATACTGTTTACTGCACTATTCATAGTCCTCCATACTGCACGTCCCATAGTTATCCATACAGTATACAGCACTCCCCATAGTCCTCCATACAGTATACTGCACTCCCCATAGTCCTCCATACAGTATACTGCACTCCCCATAGTCCTCCATACAGTATAGTGCTCTTCCCATAGTCCTCCATACTGTTTACTGCACTATTCATAGTCCTCCATACTGTATACTGCACTCCCCATAGTCCTCCATACTGAATACTGCACTCCCCATAGTCCTCCATACTGTATACTGCACTCCCCATAGTCCTCCATACTGTATACTGCACTCCTCATAGTCCTCCATACTGTATACTGCACTCCCCATAGTCCTCCATACTGTATACTGCACTCCCCATAGTCCTCCATACTGTATACTGCACTCCCCATAGTCCTCCATACTGTATACTGCACTCCCCATAGTCCTCCATACTGCACTCCTCATAGTCCTCCATACTGTATACTGCACTCCCCATAGTCCTCCATACTGTATACTGCACTCCCCATAGTCCTCCATACTGTATACTGCACTCCTCATAGTCCTCCATACTGTATACTGCACTCCCCATAGTCCTCCATACTGTATACTGCACTCCTCATAGTCCTCCATACTGCACTCCTCACAGTCCTCCATACTGTATACTGCACTCCCCATAGTCCTCCATACTGTATACTGCACTCCCCATAGTCCTCCATACTGTATACTGCACTCCCCATAGTCCTCCATACTGTATACTGCACTCCCCATAGTCCTCCATACTGTATACTGCACTCCCCATAGTCTTTCTTACAGTATTGTGGCCATCACAATTAAAAAATAAATAAATGCTCCGCTCTCCTCCTCGTTCAGCCGCTGCTCTGGTCTCTGCAGCGAGCTCTCTGAAGTGTCCCTGGATGCCATGCATGACATTGGTGAGTGACACACATTCACACCATAGTGCAGGGATGTCGAATTCAAATAGACAGTGGGCCAAAACTAAAAACATGGTCAAATTTGTGGGCCAACCTTCATGATTTCTTGAAAAAAATGTCTACAATTGTGGAAACCTTTCCTTCTCATCAAATGTAACAATGAATTTTTTCATTTGGAAACAAACTTAAGTTTTGCTTACATTGAATCTGGAACAAGCAAAGCTTAATACTATAAACACAGAAAAATCAAATGTCACATAAAAGACATATCTGGGGCATTCATTTCTTAAATAAAATAAGAAAAAAATCTTTATTTCCAGAGTTAAATTTCAAGGGTAACCTGTATTTCACAGGCTATCAATAATAATATTAATAATCAATGGAAATCCAACCACTCAAGTCCATGCTTTGGAACAGCAAGGAAAAGTGTGTATCAAAAGCATATAATAAATAATAATGACAAAATGGAGGGATGAAGACAAGTAAAGGAATAGCAGAAAAAAGGGGAGAGCGGAAAAGTATTGGGGGGAATCTTCCTAGGGTAGGGAGGACCCCAATACTGCCGAATTTAGGGATGCTGGGATGGTAGATTGTCGTATACAGGGGAATACGAAGGGTGTGATGACTCGCAAATAGAAGGAAATATAGAGAAGTGGAGAAAATCAGAAATACATAAACAGCCCTGAAATAATAATATTAACAATATGGTAGGGACTGAACACAAATGGCAAGATCTCAATACATCGGGAAGGGATAACGTCCAAAATAAGAAAATGGAGAACTTATGGCCAAATAGAGCAATAAAATAAATCGTGGCATCAGTGTATCGGCTAAATAGCATACCCGTGCCCACCTAGTGGAGGAGATGGGGGTAGAGGGAGCTATGCACACTGAGATGTATGGGGGAATGCGCGCCGATGTAGGGAGAAGATCGGGGAACTTCCGGCTCAGGTAAATGGCAGTCAGGAGGTGCGGCAGAGCTGTGGAATCTGTCACGTTAAAAAATGCTGTTAATCTGCTGATATGGGGTTAATCTGCAGGTTAATAGCATTCTGAACCTGCTTGGTGCCGGCACTTAGACGCCTGCTTTCAGGAGGAAATTAATTTTATTCCTCTTGGTAACATTTGAATCGCAGTGAGGATGGTGAAGCTGGTGCGGGCTCAGTCACTGCTCTGTGTATAGAGAGCGGCGGCTGTAACCCCGTCATTGACTGACAGCAGGATCATCATTAAGGCCGGCTGTCAGTCAGTGTGGGGGGCGCGGTTACAGACGCCACTCGCTATACACAGGGCGGTGACTGTGCCGGTGCCCCCCCATGACTGAAACCCGAACGTTGCCTGGATAAATAAACTTAATTTCCTCCCATGAAGCGGGGGTCTAAGTGCTGGCACTAGGCAGGTACAGAATGCTATTAACCTGCAGATTAACCCCATATCTGCAGGTTAATAGTGTTTTGTCACGTGACAAGTTCCTTTTTAATTTTTTTTTAATTTTCAGTAAGTAAAATCTGATTTCTGTGTCTTCTTAAAATGAATTTATCAACAGGTTTTTCTACCTCGTCTGAGAGCAGCACGATATAAGGGAAGAGACCTTTATTCCAGCAATGTATCACTTACTGGGCTTCTTTTTGCAGTTTTGATAGGCTCCCTGTTTATCTGCTACAGATCTATCAGTTCTTTGAATGTTAAGCTTGCTACATCCCCGCCCACATGGCTGATTGTCAGCTTTCTGTATACACTGTGCATAGGCAGAAAGCTGTGAATCATTGTTGGAGGCTGAAAGTGGCGGACTACACGGCAGCAGATTTACTAGTCCTCTAATAATAATGTCCTGCTGATATAACAGTGATGTTATCAAATCTACAGCGAGCAGCCCAGTATGTTAAACATCAGTGGAATCAAGGTCTCTTCCCCTACATTATGCAAAAACCAGTTGACTGATTCTTTTTAAATGCCATTTTATTATTTGGTACTCATTTAACTATAGGTTTGCGCAATGTGGGCAGATTTATAATAGAAATGTCTGGATCTGAAAATCGTGGAGGGAGAAGCATCTTGTTGCTGTGTTTTCTAGGCACCCTAGACATCCCGCTTTCTGGTCCACCCTTGTGCTATACAGTAGCATATTCAGATCCATCGTCTGTGCGTTATGCTGATGTTGTGTGGATATGACAGGTGAGCTGCGTCAGTGTGGAGTGTCTCAGATGTGCCCAGGTGTCTCTGTTGTACCTGAGCAGGTAAGGAAGGAGCAGAATCTGTGGAATATGTATGAGCGCCTATTATCCACTGTCTGCACGCTGCTCTACTCGCCTTACATTGTGCTAAAAACAACATAATGAGGTGGTGCTTAGTATGCAGGTTGCATTATCTGCCATGGAGAGGAAGCCGGCTTTTACAAAAGTTACGTTCTCTGACACTTAGGCACAGTTTCTAGCTACACGTTATGACTGATTAGAATGTTGTGAGCCGGAATCTCCATTCTGTGCAGAGTGATTATTGCCTTCTGTGTCAATTTCAGGACTGTGTTCGGTTATGATGTGTGCTGTATGCCAGTACATCTGGACAAGTATTTTGGCAAGCTCTTTCCCAGATTATAAAAAGGTGTTGACAAATCTCCCGGCATCTAGTTGGGTAGCCAATAAAAATATATTTTTATACTAACTGAAGAACAGCAATTGAAATGTATTTGTACAAGAGCAAAATAGTGTTCTGTTTTCTGTGTCAGATATGTTGTCTTGGGTTAGAGCTAGTGATGAGCGAGCGTGTTATTCCATAAGGTTGTATCGGAATATGCTGGAGTGCTAATGGAGTATCTTCAGCGTGCGCTAATATTATATGTTCAAATACCCGCGGCTGCACGTCTCGGGGCTATTCGACAGCCGCAACACATCCAGAGATTCCCAGTTTGTTAGACAATCCCTGCTTGTGTTGCAGCTGTCAAACAGCCATGGCGACTGGAACATAGTATTCGAGCACGCTGAAGATACTCTTTTCAGTGCCCTATCATTCTCAGATAACACCCTATCGGAGCACGCTCGCTTGTCACTAGTTAGAACTCTTCAGAAAAAGAGATCATCTTTCTGTGCATCTATCTGACTATCCTACTCAGTTGTAGGCATTGGGCAGGATAACTACAGTTTACTGTGTATAGCGTCATATATTGCACAGCGTTTACAATTAGGCAGGGTTCTCGTTTTGCCCTAATTTCAGTAGCTTCCTCGGGGTTTCCGTACAAATTCCAGCTAAACAAGATTTGGGTGTGTGTGCTTACTGGGTTAATGATGCAGATGGTGTCACACTGTGCTCTGTCCTACATCATTTTGCCAGTAGGGACTGGTTGCAAGATGTGGCCTACTACATCTTGGTACCTGCTTAATATTTGTTACATCTGTCTCTAAAAGTAGCAACTGAAGCAGAGCTATCACTGCTGTTAACTATTTAGATGCTGCTGTCAATCTCTAGCAGCAACCTTTAAATAAAGCTGTTGCCTGTGGTCTTGTGCTATCACTGGTCCAGAGGCACAATCCGGGCACTGATGTCAGCCAGGGGCTGCTGGTGTACCCTGTCACTGCCATTTTGGTACTCCTATGAAGTTCAGCCACAAGCTTATTTTTTATTTACTTCAGTCTCTTACCACTGACATTAATTCCACAGTGCTCTAGACACATCACAATCTAAATTCCCTATCAGTATGTCTTTGGAATGTGGAAGGAAAGGAAGGCACTTGGAGGAAGCCCACACACACACACGTACAGAACATGGAAACTCCTTGCAAATGTTGTTCTTGATGAGATTTGAACTAAGTACCCTAGTGCTGCAAATCTACAGTGCTAATCACTGAGCCACCTTGCTGACCACAGGAGATCACGATTTACACTAACTACTGCAGTAATGTAGTTTAGCAGTATATAGTAAAAGCGATCAGATGACCATAAGTTCAATTCCCCTAAGGGGACTAAACAATACATTAAACAAAAAGTTTTTAAAAATATATAAAAATGTAAATTGTCTCGTCAGAGACAAAGAGGACTTGAACTTTAGTGCCACCTATTGGAAGTAGTAATCCCACAATATCGACCCTTTAGGGTGTGTGCACACGCTGCAGATTCTGCTGCGGATCCGCAGCGGTTTTGGCCCTGCGGATCCGTAGCAGTTTCTGCTGCGGTGTACAGTACCATTATTCCCTATGGGAAATGGAAACCGCTGTGCACATGCTGCAGATTTTTCTGCGCGGTTTTGCCTGCGGTTTCTAATCCGCAGAAAGAATTGCATGTCAATTCTTTCTGCGGATTCCGCAGCGGTTTACCATCTCCATTTTAGAGGTGATAAACCGCAGGGCAAAACCGCAGGCTAATCCGCAGATAAACCGCAGGTGTCATTCACTCAATGCCGACTTTTATTCCCCATTAACTTGCATTGGGGTCGGGTTTCGGGTGAAACTCCGACTTTTTTTGCCCTAGTCGGACCAGTTTCTTCTGACTCAAATTTTATTTCAGTCGGGTTTCATGAAACCCAATCCTACCAAAGTCGCTCAACTCTACTACCCACAAACCGGACCCAGTGTACTAAATGACATCTTTAGTGCTCATGCACACTAGAGACAAAATACTCCAGGTTGCATCGCAGGGAGCATCCATCCCTGTGACAAATACCTCCCATTAACCACGCGACCACCAGTCACACCACTATATATATATATATATATATATATATATATATATATATATATATATATATACATGTAGACACATTGAGCATTCTTGTGCACAAGACGAGCCAAAAGAATCTTTATTGTGGTAGTGATTTAGATATAATTTTATTGTTTCTTGCAGTTAATGATCTCATCCACCTTGCTTACCTTTTTTTTTTTGCTCTTTTCCCTATATAGGAGAGTAGAGTCCTTCGGACAGTCCCTCTTTTGGCAGCTTGTCTTCCAGAAGAAAAATGTAAGGTCTTAATTGGCCGGCGTTTTGGAGAAGAAAGGTAAAAGTACAATTTCCATTCTTAGAGATTTAAACAGGTTGTCTTTTATTTTTGTTGCAACACACAATATTATATAATACTGTAGATAATTACCGTATTTTTCAGACCATAAGACGCACTTTTTTCCCAAAAAATTTGGGGGGAAAGTGGGGGGTGCGTCTTATGGTCGCAATGCACGGTACCTGGTGCGGTGGTGGCAGCGGGCGAGGCTCTGCGGTGCGGTGGTGGCAGCGGACGGCGCTCTGCGGTGCGGTGGTGGCAGCGGGCTGTGCTCCGGTGCAGGGGCGGCGGCTCCGCCGGCGTTTCTTCGCAGCTTCGGGCTGGGGCGGGTGGGCTGTGCTAGGGCAGCTGTGCTGGGGCAGCTGCGCTGGGGCTGGGGCGGGTGGGCTGTGCTGGGGCAGCTGTGCTGGGGTAGGGGCAGCTGTGCTGAGGCAGGTGGGCTGGGGCAGGGGCAGCTGTGCTGGGGCAGGGGCAGCTGTGCTGGGGCAGGTGGGCTGGGGCAGGGGCAGGTGGGCTCTGCGGTGGTGGCAGCGGGCGGCGCTCTGCGGTGCGGTGGTGGCAGCGGGCTGTGCTCCGTGCAGGGGCGGCGGCTCCGCCGGCGTCTCTTGCAGCCCGGAGGCCCCCCGCACACCCCTTGCTGGGCGCCGCCATGTTGCGGTGGCCTCCGGGAGCATGGACGCCGGCAAGATGGCCGCCGGTCCGGGGACGGCGCATGCGCAGCTTCAGATCTCGTCCCGAGATCTCGGGAGACGGGCTGCAAGAGACGCCGGCGTAGCCGCCGCCCCTGCACGGAGCACAGCCTGCTGCCACCACCGCACCGCAGAGCGCCGCCCGCTGCCACCACCGCAGAGCCCACGTGCCCCAGCACAGCTGCCCCTGCCCCAGCCCACCTGCCCCAGCACAGCTGCCCCTGCCCCAGCACAGCTGCCCCAGCACAGCTGCCCCTGCCCCAGCCCACCTGCCCCAGCACAGCTACCCCTACCCCAGCACAGCTGCCCCAGCGCAGCTGCCCCAGCACAGCCCCCCAGCCCCAGCGCAGCTGCCCTAGCACAGCCCACCCGCCCCAGCCCCAGCGCAGCTGCCCCAGCACAGAGCCGCCGCCACCGCACGAGCCTGGACCACTGAATGACCCCTGTGACTACTTCTCCACCTGTGCCGGATCCCTTCCCAGGTAAGCTGAATTCGGACTGTAAGACGGACCCCCATTTGACACATTATTATTTTTTTCCCTATTTTTCTTCTGAAAATTGGGGTGCGTCTTATGGTCCGGTGCGTCTTATAGTCCGAAAAATACTGATAGCAAAATGTATGATTTATAAAGCTATAAATCCATATTTGTTTTTTTCACATTTGGCTTGTTTGCTTCACAATATGAAAATGTGTCTTCTGGTTTCAGTAAACTATTGTCATCAGGTTCAGTGTAAAAAAAACAAGAAATTGTGCCCAAAAGGGGCATATACACTGCAAGAAAATTGCGAACAAACGATGTAAAAATACTTGTTTCACAATTGTCTTAGGTAAAAGCATAGGTGTAACACCAGGGACCTATAATGTATCTATTTCCAAGGTTTTTGTCTTTTTATTTATTTTTTTTTCACTGTGTTTTTGTGGTGTGCACATACCACTTTATGGTCGTTTTTAGAGTTGATATTAATAAAAGTTGAATCTTTTTTAAATTAGAATTTCTATATGGTTGTTCTAATTAATTATTACCCTCTGAAAACATATGCATGCAACACCGAGTTCTGTCTAAATTTTGGTTATTTTCAAAGCTGTTCCTGAATTCTGGCATGAAAACTCTGATGAATCAATCCCTAAATCTTTACGTCAGCTGTATGTGGATAAGGTCATAACTGAAGATCCCCTACACTTCTTTAGAAAGTTAAAGCAAGCCTTAAGAAGTCTTTTTTGCAAATTTTGCAATTTGCAAACAGCCATGTAGGGGGCACGGCTAGAACGTGGAAGAAGGTTTTCTGGTCAGATGAAACCAAAGTAAATATTTTTGGGCTAAGTGCAAAATGCTATGTATGGCAAAAACTAACACTGCACACCAACCTGAAAATACCATTCCCACCGTCAAACATGGTGGTGTTAGAATCATGCTTAGGGGATGTTTTTTTTTCAGCAGATACAGGGATGCTGGTCAGAGTTGATGGGAAAATGGATGGAACTAAGTACAGGGCGATTTTGGTGAAAACCTGTTAGATGCTGCAACATATTTTCACCTTCCAGCAGAACAATGACCCTCAACATACTGCCAGAGCTACAATGTAATGATTTAGATCAAAGCATATTCACCTGCACACCTGTCTAAATAGTAGCAAGGATGCTGCAATTTGTATTATTCACTTCAGTAGACAATGCTACAATACCCAGGTCAGCTGCCACTTTGTTGAAGGTGCGCAGATAAATTGGGCATAAGACATTGCTCTTTATACACCCTTCGAACAGCTGATCGATCAAGAGGGCCAAGAGACGAAACCCCGTCATATTTCATATTGACGATCTTTCCTAAGTATAGGCCATCAGTATTCTGATCCCATCCTTGAATGACCGTGTGATTGCAGCAATATGCGGAGGGCGCATTTACTGCTTGTTGTTTAGTATTTTTGTTTGTGTTGGCAAAAGTGGCAAGGGTGGCATGATAAATAAGCTGGCATATTGATAAATCTCCCCCCATTCCTATGTTCTATGGATTGTAACTGTACTTTTGAAGCTCCTTTAGAAGATTAATGAGTGTGGAAAACAGACAATGTGTAAGAAGAAGAGCTGCAAAAAAAAAGGATTTCAGCTCATCGCTTATAGAGATGAATTCTGCCTTATAATTTATGCCAGCTCCTTTCCTTTCTGGATATGGGGTATGTTTCCTTGGAGGACACACTGAAACCTCTCACAACCTGCCAGTGGCTCTGGCTTATAATTAAAAAGTAAATTTCTAAAGGTTTCAAATGCCAAATTGCAATGTGAAGCAGGTTGTCTCCATAAATGATGTGAATTTTGAATTCTAGAAACAACAGACCCAAGAGCTATGGTTAATTATTGGCTGCTTAATTGCTAATTAACAGTGTGAGGGTCAGCCATTGCCTTAAGCTTAAAACATGCATGGGATGCTAGAAACTTTAATTAAAAATGGCTTCCAAGCATAATTAACACCCTAGACAAGAGAAAACATCTATAATCTATATATATAATCATCTAATTCTGTCTGTCTGTAACGGAAATCCCGCGTCGCTGATTGGTCGGGCCCGGCCGGCCGTGACCAATCAGCGACGCAGGATTTCCGTGACAAACAGATAGACAGGTACTGTATGATAATGGCGCCATACTTAAATACTTACCTCACCGGGAGGAGTGTTGCCGCGGCACTTCTCTTCTTACGGTGACCGGGGCAGGAGGCTGGGGAGGAGTGTGGCACTGGCGCCGGGGTACGCGCATGTGCATAGCGCTATCTGGCGCCATTTTCCTGAAGACACATTTGCAGTGTGTCTTCAGGAAAATGGTGCCGGACAGCGCGGTATGGGCATGCGCGTACTCCGGCGCAAGTGCCACACTCCTCCCCCAGCCTCCGGCAGAACGGGACAACGCTGGACCACAGGAAAGATGGGTGAGTATAAATGTTTTTTTCTCTTTCCCCCATGACGGCACCACGGAGAGAGGGATCCGCCCTCAGGGACAGGAAACCTACAGATGAAAAAGGCCGTACCTCTCTCCCACATCAGTTGGTTTCCTGTCCCTGACGGGGAATCTACAGCACGTACCTGCAGTCGACGCGGGATGCCGGGGACCGAACCAGTCCGGTAATAGGCAGCGGGGCTCCCTGCCTCGGCTGGGTCGAGGCCTCACGTAGGCTTCCCCCGTA
This sequence comes from Dendrobates tinctorius, assembly GCF_039654945.1. Classification (NCBI taxonomy): domain Eukaryota; kingdom Metazoa; phylum Chordata; class Amphibia; order Anura; family Dendrobatidae; genus Dendrobates; species Dendrobates tinctorius. Next base: position 62,589,602 of record NW_027361671.1, on the reverse strand, counting down.
GCACAACCTCCGGGGTCGGCGGGCCTTGAGGGTGAGTGGGGAGAGGCAGTGAAGATCCGATGACGAAGCCTGCCGATCCCGAAAAGGAAAAAAAAAAAAAAAAAAGAAAAAAAGGGGGTTTGCGGCCTCCATTTAAGTGAGTGGCGGCGGTCACTCAAGGAGAGCCCCCTGCCGAGCGCCAGACCCAGATCGGCCTGCGGAGGATGGCGGCGGCCACCGGAACCGCAAAAGGTACAGGGGTCGGGGCGGGAACTCAGAGCGGCCTGGAGGGGGTGGCGGCGGCCACCGGGGGCCGCGAGGTATAAGCCCGCAGGGCTTGCAGCGATGGGGGTGGCGGCGGTCACCAGGGGCTGCGGCAGAGAACGGAGGGCGCAGGACGCCGGTACCAGGGGTGCGCGCGCGCACAGTAGCTTCCTTGAAAAAAAAAAATGCACTGCTGGGAAATTTCGCCGTGCCCATGCGCTGGCGGTCACTTCCGTCGGGGCCTCGGACAGCGGGGAGGAGGCGCCAAATTCAAAAGAAAATTTTTTTATTTAAAGCACCACTAAAAGAGGAGAAGGCGATCACCATGAGTGGAAAGCCTCAGAAAGAGAAGGAGACGCGACGGCGGTCCCCGAAGCAGGGGCAGCGCCAGCGCGACTCCTCCCAGCAGCGCGGCAGCAGTGGCCATACAGGATCACAGCGCAGCCAAAGCTCCACCATGGCGGCACAGCCAGAAGTGGATTCAGCAGTGGAAATAATCCCTACGCCTGAGACGGTATCTCTCGTTCCACAAGGGGGTGAGTGATCTCCGTGAGCGCCCGCTCGCTAATATGCGATTATTAATTTTTTTCTTTTCAGGGGCGCAAGTGCACAGCAAAATCCAAGCACATGGTATGTGCTATATGCACGGAGGAGCTGCCGCCTACATTTCAGAAAAAGCTCTGTGCGGCGTGCATAGAGCAGACGATACAGGAGGAATCCCCGAGGTTTGCTTCAGACCTCAAAACACTGATAAGGACCCAGGTAGAGGACGCCCTCAAGGGCGTTAGAACCACTAAGAAAAAACGTAGATCCAGGCATAGCTCTCCAGAGTCCAGTGTTAGTGAGTCAGGGAGTGAATCATCTAACTCGAGTTATTCATAATCCTCCCAGTCATCATCATCATCCTCAGAAGGGGGACGCAGCTGCTTCCCTATTGAGGAGACGGACGCACTGGTAAAAGCCGTAAGGACAACTATGGGGCTGGTAGATGAACGCCCTAAAATAACGGCGGAAGAGTTAATGTTCAGTGGACTGGAACAAAAAAAACGGAGAGTTTTCCCGGTGAATGAGAAAATCCACTCTCTAATCAAACGAGAATGGAAAAAGCCAGACAAGAAAGCCTTCCTAACACCCAAGAGGAAATACCCTTTTGATGATCCGGCCTGCTTCCTATGGAGTAAAGCACCTAAACTGGATGTGGCGGTTGCAAAGGCTTCTAAGAAATTTGCCCTGCCCTTTGAAGATATGGGTACCCTGAAGGACCCAATGGATAAAAAAGCAGAAAACTTTTTGAAAAACGCTTGGGAAGCGGCAGGAAGGGGACTAAAGCCAGCCATAGCAGCCACATACACGGCACGTGCCTTAATGGTTTGGTTAGACCACTTAGATTCCCAAATAAAAGAAAAAGTCCCAAGGGAAACAATACAAAGGTCAGTTTCCGTAATGAAGGGAGCAGCAGCTTTCCTGGCAGATGCGTCAGTAGACTCATCTAGGTTGGCGGCCAGAGCAGCCTCCTTTTCAAATGCCGCGAGACGCGCCTTATGGCTAAAATGCTGGCCGGCGGATCTGCAGACTAAAACCAAATTGTGCGCAATCCCATGTGAAGGAGAGTTCTTATTTGGCCCAACGTTAGACGACATCTTGGAGAAGGCGGGGGACAAGAAAAAATCCTTTCCCGGTTTCCCTAATCAGGCATACAAACGGCCTTTTCGGAACAGAAGATTTATGCGGCGAAGACCCCCAAAAGGGAACAGAGAAGGTTGGGAGGATAAAAGAAATAAGAACAATGGCTTTATGTTCAACAAGCCCCTCGATAACAAAAAGCCACAATGAAGGTGCTCCTCGGGTCGGGGGAAGATTGTCCTACTTCTTCCAGTCCTGGGAAAAAATATTCGCGAGCCTGTGGATTCTGAGCATAATAAAAGAAGGACTGAGACTAAAATTCAATACCCTCCCCAATCATTTTTTTGTGATAACGCCCCAAAGAACATCACACGAGCAGCTGGCTCTGCAACAAGAGGTCGCGAACCTAAGGGAAAAGGGGGTACTACAAGAAGTCCCCTACCAGGACAGGGGCAAAGGCTTCTACTCCCCTCTCTTTCTCCGCAGAAAGCCATACGGATCGTACAGGGCCATAATAAATCTAAAGAGACTGAACAAGTCCCTGGAAATTCAGCGTTTCAAGATGGAAACAATAAAATCTTGTGTAAAATTGCTTCCCCCATCATACTTCATGGCTGTATTAGACGTAAGAGACGCATACTACCATGTACCTATTCACAGAGACCACAGGAAATACCTCTGGGTGGCGGTGACAATCCAGGGGGAGATAAAACATTATCAGTTCAGAGCTCTCCCCTTCGGGCTAGCTATTGCCCCAAGAGTATTTACAAAAATAATGTCGGAAGTAATGGCCCACATAAGAGATCAAAACATCCTGATAGTCCCATACCTGGACGATCTCTTAGTAGTAGGCGTCACCTTTCACCACTGCAAACAACAGTTGGACATGGTCATGGGATCTCTAGTGAATCTAGGATGGATGCTGAATTTGCCCAAATCCAGACTCGTACCAAGTCAGGTACAGGAATACTTGGGAATAATACTGGACTCAACCAAACAAAAATGTTATCTACCACAGGCGAAGATTCAAAAGATGACACAGATGGTGTCACAAATGATAGCTTCCCCAGTAACTACCCTGAGAAAGGCAATGTCTCTATTGGGGTCAATGACAGCCTGCATGCCAGCAGTACAGTGGGCACAAAGCCACACGCGAGTCTTACAGTGGGAAATATTAGACGCAGACGTTTCCCTACACGGGAATTTAGACAGGCGGTTAAACATCTCACCAAACACAATACACTCCTTAGCATGGTGGACAGACCCAGCCAATCTAACCAAGGGGGTCCCTTGGGCGTTACCAACAACAAAAATCTTAACCACAGATGCAAGCCCCTGGGGGTAGGGTGCACATCTAGACAGCCAGGTAGCGCAAGGGCCCTGGGCTCAAAAAAGAGAGTCAGTTTCCTCAAACATGAAGGAGCTGCTGGCAGTGAAACTAGCTCTCGTTCATTTTCTAGACTCACTTCACTCCCAACACACAAGGGTCTTCTCAGACAACCGGGTAGTGGTAGCATATCTAAACCACCAGGGGGGCACGAGGTCTCGAGCACTGATGGAAGTAACAAAATCCATCGTTCACCTAGCAGAACACAATCTGGAATCCCTGACAGCCCTCCACATAAAAGGGTCGGAAAACCGAATAGCAGACTTCTTGAGCAGAACACGCCTAAAGCAGGGGGAGTGGGAACTAAGCCAGTCAGTCTCCAACCAGATTGTGAACCTCTGGGGCCGACCAGAGATAGACTTATTTGCAAACAGTCAGAACCGGAAAGTGGAAGCCTTCTGCTCAATAGATCCCCGGGAGGGCCCAGTAGCTCTAGATGCCTTCACGGTTCCCTGGGATTATCATCTGGCTTACGCTTTCCCTCCAATATCTCTCATCCCCTTAGTACTGAGGAAAATATGGGGGGACAAAGCGACGGTAGTAGTAATAGCTCCCTTCTGGCCCCAGAGAATATGGTTCCCCTGGCTGAGGAAAATGTCCGTCACAGACCCTTGGGTTCTACCAGAAACCCCGGACCTTCTATCCCAGGGACCAGTGTATCACCCCCATATAAAAAATCTACACATGACAGCTTGGCTTTTGAGAGGGAACTCCTAAGCAATAGGGGCTTCTCGTCAAACTTTATAACCACGTTACTACAAAGTAGAAAGCCAGTAACCACTATGGCATATGGGAAGGTATGGAAAAAATTCCTATCAATTTCAGATTCTGACCCAATGGGAGAGATCCCAATAGGGGAAATTCTGGAATTCCTACAGAAAGGGTTGGAAAAGGGACTAGCTACAAGCACCCTGAAAGTACAGGTGGCGGCCTTAGGGGCTTTGTATAATCATGAATTAGCCGGAAATCGGTGGGTTAGGAGATTCATGAGGGCCGCAAGTAGATCTAGGCCGATCCCCCTATGCAACACCCCCCCTTGAGATCTAAACCTGGTATTGAAAGCACTAACCATATCTCCCTTCGAACCCTTGGCAGAGGCTCCCTTAAAAATATTGTCCCTTAAGACCTGCCTCCTCGTAACCTTAACCTTAACCGCCGCATTAGTGATATACAAGCCTTGTCTGCCCACTCAACCTTCACGCAAGTTCTGGATGATAGGGTAATTCTTAGAACCGACCCAGCATATCTCCCCAAGGTGTCTTCACAGTTTCATAGGACCCAAGAAATCTCCCTACCCTCCTTCTGTCCCAATCCCAAAAACAAAACAGAAGAGGTATGGCACACTTTAGATGTAAAAAGATGCCTGGTCCAGTATATAACAACCACGAGGGAGTTTAGGAAGGATAGGGCTCTGTTTGTCTGTTTTCAGGGTCCTCGGAAGGGTTAAAAAGCATCGAAGGCCACGCTGGCGAGGTGGATAAGAGAAGCCATTACCCTATCCTACTCCTCCTGCGGGGCAGCCATCCCAGAGGACATAAGGGCCCATTCAACCAGGGCAGTGGCATCATCCTGGGCGGAGAAAGCCGGCGCTTCAATAGACCAGATATGTAGAGCTGCCGCTTGGTCTTCCCCCTCTACATTTTTCAAACATTACCGTCTAGACTTGACCTCCTCTTCAGATCTCACCTTTGGGAAAAGGGTTCTGGAGGCAGTGGTCCCTCCCTAGATGTACAATCTTTGTAATTCTCTCCGTGGTGCCGTCATGGGGGAAAGAGAAAATCGTAGTTACTTACCGATAACGGTATTTCTCTGATCCCATGACGGCACCCGTACATCCCCTCCCTTTCACACACACAGGTGTGCACATTAGAGTGAGTTAGTTAGCTTTGATACTTAGCCACACGGTGTCTCTATTAAGCTTAAGTTGAATAATTTGTTTAATTGTGGATTTTTATAACCATTTGAGTTTCAGCTCAAAGTTCTGTGTAATGCTCTGTAAACCAACTGATGTGGGAGAGAGGTACCGCCTTTTTCATCTTTCGGTTTCCTGTCCCTGAGGGCGGTTCCCTCTCTCCGTGGTGCCGTCATGGGATCAGAGAAATACCGTTATCGGTAAGTAACTACGATTTTTTTTGTATGTGCGCAGTTTCCTAGGTGTGAGGGGGACCATACATACCAGGAAATGGGGGGTGACGGGACCATGCATACCAGGATTGGAGGGTGAGGGGTACCATGCATACCAGGATTGGGGGTGAGAGGACCGTGCATACCAGGATTGGAGGGTGAGGGGTACCATGCATACCATGAAATGGGGGTGAGGGGTACCATGCATACCAGCAAAGGTGGGGTGACGGGACCATGCATACCAGGAAAGGGGGGTGAGGAGGACCATGCATACCAGGATAGGGGAGGTGAGGGGGACCATGCATACCAGGAAAGGGGGAAGAGGGGGACCATGCATACCAGGAAAGGGGGGTGACGGGACCATGCTTACCAGCAAAGGGGGGGTGAGGGAACCATGCATACCAGGAAAGGGGGGGGTGACGGGACTGTGCATACCAGGAAAGGGGGGTGAGGGGGACCATGCATACCAGGAAAGGGGGAGTGACGGGACCTTGCATACCAGCAAAGGGGGATGAGGGGACCATGCATACCAGGAAAGGGGGATGACGGGACCATGCATACCAGGAAAAGGGGGGTGAGGGGGACCATGCATACCAGGATAAGGGTGGTGAGGGGACCATGCATTCCAGGATTGGGGGGTGAGGGTGATCATGCATACCAGGAAAGGGAGGTGAGGGGACCATGCATACCAGGAAAGGGGGGTGAGGGGTACCATGCATATCAGGATTGGGGGGTGAGGGGGACCATGCATACCAGGAAAGGGGGATGAGAGGACCATGCATACCAGGATTGGGGATGAGGGGTAGCATGCATATCAGGATTGGGGGTGAGAGGACCATGCATACTAGGGTTGGGGGGTGCATTATTGCATTATTATTAAATCTTCATAAAGAAACTACATACATATTCTAGAATACCCGATGCTTTAGAATCGGGCCACCATCTAGTAGATAATAAAGGGATGACGTATATTGCTAGTACAAACCATAACTTTATGATAGGTGGAAGTCCAACCTGTGAGGCCCCCATTGATCCCGAGGATGAAGAGGGCACAATTCAGGTATATTGTTGTATCTCCTGAACAGAGTTTCCTAGAAAAGGGGTTCCCAGTCATCTGACAATGTGGGGAATTTCAGGATAGCTTTATTCCAATTAATGATCCCTTTACATCCTTGTGCCCTGGAGCGCTGGGATGCCGAAAAAAACTAAAAGCAGACGTATCACTACACCATAGTTGCGTCCCCTTAATTTTTAGGATCCGTGAGGGTCCCATAGACTAGACCCCACTTAATCATAAGCTGACTGCATACCCTGGCATTATAAGAAAAAAATCCCTTCATAGGGGTGTTGCAATTGAAACTAGATGTGTATTTCCTGAAGGAAGTACAGATAGTGCTTTGAAATGGTTCCCGGGCTGCCCCTTTAAGAGAGACTTGCCTGCTGCCCCTGCAAGACTTTCAACTCAGGATCCGTTTTAACTGTGGGTGCCTCTCAGGGGCCACTTTGGCCTTTGGGGCCCCTCGGGGTCTGATTTGGTAGGTGGGGCCCCTCAGGATCCGATTCGGTGGCCTGGGCTCCTCAGGGCTTGAATTGGTGGCTGGGATCCCTCAGGGTCCGATTTTGTGGCCGGGGCCTCTCAGGGTCTGATTTTGTGGGCGGGGCCCCTCAGGGTCCAATTTGGTGGGTGGGGCCCCTCAGGGTCCGATTTGGTGGGCAGGGCCCCTCAGGGTCTTATTTTTGGGGCGGGGCCCCTCAGGGTCCGATTTGGTGGGCGGGGCCCCTCAGGGTCTGATTTTGTGGGCGGGGCCCCACAGGGTTTGATTTTGTGGGCGGGGCCCCTCAGGGTCCGATTTGGTGGGCGGGGCCCCTCAGGGTCTTATTTTTGGGGCGTGGCCCCTCAGGGTCTTATTTTTTGGGCGTGGCCCCTCAGGGTCCGATTTGGTGGGCGGGGCCCTTCAGGGTTCGATTTTGTGGCCGGGCCCCTCAGGGTCCGATTTGGTGAGCGGGGCCCCTCAGGAAGCGATTTGGTGGGCGGGGCCCCTCAGGGTCCAATTTGGTGAGTGGGGCCCCTCAGGGTCCGATTTGGTGGGCGGGGCCCCTCGGTCCGATTTGGTGAGGGGCCACTCAGGGTCTGATTTGGTGGGCGGGGCCCCTCAGGGTCCGATTTGGTGGCTGGGGCCCCTCAGAGTTCAATTTGGTGGGCGGGGCCCCTCAGGGTCCGATTTGAAGGCCGGGGCCCCTCAGGGTCCGATTTTGTGGCCGGGGTCCCTCAGGGTCTGATTTTGTGGTTGGGGCCCCTCGGTCTGATTTTGTGGGTGGGGCCCCTCAGGGTCCGATTTTGTGGCCGGGGCCCCTCAGGGTCCTATTTGGTGAGCGGGGCCCCTCAGGGTCTGATTTGGTGGGTGGGGCCCTCAGGGTCCGATTTGGTGGGCGGGGCCCCTCAGAGTCTTATTTTTTGGGCGTGGCCCCTCAGGGTCCGATTTGGTGGGCGGGGCCCCTCAGGGTTCGATTTTGTGGCCGGGGCCCCTCAGGGTCCGATTTTGTGGCCGGGGTCCCTCAGGGTCTGATTTTGTGGTTGGGGCCCCTCAGGGTCTGATTTTGTGGGTGGGGCCCCTCAGGGTCCTATTTGGTGAGCGGGGCCCCTCAGGGTCTGATTTGGTGGGTGGGGCCCTCAGGGTCCGATTTGGTGGGCGGGGCCCCTCAGAGTCTTATTTTTTGGGCGTGGCCCCTCAGGGTCCGATTTGGTGGGCGGGGCCCCTCAGGGTTCGATTTTGTGGCCGGGGCCCCTCAGGGTCCGATTTTGTGGCCGGGGTCCCTCAGGGTCTGATTTTGTGGTTGGGGCCCCTCAGGGTCTGATTTTGTGGGTGGGGCCCCTCAGGGTCCGATTTTGTGGCCGGAGCCCCTCAGGGTCCGATTTTGTGGCCGGGGCCCCTCAGGGTCCAATTTTGTGGGTGGGGCCCCTTAGGGTCTGATTTTGTGGGCGGAGCCCCTCTGGGTCCAATTTGGTGGGCGGGGCCACGCTGGGTCCGATTTGGTGGGCGGGGCCACTCTGGGTCCGATTTGGTGGACGGGGCCACTCTGGGTCCGATTTGGTGGGCGGGGCCACTGGGTCCGATTTGGAGGTCAGGGTGGCTCAGCCTCCTTTTTGTAGGCCAGGGTCGATCAGCCTCCGATTTGGAGCCTGGGGTCACTCAGCTTTCGATTTGGCGCGCAGGCCCTTTAAGACTCATTTTGGTGCGCCGGCCCTTTAAGAATCACTTAGGTGCGTCGGCCCTTTAAGAGCTAGTTTGGCTCACTGGGCTTCTAAATCCACTTTGGCGCACATTCTCTCTCAGGCGCATGCGTCTTGTGATGGAGCTAGATTTGCATTTGTGCTGTGGGTTTCGCTTTAAGAGCTGATATTATCTGCCAGAATCTGTGTCCTGGGGGCGTCATGTGACGTTCGTAGGCATTGGCATAGTAACTGGGTGTGCCTGCGCATATCAATGAGCTTAACTGCCATTTGAATCGCCTCAGGGCACGTTTTACCTTCCCATTGAAAAGCATTGGAGACAGTGCATTCCAATGACGGGGAAAAAAAATTTCAAACGCAAATTGCGCAAAAACTACAAATCCGATTGACACGAAAAATACTTAGCACACCTCTCGTGGACGCTGGCTTCGAAACGACACCTCAACGGAGTCTGTGCGTGTAGCGGTTCGGGCCGTATTAATTGCAGAAATCAACTTAATAATAATAAGTTAGCAGCGTTCGGATTACAAGATAGTGTTTTTTCAAACCACTATAATGATATAGGGGTGTAAGCCTATCATGGTGGTGGTGCCCCACCTGGAATACCCCTATGGAGCAGAATGGAGAACTGCTGTGCAGGAGTGGCTTCAGCTCCGTCTCGCCATCCATGTAATGCTACATGTATCATGCAATGACTCTTTTAGGGTAAATGTATAGTCCCTGAAGGTAAAAGCTTATTGGTGTGAGTTGCTATGTAATCTGAGAGCAACTTGATGAAGGGTCAGGGATCCTGATTCCAAGAAAGTATCACCTACTGGGCCATGTTTTGCAGTTTCAAAACAATCAGTGTTTTCTCAGCAGATTTATCAATACAGGACAGCTGGTCTCGAGCCTCCTAGTCCAGTCACACCTCTACCACTGATTATCAGCTCATTGTCACTATATAATGTACACAGAAACCTGTCATGGAACGTAATACACAGCCCAACATTCTTTGTTCTACTAAACCTGCGACACAGAAAACATATTTTTTTTTTATCATAACTTCTTCTGCCAGTAATCTAAGCCATACATTGCTGGAATTAAGGCATCTGTCTCCACCTCCTGCTGCTGACAGATTACCCTTTAATTAAAGTGTATATATATATATATATATATATATATATATATAGACCAGTAAAGGAGAATACCAAGAATAAAAAGTGCATAAGCAGACCGAAAAATAATAATTGTCCCTCCTAAAAAGACTTTTATACATATCCTACACGAAAAACTAGGAGTAAAGGAGCCATATATAAAAATAAAGTAAACTTTATTAAGTACATATAAAACATAATATAACAGACCTGAATAAAAGGAGAGGCTAAAACAGAAGTAGACTTTAATCCCTTTACCCTCCAAGGGTGGTTTGCACGTTAACTCCAGGGCCAATTTTTACAATTCTGACCACTGTCCCTTTATGAGGTAATAACTCTGAAACGCTTCCATGGATCCCCGTGATTCTGACATTGTTTTCTCGTGACATATTGTACTTCATGTTAGCGGTAAAATTTCATTCATATAACTTGCGTTTATTTGTGAAAAAAATGGAAATTTGGCGAAAATTTTGAAAATTTCGCAATTTTCCAACTTTGAATTTTTATGCTCTTAAATCACAGAGATACGGCACACAAAAAACTTAATAAATAACATTTCTCACATGTTTGCTTTACATCAGCACAATCTGGGAACCAATTTTTTTTTTGTTAGGAAGTTATAAGGGTTAAAAGTTGACCAGCGATTTCTCATTTTTACAACACCATTTTATTTTTACGGACCACATCACAATTGAAGTCACTTTGAGGGGTCTATATGATAGAAAATACCCAAACGTGACACCATTCTAAAAACTGTACCCCTCAAGGTACGCAAAACCACATTCAAGAAGTTTATTAACCCTTCAGGTGCTTCACAGGAATTTTTTGAATGTTTAAAAAAAAATGAACATTTAACTTTTTTTCACAAAAAAAATTACTTCAGGTTCAATTTTTTTTATTTTACCAAGGGTAACAGGAGAAATTGGACTGCAAAAGTTATTGTGCAGTTTGTCCTGAGTACGCTGATACCTGATATGTGGGGGGGAACCACTGTTTCGGCGCATGGCAGAGCTTAGAAGGGAAGGAGCGCCGTTTGACTTTTTCACTTCAAACTTGGCTGGAATTCAGATTGGACGCCATGTCACGTTTTGGAGAGCTCCTGATGTGCATAAACAGTGGAAACCACCCACAAGTGACCCCATATTGGAAACTAGACCCCGCCAGGAACTTATCTATATATGTGGTGATCACTTTGAACCCCCAAGGGCTTCACAGAAGTTTATAACGTACAGCCGTAAAATTAAAGAATCATATTTTTTTCCACAAAAATGATCTTTTCACCCCCAATTTTTATTTTCCTAAGGGTAACAGGACCTCAAAAGTTAATGTGTAATTTGTCCTGAGTACGCTGATGCCCTACATGTTGGGGTAAATCACTATTTGGGCGCATGGCAGAACTCGGAAGGGGAGCAGCACCATTTGACGTTTTTGGCTGGAATTGAGATCGGACGCCATATCTAATTTGGAAAACCCCTGATGTGCCAAAACAGTGGAAACCCCCCACAAATGACACCATTTTGGAAACTAGACCCCCCAAGGAACTTATCTAGATGTGTGGTGAGCACTTGGAACCCCAAAGGGCTTCACAGAAGTTTATAATGTACAGCTGTAAAATTAAAAAATAATATTATTTCCACAAACATGATCTTTTAGTCACCAATTTTTTTTATTTTCCCAAGGGTAAGAGAAGAAATTGGACCCCAAAAGTTGTTGTCCAATTTGTCCTGAGTACGCTGATATCCCATATGTGGGAGAAAACTACTGTATGGGCACACGTCAGGGCTCGGAAGGGAAGTAGTGACGTTTTGGAATGCAGACTTGGATCGAGTGGTCTGCGGGTGTCATGTTGCCTTTAGAGAGCCCCTGATGTGCCAAATCTGTGGAAACCCCCCCAACAAGTAATCCCATTTTGGAAACTAGACACCCCAAGTAACTTATCTAGATGTGTCTAGACAGTCTGGGCATACATCGATACACGGTGAGTAAACCCGCAGTTCATGGATTCAGCAGTCATGGGGCAATTGGCAACCACATGTCCTGGCACTTGGCAACGCCAGTATCTGGTAGCGGCAGGATTGCTTAGGCCACAAAACCGGTTTAGGGGTAACTGGTCTCCTGCCACCCTCAGTGTGGTCTCAGTTTTGACTGACCCCAGCAGAGGGTAGTGTCTTTTTTCCAGGTTTCTTGGCTTGCAGGGGGTGGCGTGATACCCACAATTGGGCCAAGTCCTAACGCTTGATCAGGCTAACCGTCTTATCTAGGTTGCCCGGTTCCCCTTGCCCCAACAAGCGCTGTATGGCTACCAGCAGGGTACACACCAACCAGTCGACTACTACCCTCTCTACCATCTGGGCTGGGCTCAAGGTCTCAGGCTGGAACCATTTTTTTCCTAGATGTAAAAAGTCATATGCCTGAAACTTAGCAGGTTGGGCTTCCACAACAGACCACTGGTACACTCGCTGTGCCCGTACATATATATTAACCCCCAGTCGGTCAAGGATCTACACTTTCAGTTTAACATAATCCTGGTCGTCCCCCCGACTGAGGTCAAAGTAAGCCTTCTGGGCACTCCCATCAGGAACGGGGCCACCTCTTTAGCCCACTAGGAAATCGGCAAACTCTCCCACTCCGTTATACACTCAACATGGAAAGTTTCCATGTCGACTTATTAACTCATCTTCCTCAGCACAGACCTTATATTGTCCCGGGCCTTTGGATGGACCGGGGTCAGCGGTGCGGATGTCTCTTGCAGGGCTGCAATCTGCTGTAGAATCAGGTGGTTAGTCTACTGCTGCTGTTGTTGCTGCATATGGAAGGGGACCAACTGTCTCAGAAGTTCCTCCATCCTGTCCATTGGCCTGGCTTAATCATGGACATGCTGCTTTCTTCCTGAATTCTCCACTGTATGTAATGCAGCGGTTTTCATGACAGTGCAGTAATGAGGCAGTGACCATAGATCAACTTAAATGTCTTTATTTTGGCAATTTACAAAAATAAACTCTAACATTATCCCCTGTTCACAGCCGGATTGTCCATAACAGTCCGTATTAGTCCATTGCTGAGGGCGACTGCTCCACCGTGTAGCTCGTGGGTGAGGCAATGGCTTCGCTTTCTCTGGCTGTGACCTGAGTTCAGTCTCACACAGACCAGACATACATAGAGCTCTGGCTCTGGGCTTGGAAATCCAAATACTGACACAACCAAATCTTAAGTGTATCTGCAAATGTTCAGGAATTGCCAACGTTTTGAATGCATCACATGTCCGCTGCCGGCTATTGACGCAGGTGTTTCCGCATGTATTCACTGAACCGTGCGGATTCACTGCGTCCAATACATTGTACAGGTGAAATCCGCAAGATAAATAGACACGCTGCAGTCTGGAGAGACGCCCTGCATGTCTGTCTGCACGGGTGAGCTGCAAGCGTCTGTGCACACCATATAGTGGACATATAATTTCTAGAAATCCCATCCACTATGCTGTAACAGCTGGACGCTGTGGGATGGACGCTGCACAAGTACCCAGTGTCCAACCAGCAGCGTTTACTGATCGTATGCACATGTCTTTACTGAAAGTTTAAATGGGACCCATAAATGCCTATAGTGTAGAATACAGCCCAGAGACACATATGTAATACATCATGTATGATACAACCCTCAGAGCTTCATATCTAATGTCAGTCATATATGATACAGCCTGGAGAGACGCATTTTTAATCCCAGCATGGTTGATACAGTCTGCAGTGTCTCCTATCTAATGCCCATCATGTGTGATACAGTACGCAGAGCGCCGTATCTAATGACCATTATGTGTGATACAGCCCAGAGCTGCGTATCTAATCCATCATGTGTGATGCAGACCGTAGAGTCTCTTTTTTAATCCCATGATATGTGATACAGCTCACATCTGTGCGTTCAATCCCAGTAAATCATACAGTGATAGTCTGTGTATGCAATCCCAATTCATGAAACACTGCATCTAATCCCAGTGTGTGATACATTGTATACAGTGGGGCAAAAAAGTATTTAGTCAGTCAGCAATAGTGCAAGTTCCACCACTTAAAAAGATGAGAGGCGTCTGTAATTTACATCATAGGTAGACCTCAACTATGGGAGACAAACTGAGAAAAAAAAATCCAGAAAATCACATTGTCTGTTTTTTTTTCATTTTATTTGCATATTATGGTGGAAAATAAGTATTTGGTCAGAAACAAAATTTCATCTCAATACTTTGTGATATATCCTTTGTTGGCAATGACAGAGGTCAAGCGTTTTCTGTAAGTCTTCACAAGGTTGCCACTCACTGTTGTTGGTATGTTGGCCCATTCCTCCATGCAGATCTCCTCTAGAGCAGTGATGTTTTTGGCTTTTCGCTTGGCAACACGGACTTTCAACTCCCTCCAAAGGTTTTCTATATGGTTGAGATCTGGAGACTGGCTAGGCCACTCCAGGACCTTGAAATGCTTCTTACGAAGCCACTCCTTCGTTGCCCTGGCGGTGTGCTTTGGATCATTGTCATGTTGAAAGACCCAGCCACGTTTCATCTTCAATGCCCTTGCTGATGGAAGGAGGTTTGCACTCAAAATCTCACGATACATGGCCCCATTCATTCTTTCATGTACCCGGATCAGTCGTCCTGGCCCCTTTTCAGAGAAACAGCCCCAAAGCATGATGTTTCCACCACCATGCTTTACAGTAGGTATGGTGTTTGATGGATGCAACTCAGTATTCTTTTTCCTCCAAACACGACAAGTTGTGTTTCTACCAAACAGTTCCAGTTTGGTTTCATCAGACCATAGGACATTCTCCCAAAACTCCTCTGGATCATCCAAATGCTCTCTAGCAAACTTCAGACGGGCCCGGACATGTACAGGCTTAAGCAGTGGGACACATCTGGCACTGCAGGATCTGAGTCCATGGTGGTGTAGTGTGTTACTTATGGTAGGCCTTGTTACATTGGTCCCAGCTCTCTGCAGTTCATTCACTAGGTCCCCCCGCGTGGTTCTGGGATTTTTGCTCACCGTTCTTGTGATCATTCTGACCCCACGGGGTGGGATTTTGCGTGGAGCACCAGATCGAGGGAGATTATCAGTGGTCTTGTATGTCTTCCATTTTCTAATTATTGCTCCCACAGTTGATTTCTTCACTCCAAGCTGGTTGGCTATTGCAGATTCAGTCTTCCCAGCCTGGTGCAGGGCTACAATTTTGTTTCTGGTGTCCTTTGACAGCTCTTTGGTCTTCACCATAGTGGAGTTTGGAGTCAGACTGTTTGAGGGTGTGCACAGGTGTCTTTTTATACTGATAACAAGTTTAAACAAGTGCCATTACAACAGGTAATGAGTGGAGGAAAGAGGAGACTCTTAAAGAAGAAGTTACAGGTCTGTGAGAGCCAGAAATCTTGATTGCTTGTTTCTGACCAAATACTTATTTTCCACCATAATATGCAAATAAAATGAAAAAAAACAGACAATGTGATTTTCTGGATTTTTTTTTCTCAGTTTGTCTCCCATAGTTTAGGTCTACCTATGATGTAAATTACAGACGCCTCTCATCTTTTTAAGTGGTGGAACTTGCACTATTGCTGACTGACTAAATACTTTTTTGCCCCACTGTATATCCAATCAAAGCGTGATAACGCTGTGTATTCTATCCTAGTGCGTGATGCACTATGCTTATCGAATCCCAGTGAGTGATACTCTGCATATGCAATCCAGCGCTTGATATCAGGGGCGTAACTACCGGGGTAGCAGTCGAAGCGGTTGCTTTGGGGCCCGGCCCATATAGGGGCCCGGGTACCCGGCTCCAATCGGCGCTACCCGGTAGTGCAATTAAATTACCCTAACCACCGGTCCACGGCCCAGCAGCGGGCCGTTGCAGTGCTCTTGCCAGTCCGCGGACACAAGGGGAGCCGGCGGCTGTGTAGCAGCTGATACTCACCCTGCATAGCGGTCCCTGTCGGCGCGGCGGATTCATCCAGATTCCAGCGATGAGCTGTCAAGTGTACCGCTCATTTAAGGTCATGAATATGGAAGCCACTCATCTCCCATAGGCATGGCGTCCATATTCATGCACCTTAATGAGCGGTAGTGCGTGACCGCTCCGCACAGGAAGAAGCTGAAGCGCCACGAGATGCAGGGAGGGAAGTATGATGGGGGAGCCGAGCAGAGCCATATATACAAGGGAGGGAGAGTGGGAGCGGAGCCATATATACAAGGGAGGCCGGGAGAGTGGAAGCAGAACCATATATACAAGGGAGGGAGAGTGGGAGCGGAGCCATATATACAAGGGAGGGAAAGTGGAAGCAGAGCCATATATACAAGGGAGGCTGGGAGAGTGGAAGCAGAGCCATATATACAAGGGAGGGAGAGTGGGAGCGGAGCCATATATACAAGGGAGGGAGAGTGGAAGCAGAGCCATATATATAAGGGAGTGAGAGTGGGAGTGGAGCCATATATACAAGGGAGGGAAAGTGGAAGAAGAGCCATATATACAAGGGAGGCCGGGAGAGTGGAAGCAGAGCCATATATACAAGGGAGGGAGATTGGGAGCGGAGCCATGTATACAAGGGAGGGAAAGTGGAAGCAGAGCCATATATACAAGGGAGGCCGGGAGAGTGGAAGCAGAGCCATATATACAAGGGAGGCCGGGAGAGTGGAAGCAGAGCCATATATACAAGGGAGGGAGAGTGGAGCGGAGCCATATATACAAGGGAGGGAGAGTGGAAGCAGAGCCATATATACAAGGGAGTGAGAGTGGGAGCGGATCCATATATACAAGGGAGGCCGGGAGAGTGGAAGCAGAGCCACATATACAAGGGAGGGAGAGTGGAAGCAGAGCCACATATACAAGGGAGGGAGAGTGGAAGCAGAGCCATATATACAAGGGAGGGAGAGTGGAAGCAGAGCCATATATACAAGGGAGGGAGAGTGGAAGCAGAGCCATATATACAAAGGAGGGAGAGTGGGAGCAGAGCCATATATACAAGGGAGGGAGAGTGGGAGCAGAGCCATATATACAAGGGAGGAACAGTGGGAGCAGAGCCATATATACAAGGGAGGGAGAGTGGAAGCAGAGCCATATATACAAGGGAGGGAGAGTGGAAGCAGAGCCATATATACAAGGGAGGGAGAGTGGAAGCAGAACCATATACTGTATACAAGGGAGGGAGGGTGGAAGCGGAGCCATGCATACAAGATGGGACAGGGGAGCCATGTATACGGGATGGAGGGTGGGAGCAGAGCCATGTATACGGGATGGGAGGGTGGGAGCACAGCCGTGTATACAGGATAGGAGAGTGGGAGCGAAGCCATGTATACGGGATGGGAGGGTGGGAGCAGAGCCATGTATACAGGATGGGAGGGTGGGAGCAGAGCCGTGTATACAGGATGGGAGAGTAGGAGCAGAGCCATGTATACAGGATGGGAGGGTGGGAGCAGAGCCATGTATACAGGATGGGAGAGTGGGAACATTGCCATGTATACAGGATGGGAGAGTGGGAGCGGAGCCATGTTTACAGGATGGGAGAGTGGGAGCGGAGCCATGTATACAGGATGGGAGGGTGGGAGCGGAGCCAAGTATAAAGGATGGGAGAGTGGGAGCAGAGCCATGTATACAGGATGGGATGGTGGGAGCGGAGCCATGTATACAGGATGGGAGAGTGGGAGCAGAGCCATGTATGCAAGGATGGGACAGGGGAGCCATGCATACAACAGGGGGAGCAACACAGAGCTGGACAGGACGGGGGGAACCACACATACATTTTCTGATGATTAGAAAATCATCAGCATGTACAGTACTCCAGTACAATTTTTCTTAAGTGCTCAATGCTCCATTTCCTTGTAGGTTCCAATCATCAGTAGCAGTGACGGTCATCAGTAGAAGTAGCCCAGTGCTCCCACTGAAACAGAGAAACAAACAAGCCAGGTGCTCCCACTCATTCAAAACCTATGGTGAGTTGAGTCACATTATAAATGTTATAATTAAATGATAAGTATGCACTGCTAAACTACAACCGCGTCCATAGCCCCGCCCCTTATGACCAAAGCCCCGCCCCTGTCACGCCTCCATCCCCGCCCTGCCAGAATGGTCTTGCTTGAAGCCGGTCCCTGGTGCAAAAAAGGTTGGGGACCACTGGTGTAGGGGATCCGGGGCCCCGGCGGAAAAAAATGTACACTATAATTTCGTAGCCTACGCTGCATTTCTGTGCCTGCTGTGCGGAGCGGAGCACATTGGGCCTGCCTTCCTGCCTGCAGCCAGTCACAGAGTGTATTGCTTCAGACTAGTTCAGTCCCGCCCCTTCCCTGAGCCCTCGCTGTTTATTAGCTCTCTGCAGAGCTGCCTGCCGCATGGACCTGTGGGAAATGTAGTTCCTGGAGGGGTGTGTCTTTGAGGGGGCCCCGTTTAGAAGTTTGCTATGGGGCCCAAGCAGTTCTAGTTACGCCCCTGCTTGATATGCTTCATGTTTCCTATTTCAGAGCATAATACAGTCTGTGTATCTAATCCCAGGGTGTGATACAATCCACTTATCTAGTCCCAGCGTGTGATACAGTTCACGTATCTAAACTCAAATCATGATTCACTGATCACTGATCCCCCGCCCCAATTCTACTGCGTTCATATTGTGAGCTAGCAGGTTTCCATGGCAAATTTCAGCACCTGCTTCCATTTTTAAAAGTGAAAAATCACAAACCTTTTAAACTTATTTATCATATTTTCTTAAAGTAAAAAACTATATACAGTAGTGATCCTTGTCTCTCTTCATCCACACGAAAATTAAGATTTTGGCTCTCTATATCACCTCATCACTATTGGATCTTTTTGCTTTTTTCCTGGGGGGCGGCTTGCTGCTCTTATCAGCCGCTGTTCCTGAGTCAATCTCCTCCTTTTGATTTTCAGGCCTGAAAAAAAAAAAATCCTGTCATTGTACATGATTAACACACAAGAAATAATATGTTAAGATTAACTTTAGTATATGGCTGTTGCCATCAGTGAGTGTAACTCACGGGTCGGGTGATCTGGGCTCCTTAAATATTCTTGCTGGTTTCTTAAGCTCGGCCTCAATCTCCTCTCTATTTAGATTAGACAGTGAATGAATTAAGAACTGTGAGAATTAATGAGAATATGGGGACATTATACTGAGGGACACAATATACTGTGGTGCACTATATGGGGTCATTATACTGTAGGGCACCTTATAGTATGGAGCACTATATGGGGCCATTATACTGTAGGGCACTATATCCCCATATAGTGCCCTACAGTATAATGGCCCCATATAGTGCTACAGAGGGATAGCCACTATATACAGAGGGATAGCCACTCTTATGAGTGGTGTAGTTACTGACATCACTGCTGATTAGAGCTGCTGCGTCTTGAGGAATCCAGCGGGACCCAGAGAGGCTGCTACAGCCTATGAAACTTTATTCTCTGAACGAGACTCCATAGCCTTTGGATGTCACAATGAGGGATCGTTGTGGTTTCAGGGAGTCTTTTTTAGTCAAATAATTTTTGTTTTCTCTCTGTTTTTTTTTTTTTCATTAGTGGGTTAGTAATGGGGGGGTGTCTGATAGTCACATTTCCATTACTAACCAAACGGCTTGATGCCAGATGTGATTTTTGACAATTACCCCGATTGCCACCGGACCGGAGCAATCGGAAAGAGCCGGGCAAAGCTCCAGAATTGATGCATCTATTGCGATGCGCCAATTCTGGAGAGACTGTGGGCTTGTATTTTTAGGCTGGGAAGGGCTCAATAACCAGGGACCTTCCCAGTCTGATAATATATGCCCGCTGCTGTCTGCTTTACTTTGGTTGGTTACAAAAAATGGGAGGAGGGATCCCCACGTCGTTTTTGATACCACATGAAAGGCACAAGTTTATTATATGTAGGGGGTTTGTTAAATTATATATCTACAGGACGTTTATTCAGTTTATCTATTCTATTACACTACTGCTCCATTGGAAGTGGACACAGCAGGGTTATACATTTCTAAGGGAGCCTTGGTGTAATGTGTGACAATGCTCCATCCACTTCTATGGGAGCAGAGATGTAATGCACAACCCAACTTTGTACAATTCTATTGGAGCAGTGGTGTAATGTGTGACACCGCTCTGTCTACTTCTATGGGAGTAGTAATGTAGCAGATGGAGTTGGGGCCCACATTACACCAGTGCTCGCATAGAAGTGGACAGAGCAAAGTCACATATTACACCACTGATGCAATACATATGGATGGAGCATGGTCACATCTTACATACATTAGATACTGCGTATCTAATCCCATCCTGTGTGATACACGCCGATGAGCCTAATATCTAATCCCATCATATGATTCACTTAGTCCTGATTCTAATCCCAAGGTGTGTTACTCTAAGCGTATGTAATCACGCACGTGATACACTCCACATACCTAACCCCAGCTTATGATGAGATGAGCAGCACTAACTGACAGAATCGGTGCTGCCGCCGTCCTTGGTGACAGTCTACTTGTCAGTATCACTGGCCGTCACCAACACTATGGCTCCTCAATGTGATCTTATCTTATTACAGAGTTAGTTAGTTCCGGTCAGTAGGAGCGCAAGAACAGGAGATAATTATTGAAAGTCTTCTTTTATTTCAAGCAATCCACAACGCGTTTCGACAGAATGTTCTGTCTTTCTCAGCTGCTACCTGAAGAAGACAGAACATTCTGTCGAAACATGGTGTGGATTACTTGAAGTAAAAGAAAACTTTCAATAATTATCTCCTGTTCTTGCGCTCCTACTGACCGGACCTAACTAACTCTAGTTATTTACCCTGCATAGTAATGCCTGCTCTGGCCTTGTGCTAATTGGTTAATTACTGATTGTGGCCTTTTGGTGGCTGAAGCTAGCAGACATTTCATTTCATATATATTTAGCTCTGGCTGGGATAGCACGCGTGCGGGCTCACGCGTGCAACAGATATTAAGTGCAACAGGATCAAGTGTTTTGCAGTTAGACAATGCAGTTGGACAGGGCAGGAGACAGGTAAGGTGCATAAATTTTTCATGCACGCATGCTTCTTGGTCAGTCGTACTACATATGCATTGATCATATCAACCTGCTGCTTTTTTGTCTTCACCTCTGCTTTCTAAAAACTCGCCTGCCCTTTTACACATTCTGTGCACTCTCTGCATATCCACCCCTCCCTTTTCCCCTCTCCCATGTATAACTCTGAGGCTCTATTGACATTTCTTACCCACACCAAACCATCCAAAACCACCATGCAGCACTCCAAACGTTCATACAAATCATCCCACCACCTGCTTTTTCTGTTTTTTCTCCTTTTAATAGCTGCAGGTGACATCTCCCCCAACCCTGGGCCTCCCTCCACCAGCATACGTTACTCTCCTCCAGCTGCATATAGAAACCCTGCTAATCTTATTAACATTCAGTGCATGCGTTCTCCTCTCACTTTCCAATGTGCTCTCTGGAATGCACGGTCTGTGTGTAACAAACTGACTTACATTCACGATCTTTTTCTCTCTAATTCCCTTAACCTTCTGGCTATTACAGAAACCTGGATCCAGCATTCAGACACCACCGCTGCTGCCGCTCTCTCGTTTGGTGAGCTGAAATTTTCACATACCCCCAGACCTGAGAACAGACAGGGTGGAGGTGTTGGTTTGCTGCTTTCATCACAATGTGCTTTCCAGGTCATCCCCCCGGTTCCCTCACTTACATTTCCTTCCTTTGAAGTACATGCCGTCAGACTCTTTAAGCCTTTCTCCTTACGAGTGGAGGTTGTTTATCGCCCTCCAGGCTCCTCCCACCAGTTTCTAGACCACTTCACCACCTGGCTTACTCACTTTCTATCCTGTGACATCCCCACCCTCATCATGGGAGACTTTAACATCCCCATCAATGATCCGCTCTCCCAGTCTGCCTCTCATCTTCTTTCTCTAACTTCTTCATTCGGCCTCTCACAGTTTATTAATTCTCCTACACATGAGGACGGGAATACTCTGGACCTGGTTTTCTCCCGTCCCGGCTCGCTGCACGACTTTACTAACTCGCCTCTCCCGCTCTCGGACCACAACCTTCTTTCCTTCTCTGTCAAGAATTGTCTCCTCACCCGGGACACCCCCACTTACCACACTTATCGGAATACACGTACCATTAATACCCAACAGCTTAGGGACAATCTCCACACATCTTTAGCCCCCATCTCCACCCTCTCCTGTCCAGACATAGCATTGTCACACTTCAATAATACACTGAAGAATGCCCTAGATGAAGCAGCACCTTCTATACGCAGAAAGACCCGACAGACAACGGCAGCCCTGGCACACAACGCAAACACGCTTTCTTCAGCGCTGCTCGAGGTGTGCAGAGCGGCAGTGGAGAAAATCTCTCTTAGCAGAAGACTTCATCCACTATAAGTTCATGCTCAAAACCTATAACTCTGCCCTTCATCTGGCCAAACAATCCTACTTCACCACCCTCATCACCTCACTATCCAACAACCCAAGACGACTTTTTGAAACCTTAAACTCCCTCCTGAAACCTAAAGTACAGGCCCCCATCACCAACCTCAGCGGTGAGGATCTGGCCACTTATTTCCTAGAAAAAATCAACCACATACATCAGGATATCTCAGCCCTATCTCCTCAGTGCCTGGATCCCCTTCCCTGCTGCACCTCAAGCTCACTAGATATCTTTGAGCCTGTTTCAGAAGAAGAAGTTTCCAAGCTCCTCGCTTCTGCTCGGCCTACAACCTGCAACAGTGACCCTATTCCTTCACAGCTCCTGCAGTCTCTCTTACCAGTGGTCACCACTCACCTGACTAAAATATTTAACCTCTCTCTTTCTTCAGGTATATTTCCCTCCTCATTTAAACATGCCATCATAACCCCTTTACTTAAAAAGCCATCCCTGGACCAGAACTGCACTGCTAACTATAGACCTGTCTCTAACCTTCCCTTCATCTCTAAACTCCTGGAACGCCTAGTCCACTCCCGTTTAATCCGCTATCTCTCGGATAGCTCTCTTCTCGACCCCTTACAATCTGGTTTCCGCTCTTTACACTCTACTGAAACTGCCCTCACTAAAGTCTCTAATGATTTAATAACAGCTAAATCGAAAGGTCATTGCTCCCTGCTGATTCTACTGGATCTCTCTGCCGCATTTGACACTGTGGATCACCAGCTCCTCCTCACTATGCTCCGCTCTATAGGCCTCAAGGACACAGCCCTCTCCTGGTTCTCCTCCTACCTCTCTGACCGCTCCTTCACTGTATCTTTTTCCGGCTCCTCTTCCTCTTCTCGTCCCCTTACTATCGGGGTCCCGCAGGGCTCAGTCCTAGGCCCCCTCCTCTTCTCTTTATACACTGCCCCTATTGGACAAACAATCAGCAGATTTGGGTTCCAGTATCATCTCTATGCTGATGACACCCAATTATACACTTCTTCCCCTGACATCACCCCTACCCTAATTCAAAATACCAAGGATTGTCTGTCTGCTGTCTCTAGCATCATGTCCTCCCTCTATCTGAAACTAAATCTCTCTAAAACTGAACTTCTTGTGTTTCTCCCCTCTACTAACCTCACTCTACCTAACATCGAAATAACCCTGGAGGGTTCAACCATAACTCCCAAGCAGCATGCCCGCTGTCTTGGGGTCATATTCGACACTGAACTTTCCTTTACTCCGTACATCCGATCACTCAGTCGCTCTTGTCACCTGCATCTTAAAAACATCTCCAGAATCCGACCTTTTCTCACCTTTGAAACTGCTAAGACTCTTACTGTCGCTCTTATTCATTCTCGTCTGGACTACTGCAACTCTCTTCTGATCGGTCTCCCTCTTACCAAACTTTCTCCTCTCCAATCCATCTTGAATGCGGCAGCCAGGGTCATATTTCTGTCCAGCCGCTTCACCGATGCCTCCATCTTGTGCCAGTCATTACACTGGCTACCTATTCGCTACAGGGTCCAGTATAAACTCATCTCTCTCACCCACAAAGCTCTCCACTGTTCTGCACCGCCTTATATCTCCTCTCTCGTGTCTGTCTATCGCCCTACACGTGCCCTCCGTTCTACAAATGACCTAAGACTAACATCCCCCGTAATCCGAACCTCGCACCTCCGTCTCCAAGACTTCTCTCGTGCTGCTCCAGCTCTCTGGAATGCACTTCCCCAGACGATCAGACTGATACCTAGCCCTGACCTATTCAAGCGCGCTTTGAAAACCCATCTCTTCAAACAAGCCTACCACATCAACTACTCAGCAAGCTAACTTTGCCCTGTTCCCTCCTTCCAAATATTATTCTGAATCTGCACCCTACTATTCATCTGTCTCCACACCCTTCATGCACATGATAACTGCATTTGATACTTGTCTATTGCACTTAAACACACGGGCTGATGACCGGATCATGCAGCTTTATATGAAAATCCCTATTATAATTGCCAGACCTGAATTAACAAGCATTTCTCACCTACTGTGTCCCCCCATTTCCTTGTAGATTGTAAGCTTGCGAGCAGGGACCTCACTCCTAATGTCACTGTTTGAATTGTCTTAACTTGTATTGAATTTATTGTCTGTACATGTCCCCGCTTAATTGTAAAGTTCTGCGGAATATGTTGGCGCTATATAAATAAAAATTATTATTACTATTATAACTCTGCATTATATATCCTCCTCTGAGGCATCCGACTGGAGCTGCAGTGCGCTTCCCTAACTACGCATGACCGTCCTCATCTTCCACTCCTATCTTATTACAAACACCCAAAAGGCAGGAGAGGAGTGACATCACACACGTGAGCAGGCCCGCCCACATTTACTGCAGTTGTAATGTGAGCTAGTTGTACTCTAGGTTTTCATGGCAAATTTCACCCCCTAATGTTTAAAAATGGAAATACCAAACCTTTTAAAATTATGTTTCATATTTTACTTCATTATCAGTAAATGATGATTTTTTTTTTTTTAAAAATTAAAACAGTAAGGCTATGTGCACACGTTGCGGAATTGCCGCTGCAATTTCTACGGGAATTCCACAACTCCCACAGGAAATACGCTAGAATTCCGCATGCGTAATTCCCGCATATTTCCAGCTATAAACTAGGATTTTGCAAGCGATCTGTAGCATTGCTTGTAAAACTGATTGACAGGTTGGTCACACTCGTCAAACATAGTGTTTGACAAGTGTGACCAACTTTTTACTATGAAGCTGCCTATGCAGCATCAGTAGTAACAAGATATAATGTTAAAAATAATAAAAAAAATAGTGTTTTTCTCACCTTCCGGCGTCCCACGCAGCGTCCCCAGGTCTCAGCAATGCTTCCGGCAAGTCCCGTTCCCAGCGATGCCTTGCGACAATGACCTTTGATGACGTAGCATCTCGCGAGACCGCTACGTCATCAAAGGTCATTGTCGCAAGGCATCGCTGGGAACGGGACTTGGCGGGAGCATCGCTGAGGCCTGGGGACCCTGCGTGGGACGCCGGAAGGTGAGAATAACACGATTTTTTTATTTTAATTTTTTTTTTTACAGGGATATGATGCCCAGGGCCTGGTGGACAGTCTCCTCTCCTCGAGACCCTGGTACCATCTGTACATTTTCCGCTTACTTTGCGCATGGTGGGCATAGCTACATGCGGAAAGTAAGCGAAACAGTGGATTCTTATGTGTGCGGAATTCCCGCGATTCCGCACAAAGAATGAGCATGCTGCGTATTTTTCTGCAATGCGATTTTGCTACGTAAAATACGCAGCATTAGCACAGCATGTGCGGAATGCCATTGAATACAATGGGTTGCTTATTTTATGCGTTTTCGCCAGGGAGAAAACGCGGCAAAAACGCATAAAATCCTCGGGAATTCCGGACGTGTGCACATACCATAATGCTTTACATTTTTTCAGTTGTTGAGAATTTTTTTTTTCATGGCACCTTCCCTTTAAGATATAAAAAGACAAGACCCTATCTATCCCTGATACATGGAGCTATAAGTAAATGAACCCTCTGGAACAGCAGGTGTAGTACTATACAAATGGTGACTTACATGGAGTACAGTGTGCATTCTATTTCTGTATCAGGCTCTCCGATCTCAGGCAGTACTGTGGCCTGTTCCAGGAAATATTTTAAGGTTCTTCTCTTCTTTCTATTTGATGGTTCAGCGCGACGAACAGCTAAAAGTGGAGAAAATGGAATATAAAGAGAACCTTCTGCTTAGGAAATGACAGCAGCCGATCTGTGGTTTATATTTTAACTTGGACTTTCTTCCAGAAGGTTTTCTCCTCTTGTCAATAATTTCTATCTATTTACTGGGTATATTGGTAATAATAAATGTTAGCAAACAACTGTTAATCCGCCACTTGTCTGGCTGCTCTTATGCCTTATTAAAGGGAACCTGTCACTCAATTCACTGTGCCCAAACCACGTGTAGCATGAATCTGAGCCTCACTGCAACCAGGTACAGAGAACACATGGTTAAAGAGCCGTCCCGTCTCCCTGCCGCCCTCCGATGACCGTCCTGGCTTCTCCCGGCCTCGCTCCAGGTCACTGACAGATCACTCACTAACACACTTGAGACCTTTCAATCAGCAGGAGTGGTGCAGGGAAAAGCTGCCGGAGCATTTCAGGAAAAACCTATCTTGCTGCCGCCAAGCTCTGGTTCATGCTGCCTACAGCTCGGGAAGCATTTATCTAATGACCAGGTTCCCTTAGAGGAATTCTAATTGTACAATAATTTTAACGTCTTCATTTTCACTTACGAGGTTTTTCCTTTTTGCACAAAATCTCGAGCAGGCCGTTGGATACATATTCCTTGTATCGGGCCCCTTTATTTGTCCTAGCAGACCTTCTTTCAGTCATTATGGCTGTCAGCGATTTCGGTTCTCACTTCACAGAAAGTGACTATGAAATGTTGCGTTTTCACTGTGTCAGTAAAACTGTTGCTAGCGGAAGGTCCCGTTGCCATAGAGATAGAATGTTTGGATTATTACATAATACGGTAGTTAGTGATGCCATCGCTCACTGGGCAGAACTACTTACTTTATGCTGGCAGTTGATTGGCTGGACATTTGACTGTCATAGCAACATGGAGCGCAATTATTTAATGCAGTTTGGGTTATTACAGTCATATGTAAAAGTTTGGGCACCCCTATTAATGTTAACCTTTTTTCTTTATAACAATTTTGGTTTTTGCAACAGCTATTTCAGTTTCATATATCTAATAACTGATGGACTCAGTTATATTTCTGGATTCAAATGAGAATTATTGTACTAACAGAAAAAGTGCAATCTGCATTTAAACAAAATTTGACCGGTGCAAAAGTATGGGCACCCTTATCATTTTCTTGATTTGAACACTCCTAACTACTTTTTACTGACTTCCTGAAGCACTAAATTGGTTTTGTAACCTCATTGAGCTTTGAACTTCATAGACAGGTGTATCAAATCATGAGAAAAGGTATTTAAGGTGGCCACTTGCAAGTAGTTCTCCTATTTGACTC
The DNA here is from genome assembly GCF_039654945.1 of Dendrobates tinctorius. Taxonomy (NCBI): domain Eukaryota; kingdom Metazoa; phylum Chordata; class Amphibia; order Anura; family Dendrobatidae; genus Dendrobates; species Dendrobates tinctorius. Next base: position 62,562,387 of record NW_027361671.1, on the reverse strand, counting down.
TCCTATGAAAAGTGGCATCATGGGCTCCTCAAAACAACTCTCAAATGATCTGAAAACAAAGATTATTCAACATAGCTTTTCAGGGGAAGGATACAAAAAGTTGTCTCAGGGATTTAACCTGTCAGTTTCCACTGTGAGGAACATAGTAAGGAAATGGAAGAACACAGGTACAGTTCTTGTTAAGCCCAGAAGTGGCAGGCCAAGAAAAATATCAGAAAGGCAGAGAAGAAGAATGGTGAGAACAGTCAAGGGCAATCCACAGACCACCTCCAAAGACCTGCAGCATCATCTTGCTGCAGATGGTGTCACTGTGCATCGGTCAACAATACAGCGCACTTTGCACAAGGAGAAGCTGTATGGGAGAGTGATGCAAATGAAGCCGTTCCTGCAAGCACGCCACAAACAGAGTCGCCTGAGGTATGCAAAAGCACATTTGGACAAGCCAGTTACATTTTGGAAGAAGGTCCTGTGGACTGATGAAACAAAGATTGAGTTGTTTGGTCATACAAAAAGGCGTTATGCATGGAGGCTAAAAAACACAGCATTCCAAGAAAAACACTTGCTACCCACAGTAAAATTTGGTGGAGGTTCCATCATGCTTTGGGGCTGTGTGGCCAATGCCGGCACTGGGAATCTTGTTAAAGTTGAGCGTCGCATGGATTCAACTCAGTATCAGCAGATTCTTGACAATAATGTGCAAGTATCAGTGACGAAGTTGAAGTTACGCAGGGGATGGATATTTCAGCAAGACAATGATCCAAAACGCCGCTCCAAATCTACTCAGGCTTTCATGCAGAGGAACAATTACAATGTTCTGGAATGGCCATCCCAGTCCCCAGACCTGAATATCATTGAACATCTGTGGGATGATTTGAAGCGGGCTGTCCATGATCGGCGACCATCAAACTTAACTGAACTGGAATTGTTTTGGAAACAGTAATGGTCACAAATACCTTCATCCAGGATCCAGGAACTCATTAATAGCTACAGGAAGCGACTAGAGGCTGTTATTTTTGCAAAAGGAGGATCTACGAAATATTAATGTCACTTTTATGTTGAGGTGCCCATACTTTTGCACCGGTCAAATTTTGTTAAAATGCAGATTGCATATTTTCTGTTAGTACAATAAACCTCATTTGAATCCAGAAATATAACTGAGTCCATCAGTTGTTAGATATATGAACCTGAAATAGCTGTTGCAAAAACCAAAATAGTTATAAAGAAAAAAAGGTTAACATTAATAGCGGTGCCCAAACTTTAACATATGACTGTACTCTGCTCTCTGATATACAAAATAGACCTTTGCAGCCACCATAGAGCGACAGTCATGTTTGTATCCAGTTGACAGCATGTCTGTCTTATTCACTACTTAACAACTCATTTTAAAAGCTGTCAGTGTGCTAAATTTAAAGAAGAAAAATTAGCACACAGGTCTACCAGATCGATGATAATCTTCCATTCTGAGCCGTCTGTCTCCCCAAGATCTCATATTATGTCACACGAGTTCTGTAACCAGGGCCTGACTGGCCATTTGGCTATTCTGACAAGCGCCAGATGGGCCGGCCGTGTGCTGTATCATTTGTGACTCCATTCACTGTATTGGCTTCCCCAATTCGTTGGTAGTGTTAACAGCAGAGGCGGAGCATGGAGCCGCTTACTCCATACTCCTCTACTTACTCTTGCAGGCCGTAGTATGCTTCCTTTCTGTATTGTGGCTGTGGGCACCACAATACTGTACAGCTCTGGGAAGAATTAATTGACCACCACATCAAATCCCTGTCATGGGCAGTCCATTCTCCAGACCTGAACCCCATTGAAAATCTCTGGAATGTAATCAAGAGGATGATGGATAGTCACAAGCCACGAAACAAAGAAGAACTGCTTAATTTTTTGCACCAGAACCAGTGTAAAAGACTAGTGGCAAGTATGCCAAGATGCATGAAAGCTGTTTTTAAAAATCATGGTTATTCCAAAAAATATTTTTTTCAGAACTCTTCCTGAGTTAAGACATTAGTATTGTTGTTTCTATATGATTATGAACTTGTTTTCTTTTCATTATTTGAGGTCTGAATGCACTGTTTGTTTGTTTTTAATTTTTATTATTTCTCCTTTTCAGAAAAAAAAAACAAAATTTGTTGCTTGTAAATTCTGAGACATGTTGACAGATGTTTGTAGCCTAAAAGAACAATTTACATTTTACTCAAATATTTACCTATAAAGAGAAAAATCAGACAAACGGAACATTTGGAAGTGGTCTCTTAATTTTTGCCAGAGCTGTATAGTCGCCTGTGAGCAGACCATCATACTATATTGGGGCTGTCGGGGACCAACATACTATGTAGGGGCTTGCTTGGGAACTATCATACTACATAGGTGGACCATCATACTTTATGGAAATCTGTGGGGATCCATCATACTATATAGGACCTGTGGGAGGAATGTCAAACTATATAAGGGGCTGTGGGATCATCATACTGTATTAGGACTGTGGGGGACTATAATACAAAATGACGGGATGTGGGGAGACCATCATATTCTGTTGGATCCGTGGGTGCACATCATACTGTGTAGTATACCATTATACTTTATTGGGCCCTGTGGAAGACCATCATACTATATGGGGTGTGCTGAGAACCATCATACTGTATTGGGGCTGTCGGGGACCATCATACTGAAGTGTGATTGTGGGAGGCCCATCATTCTATATAAGGGCCTGTGGGAGGACCATTATACTTTATAGGGAATTGTGGGGGGTGTCAGTCATGCTTTATAGGGGCCTGTGGGGGACCATGATACTATATGGGGAGTGTGGGGAACCATCATACTGTTATAGGGCTGTATGGGACCATCATACTATGTAGAAAGGCAGAGGGGGGACCCCAACGTACTGTATGGGGGCCGTAATAGAAACCATCAAATTATGTAGAGAGGTGTTGGAGTGCCTTCATATTGTGTGTGTGTTTGGTGACCATCCTATTATGTAGCAGGCTATGGAGACCATCATGTGTGAGGAGACTGTGGTGGACAATATACTGTGAGGCGAGGTTGTGGTGGACATCATATTGTGTGAGGGGGCTGTAGTGACCATCATACTGTGTGGGAGGCTGGGGTGACCATCTTAATGTGTGGGCTCATCATGCTGTGTAGGTGGAGAAATGTGGGAACATCTATCTGTGTTGTGTCATCCTACTCTAGGGAGACCATGGAAGGGGGTTTCTTAGTGGATGAGAACTATAGAGGTGTTCATTAGGGGCAAAATAACTGTGTAAGTGCCGCAATTTATATGCCTCTCTGTTTCCTTTAGTGGGAGGCGATGAGGGACTGAACTGCCCATCTCAGCCGAGCCAGATTGGCTGTATAATCCTTTCTGAATTTCTTGGAACTAAACTCAGATTTAGGCCATGTGCACACATTGAGTATTTGGTGAGTTTTTTACCCCAGTATTTGTAAGCTAAAACCAGGAGTGAAATGGTCGGAGGAAAAGCATAAGGCTATGTGCACACGTATGCAGAAAATTTCTGCATGAAAACTGGACTCCTTCCCAGAAAACGTGCGCTTTTTTCCGTGTGTTTCTTATGCGTTTTTTTCCAGACCGTCTCCAGCCTCACATAAAACAGCTAGAAATGTGGAATTTTCCACGAAATTAATGAACATGCTGCGTTTTTTACCGCGTTGCTTTTTTCCCCGCAATATTTAAAAAAAGTGCGGAATTCATTAAAATGAATGGGATGCTTCTTTTAAGCGATGCATTTTATTTGGTAAAAACGCGAAAAAAACGCATACGTGTGCACATAGCCTAATAGAAACATTTGCACCACTTCTGCATTTTTCACCCACTGGCTTACAAATACTGGGGTAAAAAACTCACCAAATACTGGATGTGTGCATGTGGCCTTAGAAAAACAACAATTCTGATGCTTTCAAAGTAAATACATGAGCCTCATCAGGTCTAAGATCTTCTAAATCAAGTAAGCAGCTTGAATTGTGTGAAATCTGTAGGTAGATCTGCTTTGAGCAATCTGCTGTGTGGGTGGACATCTAATGCAGGAATGATTTTGGAAATGAACAGATCCCATTAGATCAGCTTGACACAATTTTCTTCAATTCTATCAAGTAAGGCTTTATCTGACAGGAAATGAAAGAGATCTCTCTGATTTTGCTTCCATAGCGTGGCACTGTTATTAGCAGATACAATATGACCTATACAATTTTGCAGGTAATTTTTCCTGAAGATTGGGCCCAGCTTTCAGAAAATCATGGTGAAAAATACATAGACTTGTCTCCTCCAGTTTAGAGGGGTCTCATATACACCATACGCACCTTCGGCTGTGTTCGACGAATATTCCAAAAACAATTTTAGATTTCGATCATACTCGGAACCGAATCCGAACAAATTCTCTCATCTCTATTCTCTAATGGCTTTACAAGATGGCCCCTTGTAATCTGTGCTGGGTTGGAAATATTGTAGAATTATTCTTTTCAGGACAGTCAGATCAAATATATTCATCTTTTCAAAAAAAAAAGTAACTTTCTACTTATGATTTAGAATTACGGTGTGTCGATGCCACATGCCTTTTTATACATCAGAAGCTTTCCGCTAAATATAAGTTATGGGAATCATTTCAGATAAATACTTTATAGCTATAGGGAAAAGTCAATGCCCAGAGGATACAGTGGGGGGAAATACCGTATTTTTCGCTTTATAAGACGCTCCGGATTATAAGACGCACCACAATTTTTGAGGAGAAAAATAAGAAAAAAATATTTTTTAATAAAATGGTGGTGCCTCTTATAATCCTTGCATCTTATTGCTTACCGGGGTTGGTGGCTGCGGTGTAGAGGGGTCCCAGGCTCGCTGCTGGAGGAGGCAGGCGTGGAGTGATGCTGCAGGCCGCATTCAGGGATGAGGGGGGGCTCCGATGTGTGCTGTTGCTGCTGCAGAGTCTTGTGCTGGTGTCAGGTTTCTCCACTTGTCCGGCGGTTGGAGGCCGGTGCTGCGGGTGCTCCGGTGCGGCGTTGTGTGCCCATCGATGCCCGGGGCTCTGCCGACATTGTTTGACAGACCAGAGCCCCAGCATTTCCTTGGTTCCCTGTATATGTGCGCTGAAGTGCCGGTAAAAAAAAAAAATGGCCGCCGGCGCATGCGCAGATGGGATCTCGGGACCAGTTCTCGAGAGATGAGATCTGAAATCTCATCTCTCGAGAGCTGGGTCCCGAGATCCCATCTGCGCACGCGCGGCGGCCATTTTTTTGCAGGCACCACCGCGCGCACACAGGGAACCCAGGGAAAATGGCCGCCGGCGCGTGCGCAGATGGGATCTCGGGACCCACCTCTCGAGAGATGAGATTTCAAATCTCATCTCTCGAGAACTGGGTCCCGAGATCCCATCTGCGCACGCGCCGGCGGCCATCTTTTTACCGGCACACAGGGAACTGAGGAAATGCCGGGGCTCTGGCCTGTCGCACAATGTTGGCAGAGCCCCGGGCATCGACGGGCACACAACGCGGCACCGGACACACCCGCAGCAGCGGCCAGCAACCGCCGGACGCCCCGATCACAGCCTAGGTAAGGCATGTCCGCTTTGTAAGACGCACCCCTGTTTTCCCCCCAAATTTTGGGGAAAAAAAGTGCGTCTTACAAAGCGGAAAATACGGTAAGTATTTGATCCCTTGCTGACTTTGTAAGTTTGCCCACTGACAAAGACATGAACAGTCTATAATTTTAAGGGTAGGTTAATTTTAACATTGAGAGAAAGAATATTAAAAATAAAATCCAGAAAATCACATTGTATAAATTATATAATGTTATTTGCATTTTGCAGTGAGAAATAAGTATTTGATCCCCTACCAACCATTAAGAGTTCTGGCTCCTACAGACCAGTTAGATGCTCCTAATCAACGCGTTACCTGCATTAAAGACATAGAATATAATGTAGCCCCCTCATAAAATATAATGCAACCCCCTCTCATAGAATGTAAAGCAGCACCCCACAAAATATAATGCAAACCCGTCATAAGGTATAACGCAGTCCCCACCATAGAATATAATTTAGCACCCTCATAGAGTATAATGCAGCCCCACCACAGAATACAATGCAGTCCCCATAGAGTATACTGTAGCCCCCCATAGCGCATAATGCTGTCCCCCTCATATAGTAATATGTAGCCCTCCAGAATATAATGTAGTCCCCTGAGAGTATAATGCACCCCCACCACAGAACATAATGCAGCCCCTCATAGAGTATACTGTATCCCCCTCATATAGTATTATGTAACTCCCCCAGAATATAATGTAGCCCCCTCATAAAGTATAATGCAGCCCCTCTCCACCCCATCATCACCTCCTCCATCATTGCCTTCTCCCCCACCACCCCCATCACTGCCCATTCCACCACCTCAATTATTGCCTCCTCCCCCACCACCATCATTGTCCATTGTCCATTTCATCACCTTCATCATCACCTCCATCATCGCCTCCCCCCCACCATAATCATTGCCCTTCATCATCACCATCATTGCCCATTTCATCACCTCCATCTTTGCCTCCCGCCACCATCATTGCCTATGACCTCCATCATTGCCCATCACCTCCATCATTGCCTCCCCCCACCAATATCGTCCTTCCCCACCACCTCTCACACACACACACACACAAAGCACCACACTACATACACGCAGGCACACAGACACACAGCGCAGCTCACCTCCCTGCAGCAGCAGCACATCCCAGCAGCCTCTTCCTCGCCGGCAGCTTGCTGTCTGAGACAGCGCACTGGATGATGACGTCATGCAGCTAAGTTGTCTTGGACGGGAAGCGCCAGGCAGGAAGCAGGACGCCGGGATATGCTTGCAAGTGTGTATGTGGTGCGGTGCTTTGTGTGTGTGTGGTGCGGTGGTTGAGCTTTACATGTGGTCCGTGTGAGCTGCAGCCTGCGGCTAACGCTGCCTGCTATTAAAGAGAAATGGTATTCACACCTCTCCACGCCCATTGGGACGTGGAAAAGCGTGAATATTCATTTCGCTTTAGCAGCGGGGACAGGATCCTGTCTCCACTGGCTGGGGGCCCCTGGAGCAGTGGGCTTCCTAGGCAGCTGCTGGCCAGTATGTCAGCAGGTGTCAGTGCCTGGGCCCACCGGAGAATCCTCCGGTTCTCCCGTGGGCCAGTCCGAGCCTGTTGCCACCAGTCTTTCACACTGCTTCTGGTGCAAAAATGTAAGCAGTTCTTCTTTGTTTGATGGCTTGTAACTATCCATCATCCTCTTGATTACATTGTTGATTACATTCCAGAGGTTTTCAATGGAATTCAGGTCTGGAGAATGGGCTGCCCATGACAGGGTTTTGATGTGGTGGTCTCTTAATTTTTGCCAGATCTGTAGTCACCTCTATAAAAGACTCCTGTCCGCAGACTCAGTTAATCAGTCAGGGTATGTGCACACTAGGGTGACCGCAAAAAATCAATGTCGGAATTTTGTCCGTCTGGACCCCACAAAACGATTCCCCTTTCCAGATATTGAGATAGCCAAAATTTGAGCTCGATCAAACGACGTTAACCCGTGCCGCTCGTCGCTCAAAGTTTGAAAAAATCCAAATTGAGGTATTTTAAGATTTAGGTATTTTGCATAGTCTGTTAGACTATAAAGAATGTGACAACAACATTGCAGAAATAGCCCTGACCAAATTTTCGAACCATTTGTGGTATTTGAATGCAGAGTTGGTGGGATTATCGTTTTTTGATCCCACCATTACAGACAATGAAAAGTTGTTAATGGCTAATAAATTGCTCAGTAGCACAGATGAACCATCAGAGCACGCTAACCTACATGAGTTGATAATTTTACATAGTTATCTAATCTATTCTAGAGCTTTTGTTAAAGTAGTTTTTGAAACGTCAGAATATAATGCTCGGCATTTGCTTACAACTTGCAGGACATATTGCTTTTGTTCTTCATCTTTTGTCAGAAGGTCGTTAAAGTCGGTTACTTCTTACCTCTTTTAATTTTTTTTTCCTAACTTTTGGATTTGCAACCCTAGCGTGCTCTGATGGTTCATCTGTGCTACTGAGCAATTTATTAGCCATTAACAACTTTTCATTATCTGTAATGGTGGGATCAAAAAACGATAATCCCACCAACTCTGCATTCAAATACCACAAATGGTTCGAAAATTTGGTCAGGGCTATTTCTGCAATGTTGTTGTCACATTCTTTATAGTCTAACAGACTATGCAAAATACCTAAATCTTAAAATACCTCAATTTGGATTTTTTCAAACTTTGAGCGACGAGCGGCACGGGTTAACGTCGTTTGATCGAGCTCAAATTTTGGCTCTCTCAATATCTGGAAAGGGGAATCGTTTTGTGGGGTCCAGACGGACAAGATTCTGACATTTTTTCCCCCCCATATGAGATCCGGTCACCCTAGTGCACACGTTGCGGATCCGCAGCAGATTTTCCGGGCGGAATCGCTGCAGATCCGCAAGTGTTTTACCATACAATGTTAACCAATGGAAAAATAAAATTGCTGTGCACATGCTGCAGAAAATTCCGCACGGAATCCGCAGCGGTGTATTTTCTGCAGCATGTCAATTCTTTGTGCGGATTCCGCTGCGTTTCTAAACCCATTTCATTATAGAAAACTGCATGCCAAAAAACGCATGACAATCCGCATTAAATCCGCACAAAATCCGCTGGTCAAAATCCACGCAGATTTTGACCAGCGGATTCTGCCAAGAGATGTAGAATCCTCTCAGGAAATTCCTGAGCCTGATCTGCAATGTGTGCACATACCCGACTCTAGCCTTCTACAACATGGGCAAGACCAAAGAGCTTTCTAAGCGTATGAGCAGGACTTGGCCCTGTGGATCCGCAGTAGTTTTCCATGCGGTGTACAGTACCATGTAAACCTATGTAAAACCAAATCCACTGTGCACATGCTGCGGAAAATTCCGCGCAGATTTGCTTCGGTTTATTTTCTGCAGCATGCCAATTCTTTATGCGGAATCCGCAGCGTTTTTCACCTCTTCCATTATAGGAATCCGCAGGTGTAAAAACGCAGGTGAAATCTGCAGAAAATCCGCAGTAAATCTGCACTAAATCTACAGGTAAAACACAGGTCATTTTACCTGCACATTCGGCAGAGTCCGTGCAGAAAAATCCGCAATGGAATCCGCAACGTGTGCACATACTTTTAGGATGTCAGGGACAAGATCATAGGCCTGCACATAGCTGGAATGGGCTACAAAACCGTGAGTAAGACGCTGGGTGAGAAGGAGACAACTGTTAGTGCAATAGTAAGAAAATGGAAGAAATACAAGATGACTGTCAATCGACATCGATCTGTGGCACGATGCAAAATCTCACCTCGTGGGGTATGCTTGATCATGAGGAAGATGAGAGATCAGCCTAAAACTATACGGGGGAACTTGTTAATGATCTCAAGGCAGCTGGGACTACAGTCACCAAGAAAACCATTGGTAACACATTACACCGTAAGGCTATGTGCCCACGTTCGCAAGCGTTTTCCCGCAAAACACAAGCGTTTTTAGCTTGCAGAATTCTTTTACTTTTCCAAGCGATTTGAAGCATTGCTTGGAAAAGTGATTGACAGGTTGGTCACACTTGTCAAGCATAGTGCTTGACAAATGTGGCCAACTTTTTATTATTGAAGCTGCCTATGCTGCATCAATAGTAAAAGATAGAATCTTAAAAATAATAAAAAAAAAGCAAAAAACAGAGATATACTTATCCTCTGTCGGCCCCTGGAGTCGTCCCGCCTCTCAGCAACGCTGCCGGCAACCTCCGTTCCCAGGGATCTACGCTACGTCATCAGAGGTCATTCGCGCAATGCATCAATTTTATCATTTAGTTAACCTAACAAAAAAGCCATGCAAAAAACAAGTGTGGGATTGCACTTTTTTTGCAATTTCACCGCACTTTGAATTTGTTTCTGTTTTCAAGTACACAACATGGTAAAACCAATGGTGTCGTTCAAAAGTACAACTCGTCCCGCAAACAAGAAGCCCCCACACGGCCATATTGACGGAAAAATTAAAAGGTTATGGCTCTGGGAAGAAGAGGAGCGAAAAATGAAAACCCAAAACCTAAAAAAAGCTTCGGTGGTTAAAGGGTTAAAATTATAGACTGTTCATGTCTTTGTTAGTGGCAAACCTACAAAATCAGCAGGGAATGAAATACTTATTCCCCCCACTGTATTTGTGCCAAAAATCTGCTAATCCACTGTTTTACATGCAAATTTTGTTGTGATGCATTGAATTGAAAAAAAATTCCAGAAAAATATGCTCCGCATGTCAACGTAACGCAACATGTGGATGAGAGGTTAAAATCTTCAATGTAAGACAATGTGAATTTCCAGATATAAAGTATAAAGTGCTTGTGCATGTGTGTGTGTGTGTTTGTGTGTGTGCATATCTAGTGTGTGTTTGTGTGTGTACGTGTACTTACTCTGTGTGTGTAAATACGTGTGATATAGTCCCGACAGCACTGTATCTACTGCGCATCATGTGTGATAAAGCTCAGAGTTGCATATCTAATCCCATCTTGTGTGAAACACACCAAACAGTCATGTATCTCATAATGTGTGATATAGCCAGCAGTGCCATGCATCTATTTCCAGTCATGTGAGATACAGCCTGCAAAGCTTCGTATCTAATCCCATCATGTGTGATACAGTGTACTGAATTCCATCACGTGTGATGCAATGCTCAGAGATGTGTATCTAATCCCATCAGGTGTGATGCAGCCCACAGTGCCGCGTATCTAATCCCGTTATATGTGATACAGCCCACATAAACGTATCTAATCGAATCTTGTGTGACATAGCCAGCAGAGTTGCGTATCTTATCTTAGTCATGACTGTAACCATACAGTATCGTTATTTCCATGCCTTTAACCGATTATCTCATTATAGCTGCTTAGGTTTCCTCTTCCTGGGCTGATATAACCTGTAATTCACCTCTCCAACTTTTTCCTGTACTTCTTAAGGTCCATCCCACTTGGCCATGAGCTTACTTTTTGCGGTGGGCGCTAAAACGAATACCCGATCCCCTTGTTTAAAGGACCTGACTGTGGACTTTGTATTGTATGCTCAGCACTGCGCTGCCTGGGTATCCACAAGATGTTCCTTCACAATAGGCATCACAGTCACGAATTGGTCCTACATATTCTAAACGTGTTATATTAATCTTATGTGGGAACTAAGCTTCTGTTCCCACATCTCTTTGGCTATGTTTAGCAGACCCCTGGAAATTTCTGCCATATAATAGCTTGTATCCAGAGAATCCTGTTGAAGACCTTGGTACCTTTCGGACAGCAAACAAAGTGAAAAAGGTATTAATGACCCATGGATAAGGTTCACTAGTCTCACAGAATCCAAGAGATCCTCTGCCCAGCGCTCGTGACGCTAAACTGGCAGAGATGGGGTTCCCCAGCTGGGGCAACAGCATACACGGTGTAGACAGTCTGGGTATACATCGATACACGGCCAGTAAACCCGCAGTTCATGGGTTCAGCAGTCATGGAGCAATTGGCAACCACATGTCCTGGCCCTTGGCAATGCCAGCATCTGGTAGCGGCAGGATCGCTTAGTCCACAAAACCGGTTTAGGGGTAACTGGTCTCCTTCCACCCTCAGTATGGTCTCAGTTTAGACTGACCGCAGCAGAGAGTAGTGTCTCTTTTCCAGGCTCCTGGGCTTGCAGGGGCTGGCGTGATACCCACAATTGGGCCAAGTCCTAACGCTTGATCAGGCTAACCATCTTATCTAGGTTGCCCGGTTCCCCTTGCCCCAACAAGTGCTGTATGACTACCAGCAGGGTACACACCAATCGGTCGACTGCTACCCTCTCTACCATCTGGGCTGGGCTCAAGGTCTCAGGCTGGAACCAGTTTTTTCCTAGATGTAAAAAGTCATATGCCTGAAACTTAGCAGGTTGGGCTTCAACAAAAGACCACTGGTACACTCGCTGTGCCCATACATATATATATTAACTCCCAGTCGGTCAGAGATCTACACTTTCAGTTTAATATAATCCTGGGCGTCCTCCCGACTGAGGTCAAAGTAAGCCTTCTGGGCACTCCCATCAGGAATGGGGCCACCTCTTCAGCTCACTGGGAAATCGGCAAACTCTCCCACTCCGTTATACACTCAAATATAGAACGGAAAGTTTCCATGTCGCCCTCTTAACTCATCTTCCTCAGCACAGACCTGATGTTGTCCTGGGTCTTTGAATGGACCGGGGTCAGCGGTTTGGGTGTCTCTCTCAGGGCTGCAATCTGCTGTAGAATCAGGAGGTTAGTCTACTGCTGCTGCTGTTGTTGCTGCATATGGGAGAGGACCACCTGCCTCAGAATTTCCTCCATCCTGTCCATAGGCCTGGCTTAATCGTGGTCATGATGCTTTCTTCAGGGTATCCCTTAGATTACACTTCCTGAGTTCTCCACTGTATGCAATGCAGCGGCTTTCATGACAGTGCAGTAATGAGACAGCGACCATTGATAGTTCAACTTAAATGTCTTTATTTTGGCAATTTACAAAAATAAACTCTAACGTTATCCTCTTTTCACAGCCGGATTGTCCATACCAATCCGTATTAGTCCATTGCTGAGGGCTACTGCTCCACCGTGTACCTCGTGAGTGAGGCAATGGCTTTGCTTTCTCTGGCTGTGTCCTGAGTTCAGTCTCACACAGACCAGACATACATAGAGCTCCGACTCTGGACTTGGAAATCCAAATACTGACACAACCAAATCTTAAGTGTATGTGCAAATGTTCAGGGATTGCCATCCCTTTGGATGCAGCACATGTCCGCTGCATCCAAAGTGATGCCGGCTATTGAACACATGTGATTCCATATGTATTCTCTGAACTGTGCGGATTCACTGCATCCAATACATTGTACAGGTGAAATCCGCAAGATAAATAGACACGCTGCAGTCTGGAGAGACGCCCTGCATGTCCGTCTGCACAGATGTGCCGCAAGCGTCTGTGCACACCTCATAGTGGACTTATAATTTCTTGAAATCCCATCCACTATGCTGTAACAGCTGGACGCTGTGGGATGGACGCTGCACAAGTACCCAGTGTCCAACCAGCAGCGTTTACTGATCGTATGCACATGTCTTTACTGAAAGTTTAAATGGGACTCATAAATGCCTATTCTGTATGATACAGCCCAGATACACATATCTAATACATCATGTATGATACAACCCTCAGAGCTTCATATCTAATGCCCATCATGTGTGATACAGTACGCAGAGTGCCGTATCTAATGACCATTATGTGTGATACAGCCCAGAGCTGCGTATCTAATCCATCATGTGTGATGCAGACCGTAGAGTCTCTTTTTTAATCCCATGATATGTGATACAGCTCACATCTGTGCATCCAATCCCAGTTAATCATACAGTGATAGTCTGTGTATGCAATCCCAATTCATGAAACACTGCATCTAATCCCAGTGTGTGATACATTGTATATATCCAATCAAAGCGTGATAACGCTGTGTATTCTATCCTAGTGCGTGATGCACTATGCATATCCAATCCCAGTGTGTGATACTCTGCGTATCCAATCCAGAGCTTGATATCAGGGGTGTAACTACCGGGGTAGCAGCCGAAGCGATTGCTTTGGGGCCCGGCCCATATAGGGGCCCAGGTCCCCGGCTCCGATCGGCACTACCCGGTATTGCAATTTAATTACCCCAACCACCGGTCCGCGGCGCAGCCCTGGGCCGTTGCAGTGCTCTTGCCGGTCCGCGGACACAAGGGGAGACGGCGGCTGTGTAGCAACTGATACTCACCCTGCATAGCGGTCCCTGTCGGCGCCGCGGCTTCATGCAGATTCCAGCACTGAGCTGTCAAGTGTACCGCTCATTTAAGGTCATGAATATGGACGCCACTCCTCTCCCATAGGCGTGGCGTCCATATTCATGCACGTTAATGAGCGGTAGTGCGTGACCGCTCTGCACAGGAAGAAGCTGAAGCGCCGCGAGATGCAGGGAGGGAAGTGCAGCGACGGGAGGGAAGTTCAGCGATGTGAGGGTAAGTATGATGGGGGAGGATGGGGGAGCCAAGCGGATACAAGGGAGGCCGGGAGAGTGGAAGCAGAGCCATATATACAAGGGACGGAGAGTGGGAGCGGAGCCATATATACAAGGGAGGGAAAGTGTAAGCAGATCCATATATACAAGGGAGGGAGAGTGGGAGCGGAGCCATATACACAAGGGAGGCCGGGAGAGTGGAAGCAGAGCCATATACACAAGGGAGGCCGGGAGAGTGGAAGCAGAGCCATATATACAAGGGAGGGAGAGTGGGAGCGGAGCTATATATACAAGGGAGGGAGAGTGGGAGCGGAGCTATATATACAAGGGAGGGAGAGCGGGAGCGGAGCCATATATACAAGGGAGGGAGAGTGGGAGCGGAGCCATATATACAAGGGAGGGAGAGTGGAAGCAGAGCCATATATACAAGGGAGGGAGAGTGAGAACGGAGCCATATATAAAAGGGAGGCCGGGAGCGTGGAAGCAGAGCCATATATACAAGGGAGGGAAAGTGTAAGCAGATCCATATATACAAGGGAGGGAGAGTGGGAGCGGAGCCATATATACAAGGGAGGGAGAGTGGAAGCAGAGCCATATACACAAGGGAGGCCGGGAGAGTGGAAGCAGAGCCATATATACAAGGGAGGGAGAGTGGGAGCGGAGCTATATATATAAGGGAGGGAGAGTGGGAGCAGAGCCATATATACAAGGGAGGGAGAGTGGAAGTAGAGCCATATATAGAAGGGAGGGAGAGTGGGAGCAGAGCCATATATACAAGGGAGGGAGAGTGGAAGCAGAGCCATATATACAAGGGAGGGAGGATGGGAGCGGAGCCATGCATACAGGATGGGACAGGGGAGCCATGTATACGGGATGGGAGGGTGGGAGCAGAGCCATGTATACGGGATGGGAGGGTGGGAGCGGAGCCATGTATACAGGATGGGAGAGTATGAGCAGAACCATGTATACAGGATGGGAGAATGTGAGCAGAGCCATGCATACAGGATGGGAGAGTGGGAGCAGAGCCATGTATACAGGATGGGAGAGTGGGAGCAGGGCCATGTATACAGGATGGGAGAGTGGGAGCGGAGCCATCTATACAGGATGGGAGCATAGCCATGTATACAGGATAGGAGCATAGCCATGTATACAGGATGGGAGAGTGGGAGCAGAGCCATGTATACAAGGATGGGACAGGGGAGCGATACATACAACAGGGGAAGCCACACAGAGCTGGACCGGACGGGGGGAACCACACATACATTTTCTGATGATTAGAAAATAATCAGCATGTACAGTACTCCAGTACAATTTTTCTTAAGTGCTCAATGCTCCATTTCCTTGTATGTTCCAATCATCAGTAGCAGTGACGGTCATCAGTAGAAGTAGCCCAGTGCTCCCACTGAAACAGAGAAACAAACAAGCCAGGTGCTCCGACTCCTTCAAAACCTATGGTGAGTTGAGTCACATTATAAATGTTATAATTAAATGATAAGTATGCACTGCTAAACAACAACCACGTCCATTGCCCGCCCCCTTACGACCAAAGCCCCACCCCTGTCACACCTCCATACCCGCCCTGCCAGGCCATGGAAGAATGTTCTTGCTTGAAGCCGGTCCCTGGTGCAAAAAAGGTTGGGGACCACTGGTGTAGGGGATCCGGGGCCCCGGCGGAAAAAAATGTACACTATAATTTTGCAGCCTACGCTGCATTTCTGTGCCTGCTGTGTGGAGCGAAGCACAGATTGGGCCCGCCTCCCTGCCTGCAGCCAGTCACAGAGTGTATTGCTTCAGACTAGTTCAGTCCCGCCCCTTCCCTGAGCCCTCGCTGTTTATTAGCTCTCTGCAGAGCTGCCTGCCGCATGGACCTGTGGGAAATGTAGTTCCTGGAGGGGTGTGTCTTTGAGGGGGTGTGTCTTTGAGGGGGCCCCGTTTAAAAGTTTGCTCTGGGGCCCAAACAGTTCTAGTTATGCCCCTTCTTGATATGCTTCGTGTTTCCATTTTCAGAGCATAATACAGTCTGTGTATCTAATCCCAGGGTGTGATACAATCCACTTATCTAGTCCCAGCATGTGATACAGTTCACGTATCTAAACTCAAATCATGATACACTGATCACTGATCCCCCAATTCTACTGCGTGCATATTGTGAGCTAGCAGGTTTCCACGGCAAATTTCAGCACCTGCTTCCATTTTTAAAAGTGGAAAATCACAAACCTTTTAAACTTATTTATCATATTTTATTAAAGTAAAAAACTATATACAGTAGTGATCCTTGTCTCTCTTCATCCACACGAAAATGAAGATTTTGGCTCTCTATATCACCTCATCACTATTGGATCTTTTTGTTTTTTTCCTGGGGGGCGGCTTGCTGCTCTTATCAGCCGCTGTCCCCGAGTCAATCTCCTCCTTTTGATTTTCTGGCCTGAAAGAAAAAAAAATCCTGTCATTGTACATGATTAACACACAAGAAATAATATGTTAAGATTAACTTTAGTATATGGCTGTTGCCATCACTGAGTGTAACTCACGGGTCGGGTGATCTGGGCTCCTTAAATATTCTTGCTGGTTTCTTAAGCTCGGCCTCAATCTCCTCTCTATTTAGATTAGACAGTGAATGAATTAAGAACTGTGAGAATTAATGAGAATATGGGGACATTATACTGAGGGACACAATATACTGTGGTGCACTATATGGGGTCATTATACTGTAGGGCACTATATGGGGACATTATACAGAGCGATAGCCACTCTTATGAGTGGTGTAGTTACTGACATCACTGCTGATCAGAGCTGCTACGTCTTGAGGAATCCAGCGGGACCCAGAGAGGCTGCTACAGCCTATGAAACTTTATTCTCTGAACGAGACTCCATAGCCTTTGGATGTCACAATGAGAAAACATTAATTAATGGAGATTGGAAAAGACTTAGTGTACATAAAAATCCCCTTAAAACACAATTTTATTAATGATCATAAAAACACACCTTCCCAGTGACGTTGAAAAAATGTCAAAAAATAAACCTAGTATAAGGTGCTGCATAGCCCTACATTAAGGCCTAACTGATACCTTCCTATCCGTGGAGGTTGGCACCCTAATAGTACGATATTGGCGCCCCCACTCAACGAGGACTATCCCTCACTTCCCTAGTGATCCCTAGTATCACAGAGAGGAAAACAATTTCAAGATAGAACAGTAATGAAAAGATCAGAATGCCCTAGGACTAATGCAGACCAAACAGATAATACAACAATAAAACATAACCCACATCATGATATCATGTGACCCACAAAAATAGCAGCTATTCTCACTTGGAGAGATAAACATCCTCAAATACAATCAGCAATAAATGAAAAGGTCACTTATCATGTCTCATGGGGGACCCTCAACGCGTTTCCCCGCCGTAGCGGTTCATCAGGAGGAATAGTCCTATCAAAAATATTGTTGCTGCTTCATGCCTGATACCTTCAATAATAGTGGCACCAGAAGTCTAGGAAACCGGATTTAAATAACCGGTGTGATTGTTTTGCATACCACCCACTATCCGGCAGTCCAATCGGTGTGAAGATGCAAATAACTGAGAGCCAGGTGTGCAGCAAAAAATATCATATACCTGAGAGCCCGCCGCTGCATTCAAAAATCAAAGCGGAAGAAGGGGTCATTAGCGTGCGTTCCACCGTGGGGCGTATCCAATATGGCGCCCATACTTCCGGTCGCGCAACCCCCTCAGCGGGTTGTAGCCTCCGGAACCATCCTGTGCGGGCAGAGCGGAGGGGAATCAAAGATGGCGCCGGCACTTCCGGTCACATGTTTCCCCTTAGCTCCCGGACACGCCCATAGATACCAGCAATGGGCGCATCACCAATGTGGGCCGGACCTTTCGATCACATGCTTCCTCCCTGCTCAATAATATAAACAAACAGAGCGCATCATATGAAATCGCCAGGAGATCAAGAGTCTGCCCGCAATACAGTGTCCCACAGATTTATCGCAGTAAGGATGACCCCAATAAATCTAGTAGTACCAATGTCCTCATATTCGGCATAATGCTGCACATCAGAAATTCAAGAAATGTAGAAAAATAAAAGTGCATATTGCTATGCGATAAATCAAATCAACCATCCAATGTGGTCCATGCCATACAGGCATCATCCAATATGCCAGACATATAGAACCCCTTATCATAACCCCCTATAACAGAAAAAAGGGGGGCAAGTTCAACCAACCAGAGACTCAAAAGATCATAAAAAACAGGCATATGAGATGCATTCATTCATCCCATTAGGGAAGACCGATTGCAGTCTGAACATCCATTCACACTCCCGTCTCAAAATTAAATTTTGAGACGGGAGTGTGAATGGATGTTCAGACTGCAATCGGTTTTCCCTAATGGGATGAATGAATGCATCTCATATGCCTGTTTTTTATGATCTTTTGAGTCTCTGGTTGGTTGAACTTGCCCCCCTTTTTTCTGTTATAGGGGGTTATGATAAGGGGTTCTATATGTCTGGCATATTGGATGATGCCTGTATGGCATGGACCACATTGGATGGTTGATTTGATTTATCGCATAGCAATATGCACTTTTATTTTTCTACATTTCTTGAATTTCTGATGTGCAGCATTATGCCGAATATGAGGACATTGGTACTACTAGATTTATTGGGGTCATCCTTACTGCGATAAATCTGTGGGACACTGTATTGCGGGCAGACTCTTGATCTCCTGGCGATTTCATATGATGCGCTCTGTTTGTTTATATTATTGAGCAGGGAGGAAGCATGTGATCGAAAGGTCCGGCCCACATTGGTGATGCGCCCATTGCTGGTATCTATGGGCGTGTCCGGGAGCTAAGGGGAAACATGTGACCGGAAGTGCCGGCGCCATCTTTGATTCCCCTCCGCTCTGCCCGCACAGGATGGTTCCGGAGGCTACAACCCGCTGAGGGGGTTGCGCGACCGGAAGTATGGGCGCCATATTGGATACGCCCCACGGTGGAACGCACGCTAATGACCCCTTCCGCTTTGATTTTTGAATGCAGCGGCGGGCTCTCAGGTATATGATATTTTTTGCTGCACACCTGGCTCTCAGTTATTTGCATCTTCACACCGATTGGACTGCCGGATAGTGGGTGGTATGCAAAACAATCACACCGGTTATTTAAATCCGGTTTCCTAGACTTCTGGTGCCACTATTATTGAAGGTATCAGGCATGAAGCAGCAACAATATTTTTGATAGGACTATTCCTCCTGATGAACCGCTACGGCGGGGAAACGCGTTGAGGGTCCCCCATGAGACATGATAAGTGACCTTTTCATTTATTGCTGATTGTATTTGAGGATGTTTATCTCTCCAAGTGAGAATAGCTGCTATTTTTGTGGGTCACATGATATCATGATGTGGGTTATGTTTTATTGTTGTATTATCTGTTTGGTCTGCATTAGTCCTAGGGCATTCTGATCTTTTCATTACTGTTCTATCTTGAAATTGTTTTCCTCTCTGTGATACTAGGGATCACTAGGGAAGTAAGGGATAGTCCTCGTTGAGTGGGGGCGCCAATATCGTACTATTAGGGTGCCAACCTCCACGGATAGGAAGGTATCAGTTAGGCCTTAATGTAGGGCTATGCAGCACCTTATACTAGGTTTATTTTTTGACATTTTTTCAACGTCACTGGGAAGGTGTGTTTTTATGATCATTAATAAAATTGTGTTTTAAGGGGATTTTTATGTACACGATGTCACAATGAGGGATCGTTGTGGTTTCAGGGAGTCTTTTTTAGTCAAATCATTTTTGTTTTCTCTCTGTTTTTTTTTTTTCATTAGTGTGTTAGTAATGGGGGTGTCTGATAGTCACATTTCCATTACTAACCAATCGGCTTGATGCCAGATGTAATTTTTGACAATTACTCTGATTGCCACCGGACCGGAGCAATCGGGAAGAGCCGGGCAAAGCTCCAGAATTGATGCATCTATTGTGATGCGCCAATTCTGGGGCGGCTCTGGGCTTGTATTTTTAGGCTGGGAAGGGCTCAATAACCAGGGACCTTCCCAGTCTGATAATATATGCCCACTGCTGTCTGCTTTACCCTGGTTGGTTACAAAAAATGGGAGGAGGGATCCCCACGTCGTTTTTGATGCCACATGAAAGGCACAAGTTTATTATATGTAGGGGGTTTGTTAAATTATATATCTACAGGACGTTTATTCCGTTTATCTATTCTATTACACTACTGCTCCCATAGAAGTGGACACAGCAGGGTTATACATTTCTAAGGGAGCCTTGGTGTAATGTGTGACAATGCTCCATCCACTTCTATGGGAGCAGAGATGTAATGCACAACCCAACTTTGTACTGTTCTATTGGAGCAGTGGTGTAATAGTGTGACCCCGCTCTGTCTACTTCTATGGGAGTAGTAATGTAGCAGATGGAGTGGGGGCACACATTACACCAGTGCTTGCATAGAAGTGGACAGAGCAAAGTCACATATTACACCACTGATGCAATACATATGGATGGAGCAGGGTCACATCTTACATACATTAAATACTGCGTATCTAATCCCATCCTGTGTGATACACGCCGATGAGCCTAATATCTAATCCCATCATATGATTCACTTAGTCCTGATTCTAATCCCAAGGTGTGTTACTCTAAGCGTATGTAATCACGCACGTGATACACTCCACATACCTAACCCCAGCTTATGATGAGATGAGCAGCACTAACTGACAGAATCGGTGTTGCCGCCGTCCTTGCTGACAGTCTACTTGTCAGTATCACTGGCCGTCACCAACAATATGGCTCCTCAATGTGATCTTATCTTATTACAGAGTTAGTTAGTTCCGGTCAGTAGGAGCGCAAGAACAGGAGATAATTATTGAAAGTCATCTTTTATTTCAAGCAATCCACAACGCGTTTCGACAGAATGTTCTGTCTTTCTCAGCTGCTACCTGAAGAAGACAGAACATTCTGTCGAAACGTGGTGTGGATTACTTGAAATAAAAGAAAACTTTCAATAATTATCTCCTGTTCTTGCGCTCCTACTGACCGGACCTCACTAACTCTGCATTATATATCCTCCTCTGAGGCATCCGACTGGAGCTGCAGTGCGCTTCCCTAACTACGCATGACCGTCCTCATCTTCCACTCCTATCTTATTACAAACACCCAAAAGGCAGGAGAGGAGTGACATCACACACGTGAGCAGGCCCGCCCACATTTACTGCAGTTGTAATGTGAGCTAGTTGTACTCTAGGTTTTCATGGCAAATTTCACCCCCTAATGTTTAAAAATGGAAATACCAAACCTTTTAAAATTATTTTTCATATTTTACTTCATTATCAGTAAATGATGATTTCGTTAAATTAAAACAGTAAGGCTATGTGCACATGTTGAGGAATTGCCGCCGCAATTTCTACGGGAATTCCTACAGGAAATACGCTAGAATTCCGCATGCGTAATTCCCGCATATTTCCAGCTATAAACTAGGATTTTGCAAGCGATCTGTAGCATAGTGTTTGACAAGTGTGACCAACTTTTTACTATGAAGCTGCCTATGCAGCATCAGTAGTAACAAGATATAATGTAAAAAAATATAAAAATAAAATAGTGTTTTTCTCACCTTCCGGCGTCCCACACAGCGTCCCCAGGCTTCAGCAATGCTTCCGGCAAGTCCCGTTCCCAGCGATGCCTTGCGACAATGACCTTTGATGACGTAGCATCTCGCGAGACCGCTACGTCATCAAAGGTCATTGTCGCAAGGCATCGCTGGGAACGGGACTTGGCGGGAGCATCGCTGAGGCCTGGGGACGCTGCGTGGGACGCCGGAAGGTTAGAATAACACGATTTTTTTATTTTAATTCTATTTTTTATAGGGATACGGTGCCCAGGGACTGGTGGACAGTCTCCTATCCTTCAGACCATGGGTACCATCTGTACATTTTCCGCTTACTTTGCGCATGGTGGGCATAGCCACATGCGGAAAGTAAGCAAAACAGTGGATTCCTATGTGTGCGAAATTCCCGCGATTCCGCACAACGAATGAGCATGCTGCGTATTTTTCTGCGATGCGATTTTGCCACGTAAAAATACGCAGCATTAGCACAGCATGTGCGGAATGCCATTGAATACAATGGGTTGCTTATTTTATGCCTTTTCGGCAGCGAGAAAACGCGGCAAAAACGCATAAAATCCTCGGGAATTCCGGACGTGTGCACATACCATAATGCTTTACATTTTTTCAGTTGTTGAGAATTTTTTTTTTGATGGCACCTTCCCTTTAAGATATAAAAAGACAAGACCCTATCTATCCCTGATACTTGGACCTATAAGTAAATGAACCCTCTGTAACAGCAGGTGTAGTACTATACAAATGGTGACTTACATGGAGTACAGTGTGCATTCTATTTCTGTATCAGGCTCTCCGATCTCAGGCAGTACTGCGGCCTGTTCCAGGAAATATTTTAAGGTTCTTCTCTTCTTTCTATTTGATGGTTCAACGTGACGAACAGCTAAAAGTGAAGAAAATGGAATATTAAGAGAACCTTCTGCTTAGGAAATGACAGCAGCCGATCTGTGGTTTATATTTTAACTTGGACTTTCTTCCAGAAGGTTTTCTCCTCTTGTCAATAATTTCTATCTATTTACTGGGTTTATTGGTGATAATAAATGTTAGCAAACAACTGTTAATCCGCCACTTGTCTGGCTGCTCTTATGCCTTATTAAAGGGAACCTGTCACTCAATTCACTGTGCCCAAACCACGTGTAGCATGAATCTGAGCCTGACTGCAACCAGGTACAGAGAACACATGGATAAAGAGCCGTCCCGTCTCCCTGCCGCCCTCCGATGACCGTCCTGGCTTCTCCCGGCCTCGCTCCAGGTCACTGACAGATCACTCACTAACACACTTGAGACCTTTCAATCAACAGGAGTGGTGCAGGGAAAAGCTGCCGGAGCATTTCAGGAAAAACCTATCTTGGTGCCGCCAAGCTCTGGTTCATGCTGCCTACAGCTCGGGAAGCATTTATCTAATGACCAGGTTCCCTTAGAGGAATTCTAATTGTACAATAATCTTAACGTCTTCATTTTCACTTACAAGGTTTTTCCTTTTTGCATAAAATCTCGAGCAGGCCGTTGGATACATATTCCTTGTATCGGGCCCCTTTATTTGTCCTAGCAGACCTTCTTTCAGTCATTATGGCTGTCAGCGATTTCGGTTCTCACTTCACAGAAAGTGACTATGAAATGTTGCGTTTTCACTGTGTCAGTAAAACTGTTGCTAGCGGAAGGTCCCGTTGCCATAGAGATAGAATGTTTGGATTATTACATAATACGGTAGTTAGTGATGCCATCGCTCACTGGGCAGAACTACTTACTTTATGCTGGCAGTTGATTGGCTGGACATTTGACTGTCATAGCAGCATGGAGCGCAATTATTTAATGCAGTTTGTGTTATTACTCTGCTCTCTGATATACAAAATAGACCTTTGCAGCCACCATAGAGCGACAGTCATGTTTGTATCCAGTTGACAGCATGTCTGTCTTATTCACTACTTAACAACTCATTTTAAAAGCTGTCAGTGTGCTAAATTTAAAGAAGAAAAATTAGCACACAGGTCTACCAGATCGATGATAATCTTCCATTCTGAGCCGTCTGTCTCCCCAAGATCTCATATTATGTCACACGAGTTCTGTAACCAGGGCCTGACTGGCCATTTGGCTATTCTGACAAGCGCCAGATGGGCCGGCCGTGTGCTGTATCATTTGTGACTCCGTTCACTGTATTGGCTTACCCAATTCGTTGGTAGTGTTAACAGCAGTGGCGGAGCATGGAGCCGCTTACTCCGTACTCCTCTACTTACTCTTGCAGGCCGTAGTATGCTTCCTTTCTGTATTGTGGCTGTGGGCACCACAATACTATACAGCTCTGGGAAGAATTAATCGACCACCACATCAAATCCCTGTCATGGGCAGGCCATTCTCCAGACCTGAACCCCATTGAAAACCTCTGGAATTTAATCAAGAGGATGATGGATAGTCACAAGCCACTAAATAAAGAACTGCTTAAATTTTTGCACCAGAACCAGTGTAAAAGACTGGTGGCAAGTATGCCAAGATGCATGAACTGTTTTTAAAAATCATGGTTATTCCAAAAAATATTTTTTCCAGAACTCTTCCTGAGTTAAGACATTAGTATTGTTGTTTCTATATGATTATGAACTTGTTTTCTTTTCATTATTTGAGGTCTGAATGCACTGTTTGTTTGTTTTTTAATTTGTATTATTTCTCCTTTTCAGAAAAAAAAAACAATTTATTGCTTGTAAATTCTGAGACATGTTGTCAGATGTTTGTAGACTAAAAGAACAATTTACATTTTACTCAAATATTTACCTATAAAGAGAAAAATCAGACAAACTGAACATTTGGAAGTGGTCTCTTAATTTTTGCCAGAGCTGTATAGTCGCCTGTGAGCAGACCATCATACTATATTGGGGCTGTTGGGGACCATCATACTATGTAAGGTCTTGCTTGGGAACCATCATACTACACAGGTGGACCATCATACTTTATGGAAAGCTGTGGGGAACCATCATACTATAAAGGGGCCTGGTGGGAGCCCATCATAGTATATGAAAAGCCATGGGGGACCATCATATCATATAGGATGCTCGCTTAACCATCATATTGTATTTGGGCTGTGAGGGGCACAGCCTACTGTATTGATGTTATGAGGTCCATCACACTATATAGGGACCTGTGGTGGGACGGACCATCAAGCTATATGATAACCTATGGGGGACCATCATACTATATAGGACCTATGGGAGGAATGTCAAACTATATAAGGGGCTGTGGGATCATCATACTGTATTAGGACTGTGGGGGACTATAATACAAAATGACGGGATGTGGGGAGACCATCATATTCTGTTGGATCCGTGGGTGCACATCATACTGTGTAGTAGACCATCATACTTTATTGGGACCTGTGGAAGATCATCATACTATATGGGGTGTGCTGAGAACCATCATACTGTATTGGGGCTGTGGGGGACCATCATACTGAGTTGTGGTTGTGGGAGTCCCATCATTCTATATAAGGGCCTGTGGGAGGACCATGATACTATATGGGGAGTGTGGGGAACCATCATACTTTTATAGGGCTGTATGGGACCATCATACTATGTAGAAAGGCAGAGGGGGGACCACTATACCGTAAGGGGGCCCCAACATAATGTATGGGGGCCGTAATGGGAACCATCCAACTATGTAGAGAAGTGTTGGAGTGCCCTCATATTGTGTGTGTGTTTGGTGACCATCCTATTATGTAGCAGGCTGTGGAGACCATCAAGTGTGAGGAGACTGTGGTGGACAATATACTGTGAGGCGAGGTTGTGGTGGACATCATATTGTGTGAGAGGGCTGTAGTGACCATCATACTGTGTGGGAGGCTGGGGTGACCATCTTAATGTGTGGGCCCATCATGCTGTGTAGGTGGAGAAATGTGGGAACATCGATCTGTGTTGTGTCATCCTACTCTAGGGAGACCATGGAAGGGGGTTTCTTAGTGGATGAGAACTATAGAGGTGTTCATTAGGGGCAAAATAACTGTGTAAGTGCCGCAATTTATATACCTCTCTGTTTCCTTTAGCGGGAGGCAATGAGGGACTGAACTGCCCATCTCAGCCGAGCCAGATTGGCTGTATAATCCTTTCTGAATTACTTGGAGCTAAACTCAGATTTAGGCCATGTGCACACATTGAGTATTTGGTGAGTTTTTTACCCCAGTATTTGTAAGCTAAAACCAGGAGTGAAATGGTCAGAGGAAAAGCATAAGGCTATGTGCACACGTATGCAGAAAATTTCTGCATGAAAACCGGACTCCTTCCCAGAAAACGTGCGCTTTTTTCCGTGCGTTTTTTATGCGTTTTTTTCCGGACCGTCCCCAGCCTCATAGAAAACAGCTAGAAATGCGGAATTTTCCGCGAAATTAATGAACATGCTGCGTTTTTTTCTGCAATATTCACAAAAAGTGCGGAATTCATTAAAATGAATGGGATGCTTCTTTTAAGCGATTTTTAAGCATTTTATTTGGTAAAAACGCGAAAAAAACGCATACGTGTGCATATAGCCTAATAGAAACATTTGCACCACTTCTGCATTTTTCAAATACTGGGGTAAAAAACTCACCAAATAATGGATGTGTGCATGTGGCCTTAGAAAAACAACAATTCTGATGCTTTCAAAGTAAATACATGAGCCTCATCAGGCCTAAGATCTTCTAAATCAAGTAAGCAGCTTGAATTGTGTGAAATCTGTAGATAGATCTGCTTTGAGCAATCTGCTGTGTGGGTGGACATCAAATGCAGGAATGATTTTGGAAATGAACTGATCCCGTTAGATCAGCTTGACACAATTTTCTTCAAATCTATCAAGTAAGGCTTTATCTGACAGGAAATGAAAGAGATCTAGCTGATTTTGCTTCCATAGCGCGGCACTGTTATTAGCAGATACAATATGACCTATACAATTTTGCAGGTAATTTTTCCTGAAGATTGGGCCCAGCTTTCAGAAAATCATGGTGAATAATACATAGACTTGTCTCCTCCAGTGTAGAGGGGTCTCAT
Source organism: Dendrobates tinctorius (assembly GCF_039654945.1). Taxonomy (NCBI): domain Eukaryota; kingdom Metazoa; phylum Chordata; class Amphibia; order Anura; family Dendrobatidae; genus Dendrobates; species Dendrobates tinctorius. The sequence continues at coordinate 62,535,701 of NW_027361671.1, read as the reverse complement.
ATACACCATACGCACCTTCGGCTGTGTTCGACGAATATTTCAAAAACAATTTTAGATTTCGATCATATTCGGAACCGAATCCGAACAAATTCTCTCATCTCTATTCTCTAATGGCTTTACAAGATGGCCCCTTGTAATCTGTGCTGGGTTGGAAATACAGAATGCTGTAGATAAGCTCCTGATGTCGGTGCCGGCAGCTGATAGGCGAAAAAAGGGGTGACTGATTCTCTTTAATGACCAGGCCAATTTTTACAATGCTGACCAGTGTCACTTTGAGGGTATAGCTCTAGAACGCTTCAACGGATCCCACTGATTCTGAGAATATTTTTTCAGTGAGACATATTGTACTTCATATAAGCAACAAATAGTAAGGTTGCACCATAATATGCAAAGAAGGATTACTCTAGAACATTGAAACTGCATTGCTGCCATAGGAAATAGGAAAAATTGAAAAAACCTGCTATATAATGTACACATGAAATATTTATCTGCAAAAAATGATATGAAAAAAGGAAGGTACTTCACGCATAAATTGGCCAATTGACTCATCAAGGCAATTTATATTGTACTTCATGTTAGTGGTAAAAAAAATTTTTTTATTTATAAAAAAATGGAAATTTGATAAATTTTGAAAATTTTGCTATTTTCAAACTTTTAATGTTTGTGCCCTTAAATCAGAGAATCATATCGCATAAAATAGTTAATAAATAACATTTCCCACATGTCTACTTTACATCAGCACAATTTTGGAAACATATCTTTGTTTGTTAGGACTTTATAAGGGTTAAAAATTTCTCATTTTTCAAACAAAATTTACAAAACCATTTTTTTGTGACCGTCTCACATTTGAAGTGAGTTTGGGGTGTCAGAATGACAGAAAATACCCCCAAGTGACACCGTTCTAAAAACTGAACCCCTCAAGATGTTCAAAACCACATTAAAGAAGTTTATTAACCCTTCAGGTGCTTCACGAGAACTAAAGCAATGTGGAAGGAAAAAACGAACATTTTACTTTTTTCACAAAAAAATTTACTGTACTTTGAAACCAAGCTTTTTTATTTTCACAAGGGTATCAGGAGAAAATGGACCACAAAATTTGTTGTGCAATTTCTCCTGAGTACGCCGATACCCTGTATGTGGGGAAACGCCACTGTTTGGGTGCATGGCAGGGCTCAGAAGGGAGGGAGCACCGTTTGACTTTTTGAACTCAAATTTGGCTGAAACCGATGGCGGTCGCTATGTTGCATTTGGAGATCCCCTGATGTACCTAAACAGTGGAAGCCCCCCAGTTCTAACTCCAACCCTAACACAGCCCTAACCCAAACCCTAACCCAAACACACCCCTAACACTATTCCCAACCCTATCATAACCCTAACCCCAACACAATCCTAACCCCAACATAATTCTAACCCCATCACAACCCTAACCTTAACACAACCCTACCCCAACCCTAGCCCCAACCCTAACACTAGCTCTAATCCTAGCCCCATCCCTAACCCTAGCCCAACCCCACCTCTAGCCTAACCCTAGCCCCAACCCTAACCCTACCCTAACCCTAGCTATAACGCCCATCATAAACCTAACCCTAGCCCAACCCTAACCCTAGCTTTAACCCTAACTATAACCCAAACCATAACCCTAACCCTAGCTAAAACGTCAACCATAACTCTAACCCTAATGGAAAAAATGGAAAAAAATCCTTCTTTTATTTTATTATTTTTACTTAACTAAGGGGGTGATAAAGGGGGGTTTCATTTACTATTTTTTATTTTGATCACTCTGATAGGTTCTGCCGGGTGCAGATTTTCTTCCTGGAAGAAGACGCCGCGGTAGCTGAGACCCCTGAAAATTTCCGACGCTGGGGGGAGCTATATACTTATTTCTAAATGCCGTTAAAAAGCAGAGCTGAGGAATAAGTATGAACACCTCAAAAAGAGGAAAAAATCCTCCAAAAATTGATTACCAACCAGACAGGCCCAAATGCATCTGCACTAATCCAGGGTGCAGCAGACCCAAGTAAAAATGGCAGCTGCACAGGTGTATAAATACCGAATGAAACAGCCAGCCTACAATGAGGGATTGGCCGTGTGGTACCCCCGTGCAGAAAAAATAATCCACATGTGGCAGTGTTCACACAGGGAATGCAGGGCTTCTGGCTCAAAACCTCTTAATAACACCATATAGGGGGGCTGCCCAGTGCCAACTAGAATGCATCCCGTGTGAATAGAGGCCACAAGTTTACAGAACCATTTGGGCCCAACTGCACCCTGGAAAAAATATAAAAAGTGCACAACAAACATAGCAATATATGTAAGGTATTGGTTGATATTAAGGCCTTAATACGGAAGCTGACAAACTGCGTCAAAGTTCCTTACACTTGTCAGTCCCTACTCTAACATGAAAACCTCAAAAAGAGGAAAAAATCCTCCAAAAATACACCTGTGCAGCTGCCATTTTTACTTGGGTCTGCTGCACCCTGGATTAGTGCAGATGCATTTGGGCCTGTCTGAGGAATAAGTACCCTTAACTGCTGCCGTTAAAAGGTGTACTGGCAGTCGTTAAGGGTTTAAACAACTTTAGCTCAAGTGTACATGTAAAATTGCCACCAATTATAATTAATTTTTGAGCCAAAACCTTTTGTCACTTTATCCTTTATATATTACATATACTGCGGTATTTCTTCCTTTCGGTTTTCTTTTTCTACCTTACTAAAGTGCCCAACAAATAAGTTGCAACATATTTTGATAAATTGTTTTTTTCTGACTACTTTCCTCTTCTCAGAAGCATGGGCAAGTGTTAGATACTTGCCCTAATGAGGTTTTCCCATGAACAGAGTACATTTTTATTAATAGATCATGGAATAATAAAAACTTCCACAATTGGATGTGTTAATTAAAATGTTCCTGTGCTGAGCTAATCTTATAAATGTGCCCCTGCTGTGTAATGGCTGTGTCTGACTGTGCAGGAGCATGGTCTGATCATACCACAGCTCCTGGGCAGGGGGAAGCAAAAGATTATACAGACATTACATCAGGAGATCAAAGCTGCTTCTTTTTGTGAGATAAAACAATTCCCTGCCTGTTTGAAAGAAAGCAACAAATGTTTTTACCTCATAGTAAGAATCTACTGTGATCCCATGCTGTCCTGTCTGTATACTCTTTGGCTTCCTGCCCAGGAGATGTGGTATAGTCCCTGTACAGTGAGACACGGCCATTACCCGGTGCATAGCAGGGACCCATTTATAAGATTATCTCGGCACAGGAACATTTTTCTTTAACACATCCAATTGTGGACGTTGTTATTCCATGATCTATTAACTAAAATGTACTTTGTTAGTAGGACAACTCTTTAAGTCGGTAACAGCACACTATGGGGCCAGAGCCGCACAATTGCAACCAGGGGTGTACGAGTGTGGCCATACACATCAATCAATGTTTTGCACACAATTGTCAAGACAGTGCTCCATTTATTAGTAGTCACAACAACTGTATTCATCTCACCTCAAGTATATGTGCACACAACATCTTTTAGATGCCACGCATCTTTTTTTGCTGTTTTTTGTGTCTCTATTTGCAGCAACTTTGCCTCCAGGAATGCTATTTTTTATATTATTTATACAATAATGATCTGCTTCCAAGCGGAAACCCACTGAAAATTGGTCAGGTCACTTTTTTAACAATTATTGAAGCTTGAAATGGTTAAGAGAAGCTTACAAAGACTGAACATATGCCCTGTAGGACGTTTTGACATTGCAGTGCTTTTTAGCATTTTAAGTACTTTTTCTGGTGTGTTTCATAACAGATCTACCCGAAAAAGACACCGTGTGCACAAAATCTGTGTCCCTATTGCTTCCTTCACTTCCATAGTAGATGACTCTCCTACCCTACTAGTCCCAGGAGTGCCCTGATTTCTTATTTTCCCATGACAGTAGGCTCCCACTTCAGATACAGCTTCCAGTAGAGACACATTTAAAACTTGACCAACGCTAAGGACACGTGACCGTTTCTCTCCATCTGAGAAAATCGGTCCGATTATACTAGTCAGATTTTGATCAGAGTGCGATCCTATTTTCTCGTAGTTGGAGAGAAATAAAAGCTTCTCCTTCTTCTCTATTATGTCAATCAATGGATGTCATATGACTGCGGTCTGATTTTTTTTCATGGACACATAGATTTGAATGAGTGAGTTCCATACAATTCTTGGAGGCAAATCTCGCATGCTGTTTACTGTGGCTTGTGAAAGTATTCACACCCTAGGCTTTTTACTTATTTTGTTACATTAAAACCTGTGTTTAAATATTTTTGTAACCCAATTTCTCTGTGATGCATCAGCACTAAATAGTCTAAGTTGGTGAAGTGAAAAAAAAAATTTAGGCATAACTTTAATTTATGGGATCCAATAACTAAAACTTGGCATGTGTATTCACCCCGTTTACGATGTAGCCCCTAAAAATTTCTGGTGCAAGAAATTACCTACATAAGTCACATGTTTAGTGAAAGGAAGCCACCAGTGTGCAATCTAAGTGTCACATGGTCTGTCAGTATATACACACCTTTTCTGAAAGGCCACAGAGGCTGCAACTCCATCAAGAGGCACCACTAACCAAACAACTCCGTGCAGACCAAGGAGATCTCCAAACAAGTTCAGGGACAAAGTTGGGTTATAAAAAAAGAAATCCCAATCTCTGATGATCCCCTGGGGCAAGGAGGGCATTAATCGGAGAGACAGTACAGAGACCAAAAGTAACTTTGAAGGAGCTGCTGAGTTCCCAAGCAGAGACTGGAGTATCTGTCTAAACGACCATAATAAGCCGTACACTCCATAGAGGTGGCCTTTATAGAAGAGTGGACAGAAGAAAGCCTTTACACACAAAAATGTTAAGGATCGTTTTGACTTTGTCAAAAGACGTGGGAGACTCCCAAAATATATGGATCAAGATGTTGTGCTCAGATGACACCAAAATTGAACTTTTTGGCCACCAAGGTAAATGCTACATCTGGCGTCAAACCAACACACCTCATCATCCCAAGAACACCATCCCTACAGTGCAACTTGGTGGTGGCAGCATCATGCAGTGGCAATATTTTTCGGCAGCATGGACTGGGAAAATGGTCCAAGTCGAGGGCAAGATGGATGGTGCAAACTACAAGAATATTTTTGAGCAAAACCTGTTTCATTCTGTCAGTGATTTGACACTGGGACGGAGATTTACCTTCCAACAAGACAGTGACCCAAAGCATACTGCTACAGCAATCTTCCAGTGGTTTAAGGGGAAACAAGATAATGTTTTGAAGTGACTAGACAAAGCCCAGACCTTAATCCAATTGAGAATATGTGGTCAGACTTGAAGATTGCTATTCCCCAGGGGAAACCATCTAACTTAAAGGAGCTGGAGTAGTTTTGCCTTGAGGAATGGGCAAAAATCCCAGTGCCAAGATGTGGAATGCTCATATGGACTTATTCAAAGTGACTTCCAGCTGTAATTGCTGTAAAAAGAGGCTCTACAAAATACTGACTTTGTTGGTGAATAGTTATACACACTGAAGTTTTCATTTATTTTGTCCTATTTGTTGTTTGTTTCGCAATAAAAAAAACAAAATGTTCACAGTTGTAGGCATGTTATGAACATAAACTATTGCAAACCCTTAAAAAAACGGTGAAATTCAAGGTTAAGTCGCAAAACACAAAAAATGCCAAGGGGGTGAATACATTCGCAAACCACTGTACATGTGCACAGCCTTATAGAATAACATGGGAATGAGTGATATCCGTCAAAGCCACTGGTAGCACTCGTCCGATTTACACAGTCATCTACATGAGTCTTCAAAGTAAAGCGTTAAGAATGTGTATCAACTGCAATCTCTACATAATAATCATAATAATCTTTAATCTTTATATAGCACTAACATATTCCGCAGCGCTTTACAGTTTGCACACATTATCATCACTGTCCCCGATGGGGCTCGCAATCTAGATTCCCTATCAGTATGTCTTTGAAATGTGGGAGGAAACCCACGCAAACACGGGGAGAACATACAAACTCCTTGCAGATGTTGTCCTTGGTGGGATTCGAACCCAGGACTCAACTTAGCCACTGAGCCACCGTGCTGCCCCAATATATGGCTTAGGAAGGTTGATTCTTGTTACAGATCCCTTTAAAGGGAATCTGTCACACCATTTTAGCCCTATCAGCTGTCGGCACCGCCTTCAGGGGCTTGTCTACAGCATTCTGTAATGCTGTAGATAAGCCCCCGATGCAACTTGAAAGATAAGAAAAAAGAGTTAGATTATTCTCACCGGTTCATACAATGCCATCCTCCTTACTTCTGCTGCGGCTCCAGCGCAGGCGTACTTTATCTGCCCTGTTGAGGGCAGAGTTAAGTACTGCAGTGCACAGGCATCGGGAAAGGTATAGAGAGGTCCGGCGCCTGCGCACTGCAGTACTTTACTCTTGTCATGCCCACCATGTCCGTTATGCCTGTCATGCTCGCCATGTCTGTTGTGCCGCATGACCCCTGGAGCAGTGTGCACGTGCACTGAATTCTCATGCCCGTTATGTCTCATGCTGCAAGATCCCTGGAAGCAGTGTGCACACGCACCTCATGACTGTTGTGCTGCAAGTTGCCTGGAGCAGTGTGCACGCGCGCCTTACCTCATGGCTGCACGCCGTTGCTAGGTAACCATCCGTCTCTGCTCTGATTCTGCAATCCTATCTGTATTCCTGGAGCCCCTGATCATGTGACCTTTCCTATGTTCCAGCACTGCTTGACCCAGCTAATCTCTCAGTGTTTGCGGAGTCCCTGATCATGTGACCTTCTCTATGGTCCAGCCCAGTCTGATCTAGCAACGCTCTCTATGATCCTGGAGGAGCTGAACCGGAAGTTCTCCCCTAGTCCTGACCCGGAAGTGCAGGTGCTAATGCCCTATATCAGACCGCCCCTTCCTATGGTCGGGGGTCTGAGTATCGTGTTGCTTCCCTGCATGACTGCTTGGTCTGCTCGGTCGCTCTCTGTATTCTGTGCCCCTGCACTCTGTCCTGTAGTGCATCTCTGCACACACTCTGTGCTTGTACTCTGCCTCTTGTCCCATGCCTTGTCTTGTGTTTGTCCTTTGTGCCATGTTTTTGTCTCTGTCATGCTTGGACTTGTAGTCCTTCCTGTGTTCTCTGCCTTGCCTGTTTCGCCATGTCTGGCCTTTGCTATTCTGAGCCTTGTAGTACTTCCACGTTCTCTGTCTCTGCCTGGTTTTCCGGACTCGGTCCTATCGTGCTCTCTAGCACATTTCATGGCTAGTCTCAAGGTTCTCCCTTGACCCGGCTCTGGGCTTCGGCCTCCGCTCCGCTGCTAGTCCTTTACTCTCTCTGACCCCACTCTGTGCTTCTGCCAGGACTCCAGCGCTGTAAGGCTTCAGTGCTAACCACTGAGCCACCGTGCTGCCCACACATAATACATTCTTCTCGTCATTGGATCTCTTGGTGGGCCAAATTTTCAGTAGCTTGAAACTGAATGTCCAAGTAGTTGCTCATGGTATTGTGACTTACCCCCTCATGTTTTGTGACTCCCCCATACCATTTTCTGCTTTCTATAGATGTGGGATGACACCACTTCTAGAATAATCTTGAGCTCCTAAACCTACAGATGGAGGAGATTGGTTGCTCTTGCATACTAAAACATGAGCTGCAAGGATTTATAGCAAACAAACTGTTCCAGATGCAGAAGATTTGTATTGTAGATATTTACACCAGTCATTGTGTGGCATATGCGGATTTCCAGAATTAACAGCCGTGCGCATGTATCATCCGCTCCGCGGAATCACTTGTTGTGCCCTTTCTTTTTGATTTGTTTCCAGTCTGCTAAGTAATTTGCCCTTGGTCATTTCCATTTCTGCAAGTCTGAGATTTATCCTCTAAAATGCATAAGGAGCAGACCTCTAAGACGGAATAATTTGGCGGCTAATGTGTGAACATTTCATGTGTTATTTTTTTTCTTTGAATGATTGCAGGCAAACAGTAGACTGTGAAAGTCCATGCATCGCTATTGGACGCCATATCTGTGCCATTCCTCAGGCGCACGTTCCCTGGTTTAATGGTACCACTACTGAAAATGTCATTTTGTTTGTGTCTTAATAAGGCATTACAAGGTGAATGCTGCTGAGACACCAGACTTCTCCCCTCTCACGCTGCTTAATTCATGTTTCCTTCAGCTCTTTTATAAATTGCAAAGACATAAAAGTTTCAGCTTCAACACAGTAGTAAAACGGCAATAGTGTCTGTTAATGCTCTAATATTCTGCTATTCCAAGCTGAGATTTATATGGCATGACTGTGTTTGTACTATATTGTACTTGAAGCACAGATAAAAGGACATTTATCAAGGGAATAAGTTTAGTGCTGGAAAACAGAGGGCTGGAAGGAAGCAGAAAATATTGCGCTACAGGGATTTTTCCCCAATTTTATGTCATTGGAACAAGGGTAGACATTTGGGCTGCATTAAATTAGTGAATAGTTTTTTGTTGTCTTTTATATATATCTGCAGCTTAGTAAATGTTCTATATATTGAAATAATATATATTTTTTTAAAGCGGCATTACTGAAAATTCTACTTTGCTTTTTGTGTTTCTGAAAAAGCTGGGTGTAAACCAATATGGCAGCAGTTCCTTCCTCCACAATGACCAAGCCGCATACTGTGTAATGGTACAATGGTACTCCTTTTATTGTTTTCCAAAAAGAGTTTCCATTTTTACTGTAAATGAACTGAAAAAATGGTAGAAGGGGCGTATATACCTCGGGACGTGGTGTCTCCGGAGACTCCGTGACAAGCGGTGGACACCGCGTCCCTAGGAATATACGCCACCTCACACCCTTTCTGATCCTCCATATGCGGAAACCATAGTGCCACCACTATACCTATTGCCTACCATTATATTTGTACCTACTGCACATATCAAGGCTAATCTATTTGCACACTGATGAAGGTGCACTGAAACGTTTGTTGTTGTGAGTTCATTTTTCCCTTCACCATTGAGGTCTGATGAACTCCCTCCTCTAGTGAAGGAAGGTAGTGAGACTGATTACCAAACACCTGGGCAGCTAGATGATGACTGGGTGGCTGGAATTGAGGACTGGATATAAGGCTGCCGACGCCCTTCTTCCTAGCTGGTGATTTTCCTGCTGGATTCTTGGAGACCAGTCTGATTCCTGCATCTCAAAGCTAAGTTTTTCTGCTCTGCTTTGTACTCTTCAGTTTTGTTTTTGTTTTGCCTTGTTTTTTGGGAGTTCTGCCATCCCCGGCCGGGGGTGAGCTGAATTCCATTTTTGTCTCTGATCTGTTGATCTTTTGCTCTGTCTTCAGAATATACCTGAGTGCTGATATAGTCTTTTGAAGCCTAGTGACTTCAGGGCCTGTTTTTCCTATCAGTCGGTTGGCTCATTTTGATAGGGTTTTTGCAGATGGCAGACAGCAGCTTTCCTATCCTGTCCTATGTAGTTAGCTTGGGCCCCATCATTTGCTCAACCTATCTTTCTATCTGTGTTAGTGTTTTCATCTTGCTTCACCGTCATTATATGTTGGGGGCTGCCTATTGCTTTGGGGTCTGCTCTGGGGCAGTTTAGTTTTTCCCCTTTCTGTCTTTAGGCTATGTAGTTCTCCGGCTGTGATCGAGGGGTCTAGGGCACCGTAGGAACCCCCCACGGCTACTGCTAGTTGTTGTGGATAGGTTCAGGGGTCTGCAATCTGATAGCTGCCAACCTCTGGTTTTTCTGGACTTAGCTGTTATTTTGTTTTTTCCTCCTTCGGTGACTCATCATAACAGAATCACCTGCCATAGCGCAGATCCTAGGGTACTCAATAGCAGGAGAGAATTGTAAAGGGAAAAAAAAAAGTCAGAATTTTTTTTTTTTTTGTGTGCATATTTTTTCCTCTATATCTCTGAGGCCGTAGGGGGAATTTTTCTCTCAATGGAGATGAAGCAATTGTCTGATCGTGTGGAGCAGCTCGCTGCTGAAGTGCGGGGAATTTCCGCCTATCTTGCTCATTCACATGCTGCTGAACCAAAGATTCCTACTCCTGATGTGTTTTTTGGGGATCGGTCTAAATTCTTGAATTTCAAGAATAATTGTAAATTATTTTTTGCCTTGAAGCCTAACTCGTCGGGGAACTCCGCGCAGCAGGTTAAAATTGTCATCTCTTTGCTGCGCGGCGATCCCCAGGATTGGGCGTTTTCTTTGAAACCTGATGATCCTATTCTGAATAATGTGAACGCATTTTTTCAAGCCTTGGGATTGTTGTATGATGAACCTAATGCTATTGATCAGGCTGAAAAGACCCTGTTGGCATTAAGCCAGGGTCGGGATTCGGCAGAGTTGTACTGTCAAAAATTCCGAAAGTGGGCGGTCCTTACTACCTGGCATGATGGTGCCTTGGCAGCCCTCTTTCGGAAGGGTTTGTAAGAAACTGTAAAAGATACTATGGTGGGATTTCCTGTTCCCTCTGGTCTTGACAATTCTATGTCATTAGCCATTCAGGTGGATCGGCGTTTACATGAACGCAAAACTACATGAGAGATGTTGCCACCTGTTGAACAAATGTCTGAACCTATGCAATGTGATAGAGTTTTGTCTAGGGCGCAACGTCAGGAGTTCAGAAGGCTTAATAATCTGTGTTTTTTTTGTGGAGATGCCTCGCATATTATTTCTGTCTGCCCCAAACGAGAGAAATGTTGTACACACACGTTTTCTGTGGGTGGTGTTCAACCTAAGTTTCTTCTGGCAATTACTCTGATCTGCTCCCTGTCCACATTTTCCGCCAAGGCTTTTGTGGATTCAGGAGCAGCTCTGAACCTGATGGACTTGGATTTTGCTAAACGTTGTGGATTTCCTATGACACCTCTGCGGACGCCTATCCCTTTGAGGGGTATTGATGCTACTCCCTTGGCGAAGAATAAACCTCAGTTTTGGACCCAGGTGGTAATGCGGGTCGCCCCAGACCATCAAGAAAATTGCAGATTTTTGGTGTTGCATAATTTGCATGATACCATTGTTCTGGGGTTTCCCTGGTTGCAAATCCATAATCCAGTTCTGTATTGGAAATCTTTGTCTGTGGTGAGTTGGGGTTGTCGGTGTGCCCTTAGTGATGCTCCTGTTTTCTCCACCTCTCCCCAGTCACATGATGTTCCTGACTATTTGGCTGACTTTTATGATGTATTTAGTGAGAATGAGTCTGCGTCTTTGCCTCCTCATAGGAGTTATGACTGTGCTATTGAGCTGAACCCGGGGTGTAAATTCCCCAAGGGTCGGCTTTTCAATTTATCTGTACCCGATCACGAGGCTATGCGATCCTATATTAAGGAGGCATTGGAGAAGGGTCATATTAGACCATCCTCTTCACCCTTAGGTGCTGTTTTTTTTTTCGTGGCTAAAAAGGATGGTTCATTAAGGCCTTGTATTGACTATCGTGCCCTCAACAAAATTACTGTTAAATATCAGTATCCGTTACCCCTGATTTCTGATCTATTCTCCAGAGTTAAAGGTGCTTGCTGGTTTACCAAGCTTGACCTCAGGGGGGCGTATAATCTTATTCGCATTAAGCATGGGGATGAATGGAAGACGGCGTTTAATATTCCGGAGGGACATTTTGAGTACCTGGTGATGCCTTTTGGGCTCACTAATGCCCCTTCTGTCTTCCAGTGCTTCATGAACGATATATTCCGAGACTTTGTGGATACATTTTTGATTATCTATCTGGATGATGTTTTGATCTTCTCCAAGAATTGGGACTCTCATGTGGAACATGTTCGGACTGTGTTCCGGATTTTGAGGGAGAATTCCCTGTATGTCAAGGGATCGAAATGCCTTTTTGGGGTACAGAGGATTTCATTTTTGGGATTTATTTTGTCTCCGTCAACTATTGAAATGGACCCGGCAAAGGTACAGGCCATTTATGATTGGGTTCAGCCCACTTCTTTGAAGGCCCTCCAGAAGTTTTTTGGTTTTGCTAATTTTTATCCGAAATTTCTAGCTAATTTTTCTGATATTGCCAAGCCATTGACGGATTTGACTAGGAAGGGTGCTGATGTGCTGAATTGGTCTCCGGAGGCTGTTTCTTCCTTTCAGGAGCTGAAGCGAAGATTCACTTCTGCTCCGGTTTTGCGGCAACCTGATGTCTCACTCCCGCTTGAGGTGGAGGTGGACGCTTCTGAGATTGGTGCAGGAGCGGTGTTGTCCCAAAAAGATCCTGTGACATCTAAAATGAATCCTTGTGCTTTCTTTTCCCGAAAGTTCTCCCCATCCCAACGTAACTATGATGTGGGGAATCGGGAACTGTTAGCCATGAAATGGGCATTTGAGGAGTGGAGACATTGGTTGGAGGGAGCCAAACACCAAGTCGTGGTCCTTACTGACCACAATAATTTGATTTACCTGGAGTCGGCCAAGCGCTTGAATTCTAGACAGGCTAGGTGGGCCTTGTTTTTCACACGTTTTGATTTTGTGGTCTCTTTTCTTCCGGGCACTAAGAATGTCAAGGCAGACGCCCTCTCTAGGAGTTTCCTTGCTGATTCTCCTGTTGTGACTAAGGCCTCTTTCACACTTCAGTTTTTTGCATCAGTCAAAATCCGCCAAAAGGACGGATGCCGGATCCGTTTTAGAACTGATGACAACGGATGCCACCCATCCGTTTTTTTGACGGATCCGCAAAATGAAGAATTTTAAAGGAATCGCAGCCTGGAAAAGGAGAGAGAGAGAGAGAATGAAAGTCAATGGAGAAAAAAAACGGATCCTCAAAAGAAGATTGAGGATCCGTTTTTTTTCAAAACCTGGCGGATTGTGACTGATTGTAAAAAACTGAAGTGTGAAAGAGGCCTAAGCCTGCTACCATCTTAGGCGAGGGGGTAGTTCTTTCTGCCATCTCGCCCGATTTGAGACGTGCTCTGGAAGAGTTTCAGGAGGACAAACCTGAGCGTTGTCCCAATGGAAAGATGTATGTTCCTGACCAGTGGAGGAAGAGAGTGATGTCTGAAGTTCATTGCTCTGCATTGGCTGGTCATCCAGGTATTTTTGGTACTAGAGATCTGGTGAGTCGATCTTTTTGGTGGCCCGCCTTGTCTCGTGATGTCAGGAATTTTGTGCAGTCCTGTGGGACTTGCTCCCGGTCTAATCCTTGTTCTCGCTCTAGTGGCTTGTTGATGCCTTTGCCGGTGCCCAGGAGGCCATGGACCCATATTTCAATGGATTTTCTCAGAGAATGACTGTTATTTGGGTGATTTGTGATAGATTCTCTAAGATGGTCCATCTTGTACCACTCCCTAAGTTGCCATCTTCCTCTGAGTTGGTGCCCTTGTTTTTGCAACAGGTGGTTCGCTTGCACGGGATTCCTGAGAACATTGTATCTGACAGAGGGGTTCAGTTTGTGTCTAGATTTTGGAGGACTTTCTGTTCCAAGCTGGGAATTCAGTTGTCCTTCTCCTCTGCGTTTCACCCCCAGACCAATTGGCAGACGGAGAGAACAAACCAGACTTTGGATTCGTATTTGAGATGTTTTATTTCTGCCGATCAGGATGATTGGGTTTCATTTTTGCCCTTGGCCGAATTTGCTTTAAATAATAGAGCTAGTTCTGCCACTTTGATGTCACCTTTTTTTTGTAACTTTGGTTTTCACCCTCGATTTTCTTCAGGGCAGGTGGAGCCTTCTGCCTGCCCAGGTGTTGACACTGTGGTGGAGAGAATGCACCAGATCTGGGACCAAGTAGTGGATAAGTTGTCTCTCTCCCAGGAAAAGGCCCAGCGGTTTTCCAACCGGCGTAGGACCGTTGGTCCCCAGTTTAAGGTGGATGATATGGTTTGGTTGTCATCAAAAAATATCGCTATGAAGGTGGCTTCTCCTAAGTTTAAGCCTAGATTTATTGGACCTTACAAGATTTTGGAGATTATTAATCCCATCTCTTTTCGGTTGGCTCTTCCTGTCACATTTAAAATTCATAATGTGTTTCATAAGTCCTTGTTGAAGAGGTTTGTTGAACCAGTAGTTCCTGTGGTGGCACCTCCTGACCCTATATTGGTTGAAGGTAACATGGAATATGAGGTAGAGAAGATACTGGATTCCCGTGTGGCTAGACGGAGACTCCAGTATTTGGTTAAGTGGAAGAGTTATGGTCAGGAGGATAATTCCTGGGTCTCTGCCTCTGATATTCATGCCGAAAGATTGGTGCGTGCCTTTCATCGGGCTCCCCCGGATCGCCCTGGTGGCATGGATGAGGGTTCGGTGACCCCTCCTCAAGGGGGAGGTACTGTTGTGAGTTCATTTTTCCCTTTACCATTGAGGTCTGATGAACTCCCTCCTCCAGTGAAGGAAGGTAGTGAGACTGATTACCAAACACCTGGGCAGCTAGATGATGACTGGGTGGCTGGAATTGAGGACTGGATATAAGGCTGCCGACGCCCTTCTTCCTGGCTGGTGATTTTCCTGCTGGATTCTTGGAGACCAGTCTGATTCCTGCATCTCAGAGCTAAGTTTTTCTGCTCTGCTTTGTACTCTTCAGTTTTGTTTTTGTTTTGCCTTGTTTTTTGGGAGTTCTGCCATCCCTGGCCGGGGGTGAACTGAATTCAATTTTTGTCTTTGATCTGTTGATCTTTTGCTCTGTCTTCAGAATATACCTGAGTGCTGATACAGTCTTTTGAAGCCTAGCGACTTCAGGGCCTGTTTTTCCTATCAGTCGGTTGGCTCATTTTGATAGGGTTTTTGCGGATGGCAGACAGCAGCTTTCCTATCCTGTCCTATGTAGTTAGCTTGGGCCCCATCATTTGCTCAACCTATCTTTCTATCTGTGTTAGTGTTTTCATCTTGCTTCACCGTCATTATATGTTGGGGGCTGCCTATTGCTTTGGGGTCTGCTCTGGGGCAGTTTAGTTTTTCCCCTTTCTGTCTTTAGGCTATGTAGTTCTCCGGCTGTGTTCGAGAGGGGTCTAGGGCACCGCAGGAACCCCCCACGGCTACTGCTAGTTGTTGTGGATAGGTTCAGGGGTCTACAATCCGATAGCTGCCAACCTCTCTGGTTTTTCTGGACTTAGCTGGTATTTTGTTTTTTCCTCCTTCGGTGACTCATCATAACAGTTTGTGATGTGACTACTGTATGTATTGCACATGAAAATTCTTCACTGCATTCAAGAGAGTGTGCCCAGTCTTCTATATCACATTTTACTGTAATTGAGGCTAGCTTTAATGTTTTCATGGATGGTCGTAGGCAGGAGTTTTCAGATGATCTGTGCCCAAAGAGTCTTGAGCAGTGCTACAAACTTGCCAATGGTCCCAATTTTTCCAAGACCGTCCTTTGACGCAAAACAGCAGAAGGGTGTGATTTATGTAAAACTGCTACAAAATGGTTGTCCCTGGGCCTTTTGTAGGCAGTCCCAGTGCATACCTCAAAAAAGCTTTCCCATTTTTTATTTTTTGTATATGTATTGTCATGTGAGTGTATTAATATACTCACCTGCTACTCTCTCTGGGATCTAGATCAGTTCCGTTCCTATTTTCATTGTCGTCGCTGCCATTGTGACTAGCTGGCTCACTCTGGCCTATTCGTGAGATGATAGTCTCTTAGGCTAGGATCACACTGCGTTAGGGCATCCGTTTAACGGATCCGTTAAATGGATGCGCTAACGCTGATGTCATTTTTGACATCTTTAGTGACCTAGTGCTAACGGTATGCGTTAACGCATGGTAGCGCTGAGGTACCATGCGCTACCATGCGTTAGCCCATGCAGTTTTATGCACCGCGAACGGGTCCGTTCGCTGTGCGTTACTGCCAATGCACCCAAAAACGCTGCATGCAGCGTTTGCGGGTGCGTTATGAATTAACGCATACTTGCTAACGCATGCCGATTTTGGCATGTGTTTGGATGCGCTACATTCATTGCCGGCCGCTATATAACGGATCCATCTGCGCATTGCCCCCTAACGCAATGTGAACCCAGCCTTACAAAGGGAAAGCATTTGGAGCCTCGCTGTGACACCCCATAGGATTGCAATGTAAAAGCCAATGCTGACTCATGTATTAGAGCAGTGTTCCCCAACTCCAGTCCTCAAGAGCCACCAGCAGGTCAGGTTTTAAGGATTTCTTTAGTATAGCCCAGGTGGTGGAATTATTGCCTGTGCAGGTGAGCAGATCTCACCTGTGCAATTTTAAGGGAAATCCTGAAAACATGACCTGTTGGTGGCTCTTGAGGACTGGAGTAGGGAAATATTGTAATTGTATTGGAGCATAGAGTGAGCCACGGTTTTGGATCCCAGAAAGAGGTGCTGTAATGTTAATACAGAAAGACAGCATGTATACCGGTTCTGGGGGTTTGGAGGGCTCCTATTCCTTCCAGGAAGGAACATGAGGTATCCATTGTAGTGAAGGATAAAGAAAGTAAGAACAGAGGAAGAAAGCTTGTGAAGTACTCTGTTACTCTTGATTTGTACCAACACTATTGAATCCCGTATTTAATTCTTTCAAAGATGGAGCCTCTGCTTGATGCAGAACAAATTAATCTAAATTATTGTGCTGCTATCAATTGTTAAAAATCCTGTTTGAAGAATTCCAGTGAAGAAGTTTTAACATTTTAAATACAAACTATAGCTTGGAGAGTTGCCCAAAAAGAGATATAATAAAACATAACTTTTAATATTCAATTAAAAAGGACAAACCACACAAAAAACACACATAATAAAGTGCTCGTGCAAACCAGTGCTCAGTTAAAAATGGTTTGGTCTCACCATTAAGGACGGACATTCAGATCTAGCAGCGATTCCAGTGTAGTATTTGCCAGGAATAGGGTCCAATCAATGGAGCAATGGGGGTAGGGATATGGGGTAGTTCCCTAAGGCTCCCAGTCGTGCCCCTGTAAGACTCCTGTCCTAACAAGGACAGGCCCCAAGTACTTTAATTCTGTGGACATTTACTGATATATATGAGTGTGTATGGTGTGAGTACACATTGGGTGTATAAAAATCTCCTCCCACTATGATGTCAGATGCCGGGGGCGGGGTTAACTCCTATCCGGGCTTTTTTAAGGGTACCATTGTATGATGATTCAAGACTCCATTTTTGGCAGTGACATGGATAGTCACGCTTCATTATAGGCACCTAGCCACTGCGGAGCCTGCTCTATAACGGACCTTTCCATTATTTTATACCTCTCTGACAATTTGATTGATCTAACTCCCTTGATGAATCCCCATTATTGGGGAAGAAACGCGTAGGGAGATACTAACTGCACATCATTGGTAGATATTAGCTATATATCATTGGTGGTGTCCTTAATAGGGTCCACTTGGGGCCTGTATTTGTTAGGACAGGAGTCTTACAGGGGAACGACAGGGAGTCTTAGGGAGCTACCCCATATCCCTACCCCCACTGCTCCATCGATTGGACCCTATTCCTGGCAAATACTACACTGGAATCGCTGCTAGATCTGAATGTCCGTCCTTAATGGTGAGACCAAATCATTTTTTAACTGAGCACTGGTTTGCACGAGCACTTTATTATGTGTGTTTTTTGTGTGGTTTGTCCTTTTTTAATTGAATATTAAAAGTTACGTTTTATTATCTCTCTTTTTGGACAACTCTCCAAGCTATAGTCTAGTTGTAATCCCTGAGGGTTTGATGTAAGGTGTTGAATATTTCACACCATAGCTGATTTTGTTGCTTTTTAAAACTAATCCTGATCTCACTGATTTGTCCCGTATTTATTTATGAGGTCCCCATGCAATCATCCTACTTTTGGCCTGAAAAGGAGTAAGCAGCAAACCCCCAAATTGCACATACACACCCAACAGGGTGTTTGGGGAAAGCAAAACAAACCTTGCCACCAAGGGTCCCTTAGATTGTTGGAAGATTAGAGAGCAAGACTAGGGTTTTCAATGCATATTAAGAAGGTGATGGATGACTGTGAAGAGGTTTAGGGGTGAGAGAACCAGTGCAGTTGACATGTTCAGGTTGGAAGCATCGGTGTTAGAGAGAAAATAACCTTGATTGCTGAATTTGTGATGTAGATGGTTAGTTTATTCAGAATGCCTACTAATTGGTAGTAAGTTGCAACAGTCAAATGAATCAGACCTATAACAGGAGTTTTTGTGACTTCCATGGTTAGAATAACGGCATATTCTGGGTTTGCTTTAGAGGTGCTCGTGACATCAGTGTGCCAAAACAAAAATCAAAGAAACCGCAAGACATTGTATGGTATATTCAGCTTCTTAGATGAAAATATAGTGGTACGTGATTACATGAAGGTATAAATGTCGTTTAAAACAAATATAGGTCCAGCTCACCGTTGCAGACATCCTTAGGTATTCTTCGTAGCACGAGAAACACAGCGTCAGAGCGTGTGGCAGTCACAATAAACAGCAGAAGATCCAGGTCAACGAACTTGTCAACAAATCTTATCATGTAACCTGTTCCACTGGTTCTGTTTTATCCTCCACTGAGAACTTCTGTAAAAAAAGAAATATTCACAAGTTTGTTGAGCTGGACCTTCTCCTGTTTAGATAATTGTACTTTCATTTCATAACTCCACAATAAATCATAGAATCATGGAATCACAGAATGGTAGAGTTGGAAGGGACCTTCTGGGTCATCTGGTCCAACCCTCTGCTCAAAGCATGATTCGCTAAATCATCCCAGACAGATGTCTGTCCAGCCTCTGTTTGAAGACTTCCATTGAAGGAGAACTCACCACCTGCCGTGGCAGCCTGTTCCACTCATTGATCACTCTAACTGTCAAAAAGCTTTTTCTAATATCTAATCTGTTTATTCTCCCATTCAGTTTCATCCCATTGCTGCTAGTCTTTCCTTGTGCATATGAGAATAAAGATGATCTTCTACAATGTGACAGCCCTTGAGATATTTGTAGACAGCTATTAAGTCTCCTCTCAGTCTTCTTTTTTGCAAGCTAAACATTCCCAAATCTTATAACCGTTCCTCATAGGACATGGTTTGCAGACCGGTCACCATTCTGGTCGCTCTTCTCTGAACTTGCTCCAGTTTGTTGATGTCTTTTTTAAAATGTGGTGCCCAAAACTGGACACAGTATTCCAGATGAGGTCTGACCAAAGGGACGGAGAGGGGAATAATGACTTCACGTGATCTAGACTGTATGCTTTTGTTAATACATCCCAGAATTGCTTTTGCTTTTTTTGCTACTGCATCACACTGTTGACTCATGTTCAGTGTATGATCTATTAGTAAACCCAAGTCTTTTTCACATGCGCTGTTGCTTAGCCCTATTCCTCCCATTCTGTATATGTTTTTTTCATTTTTATTGCCCAGATGTAGTACTTTGCATTTTTCCCTGTTAAAAAACATTCTGTTATTTGCTGCCCACTGCTCCAGTTTATTTACATATCTTTTTTATTCCTATCTCTCTATTCTTTAGAATTAGGTTCCTTGACTTGTTTTATGGTGAATAATAGAGCCCATTAATAGAGGTTACATCCAAAATAACAATCCTGATGCTTTTTTTCCAGGAAAAATGACCATTTAGTCCTAATGCACCAGATAAGGCCTCTTTCACACATCAAGTTTTCGCCGTCAGGCGCGATCCGGCGCTTTTGACAAAAACCGGATCCGGCGAAATGCAATGCCGGATCCGGTTTCCCCCCCATTGACTTGCATTTGCGCCGGATCGCGCCGGATGGCCATGCGTTTCATCCGGTTTTCGCCGGATTCGGCAATGTGTCGCAATCCGGCGTCTGGAAAAAACGGCTACTGTAACGTTTTTTGTCTCCGGCGAAAAAGCCGGACACGCCGGATCCGGCGCGTCCGGCTTTTTCACACAATGAAAGCCTATGAGCGCCGCAATGCGCTGGATCCGGTTTTTTTTGGTCTGAGCATGCTCAGTAGCTCTGCCCACAAGACACATATATAAAAGCATGACAGTGGGACCCTCAGCCACACCCAACATGCCACCAAAGACAGCAACCAGGCGCAGGAGAAGGCAGGAGACCACTGCAGCAGCACCATCAGCACCACCCCAAATGGAGCAGCATGCTGAACAACAGGAGAGGAGTCCAGCAGCAGATGAGAGATTGTAATTATCAAATCCCCCATTCCTCCAAACTAGGGCCATGGAATATCAAGATATTCATTGGCCCTTTGTTTCTCTTTATTCAACAGCCGCCCAAGAGATGCAGCAGCAGCAACAGTGGCAGCACTGGCAGCAGCCGTAACACCACCCACTGGCATGGAGTGTGGCCAGCAGGAAGACAGCACATCATCTTCTGGGAGCCCTCCCTCGCATCGTCAGCGTTTGACGGTAAGTTTTTATTTCCAAAATCCATCATCTCTGTAATATATGTCTATTCATTGCCTTATATTTCAAAACAGGAATCACAAGATGAAGAGGAGCTCCCAGAAGAAGAAGGAAGGGGTGGACAGACACCTGGAGTGGGCTCACAATTGGTAAATTTTTTGCATCAAACGCAGAAACACAACATCACACTACACACAACACATAGAAAACAATATTCTGCAGACCACACACAGCAAACAAATGCCTACATTCAAAGACATAACATTTTTTGTTTTCTTCTCTAGTCTTCCCAATCTGGTGCTCGGCCAAGAGGTCCTCGCAGTGCCTCCCAGGGTCGTCGGCGACAGCAACGCGGCGGTCACCAGCGTGTAAGTATAAATATTTTTGCTTTGTTTTTTTGCACTTTTTATTTCATTTCTTTTGTGGAGGCTAATTATGTTATTTTTGTCTTTTTCTTTAACAGCCTTCACAGCGTGCTCCCGACTCTGACGGTGAGGATGGAGGGATTGATGTGGACCACCTCATCGATCTCGTCAGAGAAAGGGAGCCGCTCTGGAATATGGCTGACCACCGCCATGCTGACCTGATCGTTACCCGACGACTCTGGGAGGAAATCTGTTCGCTCCTTGTGGACCGCTGGGAGGACCTCGATGCTCGGGCCCAGATTAAAGAGCGTAAGTATATACAGTACCGGTTGCTTGATGTAAACCAGTGTTTCCCGAACTCCAGTCCTCGTGGTCCCCACGGATCATGTGTTCAGGATTTCCATTTACTATGGAAATCCTGAAAACATGACCCCTGGGGACCATGAGGACTGGAGTTTGTGAAACACTGATGTTGTATACTAACCACTCCTTTCTCGTTTCAGGGGACAGAATTGTGAAGCGGTGGCGGTCTGTGAGGGATCGTTTCAAGAAGGAGTTCAATAAAGAGATGCGGGCCCCGAGTGGATCTGGAGGACGCAGGAGCAAGTACAAGTACGCACAAGCCCTGTCGTTCCTCCGGGAAACAATGGTCACCAGAAGGTAAATATTACACAGCACATGTGAAAAAAAATGTTTCTATGTAACTTTTTTTTTTCAGCCAGGGCCATACCATGTCACTATTTTAATTGTTTTTTTTTCTCTTTATTCCACAGCACGGTGAGCAGCACTCGGGAGCCTGCACGATTGGACCCTTCTGAGGCGATCCCTGAGGAGACCGGCACCAAGGGACACTTCGACCGCCCCGGTACATCTGCACCTTCCCAGCCTTCCCACACATTCGACCCATCTGTCCTATCCACCAGCACAGGAGCATGGTGGCCGCCTACATTACATGAAGCTGCTGGTGAGGAGATCGCTTTCCCTTTACCCCACCCTTCTGCCCCTGCCACCTCTAGTACACCTGCGGGTACTGGGCGGCAGCGGCAGAGGGGTCAGGAAAAGACTTTTGCGCCAGAGTTCTTGCATCTGAATGCATCTTTCCAGAACTGTCTAAAAGTCTTGTCAGAGCAAATCTCCGCAGGCTTTCAGCAGATCAACTCCAGCATTCTGGAGGTGAAGACACTTCTGCAAACCATGCATTCAGAAGCAAGATCTTCGCCAAACCACACCTTTTTCAGGTCTGTTGTGGAGCGCATGGAAACGCTCTCTCCTACCCAGCAGATGCATGTAATGCATTCATGCCACGGTGCTCTCCAGCACGTTACCTCCCAACCTCCTCCTCCCACCACAGTAGTTCCTCCACCTGCACCCCCTCCAGCCACTTTCCATCCTCCCCCTCCTATTACATACCATCCACCTCCCCAGTACCAGCAACCTCCCCAGTACCAGCAACCTCACCAGTACCAGCAACCTCCCCAGTACCAGACATCTCCCCACTTCCAGCAACCTGCCCCGTACCAAACTCCTTCCCCGTACCAAACTCCTTCCCCATACAACTTGCCATCAAAATCATCTGCTCCTACAGTCCCTGCCCAACCCTCCACTCCACCGCCCACCACCTCTTCTGCCTCCCACATGTCCACCCATTCTGTAGCTTTTTCCACACCTTCACCTCTAACTGTTCCTTCCCCACCACGATCCCAGTCCACTCTCCACACTCCCAGTGTCGAAGTGTCCCGCAGCCCCTCCAGCAGTATTTCCACCCCACACTACACAGATTTGTAATGTGTTTTTTAATAAAAATGCCTATTGTTTTTAAAACCTTTATTAAAAAGTTTTTTGCACATTAAAAACATTTTACAAAAAAAAAATATTTTAAATAAAAGTTAAATTATCGTTTCACAATGGTTGTCTGTCATTTCTTTCTGCGGCGAACTATGTTTAAAAAAAAGGTTAAATACAGGGTATTTCAAAGGTAAAAAGGTATTCAAAACCAGGTATATAACTGTGGGTACATTTTACCTTTTTGCCACAGTTGTGTTCCTGGTTGTGTTTGAAGCAAAGTATTTCACCTAAAAAGTTGTGTTTATTGTTGGTGATTTCCTAACAATGTACACAACTTTTGTTACAAGGTGAAATACTTTGCATAAAACACAACCAGGTACACACCTGTGGCCTAAAGGTAAAAATAGTAAGACCATGACAAGATAGCCAACTTTGGTTGGCAAAGGTATATACTGTTGGTACAGAAGGTACACAAGTTTGGTTAAGGGCACAAATCTTTCACACTCTGTCATCCTGCCAGTGTACTCTGCCTTGAGGTGACATAAAGTATAGTGCAAAATTGTCCCTCATTACTGAAACCGTCACAGAACTTCTAGTGGTAATGTCATGGTAATCTTGCAAGGTGGTTTCTTCAGAGGTGTCCTCAATGGAAATGGGTTCCTTGCAGATAACAAAATTGTGGAGTACCACGCAAGCTTTGATCACCTCGTCCACCGTTTCTGTCTTGAGGTTGATCGCAGTCAATAGGACCCGCCATTTGGCTGTCAGAATACCAAAGGTACATTCAACCATTCTTCTTGCTCTTGTGAGGCGGTAATTAAAAATGCGTTTTGTTCTTGTCAATCCTCTGCTAGAGTACGGTTTCAAAAGGTGTTCTGACAGCTGGAAGGCTTCATCCCCTACACAGACAAATGGCATAGGTGGATCAGATGTTTGCGGCAGCGGTCTAGGGGGTGGGAACTGGAAGGTGTTTCCATACAGTTTACGCCCCATGGCAGACAGTTTGAAAACTTGAGAGTCATTGGAGCGGCCATAGGCCCCAATATCAACAGCAATAAATTTGTATTCCGCGTCAGCGATGGCCATGAGGACAATGGAAAAATATTTCTTGTAATTGAAATATTCCGATCCCGATCCGGCTGGCTTTACAATGCGGATATGTTTCCCGTCCACAGCGCCCAAGCAGTTCGGAAACTGACATATCTGTTGAAACTTTTCTGAAATTTCAATCCACCTCTCTGTTGTGGGCTCTGGTAAAAACTCTTCAGCTAAGGAGTCCCACAGTGCACGGCATGTGTACTTCACTATTCCAGATATGGTGGAAATCCCGAGTCTGTACTGGAAATGCAGTGACGAAAGGGATTCTCCAGTTGCAAGAAATCTGTGGGGAATTAAAAAACAATCAATTAGTTTAAAATCACAGCATTACATACTAAAACTCAGCTATAACACTTGGAGATACAAACTACCACCAACAAGATTGCAGTGAAAGTGTGCTCTGATGCGAGCATATCCAATAAATGTGGCTTACCTTAAAGTCACCATCAGACGCTCTGCGGGTGAAACATAGAAGCGGCAATAGGTGTCCGATTTTCTTATGAGGTGTGCAATGTGCTCCACCAAGTAATCAAAATTCTCCATTTTCATCCGAACATATCCAAAAAATTTATCCGGGTTTCGTCTAAGGTCCATGCAGAGTGTAGAATAGACCCCACGCGTCATTCTCTTGGCTGTGATGGGGTGGATCCACAAACGTCGTCTACGATGCCTGATGCGCTGCTGTCTCGCTCTCTCCTTCTCCAGAACAATCACCCTCAAACGATTCGCCTCCGCTGTAAAATCCGCCAAATTCTTCAAAATATTTCCAATCACAACATCCATCTTCGCCAGTAACTTGCTCTTCTCTCCAACCTGCACTTTCTCCTCTACAACCTGTCAAAGGAGGGCTGTAGGAACACGCTATATATAGTTTTTCAGTAGCCAATCCCGTTCGGAAGGCCACAAGGGTCAATTTTAAAAACCGGATCCGGCGTAATCCGTCAGAAAACGGAACAAAAACCGGATTAACCGGATGAGACGGATCCGGTTTTGTCTGTCAAGATCAAGACTGATCCGGCAGAAAAACGGATCCGTCACATCCGGTTTTACGAAATATTTGCCGGATCCGGCGCTCCGGCACGACGCCGGATCGCGCCTGACGCCGAAAACCTGATGTGTGAAAGTAGCTTAAGATTCATTAGGAAAACGTCGTCTCCAGTATTTTCAACTGATAATTTAATGCATTAAAGCTACATAATCCATATATTTATCACAGATTTGTGGGGTCATAGTTTTTTTTTTCTTAATTGTAAAAAATGTGGTATTTGCTACAGTTAAGTCTAACCATAATTAACCCAATCAGTCTGCTATTTGAACATCTTGGCCACCTTCGGACTGGGTCTTTATGTTTGAAAACAACATCCCACTGAAAAAAAGCCGCTTTGTATTCACATCATCTCACCTTTGCTTTTAGGTATCCAGAACTAGCAGCCATTTGCAGGAAACCTGGCACTTTTATTCTTTATCCTGGAGCTGAAGCAGCTAATTTGGAAGAGCTGTCCCTAGAAGACAATCATCACCCACATTCCCTCATCATAATGGATGGCACATGGAGTCAGGCCAAAGACATATTCTACAAAAATTCTCTTTTTCGGCTGCCAAAGCAGGTAAATCAGACTTATCTCACTATAAAATTAGTGCCTGTGTGTGTTCCAAAGACGATGTATTTTAGGTTTATTTATAGAGTAACGCTATCATGAATCACGAACAGTAACAAGACAATGACAGACAGGATTTCGGCTTGCTTACACCTATATTTGACGCTGTCATAACTGTACCTTCAGGGATGATTTTGGAACTATTTTTTATGATGTGATGAAGAGCCTGACTGGTAACTTATAGCAGAAGGGAGCGCTGACACTTGAGCTTTGCTGTAATTTTGATATCATTTTTAACCTCTTCCAAACCATATTGAACAAAAAGGGAAATTAAAATTGCTGGCTTTATTAAAAATCCACCCAAGCAATTCTTCATAAAGACGTTAATCAGACAGACTACATAAATCGTGCACACCAGATGTCGAATGGACTATACTTAATAAATTATACTTGTGCTGGGGGTCATGGTGAAGAGGAAACCTGTGCCCAGTTGTCGGCATCCATTCGTGTGACGGTCATCTATCATTTTCTAAGGACTAATTTAAATGGCATTTGCTGGGAACAGAATTGCTCAGTTGCTGTTTACTTTATGTTCTTGTGATAATAGTTTCCTTACTGTCATCCATAAAATACCGATATTGCATTGGCTGGAATTGTTCGAGTCACTTTCCTACACTGTAGCGGCGTGACCTTTTGTGCACTTTAAGACCTCGGTCTTTTGCTGTATAGATAATTTTTGTGATATAATAGGATAGTAATTTACTGCAAGCTGATAATACATTCAGAACTGTAATTGATGTGCATGCTTGTGTGGGCAATTATATGTGGGATTATCTATTAAAGGTTACATTGTGTCATATCCACTCCGTTCTTTTGTAAATATTGAAATAATATTCAAGTTTTTTTAAATGAATCACGTTTTATTGAAACAAAGGCATTCATATGAACATGCATACTCATATAGAGAAGTATAGAAAATAGCCTTTTACAAATCACATTTAGTTTTTGAGGTTAAAGGTAAACATAAGTCCATCGAGTTCATTTCGTTCCCTAGCATGTTGATCCGGAGGAAGGCAAAAACCCCATATGGCAGATGCGAATTGCCCTATGTTAGGGCGCAGTCAGACGGCCGTATCAATCGAAACGCAGTGCATGGACGGGCTGGCAGCACTCCCTACCCAAGCTTGAAAGCTGCATAGGAATACATGAAACTGTCACACTTGAGTTGGGAGAAACGCCAGCCAGTCCATGCTCTATGTTCTGATCTAGTTCCTATTTATACAGCCGTCTGACTGTGCCCTTAAGGGAAAAAATCCTTTCCGTCTATATATAATAAGAGATGTTTGCACATTATCCTTAGTATACAATGTGAAAACATTTGTAGGCCAAATTATTTGGAAGAAGAGAGATTATTGAAAAGTACCGTATATACTCGTGTAAGCGTTTAAGCCGACCCCCCCCCCCCAATTTGCCACAAAAAACTGGGAAATCTTATTGACTCGTATAAGCCGAGAGTGGTGCTGCACAAGGGTTAATGGTGGTCCAAAAAGATGCTTCATAGATAAATATCCCCATAAAATGCTGCAAAAGGCTAAATGGTGGCCCATCAAGATGCTCCAAGGATAAATACCCCCATATGTTTCTGCACAAGGGTTAATGGTGTCCTAAGTAGAAGCTCCATACATAAATGCCCCCATATGCTGCCCAAGGGTTAATGGTGGCCCAAGTAGATGCTCCATACATAAATACCCCCCATATGCTGCACAAGGGTTAATGGTGGCCCAAGTAGAAGCTCCATACATCAATACCCCCTATATGCTGCACAGGGGTTAATGGTGCCCCAAGTAGAAGCTCCATACATAAAAAACCCCATATGCTGCAGAAGGGTTAATGGTGCCCCAAGTAGAAGCTCCATACATCAATACCCCCATATGCTGCACAAGGGTTAATGGTGGCCCAAGTAGAAGCTCCATACATAAAATACCCCCCCATATGCTGCACAAGGGTTAATGGTGCCACAAGTTGAAGCTCCATACATCAATACCCCCATATGCTGCAGAAGGGTTAATGGTGCCCCAAGTAGAAGCTCCATATAAAAAATACCCCCCCCCATATGCTGCTGCCGCTGCTGCTATAAGAAAAAAAACCTACTCACCTCTCCGTTGCTGGGGGCCAGGTGCCGATGTCACCGCTGTCTCAGGCCCACAGCACTGGGTATATTTACCGTTCCTGGTTCCATCGCTGTCTCCCGGCTCCTGTGCAGTGACGTTAGCAGAGGGCGCGCACTGACTACGTCATCGTGCCCTCCGCTAAGTCACAGCCAGAGGACCCGGAGACAGCGGTATTGCTCTGCTCCCCCGTCATACTCACCAGCCCCCTCCTGGCGCCCGGTGTCTTCAGCCCAGAGCCCCTGCTTCCAGCATGATGTCGGCATCCCAGGCTGTTCCTGCA
Organism: Dendrobates tinctorius; assembly: GCF_039654945.1. NCBI lineage: Eukaryota > Metazoa > Chordata > Amphibia > Anura > Dendrobatidae > Dendrobates > Dendrobates tinctorius. The sequence continues at coordinate 62,508,124 of NW_027361671.1, read as the reverse complement.
TTTAGCGGTCACGTGGTACCGCTCATTAAATATGCGCATATTCATGAGTTTAATAAGCGGTACCACGTGACCGCTGAATGCAGGATCAGCTGGGACACTGAGATCATTGGGGAAGCAGGGGGGCTGCAAAGACCGTGCCAGGAGGGGGGAGTATGGTCTCTGACACCCCCCACTCCCCCTCCCCCGCCGAACCTCGTATATGACTCGTGTATAAGCCGAGAGGGGGGTCTTTCAGCCCAAAAAAATGGGCTTAAAATCTCGGCTTATACACGAGTATATACGGTAATCAGTTGTCTCATGTATTGCTGTATATCAATACTGGACTGATCTGCATTTCTGTCGTTGAAAATCTCCAAGTTTCCAAAATTGTATTGCAGAAATGGAACCATGAAAATCTGCAACATAAATTGATAGACATTGTGTGTTAAATATGCAGTGTTGGTTAATTTCCCCTGTGGATTTTCTCTGCAGCACTTGGGTTTAATGTCCTCAGATTTCATCCTTCACTAGCTCTATAATATACAGTGGATTTTTTATATGAACTCCTTGGTAGAAAATTGGCTGCAAATCTAACTCATACAAACGAACCATAAGAATTTGTTCCCAAAGCCGAAAATTCACAGGTGAAAGCGTTTAAGATAAAGATGTAAAATATAAACTAACATATTCCCAACTGATACAAATACAGGAATTTATAAAAGCTATATACTAATATAGTCCTCAATTTGAAGCTTTGTAGTTAGAGCAAGTGAAGAAGAGACATACATGAAAGTATGGACCAAAGCATAGGGATGTCACAGGCTAGTATCGAACACTTAAGGGATGTAAAGGGATTTATATAACATGCTATGGACTGGCCAAACCTAATGTTCTTATGAGGTTGTCAAGTTCGAGTCAAGAGCCCCATGGCAATTCTGTGCATTGCCATTCAGACCATGTTTCACAGACTTTTGAATGAGAATGTGACAAAGTCACTTCTCACGGACAAGCCGTGAGATGGAATATGCAAGGAGTCTTAGGTCAAAAGCCAGGAGGGTACGTCATGAACAGAAGTAAGAGACAAAAGCATAGTCAGGTAACGGTCCAAGGTCAGAATACCAAGAGGATAGCAGAGCAGAAGTGGTTGAACAGATGGATGGTCAGAAAAAGGTCCAAGGTCAGGCAATGAAAGATCTACAAATTGGAGGATCTACCTCTCTAGGTGAGCCTAACAAATCCAAAAGGAAATCAAGTTTATACAACTTGGATGGGGAAAATATGCATAAAAATGATGATATAATCAAAATACTCACTTGCCTAATAATTGTCAACACAGTGTGTATAGAAGGTGTAACAATCCTACTCACTTGGGTGCAGGATGAGTTATCACTGGTACTGTTTGTATTTAAAAGTTTGGCTAGTTTATTTCACGCCACATTAACCACATCACAGAAAGACTTAAATGCAGTCTTTTCCCGGCATAAAGTGAAACATAAAGAAAAAGTCCATACAGCAGTGCAGGTTCGCCTGCCTGGGTTATAGTTCAGCTTCTTGGTCTTTTAGTAAAGACACACAATCCTGGAGTTCTGCACATCTCCACACACAGACGGGTGTGAGACAATCAGGCCCCATTTTACCATGTGAACCACACTCAGATGTGAGCATCCAGACCCGCCCATCTCTCCGGTTGCCCGCAAACCTGGCCCAGATGAACTACAAACCTGTTTGTGTTAGGCGTCGGATTTCTGTCGCTGCACAGCGAGAATTCCGAGCCTTACTTCCAGCGGTCTCCCATTCCTCTCCAGCCGCAGAGGAGGTTGCTCAGCAAACTCGTTGGTCCAGGCGCTCTGCCCAGACCAGCTCCGTGGGTTTGCTTGCTGCTGCCACCTCTGGCACATCTATGGCAATACATGCTGCTCAGCAGCGAGATTCTCCAGGGACTAAGTCCCCATGTCAGGCCACTGAGCATGCCGGTGGAGTGATCTCCCATTGGAGATCAAAGGTCATGTGCTCAGGTCCTGCTCGTGTTCGGATTGGCTCATCCGAGATGCCAGGAAGGTCCCGGACGATCGCGGCTATAAAAGGTTCGCATGGCCGCATGGCCATGCGCTAGAATAGACTGTATTTACAGACTACGTGGAGTGAGTGATGTATGCACGTATGAATGTCTCTGGTGAATGACTCATTAAGAAACCCCTACCCCTGGTATGCATGTGTTGTGCAGCCTAGCCTGCTAGCGCCCAGGCTTAGGTGTAGGTAGGACAGAGGTTGAGTCAGGCATCTGTCCTCACCAGGGACTAGGCACGCCTCAGTGCACGTGCTCCACTTCATAGTCAGCGTCTATAGCGGCGCTCGCGGCAGCGACGCCGCGTGCTCAGTGGGCCTAGAAGGACTCTAACCCCATGTCCTTGGGGTAGAGTTCTGTGGCCGTACACTGTGCGCTCTTTTGGCCGAGCTCTGTGAGCTAAACAGGCTCCGGCATCTACGTTCAGCGGTTGTGCGACTCTGTGCATTAACAGAGTTTGCACCTGTTCACATTGGGTGACGTAACCCACGTGTGACTGTTTTTACGCCGCTCTATTCTTCCGCCATTACCTAGCAGCAGTGTACCACCTCTGCACGGTGGACCCCGGGCTGCGAACGCACCTACTATTATTGTATAATTTGGTGCGTTCCGCCAGCCCTAACAGTTTGTACTATGTGTACTAAAGCATTACTCCAGGTTTAGATCACAGAGGACAACCACCTCCGTGATACATACCTCTCATCAACTATGTGTCCAGCAGCCACCTTGCAAAGGCATCATATATGAAATAAAAAGACCAATTAATAAGGAATTGGCTAGTATGGCATTAATAGTAGTATAGTAGTATTAATAGTAGTATGGTGGAGGATTGCAATAAGCTCTTATTATAAATACTTTGCAAAAGTTTGAACAGCAAATTAAAACATATTCGCTAACTCTATCAGAGATGATCCTAAAGTTTTTGAAAAGTTCAGAACTCTTAACTAAATTAGGGTATCTGCACATGACGTCTTTTTTTAAGCGGATTTCACCCGAAAAAGACCCATAAAGCCACAGAAAAAAATTAACATAATACACAGTAATGCAAAAAGAATATTGTTGTGCACATGTTCTGTCTTTTTTTACTTGTTTTAACCGCTTCAGAGTTTCTAGCATCCGCTACGAACAATGGTGTAAAGTACAGGACAGAGAGGTGGAAAGCACAGGGAAAAGATTACCAGATGAGCTACCGCAGAAAACAGCAGAACAGCTTTAGGAAAAAGACTGCCAGCATTTTCATAAAGCTACTTTGCTTAGAAAAACTCATCAGCTGCTGGAAAAAAAAAGACGTCATTTAGACATACCCTCAGTGGAATCTCTAGCTCAGCCGGTGAATGTGAAGTAATAGACATCCAGTCTGGGTTAGCATCAGTTAGTTTCCTGGTTGGGATCCATCAAAGGAGGCTTATTAGGAAGTGAGTTGAGTTGGCAGATGCTGGAAAAACGGAGTCTGTTCTATGAAATTTGTTCACTTAGTCAGTTTGCCTGGATTGCGTTTTGTAGGTGCCTTGTGTTGTGAAATCAGGTGACAGATCTGCTTTACAGGGAACCTGTCACCTGATTCATGCTGCCCAAACAGGGATCAGCATGATAGAGCCTGGGTGCACAATTACAGCCTGCATTTACAGTTGTGGCCAAAAGTATTGACACCCCTGCAATTCTGTCAGATAATAGTCAGTTTCTTCCTGAAAATGATTGCAAACACAAATTCTTTGTTATTATTATCTTCATTTAATTTGTCTTAAATGAAAAAGCACAAAAAGAATTGTCCTAAAGCCAAATTGGATATAATTCCACACCAAACATAAAAAAGAGGGTGGACAAAAGTATTGGCACTGTTCGAAAAATCATGTGATGCTTCTCTAATTTGTGTAAGTAACAGCACCTGTAACTTACCTATGGCACCTAACAGGTGTTGGCAATAACTAAATCACTCTTGCAGCCAGTTGACATGAATTAAAGTTGACTCAACCTCTGTCCTGTGTCCTTGTGTGTACCACATTGAGCATGGAGAAAAGAAAGAAGACCAAAGAACTGTCTGAGGACATGAGAAACCAAATTGTGAGGAAGCATGAGCCATCTCAAGGCTACAAGTCCATCTCCAAAGACCTGAATGTGCCTGTGTCTATCGTGCGCAGTGTCATCAAGAAGTTAAAAGCCCATGGCACTGTGGCTAACCTCCCTAGATGTGAACGGAAAAGAAAAATTGACAAGATATTTCAACGCAAGATTGTGCAGATGTTGGATAAAGAACCTCGACTAACATCCAAACAAGTTCAAGCTGCCCTGCAGTCCGAGGGTACAACAGTGTCAACCCGTACTATCCGTCGGCGTCTGAATGAAAAGGGACTGTATGGTAGGAGACCCAGGAAGACCCCACTTCTTACCCCGAGACATAAAAAAGCCAGGCTGGAGTTTGCCAAAACTTACCTGAAAAAGCCTAAAACGTTTTGGAAGAATGTTCTCTGGTCAGATGAGACAAAAGTAGAGCTTTTTGGGCAAAGGCATCAACATAGAGTTTACAGGAGAAAAAAAGAGGCATTCAAAGAAAAGAACACGGTCCCTATAGTCAAACATGGCGGAGATTCCCTGATGTTTTGGGGTTGCTTTGCTGCCTCTGGCACTGGACTCCTTGACCGTGTGCATGGCATTATGAAGTCTGAAGACTACCATCAAATTTTGCAGCATAATGTAGGGCCCAGTGTGAGAAAGCTGGGTCTCCCTCAGAGGTCATGGGTCTTCCAGCAGGACAATGACCCAAAACACACTTCAAAAAGCACTAGAAAATGGTTTGAGAGAAAGCACTGGAGACTTCTAAGGTGGCCAGCAATGAGTCCAGACCTGAATCGCATTGAACACCTGTGGAGAGATCTAAAAATGTTATTTTGGCTAAAGGTTGTGCAACCAAGTATTAGGCTGAGGGTGCCAATACCTTTGTCTGGCCCATTTTTGGAGTTTTGTGTGAAATGATCAATGTTTTGCTTTTTGCTTCATTCTCTTTTGTGTGTTTTCATTTAAGACAAATTAAATGAAGATAATAATACCAAAGAATTTGTGTTTGCAGTCATTTTCAGGAAGAAACTGAGTATTATCTGACAGAATTGCAGGGGTGTCAATACTTTTGGCCACAACTGTAAGAGAAAATTTACTTTAAAGATCTGGCCAGGGACAATAGAGACTCTTCCCAGCTCTGATGCAGGTGATTGATAGGCCTCTGCCATAGCAAGACACCTGTCAATGACCTGTAGAAGCTCTGGGAGAAGGCGGCTGGCGGTGACACCGAATCTTTAAAGTATATTTTATCTGAAACACTGGAGTGATATTTCAGCCAAGCTCCGATTCATGCCCACGGTTTGGGCAGCATGAATCAGATGACAGGTTCCCTTTAAGCCTAGTGGGCGAGTTGACTATGATATATCAAAAGTTTGCTGAATGCAAAGATAAGTTTGGTCTATATACTTCTATACATATAGACTGATTAGAAAACGCAACACTTTTCTGAATATTTTTAGTTTGTGCTTGATGCATTCAGATCACTGATAGAAACATCCACATCCACAAATGAAGTCATCTGCAGCAGTTTGATGGCACAGTGTGAATAATTGGCATCCACAGAGAAATTTCCTATCTTGGCCTTTTTTCTGTCACTTAGAATGGCTGGCTGTGAGCACAGTGCATTAGCACAATTACGTAGCTGGCCTTTCTGCAAGCAATGGGCAACGCATAGCCTGTTATTTGGCCTAAGTGGTAATGTCCTGCTGGTGGCCTGACTTTTTTTTTCAGTACCATATGGCTGTGTAAAGGTAATATGTAGCTCCTTGTGGAAGCATGTTTACTTCCAAAGTTAAGATACTCTTAGGCTCCGATTCTTTAAACTGGAGCTGTGCACACTTTTATTGAGAGTGCTGGAGTAAGATACGCCAGATTCATTGAAGCATGACCTCTCTAATGAATTTGGCACATCTTTTAACTGATATCACAGGGCTGACATATATTTCTGTCCTAATTTATGACTTTTGTCATTTGAATCATGGAAAATTTGTCAGGGGAACTTGTCCATGCCCCTGCCACGGCGGCTCAGTGGTTAGCACTGTTGCTTTTCAGCACTCGGGTTCTGGGTTCAAATCCCACCAAAGACCAACATCTGCAAGGACTTTGTATGTTCTCTCCATGTTTGTGTGGATTTCCTCCCAGTTTTCAGGTTTCCTCTGGGTTCTCAGGTTTCCGCGGGGTTCTCAGGTTTCCGCTGGGTTCTCCGGTTTGCTCCCACAATCCAAAGATATACTGATATTCCTATTTAGGTTATGAGCGCCAATAGAGACAGTGATGAAGATGTCTGTAAAGCGCTGTAGAATTAATCACGCTATACAAATGAGTAAAATAAACCCAAGCTAAACCCACTTTTCAAAAAGTTGCCAGTGATTGCTGGGAATGGCCTAAAGAGGTCAAAAGTCCCACAATTTTGTGCTCTTAACTGCCCTTTTTTTGTTGACTTAAAGGCAAGGCAACCAAGTGTATATGTGTATATATATAATATAGAGCATATATATGTCTGACAGCTATGAGATTTGTAGTGCTGGTAGGAACAGCTGGCTGAGCTCTGTGTCACCACCACCTCTTGAAGCCAGGGTGCCTATAGCCGGCTTATTGCCAATTGGTTGGTAGTTAAGAGATTTGCAAAGAGCCGGCAGTGTTGGCACTCTGGAAATCATTCATGTTACTCATGCCCCACAGGGGTGTGATAGCATAATTAGTGGGACTATTAGTCCAGGGCAAGAAAATGCCCCCATGGCTAATAGCCTACTGATTTGCATATCCCTGGCCCAAAAATAAACGATTTTATGGAAATTAAAGTCAAAACAAAAAAGTGTCTTAGAGAGGGCAGGGCAGTTTAATCAGTGGGATATAAGACATGGGGCCGGTTGGTGGGACATGGGGAAGCTGTCAGGTAACAGTAGCACAACTTCCTCCTAAATAAACATTGACCTCATGCTTTTAGTATAATGTAGTAATACAACTCACAGTGATCAATGGATATAGTAAATGAAACTACAGTGGCAATCTGTGTTTTGCGTTTGACTTTTTTGAGTTCAGCAGATCATAGACCGCCATTTATGTGGCTTGAAATCTCCATATGAAGCAGCATAGAATTAGCGTTGGGAAAACCTTCCAATATCAATTAAAACACTAAAGACAAGCATCAAGAAAGTTGTTTTCCCTGCGGCTTTCCTGCTCAGTTGTCAGTATGCTCCTGCTCGTGAAGTTAGCGACTCTGATTCTGGGATTGTTTATGGTTCTGTATTATTCACTCCAAACTTTGAGTGCTCGGATCGGTGTAAATATTGATGCCCTTCCAGCACTTTTTTTTTTTTCCTTTATTGCACTTCAAAATGAAATTGCGCTATGGTGTATCCTCCAAGATGATGCTAAAGTCTCGATCATACATTTTTCAGCACTTTTCCATTAGCAGTCTCTTTTTATTGTAATAAAGTAGAAAGTATATTTAACACAAATGCAGTCTTTGTGGTTAGATTTGTATTCCCTGGTGAAACAGCGAGATGGTGTCTGTTCTGCAAAGGGTAGCATTTTAACAGTATATTGAAAAGAAAAAAAAATATAAAATCTGTAAGGAATGGACACTTAGCAAAAAAGTCAGTGAAATGGAATATGGCTAAAATATTTTGAGTTTTGAAAACTGAAAATAAAATATCTGCATGTAGCTTACAAAGGTGTAAAACAAGTAATGTGAATAAAATAAAATAATGGGTCAAGTTTTCATACAGACTGGCGGTATGAGTACAGTGGGATGTCACTTTGCTGTTAGATCACAGCTGACAACGTTCCTTATTTGCAACTTCACAAGGTTATGCAGTAAATACATAGGCCCACATTTATCATTGTTTATTCTGACATTGGCTAGAAGCTGCCATACCCTGATCATCTTTGCTACATAGAGGGGATGCTCAGATCGCTTCTATGTAGCAGAGTTACAGACTTACAATGAGCGCCGACCAACGGGTGGAGGTCACTGCAATCCGGCATCAACAACCATAGAGGTCTCCAGAAGACCTCTGATTGTCATGCCGACACACCGTTGACCCGCAATCACATGACGCGGGTCACGGGTGAACGTATTTCCGTCCGGAAGCGCTTGTTAAGTGACGCTATCAGAGTTTGACAGCGGCATTTAACTAGTTAATAGCCATGGGTGGAGCTAAGGCTATGTATGTTGCCCCGGCGTCTTCACCATTATAAGTAATCTGGGGAACAGGGCGAGCTAGGGCGCCACTAGCATTAGGGACAGGGAAGAATCCTCTGGTCCCAGGACAACCAACAACAGAGTCGTGACACGGGAGAGATGTCAATCGTGCAAGGTGCTGTGTAATGAATGGGGTGTCGACTGAGGAAGCTGATGACCGAATAATCAGTGTATGCATCATTGAGCCGACAGCCATCTAATGTGCGTGTGCATGTTCATCTTAACAAACGCCAGATGCAGCAGCAGTGCAGTGGGTAAGCACAACTGAATTTGTTATTTTTATGTACCAGAAGCCAATTAAAAAAAAACGATTAAAGCAGACAACCCTTTAATTTTTTTTTTAAATTAATTTTCATTTCTTTGTTGTGGCATTAGTTATGTGTTCAGTGTCTGGTATTTGTAAAGATCTTGTTTTTTATGGTCTGAATTTGCGTGCTGTGCGCTCCATTAATGATGCATGACTTGCCGCAGAGTATGTCTTGAAATCCTGCACTGAAGGAAGCAGCAAATATGCTTTATGGTATTCTGGCTATTCATGACCTTTGCACCTGCAGCAATGAACAAAACTTCTATAACTTTGTAGAATAAAAGATGCCAGTTTTGCCACCTCAGTACTTCCGTAAGGTGAGATAATGACATTTGGGGCTGTAATTGTCCACCAGGAGCACAGGTGCGTACTGCAATTTTAATGAGGAGTTCTCACATAAAACCGCCGGCTTATTCTTGACCTCGATCCTAATCTCTTTTTATTTAGATTTTCTTCAGGGACCCCTTCTTGTGAGTCCAGCTGCTAGTAGAGTACATTTTCTGAATTACATTGTAAAAATAAGTTCTAATGGGAGATTACTATTGCAGAGTACGGTAAATAATAGAAAAGTCTCAATAATACTTTTTTCTTTGCAGGACAAAGGCAACATGGCCAAAGTAGTTGTTCAAGCAGAGGTGTAACAGCCCAGGTTTTTCAATGGATATAATGGTACCCCAATTTTCAGTTGAATTGTCTACAAATATCACTGTAGTACCAAGGTTTTGTCCCTCAGACAATTTTGAGTGTTCCTGATTGTTTTCATGCTGATTTCAGAAATGACTTCAGATTTTTCCTATCAGGTAAGGTTTTTTGAGAAATGATACGAAACATTATAATATTCCTTTATAATTCTAAAAACTCATTTATGAACTTTTTTGAAATAGTATATTCTGAATTTTCCACTGAAATAGTATAAATTGCTGATCTACACATATGCAAGCACTTATTATGCAAATTCCGCGTAGACGCAGTGAATCATTCGGCTGATCGTATACGGACCATACCACATCTCCTGGGCAGGGGAGTAATCAAAAGACAATACTGACATAGAGCATGGCTGAATGAATCACGACCTTCAATGCCATTCGCTGTCCCAATGATATGGAGAGAGCAGAGAGATCATGTAACAGATTGCTACTTCTGCCTTACAAATGTAACAGGATATTCAGCAAAGAACAAGAAATCAATAGAATATCATAGTCTTCCTTCAGCCATAATACCAGTGCCACACGATGAAAGTCTTTGTGTTCCAAAGCCGCCCAAAGTATGGACAATGGAGGACGACGAAGATGAACTAACGATGTCAGTGGAAAATGAAACTGCTGCAGACCCAGACTTTGAACCTTCTACATCTAATCCACATCTGTTCAGTCAAGCTGATCTGAGTGACTTGGTCAGAAATTTGAAATTGTCAAAGAGGCAGGCAGAATTATTGGGATCAAAGCTACAAGAACGGAATCTCATTACCAGGAACAAGAGTTTCTGTTTTTCGCAGTCGTCAAGAAGACCTTAATCAATTTTTCAACCATGTCGACAGTTTAACCTTTTGCAACGACGTCTTGGGGTTGTTTGGTGCTCTTGGATGTGAACATGACCCGAAGGAATGGCGACTGTTCATTGACTCGTCAGTTTTAAGTCTGAAGGCTGTTTTACTACACAATGGAAATATCTATCCTTCTATACCTATTGGACATGTCGTACACATGAAAGAAAACATGAGAATATGGAGTTACTGTTGTCTCACATTAATAGAAATTATAACTGGAACATATGTGGTGATCTAAAAGTTGTTGCACATCTTCTTGGACTGCATTTTGGATATACCAAGTATTTTGTTTTATTTGTGAGTGGGACAGTCTTAGAGCACGAGAAATACACTATTTCAGAAAGGACTAGCCACTCCGCGAAAACCTGGTTGCTGGACAGAAGAATGTTAAACATAATCCTATTGTTGATCCAGCAAAGATATTTCTCCCTCCTTTGCATATTAAACTTGGGCTTATGAAGAATTTTGTCAAAGCAATGAACAAAGAATCGGAAGCCTTTTCTTGCTTGCGACAGAAATTTCCAAGAATAAGTGATGCAAAGATTAATGAAGGGATTTTTATTGGCCCACAGATCAGAGATATAATGAATGACAGTAGTTTTGATGGTCTTTTGCAAGGTGCTGAACAAGTGGCATGGAGAGCCTTTAAAGATGTGACCTTCAACTTCCTTGGCGACAGCAGGGCACCGAACTTTGAACAACTCGTGGACAACATGCTCACACCATATCATTTGATGAAATGCAATATGCCACTAAAAATGCATTTTCTACATTCTCACTTGGACTTTTTCCAGCCAATCTTGGTGCCGCTAGCGATGAACACGGTTAAAGATTTCACCAAGACATTGCGCTGATGGAGAAAAGGTAACAGGGAAAGTGGAATATGTCAATGCTGGCTGACAATTGCCGGAATCTTATTCGAGAAGCATCTGACATGGATTATAAATGAACACTTTTGAATAATTGTTTTTCCTACTCACATCGATGCACATGTATGTAGTGTCTCAGACGTCATAATGTAGACTATAAACTGTTGTTTCTTAAAAACCTTACGTGATACAGACTTTTGGAGCACATATTCATGTTCAGCATATCAAAATCTATAAGATACAATAAAGTTTTCTCAGGGGACAAGAACTTTCCTGAAATTTGTTGTGCAGTGTATCTAGCAGTGGACCATTTAATGCAAGAACACAAAGAAAGCTAAGGCGTAAACTAAAGTTGACGTTTCTATATATATTTTTTTTTTAGAACTTGCCCCCGCCCTATCTGTGTTCTAGAAAAGTGTTCCTGTTTTGGGCTACTTGTCAAGACCATATATTACATATCACGTTTCTGGAATGCTAATGGTTCAGTGCATTTACACCTGCTGTTTGTTATAGGCGAAATATGCCACCATCTGAAAAATGTTGGCATTGTACAAAAACAGTGATGAGAACACGACCCTAAATGACCATTGAGCCTGTGTGGTAGGGGACCGGATTGGGGGGTAGACCACTGCTTACCCTGTCCGGATGACACAGACACCAGGCGATGCAAGGACGAGGCGGAGACAGATTTCAATAGTAACAGTTCCGGATTTATTTGTCATCCTCCTGACGACCACAACCACTCACCGCAGCCTCTTTACAGTTCTCTGTCTCCAGGTCCGGGTACCTGCACCTTGGCTCCAGTTGAAGTAACGTCCCTCGCGGATCTTTTGCTTGGGCTGTCCTAGACCAATCTACCGCCAGCGCTTCATCTGCCCGAGGTCATCGTCCAATCGGTACCCCCGGGGCCTCGTCTGTCCTGCGGTCCGTCGGGTCAGGGCCACCCCCCTGACTCTCTTTGCTGTCTGTCCCCTGGTCGAGCTCTTCTCTCTTCACCATCTTCCGAGCTCCTCCCTGGACTAGCCTCCTTGGAAACCTACCCTGTTCTATTTATCCCCTCTCTCACCGGGAATTCCCCTCCTGGGTTCCTATCTCCCCGCCCCCCATGACTAAGCGTTTCTCAAGCCATAAGCTGATGTTGAGTCCTAAGCTACTCCCCCCTGCCATCTTGTGGTCATTTCCAGGTACTGCACTCTCCTATCCACCTTTCTCAGTTGTCACCCTTCTATCCTGTCAATCTTTAGGATGTGCATTGTGCTGAACCCTTAGCAAGAAGTCAGCTGATTTTATTCAGAGGTTATAAAAAGCTCAGAACATTGCAAACAGTGAAAGAAAGAAATTTTTTACAGCTATCTGTATTGTCGTAGAAATAGTTTAATTAATATTGCATTTATCTGCTGAACCTTGGTGTATTTATCTTATTGCTTTGTCTTCTTGCAGTGAAATATGAAGAAGGTGTTCTGTGTTTCTTATGAAACCATAAGAAACAAATATGGCATCTATAGGATAGGGATAACTGTCTGGTATGACTTCCAGCAACCCGAGAATGGGGTCTGAGGGACTCGGTCTAAATGGAGTGGAGGTTGAGTATGCTCATCTCCACTCCCTTCATTCTCTGTGGGACTATAGTCATGCACTTGGCTATATCAGTCCTATAGACAATGAATTCTGCAGAGGTACGCATGCTCTACCTCCTCTCCATTTATATCTGCAGGATCCTCAGGATTTCTGTGTATAAGGGATAATTTTTTATATTTGCAAAACACTGTTTAAAGGGAATCTTTCACCGGATTTTTGCTACATAATGTAAGAGCAGAACCTAAGATAAAAACAAAATGAGCAAATAGCCTGTAGTAAGTTAATAGTAATGGTAAAATGTAATTAAATTAAGCAATCCCATCAAAATTTTTATCCTCTTAATATATTGCATTCATCATATTATATAGCACTGTGTACTTACAATTGCTTATTTTGCCTTTCTAGCTAGCTAATTCTTCTGTTTTCTGTTAGGTCTGTGACATCACGGGATTAAACACTGACTAGTTGAATCCTTCTAAACGCTATTTAGAAACAGGAGGTTAATTTTTTCTGCACGAGTCATCAGTGACTGCAAAAGTCAATGGCAGAGGGGAGGAGCAGTGCAGCTGGGTCAGAGGGTGAAGAGGGGGAATAATAAATTCAGGGACAAGAGACTTCCTGTTTCTACATAGAGCAAAGAGAATAATTTATTGGGAAGAAGGCAAAATGAGCTATTGTAAATACACAGTGCTATATAATGTGATGACTGCAATATATCAATTGGATAATAACTTTTATGGTAGCACTTCTTTAACCCCTTTCTGACATCTAATGTACTATCCCGCCCACGGTACCCGGGCCCCTATGACCGGGGATGGGATAGTACGTCATCGTGATCAGCGGCGCTCCCTGGGGAGGCGCCGCTGATCGCGGCCGGGTGTCAGCTGATTATCACAGCTGACTCCCGGCACTATGTGTCAGGGGAGGTCACGGACCACCCCTGGCACACTGTGATCAAACATGATCGCAGTGTACAGGGGGTTTAGAGAAGCATCGGCAGGGAGGGGTCTCCCTCCGTGCTTCCCTGAGACCCCCAGCGCAGCGCGATGGGCTGCGCTGCGCTGGGGGCCTCCTTCCCTGCAGGTCCCCAGAGCAGCGTGATGTGCTGCGCTGCTCTGGGGGCCTCCTTCCCTGCTGGTCCCCAGATCCAATGTGGCTTTGGGGGCCTGCAAGGAGGCGGCTTCCTCAGTGCCTGCAGAGAGCAGGCAGTGAGGAAGCCTCTGCAGCACCTGTCAGATCGCTGATCTGACACAGCTCTGTGTGAAGTGACAGTGATGTCCTCTCTTTAATAAAGTAAAAAAAAAAGTGTAAAAATATAAAAATAATTTATAAAAAAATCGCTAAATAAAAAAAAAAATGTTCCCTAATAAATTAATTTTTTGGAAATAAAAAAAAAAACAATAAAAGTGCACATATTTAGTATCGCCGTGTCCGTATCGACCCGCCCTATAAAACTGTCACATTAGTTTACCCCTTTATTGAACCCCTTAAAAAATAAAAATAAAAACAAAGTAAAAAACAATGCTTTATTATCATACCGCAGAACAAAAAGTGCAATAACGCGCGATCAAAAAGACGGATATAAATAACCATGGTACCCCTGAAGACGTCATCTTGTCCCGCACCCGCAAAAAACGAGCTGCCATACAGCGTCATCAGTGAAAAAAAAATAAAAAAGTTATAGCTCGCAGAATAAAGCGATGCAAAAATGATTATTTTTTATATAAAATTATTTTCATTGCATAAAAGCGCCAAAACATAAAAAAAGACATAAATGAGGTATTGCTGTAATCGTACTGACCTGAAGAATAAAACCGCCTTATCAATTTTACCACACGCAGAACGGTGTAAACGCATCCCCCAAAAGAAATTTATGAAATGCTGGTTTTTGTTCATTCTGCGTCTCAAAAATCGGAATAAAAAGCGATCAAACTTTATCACGTGCCCGAAAATGGTACCAATAAAAGCGTCAACTCGTCCCGCAAAAAATAAGACCTCACATGACTCGGTGGGTCAAAATATGGAAAAATTATAGCTCTCAAAATGTGATGATGCAAAAACTATTTTTACAATAAAAAGCGTCTTTTAACGTGTGACAGCTGCCAAACATAAAAACACGCTATAAATAGTAAATAAAACCCCCCTTTATCACCCCCTTAGTTAGGGAAAAATAATAAAATTGAAAAAAAATGTTTTTATTTCCATTTTCCCATTAGGGTTAGGGTTAGGGCTAGGGATAGGGTTAGGGCTGAGGTTAGGGTTAGGGTTGGAATTAGAATTGGGGGCTTTCCACTGTTTAGGCACATAAGGTGCTCTCCAGATGCAACATGGCATCTGATCTCAATTCCAGCCAATTCTGTGTTGAAAAAGTCAAACGGTGCTCCTTCCCTTCCAAGCTCTGCCATGTGCCCAAACAGTGTTTTACCCCCACATATGTGGTATCAGCCTACTCAGGTCAAATTGCAAAACCATTTTTGGGGTCCAATTTCTCCTGTTACCCTTAGGAAAATAAAAAATTGGGGGACAAAATGAATTTTTTATTTTTGTGGCTCTACGTTATAAACTTCTGTGAGGCACTTGGGGATTCAAAGTGCTCACCACACATCTAGATAAGTTCCTTTGGGGGTCTAGTTTCCAAAATGGGGTCACTTAGGGGTTTCCACAGTTGAGGCACATCAGGGGCTCTCCAAACGTGACATGGCGCCCAATCTCATTTCCAGCCAATTTTGCGTCAAAGGGTGCTCCTTCCCTTCTGAGCTCTGCCATGCGCCCAAACAGTGGTTTATACCCACATATGTGGTATCAGGATGCTCAAGACATATTGCACAATAACTTTTGGGGTCCTGTTTCCATTGGGAAAATAACAATTGGGGGTGAAAAGATCATTTTTGTGGAAAAAATATGATTTTTTAATTTTACGGCTGTACATTATAAACTTGTGAAGCCCATGAGGGTTCAAAGTTCTCATCACACATCTAGATAAGTTCCTTGGGGGAGTCTAATTTCCAAAATGGTGTAACTTATGGGGGGTTTCCACTGTTTAGGCACATCAGGGACTCTCCAAGTGCGATATGGCATCAAGCCAATTCTGCATTGAAAAAGTCAAACGGCACTCATTCCCTTCTGAGCTCTGCCATGCGCCCAAACAGTGGTTTACCCCCACTTATCGGGTATCAGCGTACTCAGGACAAATTGCACAATAACTTTTGGGGTTCTATTTCCCTTTTGAAAATAATAATTGGGTGTGAAAAGATCATTTTTGTGGAAAAAAATATGATTTTTTAATTGTACGGCTGTAAGTTATAAACTTCTGTGAAGCCCTTGGGGGTTCAAAGTTCTCACCACATATCTAGATAAGTTCCTTGGGGGGTGTAGCTTCCAAAATAGGGTCAATTGTGGGGGGTTTCCACTGTTTAGGCACATCAGGGGCTCTCCAAATGTTACATGGCGTCTGATCTCAATTCCAGCCAATTTTGCGTTGAAAAAGTCAAATGGCGCTCCTTCCCTTTCGAGCTCTTCCATGCGGCGAAACAGTGATTCTCCCCCACATATCAGGTGTCAGCGTACTGGGGTATCGGTGTACTCAGGAGAAATTGTACAATAACTTTTGCAGTCCAATTTCTCCTGTTACCCTTGGTAAAATATAAAAAAATTGTACCTGAAGTAATTTTTTGGTGAAAAAAAGTTAAATGTTCATTATTTTTTAATCATTCAAAAAATTCCTGTGAAGCACCTGAAGGGTTATTGAACTTCTTGAATGTGGTTTTGAATACCGTCAGGGGTGCAGTTTTTAGAATGGTGTCACTCAGTATTTTCTATTATATAGACCCCTCAAAGTGACTTCAAATGTGATGTGATCCCTAAAAAAAAAATGGTTTTGTAAAAATGAGAAATCGCTGGTCAAATTTTAACCTAAATAACTTCCTAACTAAAAAAAATTTTAGTTCTAAAATTGTGCTGATGTAAAGTAAACATGTGGGAAATGTTACTTAAGGTATGTGCACACGCTGCGGATTCTGCTGCGGATCCGCAGCGGATTTTGCCTCTGCGGATCTGCAGCAGTTCCGCAGACTGTGTACAGTACCATGTAAGTCTATGGGATTTACAATACGCAGTGCACATGCTGCGGTTTTTTCACTGCAGAAAAACTGCGGTTTTAAATCTGCAGAAAGAATTGACATGACAATTCTTTTTGCGGATTCCGCTGCGGTTTGCCACCTATTCCATTGTCCAGGTGTCAAACCGCCGGGGAAAACCGCTGGCCAATCCACAGGTAAAACCGCAGGTCAATTTACCTGCGGTTTTACCTGCGGATCTGCACGGAAAAATCCGCTGGTGAATCCGCAGTGTGTGCACATAGCCTTATTAATTTTTTTTTGTGCCATGTCTGTGATTTAAGAGCATAAAAATTCAAAGTTGGAAAATTGCAAAATTTTCTAAATTTACACCAAATTTCCATTTTTTTCACAAATAAACGCAAGTTATACGAATGAAATTTTACCACTAACATGAAGTACAATATTTCACGAGAAAAACAATGTAAGAATCACCGGGATCCATGGAAGCGTTCCAGAGTTATTACCTCATAAAGGGACAGTGGTCAGAATTGTAAAAATTGGCCCGGTCACTAACGTGCAAACCACCCTTGGGGGTAAAGTAGTTAACCAATGAAAATTCAGGGTCTCTGTGAAAACAAAACCATGGTCAGGTAGACCAACAAAAATCTTGTCCACAGCTAACAGGAAAATTGTTGAGGTTGCAAAGAAAAATCTGCAAATAACATCAGCTGAAATACTGGACTCTCTGAAAACTAGCGGTGTGGCTATTTCAAGGTACACAATAAGGAGGCACTTGAAGAAAAATGGGCTGCATGGTCAAGTCACCAGAAGAAAGCCATTACTGTGCAAATGCCACAAAGTATCTCGTCTACAATGCGCAAAACAGCACAGAGACAAACCTCAAAAGTTCTGGAACAAGGTAATTTGGAGTGATGAGACCAAAATTGAACTTTTTGGCCACAACCATAAACGTTACATTTGGTGGGAGGTTAACAAGGCGTATGATGAAAGGAGACAAACCTCAAAACTTCTGGAACAAGGTAATTTGGAGTGATGAGACCAAAATTGAACTTTTTGGCCACAACCATAAACGTTACATTTGGTGGGAGGTTAACAAGGCGTATGATGAAAGGAAGACCATTCCTACTGTAAAGCACAGAGGTGGATCTCTGATGTTTTGGGGATGTGTGAGCTACAAAGGTACAGGAAACGGTCAAAGTTGAAGGAAAGATGAATCAGGAATTTACAGGAACTGGAGGCTTTTTGCCAAGAAGACTGGGCAACTTTACCATCTGAGAAAATAAAAAGAACCTCATCCACAACTACCACAAAAGACTCCAAGCTGCCATTGATGTTAGAGGGGGCAATACACGGTATTAAGAAATGGGGTATGTGAACTTCTGATCAGGGTCATTTGGATGTTTTGGGTTGTCAGTATGATTGAAAAAGAAAAAACACAGTAGTTTGACAATAAATGACTTCACCCAACCACTAACCATGAGTGGAGAAAAAGTTTTGGTGTTATTCATATTCTCTGAAAAAAGGCCAAGAAAGCAAAAATTCTGCCTGGTATGTAAATTTTTGAGCACAACTGTATCTATCTTTGCACATATTAAACACCTAAACACCTGTAATTTCTGTTCTGTATTCTATTCTAGTACGTGTCACACGGATGGTGCACTTGTTTGTCACACAGATGACAGAGATAGACACGGAAAGCATCGGTACTGGTTTTTCTAGTACCGGAAATATCAGGACAGATGAGGGGGTCCTTAAGGGAACCATATAGAGAGGAAAATAAGGAATCAAGGTGCTAGAAATTCAACCCCCCAAATAAACATATGTGCAAGACACTCACTAAAACCTCGATATTACTTTTTAATAATAGTATTTGCTGTACCATGTAGGAAAAAAATGCTGGAGTGCTGCTTTAACAGCTGGAGTTTATCGTACAAGCTGGAAGATATAATGGCCAGCAGTTCCACAGCGGCCTTGAAATGTGATTGCATCCTATCAGTTTTATGTTTTGGTACATTTTATCCGTTGTGACATATATATTTTATAGCCAATATGTAAGCTTAGTAGAAAGAAATAAAACTTGCAGCGATAGAAGCCCTGGTGCTTTATTCGACGAGGCCGCAAAGATTTTTAGTTTATTCTTGTTAAAAAATACTCTTAATACTTTCACTAACCATTTATTGTAGATATACTTCTGCATTAGAACAATTGTGATTGTTTATGTTGTGTTTAGAACATTGAAGAACTTTTATATATTTTTGTTTCGCTGGATTGAGCTTTACAGTTTCTCATAGAAAAAAGTTGTACAGTGGGGAAAATAAATATTTGATACACTGCAGATTTTGCAAGTTTTCCCACCTACAAAGAATGGAGAGGTCTGTCATTGTTATCGTAGGTATGTAATAAACGTGCAGATGCTGGTATGTCACCACGGAACCGAGACAGATCAAATGTTAAAGGGTTTTATTTACAGGGATATGATACGCCTCGACTCGTTAAACAGAAGGCTCTCGAGATCTTTAAGCACATTCATGCCCAGTGTCACGGTATGGCCATTAGCTGGTTCTCCATCCACCAGTACTATGCCCCTTCTTCCTACATCTTTACCGCAGACTTCTATGTTCATCCATTCCACCCCTGCAACCGGGATGGGTAAGTGGTTAGCCGCCATAAGTTTGATCACTGGGCCCCATTCTGGCCGTAGTGCCTCCGTGAAGTGAATGCGGAAATACCCTTCAAGCATGGTGGTCACTTGTGAGCCATTGTCTATCAGGCACCGCACTGCTTTTCCATTGATTTCTGCCCAGACCAGGGGGCACGTGGAAACAAGGCTGGTGGGACTTCTGCTACTCTTTCTCCAATCGTCACACTCTGGGCGGCATCCCTCGGGCTTGGAGCCACTTAGTTTAACGGATGGCGCGGGGAAGGTCGGGGACACCACCGGGCAAAGTGGCCGGGCTCTCCACAGCTATAATACGTATGAGGTCTTCTCCTCCGGGTAGTATCAATCTCACGTCGGGGGGCAGCTTCTCTGTCCCATTCCATAGGGACGGGCTCTATCGCCCGAGTACTTCTTGAGGCAGCCATTTTTTCACAGATCTGTCTAATTTCCATCTTCAGGTCTTCCACCCATTGAGGGATAATGTCCGTGGGGGTGGTTACCTCCCTGCTTCGCACCATTGAGGGATAGTGTCCGTGGGGGTGGTTACCTCCCTGCTACGCACCTTCCCCACTGGCCCTGACACTCCCTGCTCTTGCGCACGTGCCTCACTGCCAATTTCAGAGAAAGTTATTTCTGGCTTTACTCGCATGCGCTCTCGCAGGGCCTGTTTCATCAATATGTCGCGCAAACCCATCACCAGCTGGTCCCGGAGCACAACGTCAACTGACCCTACACCTATGCCGTCCTTCCGTTTAATGGCAATATGGAGCTCTTGCAGGGCGTTCATAAATTGTTCTCCTACGCCAGTGGGATCCCCATGCATCTCCTCAAGTATGCTCAGCACCTTGTCCAGGGTATCTCTTTCTCGGGGGGACCTAAGCATAACAGAATCCCGTGACTCCCCCTCCAGGGCCATTAATACAATCTCTGCCTCCAGGGCCGGTGTCATGCGATGCATCTGCATCGGTCCCTGGGTACGCTCCGTCCAACTCCACAACATCACATTACTCCCAGTAAACTTTGGCAGATTATTCAACATGGCTCCCAGGGAAATGCTAGACTGGGGCCTCCCCCAACTGCTTGATCTGCCCCGTCCGCGCTACCGTGTGACATCCTGCCGACTACGCCAAATGTAGTAAACGTGCAGGTGCTGGTATGTCACCATGGAACCGAGACAGATCAAAAGTTAAAGGGTTTTATTTCCAGGGATATGATACTCCTCGCAGGGAGAAAGCAGTGGGGTTTAAACTAGTTTTAGAGCAGTATATCAAAAAGTCAAAAAGAATAACAGTTAGAAACAGGTGTTCTTGGAACTTATCAGTCAGCTGAGTACTTGCTTGTAAGTTTGTCTTCTCCCGCGTCGGCGCCGTCAGCAGCAGCACTTGTTGTTTCTCTAGTTGCTGTAGGCTCTGCAGTCTCTAAGGACCCACAACAGGGGTCTCAGAGGTTAATGAAGAAAGGCAGGGGGAACACAAAGCATTTCGGGTGTACCCTGCTCTGAGTCTATGCTGCAAAACTAAACAAGTCTCTCCACAGGAATCAAGGGCTCGGTGTCTCTATAAGTCTCTCAACAGGAGTCAGGAGCTCTGCACCAACACCGCAGGTACCGGGGCTACGCACGGGGGTCACAGTCTCTGCACAGTGGTCAGAGTGCACCTCTCCAGTCACTGCAGGCTGTGGTCTCACGTACTCACAAGATGCAGTCTCTCTGCACAGTCCCCCTGGATTTGTCCACTGAACAGGAGTTCTCTCTACTCCCCTGCGTGCAGCTGCAACCTGCCCTGTCCCCTGCACACGTTGCTCTGAGCTTCGTGCGCTCTCAGGCTGCCCTCCTTTGTGTTCCTCTCTCCTCCCAGCTGTCACGATCCATGCTGGATTGTGACAGATAAAAGCACATGTAACCTTTTTTTTTCTTTTAGCTGTTTGCTTAAAGTTAGTTTTGCCCCTGGTGGCAATTAGGGTCATTACACAGTGGTGTCTTTAGTTCTAGTTTTGCCCCCGTTGGTGGCTCATATTATTACACGGGAATCACTAGCAGGTGTGATTGCTCTTGCTCTTGTCTATAAAGGAGAGTCAGGGGGTCTCACTCACTGTTGGTGATATTGGCCATTTCCAACCATCCTTGGTGGAGGAAGGAGCTAGAGAAGAGTTCCTTACAGCTCAGTCAGAGTCCTGGTGTGGAAGGAGCAACAGTGAGAAGTTCCTTGCAGCTCTGACAAAGCTTTGTTGAAGTAGCAGCTATTCAGGAGGAAAGCTGCACTCAGGCGCTGGGAGCAATAGCAACAGAGCAAAGCTAAGTGGTTTTTCCCTGTTTGTATCTTTCCTTATGTGTGTTTTAGTGCAGTGGTGGGATTAGTTTCTGCACCGTCCAATTCATTAGAAAGAGATAGGTGCAGGGTGAGCTAGGGTTTTTAGGTATCCTGCTCGTCGCCAGTTGCGGAACCTGCCTAGGGACCGTCAGGAGTGTAGAGACACTGACTCGGGAGTGCAGGAGGTCTCCACGTCCCCGTTCCCTATAGCAGTGACCTCCATTGTATCGGTTTCCCTGGTGTTCCCCTTAACTCTGTAAATTCGCCCTGCTAGAGGCGGTGTATCCAGATACACGTGTAATTATTGAAATTCACCTGCTGGAGGCGGTGTATCCGGCTGCACGTTACATTGCTTAAATTCGCTCTGCTGAAGGCGGTGTATCCAGGGTCACGGGTGTCATAGAAATTTGCCCTGCTGGAGGCGGAGTATCCAGTCACCCGTGACATCACACCAGCAGTCACATGACCCAGCACGTCCAGGGCAGAAGCTCTTCCCCCTAGCAAGCCTGCTGTCTGGCCAAGTGGTTCCAGATCAGGAGCGGAGATGGTAAGCCCTCTCTGAGTCTTTTTGTGCTTCACCCCCTTACAGGTACACATCAACTGTGAGAGACAGAATCTTAAAAAAAAAATCCAGAAAATCACATTGTATGATTTTACTTAATTAATTTGCATTTTATTGCATGAAATAAGTATTTGATACAGTAGAAAAACAGAGCTTAATATTTGGTAGAAAAACTTTTGTTAGCAATTATAGGGGTTAAACGTTTCCTGTAGTTCTTGACCAAGTTTGCACACACTGCTGCAGGAATTTTGGCTTACTCATCCATACAGAACTTGTCCAGATCTTTCAGGTTTTGGTGCTGTTGCTAGGCATCATTGAGTTTCTGCTACCTACAAAGGTTTTCTATTGGGTTCAGGTTTGGGGACTGGCTGTGTGTTTCAGGTAATTGTCATGCAGGAAGACCCAGCCATGACCAATCTTCAATGCTCTTACTGAGGGAAGGAGGTGGTTGGTCAAAATCTTGAGATACACGACCCAATCAATCCTCCCTTCAGTGCAGTGCAGTCGTTCTGTTCCTTTTGCAGAAAAGCACCCCCAAAGTATGATATTTCTCCAACCATGCTTCATGGTTGGGACGGTGTTCTTGGGGTTGTATTCATCCTTTTTTTCCTCCAAGCATGACGAGTGGAGTTGATACCAAAAAGTTCTATTTTGATCTCATGTTACCACATTACCTTCTCCCATGCCTCCTTTGGTTCATTCAGAATTTCGTTGATGAACTTAAAGGGAATCTGTCACCTCAATTTGTCGCGGTATGTAAATGAGTTGTGTCCGGTCCGATGGGCGGTGTTTTGGCTCCTTCCCTTCACCCCTCCTTTGCCGCTGTATGCAATCTTAAAGGTAATATCCGTAGTTATCGTCCAGATTACGCACGTGCGCATTGCAATTTCCAATTGGGCTTGCGCAGTTTGCTTTACGCAACTGCGGGCAAAGCCGAAAAGCATTAGTGCGCATGCGCCGGTGAACGATGTCCTGGAACACAAAAATGGCAGTGAAATACTTTTGGGACATAGTTCACCGGCACATGCGCACTAATGCTTTTTGGCTTTGCCCGCAGTTGGGCAAAGCAACCTGCGCACGCTAAATTGGAAAGTGCAATGCGCACGCACGTAATCTGGACAACTACGGATATTACCTTAAAGATTGTGTACAGCGGCAAAGGAGGGGGGGAGGGAAGGAGCCAAAACACCGCCCATCGGACTGGACACAACTCATTCACATACCGTGCCAAATTGAGGTGACAGATTACCTTTAAAACAGGCCTGGACATGTGCTGGCGAGAGCAGGGCGATCTTGCATGCCTTGCAATATTTTAATCCATAACGGCGTAGTGTGTTACTAGCAGTAATATTTGAGACTGTGGTCCCAGCTCGCTTCAGGTCATTGAGAAGGTCCTCTGGTGTAGTTCTGGACTGAGGAAGATTGACAGTCATCTTGTGTTTCTTCCATCTAATATATAAAGCTCAAGTGTGTGTGTATGTCCGGGATAGGCATCCGCACCATCGCAGCTACAGCCACAAAATTTGACAGTCATATGTCTGGACCCCGAGAGTGTCCTAAGCTATGTTGTGAGGCGAAATGTTAACCCTGCGCGTTCCAATTCACCAAACAATTTTCCCCCTATCTACATAATGGGGAAAAAGTGTGTGTATCAAGCCCCGCCCCTCATTATGATGTCATAATGGTTGCCATGGCGACGCTGATGTCATCATAGGTTGCTAGCCCCGTTGCTCATTATGATGTCATAATGGTTGACTATGGGATGGAGGATGTGTCATGGGTATATGGGCACTGGACTATGGGATGGAGGATGTGTGATGGGTATATGGGCACTTGACTATGGGATGGAGGATATGTATGATGGGTATATGGGTACTGGACTATGGGATGGCGGATATGTATGATGGGTATATGGGCACGGGACTATGGGATGGAGGATATGTATGATGGGTATATGGGCATGGGACTATGAGATGAAGGATGTGTGATGGGTATATGGGCACTCTACTATGGGATGGCGAATATGTATGATGGGTATATGGGCATGGGACTATGGGATGGAGGATGTGTGATGGGTATATGGGCACTCGACTATGGAATGGAGGATATGTATGATGGGTATATGGGCACGGGCCTATGGGATCGTGGATATGTATGATGGGTATATGGGCACTTTGCTGAAGTCAAGTATATCTTGACTTCACCAAAGCATTTGACAAAGTATCTCATACAATCCTTATTGAAAAAATGACTAAGTATGGAATGGACAAGGCAACTGTTAGGTGGATTCATAACTGGCTTAGTGATCAGACCCAAAGAGTGGTCGTAAATGGCTGCACATCCATTTGGAAGAATGTCTCAAGTGGGGTACCACAGGGCTCTGTCCTGGGCCCTGTATTGTTCAACATCTTTATCAATGATTTAGATGAAGGAATTGAGGGTAAACTGATGAAATTTGCTGATGACACAAAGCTAGGAGGGATAGCTAATACTAGAGGAGAGAGAGGATTCAAAAGGATATAAATAAACTGGAGAAGTGGGCAGCAACTAACAGAATGGTTTTTAACAGGGAAAAATGGAAAGTACTACATCTGGGCAATAAAAATGAAAAAAGAATATACAGAATGGGAGGAATAGGCCTAAGCAACAGCACATGTGAAAAAGACTTGGGTATACTAATAGATCACAGACTGAATATGAGTCAACAGTGTGATGCAGTTAGCAAAAAAGGCAAATGCAATTCTAGGATGTATTAACAGAAGCATACAGTCTAGATCACGTGAAGTCATTATTTCCCTCTACTCCTCTTTGGTCATTCCTCAACTGGAATATTGTGTCCAGTTTTGGGCACCACATTTTAAAAAAGACATCAACAAACTGGAGCAAGTTCAGTAAAGAGCAACCAGAATTGTGACCGGTCTGCAAACCCTGTCTTATGAGGAAAGGTTGCTGGATTTGGGATTGTTTAGTTCGCAAATGAGAAGACTGAGAGGAGACTTAATAGCTGTCTACAAATATCTAAAGGGCTGTCACATTGTAGAAGGATCAACTTTATTCTCATTTGCACAAGGAAAGACTAGAAGCAATGGGATGAAACTGAATGGGAGGAGACACAGATTAGATATTAGAAAAAACTTTTTGACAGAGTGATCAATGAGTGGAACAAGCTGCCACGAGAAGTGGTGAGTTCTCCTTCAATGGAAGTCTTCAAACAGAGGCTGGACAGACATCTGACTGGGATGATTTAGCGAATCCTGCTTTGAGTAGGGGGTTGGACCAGATGGCCCAGGAAGTCCCTTCCAACTCTACGATTCTATGATTCTATGATAATTATAATTTGCTATAACTAACCACAGTTAGTTACTATGCCCCGGCAGCGCCGGGCTCTTCAGCTAGTCTTCTAATAATTGTGCCAACAGTTGTTGCCTTGTCACCAAGCTGCTTGCCTATTGTCCTGTAGCCCATCCCAGCATTGTGCAGATCTACAATTTTGTCCCCGGTGTCTTTAGACAACTATTTGGCGTTGGCCGTAGTGAAGAGCTTGGAGTGTGATTGAGTGTGTGGACAGGTGCAATTTATACCGGTAATGAGTGTACAGTAGAAGGGCTTCTTAAAGAAAAACTAATGGTGTGTGCACACGCTGCAGATTTTACTGCGGATTTTTCCGTGCAGATTTTGCAAAAGACCTGTGGTTTATCTGCGGATTAGCCTGCGGTTTTCCCCTGCGGTTTGACACCTCTACAATGGAGCAGGTGTGAAACCGCTGCGGATTCCGCACAAAGAAGTGACATGCTGCGGTTTTTGTTTTCCATAGACTATAAAGGTACTGTACACTGCAGCAAAAACTGCTGTGGATCTGCAGGGCCAAAACCGCTGCAGATCCGCAGCAGAATCCGCAGCGTGTGCACACACCCTAACAGGTCTGTGAGAGGCAGAATTCTTGCTGGTTGGTTGGTGATCAAATACTTATTTCATGCATTAAAATGTAATTCTTTTCTGATTTTTTTTTTTAATATTCTGTCTCACAGTTGAAGTGTACCTACAATAAAAGTTACAAATATCTCCATTCTATGTAGGTGGGAAAACTTGCAAAATCTGCAGTGTATCAAATACTTGTTTTCCCCACTGTTAATGCGATCCGGTCCGATGAGTGTCGCAGGTGCGGGTCCGGCGCCTCCCATCTTCTTGCGACGTCGTCCTCCTGCTTGCTTCATCGCTCCCGGCATCACACTTCTGTGCAGGCATATTCTCTGCCCTGTTGAGGGCAGAGCAAAGAATTGCAGTGCGCAGGCACCAGGAAAGGTCAGGCCCGGACCTGCGGCACCCATCGGACCAGACCGCGTCAGACCGCCCGCCGGGTGAGTATAATAAAACTTATTTTTTCTTATCTTGCAGGTCGGACCGGGGACTTAACTACAGCATTATAGAATGCTGTAGATAAGCCCTGAAAGGCAGTGGCCTCATCTTATAGCGGCCAAAACAGGTGACAGGTGCTGTTTATTGACAGAAAAACCCACAATGGTGACAGAAATAACTTGAATCTGACAAAAGTAATAATAAATCAAAAATCTATGAAAATCAACAAATGAAAGTCAGACATTGCTTTTCAACCATGCTTCCACAGAATTTAATAAAAAATAAAACTCACGAAATAGGCCTAGACAGAGATGATGGTACCCTTAACTTAATATTTTGTTGCACAATCTTTTGAGGCAATCACTGCAATGAAACGATTCCTGTAACTGTCAATGAGACTTCTGCACTTCTCGACAGGTATTTTGGCCCACTTCTCAAGAGCAAACTGCTCCAGTTGTTTTGTGTTTGAAGGTTGCCTTTTCCAGACGGCATGTTTCAGCTCTTTCCAAAGATGCTCATTAGGATTTAGGTGAGGGCTCATAGAAGGCCACTTCAGAATAGTCCATTGTTTTCCCTTTAGCCATTCTTGGGTGTTTTTTGCTGTGTCTTTTGGGTCATTATCTTGTTGCAAGACCCATGACCTGTGAATGACCAAGCTTTCTGACACTGAACATTATTATTATTTATTTATATAGCGCCATTAATTCCATGGTGCTGTACATGAGAAGGGGGGTTACATACAAAGTTATAGATATAGTTAACAGTAAACAAATTTACAATGACAGATTGGTACAGAGGGGAGGGGACCCTGTCCTTGCGGACTTACATTCTACTGAACAGCACATTTCTCTCTAGAATCCCTTGATAGTCTTGAGATTTCATTGTAGCCTGCACAGATTCTAGACACCCTGTGCCAGATGCAGCAAAGCAGCTCCAGAACATAACAGAGCCTCCTCAATGTTTCACTGTAGGGAGAGTGTTCTTTTCTTGATATGCTTCATTTTTCCATCTGTGAATATAGAACTGATGTGCCTTTCCAAAAAGTTTCATTTTTGTCTCTTCTGTCCATAGGACGTTCTCCCAGAAGCTTTGTGGCTTGTCAACATTTAGTTTAGAAAATTCCTGTCTGGCTTTTTTATGATTTTTTTTCAACAATGGTGCCCTCCTTGGTCATCTCCCATGAAGTCCACTTTGGCTCATACAACGACGGATGCTGCAGTCTGACACTGATGTTCCTTAAGCTTGAAGTTCACCTTTAATCTGTTTACAAGTTTTTCTGGGCTCCTTTGTTACCATTTGTATTATCCGCTTCTTTGATTTGTCATCAATTTTCCTCATGCGGCCACGTTCAGGGAGGTTGGCTACAGTCCCATGGAGCTTAAATTTCTGAATAATACGTGCAACTGTAGCCACAGGAACATCAAGCTGCTTGGAGATGGTCTTATAACTTTTACCTTTATCATGTTTGTCTATAATTTTCTTTCTAATCTCCTGAGACAACTCTTTCCTTCACTTCCTCTGGTCCATGTTGAGTGTGATGCACACCATGTCACCAAACAGCACAGTGAGTGTCTGTAGCCCTCTATACAGGCCCACTCACTGATTCCAAGATTGTAGACACCTGTGATGCTAATTAGTGGACACACCTTGATTTAACATGTCCCTTTTGTCACATTATTTTTAGGGGTACCGTTATTTCTGTCCAGGCCTATTTCATGAGTTTTATTTTTTTTTTTTAAATTCTGTGGAAGCATGGTTGAAAAGCAATGTCTGACTTCCATTTGTTCATTTTCATAGATTTTTGTTTTATTATTACGTTTGTCAGATTCAAGTTATTTCTGTGACCATTGTGGGTTTTTCTGTCATTAAACGGGGGGAACCAACAATTTTGACCACGTGTGTATAGATATATAAGTGGGACCTTACAGACTTTAGTACAATGGACTAATGGCGTAAGGGCTTATTCCCATTTGCCGTCTGTCACTGGACCCATACAAGTCAGTAGAGCTACAGACACATCAGTCTCTGCCACTGACTCTTGTGCCTGATCTAAGAAAAATTCTGATCATTCTCAGCCATTCAAGTCCATGGGATTGAGATGAAAGACGGGACTCACCCTGATGCCGTCAGTGTTCAATTTTTGCTGAACCAAATTTGGACACTGATTTGTGAATGGGGTCTTTCATTGAAACTTTAAAGAAAAATGGATGACACAGATCATATGTTGCACATTGTATCTTCTAAAGCTGTGCATTTTTAACCTCTTCCCACAATAACCATTTTTCATTTATTCACTTTTGGGTTTTTTCATCTTTGCATTTGAAGGGACTTAACATTTTTTTTTATCTTTTGTCAAGATAGGGCTTGTTTTTTTTTGTGGTATAATATTCTTAAGTTGTAGTTTTAATATAATAATTTAATTTATCAAGTAATATAATGGAAAACAAGAAAAAATCAGGAATTGTTTGGGTTATTTTTATGGCGGTTATTATCCAGCAATCAGATCATTACTTTGCATTACTTTTTACAAATATATGTAGCTGTGTTAATCTAGAATAAAGCAACAAAACAGAAAAAAAGCTTTATAACTGTTTTATTTTTCTTTCTAGGAGTGTGATGCAGGGTGAACTTTACTTTTTATTGTTGCCCTTTTGATCTCTTTTTATTCCACTTTTTGTAAGAGGCAAGAACCAGCAATTTTGGCATTTTTTTTTTTTTACAACTATAAGTAAATAATGTGATGTAGCAAAGACCTTTATGGATAGGGGGGATAAACCTTTATGGATCTTCATTCAGTTTTTCTTTTTTAATAAATTGGAAAAATTTTCTACATTTCTGTTTTTTTTTCAGTCAAGATGGGGTGCATTAATGGTACATTAATGGGGAAAAAAATGAACTTTTTTGAATTTACCAAATGGCTGCAATGAAACAAAGAGTGAAAAATTTAAAGGGGTCTGAATACTTTCCATACCCACTGTATACATTTTTGTTAGTAGGGAACTGGAACATGAGTTCCCTTTATGGCTGGATCAGTACATTACATTTTTTGTTTGGGGCTTAATATGAGTGCAGAGATTCCAGGCCTGTGGACCCTATTCAGGCTGCAGGGACAGCCCATCATCGCTCTGTAATTGCCCTGTATAGTCAAAAATGTTGCTCTTTTTATTAACTTTTTACCCTAAAGGCTGTGGCTATGAGGCTTTATTCAGGTACGTTCTTTATAGAATAAGTTACGGTAAGTGGCCCATGTTGTTCTCATGCAGACATATATAATAGGCTATATAGGCATAGGCATATATAGGCATGTATAGACATATATAATAGGCTATATAGGCATTGGCATGTATAGACATATTTAATAGGCTATTCTTTTAGCCTAATCCACTGTAGTCACATGAGTTGGAGCCATTGGATAATCTGGTGGTCAACATGTTATCCTCCAGCTAATGGCTAGGGGGCAACTTGCCCAATTAGGCATTACCATTTCACCTAGCTTAGCTATGCTTTTTTTTTTTACTCTTGTTATTATGTAATATTTGTAACTGAAATCGTTAAAAAAAAAATAACGACTTTAGTACAATTCCAATCGTTATTTTCATGAAAATGTTTGTAGAGTTGTGTTGTACTATGATCTAATGCTTTGTGCATCGAGAACATTTAGAGCCATATATTGGTAAAGTTATTGCTGTGGTGGTTTTGCTGATTATTATATTCCAAGTAGATGGTTTCTTGTGACATTTGCTCTTATTTACTATTTGGGACAGAATTTATGGTTTATTGTGGACTGTTAAAGGTACAATATCTCAGATCCTGACACTGCATCGTTAATGGAATTGCTTTCCTTTTGAGTACATGCACAGATACACGCATAAACGTCTAATATTTAGTTTTTCCTTTAACCCTAAATTTAGATTTATACCAGGATATTGTGCAAAAAGCTTTTTAATGGGGATGAATGTATATTAATATGTGTTATTTTCTAAATGTAAAGGCGTTGTTAAATCACTCTGTACAATGCGGTATTATTTATGCCTTTTTACAGCGTTTCTTTTTAAGTGCTCTCATTGATTTTGAGAGCTGTGTAATTTGGAGAATGTGGCAGCTGATGAACAGTTAAAGCAGGTTCCTTATTCTGTGTAATTTGGATAATTGTTTTGTTACTGGTAGATGTGTGTAGCTCCTACTTTTATTTGATTTTGTTTTTTTTTCCTACTTTTACTTGTTTCAGCACTTGCATCCTTAGTCGAAGTTCTTATAATAGTTACAGTATATCTATTAAATTTGTTAATCAATAAGTAAATAACAGTGGGGTCATGTATTAACAGTATTGGCGTATCTGGACAGACATTATGGCGCTGAAATCATGTTACACTGCTTAGAATGAAGTTCTGTACCAGCTTCCTTTGTTGTGTTGCCTTTGCTTTGACCTTTATGGAGATTTGTCTGTATGCCAGGCACAACCTACTGAAAAAAAATGATTTTAATATTTTGCAAATCCTGATGGTCTGGAACATTCTGAAGTTATGGTCCAAACCATGACTTGCTGGACTATTACCTTTCAGGATTTTATGTGTAGTTGCAATTTGGCTCTAGTCCAAACTTGAATTACAGTAATTTTATACATGTACTAGATGGTGGCCCGATTCTATCGTATCGGGTATTCTAGAGTCTCTGTTAAAGTAAAAAATAGTGATATACTCACCTCCGACGGCCCCCGGACTCTTTCTCTCCTCTCACCACGCTCCCGGCATCTTCCAGTCCCAGTAATGCTTTGCTCGAAACACCGCTGATGACGTCGCGCTCTCGCGAGAGTGACATCATCTCCGGCCCTTCTCGCTAAGCATTACTGGGACCGGAAGATGCCGGGAGCATGGTGAGAGGTGGGACAGAGTCCGGGGGCCATCGGAAGGTGAGTATATAACTATTTTTTATTTTATCAGAGACTCTAGAATACCCGATGCAATAGAATCGGGCCACCATCTAGTGTATTATACTCCTGTTACACCCGGAGCTGCTGTCACTATTCTGCTGTTACCTAATGTATTGTACTCAAGTTACAGCCAGAGCTGCAGTCACTGTTCTGCTGTTACCTAATGTATTGTACTCCAGTTACACCCAGAGCTGCTGTCACTGTTCTGCTGTTATTTAATATATTGTACTCCAGTTAATCCCAGAGCTGCAGTCACTGTTCTGCTTTTACATAATGTATTGTAGTCCAGTTACACCCAGAGCTGCAGTCACCGTTCTGCTTTTACATAATGTATTGTAGTCCAGTTACACCCAGAGCTGCAGTCACCGTTCTGCTCTTACCTAATGTATTATACTCCTGTTACAGCCAGAGCTGCTGTGACTGTTCAGATCTTACCAAATGTATTGTACTCAAGTTACACCCAGAGCTGCAGTCACTGTTCTGCTGTTACCTAATGTATTGTTCTCCAGTTACACCCAGAGCTGCTGTCACTGTTCTGCTGTTATCTAATGTATTGTACTCCAGTTACACCCAGAGCTGCAGTCACTGTTCTGCTGTTACCTAATGTAGTGTACTCCAGTTACACCCAGATCTGCAGTCACTGTTCTGCTGTTATCTAATGTATTATACTTCCTGTTACAGCCAGAGCTGCAGTCACTGTTCAGATCTTACCTAATGTATTGTACTACAGTTACACCCAAAGCTGCTGTCACTGTTCTGCTGTTATCTAATGTATTGTACTCCAGTTACACCCAGAGCTGCAGTCACTGTTCTGCTGTTACCTAATGTACTTATGTTACACCCAGAGCTGCAGTCACCGTTCTGCTCTTACCTAATGTATTATACTTCCTGTTACAGCCAGAGCTGCAGTCACTGTTCAGATCTTACCTAATGTATTGTACTACAGTTACACCCAGAGCTGCATTCACTTTTCTTCTGTTATCTAATGTATTGTACGCAAGTTACACCCAGAGCTGCAGTCACTGTTCTGCTGTTACCTAATGTATTGTACTCCAGAATATGTACAGGACTGTGCCTGTGTAATGAGCAACGCAGCAGTGATGCCTTTAACGGCTGTAATGTGCCTGTACAATAAGCAGTGCAGCCGTGTTGCTGCGACTACTAAGCAACTGTCGCTGATTGGTCGCGCCCTAACTGCCGCGACCAATCAGCGAGTT
Source organism: Dendrobates tinctorius (assembly GCF_039654945.1). NCBI lineage: Eukaryota > Metazoa > Chordata > Amphibia > Anura > Dendrobatidae > Dendrobates > Dendrobates tinctorius. The sequence goes on along the minus strand of NW_027361671.1, from coordinate 62,475,409 downwards.
GGGATTTCCATTACAGACAGACAGAATTAGACAATTATATAGTAGATTACTATTCAGTTTATTATCGTAACGAGGTTATCTTAATAAGACAAACATTTTTAAAATGCCTTAATAAGACATAGAGGGGCCTATTCATTAAAGTGTTCATGTTAGAATTTTGGAGTAAAACACCTAGATAAGTCACAATATCTTTGTGCAACTCAGAAGTTGCAGAAAAATATTGCAAATTTTTGACGTTTTAACTTCTGGCCTGGCCAGCTATTCCACTGTGTGCGGAGCATGGACAAGACAGGATGTGGCTAAACTTGAATCTGAACCCGAGCCCCTTAAACATCAATGTGGACCCGAAGTTTGGAGCTGGGCAATCTCTCTCGCCTCTCTTCTCCCCGAACTGTAAAACAGACTTCCAGGAGAAGTTTGAGTTCACTCAGCTCTAGTTGTGGCATATTTTGAGATTGAAAGTCTTTTGCATATGGATGTACCACAAACACCTGCCATGTATAAGACTGTGAGTAATTTTCATTAATCGATATACTGCATAAGTCCCAGGGCTGTGGAGTTGGTAAGCCAAACCTCCGACTCCAACTCCTCAATTTCCATGACACTGACTCTGACTCCACCAAAATATGCTTTGACTCCGACTCCACAGCCCTGGTAAACTGCATGCTTAAAGGGAAGGTGCCATCCCAAAAAATTTTTTTCAGCAATTGAAAAAATGTAAAGAATTAATGTTTACATTTTCTTAAAAAATATTATCATTTGTTTTTAATTTTGCAAAATATGAAAAATAATTTTAAACAGTTTGGCATTTCCACTTGTTAACACTAGGGGGAGCAGCTACTGAAATTTGGCACAAAAACCTAGTGTACAACTAGCTCACATTACTGCCCTGCAGTAACTATGGGCGGAATCTGCTGATATGGGTGTGATGTCACTCCTCTCCTCCCCTTCTGGGTGTTTGCTAAGGGAAAAGAGAGGATGACATTTAGGAAAACAGTGAGCAGCCATTTTGATGGGGCCTGCAAAGTTACTGACTGTCTTTGCATGTAAAGTCTGGATCAGAACGGGTCACCAATCAGCAGAAATGTTTCCTGGATTTCTGTGGAGCAGACAAGCAGATGGTCCATCCATGTGTATAAAACACAGCACTCTATGTACAATCCCTGGCACCGAACAGGGTGCCCCCCATAGACCAGCACACTGCTCTCCTGAAATACTCTGTGCTGCTGTCGCCCTGCTCCTTCCACCATACATCAGGCCCCTGTCGCCTCGCTTTCACACATCGCCAGGACAGCATCTGAGGAGAGGAATGGGGTCTTCGGTCACTGAGGATAGCAGGTAGCAAGGATCCTGGTAGCAGGGTGACAGCAGCACAGAGTATTTCAGGAGAGCAGTGTACTGGTCTATGGGGGTACAGAGGGAGATATATGGGGGAGGAGCAGGGTGACAGCACCACAGAAATCCAGGAAACATTTCTGCTGATTGATGGCCTGTTCTGATCCAGACTTTGCATGCAAAGACCCCATTCCCCTCCTCAGATCCTGTCCTGGTGATGTGTGAAAGCGAGGCGACAGGCGCAATCCGGTGTGACGCTGGGAAGCAGGCTGGGGGGAAATGTAGCCATACAGTAACGATAAAAATGAGACCCCTCTCTTCAGCTGCCTCACCAGCCCTCCCCTGACTGCACCTAACCATTACCCCTGACCCGTGTGCAGCTGCTCAGCCAGAACCACCCTAGAATGGGTCCCCTTTTAGCAGATAATACTGCCATAGTGTTCTCACATAATACCGCCATATACTTCACACATAATACCGCCATATAGATCATACACAATACCACCATGTAGATCACACATAAAACCAGCAGGGTGACAGCAGCACAGAGTATTTCAGGAGAGCAGTATCACACAGGATAGGAGTAGATACACGGCTCAACAGACAGTATCACACAAGAGAGGATTAGATACACAGCTCAGCAGACTGTATCACACAGGATAGGATTAGATACATGGCTCACCACACAGTATCACACAAGAGAGGATTAGATACACAGCTCAGCAGTCAGCATCACACAGGATAGGATTAGATACACGGCTCAGCAGTCAGTATCACACAGGAGAGGATTAGATACACGGCTCAGCTGTCAGTATCACACAGGATAGGATTAGATACACGGATCAGCAGACTGTATCACACAGGATAGGATTAGATACACTGCTCAGCAGACTATCACACTGGACAGGATTAGATACACGGCTCAGCAGACAGTATCACACAAGAGAGGATTAGATACCCAGCTCAGCAGTCAGTATCACACAGGAGAGGATTAGATGCATGGCTCAGCAGTCAGTATCATACAGGAGAGGATAAGATACACAGCTCAGCAGTCAGTATCACACAGGAGAGGATTAGATACATGGCTCAGCAGTCAGTATCATACAGGAGAGGATAAGATAAACGGCTCAGCAGTCAGTATCACACAGGAGAGGATTAGATACACGGCTCAGCAGTCAGTATCACACAGGATAGGATTAGATACATGGCTCAGCAGTCAGTATCACACAGGATTGGATTAGATACACGGCTCAGCTGTCAGTATCACACAGGAGAGGATTAGATAAACGCTCAGCAGAAAGTATCACACAGGAGAGGATTAGATACACAGCTCAGCAGTCAGTATCACACAGGAGAGGATTGGATATACAGCTCAGCAGTCAGTATCACACAGGATAGGATTAGATGTCCAGCAGATTGCCAAGTGTTTTGAAACAGCAGGGAGCAGCTCCTCCTATGTTTTGCAAGAGCAGGGGCAGCAGCTGGTCTGGTGTTTTGGAAAAAGCAGCTCGGTCTCCAGGAGCTCATCCTGTATCCCTCTCCTGCAGCTGGTATGTGAAGAGTGAACATCCAAGCCTTGTTATGCTGGAACAGTACAGCATCCAGTGCTTGCAATAGAGTGTAAATGGAGCTAAAAGGAAAGCACTGGGCTCTAATAAAATGGCGCCTGGCCACACCTACAGCTGTGAATTGAGCTGCCCACAGGGGCGTGCCCAGTTCACTCCTGATGCTGCTGCAATGATAGAGGTAGGGTCGGGAGCCGACTGTTATGTCTTATGCCCAGGGACTGCCGTAAATGAGCATGGAAAGTGTCGTTCAGCAGCCAGAAAGGTAAGATGGCAGCCCCCAGTGGCTGCATTAATACAGTAAAAAAAAACCAAACCATACACACCACTGAGTCAAGCTTAGGGGACAATATCTTTTTATACTATTTTCTTTCTTACATTAAATTATGAAAAAAACACGGCACTTTCCCTTTAAAAGGGGTTTTCCAACCATACATATTTTTCACCTTTCGGTAATGTACAGGCTGGTTATACAGTATATAATATGTCTAAAACCACCGATAACTCAGAATACAGCCTGAAGTAAAATTGACTATTACTGAAGAGCTTTTGTCAAACAACCTTTGAACCAGGGCTGTGGAGTCGTTAAGCCAAACCTCGGACTCCGACTCCTCAATTTCCCTGACACCGACTCCATGACGCTGACTCCACAACCCTGCTTTGAACAGACCTTGACGATTTAAAGAAACTTACTACTTCTTGCTGCTAGAGATCTGGCAACGCTTACTCTCGCACATTTGGCTTAAGGGAGGAAGCAGTTGAGACCCTCAGTAGGGCCTGAAGATGCACATCAGTAAGTCTGGACCTGTACTTGGACTTATTGAAGTTCAAGGTAGAGAAGAGCTTTTCGCACAAGTACAGTGGGGAAAAAAAGTATTTAGTCAGTCAGCAATAGTGCAAGTTCCACCACTTAAAAAGATGAGAGGCGTTTGTAATTTACATCATAGGTAGACCTCAACTATGGGAGACAAACTGAGAAAAAAAAATCCAGAAAATCACATTGTCTGTTTTTTTTTCATTTTATTTGCATATTATGGTGGAAAATAAGTATTTGGTCAGAAACAAGCAATCAAGATTTCTGGCTCTCACAGACCTGTAACTTCTTCTTTAAGAGTCTCCTCTTTCCTCCACTCATTACCTGTAGTAATGGCACCTGTTTAAACTTGTTATCAGTATAAAAAGACACCTGTGCACACCCTCAAACAGTCTGACTCCAAACTCCACTATGGTGAAGACCAAAGAGCTGTCAAAGGACACCAGAAACAAAATTGTAGCCCTGCACCAGGCTGGGAAGACCGAATCTGCAATAGCCAACCAGCTTGGAGTGAAGAAATCAACTGTGGGAGCAATAATTAGAAAATGGAAGACATACAAGACCAGTGATAATCTCCCTCGATCTGGTGCTCCACGCAAAATCCCACCCCGTGGGGTCAGAATGATCACAAGAACGGTGAGCAAAAATCACAGAACCACGCGGGGGGACCTAGTGAATGAACTGCAGAGAGCTGGGACCAATGTAACAAGGCCTACCATAAGTAACACACTACGCCACCATGGACTCAGATCCTGCAGTGCCAGACGTGTCCCACTGCTTAAGCCTGTACATGTCCGGGCCCGTCTGAAGTTTGCTAGAGAGCATTTGGATGATCCAGAGGAGTTTTGGGAGAATGTCCTATGGTCTGATGAAACCAAACTGGAACTGTTTGGTAGAAACACAACTTGTCGTGTTTGGAGGAAAAAGAATACTGAGTTGCATCCATCAAACACCATACCTACTGTAAAGCATGGTGGTGGAAACATCATGCTTTGGGGCTGTTTCTCTGCAAAGGGGCCAGGACGACTGATCCGGGTACATGAAAGAATGAATGGGGCCATGTATCGTGAGATTTTGAGTGCAAACCTCCTTCCATCAGCAAGGGCATTGAAGATGAAACGTGGCTGGGTCTTTCAACATGACAATGATCCAAAGCACACTGCCAGGGCAACGAAGGAGTGGCTTCGTAAGAAGCATTTCAAGGTCCTGGAGTGGCCTAGCCAGTCTCCAGATCTCAACCCTATAGAAAACCTTTGGAGGGAGTTGAAAGTCCGTGTTGCCAAGCGAAAAGCCAAAAATATCACTGCTCTAGAAGAGATCTGCATGGAGGAATGGGCCAACATACCAACAACAGTGTGTGGCAACCTTGTGAAGACTTACAGAAAACGTTTGACCTCTGTCATTGCCAACAAAGGATATATCACAAAGTATTGAGATGAAATTTTGTTTCTGACCAAATACTTATTTTCCACCATAATATGCAAATAAAATGAAAAAAAAACAGACAATGTGATTTTCTGGATTTTTTTTTCTCAGTTTGTCTCCCATAGTTGAGGTCTACCTATGATGTAAATTACAGACGCCTCTCATCTTTTTAAGTGGTGGAACTTGCACTATTGCTGACTGACTAAATACTTTTTTTCCCCACTGTATGTCCTCCCAAAAAGACGTATGGTCCGCTTGAACATTCGGGAAAGCTCAGGGAAGCTGGGGGGCAATTCTCTCAAAAATTGTCACATTCTGAACCCGGCGCACCTGAGTCTGTGGCACGGTCCGGTCCCTGCTCGGCTGCTCCTGCTGCATGTGTTGTGAGTGTGACTCATACACCTTGCCTGCTGATAGCAGGCTGCTGTGACTGTCTAGCCATCATCATACCTCCTCCTGCTGCAGCTCCGATGATCCAGCAACTACATCTTCTTCCTATATGAGCGTGCGGTCACACGTCACGTGGTACCGCTCATTAAGCTCATGAATGTGGGCGCCACGCTTATGAGAGTGGAGTGGCGTCCATATTCATGACCTTAATGAGCGGTACTATGTGTGACTGGGATTTCACATGCGAGACTCGGCCGTGTTTCTCGCATGTGCGATTCCGGCCAAGGTGAGGGCCGCAAACTATTGTCCCGAGGGCCCATGAGGTGAGGGCCGCAAACTATTGTCCCGCGGGTTGCAGCCGGCCCGCGGGCCGTGAGTTTGAGACCCCTGGCCTAGAGTATGCACAGGCTCTTACTGTGCTCTTGAGCCTACCTCTCTCTGCTTGGCCAGTACCTCAGACTAGTCAGCAGCCTGAAAAAAAAATCCCAAAAAAGGCTCAACTATAATAAAGAAGCTCATCCATGATATGCACAAAAACCCAAAAAAGAAAATTGGACAAGGGAGTGTACACTCACTGGCCACTTTATTAGGTACACCATGCTAGTAAGGGGTTGGACCCCCTTTTGCCTTCAGAACTGCCTCAATTCTTCGTGGCAGAGATTCAACAAGGTGCTGGAAGCATTCCTCAGAGATTTTGGACCATATTGACATGATGGCATCACACAGTTGGCGCAGATTTGTCGGCTGCACATCCCTGATGCGAATCTCCCGTTCCACCACATCCCAAAGATGCTCTATTGGATTGAGATCTGGTGACTGAGGAGGCCATTTGAGTACAGTAAACTCATTGTCATGTTCAAGAAACCAATCTGAGATGATTCGAGCTTTATGACATGGCGCATTATCCTGCTGAAAGTAGCCATCAGATGTTGGGTACATTGTGGTCATAAAGGGATGGACATGGTCAGCAACAATACTCAGGTAGGCTGTGGCGTTGCAACGATGCTCAATTGGTACCAAGGGGCCCAAAGAGTGCCCAGAAAAAATTCCCCACACCATGACACCACCACCACCAGCCTGAACCGTTGATACAAGGCAGGATGGATCCATGCTTTCATGTTGTTTACGCCAAATTCTGACCCTACCATCCGAATGTCGCAGCAGAAATCGAGACTCATCAGACCAGGCAACGTTTTTCCAATCTTCTACTGTCCAATTTCGATGAGCTTGTGCAAATTTTAGCCTCAGTTTCCTGTTCTTAGCTGAGAGGAGTGGTACCCAGTGTGGTCTTCTGCTGCTGTAGCCCATCTGCCTCAAAGTTCGACGTACTGTGCGTTCAGAGATGCTCTTCTGCCTACCTTGGTTGTAACGGGTGGGAATTTGAGTCACTGTTGCCTTTCTATCAGCTCAAACCAGTCTGCCCATTCTCCTCTGACCTCTGGCATCAACATGGCATTTCCGGCCACAGAACTGCCGCTCACTGGATTTTTTTTCTTTTTCGGACCATTCTCTGTAAACCCTAGAGATGGTTGTGCGTGAAAATCCCAGTAGATCAGCAGTTTCTGAAATTCTCAGACCAGCCCTTCTGGCACCAACAATCATGCCACGTTCAAAGGCACTCAAATCACCTTTCTTCCCCATACTGATGCTCGGTTTGAACTGCAGGAGATTGTCTTGACCATGTCTACATGCCTAAATGCACTGAGTTGCCGCCATGTGATTGGCTGATTAGAAATTAAGTCTTAACACACAGTTGGACAGGTGTACCTAATAAAGTGGCCAGTGAGTGTATATGAAAGTTATAACAAATTTTATTAAAGTCAAAATAGAATAATAAAAATATCAAAAAAGACTGGAATACACAAGGGAATCAGCAACACCCAGTACCACACTTGAATAGGTTGGTATAATGATGGAGACGATGACAAAAATATGTATAAGCTGATATAATAATACTGTTAAATGCATCCAGTATCCAAAACAGTCATAAGCAATGATTCATGGTCATAAAAAGATTTTTAATATAGCTTAAGTGCCAGATGTGCTAGTCTGTAAGATTAAATATCCATATCAATCGCACTGCAAAGTATCGGGGTCATGAGAAATAGTGTTCAATATTATCCCCTAAGTAGTGCAATCAATCTATATTAAAAAAATAGTATCAGCAAAAGGAGACCAAAAGAACCTATATTTGTATATGGAGGGATGCAGGATAGCAGCCAAATGAGGCAGATAGACAGGTATAGCAAGTAATAATCAAAAATAGTCAAAGTCAAACAGTGCCAAAGACCAACCTTATAAATAGTGCGGGCTAGGAGACCCCACGTCACGTGGTACTGCTCATTAAGCTCATGAATATGGGCGCCACGCCTATGAGAGTGGAGTGGCGTCCATAGTCATGACCTTAATTAGCGGTACTATGTGTGACTGGGATTTCACATGCGAGACTCGGCCGTGTTTCTCGCATGTGTGATCCCGGCCGAGGTGAGGGCCGCAAACTATTGTCTCGTGGATTCATGAGGTGAGGGCCGCAAACTATTGTCCCGCGGGTCGCAGCTGGCCCGCTGGCCGTGAGTTTGAGACCCCTGGCCTAGAGTATGCACAAGCTCTTACTGTGCTCTTGAGCCTACCTCTCTCTTCTTGGCCAGGACCTCAGACTAATCAGCAGCCTGTCAACTAGCTGTTGCACGCTTTTGTTTATTTTCTCTGCAGCTTTCTGGGGCTCAAAATGTTCTGTCTCGGCAATGCAGACCCCCCCCCAGGCTCTCCATGTGGTGTACACGTACTACATTTATCCAGCACATCGTACAGTACAATGTACAGAGAGAAAGACAATGGGAAGCAGGGGAGAAACATATGAAGGACAGTGTAGACAACTCAGCTGGCAAAGCCGGCCCTTTATATACCCACTGGTTTGGGGGGTTAAAATGCCCTGCAATAATTTGTAAAAAAAAATTTCTTTTCTGATAAATTTAAGACACTGAAATATAAAAAACCCCCACATACGTTGATTAAAAATCATGTGTACACTAATACGGACAAGAATAACACCATGTTCTTTAACAAACAAAATGTGGTCCAGCCATAGTAACCTAACAATTGATGCTACAAATAGTATATTCCTAAGTATATCTTGTGCTGGAGATAATATTCCTGTGTCAAACCACAGCACAAATCACAAAAATGAAAAAAACTAGTAGCCCTGTCCAATATACCTTTGCATACAAAGAATGGATAGGTCCACAGTCCTATCAATAACCCCAGAGGGAAAAAGTATACAGTAGTAAGAGATTACCACCACAATACGGTATTTGCCTACCCTACACTTGTTTCGAAGTTGCTTTGTCAAGGGGTTGTGTTATAATTACTGTATCCAGGTATCATCCCTTCATTCACGTATGTCGGGTGTTCTGTTATATCAATTCATCACAGGAACAGGCGCAGTGACGTTATGATGTAAAAAAAAGTCACAGCCCACCAGATATCACAGTTGTGCTATGTTCTATCTTTTCTTTGCGTTGTGATTTGCCATAACCATGCTAAGTACAAGAATGCACAATGTATACTGTACTTGAGAACACATAGTTTGTAGTTTGACCTGTTAGTGTACTATGGCTGGGCCACATTTATTGTGATACAGTACATGGTGGTATTCATTCCCATAGAATTCTTATTAGATTGAATTGTTTTATACTTGTATATCATTTTAGTAATTTATATTTAGAACTTATTGAAAAAAGCTCTTGTATGTAAATGAGTTGTATTTGTTATCGATGGGCCACACTTGGTTACTACTGGTTAGGCTGTATTGTAGGTTTATAAAATGAGCATTTTTTTTTACTTTAATCCCTTACTGTCATCGGACAGTATAGTACGTCCAATGGCAGTATTCCCCGCTCTAGCGGTCAGCCCACCTCAAAGCCGGGACATGTCAGCTGCGGGCAGATTCGAGACCCGCCCGCGGCTATTAACTAGTTAAATGCCGCTGTCAAACTCTGACAGCGGCATTTAACAAGCGCTTCCAGCCATCGGGCCGGAAATGCGCTCACCGGTGACCCGCATCACGTGATCGCAGGTCACCAGTGTGTCGGTATGACATCCAGAGGCCTCTATGGTTGCTTATGCCGGATTACTGTGAGCGCCACCTGGTGGTCGGCGCTCAAAGCAAATGTGTAATTCTGCTACATATATGGGGGTTTGAGCATCGTGTCTATGTAGCAGTGCCGATCGGGCTATGGCAGATTCTAGCCTCCCATGGAGGCTATGGAAGCATGCCAAAAGTTTAAGAAAAATAATTTTAAAAATATAAAAAAAATATGAAAGTTAAAATCACCCCCCCATTCGCCCCATTCAAAATAAAACAAAAAAAATCAAACATACACATATTTGGTATCGCCGCAATTAACCTGACCACTAAACGGCTTAGCGGGAAAAAAAATCAAAACCCCAGAATTATGTTTTTTGGTCGCCACGACATTGCATTAAAATGCAATAACGGGCTATCAAAAGATCATATCTGCACCAAAATGGTATCGTTAAAAATGTCAGCTCGGCACTCAAAAAATAAGCCCTCACCCAACCCGAGATCATGAAAAATAAAGATGCTACGGGTCTTAGGTAAAGAAGAACCTAGATATGTTTGGTGTCTATGAACTCGTAATGACCTGGAGAATCATAGTGGCAGGTCAGTTTTATGATTTAGTGAACCTATCAAAAAAGCCAAACAAAAAACAAGTGTGAGAAAGCACTTTTGCGATTTCACCGCACTTGGAATTTTTTTTCCCGTTTTCTAGTACACGACATTGTAAAACCAATGATGTTGTTCAAAAGTACAACTCGTCCCGCAAAAAATAAGCCCTCACACGGCCATATTGATGGAAAAAATAAAAAAGTTATGGCTCTGGGAAGAAGGAGAGTGAAAAACGAAAACGCAAAACCAAAAAAAAAAAGCTCCAATCATGAAAGGGTTAATATGCTCACCTTATCAAAGGGAACGTGTCTGAATACTCCCAATCCATGAGCAGCATGAATCAGAGCCAAAAAATATATTTAGAAAAAATCTAGATAGAGGAGCTGCTCAGAGACCGTCCCTTGCTGGCTTCTCCTCCTGGTGATTGACAGGTCTCTCCCATAGCGAGAGACCTGGGAATTGTGCAGCCAGGCTCTGATTATTGTTGCCCGTCGTTTGTGCATCATGGATCGCGTCACACCTTCCCTTTAATTCTGCTTCCTTCCATTGCTGCCAGTAAATTTTTCCCGTGTTTTAAGTGGACAAGTAAGTGATGTGCTGTACTTCTCACACAGCCATGGTTTCCACTATTTGCTACAACTACACATAGCATTGAGTTGCACACGTGGTGAGACACTAGGCTGTGGGCACTCATCAGTACAAAGCCTCCATCGACTGCAGAAGTAATCGTCCTAATCCTATTTTGTAGAATGCCAGAATGGGCTTTGAAAGCGCAGAAAAGATATGTTTTACTACGTAACATTTCTATTTTACCAACACTTTTTTAGCTGCTGGAAGTGCTGCAGTAATAGAAATAACAGTCCTTGTTTGAAATCTTGGAAATCTTTGTCTCTGAAGTGTAAACTGCATTCATGTTAATGCTACGTTTCAGCAAAGACGGCAATTCCAATGTGCCATTTTAGCAAATAGCATTGCTTACAGTTAATCTCAGCGAAGATTACGGGTTCTGAAGATGTTCTGAGGACTGAGCACTGCCCTCATCCGATATTTTGCTTTTTAGGTAATATCTTCTTGAACGTACGCCTTTAGAACATACTGCTAGTTTATTTTATTTTCTTCCCTTTCTGCATAGCACTTACTAAAATGAAACCAGCTGCATCTCCTTGAATAAGTCACACTTTGTATGTTTCTGGTTCCTGTGCTGTGGCTAGAAACACATTTGAAACAGCCAAGGGGCATTTACCTGAATGTAGTTCTCAACTTCTTGCATTTGTGTGCTTTATTAGTTGTGTTATTACATTTACTACTGGCTATGTATGCCCAGATCAGCACCAATACTGCCTGGGGGATTTTTTCAAGGCACAGTGCTGTCACTCTATAAGCTACAACCCTAGAAGTGCCAGTGGCCCAACGGGCACAGAAGAAAAGGAGCCTTATCCATTTGCCAGCACGGGGTTAAAGGGGATGTCCATTCTTATTTATATGAGATTGTGGGGGTCCTGCAAGCAGCACTCTTACTGATCAGCTACACCTGGTTGTAACCATTGAATAAAGTTGCACAGCACAGCTTCACTCAATGTCTGTCGGCCATTGCCGAGATATGAATATAAGATTCAAAAGATGTCAAGGTGCAAATCAAGGTCATGTAGAGGTTTAGAGAACATCTAAAGTCTCTAAAACACCACTTTAGTGTTTTTTTATTTTATCCCCGGAGTTGTATCACTAAGGCTTGCTTTCTGTGTGTAGTAAAATACTTACCACCTGCCATCATCTGCTCTTCCTAGCGCCACTTCAGTCCTACTCCATCATCTTGTGACCACAGCTCCTTACGGTCCGGAAATCACATCTAACGGTCACTAGCACTCGATATATAATGCGCCTCATTCTGACTGTCCTAAACTTACAGTGAGAAGTGACTTCTGGTCCACCCAGGAAACAATGGAGCGATCCGGCTAGTCACAATTAGCAGTAGATGACTGGAGCAGCGCCGAGAACAGCAGAAGACGGTGGCTGGTAAGTATTCTACTGTGGACAGGGAACAGACATTAGTGATACGATCCCAGGGGTGAAATAAAAACAACACCCGAGTGGGGCTTTAATTAGTTAAGATTCACAACACTGCAAATTTGATACGAAAGAAAAAAGTTTATTAATTCAAGTATTTGCAGCTTTGGGTATATTTCACAAAGACCTGTAATAGTTGAAATGACGCGTGTACTTGAGTGAATTACACCTTTTTTATTTTGGATATCTTTGCATATCTTTGCTTTTATAATTATTGGTAATATAATTGTTTTAAAAACAAAATAAAATGCAATTTTTTTTTTAACCCATTTCACACCCCAAGCCTGTTTTCACCTTCATGACCAGACCAAATTGTACAATTCTGACCAGTGTCGTGTCATTTTATGAAATAACAACTCTGGAACTCTTCAATGGATCCCAATAATTTTAAGATTGTTTTTTTTCGTGATATATTGTACTTTATGATAGTGGTAACATTTGTACGATATGACTTGTGTTTATTTGTGAAAAAAACGGAAATATGGAGACAATTTGGAAAATTGTGTTATTTTCAAACTTTTAATTTTTATGACCTTAAAGGGAACCTATCAGCAGGATTGTGCACAGTAACCTACGGACAGTGTCAGGTCGGCGCCATTATACTGATTACAATGATACCTTGGTTTATGAAATCTGTCTTATAGTTGTTCTTTAGTCTTTATTTTCAGTGTGTAGCTAATGAGATTCTCATGCCCTAAGGCGGAGTTGGCATAAGTGGTGCTCGGATTAGATATTCATAATGCAGACTGCTGACAGGTCACTGATCCCTCACTGACCTGCCCCCTAGTTTCCTTAATGAATACCTTACATACTGAAGAAAGAGACAAAAAAAAGCTTCTGCAGGCAAGTGCCAGCCGTGGCACCGTCTCTGCAGCATAATCGCATGTTTAGTTTGCCAATAATACATTTTCTTGATGTTATCCAACTAGGGAAAAAAGAAAAAAACAATTTGAAAATGGCGCCTGAACAGTAGTAGCTATCGGTGTCTATACCTGTGGTCTGAGAGCATGTATTTGGAAGTCGCCTTGCTACACTTGTAAGGACAGCTTTAAACTAGAACAACATGGGAAGGGAAGCAAAAGACCAGAAAAAGCCATACACCTGACAAATGGTATTGAGAACTCTGCTATTAGAAGTGGAAAGGAAGAACAAAGACAAAAGAATCTAATTAATAAAAATATTGGAGAAAGAGAAACCAATCACAAACTAAAATGTTTCTATACTAATGCACAAAGCATGGGCAACAAACAAGGAGAATTGAAACTACTAACACAGGAAAAGAAATATGATGTCATTGGAATCACTGAAACTTGGTGGGACGATACACATGATTGGAATACAAGACTAGAAGGATACAACTTATTTGCAAGAAACAGACTTGATAAACGAGGAGGGGGTGTCGCATTGTATGTTGGAAACGCGTATATCTGCACAGAGATTGAAGCTTCAGAGACTGGGAGTTCTGTGGAAACTGTTTGGGTAAGAATACAAGGACAGAACAATGGAAAGGACACCATTGTAGGCATTTACTACAGGCCGCCTGTGCAAGCTGAAGATATGGATGAACTCTTTATGCATCAAATGGCCAAGTTCTCCAAAAAATATGACATAGTTGTCATGGGAGATTTCAACTATCCAGACATTTGTTGGGAATCTCTCTCAGGCAAAACTAACAGGTCAAGGAAATTCTTATCCTCTCTTGCTGACAACTTTATCTTCCAAAAGGTAGGGGAGAAAACAAGGGGAACTGCTACCTTGGATCTAATCCTTATAAACAGGGAGGAAATAGTTGAGGAGGTAAAAGTGACTGGGACCTTAGGAGGTAGCGACCATGCTATTTTAGAATTTTGGATAACTAGAGGCGGAAGACCTGTGAAGACTCAGACGTCAAGGTTAGATTTCAGAAAGGCAGATTTTAAGGGATTCAGAAAGAGAATTGGAGGGATCCAATGGCTGGATAATCCTTAAAGACAAAAATGTCCAGGAAGGATGGGAAATCTTGAAAAATGAAATTCTCAAAGCACAGTTGTTAACAATTCCGAAAAGAGGGAAGAATAGGAAGCATTTAAGGAAACCAGGATGGATGAACACAGAACTTAAGCACATGCTAAAAAGGAAGAAAAAAATGTTTATAAAATGGAAAGAGGGAGGCATATCTAAAGAAAAATATAATGCTGTCTGCAGAACCTGCAGGGCACAAAACAGATTAGTAAAGCTGAAAATGAATTGAGGCTTGCAAGAGATGTCAAAAGCAATAATAAAGGATTTTGGGGATATGTCAAAAGTAAAAGAAAAGTCAAAGATGCTATAGGATTTTTACAGGATGAAAATGATGAAATGGTAAGACAGGATGTTGAGAAGGCTGAACTTTTAAATTCCTATTTTGCATCTGTTTTCTCTCAGAAAGGAAATGTAACATCAACTGTTCTTCTCTGTCCGATTAAGGGAATAGAAGAATCCAGGATATCTATAAACAGAAAGATAGTGAGGAAACACTTAGCTAACCTAAATGAATTCAAGTCTCCAGGTCCAGATGATTTACACCCCAGAGTACTGAAGGAGATAGCAGAAGAAATTTTTGAACCCCTCTCCATAATCTTTGAAAATTCTTGGAGAACAGGAGAAGTGCCAGAAGACTGGAGAAGAGCAAATGTTGTTCCTATCTTCAAAAAGGGGAAGAAGGTGGACCCAGGCAACTATAGGCCGGTGAGTCTGACTTCTATACCAGGAAAGATCTTTGAACAAATTATTAAACAACATGTATGTCAATACCTGGATAAGAATGAAGTGATTAAACAGAGTCAGCATGGGTTTGTAACTAATAAGTCTTGTCAGACTAACTTAATTTCCTTCTATGACGGTATCACTGATTGGGTGGATCAAGGAAATGCTGTAGATATAGTATATCTTGACTTCAGCAAAGCATTTGACAAAGTCTCTCATACAATCCTTATTGAAAAAATGACTAAGTATGGAATGGACAAGGCAACTGTTAGGTGGATTCATAACTGGCTTAGTGATCGGACCCAAAGAGTGGTCGTAAATGGCTGCACATCCAGTTGGAAGAATGTCTCAAGTGGGGTACCACAGGGCTCTGTCCTGGGCCCTGTATTGTTCAAAATCTTTATCAATGATTTAGATGAAGGAATTGAGGGTAAACTGATTAAATTTGCTGATGAAACAAAGCTTGGAGGGATAGCTAATACTAGAGAAGAGAGAGAGAGGATTCAAAAAGATTTAAATAAACTGGAGAAGTGGGCAGCAACTAACAGAATGGTTTTTAACAGGGAGAAATGCAAAGAACTACATCTGGGCAATAAAAATGAAAAAAGCATATATAGAATGGGAGGAATAGGGCTAAGTGACAGCACACGTGAAAAAGACTCGGGTATACTAATAGATCACAGACTGAATATGAGTCAACAGTGTGATGCAGCAGCAAAAAAGGCAAATGCAATTCTAAGATGTATTAACAGAAGCATACAGTCTAGATCACGTGAAGTCATTATTTCCCTCTACTCCTCTTTGGTCAGACCTCTTCTTGAATATTGTGTCCAGTTTTGGGCACCACATTTTAAAAAAGCCATCAACAAACTGGAGCAAGTTCAGAAAAGAGCGACCAGAATGGTGACCGGTCTGCAAACCCTGTCTTATGAGGAAAGGTTGCAGGATTTGGGAATGTTTAGTTTGCAAAAGAGAAGACTGAGAGGAGACAATAGCTGTCTACAAATATCTAAAGGGCTGTCACATTGTAGAAGGATCAACTTTATTCTCATTTGCACAAGGAAAGACTAGAAGCAATTGGATGAAACTGAATGGGAGGAGACACAGATTAGATATTAGAAAAAACTTTTTGACAGTTAGAGTGATCAGTGAGTGGAACAGGCTGCCACAAGAAGTGGTGAGTTCTCCTTCAATGGAAGTCTTCAAACAGAGGCTGGACAGACATCTGACTGGGATGATTTAGCGAATCCTGCTTTGAGCAGGGGGTTGGACCAGATGGCCCAGGAGGTCCCTTCCAACTCTACGATTCTATGATTCTATGATTCTGTGCATACGGGGGTGGTGCCATCTTGGAGGAGGAATTCTTTTTAGGCTAAGTGCACACGTTGCAGAAAATTTCTGCACAAAAACCTGAATCCCTTCCCAGAAACCGCACCTATTTTTCCGCGGCCGTTTTTTGCGCGGTTTTGATGCGTTTTTGATGCGTTTTTTACCGCAGCGGTTTCTAAAAGCATGGGAGAAGCCTAAACCGCGGAAAAAAACGCAAAATTAATGTGCATGCTGCGGTTTTTACCGCGATGCAGTTTTTTCGCGGTAAAAAACGCATCAATGTGCACAAAAAGTGCAAAATGCATAGAAATGACTGTGCACCTTATTTTTAGCGGTTTTATAGTGAAAACCGCGGTAAAAACCGCTAAAAAAACGCTGTGTGTGAACACAGCCTTATTCTCCAGTAAGATGGCACCGCCGGCGCATGTGCAGCAGCAGCTCTTGGATCACAGCTATAGACACCGATATCTGCTACTGCGCAGGCGCCGCGGGTACCATTTTCAAATTTTTTCCCCTACCTGAATAATATGAAGAAAATGTATCATTGGCACACTAAACATGCAATTATGTTGCAGAGAAGGTGCCACGGCTGGCACCTGCCTGCAGAAGCGTTTTTTTGTCTCTTTCTTCAGTAAGGTATTCATTATGCAAACTAGTGGGCGGGTCAGTGAGGGATCAGTGACCAGTCAGCAGTCTGCATTATGAATATCTAGTCAGAGAACCACGTACCCCAATCTCCGTCTTAGGGCATGAGAATCTCACTAACACAAAATTGAAAATAAAGATTAAAGAACAACCATAAGATGGATTTCAACAACCAAGGTATCATCTTAATCAGTATAACAGCGCCGATCTGACACTGTGTGTAGGTTACTATACACAATCCTTCTGGCAGGTTCCCTTTAAACGAGAGAGTTATATCACACAAATAGTTGATAAATAACATTTCCCACATGTCTACTTTACATCAGCAAAGTTTTTGAAACCTTTTTTTTTTCTGTTAGGAAGTTAGAAGGGTTAAAAGTCGACAAGTGATTTCTCATTTTTCCAACAAATTTTGCAAAACCAATTTTTTAGAGACCACATCACAGTTGAATTTTGAGGGTCCTATATGACAAAATACCCAAAAGTGACACCATTCTAAAAACTGCACCCTTCAAAGTACTGAAAACCACATTCAAGAATTTCGTTAAGCCTTCTGGCGCTTCACACGAACTGTGAATGTGGAAGGAAAAAATGAACATTTTTTCACAAAAATATTACTTTAAACCCCAATTTTTTATTTTCACAATAGTAACATGAGAAAATGGACCCCAAAATTTGTTGTCCAATTTCTCCTGAGTACACCAATACCCGATATGTGGTTGAAAACTTCTTTTGAGGCACAGTGCAAAGCTCAGAAGGGAAGAAGCGCCAAATTGGGGAGCACAGAATTTGGTGAATTTTCTTTTGGGGGCAAGGAGCCATTTCGTTTTTGCTTTATCAGAGACTTTGTATCGGCAGTAACGTAGAAGCCCCTATATTTCCTTTAACAGATGACAGACCTGTATGGGGGCTACCTTTTTGGTGGATTGATGTTAAACCTTTTATTGGGAACATTTTACATAATGTTTGGGATCACATTTATTTATGACGTTAGTCACGTGAAACTCCCGAGGGATCCATTCACTATAATGAGGCAGCAGAGCTACTCTGGATTCCAACTGCATTCCAACTCTGTTCAGCGATGTCCTTCTTTTCAGAGGTGCACAAAACTGTGGCTGACGGTACTTTTATGCACGTCTAAAAAGACGGACACTGCTGGATCATAGGCCAGACCGTGTCCACAGTGTCTCCAACTGCCTCATTATAGGGAATCTTCCACCCAGAGGTTCGTGTAAATCACGTATTTTAGAGATATACACAGAAATCCCTATGTAAGCACACAGTTCAGGATAAATGTGCGCCAAGCCTTACTGTGATCTTTGGGAGGCAGAATGACCAAATCAACAGCAGATGAAGAATTGGTTTTATTTATTAATTTTTTTTGCCGTTCCTCATGCGGTATAAGTGATTAAACGACTTTATTCTTCGGGTCGGTGCGATTACAGAGATGACAGATTTATATACCGTATTTTCGGACTATAAGACGCCACCTAGGTTTTAGAGTAGGAAAATTTTTTTTAAAAATCAAGCAAAAAATGAGGTCATGACTCACTGTTATGGAGGGGGATCTGCTTCTGGCACTGCTACAGGGGTAATGTCCCCCAATTTTGTACTGATGTCCCCCATCCTGATATATATATCCCCAATCCATGTATTTATGGCTCCCTCATCCCCATCCTGACAAACATAACCCCTCATCCCCATCCTGGTATGCATGGTCCCCATCCCCATCCTGGTATACGTGGACCCCATAAAAAAACATAAAAAACCCATAAACCATTCTTCTTACCTTCCCTGTGCTCCCTCGTGGCATCCTGTTCTGATGCCAGCAGCTGATTTATGATTGTAAGCAGCGCATGGCAGTGACATCTTCAGTGCATAGAGGTGGGGGGGTACTATGTGCATGGGGGGCAGTGAATGTTCATTTCTCTTTAACAGCGGGCACAGCGTTAGCTGCAGCAGTCGACTTCTGCCTCCTGTGATCTGCTCTTCCACCACTGCCGCTCATCCTCTCCTCCATCCACAGCAGGTACATCCAAGACTATAAGATGTACCCCTCATTTTCCTCCAAATTTACAGTCTGAAAAATACAGTAGTTTTTTACGTTTGTCTGCTGTCACACACTAAATACGCTTTTTATTGCAAAAATAAGTTAATGTATCTCCATATTTGAGAGCTATAATTCTTCCATATTTTGGCCGAGAAAGCCATGTAAAGGCTTGTTTTTTGCGGGACAAGTTGACGTTTTTTATTGGTACCATTTTCAGACACATGACATTTTTTGATCGCTTTCTTTTCCAATTTTTGGGAGGCAGAATGAACAAAAACCAGCAATTCATGAATTTTTTTTTAATGCTGTTATGCTTGTGGTAAAATTGATAAAGCAGTTTTATTCTTCGGGTTAGTAATATTACTGCGATACCTCAGTTATATTGATTTTTGTGTTTTGGCAATTTTAACCCCTTCCTGACATCAGACGTACTATAGTACGTCTCAGCGATAAGCGGCGCCCACGTTGTGAGCGCCGCTGATCGCGGCCGGGTGTCAGCTAATTATCACAGCTGACACCCGGCACAATGTGTCAGGGGCGGTCACGGACCGCCCCCGACACGTTAACCCCTTGCACACCGCGATCAAACATGATCGCGGTGTACCGGGGTTTAAAGGGAAGCATCGGCAGGGAGGGGGCTCCCTTCGTGCTTCCCTGAGCCCCCCACTGCAGCGCAATGTGCAGCGCTGCTGCGGGGGGCTCCTTCCCTGCAGGCCCCCGAATCTGAGATGGCGACGGGGGCCTGCAGGGAGCCGACTTCCAAAGCGCAGGCATGAGGAAGTCTGCAGCAGTGCCTGTGACAGATCGCTGATCTGTCACAGTGATCTGTGATGCGACAGATCAGCGATCTGTCACAGGACAGTGATGTCCCACCTGGGACTATGTAATAAAGTTAAAAAAAAAGTGTTAAAATAATTTAAAAAAAATTGCCAAATAAATTAGAAAAAAAAAAAATTCCCCCAATAAATCCATTTTTTGAAAATAAAAAAAACAATAAAAGTACATATATTAGGTATCGCTGCGTCCGTAATGACCTGCCCTATAAAACTGTCCCATTAGTTAACCCATTTAGCGAACCCCTTTAAAAATAAAAATAAAAAATGAAGCAAAAAATAATGATTTATTATCATACTGCCAAACAAAAAGTGCAATAACGCGCGATCAAAAAGACGCATATAAATATCCATGGTATATCCATGGTACCGCTGAAAACGTCATCTTGTCCCGCAAAAAACGAGCCGCCACACAGCATCATCAGCGAAAAAATAAAAAAGTTATAGCTCGCAGAATAAAGCAATGCAAAAATAATTATTTTTTATATAAAATAGTTTTCATTGCATAAAACCGACAAAACATAAAAAAAGACCTAAATGAGGTATCGCTGTAACCGTACTGACCCGAAGAATAAAACCGCTTTACACCGTTCCGCGTGCGGTAAAATTGATAAACGCACCCCCCCAAAAGAAATTCATGAAACGCTGGTTTTTGTTCATTCTGCGTCCCAAAAATGGGAATAAAAAGCGATCAAAAAATGTCACGTGCCCGAAAATGGTACCGATAAAAACGTCAACTCGTCCCACAAAAAATAAGACCTCACATGACTCGGTGGGTCAAAATACGGAAAAATTATAGCTCTCAATATGTGGTGATGCAAAAACTATTTTTACAATAAATAGCGTCTATTAGCGTATGACAGCTGCCAAATATAAAAACCGCCATAAATAGTAAATCAAACCCCCCGTTATCACCCCCTTAGTAAGGGAAAAATAATAAAATTAAAAGAAAATGTATTTATTTCCATTTTCCCATTAGGGCTAGGGTTTGGACCAGGATTAGGGGTGTGTTGGCGTTAGGGTTGGAGTTAGAATTGGGGGTTTCCACTGTTTGGGCACATCAGGGGCTCTCCAAATGCAACATGGCGTCTGATCTCAATTCCAGCCAATTCTGAGTTGAAAAAATCAAATGGTGCTCCTTCCCTTCCAAGCTCTGCCATGCGTCTAAACAGTGTTTTAACCCCACATGTAGGGTATCCGCCTACTCAGGACAAATTGCAAAACAACTTTAGGGGTCCAATTTCTCCTGTTACCCTTAGGAACATAAAAAATTGGGGGCAAAAATATCATTTTTGTGGAAAAAAATGATTTTTTTTATTTTCACGCCCGGGCGTTATAAACTTCTGTGAGCACTTGGGGGTTCAAAGTGCTCACCACACATCTAGATAAGTTCCGTGGGGGGTCTAGTGTCCAAAATGGCGTCACTTGTGGGGAGTTTCAATAGTTTAGGTACATCAGGGGCTCTCCAAACGCACATGACACCCGCAGACCATTCCATCAAAGTCTGCATTCCAAAACGTCACTACTTCCCTTCCGAGCCCCGACGTGTGCTCATACAGTAGTTTTCTCCCACATATGGTGTATCAGCGTACTCAGGACAAATTGGACAACAACTCTTGGGGTCCAATTTCTCCTGTTACCCTTGGGAAAATAAAAAAATTGGGGACTAATTGATCATGTTTGTGGAAAAAATACGATTTTTTTATTTTCATGCCCAGGCATTATAAACTTCTGTGAAGCCCTTGGGGATTCAAAGTGCTCACATAAAAAAATTGGTGACTAAAAGATCATGTTTGCGGAAAAACAAATTTTTTATTTTTACGCCCGGGCGTTATAAACTTCTGTGAAGCACTGGAGGGGTCAAAGTGCTCACCACACATCTAGATACGTTCCTTAGGGGGTCTAGTTTCCAAAATGGTGTCATTTGTGGGGGGTTTCCACTGTTTTGGTACATCAGGGTCTTTCCAAACGCGACATGGTGTCGGATCTCAATTCCAGCCAAAAACGTCAAATGGCGCTGCTTCCCTTTCGAGCTCTGCCATGTGCCCAAATAGTGGTTTACCCCCACATGTGGGGTATCAGCGTACTCAGGACAAATTGCACAATAACTTTTAGGGTCCTGTTACCCTTGGAAAAATAAAAATTGGGGGTGAAAAGATAATTTTTGTGGAAAAAATGATATTTTAATTGTACCGCTGTACGTTATAAACTTCTGTGAAGCCCTTGTGGGTTCAACGTTCTCACCACATATCTAGATAAGTTCCTTGTGGGGGGTCTAGTTTCCAAAATGGTTTCCACTGTTTAGGTACATCAGGGGCTCTCCAAACGTGACATGGCGTCTGATCTGAATTCCAGCCAATTTTGCATTGAAAAAGTCAAACGGCACTCCTTCCCTTCCGAGCTCTACCATGCGCCCAAACAGTGGTTCCCCCCACATATCAGGTATCAGCGTACTCAGGACAAATTGCACAATAACTTTTGCAGTCAAATTTCTCCTGTTACCCTTGGTAAAATAAAAAAATTAAACCTGAAGTATTTTTTTTGTGAAAAGTTAATGTTCATTTTTTTTTAAATATTCAAAAAATTCCTGTGACGCACCTAAAGGGTTAATAAACTTCTTGAATGTGGTTTTGAGCACCTTAAGGGGTGCAGTTTTTAGAATGGTGTCACTTTTGGATATTTTCTATCATATAGACCCCTCAAAGTGGCTTCAAATGTGATGTGGTCTGTAAAAATAAAATGGTGTTGCAAAAATGAGAAATCACTGGTCAATTTTTATCCCTTATAACTTCCTAAGAAAAAAAAATGTTGGTTCTAAAATTGTGCTGATGTAAAGTAAACATGTGGGAAATGTTACTTATCAAGTTTTTTGTGTGCCGTGTCTCTGTGATTTAAGGGCATAAAAATTCAAAGTTGGAAAATTGCGAAATTTTCCAAATTTTCGCCAAATTTCCGTTTTTCTCACAAATAAACGCAAGTTATTTGAATGAAATTTTACCACTATCTTGAAGTACAATATGTCACGAGAAAACAATGTCAGAGTAACCGGGATCCATGGAAGCGTTTCAGAGTTATTACCTCATAAAGGGACAGTGGTCAGAATTGTAATAATTGGCCCGGTCATGAACGTGCAGTGGCGTAGCTTGGGGGGGGGGGGGTCCGCCCCAGGTGGCACGTGTGTGGGGGCGGCGCGGCAGCAGCAGCAATTCCTCTCCTCTGTCCCACACAGCCCAACACACCGTCACACACAGTCTCCTCAAAGTCACACATCGCCCCCTCCACACACAAACCTGGTGACCCTGATGTTGTCACGAGGACCTCTGGTCACCATGTTGACAATCAGGCCCCAGAGATTATGCCGATCGGAGTGAAGGGGGAGCCCCCTCCTTTTCTCTGCCTCTTAAATGCTGCTATAGATATCGATCACAACATTTAGGGGGTTAAACTAGAGGGAGCAGCGAAGGCACCTCTGTTGGCAGTGAGAGCTGGGTTTCAGCTATGATATTAGCTGAATATCCGGTATTGACCACACGCTCAGCTGCTGTGCGCGCAAAGTCGCTAGGATATGCCCAGTAGGTCCAAGGTCGGGATGTCATTCCCAAACATTACGTATTGATTGTTCAAGGTCGGGAAGGGATAACATTTCTTTTTTCTGCAGTCACTTGAGCTGCCATTTTGATTTGGTAGTGTGTATGTGTCTGAGGAAATACCGCAGCTACAGGCCATAGTAGACTGTGGTCAGTGTCTTGACTGCATCTTTTATAATATGGCTGCCTCAGCTTTGAACCAGAGCTGAAAATAAATTTACCCGTCCAAGGGAGTGCAAAAAGCCAAAAATATATTTAAAAGATGCTCATTTATTAATAAAATTAGTCCACAACCCGTTTCGACAGATAAATCTGTCTTGAAACGCGTTGTGGACTAATTTTATTAATAAATGAGCATCTTTTAAATATATTTTTGGCTTTTTGCACTCCCTTGGACGGGTAAATTTATTTTCATCTCAGTCTCTTTCCTCATCCGAGGTACCCGGCGGGAGCAGCATTGCTCTTATATCCAATTTGGAAACGTGCAGCTGGCGCTCCATCTGACCGTCCTTTCCACTTTCTGCATCAGCTTTGAACCAGGCTCTTCAGTCCACAGCTATGGGGGAAGCCAGGCATTTTTTTGTAGCCATGAGCAGTGTTCTGAGCTACGATTTCCCCCTGTCACCGCTCATGTAGTGACTTTTTCCAGCCATGAGAACAGCTCAGTAGCCTGGCATTAGTAGTACATTGTCAGACTGCTTGACCTGTGCTTACCGCAGTGAAATCATCATGCTACTGTGCTCTGAACTCTGACCCAGCTCTGCTTAATCAGTGTAAAGCCTCAGACTGCGAAGACTCGTATGTGTTAAACAGTGCCTTCCCCCCTCTCACCCAAACCCGTAATGAAACACCGACAGGCCTAGATGGGTTGAAACAGGTCGGTCACAACTTCTAGGGGTCAGCCGGGGAGAAAGAGAAAGGACTGACCCCTGGCACCTTTTTTTAACCCGTGTAGGTGTGGCCGGACGCCTCTTCCCTTTCACCTCTATTGATCAGTTGGGCGTCCTAACTAATGCTTCACCTGGGGGGAGTAGTTGGGGGGGGATTGGGCACTGAAGAGTAATTTCCTCCAGCTTTGGTTATAGGGGCTTCGCGTCAGAGGCATGTTCCTTAGTACCGTGCCTGCCATTCAGATGTCTGTAATGCAGGGACATCTGAATGAGCCTTTACTGCTTTATCTTCAAAGTGCATGAGAAGAGATGACTTTTTTGATGACACGTCCCCTTTAAGCATGTGACAGTCTTTACAAAGGGGTACTTGTTAAAAATACTGTTTGTAAAACTGTTACCAGTCACAATGGGAGGTGGTTTTATCAAATAGAACCACTGTTCTTATTCTCTAATGTAATCACAAATTTGTTACCCAAAATGTGGTATATTTGGCAGTGTTCCCCTACAAAGAAACTGAGTTTTTCCACTGTATTTTGCATCAAGGTATGCTTTCACTACTAAAAATTTAGTTTGAGACTACCTTCTATAAAACCATATCAGAGCTTGTGCTGATCCTATGTATTTTCGAACACTTCCTTTGAACATTTATCACTTTCCTGTCCTATTTATATTGAACAAGAACATTAAATGTTTTTGTATTATCGTTTTCACTTACAAATGTAAAATCCAATTCTGAAAATATAAATAGCGCTTTCATACGGGAATATTTCAGTTTTTATCTTTAAACATCTATAGTTATTTAATTCACATAAACCATGACATTTATACATTACTTTGCATCTCTTTTATTGGTAATTTACATATGTGCACATTTTACCATGAATTTCCCATTTGTTGAGTATAATTTGCATGATGAAAATTGTATGATTGCTGAATAAAATCGTAGCATCATGTTCAGATGTATACTTTTTGTGTACGTTACAAAATTATTGAACCTTGCTGAAACAGAGCGAACATTATCACTTTTGTTGTTTTATACTATACTTACAAACTAGCACCAAGGCAGTCGTGGTGAGAAGAGCATCAGAACAGTGGTGGTGAGCATAGTTCAGGCAGCATGACATTGTACTACTAATGCCAGGATGCCAAGCTGTTCTCGCCTTTGAAAAAGTTACTATAACAGCCATACTCTTGGTGGTCAGAGCAGGGCTGTTGAGGTGTCCCAGCGATCCCACCAACGATCTGACGTGGATGGGATCGCTGGGACATAGTTAGCTGATCGCTGGTGACCTGTCACATAGACAGACTCACCAGCGGTCAGGACCAGCCAGTAAGCTGGTATCCAAGGTAAACAGCAGGTATCTAAGAGCCGCGTTGCTCTTAGAAACCCGCTGTTTACCTTGGAAACCAGCTTCCAGCGTCACTGATCATTGGTCTCTCGCTGTCACACGCAGCGATGTGCGCTGGCCAGCGGGAGACCAGCGATCAAAAAATGACCCAGGACGTTCGAGCGCGATCAGCGATACCCGGGGGGGGGGGGGGGCGGTCGCTGATGTGTGTCACGCACAGCGATATCACTGGCGAGATTGCTGTGGCGTTGCAAAATCAGCGATCTCGCTAGCGATCTCACTGTGTGTGAGACGGGGCCTTTATTCATCTGTCTGTGATGCAGGGATGTCTGAATGAGACCTTTCTGCTGCATCTGCTTTCCACACACAGCAATGAAGCCTCATTCAGATGTCCCTACATCATAGACATTTGAATGAGGTTTTATATTGACTGAACAGAAATCATATATGATGCCCCAATAGTTAAACCACGGAGGACCGTGAAGCTGAACAACAAACATGTAAAAGAACAGAAAGTCCTCCAACAACCAAATACAAAAAAGAGTATTTTATTGATTAAAACAGCTACCTAAAAATATTCTCAGAGATGAGGCAAACCATCAGGAACTGAAAAATGCCAAACACTGGATGGTAATAATACTAGTGGTAACTAGAATACAATACAAGTGGCAGGAAATGTGCAATGAGTTATATGTACAGGACATTGCTTGGTGCTTCCCTTCTGAGGAAGATTTCCAATCGAAACACGCGTTAAGGGGTACACTGGTTGGCATCCTACTTTGGGTAAATATGTTTATTTGTGGTTCTGAATTGATGTTCTATGTATTATGATGTGCACTGTTTATTTCTGACCCTCTCTTTTTATTACTTATTCATGCAATATTATTAACTTTATTGGGAGTTCATTACTCTTTTAAGAGAGGTTCAGGAATGGAACTTTTCAGCAATGTCAGGCATTTTTACTTAAACCTCTCATTGTATGTAGCATAATTATTTTTTTGCACTCTATATATTTTCAATATGTGCTACAATCAAGCAATGTCCTGTACATATAACTCATTGCACATTTCCTGCCACTTGTATTCTAGTTACCACTAGCATTATTACCATTCAGTGTTTGGCTTTTTTCAGTTCCTGATGGTTTGCCTTATCTCTGAGAATATTTTTATGTAGCTGTTTTAATCAATAAAGTACTCTTTTTTGTAATTGGTTGTTGGAGGACTTTCTTTTCTTTTTACATGTTTATTGACTGATCAGAGCCATGTATCTAATCCTATCATATGTTACAGTCTCCTTGTCAGGTGATTTGGTATGTGCTGACCATGAATTGAAGCAGCTCTGCATGGTTGGACACTGCAGTTAAGGCAGTACATAGCAGGGGCACATTTATGAGATTATTTCAGCACTGGAACTTTTTATTTTTTTACACATCCAATTATGGATCTTACCGTATTTTGTATTTTTCGGACTATAAGACGCACCGGACCATAAGACACACCCCAAATTTTCAGAAGGAAAATGGGGAAAAAAAATGTGTCAAACGGGGGTTCGTCTTACAGTCCGAATTCAGCTTACCAGGGAAAGGATCGGCACAGGATGAGGAGTGGTCACGGGTTGTACGGTGGTCCAGGCTGATGCGGTGGCCTCTGGGTAATCCCATCCCAATCTGGTGCGGTGGTGGTGCTCTGTGCTGGGGCAGTGGTGGCGGCTCTGTGCTGGGGCAGGGGTGGCGTTTTTTTTCTAGGGCAGGGGTTCTGTGCTGAGGCTCTGTGCTGGGACAGAGGCTCTATGCTGGGGCAGGGGAGGCCCCCACACATCCGTTGCTGCAATGTTGTGGTGGACTTCTGGAAAATGGCCTCCGGGCCGGGGGTGGCACATGCTCAGATTCAAATCTTGGCAACAAGATCTCGTCCCAAGATCTCGTTGCCGAGATCTGAATCTGAGTATGCGCTGCCCCTGGCCCGGCGGCCATCTTCCCGGTGGCCATGTTCCTGGAGGCAATGTTCCCAGAGGCCACTGCAACATGGCAGCAACGGATGTGCGGGGGCCTCCGGGCTTTGACAAAATGCTGGCGGAGCCCCCCACAGAGCACAGAGAGCCACTGCATCGGAGCACAGCCCACCACACCACAGAGCCGCACAGCCGCACCAGCCACAGAATTTGTAAGTATATTGCAACCATAAGACATACCCCCATTTTCCTCCAAAATTTTTTTGGGAAAAAGTGCGTCTTATGGTCCGAAAAATACGGTAATATTATTCAAAGATCTATTGATTAAAATGTACTTTGAGTGACAAATTTCATACTGCTCCAATGATGGTCCCACCCACTCTTAGTTTATTCTTTTGGAGGCATTAACCCCTTTAGCGACCACCGATACACCTTTTAATGACGGTAGTTAAGGGTACTTATTCCTCAGCGCCATTTTTTAACGGTACTGAGAAATAAGGGTATAGCGACCCCCAGCATCGGAAAATCTCCAGGGTCTCCGCTATCTCCGGTTTCTACCGTCCCTCAGTCAGATTTCCCATTTATTTCTCTCTCCTCTGATATGATCTAGCATACCAGAGGAGAGAGAAATGGGGTCCCCAGAGCCCCTCCCCCGGTACCTTCGCCCTCCCCAGACCCTCCGACTCCGTCCCATGGCCCTCCACTTCATGTTCCCGGAAAAAAATGTCAGGCGCATGCACCCACCGAGATCTGCCGGCCGGCAACATTAGATTTTTCCTATTGGTTCATTTTGATCACTGTGATAGACTCTATCACAGTGATCAAAATAAAAAACAAATTAAATCAAACCCCTCTTTATCAACACCCCCTTAGTTAGGCAAAAATAATAAAATAAAAAATTTATATTTTTCTATTACAGTTGGGGCTAAGGTTAGAGCTAGGTTTAGGTTAGGGTTGGAGCTAGGGTTAGAGCTACGGTTGGGTGTTGGGCTAGGGATCGGGTTAGGGTTGTGATGTTGGGGTTAGGGTGGTGTTGGGGTTAGAGTTGTGGTTAGGTTATGGGTGGGATTAGGGTTAGGTGTGTGTTTGGGTTAGGGCTGTGTTAGGGTTGAAGTTAGCATTGGGGGATTCCACTGTTTAGGTACATCAGGGGGTGTCCAAATGCAACATGGCACCCACCATTGATTCCAGCCAATTTTGCGTTCAAAAAGTCAAACGGTGCTCCCTCTCTTCTGAGCCCTGCATTGCACACAAAGTGGCTTTCCCCCACATATGGGGTATTGGCGTCCTCATGAGAAATTGCGCACCAAATTTTGTGGTCCGTTTTCTCCTGATACCCTTGTGAAAATAAAAAAATTTGGGTCTAAAGTAAATTTTTGGTGAAGCACCTGAAGAGTTGTTAAACTTTTTGAGTGTGGTTTTGAGCACATTGAGGGGTGCAGTTTTTAGAATGATGTCACTTTTCTGTATTTTCTGTCATATTGACCCCACAAACTCACCTCAAATGTGAGGTGGTCCCTAAAAAAATGGTTTTGTGAATTTTGTTGGAAAAATGAGAAATCGCTGGTCAAATTTTAACCCTTATAACGCCATAACAAAAAAAATTATGTTTCCAAAATTGTGCTGATGTAAAGTTGACATTTATTAACATTTTGTGTGATATGACTCTCTGATTTAAGGGCACAAAAATTAAAAGTTTGAAAATTACAACATTTTTGCCAAATTTCCATTTTATTCATAAATAAATGCAAGTCAGTCATATCAAATAAATTTTACCAGTAACATGAAGTACAATATGTCAAGAAATAAACAATCTCAGAATCAGTGGGATCTTTTGAAGCTTTCCATAGCTATAACCTCATAAAGTGACAGTGTGGTCAGAATTGTAAAAATTGTCTTAGTCATTAAGTACAAAATTGGCTGTCACTAAGGGGTTAAACACCATACTGAAATATAACCACTGGATCCAATCTCTATCTTCCACAGTGATAGAAACCTACATGTATTAAGTGATATGTCAAGCCTATTAAAGAGTAACACATTTTGCAGTTGCTTTTGTCTCTGGCTCATAGTTATGGTTCTGACTAGGGCTAGCACCTGCACAATTTAATATTTAGAGATTCAGCCCAACATTGTTTTATATTGGAAAGATAATATAAGAAATAACAATACCATTAACCCCTTTCTCCCATATGACGTACTATCCCGTCCATGTGCCCTGGGACTTAATTCTCAAGGACGGGATAATACGTTATAGCGATCAGCGGCGCTCACAGCGTGAGCGCCGCTGATCGCGGCCAGGTGTCAGCTGATTATCACAGCTGACACCCGGCACTATGTGTCAGGGGCAGTCACGGACCGCACACGACACGTTAACCCCTGGCACACTGCGATCAAACACGATCGCAGTGTACCAGGGGTTTAGGGAAGCATCGGCAGGGAGGGGGCTCCCTTCGTGCTTCCCTGAGACCCCCGCAGCAGCGCAAAGTGCAGCGCTGCTGCGGGGGCCTCCTTCCATGCTGGTCCCTGGATCCAATATGGCGGCTGGGACCTTCGGGGGCCTGCAGGGAGCTGGTTTCGTCACTGCCTGCAAAGCGCAGGCATGAGGAAGCTTGCTGCACTGCCTGTGTGAGATCGCTGATCTGTCACAGCGATCTGTGATGTGTCAGATCAGCGATCTCACACATGACAGTGATGTCCCCCCTGTAACAGTGTAATGAAGTTAAAAAAAAAAGTGTAAAAATGTATAAGAAATCACTAAATAAATTTAAAAAAAAAAAATGTTCCCTAATAAATTCATTTTTTGGAAATAAAAAAAAACAATAAAAGTACACCTATTAAGTATCGCTGCGTCCATAACGACACGCCCTATAAAACTGTCCCATTAGTTAACCCCTTTAGCGAACCCCTTAAAAAATAAAAATAAAAAACGAAGCAAAAAATAATGATTTATTATCATACCGCAGAACAAAAAGTGCAATAACGCGCAATTAAAAAGACAGATATAAATAACCATGGTACCGCTGAAAACGTCATCTTGTCCCACAAAAAACGAGCCGCCATACAGCGTCATCAGCAAAAAAATAAAAGTTATAGCTCGCAGAATAAAGCGATGCAAAAATAATTATTTTTTATATAAAATTGTTTTCATTGCATAAAAGCGCCAAAACATTAAAAAACGACATAAATGAAGTATCGCTGTAATCGTACTGACCCGAAGAATAAAACCGCCTTATCAATTTTACCGCACACAGAACGGTGTAAATGCAAAAGAAATTCTTGAGATGCTGTTTTTTTTTCATTCTGCGTCCCAAAAATCGGAATAAAAAGCGATCAAAAAATTTCACGTGCCCAAAAATGGTACCAGTAAAAATGTCAACTCGTTCCACAAAAAATAAGACCTCACATGACTCTGTGAGTCAAAATATGGAAAAATTATAGCTCCTTAAAATGTGGTGATGTAAAAACTATTTTTACAATAAAAAGCGTCTTTAAGCGTATGACAGCTGCCAAACATAAAACCCCGCCATAAATAGTAAATCAAACCCCCCTTTATCACCCCCTTAGTTAGGGAAAAATAATAAAATTACAAAAATGTATTTATTTCCATTTTCCAATTAGGGCTAGGGTTAGTGCTAGGGTTAGGGCTGAGATTAGGGTTAGGGGTGTGTTGGGGTTAGGGTTGGAGTTAGAATTGGAGGGTTTCCACTGCTTGGGCACATCAGGTGCTCTTCAAACACAACATGGCGTCTGATCTCAATTCCAGCCAATTCTGCGTTGAAAAAGTCAAATGGTGCTCCTTCCCTTCCAAGGTCTGCCATGTTCCCAAACAGTGTTTTACCCCCACATATGGGGTATCCGCCTACTCAGGACACATTGCAAAACAACTTTTGGGGTCCAATTTCTCCTGTTACCCTTGAGAAAATAAAAAAATTGGGGACTAAAAGATCATGTTTGTGGAAAAAAATTATTTTTATTATTTTCACGCCCGGGCGTTATAAACTTCTGTGAAGCACTTGGGGGTTCAAAGTGCTCACCACACATCTAGATAAGTTCCGTGGGGGGTCAAGTTTCCAAAATAAAGTCACTTGTGGGGAGTTTCAACAGTTTAGGCACATCAGAGGCTCTCCAAACGCGACATGACACCCGCAGACCATTCCATCAAAGTCTGCATTCCAAAACGTCACTACTTCCCTTCCGAGCCCCGACGTGTGCCCATACAGTAGTTTTCTCCAACATATGGGGTATCCGCGTACTCAGGACAAATTGGACAACAACTTTTGGGGTCCATTTTCTCCTGTTACCCTTGGGAAAATAAAAAAAATTGGGGACTAAAAGATCGTGTTTGTGGAAAAAACATGATTTTTTTTATTTTCACTCCCGGGCATTATAAACTTCTGTAAAACCCTTGGGGGTTCAAAGTGCTCACCACACATCTAGATAAGTTCCTTGGGGGGTCTAGTATCCAAAATTGTGTCATTTGTGGGGGGCTTCCACCAGGGCTGTGGAGTCGGTGCTCATTTTGGTGGAGTCGGTATAAAATGGGCCGACTCCAAAAATATATAATAAATTGGGTACAGTAGTTCAATGCAGAATGTACTGAATATTTTTTCATAGGCATTTGGGAAAGTTATGAAATGTCCTATAAATGGCTGTTCTATTCCTGATCTAAGGCTACATTCACACAAGAACAAGTTCTTGCTATTGTAACGGACAATGCTTCAAACATGATAAGTACAATTAAACTGATGAATGATGAACAACAGCTAGAAGAAAATTTAGGATTCAGTGTGTTTGAGATGGAAGGCCACAGTCCTGTTCATGTAACCGAGGAACAAACAGATATTACAACAGAAGAACAGCAAAATTTTACTTTAGAAATAGATGATCTTGTTGAAGCTGCTTCAAAACACTTTCATATTCATCACATGCGCTGTGTTGTGCACACGCTGCAGCTGGCAATAAGAGAGAGTCTGCAAGAGGGACATGCTGGAAATCTGATTGGAAAAGTGAGGAAATTGGTTATTGCCGCCAGAACCCCTAAAATTGATTCCATCTTGAAGAGACGTGCTGGGGAAAGGGGCAATTGTCGATCAAGCCACTCTGTGGGGCAGCACTTATTTAATGATTGAGCGATTGCTTGAACTACAACCGTTTCTTATAGATATGATGATCCCTCAGGTAACCCTAAATGAAGGTCAATGGACACAGGTGGCTGAATTGAAGGAATTGCTTAATCACCCATTTACCGTGACTAAAAAATTACAAGCTGAGGATTTAACTCCTGGCATTTTCATAAGGGAGTAGAAGAACTTGCTATTTTGCCTGTCCCAAAGAGGAGGTTTAATCGCAGATGGCATTTCTGCTTCAATGAAACAGAGAGAGAGACAGCTATTGGAAAATATTTTATACACCCACATATGAGGTACCAGCGTACTCAGGACAAATTGCACTATAACTTTTAAGGTCCTGTTACCCTTGGGAAAATACAAATTGGGGTGTAAAGATCATTTTTGTGGAAAAAATATGATTTTTTAATTGTACGGCTGTATGTTATAAACTTCTGTGAAGCCCTTGTGTGTTCAAAGCTCTCACCACATATCTAGATAAGTTCCTTGGGCTGTCTAGTTTCCAAAATGGTGTCACTTGTGGGGGGTTTCTACTGTTTAGGTACATCAGGGTCTCTCCAAACGTGACATGGCATCCGATCTGAATTCCAGCCAATTTTGCATTGAAAAAGTCAAACGGCGCTCCTTCCCTTCTGAGTTCTGCCATGCACCGAAACAGTGGTTCCCCCCACATATCAGGTGTCAGCGTACTCAGGACAAATTGCAAAATAACTTTTGTAGTCCAATTTCTCCTGTTTCCCTTGGTAAAATAAAAAAAAATTGGACCTGAAGTAATTTTTTTGTGAAAAAAAGTTAAATGTTCATTTTTTTTTAAACATTCAAAAAATTCCTGTGAAGCACCTGAAGGGTTAATAAACTTTTTGATTGTGGTTTTGAGCACCTTGAGGGGTGCAGTTTTTAGAATGGTGTTAATTTTTTTTTTGTATTTTCTATCATATAGACCCCTCAAAGTGACTTCAAATTTGGTGTGGTCCCTAAAAATAAAATGGTGTTACAAAAATGAGAAATCGCTGGTGTGGTGTAGTAACCACTATGTCCGCTAGGGGGCGTTGTGTGGAGGTTCCAAGGGAGAGGATGAGTGACAGAATCCTGAAGGATGGTTGTGTATCTCAAAGGGGGTGGCTTTCAGATGGATGTCATGCCTGCCATGTCTGTTTTGTCTCAAGAACTTCTGGAGCGATGTGCATGCGCATATCTTGTCTGCTATCCTGCTTGTTCCCTAGAGCAGTGTGCACACTCACCTCATGTCTGCTGAACTGCAAGATGCCTGCGTTTCTGCTTTGCCTTCTGTGATCTTCTCGTCATGTCTAGAATCCCTGAACATGTGTCCTTCCTAGGATCCTGCACTGTCTGGTTCTGCAATCATCTCATCATGTCTGAAACCTTGATCATGTGACGTTTCCTAGGATCCTGCACTGTCTGGTTCTGCCATCATCTCGTCATGTCTAGAATCCCTGATCATGTGTCCTTCCTAGGATCCTGCACTGTCTGGTTCGGTGATCATCTCGTCATGTCTGAAACCCTGATCATGTGACTATGCTCTGTGATCCTGGAGCATCTGAACTAGGAAGTTCTCCCCTGGTCCTGACCCGGAAGAGGAGGTGCAGGCCTCTGCTCTGAACCTCTCCCTGGCGTGTCTCTACACATGCAGGCCTCTGCTCTGAACCTCTCCCTGGCGTGTCTCTACACGTGCAGGCCTCGCTCTGTACCCTGTCTAGTCCCAAGGTTATCCCTTGGCCCGGCTCTGGGCTTCGGCCTACGCTCCGCTGCTAGACTGTCCATGTCCCTGGCATGCTCTCTGCATGTGCAGGTCTCTGCCTCGTTCTTTGTCTTGTCCCTGATGTGCGCTGTGGCACTTTTCGTACTAGGCTTTGCCATGCTGTCTCGCATGTGGCTCTGTCCTGTACCCTTTGCCTAGCCCTGCCTTGTTGCTCCGTGCCTCCGTGCACATGCCGGGTCGCCTGTGCCTGCCTGGTGTGCCTCAGCTCTGCCGCCTCTAGCCGTGCTCGCTTGTGTGCCTCAGCCGTGCCCCCGTCCAGTGCTAAAGTGGTTCCCGGCTGTGTGGCCCCGCAGCGGTTCCGCCTCTGGTCATGCCCGCCTGCAACTGCCATCGTCGGTACCACCTGCCAGTGCCCCCGCCGTGGTCTCCGTGCTCTATTGCACGCACGCTGGTTCTCGCACTGTGCCTTTTCGTGCTACTCTTGCACAAAGCCTTTTGCCTCTTTTGCTCTGCTCTTAACCCTAGTTTGCCTGCCGGATTCCATAACCTGTCGACCGCTGCCAGAGGTCCGGACCTAGACGACTGCGGCCTGATGTCCGGAGCTGATGTCCGTAGCCAGATACCTGGACCCTGTCGGTCGATGCCAGTACCTCAGTTTCCGATGCCATTGTACCTGTCCCTGGCGTGCCCTCGCACGCGCAGGCCACCGTCCTTGTGTCTCTCCCTGGCATGCCCCTTGGCATGCGCAGGTCTCGTCCTGTGAACCCGAACCTGGCATGTCCGTTGACACGCATCATGTCATTAACCCTGTCTTGTTTCCTTGCATGGAACCCTGGCTGACTTTCGGATGTCCGGATCCTGATGATTGCCTACAGAGCTTCAGAACCTGATGTCCCGGTTGATCTTCGCTTGCTGTCCGGAGTCTGATGTCATCGTGCCTCCGCCTACCATCTGCACTTACCATGCTTGGACCTTGGCATGCCCTTGCATGCACCTTGCTGTGTTGTCCCTGTTCTGGTTATGTTTGTACCTGATGTTATCCCTGAAGCCTTCCTTAAATGAAGTTTCCTTGAACTAACGTCTCGCCTTGTCTTGTTTCCCTGAGCCGGCCGTCTGGTCCAGCTGCTGTGGTGGCTCACCCCCTTGGTCTTGCCCCTGACACTCCCTGTATAGGGGTGGTTCTCACTAGGTTAGCTCGCCCTAGGTGGATGGGTGCCACGGCCCAGAGGGTCCACTCATTCAAAGAAGAAACGACTCAGCGTAAGCTGACGCTCGTCACATTGGAGACTTAGTTATGCGTATTGATCAGCAATGGTATTGCTGAGGTGTTATTTCAAGGTATAAGGGAGAAGTCTCTAGGTAACTTGGGAGTTGGGCAGGCCAGTTACCTACAAACCCACCCAGGGGTGTGTCTGAAAACGCCTGTTGTAAAAGGCTATGTGAATGCCTGAAGGACCTGTGATGAGGTCATAGTCACGTTACCCGGTGGGTGTGTCTATGGACAATATAATGTGGCCAGGGTTGGTCACATGTGCGGAATGCTGGGACCTGGTTGGTCCAGTGTGGAAGGTCCTGCAGACATGGAACTTCCTGCCTGACAGCACGTGTGAAGTGGCTGTGAGCAATGGCGATGTGTGCCTGAGAGTTCCCTGGAGGGAACGAGCGTGTGCGGAATGCTGAAGCCGCATGAGGAGCCCTGACTTGGGTGAGACAGTTGTGAGGCTAAGTGAGCCTGCGTACTGGACATTGGTAACCAGAGTGAAGCATTATAATGGACGCTATGCTGGTAATGCTGTTAAGTGAACTTTCTGTTGCTGCTGTGGTTTATGAGGCGTGAATAAACTGCAAGGACTGTATGATTTGTTGGAAAATCCTGTGCCGGAACTGGTTTTTGTTCGCTGCAGGCGAGACTCCCCTAAGTAAATGACAGCGCTACCTCACATTTGGTGGAGAAGCTATGGGCAATGTTGTAGCCTTGTTGCTGGGAGCAACGGAAGAGGACTGCAAAGTCGGTTGCTAAGGGCAACGGTTTCCAAAAAGTGCATGTTGCAGTGCTGGCAACGCTGAACCAGGAAGGCTGACGAGGAAGCCACTGCCCGGCTGTGGTTCTGGAACCATGGGGCGGCCTAGTGAGTAATCCACTGTCCAGACCGGTGAGCCCAGTGTGGCCGTTTCCTCAGGAGAAAGAGACTGGTGTTTACTAGGATACCTCTGCCGTAGAGGGGTCCGAGAACCTGCGCCGCCAGCAGGTGACGGTCGTGAAAACCGTGTTGTACTGACCGGGGTCAGTGAGCAAGAGACTGGTGATTGCTATAGGGTGCCTCTGCGGATAAGAGGTACCCAAGAACCTGTGTGGCTGACACAGGCAACTGACTGGTGTTCATGTGGTACTGACCTGGGTCAATGGGAAAGACTGTGTTCCTGGAAGGTTCAGTGAGCAAGGTCCTGGAGGGTCAGTGTTGGGAAGATCCCTGGAGCACGTGGTATGACCTTGGACCTGGTGAGGCGTAAGTGTTGGGCAGTCTCAGGCTGAACGGATGTCCTGAATAGCACCCGCTAAGCCCCTGGACCTGGTGAGGCCGGTGTGTTGGGAAACCCTGGAAAGAGGGTCGGCTCCCTGAATAGCACCCAGTGCGCCCTGTGTGTTGGACGGTCTCGGGTGGAGACGGTGCGTCCTGAATAGCACACAGACAGGACAAGTAAGTTTTGTGTTGGTGAGGCCGGCGTGTTGGGAAACCCTGGAAAGAGGGTCCGCTCCCTGAATAGCACCCGGTGTGCCCTGTGTGTTGGACGGTCTCAGGCGGAGACGGTACGTCCTGAATAGCATACAGAAAGGACACGTGAGTTTTTTGTGTGGTGTTTTTCTCTTCTTTTCTCAACTCAGCCGGCGGTGGCTCAGTGGGAGTCATGAAGGCGACAAGCGGCTTGATGTGGCTCAGTGGGGTCACGAAGGTGACAAGCGGCTTCCGGTAACTCGGCGGGGTTACGAAGGTGACAAGCGGCTTCCGGTGGATCGGCTGGTCCACGAAGACGGCGCAGCAGGAGCTGCAGTGACTCCAGCCGCTGTGTGTGTGAACAGCAGCCGGTGGTGTCGGTGATCGGTGACAGCAGGAGCTGTGGTGGTGCCAACAAGGACTTGTGTGGTATCGTTACGACATAAACTGTGTTGTATGAACTGTGGTCTGAGAAGACCGGTTTAACGGACATGGGGAGATCCCTAAAGGGGGTGGAGCCCCAGAAGTGGGCAGTGACCCAAAGCGGGGTGGTAACCCAAAAAGGGGTGGAGTCCCGGGAGGGGGCGGCAACCCAAAGTGGGGTGGTGGTCCAGAAAGGGGCCAAGTTTCAAGGAATGACAGCACTGGGTGACTCAGTGGGTATGTCTGGAGTACCGCAGTGTATGTGTATGTCCTTTCCAGAATGTGGGATATTCTTTCCGAATGATGACGGGCCGCAAGTGTGTACCGTGATGCTACATCGGGAAGGGATATCTGGACGGCTGGACTCAAAGAGTAAGGTGACTCTGGTAGGAACTCCTCTCACTCTCTGTCTGACAGAGAAAATGGTCCTGGTTCACTGTGCACATGGGGTCACAGTGAACTATGCGGTAGACAGAGTAATGTTTAAGGAGTTCGGAGGCAGTAAGTGCCAAGGTGGTAGTATACCACCAGACTTAGTTTATGCCTCGGAGTGGGGCCGGTACTTGGTCAGGTTTGATGACCTATGCCAGGAGGATAGAGATGTGTCTACTGTAGGGCTAGCAGACGCTGAGACGCTGACGCCTCCTAACGTGGACAGGCCAGACGTAGGGGTGACCGGAGAAAGAATGGCGTCGGACGAATTTACTGACCTGACGTCACCTGAAGGGTACATCAGTGTGAATGAGAAGGGTGTGGTAAACAAAAAGAGCGGAGCTGACACATGGATAGAGAGTGTCTTGGGGGTGTACCGTACGGTGTGGTGTGACTGTGACGTGTCTTTGCCAGTAGCCACCCCTAGGACAGAATCTAGTGCTGTGCTGACTGAAACTTGTGACAGGACGGATGGTAACCTGGTCGAGAAGATAACGGGAGTAGGGACACAGTCAGAGGGTAACTGGGGGGTTCACTCGGCTGACGGGACTAACCCAGGGGTACCCTTAGACGATATGATTAAAGAAGTAATGGTGCAACACATACTGGCCAAAAGAGAACTAGAGCAGGAGATACAGTTAATAAAAGAGATAGTGAAGGAACAGCTCGAACGAGAAAGTGTGATGAGACAATTGGCCGAGCACAGAGTGGAGGAGCTTGAGAAAGATGTCATTAAGCTCAGAGGTCACCTGTCAACGTGGCACAGCGTAAACAACACCTTAAGAGAGGATGTAGTAGGGCTTGAGAAAAAAGTCTTGGAGCTCAGTGGTCACCTGTAAGTGTGGCAAAATGTGAACAAGACCCATAGGGAAGAAATGGAAGAACCCAGAGGAGTAGTTAAAAGTCTTTTGCGGGAGAAATTGGACGAAGACTTGTTGCGGGTGAGCGGAGGTGATAACAGGACAGAACGGCCAGTAGCCCTCGTGGCAAAAGGTCATGAAGTGATAAAATCGGGTGAAGTTGAGGAGTTAAGAGCGGAAGAAGACAGTCACCCGGTCGGGTCAATGGCAGTGAGGGAAGTGTCCATGGTAAAGCTTAGAGCCTTCGGTCCAGGAAGAGAGCAAGACCACAACCTTCCATTTGGTGATTAACGTACCAGAAGACATGCAAGAAGCCTGTGCGGAGGAAGGTGTGCATGAGGCTTTCAAAGAAGCGGTCAAAGCGTGTAAGGTGCGCTGGGCACCTGAGACTCGGCAGTTGGTGGTAGTATCGGATAGAGAAGATACATCAAACAGAGTAGCTGTCCTGAAAGAGATGCATCTACAATGTCTCCACACCAAACAGCGGGTCAGGCAGAGTAATGTGAAGGCTGCTCGACGCCTACAGTTAGCAAGGGAGGCTATGGATCAGCTGGGTTTGCGGAAAGATGTGGTGCCGGTACCCAAAGCTCTGATTGGGAGGATCATTGGAAAATCCGGGAAAGTAATGCAAGACCTTGTGAATATCTCCGGTGTGGTGAGAGTGAGGGTCCCTCCTGACGATGAAGACCAAGTATCCAGTGAGCTGGGTAGGATTCCCATCCTGGTGGTTGGCTCCGTGGAGAGCCTGAGAGACTTTCAGATGCTCTTGGAGTATCGAGTAAGGTACCTGCAAGAGATCGAGCAGTTGAGGCAGGACCGCCGGCGAATTAATAAAGTATGGTATACCAGGTGGCGGCCGCCTGCAACCAAACAAGATGTAAGGACCTGAAGAGTTCCGCCAAGAAGTGTCAGGGCAGATGGCCGAAGAATGTCAGCAAGTGGTAGTTCGACTGGCAGGATGACGTTGAGAGACCATAGTTCCTGTGAGACCCTGAATGAATCAGACTCAGGCCAGACAGTAGGCCTGATTAGGACTGATGACCGTACCAACTGGGGAAGCTGGTCGGGGAACGGAACAAACACAGAGAGGAAGATGGTGACTGGACCGTGTCTGATGACGCACTGTAACTGGAGGGTAAAAGAACAGGACCGATATTCTGACCGCTGGGGGCGGAGGAGGCCTAACGTAGAGAGGAGGCCGTATGACAGGTGAAAAAGGTTTTCTCGACCTGTAGGGCAAGGTGTGATGAGTGCCCGGTCTCAAGAGCCTGATGTAATGTTGTGTGTTCAACCCCACAAGTTTGAACAGAGGGGCGAGGTATGTGGTGTAACCACTATGTCCGCTAAGGGGCGCTGTGTGGAGGTTCCAAGGGAGAGGATGAGTGACAGAATCCTGAAGGATGGTTGTGTATCTCAAAGGGGGTGGCTTTGAGATGGAGACTTAGTTATGCGTATTGATCAGCAATGGTATTGCTGATCTGTTATTTCAAGGTATAAGGGAGAAGTCTCTAGGTAACTTGGGAGTTGGGCGGGCCAGTTACCTACAAACCCACCCAGGGGTGTGTCTGAAAACGCCTGTTGTAAAAGGCTATGTGAATGCCTGAAGGACCTGTGATGAGGTCATAGTCACGTGACCCGGTGGGCGTGGCTATGGACCATATAATGTGGCCAGGGTAGGTCACATGTGAGGAATGCTGGGACCTGGTTGGTCCAGTGTGGAAGGTCCTGCAGACATGGAACTTCCTGCCTGACAGCACGTGTGAAGTGGCTGTGAGCAATGGCGATGTGTGCCTGAGAGTTCCCTGGAGGGAACGAGCGTGTGCGGAATGCTGAAGCCGCATGAGGAGCCCTAACTTGGGTGAGACAGTTATGAGGCAAAGTGAGCCTGCGTACTGGACATTGGTAACCAGAGTGAAGCATTATAATGGACGCTATGCTGGTAATGCTGTTAAGTGAACTTTCTGTTGCTGCTATGGTTTATGAGGCGTGAATAAACTGCAAGGACTGTATGATTTGTTGGAAAATCCTGTGCCGGAACTGTTTTTTGTTCGCTGCAGGCGAGAATCCCCTAAGTAAATGACAGCGCTGCCTCACACTGGTCAACTTTTAACCCTTATAAATTCCTAACAAAAAAAAATTTTGGTTCCAAAAGTGTGCTGATGTAAAGTAAACATGTGGGAAATGTTAGTTATCAAGTTTTTTGTGTGCCGTATCTCTGTGATTTAAGGGCATAAAAATTCAAATTTGGAAAATTGCGAAATTTTTAACATTTTCACCAAATTTCCGTTTTTTTCACAAATAAACGCAAGTTATTTGAATGAAATTTTACCACTAACATGAAGTACAATATGTCACGAGAAAACAATGTCATAATCACCGGGATCCATGGAAGCGTTCCAGAGTTATTACCTCATAAATACAAAAAAGGGTGGGGGAACAAGAGGTGCAATAGTGCCCTATCACTAGTGACACTACGATGTGAGTGGTGTAATGCAGTTCCACTCACCTATTCCGGTTGTATGACCCACAACTGGCTTGAAGACATAACACAGTATCAGCTGCTGCAGGACCTCCACCGACCACTCCAAAGTGGAAAAACTGCCAGAGAATATGGGAAGCAAGATGTGCCACAGTCCGCGCTGCTGAATCCACAAAATCACCTGGGATGCAAGATGTAGTAACAAAGTACTGCTTTATTCCTTCCTACGCGTTTCGGCGCCCTTCCTGGCAGATCCCTGAGGAAGGTGCCAGGAAGGGCGCCGAAACGCGTAGGAAGGAATAAAGCAGTACTTTGTTACTACATCTTGCATCCCAGGTGATTTTGTGGATTCAGCAGCGCGGACTGTGGCACATCTTGCTTCCCATATTCTCTGGCAATTACCTCATAAAGGGACAGTGGTCAGAATTGTAAAAATGGCCCGGTCATTAACGTGCAAACCACCCTTGGGGCTTAAGGGGTTAGTAATGACCAAAGATGTAGTCTGTCTCTCTGTCTCTATAATGCTTTATACTATGGCTAAAAAATTCTGCCTGTTAATGACAATGTGTCACGGACGTAGTTTGTGGAACCACTGTGCCACGGACCGTGGAGAGCCTGGAGTGGCGTGACTAAGCAAACACCGGACTGTTTACTAGAGCCTCTGTTGGTGAGGATAGACTTGGCTCCTAATGAACACCAGGTGCCACTCCAGCACAGACCAACGGACGAACAGCAGCTGGACACAGAGGACAGACTGGAGGGAGCGGCTTGCAGAGTTTGTATTAGAATGCAGCGGACAGTTTGCATCAGAGTGCAGCAGACAGAGTTTGCAACGGAGTGCAGTGGACTGGGTTTGTATCAGAGTGCAGTATTCAGTGATTGTATCAGAGTGCAGCAGAGACAATGTTTGATCAGAGTGCAGCAGGCAGGATCTGCAGTTAATGCAGCAGTCAGGGTCTGCATTAGAGTGCAGCAGGCAGTGTTTGTATCAGTGCAACAGGCAGGATCTGCAGTTGAGTGCATTGGGGACTGGTATGCAACCTTACACAACTTAGACTGCAAAACAGGAAGGTTGCTCAGGCATCTCCCCAATGGGGAGGAATCAATATATACAGTGGGGAAAAAAAGTATTTAGTCAGTCAGCAATAGTGCAAGTTCCACCACTTAAAAAGATGAGAGGCGTCTGTAATTTACATCATAGGTAGACCTCAACTATGGGAGACAAACTGAGAAAAAAAAATCCAGAAAATCACATTGTCTGTTTTTTTTTCATTTTATTTGCATATTATGGTGGAAAATAAGTATTTGGTCAGAAACAAAATTTCATCTCAATACTTTGTGATATATCCTTTGTTGGCAATGACAGAGGTCAAACGATTTCTGTAAGTCTTCACAAGGTTGCCACACACTGTTGTTGGTATGTTGGCACACTTTGTTATAAGGAACTTTAACAAATGTACTGTTCTTGAATAAGCAAGTGTATATTATCACATACAGTAAACCTCTTTGATACGACCACTTAATATTGTATAAAAAAAGCTGAGAATTATGGGGGCGATGTTTTGAAGACAAAAATGTACAGGATACTGACTACAGAAAGAAACACATCAAAATCATGTCCTCAATGCAGTTGCAGTTTGCGTATAGTGGACAGTACCGAACTATGAAGTATTCAATCCACTGTTTCTGCCTATTAATGCTCCTATATAATGTACAGTTGCTTTTCTGTGTAATCCCACTAGAGTGGCTACGCTTTCCACTCTATGGCCCGACCTATCAAGACTGGCTTTGTTCATGCTTGTCCTGGTGAGGGGATGAGCTGGAGTCATTTGCTATCTATTCAGAAAGTGGCAAAGGCCTTTTCATTCCTCAGGAGCGCCGGATGAGTGGTGTACACTTATGTATGTGCATCGCCACAACTTTTATTCCAACCCCTGCTTAAGTATGATTTGATGAGTGTCCGTCAGCATGTCCCGTCCCATCCTAACACCTTGCACTGTTGGGCTGGGCAAAAATGGTGTGAAAACGCCAATAGTTGCATAATTTTAGAGCAGCCGCCAGTTGCGCCCAAATTATGCAATTTGTCAAAGCTTTTTAAGCGTAAAAGCTTTGATTAATTAGGTTCTATATATGAACGAGTGTCAAGCACCCTTGACCTTGGTGCTGGACTACCAGTCGTCTTCCCTTGGACTTCTGGTAGAAAATAACCATTGTATACTGGGAACAACACCTCCCTCCCCCAAATAAAAAAAACATGCTCTTCGAAGATGCTGAGACTCAAAATTTAGTCCTAATGGAAGTCGCTCAGGTCCTTACACTTGCCCATTTTTCTTTTTTCAACACATCAACTTCGAAAGTTAATTGTTCACTCTCTGCCTGATATGTCCAACCCTCTGACGTCCACCATTTTTGTACCAATCGCATTACTTGTTATTCACCTATCCTGTTACTGCTTTTTTTTGTTATTGGCTGATTAGTGTTTAGCCCCTCTAAATTTAACACCATTATTGTGTGCCTCATTGATTGTTAAAAGCCTCATTGCCCAGTAAATGTGGTTAGTGTGTATTTAGATGTATCTTTTTTGTTCAATATTTAATATAGTCAGAATAAAAACTGCGAGTATGTAAAAATATTGTCAAAGCCTTCTTTTACGCTTTATGTATGTTGGATTTTATTTGCTTGTTTGATGCCGCTCACTCTATTTCTAGGGCAGACTGGTTTAAAGGGAACCTGTCACCCCCTCCCGGCGTTTTTAAGTAAAAGAGCCACCTTGTGCAGCACTAATGATGCATTCTGTCAAGGTGGCTCTTTTATTTAGCGTCACTTCCACCGCCGAAATAATCGTTTTTAAAATTGATTAGACATACCTGATATTTGACAGGGGGGCAGGTCTTTCCCCCCTGGACACAGACACCTCACATACGTCAGTCATGTCCAGGTTTGAATTTGGAGCTGCCTCCTCAGCGTTAATTTCTTTTTCTCACGCCTGCGCTGTAATATTCTTTCAGTGGTGCAGCAGGACCTGTGATGACGTCAGCACCATGTGACCAGTTTTGGCGGAGCTCACCAGAGTAGTGGTGAAGCAGGACCTGTGATGACATCAGCACCACGTGACTAGTAGGGGCGGAGCTCAGCAGAGCAGTGGTGCAGCAGGACCTGTGATGATGTCAGCACCATGTTACCCGTAGGGGCGGAGCTGAGCAGGGCAGCGGTGCAGCCAGACCTGTGGTGATGTCAGAATATTACAGCGCAGGCACAAGAAAAAGAAATGAACTCTGAGGAGGCGGCGCAAAAATTCAAAAGCAGGACATGACTGACGTATGTGAGGCGTCTGTGTCTGGGGAGGAAAGACCTGCCCCCCTGTCAAATATCAGGTATGTCTGACCAATTTTAAAAACGTTTATTTCGGCGGTGGAAGGGACGCTAAATAAAA
The DNA here is from genome assembly GCF_039654945.1 of Dendrobates tinctorius. Classification (NCBI taxonomy): domain Eukaryota; kingdom Metazoa; phylum Chordata; class Amphibia; order Anura; family Dendrobatidae; genus Dendrobates; species Dendrobates tinctorius. Next base: position 62,430,579 of record NW_027361671.1, on the reverse strand, counting down.
GAGCCACCTTGACAGAATGCAGCATTAGTGCGGCACAAAGTGGCTCTTTTACTTAAAAACGCCTGTAGGGGGTGACAGGTTCCCTCTAATAATAATTTTCTATAGCGCCAACATATTCCACAGCACTTTGCATTATAGAGGGGACTTCTACAGACAATAGACATTACAGCATACCAATAAACACATAGATCAAAACAGACACCAAGAGGAATGAAGGCCCTGCTCATAAGCTTACAATCTAGAAGGAAAATGAGTAGGCACGAAAGGTGGATGGTAACAACTGCTTTTATTGTTTGAACCAGCCATAGTGTAAGAATCGGGTGTTCCTGTTGCTGCATGAACCAGTTAACAGTCTAAATATGTAACAGTACAGACACAGAGGGCTATTAAATGCACAAAGCATGTCAGAACATGATGCGAGGAACCTGGTTATGGTAAAAAATTTTGAATGAGACACACAGGGATATTTAGGTTAATGCATTGAGGCGATAGGCCAGTCTGAACAAATGCGTTTTTAGGGCACGCTTAAAACTGTAGATTAATCATATTAACCTGGGCAGTGCATTCCAAAGAATTGACGCAGCACGTGAAAAGTCTTGGAGACGGGAGTGGGAGGTTCTGATTATTGAGGATGTTAACCTCAGGTCATTAGCAGAATGGAGGGCACGGGTAGTGTGGTAGGCTGACACAAGGGAGGAGATGTAGGGTGGTGCTGAGCCATGGAGTGCTTTGTGGGTGAGGGTAATAAGTTTATACTGAATTCTGGAGTGGATGGGTAACCAGTGTAAGAACTGGCACAAGGTAGAGGCATCGGTATAACGATTGGTGAGTAACATGATCCTAGCTGCAGCTTTCAGGATGGATTGGAGAGGGTAGAGATTGGTAAGAGGGAGACCGATTTGTTCAGAGTTACAATAGTCCAGGCAAGAATAATTAAGAGAAACAGTAAGAGTTTTTGCAGAGTCGAAAGTAAGAAAGGGTGGGAATTCTAGAAATGTTTTTGAGGTGCAGATAACAAGAGCGAGCTAGTGATCGGATATGGGGGTGAATGAAAGCTCGGAATCAAGTATGACCCTAAGACAGCGAGCTTGTTGCTGGGGAGTAATGGTGGAACCACACACGGAAATGGCAATGTTGGACATAGGTAGGTTAGTAGAGGAAGCAAACATGAGGAGTTCAGTTTTTGACAGGTTCAGTTTCAGATTAAAGGAGGACATGATGTTAGAGACAGCGGTAAGACAATCACTGGTGTTTTCCAAAAAGGCAGGCGTGATATCAGGAGAAGTGTATAATTGGGTGTCATCAGCATAGAGATGGTACTGGAACCCAAATGTACTGATTACTTGACCAATAGGGGCAGTATACAAAGAGAAGAGGAGGGGGCCTAGAGCCGATCCTTGAGGAACCCCAACAGTAAAAGGAAGATGAGAAGAGGAGGAGCCAGCAAAAGATACAGTAAAGGAGCGGTTAGAGAGATAGGAGGAGAACCAGGAGAGAACGGTGTCCTTGAGGCCGATGGAACAGAGCATAGTGAGGAGGAGCTGATGATCCACAGTGTCAAATGCTGCAGAGAGATCCAAGATAATTAGCATGGAGTAATGACCATTAGATTTAGCTGTTAGAAGATCATTAGAGACTTTAGTGAGGGCAGTTTCAGTAGAGTGAAGAGAGCGGAAACCGGGTTGTAGTGGGTCGAGGAGAGAGTTATATGAGAGATAGTGGATAAGTCGGGTGTGAACCAGGCATTCCAGGAGTTTAGAGATGAATTGAAGATTAGAGACAGGTCTATATTTAGCGGCACAGTTTTGGTAGAGGGATGGTTTTTTAAGTAATGGCTGTATGATGGCATGCTTAAATGAGGAAGGAAAGATACCGGAAGAGAGAGTGTTTTTTTTTTTCAAATATGAGCTGCCAGCACCGCCATCAGTGGCTTATCTACAGCATTCTGTAATGCTGTCCTTCCGGTTTGTGCCCTTTTTAAACTGCGTGTTCGTGCTGAATAGTGCGCCCTCTGACGAAGGTATGTTCCGAAACGCGCGTTGGGGAGGGCACGGGGACCCTCTGTTTGCCTGCACTTGCGTTTCTCAGGTAATATGCAATGTATATGTGTTAGTTTGCTCAATTTGTATTGGATTTTGCATCTATCAGCTTGTGTCTAGAGATGGCCCAGTAGGCTCCTTTATTGTGTTATTCACTTGTTGATTAGGTCCTGATTAGAAATTTCTTAAGGGGCACATGGCAATACTTTTGTACTACTGGCAACATGGTCTACTGTGTCCCTTCTTTTGGTAATGATTAACCAGCACTGTAGCATGTTTTATTTTGTTCCTTGCCCTACCACTTAATAAAGCAATTTTATACTATGACCATTGGTTGTTGATTTTGGATTTGTCCCTCTCCCCCTCAGCATTCTGTAATGCTGCAGATAAGCTCCCGATGTAACCTGAAAGATAAGAAAAAAGAGTTATACTCACCCAGGAGGCAGTCCGGTCTTGGTCCGATGGGTGTTGGGGTCCGGCGCCTCCCTTCTATCGGTGATGTCCTCTTCTTTCCTTCATGTTGTGGCTTCAGCGCAGGCGCACTGCTCTGCCCTGTTGAGGGCAGATTAGAATACTGCAGTGCGCAGGCGCCGGACCTCTCCCGGAGCCTGTGCACTGCAGGACTCTGCTCTGCCCTCAACAGGGCAGAGCAGTGCACCTGCATAGGAGCCACGACAGGAAGGAAAGAAGAGGACGGCATCATATGAAGATGGGAGGCGCCGGACGGCGACATCCATCGGAACGGACCGGATGCCGGGGTGAGTATAATCTAAGGGTACCGTTACACTTAAAAGATGCACCAGCGATCCCGACAACGATAGGACCTTGTCAGGATGGCTGGTGCATCGCTACATGATCGCTGGTAAGCTGCTAAACAGGCAGCTTCACCAGCGATCAGCACCAGCGAGGACGCTGGCATCTAAGGTAAATATCGGGTTACTAAGCGGCGCGCGTCACTTAGTTACTCGATGTGTACCTTAGAAACCAGCTTGCTCGCGCCAGGAGCTGGTAGTGGGAGAGAAACAATGAAAAAATGGCCCAGGACGATCTTGCACGATCAGCGATACCCGGCAGGGGGCCCGGTCGCTGATGTGTGTCACACACTGCGAGATCGCTGGCGAGATCGCTGTGGCATCACAAAATCAGCGATCTCGCTGTTTGTGACAGGGCCTTAGCTCTTTTTTCTTATCTTTCAGGTTACATCGGGGGCTTATCTACAGCATTTCAGAATGCTGTAGATAAGCACCTGATGGCGGTGCCGGCAGCTCATATTTGAAAAAAGGGGTGACAGATTCCCTTTAAATATTTTTGTTAGGTGAGTGGTGACAGCAGGGGAAAGGGACTGGAGGAGATGTGATGGAATTGGGGTCACTAGTGCAAGTGATAGGGCGAGAAGATGCAAGGAGACTGATTACTTCTTCTTCTGTTATTGGTTCAAAATCAGAGAGTGAGCTAGATGCAGTGGGGCTTTATTTTATATTATTGACCTGTATTTATCAATTTCCCAAAATGTAATTTCTTACTTTTAGTGTAACATAGATGGTGTGGGATTAAAGTATTGTTCACTTGTCAGTGTGTAACCAGCCTAATATATAGTGGTCTGTCAAGCAAAAAGTACTTAAAGTTACCTTCCGAATCTTTGATGTCAAATTAAAGTTCATAGGTGCAAAAACTGCTGAATTCTACAAGTTAAAAGTTTTGGCAATAGCAGATACAGGTATAAAAGAACATGAAAAATCCTTTCTGCCGGGGAAAGAAAAAGCTATTATATTATTGTAGCTTTACGGCTTTGAAATATGGGACATCTTTCCCTTGGTCAAAGAGAAGGCAGCGTTGATGGTAGCTGGGAAATTAACCACCTCTGGCAGAAGAGAGTAAGATTCATCTGAGCAACTAAGCAATTTGAAAACATCTAAGGAACATTTTAGATTGAAGTAAAAATATCAACAAATGCAGTTACAAGGTTGACAGTGTGAAATTGCAAACAGTAAAAGAGCTTTTATCTTCAGAGAACCAAATGGTTTCCTGACACATGCTGAGGGAAAATATTTCACATAACTGTATCCTATATATAAATATGGAAAGAGAAATTAATGCATTTCTATATTTCTGGTTTTAAATAGATAGTCTTTTTATTTCCAGGATATATGGCTTTATTCATTGCTACATTTGAGCAGAGCTTTATGGAAAGGCTTCCCAAAAAGCTTAAAGTGAAGTTTCTTTTTAAATATAAGCTTTTATTTGTGACCTGGTGATAAAGCAAGTGTTTAGGACAATTGATTTTTTTTTTCTTTACAATCTTCCTCCTATATACATTAAATAAATGTGGAACTGAGTCCACGGGGTTTATCCCTCTCAAGTATGACACTTAAAGGATTGTGTCAGACTGTGAAGGACCCACAACTGGTAACACGAAGGCCTCATCATTAAGAATGCCAGTCTTAATGATGGGCGTGAAGGCCATTTCATGAATTTGGCTCATTTTATCAGTGCTGTGCACCTACATGTCTCTTTCCAGAAATTTTACTTTACTCAGGGGCTGGAGTAACATTTCTGGTCTAAGAAATGCCCCCATTTTCCATTAATGTACTGGGTCTACTGCATCTGAATGTCCAACTTCAGTTGGTGTATACGCTTGTAAGTGATGCATGGCGGAGGACACGCTCGCTCTGCTGGCACCATGATAGTTTATAGCCTCGTCGGCGCATATGGCCGAATTCTGTTTTGCGGGGGTGTTCAGATGTAAGCTCCGATGGGACCAGTGAACGAGTGCCGGAACACAATGTCAAAGCACCGTAAATGTGCAAGATGGAAATACCCCTTTAAATGTACATTTTTTTTTTTGTCGTTGTTAGTTCCTTTATCATTGACTTTAAATTTACGTGTGATCATGTCATTGTCTGGTTCTTATAACTCGCTAACATTCACACTTCCAATGGATGTCCTTGCTTTCAGTCCTTCTGGTCTTGTTCTGCTGGTTGTTAATTTTGGTTGATGTGCTATGTGGTGCTTGGCTTGTTCTGACTACGACAACATTCATGTGGATACTCCATGGAGACAAAAATGTAACTTTTGGATAAATGAGCCATTCGAAAAGCTGACTTTTGTTTATATACTATTTTCCATTGCTGGCTATACGACAGATGTCTTCATTAACCTTGGCATGATATGCTGGTCTTTGGTTACTAAGCTTTGTTTAACAGCTGTCATTGTTGGCACTAGCACTTCCGAGGAAACAATACTCTATTGACCTGGTGGTCACTGTGTTCCTGAAGTGATGAATTTCTGCAGTAGTCTCACAAGTACCACTACCGCTGCATAATATATTTTGAGTATTGTGCGGAATTATGATAAAACAGCCTGCATTTGGGAAGTGATATTCATGGCGGATAAGGACTGATGGTCAGCAACATTTGACCTTCTAAACTTTAACTAAAACTTTTTCTTCTGTTTTACTGATTGCATTTTAAGGACTTAGTTAAGGAAAATTCATTTTTAATTAGGAAACAAACTTCCATTCACCTTTTATGTATAAAAACTGCAATTTTTGCGCCTTGTTTTTTTAAATCATGGAATTCCTCTCATTATACCTATTTACTATGTTTTTGCTCATGTTATGTCATTGGTTTCTTTGAGGAAAACCTTCACAGAAAATACTCGGATGTGACTGTGAAGTTGGACACTGCTTTTCACTTTCCCCCCGTCCGCACACATATCACAGTAGGCTCCCCACAGCAAGTTCACATGTGTACACGTGTACATCAGACACCTTGTGGCCACCACTCACTGTTTGGTAGACCAGTTGGTCTCCTACCCTGAGTAACTCACCTGTACTCCTGCACACCCAGCCTTCCCAAGCCCCTGACAGGTATAATTCTTGCACTCTGACATACCCAGGTTAACACAACTGGGCTATACTTTCCCTCTCCAATGTTGTGGGTACGTTTAGAGCAGCAAGAAACAAATTTATTATATCTTAGATTTAATATACGAAATTATGATGTAATTCAAATTTATGTACGGTAATTCTTTCAGGGACCTCCTATCGGATTAAGTTGACCGGCATATTTCCATGCAAACTCTTACCATCCTAGACACCCCAAAACATGACATTTATTTTAGTCGCTGATCACACATAGATGGTGGTTATTTCAGATTGTTATTGGTATAGCATGGACATAATGCATATGTGATGTCCCTGGTATTGACTAGAGATAACTAATCTCCCTCGGGGGCAATAATCTCTCCTTCCCTTTTTCAACACCTCTACGCTAGCAAAGAAACATGCAGAGAGCCTTTTGGTCTACTGTAGACAGGCCAGCTCCTGGCTATTTTAATCATAATTCACGGAGATGCTGCAGGTGCCCAGTCAAATCAGATTTTTGATTTATCTTAATTCATAACCCTTCTATAATATTTTTCTTTATCATTACCAAAAGTTCCGCAGCTATTTCATATAAATACTTTTAAAAATTTCTAAAAAAAAACTTGCACTACGGTTGAATGCATCCATGGATATTCTGTTTGGCACTCCCCAATAATAGGACAAAACCATACATATACAGGGGGGAAATAATTATTTGATCCCTTGCTGATTTTTTAAGTTTGCCCACTGACACAGACATGAAAAGTCTTTAATTTTAAGGGTAGGTTAATTTTAACATTGAGAGATAGAATATCAAAAATAAAATCCAGAAAATCACATTGTATAAATTATATAAATTGACGCTGCAATCTTCTGATCACTTGTGCTACACATTGCAGGGCTTCACCGCTGCTATCTGTAGCAGAAATGCTCGTCGTCATGATGGCATTCATTGCAGATATCTGGGTCACCATAGCTAGCAAACTGGCTAGATCATGCTCAGAGCATGGTATAGCAAATTTGTGTGTCAGTGCAGCGCTGACAGTTTGTAAAGCATAGCAATGCTCCTGCTTTGTTATGCTTTACAAGAGATCAGACTGCAAAAAGTGAAAGTCCCATAGTGAGACAAAATAAGGGAGTGAAAAAGGTGAAAAAAAAATTGTTCATTTTTTTTTTTAAAAATCACAAAATAATAGTAAAAAATATAAAAATGTATTGTACTCATAAATAAATATTTTAATAAACAAAAACAAAAAAAGTACACATTTGGTATTGCCGCGTCCAGAACAACTCGACCTATAAAACTGCCCTACTAGTTAGTGAACACCATAAAAAATAGGCAAAAATGATGATTTATCATACAGCTGAACAAAAAGTGGAATAATTTGCGATCAAAAAGATAAATGTAAATAAATATGGTAGCTATGACTATTCAATCTTGTCCTGCAAAAAACAAGCCGCCGTACAGCTCCATCAGCGGAAAAATAAAAAAGTTACAACTCTCAGAATAAAGCAATACAAGAATAATTATTTTTTCTGTTAAATAGTTTTTATTTGTAAAAGTGCCAAAACATAAAAAAAATAAATATTGTATCGCTGTAATCGTATTGACCCGAACAATAAATCTTCCTTATCAATTTTGCCACACATGGAATGACGTAAAAAACAATTTCTGAATTGCTGTTTTTGTTCATTCTGCCTCCCAAAAATTGGAATAGACAGCGATCAAAAAATGTCATGTACCAATAAAATCGGCAACTCGTCCTGTAAAAAACAAGCCCTCACATGACTCAGACGAAATATGGAAAAATTATGGCTATCTATACCGCATGAGGAATGTTGTAAAAAATAGAACTAATTTTTCTTCTACTGTTGATTTTTTTCATTCTGCCTCCCTCGCAGTAAGGCATGACCCATATTTATCCTGCACTCTGCGCTAAGCGCTTATACCTGGAATTTCCTGTAAATCTCTGAAATATGTTATTCAGACGAAGATTCCTTATAATGAGGCAAATGGAGGCACTGTATACACCGTCTGGCCTATGATCATGCGGTGTCCATCTTTTTAAGCGTGCATGAAAGTAAGTCACCAGGTTTATGCACTTCTGAAAAAAAGGACACCACTGAACAGATGCCAGACGAAGTCCAGAGTAACTCTGCTGCCTCATTATAGTGAATGGATCCCTTGGATGTTTCATCTGAATTACATCACTGGGAGACTTAGTTTAGACATACTGGTCACTACAACAGCAATTTGCAATTTTCACTCAGCAATATCCACTGCTGCTTGTTTCTGGAAAACACCTATGGAGTCAAAATTGTCACTACACCTGTAGATAAATTCCCCAAGGGGTATAATTTCCAAAATGGAGTCACTTGAGGGGTAATCTGCTATTCTAGCACTTAGGAGCTCTGTATATGGAGTTTGCATGCTATTCTAGAAAAATCTGTGCTCCACGAGGCAAATAGCGGTCAGTCTCTCCTGAGTCTCGCCATATGGCTAAGCAGCACTGTATAGCCACATATGAGGTATTTCTATATTCAGCAGAAATTGTGGAACAAATTTTGGTATAATTTTTACCCATTTCCCAGTGTGAAAATGTAAAATTTGGGGCTAAAACTAATTTTTGGTGGTAAAAATGTACATTATTTTTTGGACTATAAGATGCATCGGACCATAAGACACACATAGGACTTAGAGGAGGAAAATACAAAAAAAAATAAGCAAAAATTGTGATCATGATACACTGTTATGGGGGGAGCTGCTGCTGACACTCTATAGGGGTAATATCTCCCAACTTGGTATATATATGCCCCCATCCTGATATATGTCCCCATCCAGGTATACATGGCTCCCCATCATGATATTCATGGCCATCGTCAACTTCCTGGTATACATGGCCACCATCCCCATCCTTGTATACATGGCCACCATCCCTATCCTGGTATACATGGCCCTCATCCTCCATCCTGATATATGTGGCCATCATCCCCATCCTGGTATTCATGGTCTCTATCCCCATGCTGATATATTCGGCTCCCATCCTGCTATATATGGCTACATCCCCATACTGGTATACATGGTTCCCATCCACCATCCTAGTATACATGGCCATCATCACGCTGCACACATAAAAAACAAAAAAAAAAACAATTTGACTTACCTTCCCCTCCGTTCCCTGACATTGGTGTCCTGGTCTGATGCCAGCAACTGATTTCACTGCCATGCGCCCTCACATGCTGCGGTCAGCTGCTGGAATACACACTGGGCTCCACGCTCAGCAATATGGGTGTGGAGAGCAGTCAATATTCATTTTCTTTAATAGCGGGCACACATGATCGCCCAGCGGCTGCGCTTAAAGGGGTTGTCCGGGCTTTTCACATAATCTCAGTACGTATCTGGGCTGCAGAATTATGACAATAAGTAATTTAATTTCTGTCACTAGTTTGCATGGTTTTCTAGATATTCTGAACAGAACATCCAAGGGGGGTGTTATTGCATTGAAATGAGAACTGGTCGTAACCTCCTACTCTACTCCAAACATGCCCTCTATAGCAACAACCCCACCCTCCATAGCTACAGGCTCTCCCCGTCCACATGAAGAAGCCCTCATCACACAGTAACAAATCCTCCCCCTCTAGCAGCCTCACTGCAGAGAGCAGCTGCTCCTCCCCCAGACACACGCTGAACAGTGATCTATGGAAACACCTGTTACTACTTTTTGATTATGAGGTTAAGAAATGTTTTTTCTACTTAAGAATGTTGGAGTATTCCAAAAGCAGTTTGAGACCGTGAAGAAGGCGGCAGTTGTTACCGCCGAAACGCGTAGACTGTTCAGCACTATGTCTGCATCTTGTTACTGAACTCTGGATATTTTAAATTGTCTGCAATGAAAATTCTTGGATTTTATTATACCACCTGAAGTTTCCGCTTGCTCGACTTTTCTACCTTGATTTCTACATTGTTGGACTTGTTCCCAGTCTTGGTCCATGCAACACAGAGGAAACAGGTTAGCTGGTCTATGTGTTGTTTTGCTATATACAGTATATATATATATATTTATATATATATATATACATATACACAGTACATCCGGAGTATAAGATGAACCCCCCACACACTTTCCTCCAAAATTTTAGAGTAAAGAATTGTGTCTTATAGTCCGAAAAATACGGTAATTATTTTTTCTCCACTGCCCAATGGTATGAAATTCTGTGATCCCCCTTGTGATGTCAGTATGATCACTGTACCCCTGGATGAATTGATTGAGTCGTGTACTTTGTAAAATAGAGTCTCTTATGGGGGGTTGTGCTGCTTAGGCACCTCAGGGGCTCTGACAATGTGACATGGCACCCTCAAACTAGTTCAGCAAATTGTGAACTCCAATATGGCAAATCTTCCCTTCTGAGCTTGCACTGTGCTTCAAAGGTAGTTTTCGACCACATGTAGGGTATCTGCATCCTCAGGAGAAATTGCATAACAAACTTTGGGATCCATTTTCTCCTATCTTTGTGAAAATTAAAAAAAAGTTGGGCCTAAAACAACATTTTTGTGGGAAAAATATATTTTGTTTCATTTTCACGGACCAACATTGTAAAATTTTGTGAAGCACCTGTGGGTTCAAGGTGCTCACCACAAATCTAGATAAATTTTACTGTTTAGGCACATTAGAGGTTCTCCAAATGCGACATGATATCCGCAGACCATTCCTGCAAAGTCTGCATTCCAAAACATCACTCCTTCCTTTCTGAGCCCTGCCATGCACCCAAACAGTAGTTTGCCCCCACATATGGGGTATCTGCATACTCAGGAGAAATTGCATAACAACTTTTGGGGTCCGTTTTCTTTTGTTACCCTTTTGGGCTAAGAACTTTTTTGTGGAAAAAATTTGATTTTTCTATTTTCATGGCACCTGGGGGGTTCAAGGTGCTGACCGAACATCTAGATAAGTTCCCTGAGTAGTCTAGTTTACAAAATGGTGTCACTTGTGGGGGGTTTCCACTCTTTAGGCACATCAGGTGGTCTGCGAACAGGATATGGCATCCGATAATTAATCCAGCAAATTTTCTATTCAGAAAGTCAAATGGTGCTCCTTCCCTTCCAAGCCCTGTTGTGCGCCCAAACAGTAGTTTTCCTCCATATATTGGGTATAGGCGTACTCAGGAGAAATTGTAAAATAAATTGTATGTTGCAATTTCTCCAGTTACCCTTAAAAAATACAAAATTTGGGACTTAAAAAACATTTTTGTGGGAAAAATGTGATTTTTTTTTTTCTTATTTTCACGGCTCAACGTTATAAACTTCTATGAATCACCTGGAGGTTCAAGGGGCTCACCACACATCTAGATATGTTCCCTGAGGGGTCTAGTTTCCAAAATAGTATCACTTGTGGAGGGTTTCGACTGTTTAGGCACATCAGGGACTCTCCAAATGGGACATGGCGTGTTTTAATTATTACAACAAATTTTGAATTCAAAATGTCAAATGGTGCTTCTTCCCTTTCGACTCCTGCCGTGCGTCCAGTGGTTTTCCCTCAAATATGGGGTATCAACATACTCAGTATAAATTGCATAGCAAATTTTGAGGTTCATTTTCTCCTGCCTCCCTTGTGAAAATTAAAAAATTGGGTCTGAAGATTTTTTTTGCAAAAAAAGTTTAATGTTCATTTTTTCATTACACATTCCATTAATTCCTTTGAAGAACCTGAAGGGTTAATAAACTTCTTGGTTTTGAGGACTTTGAGGGTTGCAGCTTTTAGAATGGTGTCTCTTTTGGGTATTTTCAGTCATATAGACCCCTCAAAGTGACTTTAAATGTAATGTGGTTTCTAAAAAAAATGGTTTTATTAATTTTGTTGGGAAAATGAGAAATCGCTGGTCAAATTTTAACCCTTATAACTTCCTAACAAAAAAAAAAATTAGTTTCAGAATTTGTGCAGATGTAAAGTAGACATGTGGGAAATGTTATTTATGAACAATTTTGTGTGACAAATCTCTCTGATTTAAGGGCATAAAAATTCAAAAAAATTCAGTTCACTGGTCAGAATTGTAAAATTTATCCTGGTCATGAAGGTGAAAACAGGCTTGGGGGGCTGAAAGGGTTAAAACAAGTGTGTTATAGACTCTAGGATTTTGTTTTAATGTTTAGAATGCCAAGTATTGTACTACAAAAAATAACTATGAGCTGCCACGTTCTAAGCGCAAGTCATTAGGGGATTAGTCAAAAAGTAAATGTCAGAAGTGATTAGGAAATGAATTAATATGTATATGCAGCATCCTGCTTTTATAAGATTTTTATATGATGGCTATGCATCATAAAATCATTTTACTTTCCAAAGTAAATCCATTTCCATAAACCATTTCCTTCTAAATTTAAGTAACTCGATGTTTAAAAAATCAAATCTCTCATCTGTAAAACAGGTATATGAAATGTCTGATAATGCCATTCTCTATATTTTGTGTCATTTTTTTTTTTTTTATATAGGGTCACTTTTAAGCTATTCCAATTAGTTTCAATAGTAGATTAATTAAATGAACTGCAATATTGTAGCTTACATCTTAATTTGGCAGGACTTCCCAACTAGTTAAAATAAATTTAAATCATATATCCTTAAGGCTTCAATTGCTCATTTGCCTTAATATTTGCTTTTATAAATTAACTTTAATGATCCTTAAGCTGTATAGACGTTTGACTTGGAGTCTCTTGGATTTAGAAAACAAATGTCTTGTTCATGCCTTGTGGAAGCGCCACATTGATTAATTATAGTGCCTAACAAGTGGCAATTGGAAGTTATTGTCAAGTATAAATTACAAAAAATAATATATTTAATACTTCCTCTTTGAAGAGAAATATCCCCCTATCTACATCACAGTATGCTATGATGGATTTCCAATTTCTCTATCTTTCTTGAAAGGACAACCCCTTAGCAGATCATTTTTTGCTGAAGTTTTGGGTTTTTATTTTTATGATGTCTTTTTGTATTTTAATTACTGTTCTGATACTTACATGAGACTTGGACTAGGTTTAGTTATATGAAAAGGGTGCATATTGAGTGTTAAAATTTGGATACCCAAAAAACATTATAAGAATAAGTAGCAAGAAATCTTCTCATAAATATTTTGAACTGCAGCATTGACTTTCACAGTGCAAAACTCCATCTTTGAATTCATGTAATCAGCATGCTTACCATTGTTGGGTCAGTTTGTGTTGTCCAAATCTAATGACAAATTTCTTATACAACTAGAAAGGTATTTGGAAATGTTGCTGTAACTTACTGCCACCTTCCTTTGCCTAAGTCTTCCCATCAAGTTCAGCCTGAAGACATTTTGCAATTTGCTGAAAGAAGTCTTAAATCCCCAGAATTTTATCACATATTTAGATAACGTGTGTTTGGAGGATTTTTTTCTTTCCAGAGAAAACCTGAAGCTTAGGCTAAGGTTTGCCCATAAACATCTAGACTAAAACCCAGAACTTTTGGACAATGTGTTCTAAGCTGTGTAGACTACAATAAAGCTGGAGGTTTTACTATCTACAAAAAGCATTTCACTAGAAGTGTTTGATATCAGTTGTAAAGCATGGTGATGAAAATGTTAAGATTTAGGCTATGTGCACACGTTGCGGAACTCCCGCGGAAGTTACCGCGAGAATTCCCTAATTCCATTCCGCGGGAAAATCGCATTTTAAATTCCCGTGATTTTCCCGCGGAAAAACTAGCATTTTGCAAGCGTAATTAGCTTGTAGAATGCTAGCGTTTTCCAAGCAATCTGTAGCATCGCTTGGAGAACTGATTGACAGGTTGGTCACACTCGTCAAACATAGTATTTGACGAGTGTGACCAACTTTTTACTATTGAATCTGCCTATGTGGCATCAATAGTAAAAGATCTAATGTTAAAAAATAATTAAAAAAAATAAACAATCGGGTTATATTCACCTTCCGGCGTCCCATGCAGCGTCCCCAGGCCTCCGCGATGCTCCGACATGTCCTGTTCCCAGTGATGCATTGCAGCCATGACCTTTGACGTCGCAGTCTCGCGAGATCGCTACATGATCGCGAGACGCAACGTCAGCAAAGGTCATCGCAATGCATCTGTAAGGTACTCCTGGGGTGGACCCACTAGACCGTGGCAACGAACCTCCCGACGGCGAGCTGACCAGGTGGACCACCCCCTATACAGGGAGTGTATGGGGCAAGCCCACGGGTAACTATCACCACGGTAGCCGGTACCCGGGAAAGTATGAGCAGACAGACGGGTAGATCCAAATAGCAGGCACTGGACAGATGACACGGCTCGGAGACACAGGAGAGACGGCACGTCTTGGCGGGACAGGAGGGATGGCTCGGCTAGAAGACACAGGAGGAACGGCACAGCTTGGCGAGACAGGAGGGATGGCATGGCTTGAAGACACAGGAGGGAAACGGACGAGGACTGAAGCCAGAGAACCTAGGAGAGAGAGCACAAGAGGAACTGGGTAAATGCACGGGAGAAAGCTAGGAAGCACTAGGAGGGCGGCCAGAGTCACTAGCAAGTTCTAGTGATAGTCAGGCATCGCCTCCAGGAGGAGGCGGCCTGATATAGGGAGAGAGAAGGGCTTCCCGGTCATGACCTCCAGCTGGAGGAGGAGACGCGCGTCTTCAGGTGGGGGAGGGCGCGCGCCCGGCCATAGCGAGGAAACGCGCCCGCCGAGGAGGAGGAGCGGGAGCGCGCACCAGGGGGCTGCACCGAGGCGGCCGTGGGCCGTGGATGGGAGACCGGGAGAGACCGCACCGAGGCCTGCAGCGGCCGGCACGGCAGCGAGGAGAACCCCGGAGAGCGGGTGAGCCGGGGCCGGAGGGAGGTAAGAGGAGAAGTCCGTGGCAGCCGCCGCGTGACAGTACCCCCCCTTACGCGCCCTCCCCCGCAGACCGGACAAAAATTTAGCCAGGATTCGAGGAGCTTGGATATTCTCCTGGGGCTCCCATGATCTCTCCTCAGGACCAAAGCCCTTCCAATCAACCAAAAAAAAGGTTTTCCCTTTTTGCTTTCTCATGGCCAAAATATCTCTCACCTCAAATACATCATCTGCGGTGGCAGGCGGAGGTGAATGAGGAGCTTCAGAAAGGAAACGATTGAAAATAACTGGCTTAAGCAAAGACACATGGAAAGCATTAGGGATGCGGAGAGAGGCGGGAAGACGCAATTTATAGGAGACATCATTAATACGGGACAAGACCTCAAAAGGTCCAATATAGCGGGGACCCAGTTTGTGGGACGGGACTTTGAGGCGAATAAACTTGGAGGCTAGCCAAACTTTATCACCTGGGTGATATGGTGGAACAACCAGGCGCCTCTTGTCTGCGTATCCTTTCACCCTGTTACGCACCAACTCGAGAGCGGTCTTGGTCTCCTGCCAGATCCTGGAGAATTCGCCGGACAGAAGATCAGCCGCCGGTACACCCGAGGTGGGGGGAACTGGTAGAGGTACACCAGGATGTAGACCGTAGACGACAAAGAACGGGGATTTGCCAGAAGATTCACTGATGTGGTTATTATAGGAAAACTCAGCCCACGGGAGTAATTCAGACCAGTCGTTCTGGTGGATATTAGAAAAGTGCCGGAGGTAGTTCACCAAACTCTGATTCGTCCGTTCTGCCTGACCGTTGGACTGTGGATGATAAGATGAGGAGAAGTCGAGAGTGACATCCATCGATTTGCATAGAGCTCTCCAGAAGCGAGAGGTGAATTGGACTCCTCTGTCCGAAACAATATGTTGGGGCAGTCCATGGAGACGAAAGATGTGCTGGACGAAAATCTTCGCCAAGGCGGAAGCCGATGGCAAGCCAGGCAAAGGGATGAAGTGTGCCATTTTAGAGAATCTATCTACTACCACTAAGACGACAGTACACTTGGCAGAGGAGGGTAGGTCCGTAATAAAGTCCATGGCGATGTGTTGCCAAGGTGACGAGGGTACTGGAAGCGGATGTAGAAGACCAGAAGGCAGCTGCCGAGGCACCTTGATCTTGGCACACGAGAGACAGGAGGCGACGAAATCCCGGACATCTTGGGAAAGGGTCGGCCACCAGTAATAGCGGGACACCAGAAGAAGTGTCTTTTTATGGCCGAGATGACCCGCCAGCTTAGAAGCATGGCCCCAGTGGAGGATTCGTCTTCGGTCCCTCTCAGAAACAAAAGTCTTGCCAGGTGGGGTAGCGAGGAGAGAAAGTGGTGCCACGGTGATGAACCTGGATGGGTCCAAGATATGTGCAGGTTCCTCCTCGACATCCGTGGAAAGAGAGGACCTGGACAAGGCGTCGGCTTTGAGGTTCTTGTTGCCTGGACGAAAATGCAGGTTAAAATCGAATCGGCCGAAGAACAGAGACCACCTGGCCTGCCGAGGGTTGAGTCTTTGTGCAGACCGCAGGTACGCTAGATTCTTATGGTCTGTGTAGATTGTGAAGGGATGTGCGGCGCCCTCCAACAAGTACCTCCACTCC
The DNA here is from genome assembly GCF_039654945.1 of Dendrobates tinctorius. NCBI lineage: Eukaryota > Metazoa > Chordata > Amphibia > Anura > Dendrobatidae > Dendrobates > Dendrobates tinctorius. The sequence continues at coordinate 62,414,201 of NW_027361671.1, read as the reverse complement.
TCTAGGGCTAACTTGATGGCAAGCAGTTCTCGGTCTCCGATGGAATAATTCCGCTCTGGAGTGGAGAATGATTTTGAAAAGAAACCGCACATAACGAACCTGCCGGAGGAGGACCTCTGAGACAAAACAGCTCCGGCTCCAGTTGCGGATGCATCCACCTCAAGGACGAATGGTTTGTTGACCTCAGGGCGATGGAGTACGGGAGCTGTGGCAAAGGCACGTTTCAGAGATAGAAAGGCTCCTTCTGCTTCAGGGGTCCAGACGTGTGGGTTGGCTCCCTTACGGATCAAAGACGAGATAGCGCCAAAGAGGAGAAATGGGAGATGAACTGTCGGTAGTAGTTTGCAAAGCCGAGAAAGCGCTGAATGGCTTTCACCCCTTGAGGACGTGGCCAGTTAAGCATGGCCGAAACCTTCTCAGGATCCATACACAGACCAGAGTCGGAGATGATATAGCCCAGAAATGGAAGAGAGGACTGTTCAAAGACACACTTCTCCAACTTGGCGTACAGACGATTCTCCCTCAAACGGAACAGTACGCGGCGGACATCTCTTCTATGGGTGTACAGATCAGGAGAGAAGACCAGGATATCGTCGAGGTACACCACCACACAGGAATACAGAAGGTCTCGGAAGACGTCATTAACAAATTCCTGAAAGACTGCGGGAGCGTTGCATAACCCAAAGGGCATGACGAGATACTCATAGTGTCCATCTCTGGTGTTGAAGGCGGTCCTCCATTCATCTCCGGAGCGAATACGGATGAGATTGTAGGCTCCACGGACATCCAATTTAGAAAAGATTCGTGCCCCACGTAGCCGGTTGAACAACTCGGGGATGAGAGGTAGCGGATATTTATTCTTAATGGTAATCTCGTTGAGACCACGATAGTCAATACAGGGGCGCAGGGACCCGTCTTTCTTCTTGACAAAAAAGAAGCCAGCTCCAGCAGGGGAAGAAGACTTTCGGATGAAGCCCCTGGCCAAATTCTCCTGTACATATTCGGTCATAACCTGGGACTCGAGTGGACTCAACGGATAGATCCGCCCTCGGGGCGGAGTCGAGCCAGGAACAAGCTCGATAGGACAATCATATTGCCGGTGCGGAAGGAGGACCTCCGCTTCCTTTTTATCGAAGACGTCCGCGAAGGCCCAGTAAGCCGAAGGCAACTCCGCAGGGCCCGAGACAGGAGACGAGCATTTGAGGGGTCGTACTGGGCGGAGACATCTGGTTTGGCAGAAGCGGCCCCAGCGAAGAACGTCTCCGGACCGCCAATCCAGAACAGGTTCATGCATTCGCAACCACGGAAGACCCAGGAGCATGGTGTGGGACAAAGACGGCAGCACGAAGAAGGTTATCTTTTCACGGTGCAAGACCCCGATCTGTAACTCCAGCTCTTCAGTGACCAGTGTAACAGCTTCGCGCAAGGGAGCACCGTCGACAGAGGCTAACTGCCGGGGAACCTCCAAGGACCTGACAGGTATCCCTAATCTCTTCACCGCCTCGAGTTGGATGAAGTTTCCCGCAGCCCCAGAATCAATATAGGCTAACTCCGAAAAACGTTTGGAGCCCAGGAAAAACACAACAGAAAGGGTCAAGGGTAGAGAGGTGTCGGTGACACCTAGGGAGGCCTCTCTTACCTGTCCTAGGCGGAGGAGTTTCCCGGCCTCACAGGACAGGAACGCAGGAGATGGGAGGCGCTGCCACAATAGAGACAAAGGCCATGAGCGAGTCTGTCCTGGCGGCGAAGCTCCGCGGGCCTGAGTCGGTCCACTTGCATGGGTTCGGGAGCTGCGAGCGTGGTGGGCTGTGTGTCGGAGGAGAAAAACGATTGGGCCTTCTCTCACTGGCGATCTCGCGGGAACGCTCCCGGAAACGTAGATCCACTCGTGTTGCCAGCGAGATGAGGTCCTCCAAAGACGTGGGTGTATCCCGGCCTGCCAGCTCGTCCTTGATTCGGGACGATAAGCCTCGCCAAAAAGCCCCAACCAGGGCTTCATTGTTCCACCCCAGCTCCGAGGATAACGTACGGAACTGGATGGCGTACTGTCCCACCGAGAGAGTACCCTGGCGAAGGCAAAATAAAGACTCGGTAGCAGAGACCAGGCGACCGGGCTCATCGAAGACCTTACGAAAGGTCTCCAAGAAGGCCGCGAGCTGGGAGACTATCGGGTCATCGCGTTCCCACAAGGGATTCACCCAGGCCAGTGCCTCACCCTCAAAGTGGGAAATCATAAAAGCCACTTTGGCCCGGTCGGAGGGATACTGTAGGGGAGCCAGCTCGAAATGCAACTGGCACTGGTTGATGAACCCCCGACAGAGTTTGGGATCTCCGCTATAACGTGGGGGTTTGGCCAACCGGGGAGAGGAGTGTGGGACTGCCACAGGTGCCGGGACTGTGGCTGCCGTCTGTAGGGCTAGTAAGCGGTTATCTACAGAGGCAATGTAGTTCAAAATATGGGCCTGGGTGTCGCGCTGCTGGGCCAGTTCCTGCTGCAGGCCGGAGATCTGGGAGGCAATTCCCGGATCGGAGGTCTGCAAAGAGGAGAGTTGGGACTCCATCGATTTGAGGAACGACATGATCCTCGCCTGGTTCTCACGAAGGAACAAAAGTTCCTTTTGGGTCGGGGTCGAGGTACCAGCGGGATCCATGGCCTGACTATCCTGTAAGGTACTCCTGGGGTGGACACACTAGACCGTGGCAACGAACCTCCCGAGGGCAAGCTGACCAGGTGGACCACCCCCTATACAGGGAGTGTATGGGGCAAGCCCACGGGTAACTATCACCACGGTAGCCGGTACCCGGGAAAGTATGAGCAGACAGACGGGTAGATCCAAATAGCAGGCACTGGACAGATGACACGGCTCGGAGACACAGGAGAGACGGCACGTCTTGGCGGGACAGGAGGGATGGCTCGGCTAGAAGACACAGGAGGAACGGCACAGCTTGGCGAGACAGGAGGGATGGCATGGCTTGAAGACACAGGAGGGAAACGGACGAGGACTGAAGCCAGAGAACCTAGGAGAGAGAGCACAAGAGGAACTGGGTAAATGCACGGGAGAAAGCTAGGGAGCACTAGGAGGGCGGCCAGAGTCACTAGCAAGTTCTAGTGATAGTCAGGCATCGCCTCCAGAAGGAGGCGGCCTGATATAGGGAGAGAGAAGGGCTTCCCGGTCATGACCTCCAGCTGGAGGAGGAGACGCGCGTCTTCAGGTGGGGGAGGGCGCGCGCCCGGCCATAGCGAGGAAACGCGCCCGCCGAGGAGGAGGAGCGGGAGCGCGCACCAGGGGGCTGGACCGAGGCGGCCGTGGACAGGAGACCGGGAGAGACCGCACCGAGGCCTGCAGCGGCCGGCGCGGCAGCGAGGAGAACCCCGGAGAGCGGGTGAGCCGGGGCCGGAGGGAGGTAAGAGAAGTCCGCGGCAGCCGCCGCGTGACAGCATCACTGGGAACGGGAGCTGCCGTGTGTATCGCTGAAGCCTGGGGATGCTGTGTGGGACGCCAGAAGGTGAATATAACCCGATTTTTTTATTTTAATTCTATTTTTTACTGGGATATGGTACCCACAGCCCGGAGGACAGTCTCCTCTCCTCCGGACCATGGGTACCATCCGCAAATGTTCTGCTTACTTTTCGCATGGTAGGCACAGCCACATGCAGAAAGTAAGCAGAAAAATGCATTCCTATGTGGGCGGAATCGCCGCGATTCCGCAAATTAATGAGCATGCTGCGTATTTTTCCGCGATGCGATTCCGCCGCGGGAAAATCCGCAGCATTAGCACAGCATTGCGGAATCCCATAGGATTGCATGGGACGCTGTTTTTTCGCGTTTTTGCGGTAAAAACTGCCGCAATAGCGCGAAAAACTGCGACGTGTGAACGCAGCCTTAGGGCTGCATTGCTTTTTTTTTTTTTTTTAGGACCGGTACAGGTCACCATCATAGAATCCACTCTAAAGTTTCCACTATACTGGCAGGGGGGGGCACTTGAAGATAATGTAATTCCATTTGTCAGATGATGGCTGTTCACCCAAAAGTAGACTTTCCAAAAGAACAATGACTAAAAATAATAAATCCTCCATCCAGTGGCTGAAAATACAAACTTGAGAATTCTTAAAGGGCAATGGTTTGAGCCAGCTACCTTTGTGATTGTAGTGTAAGGGTCCCGTCACATTTAGCGATGCACCAGCGATCCCGACCACGATACGACCCGAACAGGATCGCTGGTGCATCGCTAAATGGTCGCTAGTGAGCTGCCAAACATGCAGATCTAACCAGCGACGTAGCAGTGGTCGGCGGTCGTTACTTACCTGTCAGAAGCAGCGATGAAGACGTCCTCCCGCCCGCGTCCACGCGTCACTTTCGGCGCCAGCAGGAAGCCCAGCAGGAAGCGGCTGACGAGAAGTCCAGGACGCTCTCGCCCGATCAGCGATAGCCGGCGGGGGAACCGGTCGGAGGTAAGTATCAAACACAGCGATATCGCTAGCAATATCGCTGCTGCGTCACAAAATCGGTGACTCTTTAGAGATATTATTAGCAATATCGCTTAGTGTGACGGGGCCTTAATGCCTCTTTCACACTTCAGTCTTTTAGAATCAGTCACAATCCATCAAAATGTTGAAAAAACAGAATAATATAATAGTAACAAATTAACTGTGGCCCTTCAAGCTTTTGCCACAATGCTAGGACCACCCCAGTTACTCAAAAATCTAAAATATCAAAACTAATGTTAAATATAGTTCACCTGTATGATCACATTAACCCCTTAATCCCATATGACTTACTATCCCGTCCATGTGCCCTGGGACTTAATTCCCAGGGACGGGATAGTACGTCATAGCGATCAGCGGCGCCCACGTGGTGAGCGCCGCTGATCGCTGCCGGGTGTCAGCTGATTATCACAGCTGACACCCGGCACAATGTGTCAGGGGCGGTCACGGACCGCCCCAACACGTTAACCTCTTGCACACCGCGATCAAACATGATGGCGGTGTACTGGGGGTTAAAGGGAAGCATCGGCAGGGAGGGGGCTCCCTCCGTGCTTCCCTGAGCCCCCCACGGCAGCGCAATGTGCAGCGCTGCTGCGGGGGGGCTCCTTCCCTGCAGGCCCCCGAATCCAAGATGGCGACGGGGACCTTTGGGGGCCTTCAGGGAGCCGGCTTCCTCAGTGCCTGCAAAGTGCAGGCACGAGGAAGCCTGCTGCACTGCCTGTGACAGATCACTGATCTGTCACAGTGATCTGTGATGTGACAGATCAGCGATCTGTCACAGGACAGTGATGTCCCACCTGGGACAATGTAATAAAGTTAAAAAAAAAGTGTTAAAATAATTTTTAAAAAAATCGCCAAATAAATAAGAAAAAAAAAAAAAATTCCCCCTTTAAATTCATTTTTTGGAAATAAAAAAAACAAAACAATAAAAGTACACATATTTGGTATCGCCGCGTCCGTAACAATCTGCCCTATAAAACTGTCCCATTAGTTAACCCCTTTAGCGAACCCCTTAAAAAATAAAAATAAAAAACGAAGCAAAAAATAATGATTTATTATCATACCGCCGAACAAAAAGTGCAATAACACGCGATCAAAAAGACGCATAAATATCCATGGTACCGCTGAAAACGTCATCTTGTCCCGCAAAAAACGAGCCGCCATACAGCATCATCAGCGAAAAAATAAAAAAGTTATAGCTCGCAGAATAAAGCGATACAAAAATAATTATTTTTTATATAAAATAGTTTTCATTGCATAAAACCGACAAAACATAAAAAAGACCTAAATGAGGTATCGCTGTAACCGTACTGACCAGAAGAATAAAGCCGCTTTATTAATTTTATCGCACGCGGAACGGTGTAAACGCACCCCCCAAAAGAAATTCATGAAACGCTGGTTTTTGCGCATTCTGCGTCCCAAAAATCGGAATAAAAAGCGATCAAAAAATGTTACGTGCCCGAAAATGGTACCAATAAAAACGTCAACTCGTCCCGCAAAAAATAAGACCTCACATGACTCGGTAGGTCACAATACGGAAAAATTATAGCTCTCAATATGTGGTGATGCAAAAACTATTTTTACAATAAAAAGCATCTTTTAGCGTGACAACTGCCAAACATAAAAACCCGCCATAAATAGTAAATCAAACCCCCCGTTATCACCCCCTTAGTTAGGGAAAAATAATAAAATTAAAAGAAAATGTATTTATTTCTCCTTCAAACCACATATCCAAACCCTTTCCACTTCCTGCCGACTTCAACTCAAAAATATTTCACGCATCCGTTCATTCCTCACCCAAGAATCTGCAAAAACCCTAGTCCATGCCCTCATCATCTCTCGCCTTGACTACTGCAACCTCATGCTCTGCGGCCTCCCCTCAAACACTCTCGCACCCCTCCAATCTATTCTAAACTCTGCTGCCCGACTAATCCACCTGTCCCCCCGCTATTCCCCAGCTTCTCCCCTCTGTCAATCCCTTCACTGGCTCCCAATTGCCCAGAGACTCCATTACAAAACCCTAACCATGACATACAAAGCCATCCACAACTTGTCTCCTCCATACATCTGTGACCTCGTCTCCCGGTACTTTCCTGCACGCAACCTCCGATCCTCACAAGATCTCCTTCTCTACTCCCCTCTTATCTCCTCTTCCCACAATCGCATACAAGATTTCTCTCGCGCATCACCCCTACTCTGGAACTCTCTACCACAACATATCAGACTCTCACCTACCATCGAAACCTTCAAAAAGAGCCTGAAGACCCACCTCTTCCGACAAGCCTATAACCTGCAGTAACCACCGATCGACCAAACCGCTGCACGACCAGCTCTACCCTCGCCTACTGTATTATCACCCATCCCTTGAAGATTGTGAGCCCTCGCGGGCAGGGTCCTCTCTCCTCCTGTACCAGTTATGACTTGTATTGTTTAAGATTATTGTACTTGTTTTTATGTATACCCCCCTCACATGTAAAGCGCCATGGAATAAATGGCGCTATAACAATAAATAATAATAATAATAATAATAATAATATTTATTTCCATTTTCCCGTTAGGGCTAGGGTTAGGGCTGAGATTAGGGTTAGGGGTGTGTTGGGGTTAGGGTTGGAGTTAGAACTGGGGGTTTTCACTGTTTGGGCACATCAGGTGCTCTCCAAATGCAACATGGCGTCTGATCTCAATTCCGGCCAATTCTGCGCTGAAAAAGTCAAATGGTGGTCCTTCCCTTCCAAGCTCTGCCATGCGCCCAAACAGTGATTTACCCTCACATATGGGGTATCAGCCTACTCAGGACAAATTGCAAAACAACTTTTGGGGTCCAATTTCTCCTGTTACCCTTAGGAAATTGAAAAATTGGGAGCAAAAATATAATTGTGGAAAAAAATGATTTTTTTATTTTCACGCCCGGGCGTTATAAACTTCTGTGAAGCACTTGGGGGTTCAAAGTGCTCACCACACATCTAGATAAGTTCCGTGGGGGGTCTAGTTTCCAAAATGGGGTCACTTGTGGGGAGTTTCAATAGTTTAGGTACATCAGAGGCTCTCCAAACGCACATGACACCCGCAGACCATTCCATCAAAGTCTGCATTCCAAAACGTCACTACTTCCCTTCCGAGACCCGACGTGTGCCCATGCAGTAGTTTTCTCCCACCTATGGGGTATCAGCGTACTCAGGACAAATTGGACAACAACTTTTGGGGTCCAATTTCTCCTGTTACTCTTGGGAAAATAAAAAAATGGGGACTAAAAGATCATGTTTGTGGAAAAAAATGCGATTTTTTTTATTTTCACGCACAGGCGTTATAAACTTCTGTGAAGCACTGGAGGGGTCAAAGTGCTCACCACACATCTAGATAAGTTCCTTGGGGGGGGGTCTAGTTTCCAAAATGGTGTCATTTGTGGGGGGTTTCCACTGTTTTGGTTCATCAGGGGTTTTCCAATCGCGACATGGTGTCCGATCTCAATTCCAGCCAAAAACGTCAAATGGCGCTGCTTCCCTTCCGAGCTCTGCCATGCGCCCAAATAGTGGTCTACCCCCATATATGGGGTATCAGCGTACTCAGGACAAATTGCACAATAACTTTTATGGTCCTGTTACCCTTGGTAAAATAAAAATTGGGGGTGAAAAGATCATTTTTGTGGAAAAAATATTATTTTTTAATTGTACGGCTGTACGTTATAAACTTCTGTGAAGCCCTTGTGGGTTCAAAGTTCTCACCACATATCTAGATAAGTTCCTTAGGGGGTCTAGTTTCCAAAATGGGGTCACTTGTGGGGGGTTTCCACTGTTTAGGTACATCAGGGTCTCTCCAAACGTGACATGGCATCCGATCTGAATTCCAGCCAATTTTGCACTGAAAAAGTCAAACGGCGCTCCTTCCCTTCTGAGCCCAGCCATGCGCCGAAACAGTGGTTCCCCCCCATATATCAGGTATCAGCGTACTCAGGACAAATTGCACAATAAATTTTGCAGTCCAATTTCTCCTGTTACCCTTGGTAAAATAAAAAAAATTGAACCTGAAGTATTTTTTTTGTGAAAAAAAGTTAAATGTTCATTTTTTTTAAAATATTCAAAAAATTCCTGTGACGCACCTAAAGGGTTAATATACTTCTTGAATGTGGTTTTTGAGCACCTTAAGGGGTGCAGCTTTTAGAATGGTGTCACTTTTGGGTATTTTCTATCATATAGACCCCTCAAAGTGGCTTCAAATGTGATGTGGTCCCTAAATAAAATGATGTTGTAAAAATGAGAAATCGCTGGTCAACTTTTAACCCTTATAACTTCCTAACAAAAAAAAATTTTGGTTCCAAAATTGTGCTGATGTAAAGTAAACATGTGGGAAATGTTATTTATCACGTTTTTTGTGTGCCATATGTCTGTGATTTAAGGGCATAAAAATTCAAAGTTGGAAAATTGCGAAATTTTAAAATTTTCGACAAATTTCCATTTTTTTCACAAATAAGCGCAAGTTATTTGAATGAAATTTTACCATAAACATGAAGTACAATATGTCACAAGAAAACCGGGATCCATGGAAGCGTTTCAGAGTTATTACCTCATAAAGGGACAGTGGTCAGAATTGTAAAAATTGGCCCGGTCATGAACGTGCAAACCACCCTTGGGGCTTAAGGGGTTAAATAAGTTACATCTATTAAACTAACATGTACGATAATATCCTCACCAAGAACTGGTTAAAATGTGTTGCACCTTAAAGAAATCCGTAAAAATTTGCACACCTGAAAAAACCTTACCATAGAGGACGGAAAGGGAAAATTTGTCCTAGTGAATGTCAAATACTGATAGACTCTTCAAAATGCATGTTAAGGTTTGTTTCTTGCAAACTTGCAATACCAGGTATTAAATATTTACAGGAGGAAAAAGTATATGTCTGAATATTAAAATATTTTTTATAGTAGGAAGAAACATACAGTGGCATGTAAAAGTTTGGCACCTCTGGTCATGATTGCTGTTATTGTGAACAGCTAAGGCTGGTTTCACATTAGCGCTTTTTAAGCGCACGCATGGCCGGGGGTAGCTCCGCCCCCGAGCCGGCTCTCTGCCCGGCGTGCCCGCCCCTTGCTTGTAGCGCACCTTCGGATTTTGGCGCGCACGGCGCACCGTCAAAAGTGCACAGCGCAGGTCAAAGCGCAACTAGCGCACGGCCTGCGCACGATCTGTGCACCCTATGCTAAAGATAGGGTGCGCCGATCGCAGGCGCCGCTGTGCGCTAGGAGGCGGCGCTACAAGCAAGGGGCGGGCACGCCGGGCAGAGAGCCGGCTCGGGGGCGGAGCTACCCCCGGCCGTGCGTGCGCTTAAAAAGCGCTACTGTGAAACCACCCTTAGCAAGTTGAAGATGAAATAATTTCTAAAAGGCCTAAAGTTAAAGATGACATATTTCCTTTTTATTTTAGGCAAAAATATATACCGGTATATATTTTCATCTTCTATGTTTTAAAAATCACAAAATGGAAAATCGGGGATGCAAAAGTTTGGGCACCTTTCGTGATTAGTACCTAGTAGCACCCCCTTTTGAGTGTATCACAGCTTGTAAACTCTTTTCATCTATTTTTCCTTGGAAAATTTTTCCAGTTCTGTGAGAGTCCTGGGTTGTCTTGCATGAACTACTATTTTAAGGTCCAGCCACAGATTTTCACAGATGTTCAGATCAGGGCACTGTGATGGCCATTGTAAAACATTGAGCTTGAACCTTTTAAGGTAGTCTATTGTGGATATTGACGTGTGTTTAGGATCATTATCCATTTGTAGAAGCCATCTATTTTTCAACTTCAGCTTTTTTTACAGATGGTGTTACATTTGCATCAAGAATTTGTTGAAATTTCATTAGATCCATTCTTCCCTCTACCGATGAATTGTTCTCTATGCCATTAGCTGCAACACAACCCCAAATCATGATTGATCCATCCCCCTTCTTAATGTTTGGCAAGATGTTCTTTTCCTAAAACTATGTGCCCTTTTTCTCCACACATACCTTTGATAATTGTGGCCAAAGTGTTCTATTTTAACTTCTACAGTCCACAGGACTTGCTTCCAAAATTGATCAGGCTTGATCCTGAATTTTATGGTGCAGGAGAAGTTTCTTCTTTTGACTCTTCCATGAAGGCCATATTTGTGCAGGAGTCTCTGAACAGTAGAACAATGTACCACAACTCCAGAATCTGCTAAATATTTGTGATGATCTTTGGCAGTCAAGTGAAGGTTTGATTTTCCTCTCTAGCAATCCTACAAGCAGCTCTCACTGGAATCTTGAATACAAACATGGGCCATGCACACAGTGAACAAGTCTTGTAGGACAGTGTTCACACCACCAGAAGACTGAAACACAGAAAAACACAGTAAAACAAACATATAAAAATACTCTGCTGTAAAAAAGTAACAGTAAACAGCAAGTGCTAGTAAAAAGATAACAAAACAGGATATTTGGTTTAAAAACCTGAACATGTGTACAGTACCTATATGAGCAGGATTCGGACTAGTAATGTCCGATGTGGACATGCTGTAGAAGACGGCTTTTATGTGCAAGACCCACAAGTTTTTAAATACATCAGTTACGGACTGCTCTGATAGAGTTACCTTGAAGTTTGGTACAGCGGTTTAGTATACATTTTTTGCAAAAACCATATCAACCAAATACCCTGTTTTGTTATCTTTTTACTAGCACTTGCTGTTTACCGTTACTTTTTTACAGCAGAGTATTTTTATACGTTTGTTTTACTGTGTTTTTCTGTGTCTCACTGGATCTTGCTTGGTCGTTCAGACCTTATCTTGACCTTCACTGTTCCTGTTAACCGTCATTTCTTAATTATATTTTGAACCGAGGAAAGGACAACTTAAACGCTTTGCTGTCTTCTTATACCCTTCTTTTTCTTTGTGGGCCTCCACCATTTTCATTTTCAGAGTGGTTGGCACCTGCTTAGAAGAACCCATGGCTGCTGATTTTTTGCCACAAGATTAGAATAGGCTGTATTTTTATTAGGCTGGGAAATTTGTATCACCTGGCCTTTCCTAATGATGATATTGAACAAGCCATAACTTAAACAAGCTTTTAAAGGTCTGAAACCTTGATGAAAGTTATATGAGCACACAAATCTCCAAGAGTGCCCAAACTTTTGCATCGGCTCATTTCCCTGTTTGTATTTTTTAAAATGAAAAAGAAAACTACAATATTTATTTATTTTGCCCATAATACAAAGGAAATGTGTCATCTTTAACCCCTTAATGACCGCCGATATGACTTTTAATGGCGGCAGTTAAGGGTACTTATGCCTCAGCGCCTCTGAGAAATAAGTGTATAGCGCCCCCCAGTGTTGGCATTTCTCCTAGGTCTCGGCTACCGGGGGTAACTGAGACCCCAGAGAACATGATTCGGGTTGGTTTTTACCGACCCCAGTGTTGCAATCGCCGTTAACGGAATAATGGCGACCGCAAAAAAAGTCCAATTTCCCATTTAATTTCCTGTTTTAATTTCTCTCTTCTCTGATGTGATTGCACATCAGAGAGAGAAATGGAGTCCCCCAATCCTTCCCCCTGTACTTCTGGTGTCTGCATCTCCCCGTGAAGTCTTCCTGCCCACAGCGTCTTCTTACAGGAAAAAAATGGCAGGCGCATCAGATCGGCCGCCCGGCAATAATAGGAAATTTTTCCAATTGGTTCATTTTGATCACTGTGATAAATCCTATCACCAGGGGTGCCCAAATTTTTACATGCCACTGTACAGTGCGTACAGAAAGTATTCAGACCCTTTTAAATTTTTCACTCTTTGTTTCATTGCAGCCATTTGGTAAATTCAAAAAAGTTCATTTTTTTCCTCATTAATGAACACTCTGAGCCCCATCTTGACTGAAAAAAACAAATGTAGAAATTTTTGTAAATTTGTTATAAAAGATAGACCAAGTCAGACCAAATGAGAATCATGAGGTCAAAAGAACTGGCCAAGGAGCTCGGAGACAGAATTGTGGCAAGGCACAGATCTGGCCAAGGTTACAAAAGAATTTTTGCTGTACTTAAGGTTCCTAAGAGCACAGTGGTCTCCATAATCTTTAAAAGGAAGAAGTTTGGGACCACCAGAAAACTTCCTAGACCTGGCCGTCCAGCTAAACTAATCGTGGGAGAAGAGCCTTGGTGAAAGAGGTAAAGAAGAACCCCAAGATCACTTTGGCTGAGCTTCACAGATGCAGTAGGGAGATGGGAGAATATTCCACAAAGTCAACTATCACTGTATCCCTCCCCCAGTCGGGCCTTTATGGCAGAGTGTCCCAACGGAAGCCTCTCCTCTGTGACATATGAAAGCCCACATAGCTTTTGCTAAAAAACACATGAAGGACTCCCAGACTATGAAAAATAAGATTATCTGGTCTGATGAGACAAAGATAGAACTTTTTGGTTATAATTCTAAGCGGTATGTGTGAGAAAACCAGGCACTGCTCATCACCTGCCCAATACAATCCCAACAGTGAAACATGGTGTTGGGAACATTATGCTATGGGGTTGTTTTTCAGCTGCAGGGACAGGTCTACTGGTTGCAATTGAAGGAAACATGAATGCGGCCAAGTACAGAGATATTCTAGATGAAAGCCTCTTCCAGAGTGCTCTGGACCTCAGACTTGGCCGAAGGTTCACCTTCCATATAGACAATGACCCTAAGCACACAGCTAAAATAACAAAGGAGTGGCTTCAGAACAACTCTGTGACCATTCTTGACTTGCCCAGCCAGAGCCCTGACCTAAACCTAATTGAGCATCTCTGGAGAGACATGAAAATGACTGTTCACCAACGTTCACCATCCAACCTGAAGGAACTGGAGAAAATTTGCAAGGAAGAATGGCAGAGGATCCTCATATCCAGGTGTGAAAAACTTCATTCCCAAGAAGACTCATGGCTGTACTAGCTCAAAAGGGTGCTTCTACTCAATACTGAGCAAAGGGTCTGAATACTTATGACCATGTGATATTTCAGTTTTTCTTTTTTAATAAATTTGCAAAAGATTCTACATTTCTTTTTTTTAGGTTAAGATGGTGTGGAGAGTGTACATTAATGAGAAAAAAATGAACTTTTTTGAATTTACCAAATAGCTGCAATGAAACAGAGTGAAAAATTTAACGTGGTCTTTCCGTACCCACTGTATTACATATATACAGGAGGAAGAAACATATACAGTTGTGGCCAAAAGTATTGACACCCCTACAATTTTGTCAGATAATACTCAGTTTCTTCCTGAAAATTATTACAAACACAAATTCTTTGTTATTATTATCTTCATTTAATTTGTCTTAAATGAAAAAACACAAAAAGAATTGTCCTAAAGCCAATTTGGATATAATTCCACACCAAACATAAAAAAGAGGGTGGACAAAAGTATTGGCACTGTTCGAAAAATCATGTGATGCTTCTCTAATTTGTGTAATTAACAGCACCTGTAACTTACCTGTGGCACCTAACAGGTGTTGGCAATAACTAAATCACACTTGCAGCCAGATGACATGGATTAAAGTTGACTCAACCTGTCCTGTGTCCTTGTTTGTACCACATTGAGCATGGAGAAAAGAAAGAAGATCAAAGAACTGTCTGAGGACTTGAAAAACCAAATTGTGAGGAAGCATGAGCAATCTCTAGGCTACAAGTCCATCTCCAAAGACCTGAATGTTCCTGTGTCTACCATGTGCAGTGTCATCAAGAAGTTTAAAGCCCATGGCACTGTGGCTAACCTCCCTAGATTTGGACGGAAAAGAAAAATTGACAAGAGATTTCAACGCAAAATTGTGCGGATGTTGGATAAAGAATCTCGACTAACATCCAAACAAGTTCAAGCTGCCCTGCAGTCCGAGGGTACAATGGTGTCAACCTGTACTATCCGTCGGCGTCTGAATGAAAAGGGACTGTATGGTAGGAGACCCCGAGACATAAAAAAAAGCCAGGCTGGAGTTTGCCAAAACTTACCTGAAAAAGCCTAAAACGTTTTGGAAGAATGTTCTCTGGTCAGATGAGACAAAAGTAGAGCTTTTTGGGCAAAGGCATCAACATAGAGTTTACAGGAGAAAAAAAGAGGCATTCAAAGAAAAGAACACGGTCCCTACAGTCAAACATGGCTGAGGTTCCCTGATGTTTTGGGGTTGCTTTGCTGCCTCTGGCACTGGACTGCTTGACCGTGTGCATGGCATTATGACGTCTGAAGACTACCTACAAATTTTGCAGCATAATGTAGGGCCCATTGTGAGAAAGCTTGGTCTCCCTCAGAGGTCATGGGTCTTCCAGCAGGACAACGACCCAAAACACACTTCAAAAAGCACTTGAAAATGGTTTGAGAGAAAGCACTGGAGACTTCTAAGGTGGCGAGCAATGAGTCCAGACCTGAATCCCATAGAACACCTGTGGAGAGATCTAAAAATGGCAGTTTGGAGAAGGCACCCTTCAAAAATTAGGAACCTGGAGCAGTTTGCCAAAGAAGAATGGTCTAAAATTCCAGCAGAGCATTGTAAGAAACTCATTGAAGGTTACCGGAAGCAGTTGGTCGCAGTTATTTTGGCTAAAGGTTGTGTAACCAAGTATTAGGCTGAGGGTGCCAATACTTTTGTCTGGCCCATTTTTGGAGTTTTGTGTGAAATGATCAATGTTTTGCTTTTTGCTTCATTCTCTATTGTGTTTTTTCATTTAAGACAAATTAAATGAAGATAATAATACCAAAGAAATTGTGTTTGCAATCATTTTCAGGAAAAAACTGAGTATTATCTGACCGAATTGCAGGGGTGTCAATACTTTTGGCCACAACTGTACCTGACATCTGCAGGTTCCTCTCAGTGCTTCAGCTTCCATCTCACAAGCAGCAGGGTTGCAATTAGTGTTTGTACTGTTGAGCCTAGGGCCCACAAGTAGAACTAACTCTAGTTAGTTTAAATTTGAATGCTCAGGTTATGCCCACATTTGTGTTGTTATATTTCTTGGTAGACTCAGTCATAAGTTTCATCATATTCACTGTAAGAACAGGAGGAACATGCTCCACATTTTTTTTTCTCTTTTAAAACATGGACAAGCTAATGGAAACAAAAAAGACCTGAGTATATTCTATTGGTTCCGTCCTTCACCATTTCTGTCTGTCACGTGACAGATGCATCTCTTTTAGGAGTTTATAGTAGCATAGTAACATAGCAAGGCTTAAAAAAGACATTTGTCCATCCAGTTCAGCCTAAATTCCGTCAGAATAAATCCCCAGATCTATGTCCTTCTAAAGAACCTAACAATAACTGTAAGATACAATATTGTTACGCTCCAGGAAGACATCCAGGCCTCTCTTGAACCCCTCGACTGAGTTCGCCATCACCACCTCCTCAGGCAAGGAATTCCAGATTCTCACTGCCCTAACAGTAAAGAATCCTCTTCTATGTTGGTGGAAAAACCTTCTCTCCTCCAGATGCAGAGAATGCCCCCTTGTGACCGTCACCTTCCTTGGTATAAACAGATCCTCGGAGAGATATTTGCATTGTCCCCTTATATACTTGTACATGGTTATTAGATCGCCCCTCAGTCGTCTATTTTCTAGACTAAATAATCCTAATTTTGCTAATCCCTCTGGGCATTGTAGTTCCCCCATCCCCTTTATTAATTTTGTTGCCCTCCTTTGTACTCTCTCTAGTTCCATTATATCCTTCCTGAGCACCGATGTCCAAAATTGTGAACAGTACTCCATGTGCAGTCTAACCAGGGATTTGTACAGAGGCGGTATAATGCTCTCATCATGTGTATCCAGACCTCTTTTAATGCACCCCACGATCCTGTTTGCCTTGGTAGCCGCTGCCTGGCACTGGCTGCTCCAGGTAAGTTTATCATTAACTAGGGTCCCCAAGTCCTTCTCTATGTTAGATTTACACAGTGGTTTCTCGTTCAGTGTGTAATGGTGATATTGATTCCTTCTTCCCATGTGTATAACCTTACATTTATCATTGTTAATCTACATCTGCCACCTTTCGGCCCAAGTTTCCAATTTATCCAGATCCATCTGTAGCAGAATGCTATCTTCTCTTGTATTGACTGCTTTACATAGTTTTGTATCATCTGCAAATATCGATATCTTACTGTGCAAACCTTCTACCAGATCGTTAATAAATATGTTGAAGAGAATAGGTCCCAACACCAACCCCTGCGGTACCCCACTGGTCACAGTGACCCAGTTAGAGAATACACCATTTATAGCCACCCTCTGCTTTCTATCACTAAGCCAGTTACTTACCCATTTACACACATTTTCCCCCAGACCCAGCATTCTCATTTTGTGTACCAACCTCTTGTGTGGCACGGTATCAAACGCTTTGGAAAAATCAAGATATACCACATCCAATGACTCACCTTGGTCCAGTCTATAGCTTACCTCTTCATAAAAACTGATTAGATTGGTTTGACAGGAGTAATTCCACATAAACCCATGCTGATATGGCATTAAACAGTTATTCTCATTGAGATAATCCAGAATAACATTTTTTTAGGTATTTTCCAGGCAAATAATCCTGAAAAAGACTGTGTGCACATACCCTGACTCATTCTACCAGGGTCTAGTGATGCCCCTTTTGCTGCTCTGGTCTGTGCTGATTGGCTGCAGCCGTGACTGTATGTCTACAGTGCTGTAATCTACTGAAGTGTCTTGTGACATCTGTATCAAACACTGAGTCCAGTGATTGCCTACAGCGCTGCAGACGGAACTTCACAGCTGCAACCGATCAACATAGAGCATAAATAGATTAAAACTCAGTTTTTTGTGTTCTTTTGAGCGTATGAAGTAATTGTTGAAATTAGACCCATATAATGATTAACTTTTTTGCGTTTGGGTAGGTGTGAATTTTTTCCGTACATTATATTTTTGCTATAAATAACATTATAAATATACTAATTTATTAATTCTGATATAAAAATAACAGTTATTTTTTAAAGGTACATGTAGGGATGTTTTTGGCATGTTTAATCATTTTGTAGTGCTTTTGGCATAAATTATACTTTTTATTGCCTGAGTTTTATCACTAAAAATGTCTCACAAATGCACAAATATACACTATAATTATACTGTATATAGTCTACAAGTGTGCATTTGTGTATACACTATGCACACAGAAATTGCGTTAAATAGCTGGATATCTTGACAGCAAGTGCCATGGAGAAGATGAGGAACCCCTGTCACCATCACAGGACAGCAGTGTGGAAAAGTATTGTTATATTACCCACTAAAAGGTAGTGGGAGGGGGTAGGGGGCAAGAAAGTGCATTTGTGTGGGGCAAGCAGGAAAAAGCAGCTTTTGATGGGGTGGAGGACAGAAGAAGAGGGTTGTGGGGATAGAGTCATAATTCCGGGAGCTCCAGTACTCCTTCATGTCTGGCATTCTGTGATTCTGGAGCCTCCGCTCCCCCTACTGCTAGTGCCAACTACAGGCCTTAGCTGACTTACTGCAGCAGGGCAGGAGAGAGGGGACACCATTTCTTTAGATCGTTCTCTTAAGAAAGCTGTCTAATCCGTACTGCATAACTATCTGCATTCACAAAACCTACAAAAGACAAAATGCACTTTTGCTTTTTATTTATTTAATTAGAGCAGGGTTTTTCTCATTTTGTCTTTTGTAGGTTTTGTATGCTTTATGGCCAATGTGAACATGCGTTTATATGCTGCATGTACACCAACTCAAATCAAGCTCATTTTTTTTGCCATAGTGATGTGTATACAGCAGTGCATAGTATACAGCCATAGTATTGTGCATACAGTGGTATATAGTATACAGCCATAGTGATGTGTATACAGCAGTATGTAGTATACAACCATAATATTGTATATACAGCGGTATAATAAGCCTTAGTGCTGTGTATACAGCAGTATATAGTATACAGCCATAATATTGTGTATACAGCGGTATATATTATACAGCCATAGTGATGTGTATACAGCAGTATATAGTATACAGCCATAGTATTGTGCATACAGCGGTATATAGTATACAGCCAAAGTGATGTGTAAACAGCAGTATATAGTACGGCCATAGTGCTGTGTATACAGCAGTATATGGTATACAGTCTTAGTGCTGTGTATACAGCTGTATATAATATACAGCCATAGTGATGTGTATACAGCGGTATATAGTATACAGCCATAGTTCTGTGTATACAGCGGTATGTAGTATGGCCATAGTGCTGTGTATGCAACGGTATATAATACGGCCATAGTGCTGTGTATACAGCCATATATGTATGCCCCTTTTTTCACCTGTAAAGCGCCATGGAATAAATGGCGCTGTAAAAATGAATAACAATAATAGTCTGTGCAGGCGAGCGCGCACGCAGCATTCATAACCTGAAACGCCGCAGCGCACGTCCTGATCAACACTGACTAGTCTGCTTCTGTCATCACCGGCTTATGACGTCAGTGTAATGCGTTGCAAGTGACGGGCGCACACAAGTCAGCCAACAGCCTCTGCTAAGTTGTGGCCATCTTAATACGAGCGTGCCGAACTACAGAGGAAGAGGACGCCGCCTGGCACTGGGAGCTCAGGCAGGTAAGGGGAATCTTTTTTTTTTTTTCCTCTGTCCATGCGGCCAGGACAAGGGACCAGAGTGGATATATGGGGGGGAGCAGCACAAAAGGCCTGAGTGGATATATGGGGGGGAGCAGCACATGAGCCCATGATTGATATGTGGGGGGAGCACCACAAAGGACCAAGATGGATATATGGGGAGTGCCACAAAGGACCAGGATGGATATATGGGTAGGAGCAGCAAAAATGACCTGGATGGATATATGGGGGAGCAGCACAAGGGACCAGGATGAATATATGGAGGGGATGGCAGCACAAAGGACCAGGATGGATATATAGGGGGGAGAAGCACAAGGGGCCAGAATGGATATATGGGGGAACAGCACATGGGCCCATGATATTGATATATGGGGGGGAGCAGCACAATGGACCAGGATGGATATATGGGGGGGATGGCAGCACAAAGGACCAGGTTGGATGTATTGGGGAGAGCAGCACATGGGCCCATGATTGATATATGGGGGGATCAGCACAAGGGTCCAGGATGCATATATGGGGGAGCAACCCATGGGGCCATGATTGGTATGTGTAAGCCAGGACAAGGGACCATCTTGGATATATTGGGGGAGCGGGACAAGGGACATATGGGGACACAGTGACACTATATACATAGCTCTGTATAATGTCACTGGTGGTCATAAGTGTTTTTAGTATTGTGGTTTGTATTCATGATCAGTATTGTAGTATTTGGTCACTATGTGGTGGTAATTTGTGGTCTGGTCACGGTGTGTCAGTATTTCTCCTTGTATGTGGTATTATTTGGTCCCTATATGCTGGTAATATGTCATATTCAGTCACTATGTGGTGAAATTTGTGGTATGGTCATGGTGTGGCGGTATTTGTTCCTTGTATGTAGTATTAATTGGTCATTATGTGGTGGTAATATGTGGTCTGGTCATGGTGTAGCAGTATTTCTTCCCTGCATGTGGTATTGTTGTTCTTGGTATAGTGGATTGTGTTGTGTATAGCAGTCTTTTGTTCTCGATGATATTAAATTAGGAGAAGATTCTTTATTGACAATTGACACCAGAAACCCACCACATGTTATAAAGAGGTTGCACATGAGATTGATAAGCTAGCACACTTCACAGGATAATGCATCCAAGAAAGAGTCAAAAATTCCTAATGAAAAAAACTTTGAAGAAGTTCACCCAGAAAAAGGCGATAGCCAAAATGTGCGTAGGGGAAGGCATCGGCACCCACCAGAGATAACCTTTGTACCATCTTGATTTTTTTCCCTTGCAGTCCTTCACACTCCTTCAGGATAAAGTTTTTTTTGCTAGGAATTTTTGGCTCTTTCTTGGATGCATTATCCTGTGTAGTGTGCTAGCCTCTTCATAACATGTGGTGGGCTCCTGGTGTCAACATTTTTGGTTTACCACTTTTTAATAACCTTGTCTGTCTTTTTGGTTCTTTTTTGTCAATAAAATTGTGTATTTTTTATTATGATTGGTTCCTTTGTACATTTTTTCTCTTTCTGATTCTACCATATTGTACTGAACCCTATATATGTCCATGTTTGTTTGCCACATTATCATTATTTCTTACTTATGGTATTTGGTGTATTTTGATTTGATGCCCTAATTATTGACCCAACTCTGCCATATTAGAGAAGTAATAACATATTGATTGGTGGGGGTCTGACTGCTTGGACCCATTCAGCAAAATGTGGAACTTTTTATCCATATTAGACTAGAGTGATATGTCCAACTTGACCACTGATCCATTCATTCCCTCAGTGGCTGCACTTGTTTTTTTCTGAAAGCCCCAAAGAGAATGAATGGAGCTGCGGTCAGACATCTCACAAGCCACTGCATTTTAAAATGGGGATAAGTGTCCTATCAACGATAAAACTTTCTCATTCTTCCAACCGGTGCAGTTTCTAATGGTCGAACCTAAGTGATCACCTATGCTGTGGAGCCCATGGATCAGTGATAACTTGTTTTAACCAAAGAACTCCAATAATGTAAACTACCGTAATTATACATCCCAGTTATGGGGGCACACAGTAGATGGGCAGGAACCGCTGGTGTTTTACAGTCGATGCTCCACTTTAATGGGGATAACGACTGACAGATATTTGCATATAGCTGTAGGGTGGGACCCTAGAGTCCATTCCCCTGCTAGGCCCCAGACACCCCAGTCCGACCCTGCCCACATAGATGGCTTAGGAACGTTGATTCTTGTTACAGATCCCTTTAAAGGGAATCTGTCACACCATTTTAGCCCTATCAGCTGCCGGCACCGCCTTCAGGGGCTTGTCTACAGCATTCTGTAATGCTGTAGATAAGCCCCCGATGTAACCTGAAAGATAAGAAAAAAGAGTTAGATTATACTCACCAGTTCATACAATGCCATTCTCCTTACTTCTGCTGCGGCTCCGGCGCAGGCGTACTTTATCTGCCCTGTTGAGGGCAGAGTTAAGTACTGCAGTGCACAGGCACCGGGAAAGGTCAGAGAGGTCCGCGCATGCGCACTGCAGTACTTTACTCTTGTCATGTCCGTTATGCCTGTCATGGCCGCCATGTCTGTCATGGCCGCCATGTCTGTTGTGCCGCTTGACCCCTGGAGCAGTGTGCACGTGCACTGAATTCTCATGCCCGTTATGTCTCATGCTGCAAGATCCCTGGAAGCAGTGTGCACACGCACCTCGTGACTGTTGTGCTGCAAGTTGCCTGGAACAGTGTGCACGCGCGCCTTACCTCATGGCTGCACGCCGTTGCTAGGTAACCATCCGTCTCTGCTCTGATTCTGCAATCCTCTCTGTATTCCTGGAGCCCTTGATCATGTGACCTTTCCTATGTTCCAGCACTGCTTGACCCAGCTAACCTCTCAGTGTTTGCGGAGCCCCTGATCATGTGACCTTCTCTATTGTCCAGCCCAGTCTGATCTAGCAACGCTCTCTATGATCCTGGAGGACTGAACCGAAAGTTCTCCCCTGGTCCTGACCCGGAAGTGCAGGTGCTAATGCCCTATATCAGACCGCCCCTTCCTATGGTCGGGGCCTGAGTATCGTGTTGCTTCCCTGCATGACTGCTTGGTCTGCTCGGTCGCTCTCTGTATTCTGTGCCCCTGCATTCTGTCCTGTAGTGCATCTCTGCACACGCTCTGTGCTTGTACTCTGCCTCTTGTCCCTTGCCTTGTCTTGTGTTTGTCCTTTGTGCCATGTTTTGTCTCTGTCATGCTTGGACTTGTAGTCCTTCCTGTGTTCTCTGCCTTGCCTGTTTCGCCATGTCTGGCCTTTGCTATTCTGAGCCTTGTAGTACTTCCACGTTCTCTGTCTCTGCCTGGTTTTCCTGACTCTGTCCTATCGTGCTCTCTAGCACATTTCATGGCTAGTCTCACGGTTCTCCCTTGACCCGGCTCTGGGCTTCAGCCTACGCTCCGCTGCTAGTCCTTTACTCTCTCTGACCCCGCTCTGTGCTTCTGCCTGCGTTCCGCTTCTTGTTCCGTACCTTGTCTAGCTTTGCCTTGTTTCTTGTCTTGCCTTGCCTTATTTCTTTGTGTGCCCTTTGCATGCACCTGGCCTTCCTAGCCTCCTGTCTGTGCCTCAGCCGTGCTCGCCTGCTTGTGCCTCAGCCGTGCTTGTCGGCCAGTGACAGCTGTGTCGCTTGTTATGCCTCAGCCGGGTTCGCGGGAGTCTTACCCGTCTGTCTGAGCCGCAGCCCGACCAGCTAGCCAGTGCCCCAGCCATGCTCTCTGTGCTTCCTTGCACCCACGCTGTCTCTGCACTGTGCTTTGCGTGCTTCTCTAATAGCACGTGCAGGCCCTAGCCTGCTCCTTGGCATACCTCCCCGTGCTTCTGTAAAAGTACGCACAGGTCTTGCCATGTACCCTGTCGTGCCCTCTTGCATGCACAGGCCCTAGCCTATACCCTGTCGTGCCCTCTTGCACGCACAGGCCCTAGCTTGTACCTTGTCGTGCCCTCTTGCACACACATGCAAAACACAAGCCGCGGAGACACCACAGTCTATTACTAGGCATTGCTCCTACTAGCCAGTTTCCTACTCCACACTGATGAGGGGCAATACTCCGAAACCGCTGTCTGTGGATGGATACCATTTGGCATAGGTGGTTTCCTTCATTGGAGACTGCCCTTCCCGTGGTTGTTCCTTCCCGGGGAAAGACCTGGCTAGTCATTGCTTGCGTTGAGAGACATGTGATGGTGTCTCTGCGGCTTGTGTTTTGCTTGTTTTTGCATATTTCCCTTAAGGGATGGGGGCATTGCTCTAGAATCACTGCGTTGAGAAACGTGATGGTGTCTCTGCAGTGTTGGATGTTGATCTCCATGAGTTCATTCATCCTCATTTTTCTCCTTCGTCTCATTGGGGGACACAGGTACTGTGGGTGTATGCTTCTGACGCTAGGAGGCTGACACTAAGTGAAAAAAAGAGGTTAGCTCCTCCTCCGCAGTATACACCCTCGCCCCTATTGCGGGCGGAAATCAGTTTTTTGCTTAGTGTCCTATGGAGGCACACACAGTCTGCATCTCTCCAGACTATTTTTTTCCAGTTTACTATGAAGATGAGACAGGGGCGACGGATCCTATTGAAAGGGTCCGATCTCCCCAAACCATCAACGGGCGAGCACGCGTTGAGTATCGTCTCCTCGTATACTTTCCCGCACCGAGGGACATATCTGGGACTTTTCCCCAGACTTCTATTTTTGTTTGTTATTTTATGAAGATGAGACAGGGGCAACGCATCCTATTGAAAGGATCCGATTTCCCCAAACCATCAACGGGCGAGCACGTGCGAGTATCCCTTCACGTATCCTTTCCCGCACTGAGGGACATATCTGGGACTTTTTCCCCAGACTTCTATTTTTTTTGTTATTTTATGAAGATGAGACAGGGGCAAAGCATCCTATTGAAAGGATCCGATTTCCCCAAGCCATCAACGGGCGAGCACGTGCGAGTGTCCCTCCACGTATCCTTTCCCGCGACGTGGGACATTATGCCAGACTTAGCCCTGTCCACCCATAGGTATTGAAACCATGGGCTTGCACAGAGGCACAAGACTAGTCTGTGCGGCCCCCACTGCTCCACCAACGCTAGACGGCGGTGCTGCAAGGTGGCGGACGGTCCCTCTCCTCACCCCCTGAAGGGGTTAGATGGAGCTAGGGTGCCTGCACCATCCTGTTTTTTATCAAAGACCCCCTCACATACCTGCGCTCAGGCTGAAGAGGATCATCGGTGAGGAGAGGGTCGGGGAGGGCTCCTGCGAAGATTTCGGGCTGGAGCCCACAGCCGCAGCAGGCGGCCTCCACTAGCATGCAAGAGAAGGACTGGATCCGTCAGGATAGGAATGCTGCGCCGGTGAGTAGCGCCATTTTTTGGTACCGCGCCCCCCCCACCCCGGTCAGGTAGGGGAAAAATTGAGGCCGCGGCTTCGGCCGGAGCTAGGCCTTGGCCGGAAGTTCCACCCTCGGGGCCGCGTGTCACTTCCGGCAGCCCGCCCCGCACTCGGCGGCGGTAAAAATCAAGGCCCCTGCTTCGGCGCACGATTTAAAGTAAGCATCCAGGTCGGGGGGGCGCAGGACTGGGGTAAGTGCTGCACGAGAGGCCATGCTAGGGAAAAATGAGGGGCTACATCTTCCCCTTATCCCCAGCAGCGGACAGATACAGCATGTCCGAAAAAAGCAAAGACGCACACGTTCTTTTACGCGGCATGCATCTCTTGTCGGACTGCGTTTCCATGGGCGCAGAGCAGCGTTTATGCGAAGCCTGCGAATCCAAACGCGCCCAGGAGCCCTCCCCTGCGACCGCGACCAATGTGTCAAATCCCCCGGAGTGGGCCCGATCACTGTCACAGTACATGGTGTCGCTTACGAGAGCAATAGAATCCCTTCAAGCCCCAGATAGGGGCAGAGACAGTGTCGCCGCCTTTAGAGGGAACATCCACCTCACAGGAGCCTCCGGCCTGCAGGGGCCGCCCTCACTCCAGGCAGACCCGGGGGAAACAAATCCACACGGTGTCGCCCAGTCCATCTGGTGCCTTTGGCATCCGTAAGATCTGCTTCTCGCTCCCCGTCACCAGTGGTTGATAGCGAGCAGACCTCAGATTGCGACTCAGACGAGCCCATTTACCTGGACACTCCAGAGTCACGTGAAACAGTGGACAGCCTCATAGAAGCCATCAATCAGACCCTGGGGATTGAGGATGATACTGCAGCGGCTACGGGGCATAAAGTGGCATGTAAACGAGTGAAGCGGCCGCACAGAATTTTTTCCTCTCACCCTGAGTTTGAGGACATAGTACAGCGGCACAGAGAACGTCCAAAAAGGCGTTTTTCTTGGGTTAAAGGGCACTCGAAACGCGTTATCCGTTTGCTCCGGACCTCCGTAAACAATGGATGGAATCCTCGATAGTGGATCCTCTGGTTTCACGCCTGGCCACTAAGACCCTGTTATCTGTCCCTAGGGTTTCCTCGATTAAAGATCCCACGGACTGCCTTATTGAGAGCCTAGCTCGTTCAGTATATGAGGCGTCAGGGTCTGCACTCGCTCCCTCGTTCGCAGCAACTTGGGTAGCCAAGGCTATGATATCATAGTCAGAAACATTAAACAAGGTCACGCAGGAGCAGGATCTACCTGCAGAGATCTCGGAGGTCACAGATCAGATGACGATAGCCGGAGATTATGTAATGAATGCGTTTTTGGATGCGGCCAATAGTTCAGCACTTGCTGCCGCTAATGCAATCTCTATCTGAAGAGCCCTATGGTTGAGGACATGGCGGGCCGATTCTACTTCCAAGAAGTCCTTGACTTCCCTGCCTGATCAGTGCGGCCGCCTATTTTTGGATCAACTTATCTCCGACTCCACAGGAGGAAGGAGCGGGTTTCTCCCCCAACAGAAGGTTAGATCGTTTTTTCGTCACCTGGTTCAGGCACGTTTTCGGGCCTTTCGCAGTGCCACCGGCCATTCTAGGCCGGGCATGACGGCATTGGTCAGGTGGCGGCCGCTAAGCAGCCTGAGCCTGGTCCGGGACCCGAATAGGAGACGGTCTGGGGTCATGCGTTAAAAGACTCCGAGTGGACTACGGGGCCCAATTCCGCCACCTCAGGCCGCCCCAACCAGGATAGGGAGCGGCAGGTCATATAGAGCCAACCCATTGGGGAGAATGCGTGCTCAAGAGGCCAGATCGAGGGGACCCAGATCCTAAGGATCATCGGCCAAATGACTCGAGGTCTTTACCAGATGACACCAGCAAGTGGGCGGCTGCCTACTCTGTTTTCACCACGTCTGGGCCAACATCGCTCACGATGCATGGGTAAAAGAGTTGGTGTCCTCAGGTTACAAAATAGAATTTGTCAGATACCCTCCAAGAAGGTTTTTTCCTTCCCGGCTTCCCAGGGTGGATACCCAGGTAAGGGCTCCTGCACAACGGAGTCATTGTTCCAGTGCCGGAACATGGAAGAGCTCAGGGGTTCTATTCAAACCTTTTTGCGGTCCCCAAAAAGGATGGGTCTGTCAGGCCTGTTTTGGACCTTAAGCTTCTGAACAAATTCATCAGGATCAGACATTTCCGGATGGAGTCTCTCCGTTCAGTCATAGCGGTCATGGAACAGTGAGAATATTTGGCCTCAATTGACAGCCATGACGCTTTTCTGCATATTCCCATTTTTTTTCCTCCTCATCAGAGGCGGCTACGCTTCGCCATCAGCGTTCAGCATTTTAAGTTCGTAGCGCTACCCTTCGGGCTAGCCACGGCTCCCAGAGTGTTCACAAAGGTTTTAGCAATTGTCAGGGCCACACTGCATTCTCGAGGCATAGTCGTATTGCCTTATCTGGACGACCTCTTGGTCAAGGGCCCGTCAACACGGGCATGTGAGGAGGGTGTCAACATCACGCTAGTACTCTTGCCGCTTAGATGGTTGGTCAATGCAAAGAAATCATCCCTTGTGCCAGCTCAGAGGATCTCCTTCCTAGGGATGATCTTCGACACTTGCTGAGGGTTGATAATTCTCCCTCAGGAAAGGGCGCTAGTCTCCGGCAGGGAGTCCGGACACTACGCCAACCAGTCCCTCATACCATCCGATCCGCGATAAGGATCCTAGGGAAAATGGTGGCAGCAATCGAAGCGATACCTTTCGTCCAGTTCCATCCTTCACCCTCTGCAGCACGCCTCGTGTCAGCCTGGGACAAGAATCCTTTCACGCTCGATCGGCGGTGCAAACTGTCCTCTCAAGTCAGGCAGTCGCTCGGATGGTGGATAACCAGTTCCTCTCTGGCCTAGGGGAAACCTCTCCCCCCATGTCATGGGCTGATAATGAAAATTGACGTCAGTCTCCTCGGTTGGGGAGCGGTGTTTCGCCACCACACAACCCAGAAACGGTGGTCGCCACAGGAGGCACGCCTCCCGATCAACTTATTGGGGGATACGAGCAATTCAGCTGGCTCTGCAGAGGTTTCATCACTTGCTAGCAGGCCGTCCCGTCCGGATTCTATCGGACATCGCCACGGCGGTGGTTTACATAATTCGTCGGGGGCACCCGCAGCAGAACAACCATGCGCGAGGTGGAGCACGTTCTTCAGTGGGCCGAACCAAACCACTCGGTGATTTCGGCTGTCCACATCCCGGGAGTGGAAAATTGGGTGGCAGACTTCCTCAGCCGGCAGGGTCTTGCATCCGGAGAGTTTTCTCTACATCCCGAAGTTCTTCAACAGATTGTCAACTGTGGGGAGCTCCGGATGTGGACCTGACGGTTTCCAGAGTGAATGCCAAGGTGCCCACATATGTCTCTCGGGCCAGGGACCCGCAGGCATTCGCGGGGGACGCGTTGGTTCTGCCATGGAACCAGTTTCGCCTCCCATATCTATTTCCCCCACTGCCACTACTCCCGAGAGTCAGCAAAGGGATCAAGATGGAAGGGAGGCCGGCAATTCTGCTGGCCCCAGACTGGCCCCGTCGAGCGTGGTACGCAGATCTAAGGCAGCTGCTTGCCGACGTTCCTGGGCGCCTGTTAGAGCGTCCAGATCTACCATCTCAAGGGCCAATTTGCCACCCGAACTCAGGGACCCTGTGTTTGACGGCAGGGCCGTTGAATCTCGGATTCTAACCCAGGCAGGGTTCGGGAGCAAGGTGGTCGCTACAACGATTAGCGCCCGGAGGCCTGCTTCAGCATGAATTTACCACCACACCTGGAAGGTGTTCTTTGCTTGATGTCGAGGCGCGGTGTTTCTCCGCTAAGATTCTCGATCTCCAACATCTTGGTTTTTCTCCAGTCGGGCTCAGAGAGCCCGGATAGCTCAGTCGGTAGAGCATTAGACTCGGGCTTTGCCCCAGGTTTCCGCAGAGACAAATGTCGGCCTTATCCGTCATGTTCCAGTGCAGGGTTACTGCCAATTTGCAGGTGAAAACTTTTCATTCGGGGAGTGTTCCATTTGATACCTCCCTATATGGCGCCGATGGACACCTTGGATCTTAACATGGTCTTAAGCGTTCTGCAGGAAGCTCCATTGGAACTGTTTCAGGATACCTTTCCTGGAAAGTTGTTCTCCTAGTGGCCATCACTTCCATTAGGCGGGTTTTCAGAGCTGGCGGCTCTATCCTGCCTAGCTCCGTTCCTCACTTTCCATAGGTATAAGGTGGTCCTCAGACCAGCCCCTCTTTTTCTGCAGAAGGTCGTGGCCTCTTTTTCACATCAATGAAGATGTTGTTTTGCCTTCATTTTGTCCAGCACTGGTGCACCGTGTGGAAGAAGGCTCTTCACACGTTAGACCTGGTAAGAGCCCTCCGGAGGTACGTGTCACGGACGGCACCCTTTCCTCAGACGGACACGCTCTTCGTGCTCCCTGAAGAACGCAGGAAGGGACTCGCTGCCTCAAAGTTGATCATAGCCAGATGGATTCGTTTGACTATTCAGGAGTCCTACTGGATTAGAGGCACGCCGATCAGTGCGCACTCTACTCGGGCAGTGGGCGCCTCTTGGGCGCTTCGGCATCAGGTTTCGACGGAACAGGTTTGCAAAGCAGCAACCTGGTCCAGCCTGCACACATTTGCCAAACATAATATCCATGCTCAGGCCTCGGCGGATGCAAGCCTGGGTAGAAGGATTCTCCAAGCAACGGGGGCGCACCTTTAAACAGGAGGTGAATGTAGCTTGGATCGGTGAGTCAATCTCCCACCCAGGGACTGCTTTAGGACATCCCACAGTATCTGTGTCCCCCAATGAGATGAAGGAGAAACATGGATTTTTGTGAGTACTCACCGTTAAATCCTTTTCTCCGAGACGCTCATTGGGGGACACAGCACCCACCCTATTAGCCAGTTGGCTCTTGTTTAAATGAATATGTGTTTACTTATTTGATATAAGGGTCGTGTTTTCCTTTGGACATGTTGTACCTGTATTAAGGCTGATTTGTTGTCCTCCTACTGCTTTGGCACCAAACTGATTTCCGCCCGCAATAGGGGCGAGGGTGTATACTGCGGAGGAGGAGCTAACCTCTTTTTTTCACATAGTGTCAGCCTCCTAGCGGCAGGAGCATACACCCACAGTATCTCTGTCCCCCAATGAGCGTCTCGGAGAAAAGGATTTTACGGTGAGTACTCACAAAAATCCATGTTTCACACTCTTGCACGCACAGACCCTAGCCTGAACCCTGGCGTGTCTCTTAGCACGCACCTTGTCTTGAACCTGACCCTGGCATGTCCCTTGGCACGCGCAGGACCTTGCCTTGAACCCTGGCGTGTCCCTTGGCACGCGCAGGACCTTGCCTTGTACCCTGACGTGTCCCTTGACATGTGAAGGACCTTGCCTTGTACCCTGACCCTGGCGTGTCCCTACACACGCACCATGTCTTGTACTTTGAACCCTGGCGTGTCCCCTACACACGCACCGTGTTTTGTACTTTGAACCTTGCGTGTCCCCTACACACGCACCTTCCCTTGCACCTTACCCTGGACCTTGGTGTGCCCCTAGCACGCACCCTGTCTGGAACCTTGCCTTGGTCTTTGGCGTGTTCCCTAACACGCACCATGTCTGGAGATCTGTCGTGGCTCCTTGCCTGTACCCTGGTTTGCCTGCTGGATTTCCGGAACCTGCCATCACTGCCAGAGATCGTAAGCATGAAGACTGCGGCCTGATGTCCGGAGCTGGTGTCTGCAGCCTGTTGCCTTGATCCTTGCCAGCTGTCCGGAGTCCGATGCCATCGTGTCCTTGCCGGTAACCGGGCTTACCTTCTGGCACGTACCATGCCATGGACCTTGGCGTGCCACGCACGCACCTTGCTGTGTTTTGCCTGTTATCACGTTTTGCACCTGATGTTACCCTGAGTTTGCCTTAATGAAGATACCTTGAATTCATGTCTTGTCTTGTTTCCTGCACGTCCTTTGTCGTCAGACACTCATACTTAGTGTCTACCTGAGCCGGCCGTTCCAGCAGTTGTGGTGGCTCACCCCCTTGGTCTTGCTCCTGACACTCCCTGTATAGGGGGTGGTTCCTCACAAGGTCAGCTCGCCCTAGGTGGGTGGGTGCCACGACCCAGAGGGTCCACTCTAAAGAAAACGACTCAGCGTAAGCTGACTCCGTCACAGCTCTGCCCTCAGCTCTGCCCTCAACAGGGCAGATAAAGTACGCCTGCGCCGGAACCGCGGCAGAAATAAGAAGGAGGACGGTATGAAGATGGGAGGCGCTGGACCGGACCGTGACACCCATCGGACCCGACTGGACGCCAGGGTGAGTATAATCTAACTTGTTTTTCTTCTCTTTCAGGTTACATCGAGGGCTTATCTACAGCATTACAGAATGCTGTAGATAAGCCCCTGATGGCAGTGCTGGCAGCTGATAGGGCTGAAATGGGGTGACAGATTCTCTTTAAGACTCATACCACAGGAATAGAGATAACAGAAAAAGTAGCTAAATTGAAGGTAAAGAATGAGGTATGTTGACTGAAAAGAAAGGAAAAGATTACTAATATAAGACCGAGTGCCCTTATGCACATTTTGCACATAGAATGACCTCACCTCTTAAACCCCAAACCTGGACAACCATTTTAATATGCAGCAATTATCTTGTGGATTAGTAAGGTTGTTTTATAGTTGAACTTGAACTTGATGGATCTGTGTCTGTTTTTCAACCTTATCTACTGTATTGTATGTAACTATGTAAGCTTGCAGAACTCTTTCATTATTGAGCAGCAACCATCGATGCTCTCTTTAAAAATGACGTTTCTTTTACTTAGCCCTTAAATAGCATCTTCTGCTCTCATTTTCCCTAGTTTTCTGCCTCTACGAATACTCTACGAATAACAAAATAACAGAACAACAGATCATTACCATATAGAATAGGGGAAAATAGGAAAAAACCCATTCTCTTTTCTATCGAGTGTCATATTATATTCAGCGGTGAGTAGAATATCTGGTATTGTATTCACAGAGCTTTATAGGACAATCCTGAAGCA
This sequence comes from Dendrobates tinctorius, assembly GCF_039654945.1. NCBI lineage: Eukaryota > Metazoa > Chordata > Amphibia > Anura > Dendrobatidae > Dendrobates > Dendrobates tinctorius. Next base: position 62,382,730 of record NW_027361671.1, on the reverse strand, counting down.
GTCACAGTCAGTTGGGAGCAGCAGATTTCCGTAAATCAGTTTTTAAATTAGTATATGTCAGATTTTTTGATTGTACTAGAATTGAGCATTATATGCGGTGTTCCTCTATGTCCCTATGAGATGTATTCAGCTAGGATTGAGCCCATCAGACCCACAGCAGACTCTATCAATAATTAACATAATTGTTATGACTCATAATATTCTGCAAGGGAACGATTAGCATGTTTCTCTCTTCTACCAGGTGCAGAAATGATCGTTTGGCTTTCAGCGCACACATTTCAGTGCCTGAATCATTGCTTAACAGAATGGATTTTCTTCATATATTAAAATAACTGCGTTGCACCTGTGTTTGTCTTCATCAACGCTCATATTGTTTGGGAAAGTGTCACCTCTCGCTTTGATAAAATCTAACTAGAACGTCTGTATGTGATAGATTTCGGTACTTTTCCAAAGAACTGCTTCTATTTTATAACAGGGTTTTACATTATAGCTATTTACTTGAGTGATTAACCCCTTTAAGACAACACTTTTTCTTCTTTTTATATCATCAAATTCAAAAAGCGAAAACTTTTTTTTGTTTTTATTTATTAGTGGAACTGTTTTGGGGACTGTCTTTGTTTAGTTATTTTGGGTGGGAAGAATAAAAAAAATACTGTTCTAGGTTTTTTGTTTTTTTTTAAAGGAATCTGTCACCTATTTTTTCATATACAGTTGTGGCCAAATGTATTGACACCCCTGCAATTTTGTCAGATAATACTCAGTTTCTTCCTGAAAATGATTGCAAACACAAATTCTTTGGTATTATTAACTTCATTTAATTTGTCTTATATGAAAAAACACAAAAGAGAGTGAAGCAAAAAACAAAACATTGATCATTTCACACACAACTCCAAAAATGGGCCAGACAAAAGTATTGGCACCCTCAGTCTAATACTTGGTTGCACAACCTTTAGCCAAAATAACTGCGACCAACCGCTTCCAGTAACCATCAATGAGTTTCTTACAATGCTCTGCTGGAATTTTAGACCATTCTTCTTTGGCAAACTGCTCCAGGTCCATGATATTTGAAGGGTGCCTTCTCCAAACTGCCATTTTTAGATCTCTCCACAGGTGTTCATGGGATTCAGGTCTGGACTCATTGCTGGCGACCTTAGAAGTCTCCAGTGCTTTCTCTCAAACCATTTTCTAGTGCTTTTTGAAGTGTGTTTTGGGTCATCGTCCTGCTAGAAGACCCATGACCTCTGAGGGAGACCCAGCTTTCTCACACTGGGCCCTACATTATGCTGCAAAATTTGTTGGTAGTCTTCAGACTTCATAATGCCGTGCACATGGTCAAGCAGTCCAGTGCCAGAGGCAGCAAAGCAACCCCAAAACATCAGGGAACCTCCGCCATGTTTGACTGTAGGGACTGTGTTCTTTTCTTTGAATGCCTTTTTTTCTCCTGTAAACTCTATGTTGATGCCTTTTCCCAAAAAGCTCTACTTTTGTCTCATCTGACTAGAGAACATTCTTCCAAAACGTTTTAGGCTTTTTCAGGTAAGTTTTGGCAAACTCCAGCCTGGCTTTTTTATGTCTCGGGGTAAGAAGTGGGGTCTCTGTGGGTCTCCTACCATACAGTCCTTTTCATTTAGACGCCGACGGATAGTACGGGTTGACACTGTTGTACCCTCGGACTGCAGGGCAGCTTGAACTTGTTTGGATGTAAGTCGAGGTTCTTTATTCAACATCCGCACAATCTTGCGTTGAAATCTCTTGTCAATTTTTCTTTTCCGTCCACATCTAAGGAGGTTAGCTACAGTGCCATGGGCTTTAAACTTCTTGATGACACTGCGCACGGTAGACACAGGAACATTCAGGTTTGGAGATGGACTTGTAGCCTTAAGATTGCTCATGCTTCCTCACAATTTTGTTTCTCAAGTCCTCAGACAGTTCTTTGGTCTTCTTTCTTTTCTCCATGCTCAATGTGGTACACACAAGGACACAGGACAGAGGTTGAGTCAACTTTAATCCATGTCAACTGGCTTCAAGTGTGATTTATTTATTGCCAACACCTGTTAGGTGCCACAGGTAAGTTACAGGTGCTGTTAATTACACAAATTAGAGAAGCATCACATGATTTTTCGAACAGTGCCAATACTTTTGTCCACCCTCTTTTTTATGTTTGGTGTTGAATTATATCCAATTTGGCTTTAGGTCAATTCTTTTTGTGTTTTTTCATTTAAGACAAATTAAATGAAGATAATAATACCAAAGAATTTGTGTTTGCAATCATTTTTAGGAAGAAACTGAGTATTATCTGACAGAATTGCAGTGGTGTCAATACTTTTGGCCACAACTGTATAAGATGCGGCCACCGCCATCAAGGGCTTATCTACAGCATTCTGTAATGCTGTAGATGAGCCCCCGATGTAACCTGAAAGAGAAGGAAAATGAGTTATATTATACTCACCCAGGGGCAGTCCAGGTCCATTCCGGGTCTGATGGGTGTCGCGATCCGGTCCGGCGCCTCCCATCTTCTAGTGATGACATCGTCTTCTTTGCTTCCCATCGCGGCTCCAGCGCAGGTGCACTGCTCTTCCCTGTTGAGGGCAGAGTACTGCAGTGCGCAGGTGCCGGGAAAGGTCAGAGAGGTCTAGCGCCTGCGCACTGCAGTACTTTACTCTGCCCTCAACAGGGCAGAGCAGTATGATTCTGCAGGAGCCACGACAGAAGCAAGGAGGAGGACGACATTGTTAGAAGACCCGGACCCAGACCACCCCCAGGTGAGTATAATATAACTCGTTTTTCTTCTCTTTCAGATTACATCGGGGGCTTATCTACAGCATTAAAGAATCCTGTAGATAAGCCCCTGATGGCGGTGGATGCATCTTATATGCAAAAAAATAGGTGACAGATTCCCTTTAATAGGTTTTTTCATTTTAGTCTCTTAATATTCTAATCTCTTATATTTTCACCATAGGTCGCTAAAGACTGTATAAAGTGGGCTCAGGAGTTGAGCCTGCTTTATACTTGGCATATGCTGTGTTACATAGATGGCAGCTGCCTATAACTACAGTGACTGGTGCTAGCGGCGATCATTGTAGTTTAACCATTTAAGTACCACTGTCTTAAATACCGCTACCATTTCTGGTGCTTCCTCTTGCTTACCGGTTCTCATTGCTACCACTCTCTTTTCTGCTATGCAATCATGTAGAGAAGATGGTTTACTATGGCAGCTGAAGAGCCACTGAAGGCCCCTGTGACTACTATCTTAGTTTTCCTGTGAAGCTAAGCTACAGGCTATGCTTCCTAGGAGAACAGCAATTTCACTATATACTGCAGTACAGTGGCATTGCAATATATAGTATAAATGATCAAATGGTCAAAAAATATATAAACATTTTTTCCCCTTTCAAAGTAAAGAAAGTATACATTTTTAAAACTAAGCATATTTCATCCCGTCGTAACATGGTGATATTCCGTTTTTGTGCTTTCATTTTCTCCCCTTCTTTTGAGAGCCATAACTTTTATTTTTCTCAACAAAAACTCCCACACATATTGTGCATGTGGTAGAAAACAAAGTGAACCAACACAGATACAATTAAAATAAATTTTATTGAATATCTAAAATTAAAAACAAGGTATAAAAAAGCAAACTGCCGTAAAGGGACACCAAGCAGAAGATGAGGTGAAATAATGCCCAAAAAATATTCCTAATAATTATGGGGATAAAGCATATGTGATAGCTACCCCTATAAAATAGCAAAATATGCTCTGGAATATAAAGCTTAATGTCAACAAAACCTCAATGTAATCAACACCTTACTTGTTGGCGCAGCCGGATACTGATAAGTGAAGTAACAGCAGGACAATATAAATCACAATCACATGGAACCTAGTGATCAGATAAGATAATAACGCCGTAATAGCTGTAACAAGACTGTACTAGGTGCCAGAATAGTAAACCTATAATAATGAAAGTATCATTACCGGTAACAGGTGTCCAAAGTGGTCTGCTCGGCGTTCCCCCACCCCGACGCGCGTTTCGCCGCCAGCTTCTTCTAGCCTAATTTTATATATTCAGTAAAATGTATTTTAATTGTATCTGTGTTGGATCTCTTTGTTTTCTCCCACACATATACTGCAGTATATGTGTGGGAGTCTTTGTTGTTGAATCTTATTTGAAATGCCTTCCTCATTTTTGGACGATTTTGATTTTTTTTATTTTTCTGTAAATAAAGCCGTATGATGGCTTGCTTATTTGTGGGATTAGTTGTTATTTTAAATGACTCCATCCAGTTTATCTTGTGATGTACTTAAAAATAGGAATAAAATTCCATGCATGCCAAAATTGCCAAAAAGTGTTACTTTGCAATCAGTTTTTTGGTCTTGTTTTTATGGTGTTCATAAACCCGTATTTATGGTGTTTATTAACCCGTACGATCCATGTTGGCCTGCAAACTTTTTTATTTGTCTCTTCATTTATTGTCTCCTGCTGTCTTAACTTAGTTGATTGATTGCTAGCGAGTCAAATTAGTGATAGATCTAAGAGCAATCCTCCTATGTATTCAGACATACAAGTGCATCTCACAAAATTAGAATATCATCAAAAAGGTAATTTATTTCAGTTCTTGAATACGAAAAGTGAAACTCATATATAGAGTCATTACAATCACAGTGATCTATTTCAAGTGTTTATTTCTGGTAATGTTGATGATTATGGCTTACAGCCATTGAAAACCCAAAAGTCATTATCTCAGTAAATTAAAATACTTTGCTTCACCAGCTTGAAAAAATAATTTTAAAATCCAAAATGTTGGCCTACTGAAATGTATATTCAGTAAATGCACTCAGTTCTTGGTCAGGGCTTCTTTGCTATCAATTACTGCACCAATTCGGTGTGTCATGGAGGCGATCAGCCTGTGGCACTGCTGAGGTGTTATGGAAGCCCAGGTTGCTTTGATAGCAGCCTTCAGCTCGTCTGCATTGTTGGGTCTTGTGTGTCTCATCTTCCTCTTGAAAATATCCCATAGATTCTCTATGGGGTTATGGTCAGGCAAGTTTGCTGGCCAATCAAGCACAGTGATACTGTTGTTTTTAAACCAGGTATTGGTACTTTTGGCAGTGTGGACAGGTGCCAAGTCCTGCTGGAGAATGAAATTCCCAACTCTAAAAAGCTTGTAGGCAGAGGGAAGCATGAAGTGCTCTAAAATGATAGCTGGATGGATGGCTGTGGTCCGTACAATACAAGCAATTGTTACCATCCACCTCTCATATCTCCCCTGTTTCCTCATAGATTGTAAGCTTGCGAGCAGGACCCTCATTCCTCTTGGTATCTGTTGATTTATGTGATTATTGTTATGCTGTAATGTCTTTGTGTCTGTACAAGTCCCCTCTGAAATGTAAAGTGCTGCGGAATATGTTGGCGCTATAGAGATAAAATTATTATTATTAACCTGTTTTCACCTTCATGACCAGGCCAACTTTTACAATTCTGACCAATGTCACTTTATGTGGTTAAAACTTCCACTCCTTCTTATATTCTTTTTTTCATGACATATTGTACTTCATGATGGTGGTAAAATTTATTTGATGACTTGTGTTTATTTGTGAAAAAAAAAACATTTGGCAAAAATTTTGCAATTTTCAAATTTTGAATTTTTATGCCCTTAATTCAGAGCGTTATGTCACACAAAATAGTTAATAAATAACATTTCCCACATGTCTACTTTACATCAGCACAATTTGGGAAATTTTTTGTTAGGAAGTTATAAAGGTTAAAAAAATTTTACAACAAAATGTACAAAACTATTTTTTTATGGTCCACATCACAATTGAAGTCACTTTGAGGGGCCAATATGACAGAAAATACCCAAAAGTGACACAATTTTACAAACTGCACCCTTCAAGGTGCTCAAAGCCTCATTCAAGAAATGTATTAACCCTTTAAGTGATTCACAGGAATTTTTGGAATGTGGAAGGAAAAAGGAACAAAAATTTTACTTTAGACACAATTTTTTTATTATTTATATTATTAGTTTCACAGGGATTACAGGAGAAAATGGACCCCACAATCTACTGTGCAATTTCTCCTGAGTACGCTAATATGTGGAGGAAAACTTCTATTTTGGCGCACGGCAGGGCTCGGAAGGGAAGGAGTGACATTTTGGAATGCAGACTTTGATGGAATGGTCTGCTTGCTTCATGTTGAATTTTGAGAGGGCCTGATGTGCGTAAACAGTGGAATTCTCCCTGTATGATATGCATGGCCGGTTTCTTATACCACAACTTGGCTTTTCTCACGGCACTGTACTGCTTAAGGTCTTGATCAGAGAGAACTCCCCCCTTGTTCTTGTTGTACCCCAGTACACAGTTTGGTTTGGTGACTTGTGAAGAGGTATCTCGTACAGCAGTGGGGGTGATGCCATCACATGTATGGTGGTCAAGAAAAGGACATCACTCTTCTCCTTGTACTTGACCACCAGCATTTAGTCTGTACATTATCTTCTGCTTTCACCCTTTCTGAGCAGCTGACCAATTAGCATCTTAGGGAGGCCTCGCTAATTTTTGAGGACAGTAGCGTGCAGAAAGGGACTTGAAAAGTGGAATGCTGGTGTAAAAGTTATCTGTTTAGATGTGATAACCTTGATCCAGCAGATGGTGCACTAAATCCCACACAATGTTCCCACACACTCCCAGGACAGGGGAACATTCAGGACATTCAGTCCGGGTTTCCTTCTTTTCATACACTCTAAACCTTGGGTGTACCTTAAGGTTCTCTCGCACAGCTTGTAGAGTTTAATTCCATACCTGGCCCTCTTACTGGTCAGGTATTGCCAGAATTTAAAATGCTGAAAACGCTGTGATTGGCTGTTCAGAACTAAACGTCCAACTTCGGAAAGTACCTACTGATCTGGACATATGGATACGACAAAGGTTGTAAAGAGGATAAACAGTAAAAATGATATGGCAATATGATTTTCCAGATTAGTACGATTATGGTGATACTAAATTATTTTCTTTTTATTTAAGTGACAATAAAAATTTTGCAATATCATAAAAAAAAATTTGGTTTTGTCCCTATTTTCTGGGACCTGTAAAATTTGATATTTTTGGTCTATAGAGCTCTATGAGGGCTTGTTTCTTGTGCTCTGAGCTGACGTTTTCATTGATACCATTTTGGTGTAGGTACAGAGTTTTGAACACTTTTTTTGCATTTATTTAGCTAAGGCGTGTTTGTGGCATTTACAGATTGAATTACCGTAATTAATTTTTCATATTTTGATCTGACATTTGTGGACATGAAGACACCAAATATCTGTATTTTTTTCTTTCTTCATTTTTGTTAGGGGGAGGGTGATATTCAGTTTATATACTTATATATTGCTTTTTTTCCATATTTTTAAAAACATATTTTTAAAAATATAAGTTATTCTATTTTGTACCAGTATATCGTTTGTCAGAAGGGGTAAATATGAGCATTTCTGAAAAATCCTGATCTATCGAAATATTAAAATAATGTTGAACTGTACACTAAATGCACCCTCTCCCCAAAAAAATAAAGTTTCTGACTTTTTTAACCACTAAAAATATTTTAAAAAGTTTAAGTTTGGCATTGCTGTAATCGTATTGACTTTGAGAATGAAGGCTGCAAAAAAAACTGTGCTGGAATTGCGATTTTTCCTCATTTCAACCCAAAAGGTTTTTTTTTTTTTCCATTTTTCAGTACACTATATTGTAAAATGAATAGTGTCATTCAAAAGTACAACTCCTTCAATGAAAAACAACCCCTAATGTATGGCTCTTGGAACTTTGTTTCCATTTTTTCATGTCAGTATCAAATATGAACCGTTTGTGCATACTATTAATAAGGTTACTTTTGGTTATCTGAGGAACATTCTGTCACACTGAATGCACTTGTAGAAATAAAAACTGTTCAACTCATCTTTGTCTTAAGGATTCTTAATTAGAATCATAGAATCTTAGAATGGTAGAGTTGGAAGGGACCTCCTGGGCCATCTGATCCAACTTCCTCACAGCAGGATTCACTAAATCATCCCATACAGATGTCTGTCCAGTCTCGGTTTGAAGACTTCCTTTGAAGGAGAACTCACCACCTCTCGTGGCAACCTGTTCCACTCATTGATCACTCTAACTGTCAAAAAGTTTTTTCTAATATTTAATCTGTGTCTCCTCCCATTCAGTTTCATCCCATTGCTTCTAGTCTTTCCTTATGCAAATAAGAATAAAGATGATCCTTCTACAATGTGACAGCCCTTGAGATATCTGTAGACAGCTATTAAGTCTCCTCTCAGTCTTCTTTTTTGCAAGCTAAACATTCCCAAATCCTATAACCGTTCCTCATAGGACATGGTTTGCACACCTGTGACCATTCTGATCGCTCTTCTTTGAACTTGCTCCAGTTTGTTGATGTCTTTGATGTCTTTTTTTAAAATGTGGTGCCCAAAACTGGACACAGTATTCCAGATGAGGTCTGACCAAAGAGAGTAGAGGGCAATTACAGCAACGCAGTCTGATATTGTGTTATCTTCCAATATGGTGATTGAATGAACTTGGGAACACAAATCATCAAGATCTGCTGCTGGCAGCTCCCATTGTAATTGCCGAGCAATGATGATCGAAACTTGCACTATGGGAGACAAGTCTGGAGGAGACACTGTAGGCCATGGTAGTATGTTTAGGCCATGCAGCTGTTTACAGTGGCAAAAGCAACATGCAAAATGGCGTTGTCTTGTTGAAAAACGATTATTAGGAACATCCCTTCAACAACCATCAATAATTTCATTGATAGCTTATCAAGGCATGTTTGTGTATTTCTGCACATGGAGCTTATACGGTATACTGGATAAACCAAGATGTTTATAAAACTTTGTTTCCAGTTTTTATCAGTTGTATATAATTAGCAATCCCATGACTTTTCCCATTTGGTGTTGAAATATCAATGTTGAGGAGTGTATTACATGTTTTCTTTTCTTGTCATATCATTTTCAAATAAATACTTTTATGTGTTGCTCCAATTACTCCTGTACACAGATTGCAAATATGCTGGTGTGTGTTATATATTTTAGATTAGGAAAACCAAGAGGGGAATTCATGCCAGGACAGAGATAATGACTCCAATTACTAAACCATAATAAGTTTAGAATAATTCCTTCACGACGTGATGTACCTGTACACTGAGCACGCATCATTGCCGGCAGATGATGGTGATTTAATCAGCCATCGTGTGCCTTTAAAAGTAGCTGATGCACTGCTACAGCTTCAACTTCCCTAAGGGGACTATTAAACTATTAAATACAGTAGAGTAAAAAAAAAAAAAGTTTTAAAAAAATATGAATAAAATTAATTATACAAGTTTTTTAAAATCAAACAATTAAAAAAATAAAAAATATACATATTTGTTATCGCTGCATTCTTAAAAGTCCAATCTATCAAAATATAAAATAAATTAATCTGTAAACTGCGTAAAAAGAAAAAAATCAAAACTCTAGAATTAAATTTTTTGGCCACCACAACATTGCAATAAAATGCATTAAGAGGCGCTAAAAACATCGTATCTACCCCAAAATGGAATCAATAAAAATGTAATTTCAGGGTGCAAAAAATGAATAATTGCATATTCCCAAATCTGAAAAATGAAAACATTACGGGTCTCAGAAAATGGCGACACAAGAAGAGTTTTCTCTTTTTACACTAGTTAAATTTAAATAAAATAAAACTATACATATTTTGTGACTGTGTAATCATACTGACCTGCAGTATTACACTTTTACCTTATAGTGAACATGGAAAATAAAAACAATTGTGAAATTTCATTTTTTTACCGTTTAAATGCACTTGGAATTGTATTCCCGTTTTCCAATTCACCATATGATAACATGAATGATGTCATTCAAAAGTACAACTTGTCTTGCAAAAAGACAAGGCCTTGTATGGCTATATTGACAGAAAAATAAAAAAGTTATGGCTCCTGGAAAAAGGGGAAGAAAAAAATGAAAACTTGCCCGGGGGTGAAGGGGTTAAATTCAGTTCCTAAAAACAAAGGGTATAGATAATCCCAGCAACAGACAAAAAATATTTAAGATGGCTTGGTGCACAATTGTGGGAGCCAAAATTGTATAAGGAATAATTCAAACATAGTATAGCATTCAATAACAGAAAGGTATAAAATGTTTATGAAACAGTATTCATTAATATTCCCACCTCCACACTTCACTGTTGAAGTTCCTTTTGACTTCCAAACAGTGTTTATTATATCATCCAAAGTGTTCAAATTTGGTCTCATCTGGAGAAAATATATTCTCCCAGTATTTCACAGGCTTGTGTAAATGTTGTTGAGCAAACTTTAGACGCTCTTGAACATTCTTTTTGTTCAGCAATTGAGTTCATTAAGCAGTTATTATTCACCTTAAGTGTTGTAGTGTTTAGCTGCCAGAGGCAAGGGGAGGACATTTAGGTTCAGCTCAAAGGGCAGGATTGGAGTGACCCAAAGGGGTTAAATATTCGTGTAAAGCATTACCTATTGCTTTTTCTCTGGAGAGGTCGCGACAACATATTGTGTTGGTAGAATTCAAGGAACAGAGGGGAATACACAATTCTCCCATGTGGCAGCCCCTCCCCCTGCAAGCCAGGCCTTTCATCTGACTGGTAACTAACGCTTATGATCTGCTTATATTCTTGTACTACCACTATTTTTATTTATCTGACCATTGTATATGTATAACCACTGTGTATATAATGTATTGTCTAGTGTGCCCTTGAGATTAAATATATAATGTAACCTTTTGCCGCAAATCGACACGTTCGTAATCTCGGTTTAACTTTCCATGCTACTGGCCCGATATAATCCCATTAATGGACCAGGCTTTTATATAACGAGGAACTGGTGGCAGTCCTACAAGGCCGAGCAGGCGCTGTTTCACTGGTGCTAGTGAAAGGGGCCTCTCAACCTGTCAGGATTGTGGTGCCACGTCAGTGACTACGTGGACCATATCCTCTCACTCCCCATGCCTACCTGGGCCCATGTTGACAGGGATTGTCTGTGTAAAACTGTAGCAAGCTGACCTTACGTGTCCCCAGGGGGCATGAAACGTCGCATTGGTGCAAGTGGGGGAGACCACACTACATGATCCTTCTGATGTATTTGTAATGATGGGGCTGGGGTGGTGAGGTTTGGGTTCATCACATGTGGTGGCAGCAGTGGGATTCTGTGTGATTTCTTTGGTGTTATCCTTCACAATTATAGATTCCAAAATGTTCAAAGTTGGTCTCATCTGATCAGACTGTTTTCAGAGTATTTCACAGTCTTGTTTAAATGTTGTTCAACAAACATTAGATGCTCTTGAAATTTCTTTTTGTTCATCAGTTGAGTCTTACGTGGTGAGTATGCATACAGGACATGGGAATTGAGTGCATTACTTACAGCTCTGGCAAAAATTAAGAGACTACTGCACAGTTTTATAAAAATCAGCTTCTCTACGTTTCTGACAGCCATTCCATTCCAGTGTCAGTTGAATTCCATCCCGAGTACACCTCATTCTACTTAATGTGCTTCTGATTAGGTGATCACCTAAACCAAATCTTATTTAACGAAGGAAAATATAAAAAACTCTGCTGTGGTGTTCACAATCCTCTTGCGATAGGACAAGGTGGATGGCAAAACATATGCTAGTAATATCCCAAAAGTAATAGGAATGAAAAAATAACTTTTAACCATGCCAAAGGAGTTGAAAAGAAAAGTCTTGAGTGAGGAAATGAAGGGCTCAATTCTGGCTTTACTAGCAGAGGGATACAGCATCATGTTGCCTCCATCCTTAAAAATTTCTATGACGGCAGTCCATTACAACAAGGTCAAGCAGCAGACATTGGGGACAAAAGAGCTACAGACCGGCAGAGGAGGAAAACGACTCTCCACTGACCGGGATGACTGTCATCTTATTTGAATGTCACTCAGAAACTGCAGGACGACATCAAGTGATCTGCAAAAGGAACGGCAAATGGCAGCTGGGGTGAAGTGCACAGCAAGAACAGTTTGTAACAGGCTCCTAGAGGCAGGGCTCAAGTCATGTAAAGGTAGAAAAAAGCCTTTCATCAATGAGAAGCAAAGGTGAGCCAGGCTGACGTTTGCCAAAAACCATAAGGATTGTACCATAGAGGACTGGAGTAAGGTAATCTTCGCTGTTGAGTCTAATTTTCAGCTTTTCTCAACACCTGGTCGTCTAATGGTTAGACAGAGACCAAGAAAGGCATACAAGCCACAGTGTCTTGCACCCACTGTGAAATTTGGTGGAGGATCGGTGATGATCTGGGGATGCTTCAGCAAGGCTGAAATTGGGCAGGTTAATCTTTGTGAAGAATGTATGAATCAAGCCGCATACAAGATTATCTGTAAAAACAGTTTATTCCTTCTGCTCAGACAATGTTCCCCAACTCTGAGGACTGGTTTTTCCAGCAGGACAATGCGCCATGCTACACAGGTAGGTCAATCAATGTGTGAATGAAGGACCATCACATCAAATCCCTGTCACGGCCAGCCCAATCTCCTGAACAGAACCCCACTGAAAACCTCTGGAATGTAGTCAAGAGGAAGATGGTTAGTTACAAGCCATCAAAGAAAAACTGCTTACATTTTTGTACCAGGAGTGACATAAGGTCACCCAGTAGCAGTGTGAAAGACTGGTGGAAAGCATGCCAAGACGCATGAAAGCTGTGTTTAAAAATTATGGTTATTCCACAAAATATTGATTTCTGAACTCTTCCTGAGTTAAAACATTGGTATTGTTGATTTTGAACTTGTTTTCTTAGCATAATTTGAGGTCTGCAAGCACTGCATTTTTTGTTATTTTGACCATCTCTCATTTTCTAAAAATAAATACAAAATTTAGTGCTTGGAAATTCAAAGACATGTTGTCAGTATTTTATGGAATAAAAGAGCAATTTACATTTTACTCAAAAATATACATATAAAGTGTTTTAAAAATCAGAAAAACTGAAAATTTTGCAGTGGTCTTTTAATTTTTGCAAGAGCTGTATAGTTTACTTTGAAACAATTGTACCTTCTGATTTCAGGTCTTTCAGTAGATCTTGAAAAGAGGTCTTTGGCTCTTGGACAACTCTTCTGATTATTTTCACTCCTGAAATCTTGCAAGAAGCACCTGGTTGTGTCAGATTTATGGTGAAATCATGTTCTTTCCATTCCAGCTTATGGTCCCAACAGTGCTCACTGGAACCTTCAGTAGTTTAGAAATTCTTAGTAACCAATGCCATCTGTTTGTTTTGCAACAATAAGGTTTAGAAGGTCTTGAAACATCTCACTGGTTTTACCTATCATGAAATGTTCCTTGTGTGACACTTTGGTAATGAGACATCTTTTTATAGGCCATTGTTTGAACAAGCTGATATTATTTTTCACTAAGTGGCAGGATCACTTTCTAATTACAGATAGATTTCATTTAGTGTCATGTCGTTGCTTTGGAGATCTTTTTCTTCTTTCTTCATGTGTTTAATTCTTTTTCCCTGTGTCATGTCATTATTACACATAATTTATGGACATCTATGGTTTCCTTTCTTTGCCTGGGTAGATTGGATGGATGGTTACCACCAACATTTGGTGAGAATTTCATGTCAGCAGCACTGTTAGAAATATATTTACTTAGAAAATTGGTGTCGTATCCAATACTTATTTCACCTGCTGTATATGTGTGACTGTGTATATTTGTGTGTATATATATATATATATTACTACTAGTTTCTATATTTACAGTCAGCATTGTGTGCATTTCATCCTGATTTTCTGCTGCGCCGCGCTAGGATATAAAACACACAAGCTCTTAAACTGTCACTATACATTACAGGCAGGCTGCAGGAAGGCCGTGATTTATTTATAATCATAATGTAAATTTCAGTAGCATGCTTTACACTGTGAGATTTAACGTCACACACATTTTGTTTCTGAAGTGTACGTTTTAATAATAAATCAGCCATCTTTAATTCATTGCACACATTTTTTCCGGATGTAAACAAAGTGTACTTGTAATGTTCAGAGAGTTCATAATTAGTCCAATGTGATTTGAACTAAACTTCTAATCAAGGTTATACAAGATAGTGATGTTTTCACTGAGACCTTGACTTATATAACCAATATATTAGTAATAAAATGGCAGCACAATATATCTCACAACCTGACATTCTCATTGGGAGTCAATTTAGATTGAGTCTGCATTCATTACTGCACAACTGTCAGTGGGCAACCTATTATGTTACAGGTGTTCTGTCATTACTAAATAGCGCCAGATACTTGGTAATTATCAGGATCGCATCTTTCTGGGTAGCCTAATTCTAAAAATAAGTCATTCTGCATATCATGCCCGCAGCTCAGTGTTATTTAGAAGCCTCAGGTGCCCAGGGATAAATGTCAATTTAACTAATCAACTTGCAAGCCATTCAATTGAGGGTTTTTGCATACAGAACAAACTTTGGAGAATAGTACTCTTCCTTATTAAACCTTTGTCACTCACCATTTAGGGTGATGATCCGCTGCACATAGGATATGTACAAATATCTCCCTTTCTGTTTTTTTCTTACCTTGCAGGTTCCCTTCCGATACCTCAAGACCTGTTACTGGAATGGCTCCCCGCAATATATGATCTACATGGACACTGTGTTTTTATTTATGTCTGTTGATTTATGCATTTGCATAGTTATGCTTTATACATTATATATCAGCGGCGGCGAATCTATAGCACGCGTGCCAGAGGTGGCATATAGAGCCCTCCCTGTGGGACGCGCACCATCAGCGTTCCGCATCAAGGGACCGGTGCTTTCGGTTGAGGAGCCCCACGATGCCAACCCTTACTTCAGCTGGATCTGCATCCTCAGTCACACATCCAGATGAAGTCTATTGCAATGCACAAATTTGCCGGGACGGTGCGCTGTAATACACTCTGCTGGCCAATAAGAGGCCAGCAGCTGACGTCGACATAATTGCGAATGGGCGCATGGCAGTGATGTCATGCACCTCCCGTCGCTTGGATGCTGAAATCAGCTGCTAGCTTCAGCATCCAAGACGACGGGGTGGGGGAGAGGAAGGAAGGAAGGTGACTTGCAATGTTTATTGTGGTTGTTTTTCTTTCTATGTGTTGAACAGTGGCACTGGCAGAATAGGGGATATATAACAGGATGAGGGCGGTTATACAATGATGGGGTGACAAGCATGAGGTGACATTTACAAGGATGGGGCATATATACCAGGATGAAAGGCATGTACAAGGAGGGAGCATACACCCGGATTGGGGGAATATAAATGAATTGTGGGATTATATACAAGGAGGAGGAACATATACTAGGATGAAGGACATCTAAATAGATTTGGGGGAGCATATACCACGATCTTGAGATTATATACCAGATAAGGGCATATACAAGGATGGGCTTAACATATTTAACTTATCAGGATGAAGGGCATATATCAGGGTGGGGGGGCATATATACAAGGATAAAGGTCATATACCCGGGGACATACACCAGGATGGGGGTGCATGTATCCAAGGATAAAGGGCATATACCAGGAAGGGGGAACATATACAAGGATGGGGGAGCATGTACCTGGATGGGGGCATATACATGGTTTGAGGGAGCATATACAAGGATGGGGATTATATACAAGGATGGGGATGATATACAAGGATCGGGATCATATACAAGGATGGGGAACAGATACATGGATGGGGGAACTTAAACAAGGATGGGGGCATATACATGGTTTGGGGAAGAATATATACCAGGATGATGAGCATATGCCAGTATGTGGGTGCATGTATACAAGTATGAATGTCATATACTAGGATGGGGGGCATATTCCAGGATGGGGCTGCATATATACCAGGATGAAGGGCATATACCAGGATGAGGGAACATATACAATGATGGGAAAGCATGTACCAGAAGGGGGGCATGTACATGGATTGGGGGAGCATATACAAGGATGGGGAGCATATACATGGAATGGGGGAGCATATACTAGGATGGGGACATATACTTGGTTTGGGAAGCATATACCAGGATGGGGGGCATATACAAGGGTAGGGGGCATATACAAGGAAGAGGAGCATACAGTGGGAACCAGAAAGTATTCAAAATTTTTCCTTTGTTTTATTGCATCCATTTGGTAAATGAAAAAAGTTCATTTTTTTCTCATTAATGTACACTCTGTGCCTCATTTTGATTAAAAAAAAACATGTAGACATTTCTGCAAATTTATTAAAAAAGAAAAACTGAAATATCCCATGGTCACAAGTATTCAGACCCTTTGCTCAGACACTAATATTTAAGTCACATGCTGTCCATTTCCTTGTGATCCTCCTTGAGATGGTTCTACTCCTTTATTGTAGTCCAGCTGTGTTAAATTAAACTGATAGGACTTGATTTGTTAAGAGCCTTGGTGAGAGAGGTAAAGAAAGAACCCCGAGATCACTGTGACTGAACTCCACAGATGCAGTAGGGAGAAAATTCCACAAAGTCAACTATCACTTCAGCCCTCCACCAGTCGAGCTTTTATGGCAGAGTGGCCTGATGGAAGCTTATCCTCAGTGCCAGACATATGAAAGCCCGCATGGAGTTTGCTAAAAAAAAAACACATGAAGGACTCCCAGTCTATGAGAAATAAGATTCTCTGGTCTGATGAGATGAAGATAGAATTTTTTGGTGATAATTCTAAGCATTATATGTGGAGAAAACAAGGCACTTCTCATCACCTGCCCAATACAGTCCCAACAGTGAAACATAGTGGTGGCAGTATCATGCTATGGGGGTATTTTTTAGATGCAGGGACAGGACGACTGGTTGTAACTTAAGGAAACATGAATGCAGCCAAGTACAGAGATATCCTGGATGAAAACCTCTTACACAGTGCTCTGGACCTCAGACTTGGCCGAAGGATCGCATTCCTACAAGACAATGACCCTAAGTACATAGCTAAAATAACATAGGAGTGGCTTCAGAACAACTCTGTGACCATTATTGACTGGCAAACCTGAGCCCTGACCTAAACCCAATTGAGCATCTCTGGTGAGACCTGAAAATAGCTGTCCACCAACGTTCACCATCCAACCTGAAAGAACTTGAGGGGATCTGCAAGGAAGAATGGCAGAGGATCCCCAAATCCAGGTGAGAAAAACTTGTTGCGTGATTCCCAAGAAGACTCATGGCTGTACTAGTTCAAAAGGGTGCTTCTTCTCAATACCGGTCTGAATACTTATGACCAGTTTTTCTTTTTTAATAAATTTGCTAAAATTTCTACATTTCTGTTTTTTTTTGTCAAGATGGGGTGCAGAGTATACATTAATGAGAAAAAAATGAACCGTTTTGAATTTACCAAATGGCTGCACTAAAGCAAAGAGTGCAAAATATAAAGGGGTCTGTATACTTTCTGTACCCACTATATACCAATATGTATCATGCGGCTGCAGAGACACAAACATAATCTACGAGCATGCCCAAGATACTCGGAGAACACCCAAGCATGCTCGTAAAAATTGAGTAACGAGCACACTCGCTCATCACTAATAATGATCCTAAACACACGTCAAAATCCACAATAGACTACCGCAAAATGCACAATTTGAAGGTTTTACAATGACCCTCACAGTCCCCTGATCTTAACACTATTGAAAATCTGTGGCTAGACTTAAAAATAGCAGTGCATGCAAGACGGCCCAGGTATCTCACAAAACTGGACAAAGTTTCCAAGGAAGAGCAGATGAAAATCCCTCAAACAAGAATTGAAAGATTCTTGGCTGGCTGCGAAAAGCGTTTAAGCTTCTCCTTTGCCTGGCATCTTGAATTTTAAGCCTTTTGGAGATCATTTAATCTTCAACGTGCTTGTCATCGTATAGGACGTGGTTAATGTCCTGTTCTCGCAGGGTTAACTTTTGCTGGCCTCCCTTTGGATCTGGGAGGGGTATTTATACCCACAGTCAGCTATACTGTTGTTCTGACTGTGTGTCTGACCCCTGGTATGCGTGTATACTGCATTGCTTGTTTGCTTCCCATGTATGACCCGGTCTGTCCGCTCACGCTGTTCTCTGTCTCACGCTTTGGTACTATTGTCTTCTCCGGTTCTGACCTCCTGGCTTGGCTATCATTACTCCATTACCGTTTGCCCCTATTGTACCGTCTATTGCCCGTTCTGGTTTACTGATCTATTGCTTTGTCCTGACTATCCGTTCGGTCTAATCCTTTGGTACTGTCGTGCTATCTCGTGCTTTGATCCCGACCTGATCTGGTTTATGTCTCTGTCTATGCCCCCTTGGTAACATTGTCCCATAGTTACCCTTTGAGTAGTTTTCCTCAGCTCCTAGGTCTCTGGAGTTTAGATCACACCCTTAGCAGTCACGTGCTTCAGGTCCTGTTAGTCTGGAGCACGCATCGTTACCACTGCTGCTCTGCTCCACAGGTATCTTTGTGCACAGTTTTTGTACTCAGGACACGCGCACTTGATCAGTGAGCAAGTGCAGTGCGGGTTCCTGACAGTGCTTAACTGTTCACCATAACAATAATTTTGACCAGGGGGGCGAAACTTTGGCATGCCATTGTCAATAATGTCTGTAGTTGAGTAGCTTTTGGCAATGGCAAGATCTCTAGAGATGAAAATAAGTGATCAATTCGGAAATTCCATACATCCGTGAGGTACATGACATGACTTTTTTGATGGATAGTAATACACACATACACATATGGTGGTTTATTCCTGAGGAAGGAGTTCTGTGAAACTTCGAAATGCGTCGAATAAAGACCCCTGTAATAATAATTGTTCATAGTGATTCACAGCGCGGATTGTCTGACCACTTTTTTTCCTATCATGCATCTTCTACGTTGGTCCCTTGTGGATCTGTGGTTTCTACAACAGCGAATTCTCCATGCTTATTACAAGCTACATCTGGTGAGTGTATTATTTTTAAATTGATATACTTACACTGGATAATGCACTATTGTGCTATTTCTCTTCAATAGTATCCCTAGTAATACACATATAACACAGGTAAATTAGAGGAGTGACTAGTATGATACTGTGGCTCAGTTTCTTTACAGCATCACTCGAGTTTTTGTTTGTAGCAGCGCTGGAGTGGTGCAACTAATCTACGTTCTCTGCCCCTAGTCTTACACTTACCAGCTGCCGTCTTCATCCTTTATCTGTGCCTCTCCGGTTGGTCTCTAGCTGTTTCTAACCTACCGGATCGCTTCACTGTTTTCTGGGTGATCCAGAAGTCACAACTTATTGTAAGTCTGAGACCCAGAACAAGACTCTCATAGACTTGCATTGAGAGCTTGTGACGGTTACCTCTGACTTCCGGTCAGACAGAAGTTGTGGCCACAATATGGCGGTGAAGGACTGGAGAAACAGCGGGAAGAAGTGAAGACAGCAGCTGGTAAGTATAAGACTAGGGTCAAGGAACTTATCTTAGTACAGTCATGGCCAAAAGTTTTGAGAATGACACAAATATTAATTTTTACAAAGTCTACTGCTTCATTTTTTCTAATGGCAATTTACATATACTCCAGAATGTTATAAAGAGTGATCAGCTTAACAGCAATTACTTGCAAAGTCAATATTTGCCTAGAAAATGAACTTTATCCCCCAAAACACATTTCAACATCATTGCAGCCCTGCCTTAAAAGGACCAGCTAACATCGTTTCAGTGATTGCTCCATTAACACAGGTGTGGGTGTTGATGAGGACAGGGCTGGAGATCAATCTGTCATGATTAAGTAAGAATGACACCACTGGACACTTTAAAAGGAGGCTGGTGCTTGGCATCATTGTTTCTCTTCTGTTAACCATGGTTATCTCTAAAGAAATACGTGCAGTCATCATTGCACTGCACAAAAATGGCCTAACAGGGAAGAGTATCGCAGCTAGAAAGATTGCACCTCAGTCAACAATCTATCGCATCATCAAGAACTTCAAGGAGAGAGGTTCCCTTGTTGCCAAAAAGGCTCCAGGGCGCCCAAGAAAGACCAGCAAGCGCCAGGACTGTCTCTTAAAAGTGTTTCAGCTGCGGGATCGGGCTACCAGCAGTGCAGAGCTTGCTCAGGAATGGCAGCAGGCAGGTATGAGTGCATCTGCACGCGCTGTGAGGCGGAGACTCTTGGAGCAAGGCCTGGTCTCGAGGGCAGCAAAGAAGCCACTTCTCTCCAGGAAAAACATCATGGACAGACTGATATTCTGCAAGAGGTACAGGGAGTGGACTGCTGAGGACTGGGGTAAAGTCATTTTCTCTGATGAATCCCCTTTTCGATTGTTTGGGACATCTGGAAAACGGCTTATTCGGAGAAGACCAGGTGAGCGCTACCACCAGTCTTGTCTCATGCCAACTGTCAAGCATCCTGAAACCATGTGTGGGGTGGCTTCTCAGCCAAGGGAATGGGCTCTCTCTCAGTCTTGCCTAAAAACAGCCATGAATAAAGAATGGTACCAGAATGTCCTCCAAGAGCAACTTCTCCCAACCATCCAAGAGCAGCTTGGCGATCAATGCCTTTTTCAACATTATGGAGCACCTTGCCATAAAGCAAAGGTGATAACTAAATGGCTCAGGGAACAAAACATAGAGATTTTGGGACCATGGCCTGGAAACTCCCCAGATCTTAATCCCATTGAGAACTTGTGATCAATCATCAAGAGACGGGTGGACAAACAAAAACCTTCAAATTCAGACAAAATAAAAGCATTGATTTTGCAAGAATGGACTGCTATTAGTCAGGATTTGATCCAGAAGTTGATTGAGAGCATGCAAGGGAGAATTGCTGAGGTCCTGAAGAAGAAGGGTCAACAATGCAAATATTGACTTGCTGCATTAACTCATTCTAACTGTCAATATAACCTTTTGTTACTCATAATATGATTGCAATTATATTTCTGCATGTGATAAAAACATCTGACAAACACACATAAAAACCAGAGGCCAGCAGGTCATGTGAAAATATAATATTTGTGTCATTCTCAAAACTTTTGGCCATGACTGTAGTGCCACTCTAGCGCTGAAATATAAAAAACACGCTGGCATTGTGTGGAGTGGCGGATTGAGCTGCAGTACCACATAGAACCTCTGAAAAGGTGTGGCACTGTAGCTAAATGGAGTTTATATGATGCACAACTTTTTTCCAACATGTTACATGGGACTCAAAAGTAAATAGATTGCTCTTGTTGTTTGTTCTTTTTTGTTCCATTTTTTAAAAGATACAATCCCTATGTAAAATGGGTTATAACGTTTGTCATACCATCAACTGCTACATGTTGTGTGTAGTCAGAGCCGAATTTTAACTGTGGCAATAACTTATACTAACATTCCTTTATACAAGACTTGAAATATTCCGCAGCGCATCAATCATTGGAGGTTATCTTACATTCGTAAAGTATTTGAATATGCATTTATCACCATCATGGTACTGTATTCCAAATGTACTGTTTAATGCAATTTCCTGTATCCTATTTCTGAACTTTAGTCATTACATAGTAATGCAACTTCAGTACTATAGCTAGACCTATCAAACTAAGCTTATTCATACATATTCAAGCTATGAATATAGGCAGAAATGTAATCTACTGCCTTTATGTTTCCCACTGAGTCACTAGAATCCAAGTACTCAGTATCTCCACAGGGGAGTCACAAAGCTGCCCACAGAAAGAAGAATGGATTAAGGAATATATCAGGCAACGGTTTAAAAACAGAATAAAATATACATAATTGGATGAATCATGAGAAGTTCAAAGCACAATCAGATGGTCAGAAGGTCTTCCTTCACCTCCAGCTAATGTCATACAGCAATACTTATTTTTCGGATTTTGCAGTTCATTTTAGCGCAGTTGTACTGACTCTCCGTGTACAGTACAGCGTGTGACATCGCTGCATGTCTGCAAACATCAGTACCTATGTGATTCTTAAAGCAAAAAAATCTATTTCAAATGTTAAAAAATCTTGTTTGCAGAGCTGAAAATAGTGGAGGCCCTAATGACCTTTCCGCAGGCTCATTAGATGCTATAAAATAAATAATGTCTAAGTCAATCTATTGCTACTAACATAAAGTACTGTGCAAAAGATTTTGGCTGGTGTCGAAAAAATGCTGCAAAGTAAAAATGCTGCAAATATAGAAGTGTTAATAGTTTATTGCTTATCAAGTAACAATATGGAAAGTGAATGAACAAAAAATAAATCTAAATCTGATCAATATTTAGTGTGAACGCCTTTTGCTTTCAAAACAGTATCAATTCTTCTAGACGCTGACACAAATTCATGGATTTTGTAGGATTAGAGTCAGGTGAATGAGTAACCAATTATACCAAACAAGTAAACAAATTCAGCATTTTTCATGTAGGTTGAACACAGTCAGTAACTGAAATGCAAACAGCTATGTAGGAGGCTTAAAACTGGGTTAGGAAAAGCCAAACTATTCTACAAAGGTGAGGTTGTGGAAGACAGTTTCATGTCACAGGTGCTCTGAGTCCATTGTGAGGAAAGCGCAATACAGATGTTGTCGCAATACATGGCGAAACTGAACACATCAGCAAGACACCTTTTAATTATGTAAGTACCTGGTGGCAGCTGCAGTCCACATAGTTGCTTACAACTCAATGTATTGCTTGGACTTAGACTAGTTGCAGTGGAGCCCTTGATTTATAAACCCCATACTAGAAGAAGCTTACTCATGGATTCACCATTGATTTATTCTGCAGTCCGTTATATGTAGTAGATAAATAGTTCAAAATGTTTCAGAAAATCCTGATGCAAAATTATTTTTGGTTAAAAATTCATGTATTTAAGTAAAAAAATGCCCATTTGGGGTCTTAAATGGGCTCTTGACCTTATTTGAGGGCTGTAGTAGCAAGCATCACTTTTAGTTTTACAGGCATATGCTTACTAGAAACGGCAAAAACTGAGCTGTCTAGGTTCAAGAATGAATCGTACTCAGCCCGCATACTGTATATCCTCCGCTCTCCGCTGAGTGCTTACGTGGGAGTTTCTGTGTAAGTGCCCAAAACCACAATTCAGACAAACCCCCAATGGAACCACTCTCTTATGAAGCACATGAGTCCTTTTCAATTCTGTTTGGTTTCTGTTCTGGCTGTGTCTCATCATTTAAGGCGTCCAACTACAGTTCTGTGAGCACCTAAAAAGATGGATACCACCGGAGCAGGCGCTGAATGGACGCCAAAGTGTCTCTTTCTGCATAATTATGGTGGGTGGTTCCATCAGAGGTCTGAATCAATTTTTTTAGGGATTTACATAGAAACCCCAACGTAAGTGCTCAGCGTAGAACACAAGAATTTGATCCTAGCCTTATACTGGAAGCAATCAAAAAATGTTAAATACCACAAAATGTTTCCAATAAAATCACTAATTTATCCCGTACAAAACTAGCCCCCACTCTGTTCCATCATCTGTCACTGAATTCATAGGGGTTCCCACGCTACTGGTAGAAAAAAGACTCTGAAAAGCAACATGGCTCTCACCCACCAGGCAAAATCCTATGAAATCGGTGCTCCCAAATCTAAATGCCCTCTCCTTCTGAGCCCCACTTGTGTCTAAACCACAGTAAGCGGCCACATGTTTGGCATTGTTGTAGTGAGGAGAGTACATTTAACAATTTACGGGGATTCATGTCACCACAAACACAAGCTGGGCACAATTTATGGGGGTGCTGCAATGTATAGGGGCTCTACACTGTATAGTTGTACAATATATAGGCACTAAACTGGCAAATTTTCAATTCTACAGAATAAAGCATTGCGTGGATGTTACAAAATAGTCATTGAAGTAGTAAATTAATTAATTGAGAGGTGCAATTACTACATAGGGTCACTTTTGTCTTTCTCCTGCTGTTCTGGCACCCTAGGGGCTCTGCAAATATCGGCCACAAGCTATCCTAGCAAAATCTGCGCTCCACAACAAAATAGCGCTCCTTCCTTCCTAGTCCTGATGTGTGGCCTAACAGTAGTTTCTGACCGCATATGGGGCAACACTGCGTTAGGGAGAAATTGCTCAATAAATTGTGGGGTCCAGTTTCACCTATTAACTGAAAAATTTGCAACTAATGAAAAAATTCCATTTTTACCACTATGACAAGGTTATGTCGATCTATGTGAAGGGATATAGCTGTGATTCTCACAAAATTAGAATATCAAAAAGTTATTTCAGTTCTTCAATACAAAAAGTGAAACTCATATTATATACAGTAGAATCATTGCAAACAGAATTATCTATTTCTGTTAATGTTGATAATTATGGCTTACAGCCAATTAAATCCCAAAAGTCATTATGTCAGTAAATTAGAATATTTTATAACACCAGCTTGAAAAATGATTTTAAAATCCGAAATGTTGGCCTACTGAAATGTAAATTCAATAAATACACTCAATACTTGGTCGTTGCTGCTTTCGTATCAATTACTGCATCAATGCGGGGTGTCATGGAGGCGATCAGCCTGTGGCACTGCTGAGGTGTTATGGAAGCCGAGGTTGCTTTGATAGCAGACTTCAGCTTGTCTACATTATTTGGCCTTGTGACTCTCATCTTCCTCTTGACAATAAACCATAGATTCTCTATGGGGTTAAAGTCGGGCGAGTTTGTTGGCCAATCAAGCACAGTGATACTGTTGTTTTTAAACCAGGTATTGGTACTTTTGGCAGTGTGGACAGGTGCCAAGTCCTACTGGAGAATGAAATTTCCGTCTCCAAAAAGCTTGTTGGCAGAGGGAAGCATGAAGTGTTCTAAAATTTCTGACTTTGGTCTTGATAAAACACAGTGGACCTACACTAGCAGATGACATGGCTCCTCAAACCATCACTGATTGTGGAAACTTCACACTAGACCTCAAGCAGCTTGGATTGTGTGCCTCTCCACACAATTACTTTTGGGTTTTCATTGGCTGTAAGCCATAATCATCAACATTAACAGAAATAACACTTGAAATAGATCACTCTGTTTGTAATGACTATATAATATGAGTTTCACTTTTTGTATTGAAGAATTGAAATAAATTATGTTTTTTATGATATTCTAATTTTGTGAGATGCATCTGTATGTGTCACGAAGGTTGCTTTCTTCCGTGATGTGAAACCCAGAAGTTTCTCTCAAGCATGTTATGTCCTGATTGGTTAATTGGCCATGAGAGGGTTGGGTTTTTGTGAGTGGTTGTAAGAGATGGCCCATACAGCAGTTTTTATCCACATATCATCGTGTCCATAGTAAATTGTGTAACAAATTATAGGGTCCTTTTTCCTATTATTTATTTTGAGAATTACAAGTATAGGGCTAAAACAAAATTTTTGCAGAAAAAATGTAATTTTCTTTTTCACATCCACATATTAAAAAGTTCTGTGAAACACCTACAGATTCAACAAGCTCACTAGCCCCTGAATTGGTTTAGTTTTCAAAATGGGGTCACTTGTTGGGGTTTCTGCTGTTTCGGTACCTCAGGGTCTCTGCAAATGAAATATGGTGTCTGCAATCTATTCCAATCAAATTTACATTCCCAATACCAAATGTCGTTTCTTCCCTTCTCAGCCCCTCCGTGTGTCCGAACAGAATTTTTTGAGTACATGTGGGGTATTGTCATGCTCAGAAGAAAGTGGGCAACAAACTTTGCATGTGTCATGATCCAGTGTTGGATCTGGCGGTATTAAAAGCACAAAGTGAACTTTTTTTTACTTTGGTTGAGTTCAAAGGTGTTTTGACTGTCCCCGGTGGTGGTTAGCGGTATCGCACCATAGGTTTAGGTTAATGTTCACTTAATTAGGGATCAGGTGTGACTCCCTATAAAGGTGTGCTTAGGGGGTTCACTCACCGCTGGTGATATTTCCTTCTGAGTTGTTGGAGAGTCTGGTGGAAGGATGGAGCGGGATAGGAGTCCTGCGCAGTCAGCCAGAGAGGATGAGTGCCAGCTAATGGTGTCTGCAGGAAGTGTCTGCATGGGCTGGTGATAATGTCATGATCACGTGTGTCAGGACGCAGATGATGTCGCAAGGCGAACCCATAACACACGTGACCCTGGATACACCGCCTCTAGTGGGGCGAATTTAAATAATAAAGCGTGCAGGTGGATACGCCGCCTCCACCTGGCGGATTTAGGTATTACAAGCCATGCATACATATATCTGGAAACACCGCCTCCAGTAAGGCGCATTTAAATAATAAGGGGGGAACCTGGGTAACTTTAACAATGGTGGGCCCTGCGATAGGGAATGGGAAAATGGAAACCTCCTGCACTCCCCTGAGTCAGTGTCCCTACACTCCTCACATTCCCTAAACAGGCTCCGCACCTGTCGCCGCACGCGTACCTTAACGCCCTTGCTCGCCCTGAGCCTAAACCCTCACTAGGGAATAGGTCGGTGCGGAGACTAATCCCACCACTGCACTAACAACACACATGAGGAAAGAGACAATACAGGGGAAACACCACTTATCTTTGCTCTGTTGCGTGCGCTCCTAGCAACAGAGCCCACCACCTGTGTGCATCTTCTCCTCCACCCTGATCCATCACATAACTGGATCCGTCACCATCGTGCAGCCTGGGAGCAGAGTCCATCACCACTTGCAGCAGTCCAGTACACAGAGTCCCAAGATGAGTCCAGCCTCTGCCAAGACTCCAAGCATGCTCGAGTCCAGTTCTCAGCAACCAAGTAGAGCATGCTGAGTGCAACTCTCTTCCAAGTCGCCACTCCTCCAAGCCATGCCCGCACTTCCCGCCCCTAGTGAGGGTTTAGGCTCAGGGCGAGCAAGGGCGTTAAGGTACGCGTGCGGCGACAGGTGCGGAGCCTGTTTAGGGAATGTGAGGAGTGTAGGGACACTGGCTCAGGGGAGTGCAGGAGGTTTCCATTTTCCCATTCCCTATCGCAGGGCCCACCATTGTTAAAGTTACCCAGGTTCCCCCCTTATTATTTAAATGCGCCTTACTGGAGGCGGTGTTTCCAGATATATGTATGCATGGCGTGTAATACCTAAATCCGCCAGGTGGAGGCGGCGTATCCACCTGCACGCTTTATTATTTAAATTCGCCCCACTGGAGGCGGTGTATCCAGGGTCACGTGTGTTATGGGTTTGCCTTGCGACATCATCTGCATCCTGACACACGTGATCATGACAGCATGTTTGCAAAAGTGAAAAATTTGGGGCTAAAGCAAAATTTTTGTGAAAAAAAAAAAATTTTTCAATATGACAACGTGACATTACCAAATTCTGTGTTGTGCATGTGAGTATAAAATGCTCATTATAGTTCTGGATTAAATTCTGATGCGGTGTAGTTTTCAAAATGGGCTCACTTATGGGGTTTTTCTGCTGTGTGGTCCATGCAAATGCAACATGGGGCCCGTTATCTAATTCAGCCAAATTTGTGTTCCGAAATTAACCTTCACTTCCGAGCTCTGTCCAAATAGAGGTTTCTGACTACATGTGGGGTATCAGGACTCAAAAGAAACTAGGTAGCAAATTGTGGGGTCCATTTTTAGGTGCAATTCTTTGTTAAAGTGGAACAATTGGAGCTAAAGCAACATTTTAGAGTAAAAAATTACAATTTTTTTGTTTTCAATTTGACTTTGCATTCATTTTTATGTAGCATCTTGTAAAGGTAGTGGTGGAACCACTGTGTTATGGTCCGAGGAATGCCTGGAGGGGCGTAAATCAGTGAACACCTGACTTCACTAGAGCCACTGATGGTGGGGTTAGACTTGGCTCCAGCTGACCCCCAATGGGCAGGAAGGCCAAGAAGGAGAGTACAGCTGATACAGCAGGCACGGCAGGAACACAAGAACTGCAGGTGCTGGTGGAAGCGGCTGGTTTACTGGCAGGTGCAGGCTGGTATTCAGGCAGGCACTGGTGGGTACAGACTGGTATGACTGGTGTACAGGTGAGCACGGCAGGTGCAGGCTGGATGGCTAGTAGGCAGGTACAGCAAGCACAGCTGGTATACAGGCTGGCACAGGCAGACAAACTTAGAATAGGGGATCAGAGAATTAGTAAGCATGCAACAAAGTATTCATGTTGCTCAGGCACCTCCCAACAGGTGGAGGTGTCGTAATAAGTGTCTCCAAGCCATTAGCTGGGATACTTTAGGATGGTGCACGCTGTCCCTTTAAAAGCCGTGTGCAGACCCCGGGCAGCAGCAGGAGAAGGAAGTGCGGGATTGGAGCTGCAGTGGTAAGTCTGCATTCCTGGAGGGTGAGGGGTGGGAAACGTGCAGGGATGCTGGCACCACGCACTTGAAGATTGGCATAGGTGGTTTCTTTCATTGGAGACTGCCCTTCCCGTGGTTGTTCCTTCCCGGGGAAAGACCTGGCTAGTCATTGCTTGCATTGAGAAACATGTGATGGTGTCTCTGCGGCTTTTGTTTTACGTGTTTTTGCATATTTCCCATCAGGGATGGGAGCATTGCTCTAGCATCACTGCGTTGAGAAACATGTGATGGTGTCTCCGCAGTGTTGCATGTTGATCTCCATGAGGTCATTCATCCTCATTTTTCACAGTCTTTTACTAGGCATTGCTCCTACTAGCCAGTTTCCTACTCCACACTGATGAGGGGCAATATCCCGAAACAGCTTTCTGTGGATGGATACCATGTTGTGGCATAGGTGGTTTCCTTCATTGGAGACTGCCCTTCCCGTGGTTGTTCCTTCCCGGTGAAAGACCTGGTGTCATGATCCAAGGAGGATCTGACAAGTAAATGGACAAAATGAACTTTTTTCCATTGGCTTGGTGCCAAAGTGGTTTGATTGCCCCCCGGTGGCCATTAGAATTATTACACGTGGTGTCGTTCATTCTAAGTTGCCCCGGTGATGGTGAGCGGTAGTGCACGTTAGTTTGTTTGGTTTAATGTGCTCTTAATTATAAATCATGTGTGAGGCTCTATAAAAGAGAGACAGGTGTGTGATATTGTGAGTTAGTTATTCACGGAGGCCTGGGTGAAAGAAGGAGCTGAATGAGAGTCCTGGGCAGCCCAGCCAGAGGGGTTTAGTCAGCTATGGAGTCTGCATGGAGGGCTGGCATGGCATGATGGAGTCGCAGTTTACGGTGTCAGCAGGAGGTGCTTGCATGGCTTGGTGGAGTGGCGACGATGGTGAGAGTTGCACTCAGCATGCTGGACTTGGTTGCTGAAAACTGGACTCAAGCATGCTGGACTTTTTGGCAGAAGCTGGACTCATCTTTGGGACTCTGTTTACCTGGCAGCTGCAACTGGTGGAGGACTCTGCTCCAAGGCTGCACTATGGTGATGGGTCCGGTTATGGTGATGGATCCGGGTGGAGGAGAAGATGCACGCAGGTGGTGGGCTCTGTTGCTAGGAGTGTATGTAACAGAGCAAAGCTAAGTGGTGTTCCCCCTGTATTGTCATTTTCCCTTGCGTGTGCTTAGTGCAGTGGTGGGATTAGTTTCCGCACCGACCAATTCCCTAGTGAGGGTTTAGGGTCAGGACGAGTCAGGGTTTTAAGGTTCCTGTGCATCTCCCGGTGCGGAACCGGCACAGGGAACGTTAGGAGTGCAGGGACACTGGCTCAGGGGAGTGCAGGAGGTTTCCACTTCCCCGTTTCCCTACTGCAGGGCCCTCCATTGTTAATGTTACCCAGGTTCCCCTTTATTATTTAAATTTGCCTTACTGGAGGCGGGGTTTCCAGACTTGTATAAATACGTGCAATACCTAAATTTGCCAGTTGGAGGCGGTGTATCCAGCTGCACGTCTTATTTAAATTCGCCTAACTGGAGGCGGTGTCTCCAGGGTCACGTGTGTCATATGGGTTCACTTTGCGGTACTCGCTGCGTCCAGACACACGTGACCGTGACACCTGACTAGTCATTGCTTGCGTTGCGAAACGTGATGGTGTCTCCGCGGCTTTTGTTTTACATGTTTTTGCATATTTCCCATCAGGGATGGGGGCATTGCTCTACCATCACTGCTTTGAGAAACATGTGATGGTATCTCCGCAGTGTTAGATGTTGATCTCCATGAGGTCATTCATCCTCATTTTTCACAGTCTTTTACTAGGCATTGCTCCTACTAGCCAGTTTCCTACTCCACACTGATGAGGGGCAATACCTCGAAACAGCTGTCTGTGGATGGATACCATGTTTTGGCATAGGTGGTTTCCTTCATTGGAGACTGCCCTTCCCGTGGTTGTTCCTTCCCGGTGAAAGACATGGCTAGTCATTGCTTGCGTTGAGAAACATGTGATGGTGTCTCCGCGGCTTTTGTTTTACATGTTTTTACACACTTGAAGAGACGCACTGAGGGACAGTGCTTGGCTTCATAATAGTGCTTAAAGGGTTTGTTCTCATCATGATAAAGGATTACAATTGCAAACAGGTTGTAAAAACAAACAACTTTGCAATTCTACTTTTGATTAAAAATCCTCTCCATTGTCAAGAACAAACCTCCACTACAATTGGTGGCTAGTATCTTAGGCTTGGAGTGCATCGCTTACAAGATCTTTGACATTGACTCTATAGCACGCTAATGTACTAGTTGTTTTTCTAATCTAAAACCTCAGTATTCAGGGCACTTTGCAAAAAAATAAGTGGGTTTTGGATTGCAGTTTGGGCACTCGGTCTCTAAAAGGTTCACCATCACTGGTCTATATATGATGTATCTGATTATTTTACTTAAACGTATATAATTGCTTCCTATTGTTTTATTGAGGTTATAGGCCTCTTATCTTATAGAGAGCATGTTGTTTTCCTGATTTCCTATTGTTTTACATGTTTGTCACACTTTTCAACATTTACAAAGGTTTTTTTAAGGATATCTATGCCAGTCACACTATTATGAAAAAAGATGGTGCTATCGAAGGCATTTAATATAATGAAGGACGTCTATTCAAAATGCCAGCGGGGGTTTTAGCTTGTCTAGCTCCAATGGTATCTTGACGATACGTTAAAGAGTATATGTCATTTTCAATAATCAATGATTATAATAATCAATAATCTTATCAATAGTAATTGCCTTCCCCTATCTCAGTAATGTAACAATTAATGATCAGTCCACACGGAGAAAGAAGTGAATTTCTCTGATAAGATGTATTACAAGGTTCTTACATCCACTTATGCTATAGATTCATAAAATATAAAATAACACAAGAGTTACTCTTTAAGAGAAAAGGGAAAAAAAGTTAATGTTACAGTAACCATATATCAGTTTTTACAGATGGTGTCCATGTCATGAGACCCCCTCCACCAATTTCAGAGAATCAACCAGCATGCAAACTTCTTGAAAGTCTTGAATTGTTTTGCCCCCATTTCTGCTATGAGGCTTCAGTTTCTCCCAAAATGACACTGACATTTTTACAGATGTTTCTGCATTTCACATTCTCTATAATAGCAAAACTGACAATGTTGTTCTACACAGTGCCACATACAGATATTATGATTCCGAGTTTCCAAGGAGATCTATTTTCATGTTGGGAATATAATTAAACAGATGTGCACAAAATGATGTTTCTTCATTCCGTGAACCCTTTAATGCCTTATAAAAACTTTTGGTTCTTTGCTTCATTATATCGTTCGAGAATAGATCATGTAAGGTTAATCCTCAGTTTAATGATATTATAGCGTTCGTGAAATTTGGATTATCCTCAAAGGAAGTTCAGCGGAGATTAAGATTAAATATTACATTACTTTGCTCTTAATTTATTAAGGGAAGACAAAATTAGCATAGAGACAAAAACGCATCAGCTGCTGTTGTGCATAATAAAGCAATTGTGGAATGAAATGCTGTGGTAAATTAGATTAGTGCAGGGAAGTATGACACGGCCCTAGAACTATAGCAGTACGGGGACTCAGCTGGAAGATTTTGTCTTGTTTAGAAAAAAACGTTTTTCATTTACCACCAATTTTACATTTATATAGTAGTTCTTATGAAATCCAGTTTAAAATCAGAGCACTTACAGAAACACAGGTGACTTAAAGGGGTTTTCTTGTTTTGAACAGCTCTCGCCGCCTGCAGTTTTTTTTTATATATATATATATAAAACTGTACTTTACTCCTCTGGTCCAGTGCTGAGTCTCCACCACTGCTCCCGGTGTCTGTTATTGTTTGTGACGCTGATGTTGGTATGTTGACAGCGCCGCAGCCAATAACTGAGCTCTGCGGTTCACGCAGTCAACTTGGGTAGAGCCGCTAAGTTGAATTATTAGCTGCAGACGTGATATTAGTGGTGCAGACAGTAACAGACCTCCGAGGAGGGTGAATAAAGCAGTTAATTGTTTTTTATAAAAAAAAAAGCAAATTGCAGCCATGGGAGAGTGGATTTATGAAATGCTAAAAAAACAAGGTTAGTGAAGTACTAAAAAGATTTCCTATACTAACTAATCTCTCTTTGCAGGTCCAGTTGAAAACCACCATTTCAAGCCAATATGTCATTCGAACACAACCAACTAACACGTGTCTCTCTACCCTGGAATGTGCTGCGATTGCATTAGCTATAATGGAGAAGAATACCGAAATTCAGCAGGTAGACCCAACATCTAAACACTAGATGAGGACTATCACACATTTTCCATAAATGTCATCCTGACTGTTCTCTCTGAATTCTCTTCATATTTTGAACACCCCATTTTGACGCCTTGTGCAATAGGCAGCCGCTTGAATGATATATATGTGGAGCCCGCATACATACACTGGGTGCTACCGAGGGTGTCAGTGCTTAATTCATTGGAGGTTTCACAATTTGACTACAGCTATTGTAAAAATGGGAAACCATACCATTTGATACGAAGCAAATGGGTTGTAAATAGCACCATAAGCTTGTATTTTTGGAGAGATGTTTTTTTAGGTCCCTCCTTTTTAGCAAAGGACAGTAATACAGTCGGGGTGAACAACTTTTCCTGGTCCAAGCTGTGCGTGAACTATCTGCAACACGAGTTGGCTGTAATATACCGCCAGACTCCAGCTGAAGCTTCCAGATTTGGAGCCATCTTTGTACAGCATGCTTAGTATCTTCTTGTATGTAGTGTCCCGAACTATAACATTTTGCAATGTAATCTGCATGGTGAACACAATGAAATAAAAAGAATAAGAATTCTATTTTTTTTTGTTCGTCCCACTTAAAAAAACAGATTAGAAACTGAGTTAAAAAGTTTTATACGTTCTTTCTGCCATAGCAGCCCATCCACACCTCACAATCCCTTCTTGAGTGGATGAAGTCGTTAGAGAGAAGAACAAACCCTGGCAGTAACGGCATTTATACTCCTGTGTAGTACAGCCAACTGCTGTTGCTGATCTTTGCACATGCAAGGTCACTGTGGCGATAATCTACGCCACAGAGCTGGAGCTTAGCGCTCAACCAGGTACCTTCTGGGTTGTCACGGGGTTAAGTCACTTACTTTAAAGCTCAAACATTCATTCTGTCCCTTATAACAGTGCAAGTCTGCTTATTTAGGGTCACATTTTTGCTCGCAGAAAATCCACTTTTCTTTATCTTTATCTTTTTAAAATGGGAGAAATTTCATGAATTTTTTTGCTCATTTTATCAGTTAAAAATATAGTTGTTACAGCTGTTGGCTTGCTGTAAGTGCTATGGGTATCTGTATATTGCTGCTTACCATGCTTACTTCTTTCTCCTGCTATTTGACAGACCATCCTCCGTCCTCTGCAGGCACTGTGTTCCTTCCAGCTCCAGCATGGTGCTCAGATTCATCACAGCAAGGAACATCTGCTAAAAAATGGACAGTACAAGAAACCCATGCCAAAGAGTAAACGCAAGCTCAAGAAGATGGAGCTTCTGGTTAACAATGTTAAAATTTAATCTCTTCTAGTTCTTTATACACAATGGGCAAAACGATATGGTCATTAGTTTTTGGGCCCATCAGAATTTATTTTTTTTATTTTAGATTAAATCTTTTAATGTTAAAGGGAACCTGTCAACAGGATTGTGCTGAGTAACCTACAGACACTGTCAGGTTGGCGCCGTTACACTGATTAAAATGATACATGGGTTGATGAAAATCTGTCTTGTGGCTGTTTAATCTGTATTTGAGGTTTTCAGTTAATGACATTCTTGTGCTCCAGGGTGGCCTGTGGGGGGTCTTCACGTGGTGCTCTGCTTAGGTATTCATCAGCATGGCTTATGGCAGGTCACTGATCATTCAGTGACTTGCCCCCTAGTTTACATATCGAATCTTAGGGTACCGTTACACCTAGCGATGCACCAGCGATCCCGACCAGCGATATGACGCAGTCAGGATCGCTGGTGCATCGCTAGTTGGTCGCTAGTGAGCTGCCACACAGCGACATCGCTGGGGACGGGGATCGCTACTTACCTGTCAGACGCGGCGATCCTGCGTCCTCCCGCCCGGCTCCATGCGTCGCTCGTCGGCGCCACAGGAAGTGGCCGACGAGGAATGGTCCAGGAGCTTCTCGCGCTATCAGCGATAACCAGCGGGGGAGCCGGTCGGAGGTAAGTATCACATGCAGCGATATCGCTAGCAATATCGCTGCAACGTCACAAAATCGGTGACTTTACAGCGATATTGCTAGCGATATCGCAGTGTGTAATGGGGGCTTAACATATATTGAAAAAAAAAATCACCTTCTGCAGGCAGGTGGCAGTATGATCGCATTTTTAATATGTATTTAATTTTATACTTTGATGGTATACATAAATTCATAAAAAAACAAAATCAGTCTCAAAATGCCATCGGCCGCTCCTGTGCAGTAGGAGCTATAGGCAATCTGATAACTGCTACTGTGCATGTGCCAGCGCCATATTGATAGAGAAAAAAAAAATGCCTCCTCCAAGATGGCACCGTCGGCGCCTGCACAGTAGCATCTTTCAGTTCGCCAACAGTGTCTGTAGGTTACTCAGCGCAATCCTGCTGACAGGTTCCCTTTAATGGTCATTGACCTTTTATGTTACTTTTTAAAATAAAATCTGGAACCCTTTCTTGCAGTTCAGTAGGATGTTTTAATTGTTATAAACATCTCTGAACTGGTGTATTCTTATAAATCAGAATTTACCTTCATCGGTCACATGGGACTGGGTCCTATCTTTTGTTTCCAGAGCAAGTCTTTTAACGTTAATGCTCATTGACCATTTGTTATTTTTTTAAATAAAATGTTAAAACCTTTCTTGCAGTTCAGAAAGATTTTTAATTGTTCGTCATCTCTGAATTGGTATACAGTACTACAATGATGCTATAGTACTGTCAGCCTTATAAAAGTGAATATGTTCGGCAAACTGCAGGGTTCATATGTAATGAACTCGGGAGAATTTCCTTTGAGTTTGAAATTTCAAATGCATCTACCGTATTTCTGTTACCCATATAGCTCTGTTTATGAGCAGATTTAATTCAGTCAAATAATAAAGAAGACTGATTACTATGCAGCCCATCAGCAGAATTTGGGACTGGTGTGATATAAATGACGTTTCCCAGTATCTTTTCTGGTAAACTCCAGTCTTTATTTTACAAGGCATTGGCGCTCAGTCTCTACTGCTGCTCTGCTGTATTTTTTTAATCATCGTTACACCATAAATCGTAACTAGTGAGACATATACAGTAGTTTTCAAAATAATAGCAGTCCAATATGACTAACCAGATTAATCAATGTTTTTGGTTTAAATTATATTACCACATGTCAAACAATTTACCAGTTGGTGCAGTAGATTCTAAGATTATAAGTAGATTCTAAGAAAACAGACTCGGCATCATCTGCATATTTTTGAGTCTGCGTATTAGAATAATTAATTTAATTGAGTTTAATTAGTGAGGTCAATCATTCTGTGAAGAAACAGTTGTGAATCAGGTGGCCCTTATTTAAGGGTGAAGCCCAGACATGTTGTACATGCATTTCTCCTTGAAATCCTAGGAAATTTGGGTCCTTCGAGACATCGTTCAGAAGAACAGCGTACTTTGATTAAAAAGTTGGTTAGTGAGGGTAAAACTTATGAAGAAGTGCCGACAATGATAGTGTCACGTGGACCCGTCCTGTGTGACACAGCCCGCAGGCCGGTAACTGTAAACAACAAGACGCGGCACGTGATACTGTCCTGTGTGACACGGCCCGCAGGCCGGTAACTAAAACAACAAGACAAGGGGAAGGGAAGAGGTTACAATGATGGGCCCTGCGATAGGGAAAGGGGGCGTGGGGACCTCCTGCACTCCCCTGAGTCAGTGTCCCTAACGCTCCTAACGTTCCCTATGCCGGTTCCGCACCGGGCGCCGCTCAGGATACCTGTCGCCCTAGCACACCCTACACCTATCCCTTGCTAAGGAGCTGGGTGGCGCAGGCATTGGCCCCACCGCTGTACTAATACACACGAAGGGAAAACACAAACAGGGGAACACCACTTAGCTTTACTCTGTGCACTTGCTCCTGGCAACAGAGTCCATCACCAGAATGCAGCTCTCCTCCTGAAATGCTGCCACCAAGCTCTGTCAGACCTACAAGGAAATCCTCTATGACTCCTTCCATACCAGGGCTAAGACAGTGCTGCCATGAACGTTCTCCAGCTCCTTCCTCCACCAAGGATGGTTGAAATGAATACTATCACCAACACTGATTGCAACACCCGTGACTCTTTTATAGCAGAGCCAGCAATCACACCTGCATTATAAATGTGCACTTAACTAAAGAAACAGAGTGCAATGACGCTCACCACCACTGGGGGCAAACTTAGACCAAACGACACCACAGTGCAATAATCCAAATGTCCACCGGGGGCAAAACATCTCTAAGCACAGCTTGAGAAAAAAAAAGGTTACCTGTGCTTTTATCCGTCCTGATCCCGCATGGATCATGACAGATAGACTGTTCAGCTAAAATGATCTCCAGTGCTTTAAAATGGAAAGCCAAACCAGAGAGACGAGGAAGAAAATGGGAGACTACCATTCGAATGGATGGAAGAAGAGCCAGAATGGCAAAGGCTCAGTCAATGATCAGCTCCAAGATGATCAAAGACAGTCTCAAGTTACCTGTGAGGACTGTGACAGTTAGAAGACGCCTGTGTGACGCCAATCTCTAAGCAAGAAGTCCCTGCAAAGTCCCACTGTTAAAAAAAACACATGTACTAAAGCGAATACAATTTGCTAAAGAACTCATCAACTGGCCTAAAGAGAAATGGAGAAACATTTTGTGGACTGATGAAAGTAAAATTGTTCTTTTTGGGTCAAAGGGCCACCGACAGTTCATGAGATGTCCCCCAATTCTGCATTCAAGCCACAGTGTACTCTGAAGACAGTGAAGCATCATGATATGGGCATTTTTCTCTTACTATGTAGCCGGTCCTATTTAACGCATACCAGGGATCATGGACCAGTTTGTATTTAGTAAAATACTTGAAGAGGTCATGTTGCCTTGCGCTGAAGAGGATATGTTCTTGAAATGGTTGTCTCAACAAGACAACGTCCCTAAACACACCAGAAAACAAGCAAAATCTTAGTTCCAGTCTAACAAATTGAGGTTATGGAGTGGCCAGCCCAATCATTGGACCTTAATCAGATAGAACACTTATTAGGTGATATTAAAAATGTTGGGTAATGTTTCTGAGGCAAAGCCAACGAATGGCAAAAGATTGTGGGATGTAATCCAAGCATCCTGGGCTGGAATAACAGTTGACAGGTGTCAGAAGTTGATTGAGTCTATGCAACATAGATGTGAATCACAAAAAAATACACTGGTGCTGACCAATAGAAGAAGCGGGCTGCTGGTACCTAGACAGAATTGGTGCTCAAACTTAAGTGATCTTGAAAAACTAGCATTTATGTAAGTTAAACTAATTAACATCATACAACATTATTTAAAGTGGATCTGTAACCAGATCTAACATTTATCTGTAATATCTGTATAAACTGCCAGAGTGCAAGTTTATTCAGGGTGCAAACTCTTTTTCCCACCCGCCTCAATGACAAGCTCTTTTCATTGTCCTTCTCGCTGCTCCTGCTGCTCAATCCTTGCTCATGCTCAGTAGACGCTGCAGTCTCCATAGCACTATGGTATGAAAAAGGACACATTACAGTAGACCTTTCAGTGTATAACAATAGTTTCTAACACAATTTATCACGAGAACCAAGCTCACTACGGATAATGTAACATCCATGTACATCAATGGTAGAACATGGTAGATTTGTCCAGACTTCAGGATGTTCTGGGCTGATAATCACAGTGGTGGAGACGGGAGGCAAAAGATGAAGCTGCGCATTGAAGTACAACCATACCAAACCACTCCATTAACATGTGTTACATATTTGCCAATAAAATAGGAACATTCCCAGAATTGCTGTCAGCATTGTTTATTGAATCTGACACTAGTGACATTGAATGGGCAGAGTTTTTCTAGTGACATTTACACTTTAAAAGAAACGGTTCAGGACCATTTTATTAGTCAAATGGCAGGAGAGGTGACATATCAGGACAGGGACCCAACTTTGAAGGACGCCTTGACCTAGCAGTTGGGCTCACATACAGTATATTGGCCATTTTCGTGCACTAAGTACCTTCTTTTTTACTGTATTTTTCATAGCAATTTTGCAGATGAATATTTCATATCTAAATTATATAGTGGGTTTTTTTCCTTTTCTGTGGCAGTAATTTCAGTTTCAATGTTCTAGAGTAATCATTTTCGGTAATTCATGGTGCAACCTTATAGTTTTTCAAGTGATACTTTTTTTGGTTGGCACCTGTTCAAACTAGCTTGGATGTTCTGGTCCTTTTTCTCTATTAGTACTAAAGTGTTATGGGTAGAAGAAAAACCTAAAATGTTACCTGGCTTGTAGTAATCCAGTGTGTAATTGACATGTATCCAAGGATTTTCATGCTTTCTTGCCTAATACTTCAAAACCTGGCTTCTCAATGGAGATAAACAAATAAATGTACAGAATACTGGTCCAGTGGCCAGGTCACTATTTTCTGGTTACTGGATGGGCACCCTACAAACCACCTCTGATTTGCCACCATATCGGCTTCTCTTTTTATTAGCCAGCCTTCCTCAAGGGAAGGAGTGAGTCACACCTCAACGATGACGCCAATCATAAGTAGAGAAGAGTATGATGGCAGGTGGGAGGACGATCGCAAGGCTGTCATCCAGTGACCGTAGAATACTGACTTGAGTCATGCAAATTTATTTGCTCATCTTTAATTCTCAGCAATACAAGACAGATATTTTAACTGTTATTTT
This sequence comes from Dendrobates tinctorius, assembly GCF_039654945.1. Taxonomy (NCBI): domain Eukaryota; kingdom Metazoa; phylum Chordata; class Amphibia; order Anura; family Dendrobatidae; genus Dendrobates; species Dendrobates tinctorius. Next base: position 62,343,588 of record NW_027361671.1, on the reverse strand, counting down.
ATAACCTATGCAGTAGGTTTGATAAGCAAATTCATCCTGACAGGTTCTTTTTAGAGGTATTTTTCACTTTAAACAAATTGAACCCCTGATACTTATAGGCATGTAAAATAACAAAGCCATATGGATACTGACCCTCGCTACAGTCATTGCTGTGGTCTCCCTGTTTTGGCCGTAGCAATGACATCATGTCAACAGTGCACATCACTGCTGCAGCCAATCACTAAGCTCAGTGGCTCATATCGTCTACATCAGTAGAGGCAGTGAGCTCAGTGATTGGCTGCAGCAGGTATGTATTATGTTGATGTAATGTCACCACTCCAACCAAAACACAGAAACTGTAGCAGCATGAAGAACCGGCGCTGGAGCCTGGAAAGATGACTACCATCTGGCTTTGCTATTTTAAATACCTGCAATTGTTTGGGGTCCAATTTGTTGAAAATGGAAAACCCATTCAATTTTATATCAGATGCTTGAATTTACACTTAGTTGAATATCTTGAGCAATTTGTTGTGGTTCACTAAAGGCGAGCATTTAGATTAAATTCACACTTGTAGTTCTGATGCAGTTTTTCAATCCAAAGTGAAAAAATGGATACAAATAAAAAGTGCATACATAATAAAAAACTTGTCTAATAACTCTTATTATTATTGATATTGGCTGAAAAAACTGCGCTAAAACTGCATAAGTGATTCCAAAGTTAATGGAATCTACCTGATCTAGTAGTGACAAAAATGCTGATTTTAGCTGTCTGCCACTTAGGTGTTTCTGTTCGGTAGATTTTCAGAACCTACATTTTTTTTTGCCTGTAGCATGAGACAACCGAAAATTCCACTGTGAGGGCAGGAGTCTTCTATGCTCTACTGTATTCATGAGCTGGGGCTCCCCTCGCCCTCAAGCTACTGATTGACAGCGTTCTTATTATGCGCAGTACTAGGTAGAAAAATGCCAATCAGAGGATGGAGGGGGGTGGGGGCACCTATATATTAAATATTCTACACAGCAGATTACTTACTGGCAGAATATAAGATATAAGTTCTCCAAAACTGTATTTAGAAACATTAGTGACAGACAACTTAATGATAAAAGAATACTTGGGAATTGCTGTGTGTGCGGTTACCTAATATAGAGGCATATATTGACCACAGCTGAACCTTTGGTTTTTTTTCTATTAATGGTCAGTGAACTTTTTCAATCATTTTGAATACGAAGTATTGTTTTCAGTCATTTCAAAAATATTACAAACGGCAGACATTTTAATACTGTGTCTTTTCAGGACACAGAAATTTGGACATGGTGAATATTGCTACTCACTTGTTCTGCAATATTTAGCACTACTATATATGTATAAGCACTGGGCTACAATGCCTCTTTTTGTCCTGAGTTTAGCTGCACATTCCACCCAAACCAATACATTGAGTTGTATGTAACTGGGTGGACTGCAGTTGTCACATAATAGTTAAAATTAATCAGTAGTACTACAAAATTTGCAGTGTAGCCAAGACTTAAAAGTATTTTTATTTATTTACTTTTGCTATTGCTGTAACATTATTCTACATGACCGCCCATATCTTTCTGATCTTTATACTATCAGTAAACCTCATTGGGAAATCGTAAGCGCATCGGTTTACCGAATTCTATGGCTTACAACTCTTGCTGTGTGTTCCAGCAGGGGGTTTATCACTGTATGCAACCAATAAAGTACAAATTCAATTATTCTTAATAACGTGTTCTCTGAATCGCTGGAACCGACTGTCACACTCAAGTTGTTTTATTTCTAAACTGTTCTCATCTCTAATTCTCACATTGGATGGCCACAAGACAGATCCCATTTTTATAGTTGTACTATAACCTTTACAGTCATAATGTTAGTTTGATTAGTGAATACATCCGGACAGGTTCCAATTTTTGTGTCTTCAGACTGATCTTTAGTGGAGATCATAAAAGTTAGCACTGAATAGAAGGCAGATATCTTTGGGACCATATGGTGGATAAAAAAAATAACAGAACAAAAAGAAAGCGACAGGAAAAAAAATAAGGGCAGGATCTGTCGACTTATGACTTAGTGATGATAGGACCTCTTGAAAGTAAGATATTAACATAGCTTACTCTATGGATAACACTTGAATACACTGTAGACATCAGTCACCAGATCAATCACTCCCTACGTATATAGGGAGAGCCCTGTTAATCTCTCTGAGCGGGTGGGGAGAAACCGGTAGGGACATATATCCACAACCAATCAAGTAAGGCTTTTGGCAAGTCCAAGGGTCTACAACATTTTTGGTCATCTACAACTTAGAATTCAGTGGGTTTTTTTTTGTTTTTCCGTACTAGCTGCTTGTTCTGTAGATATACTTTAACACTCGTATTGTAATCTCAGGCTGTAAATTAAATCAGCCACAGTCCAATTTTATTCTCTGCACATTAATGCAGCCCATTCTTTACAGGAAATATTTGCCGCTAAGGTTGAGACTGATGTTTTCTCCTGCCAAAAAAGTAATTGACAAAACTGGGATAATAGGATAAGCACAGGCAATTGATATGAATTTATGTCCCCATTATACTATGTCCCTATAGTTTAATTGTTCTCTATCACAGCAGGTGCTCAGACTAAGAACATTTGCCATTTTGCTGTAGCCGTTTTGCTTATGGATTGTTATTTGTTGACTATATTTTAATGTATTTTTTTTTTTGTTTATTTTTTTTTCAACTTCTGGCATGGACTAAGACTTTGATATTGGTTTAAACAGCTTTTACTCAGGGAACTGCGAATAGTAATTGTAAAAGAAAACAATCTTTGTCATCATCAATTATACTTGTCTCCGTACAGAAATGGACCCAAAAATTGTTGTGCAATTTCTCCTGAGTACACTGATACCACATTTGTGAGGTAAAACTACTGTTTTGGCACAGCTCGGAAGGGAAGGAGTACCATTTGACTTTTTGAACTCAGAATTGGCTGGAATCATTAGACGCCATTTCCCATTTTCTGAAAATAAATACAAAATTTAGTGCTTGGAAATTTGAAGACATGCTGTCAGTAGTTTATAGAATAAAAGAGCAATTTACATTTTACTCAAAAATATACCTATAAAGAGGAAAATCAGGCAAGCTGAAAATTTTGCAGCGGTCTCTTAATTTTTTCCAGAGCTGTTTGTATGTGTGTGTGTGTGTATATATATATATATATATATATATATATATATATATATATATTTGTACACTGCTCAAAAAAATAAAGGGAACACTTAATCAACACAATGTAACTCCAAGTCAATCACACTTCTGTGAAATCAAGCTGTCCATTTAGGAAGCAACACTGATTGACAGTCAATTTCACATGCTGTTGTGCAAATGGAATAGACAACAGATGGAAATTACTGGCAATTATCAAGACACACTCAATAAAGCAAAAAAAGAGGAAAAAATATTTAGCCTTACGTACATCAGTGTCCATATAGTCCATAAGCGGTCTGATGCCAGGCGATGTCCAGTGCGGTTCAACTGGCGCTATAAATCCAAATCCAAAGGAAAAAAAGAGGGGGTCTCCAGCACCAAAATTAGTGAGAAAAGATAAAACTCACATTTATTAGGAAGGTTTTAAAATCATTAATAAGCCACCATGACAGGCAAGGCTACCTTGCCTGTCATGGTGGCTTATTAATATGACCCCCTCTTTTTTCTTTTGGATTTGGACTCAATAAAGCAGTGGTTCTGCAGGTGAGGACCACAGACCGCATCTCAGTACCAGTGCTTTCTGGCTGATGTTTTGGTCACTTTTGAATGTTGGTTGTGCTTTCCCACTCGTGGTAGCATGAGACGGACTCTACAACCCACACTGTTGTGAGTTCATTTTCCCCTTCATCACTGAGGCCTGGTGAACTCCCTATTCTAGTGAAGGAAGGTAGTGAGCCTGATTATCAGACACCTGGGACTAATGAAGACGATTGGCTGAGTGGAGTCACTGACTGGATTTAAGGCAGCCTACGCCCTTTCTGCCCTGCGGGTGATTTCTCTGTGGACTCTTGGACACCAGTCTGATTCCTGCTCTCCTAAAGCTAAGTTTTCTGTTTTGCCTCTTTGCATCTAAGATTTGTTTTTGTTTTTCTTGCTTTTTGGATTCTGCCACTCCCTGCTGGAGTGTGCAGTGTTCCGTGAGCTCTGTCTTCTGAAGGTACCTGAGTGCTGATTTAGTTTTTGAAGCTTAGTTGCTTCAGGGCCATTTTTATATCAGCTTGTTGGCTTTTGTCTCTGATAGGGTTTTGGCAGATTGCAGACAGCAGCCTTCCTATCCATTCCTATCTAGGTATTTTTTGGGCCCCGTCTTTGCTCAGCCTGTCTTTCTGTCTGTATAAGTGTTTTCATCTTGCTTCACCGTCATTATATGTGGGGGGCTGCCTATTGCTTTGGGGTCTGCTCTGGGGCAGTTAGATTTCCCCTTTCCTTCTTTAGGCCTATGTATCTCTCCGGCTGTGATCGAGGGGTCTAGGTCTTCGTAGGAACCCCCCACGGCTACTGCTAGTTGTGTTGATAGGTTCAGGGGTCTGCAATCTGATAGTTGCCAACTTCTCTGGTTTTCAGGACTTAGCTAGCATTTCTGTTTTTGCCTCCTACGGTGACTCGATCATAACACCACACAAGTGGCAGAAGTAGTGCAGCTCAACCAGGATGGCACATCAATGCGAGCTGTGGCAAAAAGGTTTGCTGTGTCTGTCAGCGTAGTGTCCAGAGGCTGGAGAAGCTACAAGGAGACAGGCCAGTACACCAGGAGATGTGGAGGGGGCCGTAGGAGGGCGACAATGAAGCAGCAGGACCGCTACCTCAGCCTTTGTGCAAGGAGGAACAGGAGGAGCACTGCCAGAACCCTGCAAAATGACCTCCAGCAGGCCACAAATGTGCATGTGTCTGCACAAATGGTTACAGTAGAAACCGACTCCATGAGGATGGTGCAGTATGAGGGCCCGACTTCCACAGATGGGGGTTGTGCTCACAGCCCAACACCGTGCAGACGCTTGGCATTTGCCTTAGAACACCAGGATTGGCAAATTCTCCACTGGCGCCCTGTGCTCTTCACAGATGAAAGCAGGTTCACTCTGAGCACATGTGACAGAGTCTGGAGACGCCGTGGATCTGCTGCCTGCAACATCCTTCAGCATGACTGGTTTGGCAGTGGGTCAGTAATGGTGTGGGGTGGCATTTCTTTGGAGGGCCGCACAGCCCTCCATGTGCTCGCCAGAGGTAGCCTGACTGCCATTAGGTACCGAGATGAGATCCTCAGACCCCTCGTGAGACCATACGCTGGTGCAGTTGGCCCTGGGTTCCTCTTAGTGCAGGAGAATGCCAGACCTCATTTGGCTTGAGTGTGTCAGCAGTTCCTGCAAGATGAAGGCATTGAAGCTATGGACTGGCCCGCCCGTTCCCTATACCTGAATCCGATAGAGCACATCTGGGACATCATGACTTGCTCCATCCACCAACGTCATGTTGCACCACAGACTGTCCAGGAGTTGGCGGATGCTTTTGTCCATGTCTGGGAGGAGATCCCTCAGGAGACCATCCACAAGTTTTTTCTAATATCTAATCTGTCTCCTCCCATTCAGTTTCATCCCATTGCTACTAGTCTTTCCTGGTGCAAATGAGAACAAAGATGATCCTTCTACAATGTGAAAGCCCTTGAGATATTTGTAGACAGCTATTAAGTCTCCTCTCAGTCTTCTCTTTTGCAAGCTAAACATTCGCAAATCCTGCAGCCTTTCCCCCTATGGCATGGTTTGCAGACCGGTCACCATTCTGGTCACTCCTTTCTGAACTTGCTCCAGTTTGTTGATGTCTTTTGTAAAATGTGGTGCCCAAAACGACACAGTATTCCAGATGAGGTCTGACCAAAGAGGAGTAGAGGGCAATAATGACTTCACGTGATCTAGACTGTATGCTTCTGATAATACATCCTAGAATTGCATTTGCCTTTTTTGCTGCTGCATCACACTGTTGACTCATATTCAGTCTGTGATCTATTAGTATACCCAAGTCTTTTTCATATGTGCTGTTGCTTAGTCCTATTCCTCCCATTCTCTATATGCTTTTTTCATTTTTATTGCCCAGATGTAGTACTTTGCATTTTTCCCTGTTAAAAACCATTCTGTTAGTTGCTGCCCACTGCTCCTGATTATTTATATCTTTTTGAATCCTCTCTCTTCTCTAGTATTAGCTATCCCACCTAGCTTTGTGTCATCAGCAAATTTAATCAGATTACCCTTAATTCCTTCATCTAAATCATTGATAAAGATGTTGAACAATACAGAGCCCAGGATAGAGCCCTGTGCTACCCCACTTGAGACATTCTTCCAACTGGATGTGCAGCCATTTACGACCACTCTTTGGGTCCGATCATTAAGCCAGTTCTGAATCCACCTAACAGTTGCCTTGTCCATTCCATACTTAGTCATTTTTTCAATAAGGATGGTGTGAGATACTTTGTCAAATGATTTGCTGAAGTCAAGATATACTATATCTACATCATTTCCCTGATCCACCCAGTCAGTGATTCTGTCATAGAAGGAAATTAAGTTAGTCTGACGTGACTTATTAGTTACAAACCCATGCTGACTCTGTTTAATCACTTCATTCTTATCCAGGTACTTACATACATGTTGTTTAACAATTTGTTCAAAGATCTTTCCTGGTATAGTAGTCAGACTCATCGGCCTATAGTTACCTTCCCCTTTTTGAAGATAGAAACAACATTTGCTCTTCTCCAGTCTTCTGGGGGGAGTCCCCCTGGCTGACCTGAGGTGTACTGATGAGGGTGGGAAAAAAGTCAGAAACTTTAGTTCATCTCCAGGCAGCCAGGGAGGCTGCGCAGAGCTGAACTAATTCAGTCTGAAGTAGTTTACAGTGGGGCTTGTCGCATTAGCTCCTGTCCTCAATGTAAACTATTTAACCCCTTGTGAAGGATTACAGTGTGGGACATGACTGAACGGCGGAGAGGTAAGCACATTGTTGCTTTTTTATGTTTTCTTTTTTGCAGATCATTGTTTAATTTTGGAATAGCAGAGTAATAAAAATTGGTCAAAAACTTGGTGTCTTTATTTCATTAAAAGACTTTTAATTAATGTCTGTGTGTGTTTTTTAACCATTTCTTAGTCTAGGTTTAATAATGGATAGGTGTCTTATTGACACCTCTCCATTATTAATCGGCTTAATGTCACCTTCCAATCGCAAGGTAACATTAACCCTTTGTTATTAACCCATTCGCCACCACTACAGGGCAATGGAAATAGAGAGAATAAGTGCCAGAAAAGGCACATCTTATAGATGCACCTTTTCTGGGGTGTCTGGGGGCAGATTTTTGTAGTCGGGGGGGCAAAAACAATAGTCCCTCTCAAGGCTGTTAAAATCTACCCTCACTCACCTGCTTTACCTCTCTGGTTGACAAATTACCGCAAGAGCCCACGCAATTTTTTACAACGAATGAACCCCTTAAATTAACACCTACACCTCTCAAATTTTACACACAAACCCTCATCTAATTACTAATGAAAGACACAAAAAAACATGAAATGAAATGGTTTTCTGTATGTAAACCATGTGTCATGTCGGGTTTTGGAAGGATTTTAATGAAGCTGGCAAATGTTTCAGCGGCTATTCAGATATGTAGAACTATATGATATATAAATATATATATATGTGTCTATGACGTGTGTGTGTATGTGTATATATATATATGCATTCTATGTGTCTATATTCTTTCGCTTGTGCTTGAAAACCTGACATTGGGCTCCATTATATGTCCATTTTGCAAGCCGGCAAAATTCTCGGCATACGGATGTAGGGAAGGTGACCTGACGGACGGACGGACTAGTCAGAGTGAAGAAAGATAGGTTTGCACAGTGTAGGTAGGAGTCAGTGATTACAGTGGGGAAACAACTAGGAAAGTGTAGTGGACGTGCAGTACCTTGGGATGACCATTAGATGGCAGGGTAGAGTGTGAGCGAAGGACTTTACAGCAGCTTAGGGCTTTAGAAACCGTTGGTCATGGGGGGCGAGGTGACAGTTGGAGTGACAGTTTCAAGGAACCGGGTGAGCTATAAATTCTGAGGGAGGGTTCCAGAAGATTCCAGTCCCCAGGGGGAGCTCAAGTGACAGGAGGACTACGACAGTCTGTGCACTCTGAGGAGAATCCAGACCAGGGGGACTGAGGAGAGAGGACGTCAGGGGGGTGGTCCTGACAGGAAAGGACCGCAGTTGAGACGAGGTACTGGGTGTAAGACACCGTATGTGACACGACGACTGAGCAGTAGAAGCGCTGTTGGTTAATGGGCCTAAGGCGGCCACAGTGACGGAACTGTCAGGAGCGTCGACAGTAAAGGAGGGGACGGTGTGTGCAGACACGTCTCCAGTGTACGGTGTGAGAAGCGGCTCTGGAAACGGAGGGTCGCGAGGTGTGCCGTCAGTAGGACGGCAAGTGAAGAAATAAACTTGGACCTGTTGCACCCAGAATCTGCCTCCATCGTGTCTCTGTTGTCATCTCTGCGCGGTATAAAAGTAGGACCACCCCCCCAGCTCGGCACCCCACCACCGACACTACACGGATGCCACACAGATGCTTACATGCGCAAAAAACGCAGCCACACCTTGAAAATGGATGACATATGGATCACTATTTAGGGACCATTTCTCCGTATTACAGCCATAAAATACGGACCGTATTTTTATACGTTAAGTGTGACTCCAGCCTTAGACTTTGTCTCAGCATCTCATCTCTCAGCATCTCATCTTTTGGCGCCATTCTTCTGATGTATTCCTGGATACTCCATATTTCATCCATGATGGTGGCTTGGATACTTATCCAGCCTTGACCACCCTCCTTTCTGCTGGTATACAATCTTTGGGTGCTAGACTTAGGGTGGAGACCTCCATGCATTGTGAGGAGCTTTCGTGCCTTCACATCTGCAGCTTCCATCTATTCTTTTGGCCAGCAGGATATCTGATGACTGGCAGGACATATGTATTGATGGCGTGGATTTTATTCTTCCCATTGAGCCAACTCTTCATTACCTGTCTTACCCTTTGATGGTATTTGGATGTTGCTGCTTTCCTTGCCTCCTCATCATGTTTACCGTATCCCTGTGGGATGCTGAGATACTTGTAGCATGTCTGTACATCTGCTACGTGCCCTGCTGATAATTCCACTCCATCGATCTTGACTACCTTGCCTCTCTTTATTACCAACCGGCTGCACTTCTCCAGTCCGAAGGACATCCCGATGTCTTCACTGTAGATCCTTGTCAGGTGGATCAGTGAATCGATGTCTCGTTTGTTTTTCATACAGCTCGATGTCGTCCATATAGAGGAGGGGGCTGATGGTGCTTCCACTCTTGAACTTGTATCCATAGCCAGACTCTGTAATTATCTGACTGAGGGCATTCAGGCCTATGCAGAATAGCAATGGGGACAGTGCATCACCTTGGTATATGACGGATTTGATGGTCACTTGTGCTAGTTGTCTTGAGTTGACTTCCAATGTTGTTCTCTATAGCCACATTGAGTTTCTGAGGAAGGTTCTTAATTTCCTGTTGATATTTGTAGAGAGCTAGCATTCAAAGATCCATGTGTGTGGCATTGATCCATGGGCGTTCTTGTAGTCAATCCAGGCTATTGTGAGATTGGTCTGTCTGGATCTTGAGTCTTGAGCGACTGCTCTATCTACTAGGAGCTGGTGCTTAGAGCCTCTGGTGTTGTCCCAATGCATTTCTGAGCTGGGTTCATGTACTGGTTCATATGGTTCTGTAGCTTGGTGGCTATGATGCCTGACAGGAGTTTCCATGTTGTTGTAAGGCAGGTTATTGGGCAGTAGTTGGATGGAACTGTTCCTTTATGAGAATCCTTCAAGATTAGCACTGTACTACCTAGTGTTAGCCAAGCTGGGTGGTGGCCTTCTTCTAGTAGTTGGTTCATCTGTTTTGCCATGCGTTCATGTACTGCTGTTAATTTCTTTAGCCAGTAGGTGTGGATCAAGTCTGTTCCAGGTGCTGTCCAGCTCTTCATGTTCTTGACCCGCAGTTGGATGTCTGAGGTCTAAGGGGTAAGGCTATTGGCCCTCATCAGTGCAAAGTATGAGAACTGATTTGGCTAGGTGAGAGGCTCTGGACTGAGGTCTAAGGGGTAAGGTTGAGCATTGCATGGCGAATAAGCCTCCTTACCTTGACAAGCCAGAGCTGGTATGTCACTCTCCATAAGGAGAAACCTTACACCTTAGAACTCAGTCCAGAGCCTCTCACCTAGCCAAATCAGTTCTCATACTTTGCACTGATGAGGGCCAATAGCCCGAAACACCATGTCTGCAAATTGTGACTCTGATTTAGCTTTTATCCTGTCATATTACAAAACTCGTTAAAGGGTTGACTGTGACTTGTAGGATCTGTCACGTGCAGCCGGATACACCGCTTCCAGCAGGGCGAATTTCAATAATTACACGTATGCCTGGATACACCACCTCCAGCAGGGCTAATTTACAGAGTAAAGGGGAACACCGGGGGAAACAGTTACAACGGTGGGCCCTGCACTAGGGGACGTGGAGACCTCCTGCACTCCCCTGAGCCAGTGTCCCTGCACTCCTCATGTTCCCTATACAGGCTCTTCACCTGTCGCCGAGCTGGATACCTGAATCCCTAGCTCACCCTGCACCTATCCCTTACTAGTGAGCTGGATGGTGCAGAGACTAATCCCACCGCTGCACTAATACACACACAAGGAAAAATATACAAACAGGGAAAACACCACTTAGCTTTGCTCTGTTGTAGGGAAGGTGACCTGATGGACGGACGGTCTTGTCAGAGTGGAGAAGGAAAGGTTTGCACAGTTTAGGTAGGTGTCAGTTACTACAGTGGGGAAACAGCTAGGAAAGTGTAGTGGACATGCAGTACCTTGGGTTGACCATTAGAGGGCAGGGAGGAGTGTGAGCAAAGGACTTGACATCAGCTTAGGGCTTAGGAAACCGTTGGTCGTGGGGGGCGGAGTTACAGGGAACTGGGAAAGGTATAAATTTGAAGGAGGGCTCCATAAAGTTCCAGTCCCCAGGGGGAGCTCAAGTGACAGGAGGACTACAACAGTTTGTGCACTCTGAGGAAAACCAAACCAGGGGGACTGAGGAGAGAGAACGTCAGGGGGGTGGTCCTGACAGGAAGGTGCCACAGTATAGACGAGGCACTGAGGTAATGCATACCGTATTGAGAGAGATGACTGTTCAGTAAAAGTACTGTTGGTTACGGGCCTAAGGCGGCCACAGTGACGGATCTGACAGGAGCGTCAACAGGTGAAGAGGGGACGGTACGTATATGTACGTCCCCGGTGTAAAGTACGGTGTGCGGGAAACGGCCCTGAAAACGGAGGGACGATAAGTGAAGTGAAGTGCAGTGTACTTCGGAGGCCGTCAGGCGGACGGCAAGAAAATAAACTTGGACCTGTTGTACCCGACATTTGCCTCATTCGTGTCTCTGTTACATCTCTGCGAGGTAAGAGAGGGACCACCCCCCAGCTCGGCCCACCGACCCTACACTGTTGCTATTACTCCCAGCAACTCCCAGCAACAGAGTCTGGCACCTGAATACAGCTTTCCTCCTGAATCTCTGTTACACCAAAGCTCTCACAGAGCTGCAAGGAACTCCTCTCAATAGCTCCTTCCACACCAAAGCTCTCACTGAGCTGCAAGGAACTCTTCTCTAGCTCCTTCCTTCACCAAGGATGGTTGGAAATGACCAATATCACCAACAGTGATTGCAACCTCCTTTATAGGCAAGAGCCAGAGCAATCACACATGCTAGTGATTCACATGTAATAACACTAGCCACCAGCGGGGGCCAAACTAGAATTAAAGACACCATAGTGTAATGGCCCTAACTGCCACCGGGGGGCAAAACTAACTTTAAGCCAAAAGCTTAAAGGAAAAAAAAGGTTACTTGTACTAAATCTGTCACAATCCAGCATGGATCATGACAGGATCACTAGTACTACCAACAGGTGGCGCTATAGAGTTCAAGTCCTCTTTCTCTCTGAAGAGGCAATTTGCATAAGAAATTCCTAGTAATTTTACCATAACCCTCTTTTATCACTAAGCAGTTGTCCCTGTGGTGGTATAGTTCCTAAACACAGGTTCTGTCAACCTTATCTGTGGCAGACCTCACTTTGGCAGCATGGATTACAATTGTGTCTCAAAATGCACTTACAGTACACTGCTGGGCATTTTTTTTAAAGCTCACTTCATAGTTATTCGTGTAGTTTAAACAGGCTGCCAATCACCTGTCAAAGGAGCAAAACACTCATTTGTTGGGTGAAATGATCTTTTAGTTTGCCAAAAAAAATTCTTGATAGCATGTTGTTGTTTGTAATCATTTAGAAACTGTCGTGTGTAAATCTATTACCAGTGTAATGTAGTGTCCAGTTCAGTGTAAATCTGAAACTTGAAATCGAACTGTTAAATGACCATTGACAACCATGCATGCTGCTAGTCAGCATTCATTTAAAACTTCATTATGCAGTGTAAATGCACACTTAGTGTGTGTTATTGAGGAATCATGGATTAGATCAGTGTTCCCCAACTCCGGTCCTTAAGAGCCACCAACAGGTCTTGTTTTCAGGATTTCCTTAGTATTGCACAGGTGATAATTGCATCACCTGGACAGGCAAGAATTTAAACACCTGTGCAATACTGAGGAAATCCTGAAAACATGACCTGTTGGTGGCTATTGAGGACCGGAGTTTGGGAACACTGGATTAGATAAATACAAAATCTGATATCACAGGACACCTGACAGCATCTCCATGAGGAAATGGAGCTTTCTCTGTACACTGTCTGTGCATAGGCAGAAAACTACCAGTCAGTGGTGGGCGGGATTGATAGAATCATAGAATGTTATAGTTAGAAGGGATCTCTAAGGTCATCGTGTCCAACCCCCTACTCAATGCAGGATTCACTATCCAGCTCAGACAGATGTCTGTCCAGCCTCTATTTGAAGACTTCCCTTGAAGGAAAACATACCACCTCTCGTGGCAACATGTTCCACTCACTGATAACCCTAACTGTTTTTTCTAATATCTAATCTGTATCTTTCCCTTCCAGTTTCATTCCATTGCTTCTCGTGTTTCCATGTGCAAATGAGAATAAGGATGAGCCCTCTACACTGTGACATCCCTTCAGATATATGTAGACAGCTATTAAGTCTCCTCTTTGCCTTGTTTTTGCAAGCTAAACATTCCCATATCCTTTAATTGTTCCTCGTAGGGCAAACTTTGCAGTCCGCTTACCATCCTGATAGCTCTTCTCTGAAATTTCTCCCATTTTTTATGTATTTTTTAAAACTTGCCCAGAACGACATAGTATTCCAGATGAGGTCTGACCAAGGAGGACTAGAGGAAGATAATTACTTCACATGATCAAGGCACTATGCTTCACTTAATACATCCTAGAACTGTGTTTGCTTTTTTGCTACTGCATCACTCTGTTGACTCATGTGCAGTCTGTGATCTACAAATATACCCAAGTTATTTTCACAAATGCTGTTGCTTAGTTCTATTCCTCCCATTCTATAGATGTAATTTTTCTTTTTCTTGCCCAGTTGCAGAATCTTGCATTTCACCCTGTTAAATACCATTTTATTAGTTGCTATTTATATATACACCTATTCTATGTGTATATACAGCTCTGGCAAAAATTAAGAGACCACTTGAAAATTTTCAGTTTGTCTGATTTTTCTCTTTATGGGTATATTTTTGAGTAAAATGTAAATTGCTCTTTTATTCTATAAACTACTGACAACATGTCTTCAAATTTCCAGGCACTAAATTTTGTATTTATTTTCAGAAAAGGAGAAATGGTCAAAATAACAAAAAAATGCAGTGCTTGCAGACCTCAAATAATGCTAAGAAAACAAGTTCATAATCATTTAGAATCAACAATACTAATGTTTTAACTCAGGAAAAGTTCAGAAATCAATATTTTGTGGAATAACCATGATTTTTAATCACAGCTTTCATCCATCTTGGCATGCTTTCCACCAGTCTTTCACACTGCTTTTGGGTGACCTTATGCCACTCCTGGTACAAAAATTTAAGCAGTTCTTTTTTTGATGGCTTGTGACTATCCATCTTCCTCTTGATTACATTCCAGAGGTTTTCAGGTCTGAAGATTGGACAGGAATTTGATGTGGTGGTCCTTCATCCACACATTGATTAACCTAGCTATTAAGAACTATTGTCCTGCTGTTAAAATCAATCCTCAGTTGGGAAACATTGCCTGAAGGAATCAACTAATTTTCCAGGATAACCTTGTATGCGGCTTGATTCATATGCCTTTTGCAAAGATTAACATGCCCAATTCCAGCCTTGCTGAAGCATCCCCAGATCATCACTGATACTCCACCAAATTTCACAATGGGTGCAAGACACTGTGGCTTGTACGCTTCTCCAGGTCTCCGTTTAACCATTAGACGACCAGATGTTGGGCAAAGCTGAAAATTAGATTCATCAGAGATTACCTTACACCAGTCCTCTATGGTCCAATCCTTATGGTCTTTGGCAAATTTCAGCCTGGCTCTCCTTTGCGTCTCATTGATGAAAGGCTTTTTTCTACCTTTACATGGAGCCTGTTACGAACTGTTCTTGCAGTGCACTTCACCCCAGCTGCCATTTACCATTCCTTTTGTAGGTCGCTTGATGTCATCCTGCGGTTGCTGAGTAACATTCGAATAAGATGACCGTCATCCCGGTCAGTGGACAGTTCTTTTCGCCCTCTGGCGATCTGCAACTTTGTTGTCCCCAGTGTCTGCTGCTTTACCTTGTTGAAATGGACTGCAGTCTTAGAAATTTTAAGGATGGAGGCAACATGACGCTCACTGTATCCCTCTGCTAGTAAAGCCAGAATTGAGCCCTTCTTTTCCTCACTTAAGGCATTTCTTTTCAACTCCTTTGGCATGGTTAAACGTTATTTTTTCATTCCTATTACTTTTGGGATATTACTAGCACTTGTTTTGCCATCCAGCTTGTCCTATTGCAAGAGGATTATGAACAGCAGGGTTTTTTATAGTTTCCTTCATTAAATAATATTTAGTTCATTTGATCACTTAATCTGAAGCAAATTAAGTAGAATGAGGTGTGCTCTGGTTGGAATTCAACTGACACTGGAGTTGAATGGATGTAAGACATGTAGAAAAGCTGATTTTTACAAAACTGTGCAGTGGTCTCTTAATTTTTGCCAGAGCTGCGTATTCTATCTTTTCTATTCTAAGCTGTCAGTGTGATTTTACAGTAGCCACATATGAATTGCCAGCTTTTCAAAGGACGCCGGTGGGAAAATAAAAAATTGGGGACTAAAAGATTATTTTTGTGTAAAAAAAATATGATTATTTTATTTTACGTCTGTACGTTATAAACTTCTGTGATGCCCTTGGGGGTTCAAAGTTCTCACCCCAGATCTAGATAAGTTCCTTGGGGGGTCTATTTTCCAAAATGGGTTCACTTGTGGGGGTGTTTCCACTGTTTAGGCACATCAGGGGCTCGCCAAACATGACATGGCGTCCGATCTCAATTCCAGCCAATTTTGCGTTGAAAAAGTCAAATGGCGCTCTTTCCCTTCCGAGCTCTGCCATGCACCAAAACAGTGTTTCCCCCACATATCAGGTATCAGAGTACACAGGACAAATTGCACAATAACTTTTGGGGCCCAGTTTCTCCTGTTACCCTTGGTAAAATAAAAAAAATTGGACCTGAAGTAATTTTTTTGTGAAAAAAAGATAAATGTTCATTTTTTTAAACATTCAAAAAATTCCTGTGAAGCACCTGAAGGGTTAATAAACTTCTCAAATGTATTTTTGAGCACCTTGAGGGTTGCAGTTTTTAGAATGGTGTCACTTTTGGGTATTATCTATCATATAGACCCCTCAAAGTGACATCAAATGTGGTGTGGTCCCTAAAAAGAAATGGTGTTGTAAAAATGACAACTCGCTGGTCAACTTTTAACCTTTATAACTTCCTCACAAAAAAATTTGGTTCCAAAATTGTGCTGATATAAAGTAAGCATGTGGGAAATATTACTTTTTAAGTATTTTGTGTGCCATATCTCTGTGATTTAAGGGCATGAAAATGCAATGTTGGAAAATTGCAAAATTTCTGTTTTTTTCACAAATAAACACAAGTTATATCAAAGAAATTTTACCACTAACATGAAGTAAAATATGTCACGAGAAAACAATGTCAGAATCACCAGGATCCATGGAAGCATTCCAGTTATTATCTCATAAAGGGACAGTGGTCAGAATTGTAAAAAAAAAAAAAAGCATTTCTGAGCTGCCTAGCATCTCCATTTTTTGGGATCTATGGCCGGGTGAGGGCTTATTTTTTGTGTGCTGATCTGACGTTTTTATTGATACCATTTTGGTGTGTATAAGATCTTTTGATTGCCCGTTATTGCAATTTGTTGCAATGTTGCAGCGTCCAAAAAAACGTAATTCTGGCAATTTTTTTTCTCGCTACACCATTTACCAATTGGATTAATTCTTTATATATTGATGGATCGGGGGATTCTGAATGTGGCAATACCAAATATGTATATATTTGATTTTTTTATTGTTTTATTTTGAATGGTGTGAAAGGGGGGTGATTTGAACTTTATTTTTTAATTTTTTTTAAAACATTATATTTTACTTTACACTTGCTTCAATAGTTTCCATGGGAGACTAAAAGCTTCACGTGTCCAATCGCTTGTGCTACATAGAGCAGGGCTGGATTTTATTTTTAATGGTCTGTCTCTCAATGTTAAAACTAACATACCCTTAAAATTATAGACTGTTCATGTCTTTGTCAGTGGGCAAACTTACAAAATCAGCAAGGGATCAAATACTGATTTCCTCCACTGTACATGGCTGCCTGTGGCTGTCAGCAGGCAGGTTCCCTTTAAATGCCATTGTTGGTAATTAACTGCAGCAATTAAATGGCTAAACAACAGCTCCATTTGCTGCTGTTGTAGGAATATGCAAAACCCAAGATAGAAAGAAAATGAACATTCACCCTGCTGTAAGTAAATAGGTAAAAGCAATAGTGCATATAAATAACAGAGTACTTAGTAAACTCCTTTTTTGATCAAAAAAACATAAGCCATGCTACCGATGTCAAGGTATACCCAAATCGGTCCTGGCTTCTAATATTAAAACCTTACAATGTGTTAAAGTGATGTCAATGTGAATAAGGGCCAAGCAGGACCGGGTCTTAAATATGCATACACAGTCAGTGGGAGCTATGTAAACATAATGTCCAGCTGAAAGAAAGGGAGGCCGCACCCTTACCTGCACTGAGTGCAGAAACCTGAAACTTAACCGAAAAAAAATGATCTGGATTATAAGTTGGTATGAATGCAATCTATAGGAGCATGTTCACACTGGTAATTAAACAGACAAAACCCAAAATAGAAACAAAATGAGCATATATCCTGCTGTAAGTAAATAAGTAAAAGCAATAGTGCATGTAAATAATAAATAACATAGAGGACTTAGTAAACACCGTTTTTGAACAAAGAAAGCGTAAAAGCCATCCCGCCATCGTCAAGGTGTACCCAAATCGGGATGGTCTTAACCCCTAGTATTAAAACCTTACCATCTATCAGAGTGATGTCATTGTGAATAGGAGACCAAGAAGGACATTACATTTATATAGATTCCCATTTGCTTGTATTGACATATGGCGTGTCATATTTTGGGAAGGGCTTATTATGAAAGCATATTTATACTACTTATGTCAACTTTGGTGTATATTATCTCATGCAATCTTCATCTTTTAGGTTAGATGATAGACCATTTTTTCTAATCCTGTTCTACCATTTAAAATATAATCATAAATTGCCTAACTTTGAGGATATTCAAACTACCTACATTTAAACACTACAGTCAATCAAACCTCGGAGATCATGATTATCAAATGACTGGTCAGTACAGTATAGTGCTTTGCTGCAGTCGGTACCTGAGTCTTAATAATATCACTGCAGCACAGATAAAGGAGACCAGCAGGAAAATCAGAGTACCTGTACTGGACTTACCTGGTAGGTATGTTATTTTACCACATCTCCTGCTTTGTAGGACTTGTTTTTATTTTTAGTTATGTACAGCCTCAATCAACGGCCCCAGGGTGCTCAATACAATAAAAAAAAACCAGAGACATGCTGCTCAACAAGGGAGCACATAGAAATCATGGGACCCCATAGTAAAAGTCTGAATGGGGCCCCCCAAAATAAAATTCACCGCTGGGCCCAGCTCACTGTTGTCTCCACACAGCGTCAGCTCCTCACGCTCTGCCTCCAACAGCCGGTAGCCGCCCTCATGTGCAACTACTTCCGGCCGGGCCCAGCATATACTACTATCTTTGGCTGGAAAACTATGTCAAACAGGAGGCATGGCATCCTTATGCAAATCCAACCAGAGAGTTCAACCGGGAGCAGTGCAGGACTAGAAAGGAGGAGTTAGGTGGAGCCAGGTACAGAGTGACGGCGTTGTGCACATTTAACTAAATGCACACAGCACAACAGCCGTTGCGGTCCAACTCCGGCAAGCGCCCTCACCCCACGGGGCCCCATAGCAGTCGCGTGGCCTGCCACCATTGGCGGTACACCACTGCTGCTCAACTTTCAGCTCTGTGTCCCTATTTGGCTACCCAACATGTTTTCATGTGAAAGCTGCAGCCAATCAGTGCATCTGCAGCTGTAGCGCTCCTCTTACAGTGCTGTCAGCTCAGCTGTACTCCTTTCCTCCACTCCTACCTATGTGCAGTGAGATCAAATCTGAAGGTTTTAGTAATCTCTGTTCTGCACTTTGTAACCACACACAGCTCTGCAGTGAGATCAGTAAGGCGATCATGATGTCTGTTATTACTTAGAAACCTGCACTAAGCTTTTCTGGGGGAGTATTTTCTTTCCCCAGTATGTTACTGCGTGCTTAAGATTGGTCAACCTCATGCAGGGGAAGGAGTACACATCCTCAGTGAAAAATATCTGGCAACACCTCCTTGAACTTACAGTAAGTTATAACCTAATCTTTACAAGATAATATCTCAGCCACAGAGAGGAGAAAACACAACTCAGCTTTGCAGCCACTACTCCATGATGTGACCAGTTTATTATGCTCAAAGTGGTGAAAAGTCTTCTTTAAGTCTTAATTACAATGGAGGCAGACGAAAATAAAACATTATTTTTTAATTGCGCTTTTCCATTGCCAGGACATCGGATCTGTCATACATGTCACAAACTGAGAAATCTGCTCTAAGCTATTATGGGGGCAAGTTCTTCTTTACTTTGAGTGCTTATGATTTGTCATGAATCAAACAGGGAAAATAGGAACACGCCCCTACAGAAAACTGTCTCATAACACCCACTTGGACTTAAATTTAACTCATTAGGTGCCAGTACTTTCCTTGTATCTCGCCAACGGAGAGGCAAAAATAAATTGTAATATAAGGAAAGAGTGACAGAACTGCAACAGAGAAACTTTATCTTAATATCTCTGGCGAGGTTCACTTGAATAGTCAAGAGGATGACTAAAAGTATATTCTTTGGACATGCAAAACAACCACAGAACACTTTTGTGAATTTCTATATTTATTGAAAATAGGCCACTCTGTATCAACACAACATTTAGCTAGTAAAAGTGAAATCTAGAGATGAATGCAAGAAGAAATATCACTATACATATATGCATGAGCTGAGGCTCAACAAAATAAAACTCATGCAGTATAACATCAATTTTGAAATCACAAGTAGTTTTATAATATTGGCTGAAGCAGAAACAATTTCATGTTTAAGTTTATGAGTCAAATTCATAGTGTGTCATGGTTGGAAAAGAACCAATTAAAACCATGGAGATGAAGCAAATTTATAAGCAAATATTAGACAAAAATCATAACTTTGAATAAAGCATCAGTTTTTGGAAACTCCAGTCACCATTGCTAAACAGTATCTCATAGGAAACATTGTTTATAGGATGGATGGGGCTAGTCAGAGTGAAGTCAGACCAAATGACCGTAATGTGGCCCATAGGTTGGGGAAACCCAATGCCGAACGGTACCCTCCACTCCTGATGTCTTAATTTCTGTGGTTTGTGTATCCTTAGGATGCAGATACAATTGAATATAATGGTGGAGAAGGATGCTGTTTGTTCCCTTTTCCACAATTCAGCCTGCATGTCTGAGTGTCCGGGTTGCAGTTGAAATTACATCACTATATCGTGTTTGACACGCAGAGCCTCACTCCACATGCTGAACAGAGAGGAGCAGGACATCCAGAAATAAAGGAAGGTAAGTAGTTTTTATCTTTCAGTTTAAGCTTCAGTAGTTGAAGTGGGTTGCCATGCTTAATAATGGGGTGATATAGGGGCATCATATTATGTTTGTTGGGGTTTGGAGGCCATCATATTGTGTACAGGCCATGTGGCCCATCATCCTGGGTAGGTAGTTTGTGGGGTGGCATCAAAAGAAGTGTCAAGGGGATTGTGGTGTGCATTTTAATGTGTGTGAGTGATTGCGGTGGCATCATACTGTTTCTGGAGCATTGGGAACGACCATACTGTGTTGAGGGGCATCATTTTGTGTGTAGGTGGAATGTGAGGACATCCTATAATGCGTGTGTGGGGGTGTTGTGTGAGCACTATACTTTGTGTTAGTGGTTGTGGTGTCATCATACTGTATGTGAGAAACACTGTGAGGGTATCATACTGTGTGCATTTGGGGGATTATGCAGGACAGTATACTGTGGGGGTGTTGAGGGGGCCATCATACTGTGCATGTGGAATGTTAGAGGCATCATGCTGTGTATGAGTTGGACTGTGGGGGCTTTCATGTTATGTGGGGACTTGCATCATTCTGTGGGGTTCATCACTGTGTAGGGGCATCATATTGTGGGAGGTCACTGGGAGGTCACTGTGGGGCATCAGAGTACATGGGGAAGATGTGTTGGCATCATACAGTTGGAACCTCGTAGATTGTGTGGGAGAACAGTAGTGGTTACATGTTGTGGGGGCCTCAAAATTTTTGTAGGAGAACTGTGGGAAAATCATACTGTGTGGTGGGTAAAGTTGGAACATCATACTGTTTTAGAGGCATTATACATAACATCACTGCATTGGGGGCATTGTGGGAGATCATCATATTTTGCAAGAGGCATTATGGGGTCATCATACTGTTGGGACTATTGTGCATGTGGGGGCTACTGTGTTTGAGGGTATTTTTGGGGGCATTATATTCTATAAGTGACATTTATGTGAGTGCGAACACTAAGGAGCTTTAATAGGGACAACGTTACTGTATAAGTGACACAATACACGTTCCGCTCTCCGTCTTTAAAGCATGACTCCAGCTTTTGTTTTCTCAGCACTGGAGTGATGCTTTAAATGTAAGCCCCGTTCTCATACTCATGCTCTGGCGCTTTCACCATTTTTCAGCACAACTGTGCAACTAAGACCACCATCTTGTGAGCGCAGCTTCCAGGGGAAGAGTCTTGAGGAGATCATTTGCATATACCCAGTGCCTTCTGGGATAAGTGAAGAGTCTCCGCGAGCTCAACGATCACTGGGTTTTGGTGGTTGCAGCTGAAAAGAGGAAATCGGAAAACCAGGGGAAGAGTCTTGAGGAGATCATTTGCATATTCCCAGTGCCTTCTGGGATAAGTGAAGAGTCTCCGCGAGCTCAACGATCACTGGGTTTTGGTGGTTGCAGCTGAAAAGAGGAAATCGGAAAACCAGGGGAAGAGTCTTGAGGAGATCATTTGCATATTCCCAGTGCCTTCTGGGATAAGTGAAGAGTCTCCGCGAGCTCAACGATCACTGGGTTTTGGTGGTTGCAGCTGAAAAGAGGAAATCGGAAAAACCGCGCGCCGATAGGCTCATCTTTCATCGTTTTTAAGAAATCTCAAGATGGAAGAGGCCAGGAGCCATTTGGTGAGCTGCATTTCTTGCTACATGTTCACAGATTTACCAGTGGAAAAGCCAAACTTCACATGCCACAAATGCAAGCTTGTGTCCCTGTTGGAGGAGAAGTTGCAAAATCTCGAAGAGAGGTTAGCTACGTTGAAGATCATTAAGGAAGGTGAAGAGTTCTTGGACAGAGCAGAATTATCTCTTCATGTTACAGAAAGAGAAGAAATTCGAAGTGCACCTGAAGAAACAGAGGAATGGAGACATGTGACCCAGAGAAGTAGGAGGATCAGGAGGCAGTCAGCACCCATACTGCTCAGAAACCAGTACCAGGCTCTCACGCAGGAAAACGATGAAGAAATACATCAGGATAAGACTTTGCCAACAAACAGCAACCTTGTACGCCCTCAGAGTCCTCCTGGATGGAGAAAGAAAAATGTTGTGAAGAAGAAACGGAGAGTGGTGGTCATGGGGGATTCCCTGCTGAGAGGAACAGAGGCCGCTATCTGCAGACCGGATATAACTACAAGAGAAATGTGCTGTCTTCCAGGTGCAAAAATTAAAGATGTGTCTGACAGGATATCAGGACTCTTCAGACCTACAGATGACTACCCATTCCTGCTACTACATGTGGGGACAAATGACACCGCAAGAAACGACCTGGAAATCATCTGCAGAGACTTTGAAGACTTAGGCAAGAAAGTGAAAGAACTGGGAGCGCAGGTGGTCTTCTCTTCCATCCTCCCAGTGGATGGCCATGGAACAAGGAGGTGGAATAAGATTCTGCAGGTGAACAACTGGCTACGTCGATGGTGCCGTCAGCAACGATTTGGATTTCTTGATCACGGAGTGAACTACTTATACGATGGACTACTTGCTAGAGATGGGGTGCACCTTACGAAGACTGGAAAGCATGTATTTGGAAGTCGCCTTGCTACACTTGTAAGGAGAGCTTTAAACTAGAACAACATGGGAAGGGAAGCAAAAGACCAGAAAAAGCCATACACCTGACAAATGCTATTGAGAACTCTGCTATTAGAAGTGGAAAGGAAGAACAAAGACGAAAGAATCTAATTAATAAAAATATTGGAGAAAGAGAAACCAATCACAAACTAAAATGTTTCTATACTAATGCACAAAGCATGGGCAACAAACAAGGAGAATTGGAACTACTAACACAGGAAAAGAAATATGATGTAATTGGAATCACTGAAACTTGGTGGGACAATACACATGATTGGAATACAAGACTAGAAGGATACAACTTATTTGCAAGAAACAGACTTGATAAACGAGGAGGGGGTGTCGCATTGTATGTTCAAAACGCGTATATCTGCACAGAGATTGAAGCTTCAGAGACTGGGAGTTCTGTGGAAACTGTTTGGGTAAGAATACAAGGACAGAACAATGGAAAGGACACCATTGTAGGCATTTACTACAGGCCGCCTGTGCAAGCCGAAGATATAGATGAACTCTTTATGCATCAGATGGCCAAGTTCTCCAAAAAATATGACATAGTTGTCATGGGAGATTTCAACTATCCAGACATTTGTTGGGAATCTCTCTCAGGCAAAACTAACAGGTCAAGGAAATTCTTATCCTCTCTTGCTGACAACTTTATCTTCCAAAAGGTAAGGGAGAAAACAAGGGGAACTGCTACCTTGGATCTAATCCTTATAAACAGGGAGGAAATGGTTGAGGAGGTAAAAGTGGCTGGGACCCTAGGAGGTAGCGACCATGCTATTTTAGAATTTTGGATAACTAGAGGTGGAAGACCTGTGAAGACTCAGACGTCAAGGTTAGATTTCAGAAAGGCAGATTTTAAGGGATTCAGAAAGAGAATTGGAGGGATCCAATGGCTGGATATCCTTAAAGACAAAAATGTCCAGGAAGGATGGGAAATCTTGAAAAATGAAATTCTCAAAGCACAGTTGTTAACAATTCCAAAAAGAGGGAAGAATAGGAAGCATTTAAGGAAACCAGGATGGATGAACACAGAACTTAAGCACATGCTAAAAAGGAAGAAAAAAATGTTTATAAAATGGAAAGAGGGAGGCATATCTAAAGAAGAATATAATGCTGTCTGCAGAACCTGCAGGGCACAATTCAGATTAGCTAAAGCTGAAAATGAACTGAGGCTTGCAAGAGATGTCAAAAGCAATAATAAAGGATTTTGGGGATATGTCAAAAGTAAAAGAAAAGTCAAAGATGCTATAGGATTTTTACAGGATGAAAATGATGAAATGGTAAGACAGGATGTTGAGAAGGCTGAACTTTTAAATTCCTATTTTGCATCTGTTTTCTCTCAGAAAGGAAATGCAACATCAACTGTTATTCACTGTCCTATTATGGGAATAGAAGAATCCAGGATATCTATAAACAGAAAGATAGTGAGGAAACACTTAGCTAACCTAAATGAATTCAAGTCTCCAGGTCCAGATGAATTACACCCCAGAGTACTGAAGGAGATAGCAGAAGAAATTTTTGAACCCCTCTCCATAATCTTTGAAAATTCTTGGCGAACAGGAGAAGTGCCAGAAGACTGGAGAAGAGCAAATGTTGTTCCTATCTTCAAAAAGGGGAAGAAGGTGGACCCAGGCAACTATAGGCCGGTGAGTCTGACTTCTATACCAGGAAAGATCTTTGAACAAATTATTAAACAACATGTATGTCAATACCTGGATAAGAATGAAGTGATTAAACAGAGTCAGCATGGGTTTCTAACTAATAAGTCATGTCAGACTAACTTAATTTCCTTCTATGACGGTATCACTGATTGGGTGGATCAAGGAAATGCTGTAGATATAGTATATCTTGACTTCAGCAAAGCATTTGACAAAGTCTCTCATACAATCCTTATTGAAAAAATGACTAAGTATGGAATGGACAAGGCAACTGTTAGGTGGATTCATAACTGGCTTAGTGATCGGACCCAAAGAGTGGTCGTAAATGGCTGCACATCCAGTTGGAAGAATGTCTCAAGTGGGGTACCACAGGGCTCTGTCCTGGGCCCTGTATTGTTCAACATCTTTATCAACGATTTAGATGAAGGAATTGAGGGTAAACTGATTAAATTTGCTGATGACACAAAGCTAGGAGGGATAGCTAATACTAGAGAAGAGAGAGAGAGGATTCAAAAAGATTTAAATAAACTGGAGAAGTGGGCAGCAACTAACAGAATGGTTTTTAACAGGGAGAAATGCAAAGTACTACATCTGGGCAATAAAAATGAAAAAAGCATATATAGAATGGGAGGAATAGGGCTAAGTGACAGCACATGTGAAAAAGACTTGGGTATACTAATAGATCACAGACTGAATATGAGTCAACAGTGTGATGCAGCAGCAAAAAAAACAAATGCAATTCTAGGATGTATTAACAGAAGCATACAGTCTAGATCACGTGAAGTCATTATTTCCCTCTACTCCTCTTTGGTCAGACCTCATCTGGAATATTGTGTCCAGTTTTGGGCACCACATTTTAAAAAAGACATCAACAAACTGGAGCAAGTTCAGAAAAGAGCGACCAGAATGGTGACCGGTCTGCAAACCCTGTCTTATGAGGAAAGGTTGCAGGATTTGGGAATGTTTAGTTTGCAAAAGAGAAGACTGAGAGGAGACTTAATAGCTGTCTACAAATATCTAAAGGGCTGTCACATTGTAGAAGGATCAACTTTATTCTCATTTGCACAAGGAAAGACTAGAAGCAATGGGATGAAACTGAATGGGAAGAGACACAGATTAGATATTAGAAAAAACTTTTTGACAGTTAGAGTGATCAATGAGTGGAACAGGCTGCCACGAGAAGTGGTGAGTTCTCCTTCAATAGAAGTCTTCAAACAGAGGCTGGACAGACATCTGACTGGGATGATTTAGCGAATCCTGCTTTGAGCAGGGGGTTGGACCAGATGGCCCAGGAGGTCCCTTCCAACTCTACGATTCTATGATTCTATGAAATGGCTGGAAGTCAGAAGCTACATCACAAGCTCTCAAATCAAGTCTAGGAGAGCCAGAATGAGGCTTCTCTAGACTTGTATTGAAAAGTGACTTCTGCACAGCTCCATGAAACACTGGAGCTGCCGACAGTTCACTTTTCTCCGGAGACCGACGGGAGCGACGCTGGAAAATCATGAAGGTAGCGGCAGGTGAGTTTGGGACAGGGTACTAACATTGAAAGCACCACTCCAGCAATGCAATAATGCAATAGAAAAAAATGCTGTAGTGATGCTTTAAACATTGGGAGGTATATCTTTCTGTGTCTGTACCTTTGTACCATGACCTTTCCCACTCCATCGAAAGGATAAATGAAAAAGTTGGGGGGAAGGTGCATTGAACTGCTCAACTTTGCCAACGGTACAAGTTCTTGTGCTTGGCTTGATACTCATTCTGTGCTGTCAGACTCTTTTTAAATAATTAAGCACAATGTAGTTGATGCTCGTTACCGTCACATAACAAATTCAACATAGATTGTTTTTCAATGATTATTTGAAAAAGTCCAAGGGGGTAAATGCTGGTTAAAAATATTGCACCTGAAAAATCTATTCACAATGAAATGTATTTGTTTTTGTTAGCTAATCCTATGACTATAAGATGCTTTTTATATTCTCATTTTGGAGTTCATTGTTTCCATCTGCTTGCGGTATAAATTGTGTTCTAAAATCCTCACTCACTGACTTCTTCCTGTCCTCTCCTACCATATTAATTAGGTTAAATCTATCTTATTCTAATCCATTGCACCAGTCATCTTTGTTTGCTCACATCCAAAATTTTAATAACTTAAGAAGAAAAACCTCTCTGCTTTAAAGAACACCAGGCCAGCAAGCAATCTTTTAAAGTACCGTAATTGAATGGCTTATAAAGTACATCCAATAAGTAATATTATGTCAGAGACTCGGCACCTTATTCCAACCATTGTAGTTATTTCCTTGGGGATTATCTATAAAAGGAGTCAGTGTTTTGAGAACTGGACACATTATAACCTTCAGAATGCCCTCACTTGTTAGAAGACGCCTGATCTATGACTTTAACAAGAGGAATATTTTATCATACATAGAAAGATGATTAAAAGACAAGGTTAAGAAATGGAACCTCTGCTGAATTGACTTCATTCTGACTTAAAAAAAAAGTCTTGAATACAGTAATTTTGTGTTAATTCATTTTGTATTGCATGCTATGAGGAAACCATCCATGAACATAGTTTACTTTACTTGCATTTGTCCTGAAGAATGGAGAAAAGGGTTGTTCATCCTTGGGGAAACTATCAGCAAACACTGTAGCTTGCCGAATCCTTCCAGTACTGATCTGAGCTGTTGTCACATAGCCACGAGTATGCGATTTCCATACTTTTGGTCACATGCCAATTTACTTCTCATCTGCTTCTCTTAATTGAACATTGACAAAAATGTCCCCAGAGCAGGACAACTGCTTTAACCATTCTCCAGGACAAATGCAAGAAAATCAAACTATATTTATGGACGTTTTTTGTAAAATTATTGCATTCAAGTCATATATCAATAGACCACTGAGCAGGCCCGGCATCAGCACCCGGCGTACCCGGGCAAGTGCTGGGGCCCTGGTGAGACGGGGGCCCACTCACACTGTCTGGGAATGCGACCTTGGCTTTAATCAGTGGCGGTGGCGCCGGCAGCAGACGCGCTTCTATTGGATGCATACATTCTCATTCAGGCCAAAGATAGAGCGCCATCAGCCAATCAGAGTCCAGGCAGTCAGGAGTGTCTTCTTGTGATTGGTGGAGGGCTCCCCTGTCCCGCCTCCCCCTGTCTCTTCTCACGTGTGCCGCGCAGGGAAGAAGTGACCAGGAGGAGGTAGGTGGAGGACAGAAGCTTAGTTTGTGTGCATGGAAACGGAACGGAGGGACTGTCCGGAGACACCGACACATCCAGGCACTCGCAGAGGCTCCAGTCCTCGCTCCAAGTGGTGGCTTCTGCTGCGGCAGCTGGCACCAGCGGACACCAGCACATGATCCCGGCGGGCAGTGGCAGCGCTCGCTGAGGGCTGAGGCTCCTCGCTCCACAAGTGCCGGCTCCTGCTGCAGCTGGCACTGGACACTGATGGCGACACATGATCCCGGCACTCGCTGAGGCTCCTCGCTCCAAGTGGCGGCTCCTGCTGGCTGCTGCTGCAGCTGGCACTGTAGGTACTCAGTAGACTGTAGTAACACTTCTCAACCCCCAAAAAAGGTGATTTCTGGCTTTAGAGAGGGGGAGGGGGAGATACCTGGGGAGGGGGTGATACCTGAGGAGGGATGATGATAGTTACAACAATGAAAAAATGATTAGGGGGGCCGGGGTCTCATTGCTTCATAATCATTACAATTCATCAGGAGGAGCGCGCTGATAATGACAAACCTCCAGGGGGACTCCGAGGAGGGTATGGTATGTAACTTATGGAAGCCACTAGTGATGAGCCCAGCAGAGATGAGAATGAGCCCAACGGGGGAGATGAGCCTATTATTCTCTATGGGGCATTATATGGGGCCCATTCTACATGTATAGAGCATTATCCTGTTTGGAGCATTATATGGGGCCCAATATCCTGTTTGGAGCATTATATGGGGCCCATTATCCTGTTTGGAGCATTATATGGGGCCAATTATCCTGTTTGGAGCATTATATGGGGCCCATTATCCTGTATGGAGCATTATATGGGGCCCATTATCCAGTATGGAGCATTATATGGGGCCCATTATCCTGTTTGGAGCATTACATGGTGTCCATTATTCTGTATGGAGCATTATATGATGTCCATTATTCTGTATGGATTATTATATGGGGCTAATTCTGTATCGAGCAATGTATGGGGCCTATTCTGTATGGAGAAATGTATGAGGCCCATTCTGTATTAAGCATTATATGTTGTCCATTTTTCTGTATGGAACATTATATGGGGCCCATTATTCTGTATGGATCATTATATGGGGCTCATTATTCTGTATGGATCATTATATTGGGACCGTTATTCTGTATGGATCATTATATTGGGCTCATTATTCTGTATAGATCATTATATTGGGCCCGTTGTTCTGTATGGATCATTATATTGGGCCTGTTATTCTGTATGGAGCATTATATTGGGCCCATTATTCTGTATGGAGCATTATATTGGGCCCGTTATTCTGTATGGAGCATTATATTGGGCCCGTTATTCTGTATGGAGCATTATATTGGGCCCGTTACTCTGTATGGATCATTATATTGGGCCCGTTATTCTGTATAGAGCATTATATGGTTTCCATTATTCTGTATGGAGCATTATATGAGGCCCATTTTCTGTATGGAGTTCTATATGGAGCATTGTATGGGGTCCAATATTCTGTATAGAGCATTATATGATGCCCATTATTATGTAAGGAGCATTATGAGGACCCTTTGTCTGTATGAAGCAATATATGGGGCTCATTATACTGTATGAAGCAATATATGGGGCTCATTATTCTGTATGAAGCAATATTTGGGGCTCATTATCCTGTATGGAGCATTATATGAGGCTCATTGTTCTGTATGAAGCAATATATGGGGCCCAATAAACTGTATGGAAGACTATGTGATGCCCAGAATACTGTATGGAGTTCTATACTGTCCGATCTTAAATGAAAACTTTTGAATCCCCACTAGGGCACGCACTGTGCTCTGCGAGAATTTGCTGGTTTCTGAGCTATTGTAGAATTTAGAATAGAGATCACTCATGTAATGGAAGAAGTAAGTGATACAGTATCTTTGGCATTGTACTATACCTATATTTCTTTGCCATATCTGTGCATCATGAATTGTGGTACATGTTAAAGGGGCCCACTGAGACACTTTTGCCCGGGGCCCACAAAATCCTTGATCCGGCGCTGCCACTGAGAGTAGCAGAAGAGAAACTAGTCATCATGTACAGTAACTGCAATATGCAAATCGCCAATTAGTCAATTAGTGCAAAGATTTGGGAAGCTACAGGACCTGACAAAAATTCCCTCCTCTCTAAACAACCCCTTTAAAGAGTATATAAACTTTTATAATTTTACTTTTTATAATTTTGATTTGTAGAGAAAGATATGAGATTTCTCAACACTTTGAGAGGATTTGTTTTTAATGTAAAAAAATTGCCTGTAAAAAACTTCCAAACCCCTACCTTTCCCGAGTCTCTCTGCCTTTAACTTCATTATCAGAACGTACTCATTTGTAGCACAGAAGATGGCAGTGAAAAGGTCTGCTCAGCACCCCTGTCTCCAGCTGATGCAGGATATTTTTCTGATAAGGTCACTCAGATGAGGAGACAGCTGCTAACCACTGCCATCATCTGTACTCCAAATGAGTATGTTCTGACATCAATGCAGCTAAAGTCAGGCAAATTAACTGGAAAAATCATGTGTTTGAAAGCCACTGAAATGCATTTTTTTCTTAGACGAATGAAGACATAACCCTTAATAAAGTGCTATGCAAAATTTCATAACTTTCCATGCTGGAGAAAAATAAAAAAAAAGAAAAGAAAGCTTAAAGGGGTTGTCTGGTCCAATTCGATAAGTCTGCAGTCACTTTGTGTGACTTCAAACTTATGAATCCCCCAGCACATGCACTGTGCAATGCGGGTATTCACCAGTTTCAGACCTGGCACCAGAAGATTCGTATGAGTTATACATACTCCCGGCCAGTGGGTGGGGCAACCTTCCATACACTCGTATGGAATGAAGCTGTGCCCTCTAGTCGGCCACACCCTCTGGCCAGCCATTTCACTTGACGGGGCACAGCCTCGCTCTATACAGCATGACTACAGACATATTGACTTAAACCCCTTTAATTACTCTTTAAATCAAATCAAGACTCATACTAGACCTTTTTTGACTATTGTTTCCCCTCTAGTGACTGTAATAGTAGATTAAAAGGGTTCTTTGAATTGGGTGAACTCCATTAGTTAATAAGGACCTTTGACTATAGTCCAATAACAAAAGCTTCTCCCTGGGATCCCTAGCAATCAGCCGTAAAATGTGGATGTGGAGACATGAGGGTCAGCGGGTGCATTAGTCCACTGGCTCAAGATCACATGGACCAGTGATCACCCACTGAACGCCCACTTTTTTATTGAGGGCATTATACTACTCAGACAACACAGGGTGAGGGTAAAACAGTGTGGCAATAATTTATTGAACCACCAACAATAACATATAGAACAGTCCGAGCAAATACTCAAGATGGTTCACATTACAGAGTCTCACCCATCCACTGGCTTGCTGGGATTAGAGCAGTTTCAACTTTGGGGCTTCAAGGACCGACTACCCCCAGCAGTGACACCCCGCTTTTGTCAGACACCCAACGAGAGGAGGTAATGACAAGCTTAGGAAGCTGACAGTCCATTTATGTACAATGCCAGGTGATTTGATTGTCCCAACCTGGATTCTCTAATTGACTTTATTTCTTCAGTTGGAGCCATGATGCCATGGCTACTGTAATGTAGAGTTTTCCTGGCTGTGGTTTTGTAAAGAGTATCTGGTTCTGTGGATCTCTTTAATGTCTTAGATATTTGGATGTATATTGTTACAGAGGCATATCCTTTTTATAGTTCACAACTGTCTTTCAAGCCATTATTCACAGGTAAAGGGGAAGGGGGTAATGAAATTAACTCGAATTGTTTGACTATTTAGTTTATCCTTCAATGCTTGTAAGTCAATAAACTGCATGGCCAGGTATAATGTGTAATCAACATATCAGCAAACATCATTGTTCAGTGTCTTTGCATCCCTATTTTGCAAAGACAACAGTACAATAAACTGTAGGAGCTGATATGAGGTAAATAACAACCACTCATCAATTTACAAATATTAATTTAACTTACAAGAAAAGTCAACATATAGCATCCTGGCTTGCTGAAAAAATATGTCTGGATAATTAAGATTAAATGCTGTGTCATCACATTGGGGAAACCTGATAGTGTTTAATTTACCTACATTATTACCACAGAGAAACATGGTATTATTTATAGGTAGGATTCTTGGAAGCAGCACGAAAAATGAGCAGGTCACTTGTTTTAACAAATTCAGGCTTTATTTGTACCACTTTTTCAGGTGGATTGTAAGCAGAATCAATCTGAAAAATACTGAACATACCCTTTGTAATGCTTCCATTATAGAATCCATGCACAGACATAAGGCAAAGGGAAATCCTATACATTATAGAAAGGTTTACCTGAAAGCATAACTGTTAAAGTACATCTATATATTTCCATACACTATATTCATAATTTGTGGTATTCAATGTGATGTTATGAAAAAAAATAGTTAAAAACAAACCAACCCAAAAATGATTAAAAAAAATCACTGTATGTTTATTGGCTCATCTATTCCTATTTACTATTCACAATGCATCTCCTTATTTTCATTTTTCTCCAATTGTGGATGCATCTAAAAGACAACATAAAAGCCCAACAACCCCATGATGCTGCTTTTGTAATTTTTGTGACTATGTAATTTCAAAACACTAATTCAATGTTCAGGTCTAAATTTGTGAGGTCTATAGCAATTTATACATCCTTTTTAACCATCATGCTTTAAGAAAAAGAAAAAAAAACTATATATAAAAACATCAACTACTTGCACAAATACAACAACAAAAGCCAGAAGATCTGAATGTGCCGCTAATGACTGATATGACACAATAAAGCAAGGGATATTTCTGGTGGAACCATTGTATGATTCTGGCATTGAATCCCTATTTATTTTATGGCCCACCCAAGAATGGTCAAGCTTTTCTATGTTTATCTGGGAATCCTTGTTTCATGCCAATTGAAATGCAAGCAGTGTTTTCCTTTTCTCCTTTGAACCTGACAGATTGTAAAGAGGGTATTCCTTTTTGCTGGGATGATACTTTTTGTCTTGTGTCTGTCTGCCATCATTCAGAAGTTCAGGGCTCAGCCCCTTAGTATGAAAAGCCGTCTATACAATCTATGTCCAAGCGATTAACACTTGCTTAGCAACCATGTTTGGGTTCTGGCGGGATCCTAATCAAAGCTCTTTTATCCCTGAAATTATGATATTCCTGGGGGACAATAGACCTTTTCAAGTGCATAAAATTATTGCAGTTAATTGACAGAATTTATTTAATCCATAAATCCACATAAATGAGATGACAAGTTATTGAGTTTCATTTCTTATTTTAGACAACCCTTCTCACATTTGCAATGAAAGAAGTCTGGAGGACAAAATTGCAGTCCAACTTTTTCCTTTTTATTGTTGCTAGTGAAAGATAAACATCATTTATTTCTTTTGAACCAACGCATCAAATTTAGTATAA
Source organism: Dendrobates tinctorius (assembly GCF_039654945.1). Lineage (NCBI taxonomy): Eukaryota > Metazoa > Chordata > Amphibia > Anura > Dendrobatidae > Dendrobates > Dendrobates tinctorius. The sequence goes on along the minus strand of NW_027361671.1, from coordinate 62,310,366 downwards.
AATGAGCTGTTATTTACTCCGACAGATGGGGGCAACAGATTATTAGTTTTTTAAGCAATGATAACTGTAATGATCCATTATCAATAAGAAAATAGATTTTAAATTAGTGAAAAAAAACAAACACATTTTTCTGGTTGATCATGAATGGGATCATTTTTATGATGTCATGATTAACACAAGATATTTCGAAATAGCCGGCAGCTCACTTTTTTGGAGAAGTGTAGTGACCCAAAAATTATAATTATGGATTTTCGATTGAAAATTATGATATGCATTTGTATTTAGCACCACCTTTCACTGCAAATACTGCTGCAAGTCTTTTGAGATATGTCTGTACCTGCTTTGTACATCTAGAGGCTGAAATTTTTTCCTATTCTTTGCAAACTAGCTCTTTCCCAGTGAGATTGGATGGAGGCAGAGGCGTAGGAACCTGTGATCAGTAATTTTCAAGTCTTGCCACAGTTTCTCAATGGGATTTAGGTCTGAACTTTGATTGGGCTGTTCACACACGTGAATATAATTTTTGTTCTAAGTCATTCCATTGTAGCTTTGGCAGTCATGATGGAAGATGAACCTATGCCCAATTCTCAAGTCTCTTGCAGCCTCTATCAGGTTTTCCTCCAGGATTGGAAAATAAATGGTTCCAGAATCTGAATCTTCATAAAAACACTCTTTATTGAAGATTTGGATGCTTTTCTTATGCTCCTGTGGCATTGCAAGGCTTCCCTGCATTGATCTTTCATACATGGCTGAGCTGACCTTTTTCTTTTTTATTTCTTATATTCCTCCAGGATTGCCCTTTAATTAGCACCATCAATGTTTCCATCAACTGTGAATAACCTCCCTGTCCCTGCTGAAGAAAAGCATCCCCACAGCATGATGTTGCCACCACAATGTTTGACAGTGGGGATGGTGTTTTCAGGGTGATGTGCAAAGTTAGTTTTCTGCCACCCATAGTATTTTGCAATTAGTCCAAAATGTTCTACTTTTGTCTTATCTGACAACAGCACCTTCTTCCACATGATCCACATGATAGCTGTGTCCTCTACATGGCTTTTTGCAAGCTGCAAATGGGACTTCTTATGGGCTGCTTTTAAAAATGTTTTTCTTGCCATTTTTCCATAAAGTCCAGATTCGTGGACTATACGACTAATAATTTTGCTGTGGACAGATGATCCCATCTGAGCTGTGTATCTCTGCAACTCCTCCATGACGGCCTCTTGGCTGCTTCTCTAAATAGTGCTCTCCTTGCTTGGGAGTCAATTTAGGTTGGCGACCATGTGTTGGTATGTTTGCAGATGTGCTATACTCCTGTTTTTAGATGATGGATTGAACAGTGCTCTTTGCGATGTTCAGAGCTTGGGCTATTTTTTATAACCTAAACCTGCTTTACTTTTCTCCACTACTTTATCTGCCCTGAGTGTTCCTAGGCTTTTATGATGCTGTTTAATCACTAATGCTCTAAAACAATATATATATGTACAGTGGGGGAAATAAGTATTTGATCCCTTGCTGATTTTGTAAGTTTGCCCACAGACAAAGACATGAACAGTCTATAAATTTAAGAGTAGGTTAATTTTAACATTGAGAGATAGAATATTAAAAATAAAATCCAGAAAATCACATTGTTTAAATTATATAAATGTATTTGCAGTGCTATGAGTGCTGGCCCTATTCATCCAGATATCTTCTTCCTGTCCCATTGCATTCTATGCTGTGCAATTGCTGCTACTGTCACTGCCTCGCACAGGCTAAATAAATCTGAAAATGCCCTATAAAAGTTATAATTTTTGGCTGGCTTTTTAAAAAGTCACTGCTTCTTCACTTTCCAAAAAGCAAACATGCTGCTGATCCCAAAAATGCATTTTGAAAGACATGTTAAAAAGTGATTGCTTTTTCATTTTCCAAACATGGTTAAATGCTACACCAAAAATAGGACAATTTTTGGACCACCGCTTGTCCAAAAGGCATGGCTTCTACCATATACGCTGAATTTGCATAAACACCAACGCGGCGGGCATCTGCCCCCAATAAGTTATCAATTTTGGACCATTTCTACATTACGCAAAAATCTAAAAAGTGCAACAGTTCAGTGTGTGATTAAACAGACTGTTGGTTATCATCCATTTAACTGAAGCCATGAATGTTGAGGTCATGGTGACATTACTAAGGTTGTATTTGCATTAAAGAGCTTGAAAGGGTTTGGATACAGTCCTAGGAGACCTCAGAGTGTTATATACATCTCTTTGGGCCAGTACTTGTGATTCACAGCAAACTGATTCGTAGCAAATAGAATTTTTGGAAAAATCTGGCAAATTAGAATTTCAAGTCTTCCTCATCTCTTGTATATATCACAATAATAGTATTCCACTGAAATGCTAAACAGTGCTCTTTTTGGCTTGTATTGCTTTTTGCCTTTTGATCACTTCATTATTGTTTGACCTGATGACATTTTTTACATTCTTATCATAGTTTCATTATTTGACCAGGCGCTCTTAATCCAAGCCACTTACTCATTCTCATCAATAAATAAATTGTTGTTTTCTGCTTAAACTGTAAACTTATCATTTAATTATTTAGTTCTAAGGCCATAATGTGAACAGAATGTCAAACAAATCATTGTCTTATTTATCATGAACTGTATTTACCATCTAAACATATATAAGCCAGTGATGGGGAGAAGACCTTGGCCTCCTATACAGCACATCATACACTTAGGTAGGAAGGAAGGATCATCCCCGCGCTGCCGCAAGAAGAATTCCAAAAATTGTAGAGGTTTCAATGTGGTTTATTCTACGCATTTCAGGGTTCAGGTGACCCTTTCATCAGGACATACCACAAATATTGTACAAGAGTCATAGGCATACCGGATTTATACAGTGTTCCAAATTATTATGCAAATTGGATTTAAGTGTCATAAAGATGTAATTTTTTGTTTTTCAAATAAACTCATAGATGGTATTGTGTATCATGGCTCTTTGGATCACTGAAATCAATCTCAAATGCCTGTGATAATTAGTTTACCAGGTGAGCCCAATTAAAGGAAAACTACTTAAGAATGATGTTCCACATTATTAAGCAGGGAACAGGTTTCAAGGAATTTAGGAAAGAAAAAGGATTTCTCTGCTGCTGAAAAGCATCAAATAGTGCAATGCCTTGGTCAAGAGATGAAAACATTAGATATTTCCCAAAATTTAAACGTGATCAACGTACTGTTAAGAGATTGTGGTTGATTCTGAGCACAGACATGTTTGTGCTGATAAAGGCAGAATGAGGAAGGTTTCTGCCAGGCAAGTTCATCAGATTAAGAGAGCGGCTGCTAAAAAGCCATTACAAACCAGCAAACAGATATTTAAAGCTGCTGGTGCCTCTGGAGTCCCTCGAACCTCAAGGTGTAGGATCCTTCAAAGGCTTGCTGTGGTGCATAAACCTACTTTTCTGCCACCCCTAAACAGTGCTCACAAGCAGAAACGATTGCAGTGGGCCCAGACATACATGAATACTAATTTTCATACAGTCTTGCTTACTGATGAGTGTCGAGCAACCCTGGATGGTCCAGATGGATGGTTGGTGGATGGCCACTATGTCCCAACAAGGCTGCGACATCAGCAAGGAGGTGGAGGAGTCATGTTTTGGGCCGGAATCATGGGGAAACAGCTGGTAGGGCTCTTTAAGGTTCCTGAAGGTGTGAAAATGACCTCTGCAAAGTATATAGAGTTTCTGACTGACAGCTGTCCTCCATGGTATAAAAAGCAGAAACGTGCATTCAGGAGTAAAATCATTTTCATGCATGACAATGCACCATCTCATGCTGCAAAGAATACCTCTGAGTCATTGACTGCTATAGGCATAAATAAACTCATGGTGTGGCCACCATCTTCCCCTGACCTCAACCCTATAGAGAACCTTAAAAACGACGCCCAATGGATCAGATGACACCCAGTGTCAAAGTTCAGGCTCATTAGAAAGTCCACATGAAGATTAAAAGTCCTCAGAGAAATACAAATTAATATCTTACACATTTAACCTTATTTTTGTTTGTAGGATGATGAAATTGAAAAAGAGAGATATCATGGAAAGAGAGAAAAAAAAGAAAGAAAATGTCGAGAAACACGGTCTCACTGAGAAAAAAGGTGGAATCGAACTCACAGAGGAGTAATGGAATAAATTCAGAGGTGAAGGCATTTAATTTGAGCTACTGAGCTGGAGGGATGGGCTCTTGTAGAACACAGATTGCCAATGTTGAACCATAGTGAAAATTATTTTTTATTAAAAAATATTAAAATAATTTTTTATATTAAAAGTGGAAATGTGTTTGTCAAGTTATTTGGGAGTATGTTATACCACAAAAAGAAATTTTCTTAAATGAAAAGAGGAGAGAATATAATTGAAACAAACTAATAATTAGGAAACGGGGAGTTAAAATGCTGAAGTATACACCAAATGAGGATCTGGTCCAGAATATAAAAAACAATTATAAAAATGAGTTTATAGGATCCTGAATTAAACTGACGCGAGAGATGCTAAAATAAAAAAAAAAAACAACCCTTTTAAAATGTGAAAGCGCAAACAGCTTCTCCCTGCTGCCGAGAAGCAACTTTAAAGCCAGAGGACATCCTGAGCTGGGGAAACTTCTATACGAAGATCTCTAGAACTTCATTTCATTTTGCCACTGATAAGGAACAGACATAAAGGAGCCAGTTAATGCGGAAATTATATATATATATATATATAACACATGGAGATATCAAAAAAGTTAATGTGTATGCATCAATATTTAGTAAGACCAATCATGTCCATTTGGAAACATTAGAGTAAACACTCAGAGAGTGTTTTCATTTAAAAAAATTTCTTTTTGCGGTATAACATACTCCCAAATAACTTGACAAACACATTTCCACTTTTAATATAAAAAAATTATTTTAATATTTATGAATACAAAAGTATTTTAACTATGGTTCAACGTTGGCAATCTGTGTTCTTCAAGAGCCCATCCCTCCAGCTCAGTAGCTCAAAGTAAATGCCTTCAGTTCTGAATTTATTCCATCACTCCTATGTGAGTTCAATTCCACCTTTTTTCTCAGTGAGACTGTGTTTCTTGCCATTTTTTTTCTCTCTTTCCATGATATCTCTCTTTTTCAATTTCGTTATCCTACAAACAAAAATAAGTTTAAATGTGTAAGATATTAATTTGTATTTCTCTGATGACTTTTAATCTTGTCATGTGAACTTTCTGATGAGCCTGAATTTTGACACTGGGTGTCATCTGATCCATTGGGTGTCGTTTTCAAATGCAGATGTGCACTTAAACCCTGTATGCCTATGACTCTTGTACAATATTTGTGGTATGTCCTGAAACCTCTACAATTTTTGGAATTCTTCTTTCGGCAGTGTGGGGATGATCCTTCCTTCCTACCTAAGAGTATGCTTCAACCAGGTCCTGCACTGACCTGTGGATCTGCAGCAGCCGCCATTAATATATGTCTTTCCTTCACTCTCACCAGGTGAGTAGTTCTCTTGGTGGGCAACTCTGTGTAACGTTTGATAAGACCCTATTTGCGCTTTTCTGTCTCCCTCTTTTCTCTGATAAAGCACGTCATCACATTAGTGAGAAAAACTGAATGGACAAAAGACCTTCAAACAAATTAATATAACAAATGAAAATAAATTATATGACTGATTATGTTATACTAATTTTGCAACAGGCAGTCTTTTTGTTACTAATTTACTTTTATCCCATAATATCTTTATACCTGTGAGGTCAACTGCAGCATATCTTTCATGCTAAACAACAGACTTCTCAAAGAGTTGACCAGGTCTATTTGTATTTTTACTATAGAATTAAGAACTAATAGGCAGTTAGTTGCTAACTACCTGCCTGTTCTGCTCAGCGCAGACCTCTGCCGGTGTAGAGTGGTCACAGACCGCTCTTGCTGGCAATCTTGCATTCACGTTGACAGGGCAGCAGCTTCTTTTCTGCTCTTCTTTGTTAACACGGAGTGACTGCTGATGTCATGCTGATTGACATCCGCCTATCTGCAACAAGCTGGCTGTGAATTAGCATGATGCCAGCAGGAGTCAACAGAGCAGCCTGGAAGAGCTGCTCTGTTGGGGTAAAATTAGCAAAAATAGACACTGATTATCCCAAATGGGGGAATTGTTGTTCCCCTAATGAAAGTCCAAATTCCCATAGCACTCACTGAATCAATTGGCTAGCAGCATGGAATAAAAATTGGAAAGATCTCAAAGAGTCTTGTTGCATTGGTCTCAATCAATCAGATATTCAGTCGGCAGCCTGCCTTCTGGTATAGATGTACAGACAAAAAAGGGACGGGGAGGAGGTCCAGGTCTGTCCCTGTTATGCCCTGTTCAGTGCTATGTATACCTACGTCCCCAAGACTCCTGAACTAGCAAGGGCAGTCCACAGCTCACTATCATGTGAGATGCCCTAAGTAGCCCTACGTGCCTCCTGACGCATTTCTCCTTCATGGGTCATCAGTAGAGTTGAGCGACTTTTGGTTTTTTAGGGTCGCGTTTCGTTTCGTGAAACCCGACTTTTCTAAAAGTCGGGTCGAGCAAGATCGTCCGATTATAGGGAAAAGTCGGGGTCGTCCCGAAACACGAAACCCAATGTAAGTCAATGGGGAATAAAAGTCGGCAGTGAGAGGAGGACAGGAAACACACCTACAGTGCCCATTTGAATGCCAAAAGCATCAATTCTTCTTTCTTAAGCTTGTCAACCTTAATTAACTTCATAATACAAGTTACGCACTGAAAAATGGGGGTTATTTGGCTACAAACTGTGGGGGGGGAGGGCTGGCTCCAGGTTTTCATGTGCCCTGGGCGAAAGAGCGCCCCTTTAACACATACCACAACTCATCATGCTCCGATACGGCAGAGAAATAGCGGTATAGTACAATGAAAAATACCTCATTTTTTACATCTCATGACGAGGCCCATCTATTTCTCCATACAGAATCATTGGTCCCATATAATGTTTGAAACAGTATATGATGAGCTCCACATAATGCTACAGTATATGTTGGTCCCCATGGATGAAGCTCCACTGTCTTATGGGCCCAAATAATGCTCCAAACATAATGGGCCCCATTTCTAATGCTCTAGTGTATAATGGGCCCTGTAAATGCTGCTCCAGTGTCTGATGTCCACCTTTGGAATGTTCCAGTGTATGGTGGGCCCCATCTATCATTCTCCAGAGTATAGTGCTCCCCAAAAATTGCTGTCCCAACATTGAAAACAATCAAAGTCTCCTCGCTAGGGAATCCCTGTACTTGTCTGGACAGGTGCTGTAGCTTGCTTAACAGCTCGCCAGCCGTTCTCACGCCCAGTATGGATTACACGTGATTGCACAAAGGTGAGAAAGGGTACCGTATCCCCAGATAACATGTATGGATAGCGTACACATTCAAAATATATGTCTCAGGAGGCAGGCTCAGACGGTGTTAGGCCCAGTATGGATTGCACGTGATTGCACAAAGGTTAGAAAGGGTACCGTATCCCTGGATAACATGTATGGATAGCATACACATTCAAAATATATGTCTCAGGAGGCAGGCTCAGACGGTGTTAGGCCCAGTATGGATTGCACGTGATTGCACAAAGGTTAGAAAGGGTACCGTATCCCTGGATAACATGTATGGATAGCGTACACATTCAAAATATATGTGTCAGGAGGCAGGCTCAGACGGTGTTAGGCCCAGTATGGATTGCACGTGATTGCACAAAGGTTAGAAAGGGTACCGTATCCCCGGATAACATGTATGGATAGCGTACACATTCAAAATATATGTCTCAGGAGGCAGGCTCAGACGGTGTTAGGCCCAGTATGGATTGCACGTGATTGCACAAAGGTTAGAAAGGGTACCGTATCCCCGGATAACATGTATGGATAGCGTACACATTCAAAATATATGTCTATACAGCATGAGGCAGGCTCAGACGGTGTTAGGCCCAGTATGGATTGCACGTGATTGCACAAAGGATAGAAAGGGTACCGTATCCCCGGATAACATGTATGGATAGCGTACACATTCAAAATATATGTCTATACAGCATGAGGCAGGCTCAGACGGTGTTAGGCCCAGTATGGATTGCACGTGATTGCACAAAGGTTAGAAAGGGTACCGTATCCCTGGATAACATGTATGGATAGCGTACACATTCAAAATATATGTCTATACAGCATGAGGCAGGCTCAGACGGTATTAGGCCCAGTATGGATTGCACGTGATTGCACAAAGGTTAGAAAGGGTACCGTATCCCTGGATAACATGTATGGATAGCGTACACATTCAAAATATATGTCTCAGGAGGCAGGCTCAGACGGTGTTAGGCCCAGTATGGATTGCACGTGATTGCACAAAGGTTAGAAAGGGTACCGTATCCCTGGATAACATGTATGGATAGCGTACACATTCAAAATATATGTCTCAGGAGGCAGGCTCAGACGGTGTTAGGCCCAGTATGGATTGCACGTGATTGCACAAAGGTTAGAAAGGGTACCGTATCCCTGGATAACATGTATGGATAGCGTACACATTCAAAATATATGTCTCAGGAGGCAGGCTCAGACGGTGTCAGGCACAGTATGGATTTGACGGCCCAGATTACACAGCGGAGGAGCAGGGAGAGGTAAAGATTGCAAATGCTGGGGCCCTGCCCAAGCAAGGGGGGCCCACTCGTGGGCGTCGGTACTGGCACTGGGCCCCTCATAGTACAGCGGTGTCTGACGGCGGGAGTGCACCACCACCGTCAGAGACACTTGATTGCACTATGAGGGACCCTGTGCCAGTGCCCGCACCCAAAAGTCGGCCTACCCACCTGTCCAGGGCAACGGCACTCGCACGGTGTCGTGCGGTAGGTGGTGACCACGGCCATGGGGGGGGAGGCAGCACAGTTAGGGAGTTTTAGAAAGTGGCATATGTTGATGTTGGACATTCAGCTGATGCAAAAGGCGAAATAGGTGAAGTACCAGGAAGAGGTGGACCAAAGCAAGCCATTTTTCTGTCACCCTATGTGTCATCAGGGGAAGGTGGGACAAAATCCTTGGAAACCCATGCGTGGTTCATTTTAATGAAGGTTAGATCATCCACATTTTGGGTTGACAGACGGGTCCTTTTTTCTGTCAGGTTTGATCCAGCTGCACTGAAGACTCTTTCCGATAGCACACTTGCAGCTGGGCAAGCGAGCTCCTGTAAGGCATATTGGGCTAATTCAGGCCAGGTGTCCAGTTTAGCGGCCCAATAGTCAAAGGGGAATGACCTGTGTGGGAGAACATCGATATGGGAGGAAAAGTAGTTTGTTACCATAGTTGACAACTGCTGTCTCCTGTCACTTTCCATCGATGCAGTATTACCAGTTGTGTGAGCGGTATTTGAAAAATCAGTCCACAACATTGTCATGAAACCCCTGTCTCGAACGCCACTTCTGCTGTGTGCACCACGAACACCTCTGCCAAGCTGCCCCCGGCCCGTACGGCTCGTGTGAGAACCATCACAGCTGCTGTGTGCTGGGAATGCCTCAAGCAACCGATTTACCAGAGTTGCTTGTTTATTAGCCAATATTAGGTCAAGGTTCTCCTGTGGCATGATGTTTTGTAATTTGCCTTTATAGCGTGGATCCAGGATGCTGGCCAACCAGTAGTCGTCATCGTTCATCATTTTGGCAATGCGGGGGTCCCTTTTTAGGATCTGCAAGGCATAATCTGACATGTGGGCCAATGTTCCCGGTGTCAATGATGCACTGCGAGTGCTGGGTGGAGGAGCACTTTCTGGCAAATCCACATCCCTCCAGTCACGCACAAACCCTGTACCAGACCTTGCCACGCCAACATTTTCACTTGCCCCACGAGATGCATCCTCCTCCCCTAAGTAATCATCCCCATCATCCTCCTCCTCCTCCTCTTCTTCCTCCACCTCGTCCAGGAGAGGTCCCTGAGCAGACAATGGCTGAATGTCATCAAGGATTCCCTCCTCCTCTTCCTCCTCATCAACATTGGCTGCAGACGCCTGCTCCTTAAGGTGCATCAAAGTTTGCATGAGCAGACGCATAAGTGGGATGCTCATGCTTAGGATGGCGTCGTCTGCGCTTACCAGCCGTGTGCATTCCTCAAAACACTGAAGGACATTACAGAGGTCTTTCAGCTTCGACCACTGCACACCTGTCAACTCCATGTCTGCTCTCAAAGTGCCTGGCCGTGTATCCTCCCACAAATGCATTATGGCCTGCCTCTGCTCGCACAGCCGCTCCACCATGTGCAGGGTGGAGTTCCACCTTGTTGCAATGTCGATAATGAGGCGGTGGTTGGGAAGGTGGAGCAATCGCTGCAGCTTCTGCATACGAACGGAGTGTACAGGCGACCGGCAGATGTGCGCTGAGTTTTGAAAGGGCTATGGCTGCCACAAAATTACGGCCGTTATCACTAACTACCTTGCCTGCCTCAAGATGTACACTGCCCAGCCATGACTCAGTTTGTCGCTTCAAGTACTCGGCCAGCACCTCGGCGGTATGTCTGTCGCCCAAACACATCATCTGCAACACAGCCTGCTGACGCTTTCCACTAGCTGCTCGATAGGGGGACACATCGTGTGCAACAGTGGCAGCTGCAGATGGAGTGCTCGTACGACTGCGCTCTGTGGACGAGCTTTCGCTTCTGGAGGAGGAGGAGGGTGGAACGCCTACAGCCAACTGTTTCCTATACCGTGGGCTAGGCAGCACTGTCCCACCACCGCTGTCCCCTGTGGACCCTGCATCCACCACATTAACCCAGTGCGCAGTGATGGACACGTAACGGCCCTGGCCATGCCGACTGGACCATGCATCAGTAGTGAGGTGCACCTTTCCGCTCACTGACTGCTTGAGTGCATGGACAATGCGGTCTTTCACATGATGGTGGAGGGCTGGGATGGCTTTGCGAGAGAAGAAGTGGCGACTGGGTAGGTCATAGCGTGGTACTGCATAGGCCATGAGTTCGCGGAAAGCTGTGCTTTCCACCAACCGAAAGGGCATCATCTCAAACGAGATTAGTTTGGCAATGTGGGCGTTCAAACCCAGTGTACGCGGATGAGAGACTGAGTACTTTCTTGACCTACTCATAGTGTCTGGGAGGGTGAGCTGGACTTGAGAGCTGCATATGGTGGAAGTAGCGGTGGACAGGGCGGACTGAGAGAGGGTTGATGATGGTGATGGAGTTGGTGTTCTTTCTGATGGCCTAGAATCAGTCTTTTGTTGATATAACAGTGGGATTCCCTGACTGCTGTGGCCTTGCAACGACACCTCAACATTTGCTGCTGTGCTAACCGGTGGGCTTACAGTGGGGGAAACAATGTAGCGTTGCTGACTACCTTCGTTGTGATCAGTTGCACATGTGGCACTTGAGGTTTGGTGTTGTGTCCACGCTTGCAAGTGCATGCTGGTTAAATGTCTAAGCATGCAACTGGTATTCAAATTTTTCAGATTTTTACCTCGGCTAAAGGTCTTTGCGCACTTCTTACAGATAACCTTGGCCTGATCATGAGGATTTTGTTCAAAAAAGTGCCACACTGCACTCTTCCTACTTTGGCAGACATTTTGCGGCCTAGCACGCTGTGATCTTTTGACCCTCTGGACAAGCTGTCCAGCAACTCTTTTGATGTTTGGAACCTGTCTTTGGAGTGCTCCGGGCCTGCCAGATAACAGCTGTTGCGATGTCGATGTCTGCTGTGGATGCTCCTCATCTGAGCTATTGGAAGCAGCACCCTCTTCCCCCAATGGATGCCAATCTGGGTCAACAACTGGGTCATCCATCACCTCCTCTTCTATGTCATGTGCACCTTCCTCTGTGTCACCGTGTATGGTGGTATAGTGTGCGGGAAGGGGCACCTGAGTCTCATCAGGGTCAGAATCTGGCTCTGTACACTGCGAGGACAATGTAGTGCTCTGAGTGAATGTACCAGCAGAATCATCCATCAGCGGCTGTGCATCAGTGCACTCCATGTCAGATTCATCTTGGCCTGGGTAATTCACTTTTGACTTGATAATCCAGGCATGGTATGTGAAAACAGCTCCATGGAGTAATCAGTAGTATGGCCTGCGTCATCCTTCAATCTTGGTTGGGGTGAAGGACACAAGGAAAGGTGTGGTTCATGAACATGAGCCTCCAATGACGACTCAGTGCTTTTACTTTTTACAACTGAAGAAGAGGAAGCGATAGAGCTGGAGGCTGAGTCAGCAATGTAAGACAAAACTTATTCCTGATGCTCTGGCTTTAAAAGCGGTTTGCCAACTCCTAGAAAACTAAGCGTTCGAGGCCTTATGTAGCCAGACGATGACGCAGGGTCAGCACCTCCTGCATTCGGTCCTATTTTGCTCTTGCCACTACCATCAGATCCACCACCAACACCATCATTACCAGCTGCCAACCCCCGCCCAATTCCACGGCCTCTTCCACCAGCCTTCCTCATTTTTGGTAGAAATGTAGACAAAATCCAACAAACTATATAGTAATGTAAAACAAGGTACAAGGTGTCTATAGGGCAGGGGAGATTTTGAATTTCTGCACACACTTGTGGACAGTGGACACTTTTGGATTGTGTGAGGCCCACTGATATCTGAGTGCTATGTGACAGGCTCGATGGCACTGCTGTGACAAAAGTGACTAGAGGATAAGGGAGATTTTGAATATCTGCACACACTTTTGGACACTGGACACTTTTGGATTGTGTGAGGCCCACTGATATCTGAGCGCTATGTGACAGGCTCGATGGCACAGCTGTGACAAAAGTGACTAGAGGATAAGGGAGATTTTGAATTTCTGCACACACTTTTGGACACTGGACACTTTTGGATTGTGTGAGGCCCACTGATATCTGAGCGCTATGTGACAGGCTCGATGGCACTGCTGTGACAAAAGTGACTAGAGGATAAGGGAGATTTTGAATATCTGCACACACTTTTGGACACTGGACACTTTTGGATTGTGTGAGGCCCACTGATATCTGAGCGCTATGTGACAGGCTCGATGGCACTGCTGTGACAAAAGTGACTAGAGGATAAGGGAGATTTTGAATATCTGCACACACTTTTGGACACTGGACACTTTTGGATTGTGTGAGGCCCACTGATATCTGAGTGCTATGTGACAGGCTCGATGGCACTGCTGTGACAAAAGTGACTAGAGGATAAGGGAGATTTTGAATATCTGCACACACTTTTGGACACTGGACACTTTTGGATTGTGTGAGGCCAACTGATATCTGAGCGCTATGTGACAGACTCGATGGCACAGCTGTGACAAAAGTGACTAGAGGATAAGGGAGATTTTGAATTTCTGCACACACTTTTGGACACTGGACACTTTTGGATTGTGTGAGGCCCACTGATATCTGAGCGCTATGTGACAGGCTCGATGGCACTGCTGTGACAAAAGTGACTAGAGGATAAGGGAGATTTTGAATTTCTGCACACACTTTTGGACACTGGACACTTTTGGATTGTGTGAGGCCCACTGATATCTGAGCGCTATGTGACAGGCTCGATGGCACTGCTGTGACAAAAGTGACTAGAGGATAAGGGAGATTTTGAATATCTGCACACACTTTTGGACACTGGACACTTTTGGATTGTGTGAGGCCCACTGATATCTGAGTGCTATGTGACAGGCTCGATGGCACTGCTGTGACAAAAGTGACTAGAGGATAAGGGAGATTTTGAATATCTGCACACACTTTTGGACACTGGACACTTTTGGATTGTGTGAGGCCCACTGATATCTGAGCGCTATGTGACAGGCTCGATGGCACTGCTGTGACAAAAGTGACTAGAGGATAAGGGAGATTTTGAATATCTGCACACACTTTTGGACACTGGACACTTTTGGATTGTGTGAGGCCCACTGATATCTGAGCGCTATGTGACAGGCTCGATGGCACTGCTGTGGCAAAAGTGACTAGAGGATAAGGGAGATTTTGAATATCTGCACACACTTTTGGACACTGGACACTTTTGGATTGTGTGAGGCCCACTGATATCTGAGCGCTATGTGACAGGCTCGATGGCACTGCTGTGACAAAAGTGACTAGAGGATAAGGGAGATTTTGAATATCTGCACAAACTTTTGGACACTGGACACTTTTGGATTGTGTGAGGCCCACTGATATCTGAGCGCTATGTGACAGGCTCGATGGCACTGCTGTGACAAAAGTGACTAGAGGATAAGGGAGATTTTGAATATCTGCACACACTTTTGGACACTGGACACTTTTGGATTGTGTGAGGCCCACTGATATCTGAGCGCTATGTGACAGGCTCGATGGCACTGCTGTGGCAAAAGTGACTAGAGGATAAGGGAGATTTTGAATATCTGCACACACTTTTGGACACTGGACACTTTTGGATTGTGTGAGGCCCACTGATATCTGAGCGCTATGTGACAGGCTCGATGGCACTGCTGTGACAAAAGTGACTAGAGGATAAGGGAGATTTTGAATATCTGCACACACTTTTGGACACTGGACACTTTTGGATTGTGTGAGGCCCACTGATATCTGAGCGCTATGTGACAGGCTCGATGGCACTGCTGTGACAAAAGTGACTAGAGGATAAGGGAGATTTTGAATATCTGCACACACTTTTGGACACTGGACACTTTTGGATTGTGTGAGGCCCACTGATATCTGAGCGCTATGTGACAGGCTCGATGGCACTGCTGTGACAAAAGTGACTAGAGGATAAGGGAGATTTTGAATATCTGCACACACTTTTGGACACTGGACACTTTTGGATTGTGTGAGGCCCACTGATATCTGAGCGCTATGTGACAGGCTCGATGGCACAGCTGTGACAAAAGTGACTAGAGGATAAGGGAGATTTTGAATTTCTGCACACACTTGTGGACAGTGGACACTTTTGGATTGTGTGAGGCCCACTGATATCTGAGCGCTATGTGACAGGCTCGATGGCACTGCTGTGACAAAAGTGACTAGAGGATAAGGGAGATTTTGAATATCTGCACACACTTTTGGACACTGGAAAATTTTGGATTGTGTGAGGCCCACTGATATCTGAGCGCTATGTGACAGGCTCGATGGCACTGCTGTGACAAAAGTGACTGGAGGATAAGGGAGATTTTGAATATCTGCACACACTTTTGGACACTGGACACTTTTGGATTGTGTGAGGCCCACTGATATCTGAGCGCTATGTGACAGGCTCGATGGCACTGCTGTGACAAAAGTGACTAGAGGATAAGGGAGATTTTGAATATCTGCACACACTTTTGGACACTGGACACTTTTGGATTGTGTGAGGCCCACTGATATCTGAGCGCTATGTGACAGGCTCGATGGCACTGCTGTGACAAAAGTGACTAGAGGATAAGGGAGATTTTGAAAATCTGCACACACTTTTGGACACTGGACACTTTTGGATTGTGTGAGGCCCACTGATATCTGAGCGCTATGTGACAGGCTCGATGGCACTGCTGTGACATAAGTGACTAGAGGATAAGGGAGATTTTGAATATCTGCACACACTTTTGGACACTGGACACTTTTGGATTGTGTGAGGCCCACTGATATCTGAGCGCTATGTGACAGGCTCGATGGCACAGCTGTGACAAAAGTGACTAGAGGATAAGGGAGATTTTGAATTTCTGCACACACTTGTGGACAGTGGACACTTTTGGATTGTGTGAGGCCCACTGATATCTGAGCGCTATGTGACAGGCTCGATGGCACTGCTGTGACAAAAGTGACTAGAGGATAAGGGAGATTTTGAATATCTGCACACACTTTTGGACACTGGACACTTTTGGATTGTGTGAGGCCCACTGATATCTGAGCGCTATGTGACAGGCTCGATGGCACAGCTGTGACAAAAGTGACTAGAGGATAAGGGAGATTTTGAATATCTGCACACACTTTTGGACACTGGACACTTTTGGATTGTGTGAGGCCCACTGATATCTGAGCGCTATGTGACAGGCTCGATGGCACTGCTGTGACAAAAGTGACTAGAGGATAAGGGAGATTTTGAATCTCTGCACACACTTTTGGACACTGGACACTTTTGGATTGTGTGAGGCCCAATGAATATCTGAGCGCTATGTGACAGGCTCGATGGCACAGCTGTGACAAAAGTGACTAGAGAATAAGGGAGATTGGATTGCTTTTAAAAAAGCAGTTTGCGGAGCAGTGGGTAAACAGCAATGCCAGCCTGTCAGGAAGCCTTAGAAGGCAGCCCAACAACCAACACCACTGATACACCACTATATAGCCTCCCCTTGCACTGCACACACAGTGACTGGTGTGTTGTGCAGGCCAAATTGCTAGCAGCAGAAGCAGTTTTTTTGTCTTCTTCCCTGCCTAACGCTCTCCCTACAGAATCAGCAGCAACCTCTCCCTATACTAAGATCGGCAGAAGTAAGATGGCGGTCGGCGTGCACGCCCTTTTATACCCCCTGTGACGCCCACCAAAGCAAGCCAATCACTTGCATGCCCTTCTGAAAGATGGTGGTGACCCGTGCCTATGTCATCACGTTGCCCACAGTGTCCGTGGATCCTGATTGGCTGAAAAAGAGCGCAAAACAAACTTTTGAAACGCGACTTTGGCGCGTAAGTCGCCGACCTCGTGGCCGACCTCATCCTAGGGTCGGGTTTCGTTTCATGAAACCTGACTTTGCCAAAAGTCGGCGACTTTTGAATTTTTTCGACCCGTTTCGCTCAACTCTAGTCATCAGAGTATAAAAATGCACCTGTCCATTCAAGGTCCAATTTTTACATTGATCCATACTAGCAACCATACACTGAGTCAGTAGCGTAGCTACCATGGGGACAGAGGGTGTGGTCACCCCAGGCCCCGCACTCAGAGGGGCCCACAGGGGCTAAGCTACCCTTAACTATATGGGCATGCTGTGCACACCGATATAGTTAAGCTCTGCAGTAGAACAGGGAGACACATTCTCCCAGCACTACTACTATCTCTTCTGTAGATCCAGAGGCAGGCTGGGCTGGGGGTAGAGGCACATATGCCCCCTAGAATGCTGGGTGCCGGCACTGTACCTTTCACAACCTGCAGACAAGCCCACATTGCTGTGTGGGGTCTGCTGAAGAGAGGTTAGGACCCCGGATGCTGCTTCTTCCCTCCAGACAGCAGCAGGACAGGAGAAAACATGGCTCTGTAAGTAATAGCTCATGCGACACCATGCAGTGAGGAGGTGGCAGGACAATGCTCACCTCCTGACAAGTCCCAGAGGATTCTTTTATCCATTTTTGCTTTCTCAGGCACAGTAGATTTATGGTGGCTGCTTGAAGTTTTAAACAGATCTGGTTACTGTCAATGTTAATCGCCCCAGCATCCCCCGATCTGTAAAGGACTTCTAAGCAGTTGCCATCAATGTCATCATGCCTCTGATAGAGCAACAGCCAAGACTGGTCAGTGTCTGACCCTGGCTGCAGGACACCACGGATGAGGCTATGTCTCTTTCCCTCTTCAGACATAATGTATATATGTATCTTGTAATGCATTCCTGTCACCGAGGTCAGGGTCCTGTTGTGAGTTCATTTTTCCCTTCACCATTGAGGTCTGATGAACTCCCTCCTCTGGTGAAGGAAGGTAGTGAGGCTGATTACCAAACACATTGGCAGCTAGATGTTGACTGGCTGGCTGGAATTGAGGACTGGATATAAGGCTGCCTACGCCCTTCTTCCTGGCTGGTGATTTTCCTGCTGGATTCTTGGAGACCAGTCTGATTCCTGCATCTCAAAGCTAAGTTTTCTGCTCTTCTTTGTATTCTTCAGTTTTGTTTTTGGTTTTTCCTTGTTTTTTTTGGGAGTTCTGCCATCCCCGGCCGGGGGTGAGCTGAACTCCATTGTCTCTGATCTGTTGATATTTTGCTCTGTCTTCAGAATATACCTGAGTGCTGATATAGTCTTTTGAAGCCTAGCGACTTCAGGGCCTGTTTTTCCTATCAGTCGGTTGGCTCATTTTGATAGGGTTTTTGTGGATGGCAGACAGCAGCTTTCCTATCCTGTCCTATGTAGTTAGCTTGGGCCCCATCATTTGCTCAACCTATCTTTCTATCTGTGTGTGTTTTCATCTTGCTTCACCGTCATTATATCTTGGGGGCTGCCTATTGCTTTGGGGTCTGCTCTGGGGCAGTTTAGATTTCCCTTTCTGTCTTTAGGCTATGTAGTTCTCCGGCTGTGATCGAGGGGTCTAGGGCACCGTAGGAACCCCCCACGGCTACTGCTAGTTGTTGTGGATAGGTTCAGGAGTCTGCAATCCGATAGCTGCCAACCTCTCTGGTTTTTCTGGACTTAGCTGGTATTTTGTTTTTTCCTCCTTCGGTGACTCATCATAACAGGGTCCTATCAGTCCAGTGTCTGTATGATCTCATATCAGTAAATCCAAGGTGACAAACATGGAAATCCCATTATAAATCCTTTTATTAACCCCTTAGTGACGGAGTCAATTTGCAGCTTAATGACCAGGCAAATTTTTACAATTCTAACCACTGTCATTTTATGAGGTTATAACTCTGGAACGCTTTAACGGATCCCGCTGATTCTGAGAAAGTTTTTTCCTGACATATTTTACCTCATGTTAGTGGTAAAATTTCTTAGATATGACTTGCATTTATTTATGAAAAAAATGGAAATATGGTGAAAATTTTTAAAATTTTGTAATTTTCAAACTTTTAATTTTTATGCCCTTAAATCAGAGAGATATGTCACAACAAATACTCAATAAATAACATTTCCAACATGTCTGTTTGTTAGGAAGTTCTAATGGTTAAAATTTGACCAGCGATTTCTCAGTTTTACAACAAAATTTGCAAAACCATTTTTTTAGGGACCACATCACATTTGAAGTCACTTTGAGAGGTTAATATGACAGAAAATATCCAAAAATGTCACTAGTCTAAAAACTGCACCCCTCAAGGTGCTCAAAACCACATTCAAGAAGTTTATTAACTCTTTACGCTCTTCACAGGAACTGAAGCAATGTGGGAGGAAAAAAATAACATTTAACTTTTTTACAAACATTTTACTTCAGAACCATTTTTTTTATTTTTACAAGTGTAAAAAGAGAAAATGAACCTCAAAATTTTTTGGCACAATTTTTCTTGAATACGCCGATAGCCCATATGTGGGGGTAAACCACTGTTTGGGTGCACGGCAGGGCTTGGAATGGAAGGAGCGCCGTTTGACTTTTTCAATGCATAATTGTCTGGAATTGAGATTGGACGCCATGTCGCGTTTGGAAAGCCCCTGATGTGCCTACACAGTGAAAATCCCCCACAAGTGACACCATTTTGGAAACTAGACCCCTTAAGGAACTTATCTAGATTTGTGGTGAGCACTTTGAACCCCCAAGTGCTTCACAGAAGTTTATAACGCAGAGCAGTGAAAATAAAAAATCATTTTTTTTCCTCAAAAATGATTTTTTAGCCCTCTATTTTTTTATTTTTGCAAGGCTAACAGGAGAAATTGGACCACAAAAGTTGTTGTGCAATTTGTCCTGAGTACGCTGATACCCCATATGTTGGAAGAATCACTGTTTGGGCACATGAGAGAGCTCGGCAGCCAAGGAACGCCATTTTGGAATGCAGACTTTGATGGAATGTTCTGCGGGCGTCATGTTGCGTTTACAGAGCCCCTGATGTGCCTAAACGGTAGAAACTCCCACAAGTGACCCCATTTTGGAAACTAGACCACCCAAGGAGCTTATCTAGATGTGTGGTGAGCATGTTGAACTCCCAAGTGCTTCACATAAGTTTATAACGCAGAGCGGTGAAAATAAAAAATCTTAAAAAAATCATTTTTTTTCCTCAAAAATGATTTTTTAGCCCTCTATATTTTTATTTTCACAAGGGTAACAGGAGAAATTTGACCACAAAAGGGGTTGTGCAATTTGTCCTGAGTACGCTGATACCCTATATGTGGGGGGAGGAACCACTGTTTGGGCACATGGGAGAGTTTGGAAGGGAAGGAGCACCTTTTTGGAATGCAGACTTTGATGGAATGTTCTGCGGGCGTCATGTTGTGTTTACAGAGCCCCTGATGTGCCTAAACAGTAGAAAACCCCCACAAGTGACCCCATTTTGGAAACTAGACCCCCAAGGAGCTTATCTAGATGTGTGGTGAGCACTTTGAAGCCCCAAGTGCTTCACTGAAGATCTGAAGAACGCAGAGCCGTGAAGATAAAAAAATCATTTTTTTTTCCACAATGGACACTACAATGTACTGGTCACTACAATATAATGTGCACTACAATTTAGTGGGAGCTACTCTTACAGATTTGCAATTTTCACTTTTATTTCTGGAAAACACCCATGGTGTTAAAATCGTTACTACACCTATAGGTAAATTTCCAGAGGGATGTAATACAAAATGGGATAACTTGACAGGGGATCCTGCTATTCTTGCATTTAAGGGCTCTGTAGATGGAATACACAAATTATTCTGCAATAATTTGTTGTCCAAGAGTCAAATAATGCTCCTTCCCTCCCGAGACTTGCCGAGTGATTAAGCAGAATTGTACTGCCATATATGGGATTTTGCCACATTCAGCAGAAATTGTGTGACAAATTTTGGTGCTATTTTTACCCATTTTCCTGTGTGAAAATGGAAAGTTTGGGGCTATAACTATTTTTTTGTAGTTAAAATGTACATATTTTTTCCTTCCCTGCCAAATGATATAAAATTCTGTGACACACTTGTGGTGTCAATAAGATCACTGCACCCTTAGATGAATTTACTAAGAGGTGTAGTTTGTAAAATGGTGTCACTTATGGGGGGTTCTGCTGTTCTAGCACCTTAAGAGCTCTTCCAGTGGGTCATGGCACTGGCATATCATAACAACAAAATCTGTGCTACAATATGGCGTTCCTTCCCTTGAGCTTTCCACTGTGCCTAAAAAGTAGTAACTGATTACATGTAAGGAAGCGGATAGGCACAATCCGTCCCGTGCAAAAAATATCCTTTATTGTGGCATCATATTACCAACAGCAGGCAGATAAAATGATGGAGCAAATACAGATGACGATCGTTTCGCGTTTACATTGCGCTTCAACAGGTCATGCGCTTGAATTCCGCACGTGAAAATCGCGTGAAAAATGCTTGTTTTCGTGGGAAAAACACATGCAAATTCCATGCGTTTTTCCCGCGGCTGGAGTTGTGGAAATGCTGCCGAAATTTCCGCAGCATCTCTGCAACGTGGGTACATAGTCTAAGGGATGCAGTTTTTTAAACTGTGCCATATTGGGGCATTTTTTGTCATATAGGCCCGTTAAAGTCATTTCAAAAGTCATGTGGTCACTAAAAAAAAAATTGGATTTGTAAATGTTGGAAAATTGAGAAATTGCTGATTAAATTTTAACTCTTCTAACTTCCTAAGTCCTAACAAAAAAATGATGTTTTAAAAATGATGGTGATATAAATTAGATATGTGGTAAATGTTAGTTATTATCAATGCAGTGTGCTATACAGTTGTGCTCAAAAGCTTACATACCACAGCAGAATTTTTGCTTTCTTGGCCTTTTTTGGGTTGTCATTATGATTTAAAAACAGAAAACACAGTAATTTGACAATTAATGGCTTCACCCAACCACTAACCATGAGTGGAGAAAAAGTTTTGGTGTTATCTATTTATATAATTGCCTTGCAATGTTTTCCTTTATGAATGAGTCACCGTAGGAGGCAAAAGCAGAAATACTAGCTAAGTCCAGAAAACCAGAGAAGTTGGCAGCTATCGGATTGCAGACCCCTGAACCTATCAACAACAACTAGCAGTAGCCATGGGGGGTTCCTACGGTGCTCTAGACCCCTCAATCACAGCCAGACAACTAAATAGCCTAAAGACAGAAAGGGAAATCTAAACTGCCCCAGAGCAGACCCCAAAGCAATAGGCAGCCCCCAACATATAATGACGGTGAAGCAAGATGAAAAAACACTCACACAGATAGAAATATAGGCTGAGCAAATGATGGGGCCCAAGCTAACTAAATAGGACAGGATAGAAAAGCTGCTGTCTGCAATCCGCCAAAACCCTATCAAAACAAGAGCCAACAGACTGATAGAAAAAAAAGCCCTAAAGACGCTAGGCTTCAAAAAGACAATATCAGTACTCAGGTATTTTCTGAAGACAGAGCAAAAAGGAATTCAGCTCACCCCAGAAGGGAATGGCAGAAATCCAGAAAAACAAGGCAAAACAAAACCAAAACACAAATGCAAAAAGCAGAGCAGAAAACTTAGCTTTTGAGGAGCAGGAATCAGACTGGTCTCCCAGAATCCCTCTGAGAAATCACCAGCAAGGCAGAAGGGCGTCGGCTGCCTTATTTCCAGTCAGCAATTCCAGTCACCCAGTCATCATCATCCTGCTCAGGTGTTTGGTAATCAGCCTCACTACCTTCCTTCACCAGAAGAGGGAGCTCATCAGACCTCAATGGTGAAGGGGAAAATGAACTCACAACAGTACCTCCCCCTTGAGGAGGGGTCACTGAACCCTCATCCACGCCACCAGGGCGATCAGGGTGAGCCCGATGAAAGGCACGCACCAATCTTTTGGCATGAATATCAGAGGCAGAGACCCAGGAATTATCCTCCTGACCATAACCCTTCCACTTAACCAAATACTGGAGTCTCCATCTAGCCAGACGGGAATCCAGTATCTTCTCTACCTCATATTCCATGTTACCTTCAACCAATACAGGGTCCGGAGGTGCCACCCCAGGAACAACTGGTTCAACAAACCTCTTCAACAAGGACTCATGAAACACATCATGGATTTTAAATGTGACAGGAAGAGCCAAACGAAAAGAGACCGGATTAATAATCTCCAAAATCTTGTAAGGTTCAATAAATCTAGGCTTAAACTTAGGAGAAGCCACCTTCATAGTGATATTTTTTGATGATAACCAAACCATATCACCAACCTTAAACTGGGGACCAATGGTCCTATGTCGGTTGGAAAACCGCTGGGCCTTTTCCTGGGAGAGAGATAACTTATCCACCACTTGGTCCCAGATCTGGTGCATTCTCTCCACCACAATGTCAACACCTGGGCAGGCAGAAGGCTCCACCAGCCCTGTAGAAAATCGAGGATGAAACCCAAAGTTACAAAAAAAAGGTGACATCAAAGTGGCAGAAATAGCTCTATTATTTAAAGCAAATTCGGCCCAGGGGAAAAAATGAAACCCAATCATCCTGATCAGGGGAAATAAAACATCTCAAATACGACTCCAAGGTCTGGTTTGTTCTCTCCGTCTGCCCATTGGTCTGAGGGTGAAAAGCAGAGGAGAAGGACAACTGAATTCCCAGCTTGGAACAGAAAGTCCTCCAAAATCTAGACACAAACTGAACTCCTCTGTCAGATACAATGTTCTCAGGAATCCCGTGCTAGCGAGCCACCTGTTGCAAAAACAGGGGCACCAACTCAGAGGAAGATGGCAACTTAGGGAGTGTTACAAGATGAACCATCTTAGAGAACCTATCACAAATCACCCAAATAACAGTCATTCTCTGAGAGACAGGCATATCAGAGATGAAATCCATTGAAATATGGGTCCATCGCCTCCTGGGGACCGACAAAGGCATCAACAACCCACTAGAGCAAGAACAAGGTTTAGACCTGGAGCAAGTCCCACAGGACTGCACAAAATTCCTGACATCACGAGACAAGGCGGGCCACCAAAAAGAACGACTCACCAGATCTCTAGTACCAAAAATACCTGGATGACAAGCCAATGCAGAGTAATGAACCTCAGACAACACTCTCTTCTTCCACTGGTCAGGAACAAACAAGTTTCCACTGGGACAACGCTCAGGTTTGTCCTCCTGGAACTCTTCCAGAGCACGTCTCAAATCGGGCGAGATGGCAGAAAGAACTACCCCTTCGCCTAAGATGGTAGCAGGCTTGGTCACCACAGGAGAATCAGCAAAGAAGCTCCTAGAGAGAGCGTCAGCCTTGACAATCTTAGTCCCAGGAAGAAAAGAGACCACAAAATCAAAACGTGTAAAAAACAAGGCCCACCTAGCCTGTCTAGGGTTCAAGCGTTTGGCCAACTCCAGGTAAATCAAATTCTTGTGGTCAGTGAGGACCACGACTTGATGTTTAGCTCCCTCCAACCAATGTCTCCACTCCTCAAATGCCCATTTCATGGCTAACAGTTCCCGATTCCCCACATCATAGTTACGTTCAGATGGAGAGAACTTTCGGGAAAAGAAAGCACAGGGATTCATTTTAGATGTTACAGAATCCTTTTGGGACAAAACAGCTCCTGCACCAATCTCAGAAGCATCCACCTCTACCTGGAACGGGAGTGAGAAATCAGGTTGCCGCAAAACCGGAGCAGAAGTGAATCTTCGCTTCAGCTCCTGAAAGGAAGAAACAGCCTCCGGAGACCAATTCAACACATCAGCACCCTTCTTAGTCAGATCAGTCAATGGCTTGGCAATACTAGAAAATTTTGCTATAAATTTCCGATAAAAATTAGCAAAAGCCAAAAACTTCTGGAGGACCTTCAAGGAAGTGGGCTGAACCCAATCATAAATGGCCTGTACCTTGGCCGGGTCCATTTCAATAGTTGACAGAGACAAAATAAATCCCAAAAATGAAATCCTCTGTACCCCAAAAAGGCATTTAGATCCTTTGACATGCAGGGAATTCTCCTTCAAGATCCGGAACACAGTCCGAACATGTTCCACATGAGAATCCCAATCCTTGGAGAAGATCAAAATATCATCCAGATAGATAATCAAAAATTTATCCACAAAGTCCCGGAAAATGTCGTTCATGAAGCACTGGAAGACAGAAGGGGCATTAGTGAGCCCAAAAGGCATCACCAGGCACTCAAAATGTCCCTCCGGAGTATTAAACGCCGTCTTCCATTCATCCCCATGCTTAATGCGGATAAGATTATACGCCCCCTGACATCAAGCTTGGTAAACCAGCAAGCACCTTTAACTCTGGAGAATAGATCCGAAATCGGGTATCGGATACTGATATTTAATAGTAATTTTGTTGAGGGCACGATAATCAATACAAGGCCTTAATGAACCATCCTTTTTGGCCACGAAAAAAAAAGCGGCACCTAACGGTGAATAGGATGGTCTAATATGACCCTTCTCCAACGCCTCCTTAATATAGGATCGCATAGCCTCGTGCTCAGGTACAGATAAATTGAAGAGCCGACCCTTGGGAAATTTACACCCCGGGCTCAGTTCAATTTCACAGTCATAACTCCTATGAGGAGGCAAAGACGCAGACTCATTCTCACTAAATGCATCATAAAAGTCCACCAAATAGTCAGGAACATCATGCGACTGAGGAGAGGTGGAAAAAACCGGAGCCTCACTAAGGGCACACTGACAACCCCAACTCACCACAGACACAGATTTCCAATCCAAAACTGGATTATGAATTTGCAACCAGGGAAACCCCAGAACAATGGTATCATGCAAATTATGCAACACCAAAAATCTGCAATTTTCTTGATGGTCTGGGGCGACCCGCATTACCACCTGGGTCCAAAACTGAGGTTTATTTTTCACCGAAGGAGTAGCATCAATCCCCCTCAAAGGGATAGGCGTCCGCAGAGGTATCATCGGAAATCCACAACGTTTAGCAAAATCCAAGTCCATTAGGTTCAGGGCTGCTCCCGAATCCACAAAAGCCTTGGTGGAAAATGTGGACAGGGAGCAGATCAGAGTAATTGCCAGAAGAAACTTAGGTTGAACACCACCCACAGAAAACGTGTGTGCAAAACGTTTCTCTTGTTTAGGACAGACAGAAATAATATGCGAGGCATCTCCACAAAAAAACACAGCTTATTACGCTTTCTGAACTCCTGACGTTGCTCCCTGGACAAAACTCTATCACATTGCATAGGTTCAGACATTTGTTCAACAGGTGGCAACACCTCTCGTGCAGTCCTGCGTTCACGTAAACGCCGATCCACCTGAATGGCTAATGACATAGAATCGTCAAGACCAGAGGGAACAGGAAATCCCACCATAGTATCTTTTACGGCTTCTGACAAACCCTTCCGAAAGAGAGCTGCCAATGCATTATCATTCCAGGTAGTAAGGACCGCCCACTTTCGGAATTTTTGACAGTATAATTCTGCAGAATCTCGACCCTGGCTCAATGCCAGCAGGGTCTTTTCAGCCTGATCAATAGCATTAGGTTCGTCATACAACAACCCCAAGGCTTGAAAAAATGCATTCACATTAGTCAGAATAGGATCATCTGGTTTCAAAGAAAATGCCCAATCCTGGGGATCGCCACGCAGCAAAGAGATGACAATTTTAACCCTCTGCGCGGAGCTCCCTGACGAGTTAGGCTTTAAGGCAAAAAATAATTTACAATTATTTTTGAAATTCAAAAATTTAGACCGAGCCCCAAAAAACACATCAGGAGTAGGGATCTTTGGTTCAGCAGCATGTGAATGAGCAAGGTAGGCGGAAATTCCCTGCACTTCCGCAGCGAGCTGCTCCACACGATCAGACAATTGCTTTATCTCCATTGAGAGAAAAAAAATTCCCCCTACGGCCTCAGAGATATAGAGGAAAAAATATACACACTTTTTTTTTTTTACAATTCTTTCCTGATATTGAGTACCCTAGGATCTGCGGTATGGCTGGTGATTCTGTTATGAATGAGTCACCGTAGTAGGCAAAAACAGAAATACTAGCTAAGTCCAGAAAACCAGAGAAGTTGGCAGCTATCGGATTGCAGACCCCTGAAACTATCAACAACAACTAGCAGTAGCCGTGGGGGGTTCCTACGGTGCCCTAGACCCCTCGATCACAGCCGGAGAACTAAATAGCCTGAAGACAGAAAGACAGAAAGGGAAATCTAAACTGCCCCAGAGCACACCCGAAAGCAATAGGCAGCCCCCAACATATAATGACGGTGAAGCAAGATGAAAAAACACTCACACAGATAGAAAGACAGGCTGAGCAAATGCTGTCTGCAATCCGCCAAAACCCTATCAAAACAAGAGCCAACAGACTGATAGGGAAAAAAGCCCTGAAGACGCTAGGCTTCAAAAAGACTATATCAGTACTCAGGTATTTTCTGAAGACAGAGCAAAAAGGAATTCAGCTCACCCCAGAAGGGAATGGCAGAAATCCAGAAAAACAAGGCAAAACAAAACCAAAACACAAATGCACAAATGCAAAAAGCAGAGCAGAAAACTTAGCTTTTGAGGAGCAGGAATCAGACTGGTCTCCTAGAATCCCTCTGAGAAATCACCAGCAAGGCAGAAGGGCGTCGGCTGCCTTATATCCAGACAGCAATTCCAGTCACCCAGTCATCATCATCCTGCTCAGGTGTTTGGTAATCAGCCTCACTACCTTCCTTCACCAGAAGAGGGAGTTCATCAGACCTCAATGGTGAAGGGGAAAATGAACTCACAACAGTTTTCATTCCCTGTTCTGTCCAGATGTCACCTTATCCCAGAATTCCAAGCAGAGGAAGTTCACCGACCACCATATTGGGACACCCAAGTGATGGATGTGTCAATATGGAAACTGCTGCTGGTACCAACCTATTGCGCGGTACCACCAGTGGAACACCATCACACCACACACACTCTATATGCCGTATGCACCTCACACTAACACTCACACTCATACAATCACACGCACACATTCACACACTCACACACACACTTTCACACACACACTCACGCAGCCTCTTGCATGGTACCACCAGCGGAACACCGTCGCACTGTGCCTGCGCAAACTCCGCTGATCCAGGCGGCAGATGCGTGACGTGTCTACAGGCAGAGGAAGCCGGTCGCATTAAAAGGGTTTTCCCACGAACAAAAGTTCATTTTAAAAATTGTTTGTGTCTCACCGTGTACGGAGCATACCACATCTCCTGCGCAGAGGAGGAAGCAAAAGACAATACTGACATTACAGCAGGGGATCACAGAGGATTCATTTTGTGAGTTAAAGGGAATCTGTCACCCTTTTTAGCCCCTATTGGCTGCTGACATAGACATCGGGGGCTTATCTACTTCATTCTGTAATGCTGTAGATAAGCCCGATGTAACCTGAAAGAGAAGAAAAACACGTTATATTGTACTCACCGGGGTGGGCGGTCCGGTCCAATGGGTGTCGCCTTCCCGTCCAGCGCCTCCCTTCTTCATACGATGACGTCCTCTTCTCCCATCCTGTAATGGCTCTGGCGCAGGCGCATTGCTCTGCCCTGTTGAGGGCAGAGCAGAATTCTGCAGTGCGCAGGCGCCAGACCTCTCCCGACGCCTGCGCACTGCAGGACTCTGCTCTGCCCTCAACAGGGCAGAGCAGTGCGCCTGCGCCGGAGCCATTACAGGACGGGAGAAGAGGACGTCATCACATGAAGAAGGGAGGCGCCGGACAGGACGGCGACACCCATCGGACCGGACAGCCCACCTCGGTGAGTATAATATAACTTGTTTTTCTTCTCTTTCAGGTTACATCGGGGGCTTATCTACAGCATTGCAGAATGCTGTAGATAAGCCCCCGATGTCTATGCCGGCAGCCAATAGGGGCTAAAAAGGGTGACAGATTCCCTTTAAAATATTTCACTGACTGTTTTTAAACAATATTTTACCTCACAAAATGTATTCTCTGCAATCTCCTGCTGTAATGTCAATATTGTCTTTTGCTTCCACCCCTGCCCAGGAGCTGTGGTATGTTCTGTACACGGTCAGACACAGGGGTGATAGAGGCAGAGCACAGGTGGGAGACAGCTCAAACAGGATAGCACATGAAGGGAGAACACAGCACAGGAAGGAGAGAGGCAGCAGACAAGGGGATAGCACATGGGGTAGACAGGTCAAAGAAGAGAGCACAGACGGGAGAAGTCAGCACAAGGAGAAAGAGAGAGTGGACATGTGGGTGAGCACATGGGGGGAGAGATTCTCAACGCTGCAAAGCCTGCCCCCATCGTGACATTACCGCCCTCCCAATGCGATAGGATTGGGCCTCCATCTAGTTATTCATATTCTCTGAAAAAAGGCCAAGAAAGCAAAAATTCTGCTGGGATATATAAACTTTTGAGCACAACTGTAGCTATTTGGTTTAAAGGCATAACATTTTCAAGATTTTCGTGAAAATTCCGATACTTTCACAAATGATCGTAAAAAATATTGGCCTAAATTTACCACTAACGTGAATTACAATATTTCACTAAAAAAGAATCTCAGAATCACTGGGAAACAATGAAACCTTCCAGAGTATTAATTACCACCAGTCAGAATTGTAAAATTTGGCCTGGTCAGGAAGGTGAAAACAGGCTCGGGGGTGAAGAGGTTAAAGATATTGTTCACTTCCTGACAATCCGTTCTCAATTCTTATATTCCCCTTTGTGAAATAAAACATCCTACTGCATACTCACCTTCGCTGCACTAATCCAGCGATGACAACAGCTTGTCTCCCTAAGCGCTTATGACATGAATAGGCCACCTAAGCCCAGCAGACACCTCTTCACCTCTTAACGCTCACTTTCTTCTGAAGCAGTAGACATTCAGAAGAAATCAGAGAGCAGCAGCAGCTCTCACAACTTTCAGGTGTCGGACTATAACAATTGAAGGTCTAAGTAGTGGACAACCCTTTTACCTGCACCAGAATGTCCAGAGTCAGCTTTTCCTCACTTTACATAGGAACAAATTCTAAATTTGAGTTAATAGGAATATTATAATTATCTGGAAGTAGAGTTATGTTTGCTCCTTTGAAGTCTGAAAAGTTTGTACATTTTATGCAGTTTCTAAGTGTAGTTTACCAGCTGAGAAATCATAGCGCTAACATGTTGAGTACATATTGTAATAAAGGCTGTTATGAGTGTGTTGCTTCTATGGGAGCACTGTGTACTGTGATGTAATAAATGTTATGACATAGAAATTAATTTCAAGCTTCTTTATTGCTTTCTCAATTTAATTGTACTCAGTGTTTATATATTTGTTTTATTAACATCTGCTGTAATCAAGAATCATGCAAATTTGCTGCATTTTGCACATCACTTTAAATAATGGGAAATTGTATCTGTTTCTTGACTGTTACTTCAATCGTTATCCTGTACAATAAAATACATTATTTAAACATGTGTTTCCCACATTAACCTAAGAATATATATTAGGAGATTATTAAATAATGCAAGAAAAATATTATTTTATTCTGTGGCCTCATTCACACAGAGGTATTCTGATTTTGCATCAGTAGTTGTAAGCCAGAAGCAGGAGAAAAATAAGGTGTAAATACAAATTTATACATTAAACTTTTTTCTGAATGTACTATTTCTGGCTGTGACCTATAAATGAAGATGTAAAACACTGACGGAAATACTGCTATGTCTATAAAGTTCTGTTTGGTGTTATGCAGAAGTGTTAGGTATCGATTCATTACTGCATTTGCAACAAATTCTTTTAATATGCACCTTTTAAATCTTATATTTGTTCGTTCGCTAGTTTATGTTAAATGTTCGCTAGTGTAGGCATTGCTTTTGTATTCCATATGTTTGAGGCCAATTCATCAAGTATGACTTTTTTTTTTTTTTTTTTTTCTTTAAATAGCAAAAATTTTGAGTAAATTCACTCCATTTGTCCCCTCTGGAATGATTTGATTTGCACCTGAATTTTTCAGCAAATTTTACATTTACAGCGAACATGAAAATTTTGACTTTAAAAAGAAGCAAAAAAAGAGCACTTTTCATTTTGAGCCAAACTCGTGAATCACATGCCGCAATTTGCAAGAATTTGGCGCCATCAGGTACTACAAGATGAAAAAATAAAATTAACTTCACATCCCGCTTCCCTCTCCACCCACCCCGCAAAAGATGTATTGGACTCATATTGCCTTTTAGGCCAGGGTCGCACTTGCAACTGCAGTGCGAGAAACTTGCGCGAATCTCTCGCCTCAATATCCGGCACTGCCGCCAGCACTCGGGACCGGAGTGTGCAGCTGCATGTATTTCTATACAGCTGAGTGCTCCGGTCCTGAGTGCTGGCCACGGTGCAGGATATTCATGCGAGAGACTGGCGCGAGTTTCTCACATTGCAGTTGCAAGTGTGACCCTGGCCTTAGATGTTTATTAGCTGCATGAATAGTTCTGGTGCCCTCATGCTTTAAAATTCATTCACAATTGTCATTACTGCTGCATTCACAACATTCAGCTATGTTTTATAGGTGGCATTTGTCTCTAACAGTAGCAGCTTTAGTTGGGCTTGTATCGCTGCTTCTAACTACTTGATGCCACTGTCAATCTCTGACCGTAATAATAACTGGAAAGATAATGAGCGCAATGGGGTCTTATCTGGGTTAGGGCAGAGTCACACTGGTGTATTTCTCCTGCGATAATCGCTTCGCACTGAACGGACAGCGAGTTTTACAATCTGATTCTCAGACAAAAAATACGGCAGTGTGACTCTGCCCTTAAAATGAGAAACAGAGGCAGAGAAAAAGGTCACCTGCAAAGGTTGTGAATGTCACAACCCAGTATTAGCTTGAAGTATTGGCTGCTGCAGATCCACAAATCGGTATACCATGTGAAACTGAAGAAAGGTGGAGGTAAATCCATGCTGCTAAAAGTATAATATGAAGTAGGAAACTGTAGAGATTTAAATGCGGTTTTTATTTATCATAGAGTTTCGAAGCACACTTGCTTCTTCCTCAGGACCGACCACAATAATAAAAGTACAGCACACAAGTTGTCTACTTATACTCTCATATTGAGAGCTTTACTTTTATTGTTGTGGTTTTTCCTGAGGAGGAACCAGGTGTGCTTTAAAACACTTTGATAAATAAAAATCGCATTTACATCACCACGGTCTCCTATTTCAGCAGGGGTTAGACTTGCGTGTGCAGTGCGAGAAACTCGCATCAATACCCGACACTGCCACCGGCATTTGGACTGGAGTGTGTGGCTGCATGTATTTCTATGCAGTTCTACACTCCGGTCCAAGTGCCAGCGTCAGTGCCGGGTATTGATGTGGGTTTCTCGCACTGCACACGCAAGTCTGACCCCGGCCTTCATCTAATACTTTTGGCAGAGCAGATTGACCTCCACCTTTCTCCAGTTTTACATCATAATCTGTGATACTGGCATTTAAATGGAGAGGTTGCAGCTTTGCATTCCCGCCAGCTTCCATCAGCTGCTTGCAACATGATTGCACAGATGAGCTACCATGGCTGTCAATACTATCTTGGTACTCAAGATGAGTTTCAAGGGTGACTGTAATTTACACTATGTATTGTAATTACTGTGGTATCACAGCATATAGTAAAAGCGATTACAGGTTAATGCTATTAAGGGGACTAAAAATTAAAAAAAAGTTTTAAATAAAAAAAACATTTTTAAATTTATTTTTTAAAAATATAGACATTTAAATTTCCTCACTTTTCACTCATTAAAAGTAAAGACATTAAAGAAATAAACATGCTTAGTATCACTATGTCCATAAAAGTCTGATACATTAAATTGTAAAATTAATCAACCCTTACAGTAAATGCCATAAAAATAATCCAATTGCCAGAATTGTGATTTTGTGGTGACCACTAGAGATGAACGAACTTGTTTGGAAAACAGAAAATTTTCATGTTTCCTCCAATGCTTTTGTTTTGACATTGTCTAGAATAGTGATGCTGTATGATGAGCTGGGGGGGACATGTTTTATGAGGGGAGAGGGTGTGTGTAATTTAAAGGAGCGGTGGAGTGTAATTTTTTTTTTCTGCAATAACAAATTGTGTGTACATTCCAGCAGCCAATGAGGGCACAGAAACCATCCACAACATCATGACACAAGGTCTTCTGTGATTGACTGCTGAAGTCATATGTCCCTGTCCATATGAAAACCGGATAGCTTGTTTTCTGGCACCATTTTCTCAGTGTTACAGCACAGAGATGCCGCTTCTGCTGCTGCAAGTGAACTTGTCATTTAGTGAGATAGGATCCTGTCCTGTGTGAAATTGATCTTCCAGCATTTAACTAGATTGTGTTAAAACTGTGTTGCAGTCAGGAGGCCCCATTTGCTAATCCAAATCGTTTGGGCAAACACTGTGTTGCAGTGAGGAATCAGGAGGCCTCATTTGCTCTTAAAAATCTTTAGGTCTAATATAGAGGTTCAGCTGGGAGGCCCTATCTGCTAATCCAAATCATTTGTGCTAAAACTGTGTTGCAGTGAGGAATCAGGAGGCCTAATAAAGGGGTTCAGGGAATCAGGAGGCCCTATTTGCTAAACCAAATGCTTTGTGCTAAAATTGTGTTGAAGTGAGAAATCAGGAGGGCCCCATTTGCTCATCAAAATCTTTCATTCTAAGAGTGTTATTCAGGCACACTATCTAAGAAAATAAAAAGTGATTGTTCATTTAGTAACATTTGTGGGCCTAAAGTTGTGAAACAGCAAGAGAGGAATGGTACATACAACATGAGTGGGAAAAAGTGAGATCGTGGTGGAAGGGGGAATAGGCTTGGTGTTCAACGTGTATGTGGGTTAGGTATTAATGTTAATGAAAGCTCAACTGTACAAACACCGTCTCATCCTATCCAAATACCACTGACAACATCTGTTACTGGATGGGCTACGCGACTCACTTTCTTTGGCAGCCGCACAGTTGTACACCTTGTTGATGAGGCTCAGAAAGTGCATGTGCTCCAGTGGATGGCAAGCACCATGCCTCCACCTTAACATCACACACAGTACAATCCTCAGAGGTGTCTCCTATCCACATCACAAATTTCCAAACGCCAAACAGACTGTGGGAAACCACAGATGGGTTTCTCTGCAGAGCTGTTCACACATTCTATTCCATGGGCATCAGAGGTCTGCTCTAAAAGATTCACAATATCCAGAGGAGGAAATCATCTTCACCGATACCCCAAATTTTTTCATGTTGGATCCAGGTCCGGACAATGTGGGGTCCGAGCAGAATCCAGACTCTCGTCATCAGATGTTAACCCCCGGCGGTGGAGATGATCCTGAAGAGACTCAGACTATTACCAGACTACTAGAAGCCCACCAGACTGTACTGTGTCATCAGCACAGGAAGACAAGGGTGGTGACTCTCAGGGCGAGGAGTGAAAGAACAGAGAGTATGACGATCAAGTTGTAGATCCCTCTTGGTGTGAACCCGGAGGCACGCAGCAGTGTAGCTCAGCAGAGGATCTCCACCATTTCCAATCTGGCCTCAGTAATGCTACCTTTCCACCTAGTGGATACAGACATTGTCCAAAAGTTGATGGCTGTCGCAGTAAAAGTTGCCCAGTCTCCATTACTTCTCTAAGAAAGCTGTGCCTGTGCTACACCAGCATGTCACATAAAACATCGCCAGTTACCTGAAAAAATTTTATGTCTGCCAGGGTGCATTTCATCACTGACACCTGGACGAATAAACATGTGCAGGGGCATTATATCTTGATGACTGGGCACTGGGGGACTCTGGTGGCTGTAGGGGCAGGCAGTCAAAGGGGTTTTTCGGCAAGTCTAGCAATCCCCCAGGTTTGCTAGACAAATTTCTGTATCTAAGATTTCCTCCACTGCTTCTGACTCCTCCACCTCCTCTTCCTCTAGGGCCTCCACCTGCGCCCTCAACTTATCCCTTTATGGGACACACATTTCAACAGTGCAGGGAGAATCCCTCCACCTCTATTCACAGCTCAAAAGTTGTGGACAGCTATCCACGCTGAATTAGAGCAATGGCTGTCTCCACTGAACCTGGAGCTAGGGAAGGCCGTGTACGATAATGGTGCAAACTTGTTGGCGGCCCTACACCAGGGCAATCTCACACATGCCATGCATGGCTCACATCCTCATCAATTTTCCGCCACTATCCATGCCTGGATGTGCTGCTGCGGAAAGCCCAGTCGCTGTGTGCTCATTTCTGTCTATCGCAGTTTATCGACTTGCATCGCTACAGAGGTCTTTCGGCCTACTGGTTAACCATTTGATTTGCAATGTTCCGAAACAACATGGAAATATACTCTGCAAATGTTGCCGTGACTGTGGCAGTAGCAAAGAGCCTTACCACCCAGCGGTCATCACTCATAGAAAGTGAGCATTTCTGCTGCTCAGAGCAGGTCTGAAGCCCTGCTCTGTGTAGCATAAGCAATCGAATGATCACAGCTTCTAGTCTCCCATGACTATTGAAAAAAATATAAAAGTTCAAATTACCCCCCCATTCACCCCATTCAAAATAAAACGATGTAAAAAAAATACACATATTTGGTATTACCGTGTTCAGAATCGCCTGATTTATCAAGATATAAAAAGTATTACTCTGATCGGTAAACAGCGTAGCAAAAAAAGTCAAAACGCTAGAATTACTTTTTTTGGTCGCCACAACATTGCCTTGAAATACAATAACGGGAGATCAAACGATCGTATCTGCACTAAAATGGTATCAATAAAAACGTCAGCTCGGCACGCAAAAAATGAGCCCTCATCCATACCCATATCACAAAAAATGGAGACGCTATGGGTCTCAGAAAAGGACACAATTTTTTTAACAGACTTTGTAATTATCTGGAGAATCATAATGGCAGGTCAGTTTTAGCATTTGGTGAACAAGGTAAAAAAACAAAAAACAGTTGTGGAATTGCACTTTTTTGCAATTTTACCGCACTTGAATTTTTTTTTCCAATTTTCCAGTACACAATATGGTAAAACCAATGATGTTGTTCAAAAGTACAACTTGTCCCACAAAAAAACAAGCCCTGACATGGTCATATTGACAGAAAAATGAAAAAGTTATGACTCTGGGAAGCAGGGGATCAAAAACTAAAAAAAAAAAGCCTGCGTCATGAAGGGGGGAGGGACTTGTACTCACTCTGGTCCGTAGGAGGAAACATTAGGCACATTCTCTTGAAAGTCCATGTGGGTTTATTTGCTTCATAAACCACCAAACAGCAACAAAAGGTAAACAGTTTTTACATCAGGTAGCCAAAACCTCAATGTCCATAGCAGAACTCTGCTCTCTTAGGTCTGTGAGCACACAGACCACTCTGTAGTGTCCAGCCTGGACACATGGAAGTCTGTCCACACTGACAGACTCCCAAACACTCACTGCCATGTGCCAAACACACCTCCATTAGGTAGGCTGTAACCACACCCACACATGAGGTACATATCACATGGACTGATCACGTGATCGTGATATCACTGCAGGTCCTCAACCACCTGCAGGTACTGCAGAGAAAAGTAGCACAGTAAGCACCCTCACCCAAATGTGAGGTATGTGGGTAGCCAGACCCTCCCATCTCTCATAGTTGCCTGCAACCTGGTCTCAGGTGCACTAAACGACATGTTAGTGCTCATGTGGACTAAAGCCAAAATGCTCCAGGTTGCATCGCAGAGAGCAGCCATCTCTGCGACACATACCTCCCATTGATTACAAGGCCATTAGCCTCCTTATATACCGTGGGGCTTGGCACCTTCCATTACCTGACCAGTGACCCTTCTTGGTTGCCTTTGATAGTACATCTGTCTGTCAAAGTTGGGCCCTGTCACTGAACCTTTTTGAAGCAAGGTAATATCTGACTCAGTCACCTCCTCTGATAGGGGTGTCCCTTTGTCAGACAACCCCCACCCCTGGCGGTCAGTACAGTATGGCAATTCCATTGCCCCCATACCTATTGTCTGTCCTGACTCTTTGTCACCAGGTCCGCTACAGGGTCTCCTGCCTAGGCTACTCAACACTGAGTTAGAGGAGTCACTACTTCTAACCCTTCTGTGTCCTCTTCCATCAGGCCACCTTCGGTTGTGTCTCTGTTGGCAATTTCTCCTATTGTCTTTATTACCCAGAGACCTGTCATTCCATTTATCTCTACTTTCTGTTCTAGCTAAAGAACAAAAACTGGATCAGTGATCAAAAAGAATATGTACACACAGGGTAATAATCAATGTATTAATTCTTTATTGTTACAATGGTACAGTATATATTAAAAATTCATACAGATAGTTAAAAAAATAGTAATACCATAACACTGCTACCAAGAAGTGTCAATCACCACTAATATATATATATATATATATATATATATATATATATATATATATACTAGCTGAAGAGCCCAGCGTTACCTGGGCATAGTACCCAACTGTGGTTAGCTATAACAAATTATAATGATTATATTGCACATAAAAATTGGTGAATTGGAACGCGTGGGGTTAAAATTTCGCCTCACAACATAGCCTATGACGCTCTCAGGGTACAGACGTTTGACTGTGCAAAATTTTGTGGCTGTAGCTACAACGGTGCAGATGCCAATACATACATACTCTTTTTCCCCCATTATGTATTGTACCTAGGGGCAAAATTGTTTGGTGAATTGGAACGCGCGGGGTTAGAATTTCGCCTCACAACATAGCCTATGACGCTCTCGGGGTCCAGA
This sequence comes from Dendrobates tinctorius, assembly GCF_039654945.1. Taxonomy (NCBI): domain Eukaryota; kingdom Metazoa; phylum Chordata; class Amphibia; order Anura; family Dendrobatidae; genus Dendrobates; species Dendrobates tinctorius. The sequence continues at coordinate 62,272,995 of NW_027361671.1, read as the reverse complement.
CGTGTGACTGCAAAATTTTGTGGCTGTAGCTACGACGATGCAGATGCCAATGCACACATACACTTTTTCCCCATTATGTAGATAGGGGCAAAATTGTTTGGTGAATTGGAATGCGTGGGGTTAAAATTTCGCCTCACAACATAGCCAATGACGCTCTCGGGGTCCAGATGTGTGACTGTGCCAAATTTTGTGGCTGTAGCTGCAAAGGTGCAGATGCCAATCCCGGACATTCATACATACACACCCACATTGAGCTTTATATATTAGATATATATAAAATTATATTTAATTTCATACATAAATAGCCCTAAAAAATCCTGAACAATATAAATCCAGAATTGCCATAATAAAAAACCTCAAAGACATATGGAACACGGAGTACAAAATTTGAAAGTGCTAAAAAATATAATACAGTGGGGAAAAAAAGTATTTAGTCAGTCAGCAATAGTGCAAGTTTCACCACTTAAAAAGATGAGAGGCGTCTGTAATTTACATCATAGGTAGACCTCAACTATGGGAGACAAACTGAGAAAAAAAAATCCAGAAAATCACATTGTCTGTTTTTTTTTTCATTTTATTTGCATATTATGGTGGAAAATAAGTATTTGGTCAGAAACAAAATTTCATCTCAATACTTTGTGATATATCCTTTGTTGGCAATGACAGAGGTCAAACGTTTTCTGTAAGTCTTCACAAGGTTGCCACACACTGTTGTTGGTATGTTGGCCCATTCCTCCATGCAGATCTCCTCTAGAGCAGTGATGTTTTTTGGCTTTTCGCTTGGCAACACGGACTTTCAACTCCCTCCAAAGGTTTTCTATAGGGTTGAGATCTGGAGACTGGCTAGGCCACTCCAGGACCTTGAAATGCTTCTTACGAAGCCACTCCTTCGTTGCCCTGGCGGTGTGCTTTGGATCATTGTCATGTTGAAAGACCCAGCCACGTTTCATCTTCAATGCCCTTGCTGATGGAAGGAGGTTTGCACTCAAAATCTCACGATACATGGCCCCATTCATTCTTTCATGTACCCGGATCAGTCGTCCTGGCCCCTTTGCAGAGAAACAGCCCCAAAGCATGATGTTTCCACCACCATGCTTTACAGTAGGTATGGTGTTTGATGGATGCAACTCAGTATTCTTTTTCCTCCAAACACGACAAGTTGTGTTTCTACCAAACAGTTCCAGTTTGGTTTCATCAGACCATAGGACATTCTCCCAAAACTCCTCTGGATCATCCAAATGCTCTCTAGCAAACTTCAGACGGGCCCGGACATGTACAGGCTTAAGCAGTGGGACACGTCTGGCACTGCAGGATCTGAGTCCATGGTGGCATAGTGTGTTACTTATGGTAGGCCTTGTTACATTGGTCCCAGCTCTCTGCAGTTCATTCACTAGGTCCCCCCGCTTGGTTCTGGGATTTTTGCTCAACCTTCTTGTGATCATTCTGACCCCACGGGGTGGGATTTTGCGTGGAGCACCAGATCGAGGGAGATTATCAGTGGTCTTGTATGTCTTCCATTTTCTAATTATTGCTCCCACAGTTGATTTCTTCACTCCAAGCTGGTTGGCTATTGCAGATTCAGTCTTCCCAGCCTGGTGCAGGGCTACAATTTTGTTTCTGGTGTCCTTTGACAGCTCTTTGGTCTTCACCATAGTGGAGTTTGGAGTCAGACTGTTTGAGGGTGTGCACAGGTGTTTTTTTATACTGATAAGTTTAAACAGGTGCCATTTCTACAGGTAATGAGTGGAGGAAAGAGGAGACTCTTAAAGAAGAAGTTACAGGTCTGTGAGAGCCAGAAATCTTGATTGCTTGTTTCTGACCAAATACTTATTTTCCACCATAATATGCAAATAAAATGAAAAAAAAAACAGACAATGTGATTTTCTGGATTTTTTTTTCTCAGTTTGTCTCCCATAGTTGAGGTCTACCTATGATGTAAATTACAGACGCCTCTCATCTTTTTAAGTGGTGGAACTTGCACTATTGTTGACTGACTAAATACTTTTTTTCCCCACTGTAAATGTGCAAAAATTAGATATAGATAGATATAAGTGGTGTTTGACACTTCTTGTTAGCAGTGTTCTGGTATTATTATTTTTTTAACTATCTGTATGAATTTTTAATATATACTATACCACTGTAACAATAGAGAATTAATATATTGATTATTACCCTGCATGTGCATATTCTTTTTGATCACTGATCCAGTTTTTGTTCTTTATCTTAACCGAATGGTCTGCCATTCAGCTTCTATAGCAGCTAGTTATTGATTGATTTTATTTATATTTATATTTATTGTAACTACTGCTGTTTTAACCCCTTCATGACCCAGCCTATTTTGACCTTAATGACCTGGCCATTTTTTGCAATTCTGACCAGTGTCCCTTTTTGAGGTAATAACTCAGGAACCCTTCAACGCATCCTAGCGATTCTGAGATTGTTTTTTCGTGAAATATTGGGCTTCATGTTAGTGGTAAATTTATCTGGATAATTTTTGCATTTATTTGTGAAAAAAACGGAAATTTGGCAAAAATTTTTAAAATTTTGCAATTTTCAAATTTTTAATTTTTATTCTGTTAAACCAGAGAGTTATGTGACACAAAATAGTTAATAAATAACATTTCCCACATGTCTACTTTACATCAGGATAATTTTGGATCAAAATTTTTTTTGTTAGGAAGTTATAAGGGTTAAAAGTTGACCAGTGATTTCTCATTTTTACAACAAAATTTGCAAAACTATTTTTTTTAGGGACCACCTCACATTTGAAGTCACTTTGAGGGGTCTATATAGCAGAAAATACCCAAAAGTGACACCGTTCTAAAAACTGCACCCCTCAAGCTACTCAAAACCACATTCAAGAAGTTTATTAACCCTTCAGGTGCTTCACAGGAACTAAAGCAATGTGGAAACAAAAATGGACATTTTAATTTTTCCAACAAAAATTTTCATTTAGCATCAATTTTTTCATTTTCACATGGGTAATAGGATAAATGGATACTAAAATTTGTTAAGCCATTTCTCCTGAGAACATCGATACCTCATATGTAGAGTTGAGCGATACCAGCCGATACTTGAAAATATCGGATCGGAATGGATCGGCCGATCTTAAAAAAAAATATCGGTATCGCCGATTCCGATACCGGGAACCAATGCAAGTCAATGGGGCCAAAATATCGGAATTAAAAAAAACCCTTTCTTTCCTTGTAGGTTAATTCTACATGAAGAAAAACAACTAAGAATAATGTAGAATGTATTGTGGGAGGTGGAGGAGATTCCCATAATGGGAATGTGGACAGAGCAGGCGACATTGCCGGACACACATCAGGGGATTAACTGACTGGACTGAACACCTGTAACACAGGAACAAGTGTGGATTGTGCAGACGCCACTTCGGAGCTGTAACTGGCAGGGTTGGAGGACAGGGGAAATACGAGAGACAGTGGAGCCACAGGCCTAATTGGAGCACGGTTAAAAATCAGTAGTGGTACGACTGTGTAGGCAGCAGGAGACTTTGCCATCTACACAGCAGGGGATCAGCTGACGTTACTGAACCCCACTGAGACACGGGAGCAAGTATCTCTTTCCGTGTGGACGGCACTTCCGAACTACAACTGGCTGTGTTGAAGCCCAGGAAATAGGAGGGTGTAGGCAGAGGCCTACTGTATTTTGAATGAGGTGATAGCAGGAGAGACTGCCATCCACACAGCAGGGGATCAGCTGACGTTACTGAACCCCACTGAGACACGGGAGCAAGTATCTCTTTCCGTGTGGACGGCACTTCCGAACTACAACTGGCTGTGTTGAAGCCCAGGAAATAGGAGGGTGTAGGCAGAGGCCTACTGTATTTTGAATGAGGTGACAGCAGGAGAGACTGCCATCCACACAGCAGGGGATCAGCTGACGTTACTGAACCCCACAGACACGGGAGCAAGTATCTCTTTCCATGTGGATGGCACTTCCGAACTACAACTGGCTGTGTTGAAGCCCAGGAAATAGGAGGGTGTAGGCAGAGGCCTACTGTATTTTGAATGAGGTGACAGCAGGAGAGACTGCCATCCACACAGCAGGGGATCAGCTGACGTTACTGAACCCCACTGAGACACGGGAGCAAGTATCTCTTTCCGTGTGGACGGCACTTCCGAACTACAACTGGCTGTGTTGAAGCCCAGGAAATAGGAGGGTGTAGGCAGAGGCCTACTGTATTTTGAATGAGGTGACAGCAGGAGAGACTGCCATCCACACAGCAGGGGATCAGCTGACGTTACTGAACCCCACTGAGACACGGGAGCAAGTATCTCTTTCCGTGTGGATGGCACTTCCGAACTACAACTGGCTGTGTTGAAGCCCAGGAAATAGGAGGGTGTAGGCAGAGGCCTACTGTATTTTGAATGAGGTGACAGCAGGAGAGACTGCCATCCACACAGCAGGGGATCAGCTGACGTTACTGAACCCCACTGAGACACGGGAGCAAGTATCTCTTTCCGTGTGGACGGCACTTCCGAACTACAACTGGCTGTGTTGAAGCCCAGGAAATAGGAGGGTGTAGGCAGAGGCCTACTGTATTTTGAATGAGGTGACAGCAGGAGAGACTGCCATCCACACAGCAGGGGATCAGCTGACGTTACTGAACCCCACTGAGACACGGGAGCAAGTATCTCTTTCCATGTGGACGGCACTTCCGAACTACAACTGGCTGTGTAGAAGCCCAGGAAATAGGAGGGTGTAGGCAGAGGCCTACTGTATTTTGAATGAGGTGACAGCAGGAGAGACTGCCATCCACACAGCAGGGGATCAGCTGACGTTACTGAACCCCACTGAGACACGGGAGCAAGTATCTCTTTCCGTATGGATGGCACTTCCGAACTACAACTGGCTGTGTTGAAGCCCAGGAAATAGGAGGGTGTAGGCAGAGGCCTACTGTATTTTGAATGAGGTGACAGCAGGAGAGACTGCCATCCACACAGCAGGGGATCAGCTGACGTTACTGAACCCCACTGAGACACGGGAGCAAGTATCTCTTTCCGTGTGGATGGCACTTCCGAACTACAACTGGCTGTGTTGAAGCCCAGGAAATAGGAGGGTGTAGGCAGAGGCCTACTGTATTTTGAATGAGGTGACAGCAGGAGAGACTGCCATCCACACAGCAGGGGATCAGCTGACGTTACTGAACCCCACTGAGACACGGGAGCAAGTATCTCTTTCCGTGTGGATGGCACTTCCGAACTACAACTGGCTGTGTTGAAGCCCAGGAAATAGGAGGGTGTAGGCAGAGGCCTACTGTATTTTGAATGAGGTGACAGCAGGAGAGACTGCCATCCACACAGCAGGGGATCAGCTGACGTTACTGAACCCCACTGAGACACGGGAGCAAGTATCTCTTTCCGTGTGGACGGCACTTCCGAACTACAACTGGCTGCGTTGAAGCCCAGGAAATAGGAGGGTGTAGGCAGAGGCCTACTGTATTTTGAATGAGGTGACAGCAGGAGAGACTGCCATCCACACAGCAGGGGATCAGCTGACGTTACTGAACCCCACTGAGACACGGGAGCAAGTATCTCTTTCCGTGTGGACGGCACTTCCGAACTACAACTGGCTGTGTTGAAGCCCAGGAAATAGGAGGGTGTAGGCAGAGGCCTACTGTATTTTGAATGAGGTGACAGCAGGAGAGACTGCCATCCACACAGCAGGGGATCAGCTGACGTTACTGAACCCCACTGAGACACGGGAGCAAGTATCTCTTTCCGTGTGGACGGCACTTCCGAACTACAACTGGCTGTGTTGAAGCCCAGGAAATAGGAGGGTGTAGGCAGAGGCCTACTGTATTTTGAATGAGGTGACAGCAGGAGAGACTGCCATCCACACAGCAGGGGATCAGCTGACGTTACTGAACCCCACTGAGACACGGGAGCAAGTATCTCTTTCCGTGTGGACGGCACTTCCGAACTACAACTGGCTGTGTTGAAGCCCAGGAAATAGGAGGGTGTAGGCAGAGGCCTACTGTATTTTGAATGAGGTGACAGCAGGAGAGACTGCCATCCACACAGCAGGGGATCAGCTGACGTTACTGAACCCCACTGAGACACGGGAGCAAGTATCTCTTTCCGTGTGGATGGCACTTCCGAACTACAACTGGCTGTGTTGAAGCCCAGGAAATAGGAGGGTGTAGGCAGAGGCCTACTGTATTTTGAATGAGGTGACAGCAGGAGAGACTGCCATCCACACAGCAGGGGAACAGCTGGCATTGCTGATCCCCACTAACACTTGAACGAATGTGTTTGGCTCTGTGGAGACGACACTTCTGAACACCAACTGACGCTGTTGGAGCCCAGGATTAGGCGAGGAGCAGGCTGGGGCCTACTGGATTTTGGCAGGTGAAGGCAGCAGGAGACTTGCCATCTCCACAGCAGGGGAACAGCTGGCAGTGCTGAACCCCACTAACACTTGAACGAATGTGTTTGGCTCTGTGGAGACGACACTTCTGAACACCAACTGACGCTGTTGGAGCCCAGGATTAGGCGAGGAGCAGGCTGGGGCCTGTTGTTTTTGGCAGGTGAAGGCAGCAGGAGACTTGCCATCTCCACAGCAGGGGAACAGCTGGCATTGCTGAACCCCACTAACACTTGAACGAATGTGTTTGGCTCTGTGGAGATGACACTTCTGAACACCAACTGACGCTGTTGGAGCCCAGGATTAGGCAAGGAGCAGGCTGGGGCCTACTGGATTTTGGCAGGTGAAGGCAGCAGGAGACTTGCCATCTCCACAGCAGGGGAACAGCTGGCAGTGCTGAACCCCACTAACACTTGAACGAATGTGTTTGGCTCTGTGGAGACAACACTTCTGAACACCAACTGACGCTGTTGGAGCCCAGGATTAGGCGAGGAGCAGGCTGGGGCCTGTTGTTTTTGGCAGGTGAAGGCAGCAGGAGACTTGCCATCTCCACAGCAGGGGAACAGCTGGCATTGCTGAACCCCACTAACACTTGAACGAATGTGTTTGGCTCTGTGGAGACGACACTTCTGAACACCAACTGATGCTGTTGGAGCCCAGGATTAGGCGAGGAGCAGGCTGGGGCCTACTGGATTTTGGCAGGTGAAGGCAGCAGGAGACTTGCCATCTCCACAGCAGGGGAACAGCTGGCATTGCTGAACCCCACTAACACTTGAACGAATGTGTTTGGCTCTGTGGAGACGACACTTCTGAACACCAACTGACGCTGTTGGAGCCCAGGATTAGGCGAGGAGCAGGCTGGGGCCTACTGGATTTTGGCAGGTGAAGGCAGCAGGAGACTTGCCATCTCCACAGCAGGGGAACAGCTGGCATTGCTGAACCCCACTAACACTTGAACGAATGTGTTTGGCTCTGTGGAGACGACACTTCTGAACACCAACTGACGCTGTTGGAGCCCAGGATTAGGCGTGGAGCAGGCTGGGGCCTACTGGATTTTGGCAGGTGAAGGCAGCAGGAGACTTGCCATCTCCACAGCAGGGGAACAGCTGGCAGTGCTGAACCCCACTAACACTTGAATGAATGTGTTTGGCTCTGTGGAGACGACACTTCTGAACACCAACTGACGCTGTTGGAGCCCAGGATTAGGCGAGGAGCAGGCTGGGGCCTGTTGTTTTTGGCAGGTGAAGGCAGCAGGAGACTTGCCATCTCCACAGCAGGGGAACAGCTGGCAGTGCTGAAACCCACTAACACTTGAACGAATGTGTTTGGCTCTGTGGAGACGACACTTCTGAACACCAACTGACACTGTTGGAGCCCAGGATTACGCATGCCGCATGCAGAGGCCAATGGGCAGCGGTTTTTATGGAGGTTGTGGACTACTACTGATTCTAACCATGCTCCACTTAGGCCTCTGGCTCCACTGTCTCTACTATTTACCCTGGCCTCCAACCCCGCCAGCTACATCTCTGAAGTGGCGTCAGCACAATCTACACTTGTTCCTGTGTTACTGGTGCTCAGTCCCGTCAGTTGATCCCCTGATGTTTGTCCGGCAAGTTCGCCAGCTCTGTCCTCATTCCCACTACTGGTTATGGGAATGTGGACAGAGCAGGAGACCTTGCCGGACACACATCAGGGGATAAACTGATGGGACTGAGCCACAGGAACACAGGAACAAGTGTAGATTGTGCTGACGCCACTTCAGAGATGTAGATGGCGGGGTTGGAGGTCAGGGGAAATAGTAGAGACAGTGGAGCCAGAGACCTAAGTTGGGCACGGTTAAAAATCAGTAGTGGTTTGAATGTTGATGGAGCTGGTGACTTTGCCGTCCACACAGCAGGGGATCAGCTGGCATTACTGAACCCCACTAACACAGGAGCTAGTGTGTTTCTCTGTGCAGACGACACATCTGAGCGACAACTGGCTGTGTTGAAGCAAAGGGATTATAGTTCAGGTGGTAGAAAAATGAACACACCAGCAGACCTGGATACAGTTGCCAACCACTAATTTAGTCTGTAAGAGGAATGGCAAAGTCTTTGGAGATCCAGGCCTTGTTCATTTTCAGAAAAGTAAGCCGGTCAACATTATCGGAAGATAGTCGCGTGCGACGGTCTGTTAGTACACCACCTGCGGCACTAAAGACACGTTCCGATAATACACTGGCAGCAGGGCAAGCCAGCACCTCCAATGCATACTGGCTAAGCTCTGGCCATGTATCCAGCTTAGAGACCCAAAACTTGAAGGGGGAAGAGCCATCTGGGAGTACAGCGACAGGGCAAGACATGTAGTCTGACACCATCTGACGGAAGCGTTGCCTCCTGCTGACTCGAGGCGTCGCTGATGGTGTAGACAATTGTGGTGGACACACAAAACTTTGCCACATTTGGGCCATAGTGGTCTTGCCTTGTGCTGCGGCGCTGCCTCTGCTCCCTCTTTGTGCAGAGTTTCCTCCACTGCCTCGACGCACAGAGCTGCTTTGTAAAGCACTAGCAACAATGCTGTCGGGTGGAATGGAAAACATTATGGACTGCACCAGTGACTCTTCGTACTCCCGCATTTTACGCTCCCGGTTCAACGTTGGTATGAGCCTTTGTACGCTGTCCCGGTAGCGAGGATCTAGGAGGGTGTACACCCAATAATCAGCCGAGACGAGAATGTGGGCGATGCGGCGGTCGTTTCTCAGGCACTGCAGCATGAAATCAACCATGTGCTGCAGACTCCCAACTGCCAAAGAACCGCTGTCCCCTGTTTGAGGCGTGACCTCGGCCTGCTCTGCATCACCCCACCCTCACTGTACATACTGAGTAGAGGTTTGTGTACCTCCCTCCTCTGGAGAGATGTCTTCCTCCTCCATCGACTCCTCCTCATCCTCCTCACAAAGTGTCCCCTGCCTAGGCCTTTGTGAGGAAACACGTAGCGCAGACTGTCCAGAAGCAGATGGCATTTGGGACTCCTCATCCTCCACCTCTTCTGAAACCTCATCCCTTAGTGCTTGCAGTGTTTGTTGAAGCAGGCAGATAAGGGGGACAGTCATGCTGACTAGTGCATCATCTGCACTCGCCATCCGCGTGGATTCATCGAAGGCACGCAAAACGAGGCAGATGTCCTTCATAGAGGCCCACTCAATGGTGCTGAAGTGTGAACGGCGCACAGTGCGACTTGTTTGCGCCTGATGCAGCTGGTACTCCATGACTGCTGCCTGCTGCTCACACAACCGCTCCAACATATGTAACGTTGAATTCCACCGGGTGGGTAGGTCACATATGATGCGATGTTCCGGAATGCCAAATCGTCGCTGCAGAGCAGCGAGGCGCGATCTTGCCGTGCTGGAACGTCGCAAGTGAGCGCACTCTATGCGGACCTTGTGCAACAGTGCAGCAAGATCCGGATAGTCCCTCAGAAAGCTCTGCACGACCAAGTTAAGAACATGTGCCAGACATGGGATGTGTGTGAGGTTGCCTAGGCCAAGAGCTGCCACCAGATTTCGGCCATTGTCACACACTACCAAGCCCGGCTGGAGATTCGCTGGCCCAAACCACACATCGCTCTCCAGCTTGATAGCATTCCAGAGCTCCTGCGCTGTGTGGCTTCGATTCCCCAAAGAAATTAATTTGAGTACAGCCTGTTGACGTTTGGCCACGGCTGTGCTCATATCGGTCGTAACAGGCTTGAGTAGGAGGAGGAGTCTATGTGTACAGACTGGAGTCCTGCAATCCGTGGGGTTGGAAGAACACGTACAGCTCCACTCTCCAGATCCGTACCCGGCTCCACAACATTGACCCAGTGGGCAGTGAGGGAAAGGTATCATCCCTGTCCATGGTTACTGGTCCACGCATCGGTGGTCAGGTGGACCTTGCTACTAACGGCGTTTAGTAGCGCATGTTTTATTTTGCCCTCAACATGTTTCTGCAGGGCAGGGACGGCTCGCCTGCTGAAATAAAAGCGGCTGGGCACGTTGTATTGGGGGACTGCCAATGCCATTAAGTCCCGGAAGGTGTCAGTGTCCACCAGCCTGAATGACAGCATTTCAACTGCCAGAAGTTTGGCAATGCCAGCATTCAGAGACTGTGCTCGGGGATGGTTTGCCGAGTAAGGGCGCCTTTTATCCCATGCCTGTGCTACCGATGGCTGTGATGGATGGGAACGTGCTGCTATGGGTGGAATCTGACAGGGTCTCCGGACAACAGTGGCAGAGGTTCTTCCTTGGCGATCCTGTGAGGAAGCCGAACCAGCAGTGTGTGAGCTGGAGGAAGAGGGCCCAACACGAACTGAAGAGGTGGTAGGTGGTGCTGTACGTTGGCCTACGTCTTCAGGGTGTCTCTGCAACTCCAACTCGTGCTTGGTGCGCACATGTTTCCACATATTTGTGGTATTGAGGTTGCTGACATTTCTCCCTCTTTTGACTCTCTGATGACACAGCTTGCATTTGACAAAGCAAATGTCATCTGCAACTGTGTCAAAAAAGGACCACGCACTGCAACTCTTGTGAGCGCCCGGTTTGCCTTTGGAAGGAGGAATGCTCCTAACGGGTGCCGAAGTGGAGGGTACAGGCAACCAAGTCTTCCCCCTCCCTCTGCCTCCTGTTTTGGCCGGTAGGGGAATCTCTTCCTCCGAGCTGCTCCCACCACCTTCCTGTTGCTCACGCCATGATGGGTCAAGGACCTCATCATCTTCCCTCCCCTCTTCAAACAGCTGCTTCTCCGGGGTTGTCTCGCCAGCACCGTACGCACCAGAAAGTGGCAACTGAGTCTCGTCATCATCTGATGCGTACTGAGGTGTGCTGACCATAGGCACTGGCCCACTCGCCTCTTCAGATTCAGAGGGACAAAGAAGTTGCGCATCACTGCATACTCCCTCTTCTTCACATTCAGGAATGCTGCTTGGCTGGCCCCCTCTTTCCAAGCCAACAGATTCCGAGAACAGAAGTAGAGACTGTGATGGCTCCTGTCCATGTCTCTCTGACTGCCTGGGCACTTTGGCAGGTGGTGAAGAGACAGATGGTTGCTCTTCGGTGCTCTGACCCTGAGAGGATGCGGAAGTAATTTAAGTCGATGCGTTAGCTGCCATCCATCCGACAACGGCTTCAATTTGTTCCTCCCGCAGCAGTGGGGTACGTTGAGGTCCTACAAAGCTGCGCATAAAGGACTGTTGCCTGCTAAAACTGGGGGATGCTGATCCACTGGTGCCCGCAGCAGGCCCAGAATCCCCACGTCCTCTACCTGTAGAATCCCCACGTCCTCTCCCTGCAGAATCCCCACGTCCTCTCCCTGCTGAAACTCCACGCCCACGCGCCTTACTCCCTGCCTTCTTCATCTTGCAAGACTGCTTAAGATAGGCAAAAAAGTACAAAGGGGGGCCTTAGTGTGCTTATTCCTGAACAGCTGGTTACAGGTACAAGAAACACTAATTTTATGAAGTGTGTGTGTGTGTGGACTAGACTTTAATAGGAGCTGATGTGGCCTACACAAGTTCAAAATGTAGTGTTTGGTGAACTTTTTTTGTGGTTTCTTTGTTGGAAACAAACTCAAAGTATGTGAACAAAGAATTGAAACTGATAGTATCACCAACTTTTTGGAGCTATTACAATGCAGGCAGGTAACCTACAATGCAAAAGATGAGGCTCCAAAAAAATTGGGTAATACTAATCTGGCTGCGCCGGCAGGGCACAAGCCAGAAAAAAAGGCTCCTCTATCTACTCCTATATAGTGTTTGCAACCAACCAATGTTGATGGATACGGATGGATGCACACTAATAGGAGAAGAAAAAATGAGCTGCACTCAAAGACAAATATGTGTGAGGCAGTGACGCACGTTGAGCGTCCTACAACCAGACGTAGCTGCAGGACACTCTACTCAGCGTGAGCTGCACTCACACACAGTCAGAGGCCTCTCAGACAGCCGTCAACAGTGCAGCTAAGTGGGCACTGGCACTGACAGGCTGCAGAAAGGCTCCGCTGTGTACTCCTTTATAGTGTTTGCAACCACCGTAGATGGAGACGGATGGATGCACACTAATAGAAGAAAAAATGAGCTGCACTCAAATAAAAATATGTGTGAGGCACTGACGCACGCTGAGCGTCCTACAGCCAGACGTAGCTGCAGGACACACTACTCAGCGTGAGCTGCACTCACACACAGTCAGAGACCTCTCAGACAGCCGTGAACAGTGCAGCAAAGTGGACACTAGCACTGAAAGGCTGCAGAAAGGCTCCGCTGTCTACTACTAGTGTTTGCAACCAACGTATATGGATACGGATGGAAGCACACTAGATTGAAATTATGTAAAAAATGCAGCTCAAAAAATAAAAGATGTATGAGGCAGCAGTGATCACACTGGGTGGCCTACAGCCTGACGTGGCTGCAGGACCCACTCCACAGCGTGAGCTGCACTCACACAGCCCTTGCAGACAGCTGTGAACACTGCTGCTAGGGCAAAGAAGGCTACAGTGGTGGTTTATGTAGCCTGGGTAAAGCACTAGATGTTTGGTGGAATCGCTATTTCTAACTGTCCCTCACAGTCTTCTACAGCAGCATGTCCCTAACTGAATTCACAGCAGAGTGACCAGAAATGGCGGCTGCGGTGGCTTTTATAGTGCATCATGACATCATTTCGGCAGCCAATCACAGCCATGCCAATAGTTAACATGCCTACATGCCTAACAGGATGTGCCCACACTTCGGAGGATTCCCATTGGCTTAATCAAAGCAAGCAGGCTCATAGCATGATGGGAACTTCCTATTCCGATTCCGATTCCGGAATCCGATATGAAAAAAGTATCGGAATTAAGTATCGGAATGCCGATACCGCTAATATCGGCCGATACCCGATACTTGCGGTATCAGAATGCTCAACACTACTCATATGTGGTCATAAACCACTGTTTGAGCGCACGGCAGGGCTCAGAAGGAGCGCCATTTGACTTTGAATTTGAATGGAAAATATGCTGGAATATTTAGCAGTTGCCATGTCACGTTTGGAGAGTCCCTGTGTGCCTAAACATTGGAGCTCTCCCAAAAGTGACCCCATTTTGGAAACTAGACCCTCCAAGGAACTTATCTAGATGCATTGTGAGCACTTTGAACCCCCAGGTGCTTCACAAATTGATCCTTAAAAAAAATGACTTTTTTTCACAAAAATTTTATTTTAGCCTCAGTTTTTTCATTTAAACATGGGCAACAGGATAAAATGGATTCTAAAATTTGTTACATAATTTCTCCTGAGTACACTGATATCTCATATGTGGTCATAAACCACTGTTTAGGCGCACGGCAGGGCCCGGAAGGGAAGGAGCACCATTTGACTTTTTGAATGGAAAATTTGCTCCAATCGTTAGCGGACACCATGTCGCGTTTGAAGAGCTCCTGTGTACCTATACATTGGAGCTCCCCTACAAGTGACCCCATTTTGTAAACTAGACCCCCAAGGAACTTATCTAGATGTGTGGTGAGCACTTTGAACCCCCAAGTGCTTCACAGAAGTTTATAACGCAGAGCAGTGAAAATAAAAAATCATTTTTTTTCCTCAAAAAATTATAATTTATAATTTAGCCCACAATTTTTTATTTTCACGAGGGTAACAGGAGAAATTAGACCCCCAAAGTTGTTGTGCCATTTTTCCTGAGTACGCTGATACCCCATATGTGGGGGTAAACCACTGTGTGGGCACACGTCGGGGCTCGGAACGGAGGGAGCACTGTTTGACTTTTTGAACGCAAAATTGGCTGGAATAAATGGTGGCGCCATATCGCGTTTGGAGACCCCGTGATGTGCCTAAACAGTGGAAACCCCTCTATTCTAACTCAAACCCCAACACACCCCTAACCCCAATCCCAACCCTAATCATAACCCTAACCACAACCCTAACCTCAACACACCCCTAACCCTAATCCCAGCTCTAACCCTAAACACAAGCCTAACCCTAATCCCAACCCCAACCCACCCCTGACTCTAATCTTAACCTCTAATTCCAACCCTAACCCTAATTCCAACCCTAACCCTGATTCCAACCCTAACCCTAATTCTAACCCTAACCCTAATTCCAACCCTAACCCTAATTCCAACCCTAACCCTATTTCGAACCCTAACCCTAATTCCAACACTAACCCTAATTCCAACCCTAACCCTATCTGTAACCCTAACCCTAATTCCAACCCTTACCCTAATTCCAACCCTAACCCTATTTCTAACCCCAATGGAAAAATAAAAATATGGGGGTGATAAAGGGGGGGTATAGTTACTTTTTTTATTTTGATCACTGTGAGAGTTTATCACAGTGATCAAAATAAATGAATGAATCTGCAGCTGGCAGATTCGAGCGGGCACACTGCGCATGTGCCCACCTTTTTCCAAGATGGCGGCGCCCATAATCCGGGACAGCGGGACACCGGGATGGCCAGAGGGACTTTGTAAGTACTGTGGGGGGTGAGGGGGGGTTCGGAAGGTGGGGGGGAGCGGAGGGAAGGGGGAGGGGAGCTGATGTTAACGGCGGCGGCAGATAGCCGCCATCCATCGGTGGCGGGGGCCGATCGCCCCTGCCAGTCAGTATGGGGGGCATCGGTTCTCGGTCTCCAGCCATGGCCGATGCTATTGCAGCATCGGCCATGGCTGGATTGTAATATTTCACCAAATTTCATTGGTGAAATATTACAAATCGCTCTGATCGGCTGTTTCACTTTTAACAGCCAATCAGAGTGATCATAGGCACGTGGGGGGCTAAGCCACATCCCTGGAGTTAACTATGAAGTGTCCTCTGTGTGTGGGTCAGGTGACCTTTCAGTGACCCCGGTCACCCGACCCGCAGGGGGGCAATCAATTCATGACGCCACATAGGCATCATGGGTCGTATTGGCACGACTTTTCATGATGCCTATGTGGCGTCAAAGGTCGGGAAGGGGTTAATTAATTAACTTATTACTGTCTTTTGCACAGGATTTTTTCTCTTTCTGGAGATGGATCTTAAAGCTAGAGAAACAGCTTGGCAGGGTCGGGTTAATGAAGTTTTTGGTGGTATAAACACTGCTACACCAGTTGCTATCGTTTTTATATTTTGAAACTAATGTTAAGAATATTAAAAATCTGTTATATAAGAGAACCAGGATGTGGTGCAGCAAACCGTTCTTAGAAAAATATATACAAAAAAACCTGATTTCAAGGGGTTTGAGGGTTAAGGTTACACCATCCTTTGTTATTGAGGACGAGGAATTCATTAAAGATTGGGAAGATGTATGCAATAACACTTCCAAAAAATTAATGGAGCTATTGGTTGGATATAACATTAAATCCATGAAAAAAATATTAATAAGAAAATTGAGGAATCTTATAAGAAAGCTAAAGCTGAATTATCCTCTGAACAAATATTGGAAATTCCAAAATAATCTAAATCCAGTAACATCAATAGAGAAGAAAAATTGGCCCTTACACATCTTAAAAATATGCAGGATGTTATATTCAAACCGGCTGATAAAGGCGGAAATATTGTGATATGGCCAAAAAATATGTATGAAGCAGAGGCATTTTGTCATTTGAAAAATAAAATTCTGAATGCTATAAAAAACTAACCTTTAATCTATTGGACAAATTTAAACAGGAATTATTGAATATTTTACAATCAACGAAAGATGAGGGGATTATTTCTAAGAAGTTATTTTTGGCATTACAGGTGAATGAACCTACCATTGCGACTTTGTATTTTTTACCGAAGATACATAAGAGTATGGTTATACCACCAGGGTGACCCATAGTATCTGGGTGCAATAATTATTTGGAGAATGTTAATAAATTCATTGATTTTGAACTCAAACACTTAATGTGTGAGTTACAATCATACATAAAGGATACAAGCGATTTTCTAAAGAAAATTGACGATCTCTATGTTGAGACTGACATCATGCTGGTGACATGCGATGTCGAATCGCTGTATACTAGCATCCTTCATACTGACGGGGTACGGGCTGCCCAATTATTTCTAAATGCGTCAAATAGGGTTGCATCCAAGAGTTCATTTATTGTGGAACTATTATTGTTCTCATTGTCTCATAATTTCTCTACATTTAAGGCCTCTTTCACACTTCAGTTTTTTGCCATCAGTCAAAATCCGCCAAAATTTGAAAATGGCGGATCCGCTTTTTCTTGTTGCGGATCCACCATTTCCCCATTGGGATACATTAGTGGCGGATTTTGACGGATGGTCGTCCGTTGCGTCCGGTATTCGGCGGATCCGCAAAATTCCTTGCGGATTCTGTCTGAGGGGGACGGAGCTTACAACGGTTTTTTTCGCCGTCAAAATGGCGGGTGACGGCGGATCCGCCGTCATCCACCATGCAGTAGAATGGCCGCCTATGGGCGGCGGATCCGCCAGGACCCGCGATTTTGTGGAATCCGCCGGCAGGATCCGCAAAATCGCACTGCGCATGCCCAGAAAAAAAGATACTTTTCCAGACAGTCCCAAAACTATATAAGGTGGGCTAATTGGGCCCAGACATGCAGTAGCAGTCAGCCAGCAAGCCAGCCAGGAACCAAGCCACCCACGAAGCCTGCCAGACGACACCCACCAAGCCTGCCAGACGACACCCACCAAGCCTGCCAGACACCCACCAAGCCTGCCAGACACCAAGCCTGCAGACAGCCACCAAGCCTGCAGACAGCCACACAGCTATCAAGCCTGCCAGACACCCACCAAACTGCCACACATACTGTATCAGCTATCAAGAGGCCTGCCAGTACCAGCTCACCTACAAGTGTGAGTATACCTATTTATGACATTTCTGTGTGTGTGTGTGTGTGTGTGTGTGTGTGTGTATGGCCTGCTAGTGTGTAGCCTGCCTGTGTGTGTGTGTGGTCTGCGAGTGTTACATGTCTGTGGTTTTTTTTTCATACTTTTTTTCTGTTGCTTGTGTACTGCATTTTATTTTCATACAACTGTAATTATATTGTATTTTTTATGCTGTGATTGCTGTGATTGAGTGGTGTATGGTATGTGGTGTAATTGGGCCCAGACAATCCGGCACCAGCAACACTGAAGACACCAAGCAAGACATCCGACTGCAGCCTGACTGATAGAAGATAGAACTAGAGCTATAAAACCTGCCTGCCCAGCTGCAAGTCTACCAAGACCCCTGGAGCGTGTGTGTGTGTGTGTGTGTGTGTGTGTGTGTGGCCTGTGTGTGTGTAATGCATTTTTTTTTTCCATCCTTTTTTTTTTCTGTTGCATGTGTACTGCATTTTATTTTCATACGACTGTAATATTGTATTTCTTGCTGTGATTGTGTGGTGTAAGGCCGGTTTCATATTTGCACTTTATAGCGCGGCGATAACCTGCACACGTCCGCCACTAATCCCCGCCCCATCCGGTCATCGCCGCCTACTAGCGCACATGAACGCTTGGGATCTGCGCACCCTATCTTTAGCATAGGGTGCGCAGATGGTGTGCTGGCAGGATTTTACAGTGTGCTGCGCACTTTTGAAGGTGTGCCCTTGTGCGCCAAACGCAGCATGTTGCATTTTGGCGCGCATGGCACACCTTCAAAAGTGCGCAGCACACGGTAAAATCCTGCCAGCGCACCATCTGTGCACTCCATACTAAAGATAGGGTGCGCAGATCGCAAGCGTCCATGTGTGCTAGTAGGCGGTGATGACCGGATGGGGCGGTGATTAGCGGCGGCCGTGTGCAGGTCATCGCTGCGCTATAAAGTGCAAATGTGAAACCGGCCTAACTGGTATTGTATGTGGTGTAATTGGGCCCAGACATCTGGCAACAGCCACACTGAAGACACCGAACCAGACATCAAACACCAGCCTGACTTATAGAATACCAAACTCAGCTGCAAATCTTCTACCTGCAAGACCCCTGGAGTGTGTGTGTGTGTGTGTGTGGCCTGGCTGTGTGTTATGCGTGTTTGTGTGCGTTTTTTTAAAAATATTTTAATTGTTTTTCTTTTGCATGTTTATTGGATTTTATTTTCATATTTGCAATTGTGGTGTGATTAATGTATCTGTTGTAAATCGGTGTTTTTTTATTTTTCATTTATTGTGGTATTTAAAATAAAGAGCAGAGTAGCTCCTATTTGTTGGAAAAAAAAATTATACAAAAAAAAAAAACTGTTTTGAAAAAATCTCCTTTGTATCATTTTAAAAAAAAGGTAAAATTAAGTTACCATAAAGGTACATTAAATTTTTTGGTATACAAGTGTGGTTAAAAGTGAGAGATTGCAACATACTATGAAAAAAATCTGGGTATACACAGCTGAGAGTTTTTCAGGGAATTCAAAAACATGCAAACACAGTGTGGGTATACACAGAATGTCCGGATTATCCCTCAATTCCAGGTACAGTGTGGAAAAAACGCCACGGGTGAACCTCTGCGCATTAATGGGATGAATCCACTGGCGCCGTCTCCTCATACGCAGGATTCGCAATCTTCTTTTCTCCCTCTCGAGAGCAATAATTGCCAACCGATTCAAGTGAAGGTCCAATTCCACACAGAAGCTGTCAATACTCGCAATAACTCCTTCCAGACTCGCACTAACTCCTTCCATCGCTGCCACTAGCTCTAAAACCTTTCAAAGAAATTGTATCACAACACCCTACATACACTCACTGGCCACTTTATTAGGTACACCATGCTAGTAAGGGGTTGGACCCCCTTTTGCCTTCAGAACTGCCTCAATTCTTCGTGGCAGAGATTCAACAAGGTGCTGGAAGCATTCCTCAGAGATTTTGGACCATATTGACATGATGGCATCACACAGTTGGCGCAGATTTGTCGGCTGCACATCCCTGATGCGAATCTCCCGTTCCACCACATCCCAAAGATGCTCTATTGGATTGAGATCTGGTGACTGAGGAGGCCATTTGAGTACAGTAAACTCATTGTCATGTTCAAGAAACCAATCTGAGATGATTCGAGCTTTAGGACATGGCGCATTATCCTGCTGAAAGTAGCCATCAGATGTTGGGTACATTGTGGTCATAAAGGGATGGACATGGTCAGCAACAATACTCAGGTAGGCTGTGGCGTTGCAACGATGCTCAATTGGTACCAAGGGGCCCAAAGAGTGCCCAGAAAAAATTCCCCACACCATGACACCACCACCACCAGCCTGAACCGTTGATACAAGGCAGGATGGATCCATGCTTTCATGTTGTTTACGCCAAATTCTGACCCTACCATCCGAATGTCGCAGCAGAAATCGAGACTCATCAGACCAGGCAACGTTTTTCCAATCTTCTACTGTCCAATTTCGATGAGCTTGTGCAAATTGTAGCCTCAGTTTCCTGTTCTTAGCTGAGAGGAGTGGTACCCAGTGTGGTCTTCTGCTGCTGTAGCCCATTTGCCTCAAAGTTCGACACACTGTGCGTTCAGAGATGCTCTTCTGGCCACCTTGGTTGTAACGGGTGGCAATTTGAGTCACTGTTGCCTTTCTATCAGCTCGAACCAGTCTGCCCATTCTCCTCTGACCTCTGGCATCAACATGGCATTTCCGGCCACAGAACTGCCGCTCCCTGGATTTTTTTTCTTTTTCGGACCATTCTCTGTAAACCCTAGAGATGGTTGTGCGTGAAAATCCCAGTAGATCAGCAGTTTCTGAAATTCTCAGACCAGCCCTTCTGGCACCAACAATCATGCCACGTTCAAAGGCACTCAAATCACCTTTCTTCCCCATACTGATGCTCGGTTTGAACTGCAGGAGATTGTCTTGACCATGTCTACATGCCTAAATGCACTGAGTTGCCGCCATGTGATTGGCTGATTAGAAATTAAGTCTTAACACACAGTTGGACAGGTGTACCTAATAAAGTGGCCAGTGAGTGTATATTTCTCCCTAGTTTCCAGTATCCAATCACATTTTGGAGCATTCTCCAAGAGCGAATCATATTTGGGAGCATCCCATTTTGGAGGTGTGGAAAAACGGATCCGCAAGAAAACGGATCCAACGGATGTGAAAACGGATGCCAATGGATGGTACTGATCCGTTTTGTTAAGGATCCGCACTAAAATCGGTATAGCGGATCCTAAAAAAACAGATCCGTTCCATCAGCTGGCATCCGTTTTGTACATTTTTTTGCGGATCCGCCATTTTCAAATTTTGGCGCATTTTGACTGATGGCAAAAAACTGAAGTGTGAAAGAGGCCTAAGGGGTCCTTCTACCTACAGCTCCAGGGAACAGCAATGGGGGCGTCCTTTGTACCCTCATATGCTAATCTGTTCCTGGGGCTGTGGGAGAGGGACCTCTTCATGTCAGATTGTCTGCCATCAATGGATCGTTTCCTTGATTACATATTTTTAATCTGGCATGGTACTGTGGACTCTTTGGATGAATTTATTTCTACACTTAACCGTAACCATCAAAATATACATTTGACGTATCAATGTAACCATGACTATTGAATTTTTGGACAGAATTAGAATTATAAGAGATACAAACAATTGTATACAAATTATATCGTAAACCTACATCTGTGAATTCCTTGCTGCATGCATCTTCATCCCATCCCCCTGCAATGATCAGATCAATTCCTATCAGTCAATTTTTAAGAATTAGGAGGGTCTGTTCAAGTGATTCGGATTTTGAAAAAGAAGCTTTGATTTTAAAATCTAGATTTATCGAACGGGGATACAGTCATCTTTCAAACAAGAGAGCTTACAATAGGGCCAAACACACAGAAAGACATGATACCCTGTACCCGGTGAAAACATCAAGATCAGATCAATATGTAAGATTTATTACGCAAGATCATGGCCAAATGCAACCAATGATATATTCATTGAATAAATTCTGGTCAATCTTACTAGCTGATCTGGTTATTTCACGTTATATTGGCGATAGATCCAAAATTTCTTATTGAAGGTCCCCCAATGTGAGAGATCTTCTAGTCAGTAGCCATTACAACAATGAACCAATCACTTTTCTTTCTAAGATTAAAAATCCGGGTGGAAGTAAGCCATGTGGTAAATGAGTGGCCTGCCCGAATATCGATCGGGCACAAATATTTGGTGGTATTGATGATAATAAAATATACAAAATCAGACATTCAATCACTTGCATGTCTAAAGCTGTGATTTATTATGCTACATGCCCCTGCAGATTGATATATATTGGTTTAATGACACGTCAGTTCAAAGTGAGGGTAAGGGAGCATGTTCTAGGCGGCTAAAGATGTTCATGATGTTTCTGAATTGAAAACGCCATCTTCCATTCATCCCCGTGCTTGATGCGAATAAGATTATACAGCCCCCTGTGGTCAAGTTTGGTAAACCAACAGGCACTTTTAACTCTGGAAAATAAATCAGAAATCAGGGGTAACGGGTACTGATATTTAACAGTGATTTTGTTAAGGGAATGGTAGTCAATACATGGCCTTAATGAGCCATCTTTTTTGGCCACAAAAAAAACAGCACCCAAAGGCAAAGAGGATGGTCTGATATGACCCTCCTCCAATGATTCCTTGATATAAGATTGCATAGTATCATGTTCAGGTACCGATAAGTTGAAAAGCCGACCCTTGGGAAATTTACAGCCGGGCATTAATTCAATTGCGCAGTCATAACTCCTATGAGGTGGCAAAGATGCGGACTTACTCTCACTAAACACATCAGAAAAATCAGCCAAATAGTCAGGAACATCTTGAGACTGGGGAGAGGTGGAGAAAACAGGAGTGTCACTAAGAACACATTGACAACCCCAATTCACCACAGACACAGATTTCCAATCCAAAACAGGATTATGGGTTTGTAACCAAGGAAAACCCAGTACAATAATATCATGTAAA
Organism: Dendrobates tinctorius; assembly: GCF_039654945.1. Classification (NCBI taxonomy): domain Eukaryota; kingdom Metazoa; phylum Chordata; class Amphibia; order Anura; family Dendrobatidae; genus Dendrobates; species Dendrobates tinctorius. The sequence continues at coordinate 62,250,779 of NW_027361671.1, read as the reverse complement.
TTGTGTAACACCAAAAATTTACAATTCTCTTGATCGTCCGGGGTGACCCACATTATCATCTGGGTCCAAAACTGGGGTTTATTCTCCGCCAAAGGGGTAGCATCAATCCCCCTCAAGGGAATAGGGGTCCGCAAGGGCACCATGGGGAAACCACAATGTTTGGCAAAGTCAAGATCCATCAGATTCAAAGCTGCTCCCGAATCAACAAAGGCCTTAGCAGAAAATGTAGACAAGGAGCAGATCAAGGTAACCAACAACAGGAACTTAGGCTGTACACTGCCCACTGCAAATGAGTGAGCAAAATGTTTTTCTTGTTTAGGGCAGACAGAAATAGCATGAGAGGCGTCCCCACAAAAAAGCATAACTTATTACGCCTTCTAAACTTTTGACGTTGCGTCCTAGACAAAACCCTATCACATTGCATGGGTTCAGAAGTTTGTTCAAAAGGCAGCACCGCCTCTCGCATACTTTTACGTTCACGTAAACGTTGATCAATTTGAATGGCTAATGACATGGAGTCGCTAAGACCAGAAGGAACAGGAAATCCCACCATAACATCTTTTTACGGTTTCTGCCAGACCTTTCCGAAAGAGAGCCGCTAGGGCATCATCATTACATTTAGTAAGGACCGCCCACTTTCGGAACTTCTGGCAATATAACTCCGCAACATCCTGTCCCTGGTTCAATACCAATAAGGTTTTCTCAGCTTGATCAATAGCATTAGGTTCATCATACAACAACCCCAGGGACTGAAAAAATGCATCTACATTAGCCAGAATAGGATCTCCAGGTGCTAGAGAAAAAGCCCAATCCTGGGGATCGTCGCGCAGCAGGGAGATGAGAATTTTAACCTGCTGCACCGAGCTCCCCGATGAATTAGGTTTCAAAGCAAGAAATAGTTTACAGTTATTCTTGAAATTCAAAAATTTTGACCGATCCCCAGAAAACACATCAGGAGTAGGGATCTTTGGTTCTACAGCAGATGATTGAGCAAGATAGGCAGAAATTCCCAGCACTTCAGCAGCGAGCTGCTAAACACGAACGGACAATTGCTTAGTCTCCAATAAGGAAAAAAATCATCCTACGGCCCCAAAGAAAAAGAGGAAAAAATATATAAAAAATTCTGACACTTTTTATTTCTGCAATTCTTTCCTTCTTTTGAGTACCAAAGAGTTTACAGTTTTGGCTGGTGATTCTGTTATGAATGGGTCACCGAGGAGGATGGCAGGAACAGGCTAAGCCACCAGGAAACCAGAGAGGTTGGTAACTAAGCAGATTGCAGACCCTTGATCCTATCAACACAACTAGCAGTAGCCATGGAGCGTTCCTATCATGCCCTAGACACCTCGGCACAGCCGGAGAACTAACTAAGCCTAAAGCCAGAAAGGTGAAACCTAAACTGCCCCAGAGCAGATCCCCAAAGGAATAGACAGCCTCCAAACATATATTGTCGGTGAGACCAGATGAGACACAAACATAGACAGAAAATAGACTGAGGAAATGGTGGGGCCCAAGCTGTCTAGATAGGACAGTGTTGTGAGTTCATTTTCCCCTTCACCATTGAGGTCTGATGGACTCCCTCTTCTGGTGAAGGAAGGTAGTGAGGCTGATTACAAAGCACCTGAGCAGAATGATGATGACTGGGTGACTGGGATTGCTGACTGGATATAAGGCAGCCGACGCCCTTCTGCCTTGCGTGTGATTTCTCTGAGGGATTCTTGGAGACCAGTCTGATTCCTGCTCCTCAAAAGCTAAGTTTTTCTGCTCTGCTTTTTGCATTTGTGTTTTGGTTTTGTTTTGCCTTGTTTTTCTGATTTCTGCCTTTCCCTGCTGGGTGAGCTGAATTCCTTTTTGCTCTGTCTACAGAAAATACCTGAGTACTGATATAGTCCTTTTGAAGCCTAGCATCTTCAGGGCTTTTTTCCCTATCAGTCTGTTGGCTCTTGTTTTTGAGAGGGTTTTGGCGGATTGCAGACAGCAGCTTTTCTATCCTGTCCTATATAGTTAGCTTGGGCCCCATCATTTGCTCAGCCTATCTTTCTATCTGTGTGAGTGTTTTTTCATCTTGCTTCACCGACATTATATGTTGGGGGCTGCCTATTGCTTTGGGGTCTGCTCTGGGGCAGTTTAGATTTCCCTTTCTGTCTTTAGGCTATGTAGTTCTCTGGCTGTGATCGAGGGGTCTAGGGCACCGTAGGAACCCCCCACGGCTACTGCTAGTTGTTGTTGTTTGGTTCAGGGGTCTGCAATCTGATAGCTGCCAACTTCTCTGGTTTTCTGGACTTAGCTAGTATTTCTGTTTTTGCCTCCTACGGTGACTCATTCATAACAGGACAGGACAGAAAAGATACTGTCTGCAATCACGCAAAACCCCTAAAAAATCCAACACATCTGATATACAAAAAACCTGAGGCCACATGACCTCTCCCCCGCTAGATCAGCACTATGGTGTGAACTGGAACCAAAGCAAAAGATACTAATATAACAGGGGATATTACAACTTCTGCCACAAATTTGTGCAGACAAAAAAGCCAATAGGCAAATGATTAAATCAATAAAATCAATCATTTATTCATATAAATTTCATAAAATTGAAACAAGGACATTTCTCAAAAAATACCAGGTACAAGAATTATTTTTGGTGCACACAGAAAAAAACTTTTCATACATCAAAAGAAGGAAATACTGCAATTTCATAAAATTATATATATGTATAGCGGTATGATCATAAATAGTGTTCAATTTAAATGTAATTGCGCAAATATAATATACCACATGATCAGAACATAAGCACTGAAATTTCATAAAATTATATATATGTGTATAGCGGTATGATCATAAATAGTGTTCAATCTAAATGTGATTGCGCAAATATAATATGCCACATGCCGTGCTGGCTTCCTCAACAGGGGGCGCATATATTGAGGAAGCCAGCACGGCGAAACGGCGCTGTCGGGGTAGCCGGGTACACGAGTGAAAGGGCCATAGAAACCGCATCTATGTAAGTTGCAATTAACTTTGAGCATTATGCATTTTACATTGTTCAATTAAAGATAAGTTTCCTTTGCTGCTAGCCATTATGGCAGGTATACTGTATTATGCACGGAGCATAGCAAAGTTGCAACTAACTTTTAGCACTCTGCACTTTATATTGTTTAATTAAGGATTAGCTTCCTCTGCTGCTAGCCACTAGGGCATGGATATTATGCACAGAGCAAAGTGAATTTATTTTTATTTTTTGAGGAGCTATTCTTTTGTTGGAGATATGGCAGTGGGGTTTTTTTCCTCCCTTATCTCCCTCTTTTCTCTGCAATAAAATTTTAGGGAGTGTTTTGATCATGTGGCATATTATATTTGCGCAATCACATTTAGATTGAACACTATTTATGATCATACCGCTATACACATATATATAATTTTATCAAATTTCAGTGCTTATGTTCTGATCATGTGGTATATTTTATTTGCGCAATTACATTTAAATTGAACACTATTTATGATCATACCGCTATACATATATATAATTTTATGAAATTGCAGTATTTCCTTCTTCTGATGTATGAAAAGTTTTTTTCTGTGTGCACCAAAAATAATTCTTGTACCTGGTATTTTTTGAGAAATTTCCTTGTTTCAATTTTATGAAATTATATGAATAAATGATTGATTTTATTGATTTATTCATTTGCCTATTGCCTTTTTCGTCTGCACAAATTTGTGGCAGAAGTTGTAATATAGTGTACTGATCTAAGGTGGCTATTATTGTTTTTTGGGACTAATTTGCTATGTATAATATAACAGGGGACTGAACAAACTGACACAAGCTGTAGCATATGGAGCAGGGCCCAGTGCTGCCCCCAGCAGGGAGCACGCTGAACCCTCGCAACAAAGCAGAAAGCAAAAAAAAGGCACAACAAGATTAGATGCAAAGGATTAGCAAAAGAATCACTTAACTGAACCATGCAGATCAGGCAGGAGACAAAAGAAGTCCAAATGCACAAGAAGGAAATCACCAGCAACTACTAAGGGAAGTCTGCTCACTTATATGCTCCAAGCCAGCAATCCCAGATTCCCAATCATCATCGTCAGGTGGCAAACTTCCATCAAGCTGGCCAGCTCCACTACTCCCAGTAACCACCAGAGGGAAATCAGGCCCAGAAGTCTGAGTAAGGGATTTCAGAACAGGGCATCCTAGCTCGCCCCGTTCCCTGGGTTACTTCTTTTTTTTTTTTTTTTCCAATCAATTTTTATTGTAGGAAGTTACATTAGAAAAGGGAAAAATTCAGGTATCAATGGCATTAATACACAAAGAGAACATCGCTGTAACACGTGGTAGTATATCTTTCGATTATGATTCACATTTCCTATCACACCACCAACAATCATGTCTGATGTCAACCTACCATTTACTTTTTAATCCTCAAAACGAGGGTTTCAAGCAACCAGAACCAGAGAGTAAGAAAGGAAGATAAGAAAGGGGAAGGGAGGAAGAGGTGGGGGGGGAGAACCATGGATAGTTGCAAAGAGGCAACCAGGGAGGGGGAGGGGGGAGCTAGGGAATTAGATGGCGTTCCGGGGTAGCCCGAGCAGTTACAACAACATAGATATAAACACCTTGAATATTGACATGTGGTACGGATGAACTCCCTGCGTAACACTCTCTTTGACCCTATTTGACCCATTTTATTAATCTTAGACAGTTTGCCCTGGAAACAGATGCCTGACAGGGGATGCATATACAGAGTTTAGCCACGTATCCCAAGTCTGAAGTATTTTGTTTTTGGCGCGGATGGAGTGAGCCAGACAGAACTCGTATTGGCAATGGAAATTAATTCGGTTATATAGTTCAACTAATGTAGGTGTCTTTGGGGATTTCCAATAGCTAATTAAGCAATATCTGGCAGCAACTAGAATGTGAACCAATAATCCCCTAGATTCCCAAGAGAACTCCTCTATACCCACGTTTAGCACTGCCAGACCCGGATTCGGATTAATAGGATTGCCTGTCAGCTCACCCATCAGGTCAAACACCTCCAGCCAGAACGAGAAAACCTTGGGACAAGCCCACCAGCAGTAACCAAGAGTACCCCTTTGGAGGCAGCCCTTCCAACAATGTGGCGAATAATTTGGGAGGAACTGTGCTAAGTTGGCTGGGGACCGATACCATCGCAGGTGTACTTTTTTCATTTGCTCCAGATGATTTATGCACTTGGAATATTTTTGGATATTTGCTGAAGCCGAGTGCCAGTTTGAAGGAGAGGTAGAGACATTCGACTCCACGTCCCATTTATTCATATAAGGAGATTTTTGCTCTTCGGGGGGGTTATTGAGCCATTTGTATGTTGAGGAGATACCTTTGGATTTAATTATCTTTTTAAATACCAAAGCCTTTGTTGTAGGTAACAGAGGATTCGACTTTAGAGGAAATTTAGAGGCCAGAAAATGACTAATTTGGATGTGTTGATAGAAACAACCCTTTAAAGAGGGGTGTTTCCGTACCATTTCATTAAAGGGATTAACACCCAAATCAGAGAATAGATCCGCCAGCACTGTAATGCCCGATCCCTCCCACCTGGCTAGATTCAAAAAGGGGATTTGAGATTCCAACGACTTGAGGGAAATCTCTGAAAGAGGAATCTGAATCTTATGAATCAAGTCATTTCGCCAGACCTCCAGGGAAGCTGACATGGTGGGAACACACGGGGAGAACCGTGAACGGCTCAAATATTCTGCTTCCATCATTCTTCTGACCGAGCCCTGGCGGGACAGGAAATTTTCAATCTGAGCCCATCTATGTGAATTACCTGGACGCCACCATTCCTTTAGTGATTCAATTAGTAAGGCTTTATAATATGCTGTTATGTTTGGGGTGCCCAGTCCCCCTGAGTCATATGGGGGATATAACACTTTACCTGCGACCCTGGCCCTTTTATTACCCCAGACAAATTTGTTAGTCAACGATTCAAGTTTCATCAGGGTTTTGTGAGAAATTTTGATGGGTAAGCATCTGAGCGCATACAATATTTTGGGTAAGAAAACCATTTTAAAGGACTGTATCCTGGCCATCCAGGACAACGATATTTTTTCATACCTTCCCAATTCCTTTTCTAAATTTTGGATCAGAGGTTCCAAATTTTCTTTAATTAACATCTGCGATGGTGTCAGCTTAATACCTAAATAAGGTATCCCCCTGTCGCACCATTTGAATTGAAAGGCCCCCTCCAGCACACTCCTGGCTTCCACCGGTACATTAAACGGCAATATCAAAGACTTTGCCGCATTAAGCTTATAATACGACACTTTAGAAAAGTTCGATAATGTGTTCACCACTGCTGGAGTCGAAACTACAGGGTTAGAACAGGAAATTATCACATCATCTGCGTATAAACCAAGTTTATGTTCAAATTCCCCAACTCTTATACCAGAAATGGCTATGTTTTTTCGTATAGCTTCCGCCAGAGGTTCTACCACTAAAGCAAAAATAGCGGGAGACAATGGACACCCCTGGCGAGTGCCATTACTTATTTGAAATTTAGATGACAGAAACCCCGATGCCAACACTGACGTATTTGGGTAAGAGTAGAGAGCTAGAATGGATGACTTAATTTTCCCCAAGAACCCGAATTTTGTTAGAGCTCTCTCCAGGTATCCCCAGTGCACCCTGTCAAAGGCTTTTTCAGCATCAAGAGACAGGAATGCACTGGGTTCACCCGATATCTCCACCAGTCCAATCAAGTCAAGCATCCGTCTGGTGCCATCCTTAGATTGCCTGCCTGTCACAAAACCAACTTGGTCTGGAGCCACTAAGGCCGGGATCACTTTATGAAGTCTATCCGCCACTAGTTTGGCATAAATTTTTAACATCACAATTAGGAGTGAAATGGGCCTAAAATTACCCGGGGTGTCTGCAGGTTTCCCTGGCTTGGGTAGCGTGATAATAATTGCTTCCAAGTTGTCTGGGGAAATTGACCCTTTATTTTGCCAAAAATTGAAGGTTTTTAACATAAAGGGGGACAGAGTGGATGTAAATTGTTTGTAATATTCGTATGGCAGCCCATCGGGGCCCGGGGCAGAGTTAGACTTAGTCATTTTGATGGCACCTAGGATTTCATGTGTAGTAAAGGGAAGATTAAGTTCCTCTAATTGCTCATCGGAGACCCGGGGAAGATCCAGGGTGTCTAGAAAGCCCTGTATATCCATTTGAGTCGGCTGTGACGTGTTGGAATCATATTTTAGATTATACAGGGCCTCATAATATTTCGCAAATGCTTCTGCTATTTCAATGGGATGTCTAGTGATTGTTCCATTTGTGTCCCTCAGGAATTCTATTTTAGATTGAATCTCACGTTTTTTCATCCTTCTTGCCAATAAGGACCCCGCTCTATCCCCCATAGCATAAAATGTCGATCTATTTTTTTTTAGATTATGTTCGTATTTTTGCAGGAGTAGGGATCTTAGTTGGAATCTATGGGTTACAATTTCTTTAGTCAAGTTAGGGGTTGCTTTGGCTTTATTCAGGGATTCAAGGTGATGAATACGGGTTAATATATATTTAATATCTGAGTCTTTTTGCCGTTTTTGGATGGAGGCTAGTTTTATGAACTGCCCCCTGACTACTGCTTTATGAGCAGCCCACAGGGTCTCGTCAGAAATTTCCCCATTATTATTAAGTTTGAAATATTCTGTTAACACTGACTCTACTTCATCATGTACCTTCTGCCTACCAAGCAAGCTAGTATTCAATCTCCACCTGGGGGAATTTTGAACATTAAAGCCACCCTGAACAGACAAAGAGATCGGCGCATGATCTGTCCAAGTGATTAAACCAATATCAGCTGCAACACAATTACTTATAGATTTGCTGTCGACCAAAAATAAATCAATTCTACTGTATGAGCGATGCCTGGAAGAGAAGAATGTATAGTCTCTTTCTGATGCGTGTAAATATCTCCAGATGTCATGAAAATGAAATTCATTGATGAGATGCTTAAGTTCCTTAGCATGTGAGATGTTGATGTTGGCGCAATCCATGGAGCGTATAACAGGTATATTAAAATCTCCACAGATGATTTCCGCCCCTGTGGCAGTATCTTTGAATGCTTGGAAAAATTTCCTAGCAAAGGTCAATTGCGATGAATTTGGGGAGTAGACCGTTGCCAAGGTATAAGGGACGCTGTTGATATAACAAGACAAAATAATATATCTTCCATCCGCTCCATAACTGACATTTATCAATTTAAAGGCCACTGAGTTCTTTATTAAAATGGCCACTCCTCCTCTTTTTTTTTAAGTCATTAGCAAAAAAGGCGTGTTGAAACCTGGGATGAAGTAGCCGTTTATTATCTGTGGAAAGAAGGTGGGTCTCCTGAATGCACGCTATATCACAGTTAGATGCCTTCACCTCTCTCCACATCATTGACCTTTTTGCTGGGGAGTTGAGTCCGTTCACATTAATAGACAATATCTTAATTCTCATATTGGAGCCGCAGGGGGGGGTTTGAATTCCTAGGAACGCCATCAGGGATGAGAAGGGTTAGACCAACAAGGAATTGAAAGAAATTTCCGAAAAAAATTAAAGAACATTTGTGAGAAGAAGAACAAAAACAAAAAAGATCCATCAACACCGGTTTGCCCCGAGTAGGGTGACCAGAGTATAACCGCTCGCCATAGGCGAGAACATCAGGAGGGCTATGTGACATACCGTGTCACAGGAGCAAGGACAGCAGGTGCCATAAGCAGGAAGGAGTCCCAGCTAAGTTGCTGACCATTCAGGGTTAATCCTGTCTGGAGATCCTCTTTGATTCTCCCGCCCGCCAGGGTTTGGCGGGCGGGCTATTCCCCAGTCATCCAGCAATTTGCCCAGCCGAGAAGGAGTATGACATATGTAAGTGCCTCCATCTTTGAAAATTATCACCCTCACCGGAAAACCCCACATGTACTTGATGTCTTGATCTCTAAGGAGTTTAGAAAGGTGGGCGAATTCTCTTCTTTTATTAAGAGTTGTAGCAGAAAGATCTGGGAAGATTTTTAGTCCCATGAAAGTGTCTGGCAGGGCTGGACTTTCCCTCAGTGTGTACAGCACAGCTTCTTTTGTTTTATAGAAATGAAGTCTAGCCAGGACATCTTTAGGCAGAGCTGGATCTATGCCTTTGGATTTAGGGACTCTATGAATTCTGTCCACTATCAGGTCTCTGGCGGGAATCGCTACTTACCTGTCAGACGAGGCGATCCTGCGTCCTCCCGCCCGGCTCCACGCATCGCTCGTCGTCACAGCAGGAAGCGCCGCAGGAAGTGGACGACGAGAAATGGTCCAGCAGCTTCTCGCGCGATCAGCGATAACCAGCGGGGGAGCCGGTCGGAGGTAAGTATCAGACATAGCGATATCGCTAGCAATATCGCTATGACGTCACAAAATCGGTGACTTTACAGCGATATTGCTAGCGATATCGCAGTGTGTAACGGGGGCTTTAGGCATCACTGAGGGCTGGGGTTACTCACACCTCCTTTAGCTGGTAATCCTGTTATCTGTGAGCTGATAAGAGCCGGTTTATCCTGCTGAAGCACAGAGCTCTCCTTTCAAGCAGCCGTCGCCATCAGCGTGCAGGCCACGCCCTCCCTGGGTTACTTCTGAAGGTGAAAATGCTGGGGCCACATACCTTGCCTTAACTCCTAAATTGCCCTCAGTCTGTATCGTTCACCCAGGGGAGAGGGGAGTAGTAGTGCACTGTAGTACACTAGTAGTAGGAGAACTCAGACACTGCAGTCTCCTGGCTTCTTTCTGTCGTGGTAATCTCCTGACAGATAAAGTAATATATATAGCTTAGCTTGGCTTGATAATTAGTTTTTTTTATGGAAAAAAATGACTATTAAAATATTTCTTTGCTTCAAGTTCAGATACAACAGTTAGGGTTTATAGGCAGAGGGATCCAGACAGAATGTGATATGACAACAAGACTTTAATACTAAGTGATTGCTCCAGTTAATTCAGCAGGAAACACTTGATAAATAATTTACAAGGGACAGATGCATGTACCATGCTTGTCAGTGATTCCACAAAAAAAAAAATCAAATTAGAACTAGAGCAAAATGCATGATAGCCTTAATGTTGTTCTTTAAAGTTTAATTGAGTCTGTCCACAGGATAAAATAAGTCATATTTTCCCTTTTGGACAGTAGATGCATCTTTTTCATCCTAACATATGATTGTGAGACAGCCAACCAGCCATATTGCTTTATCCATTAGAGGATTTACTTTTTTATCTACATAGGCTTTCAAAAGTGACAGTAACCATATTGTTCTTGCATCATTCTGACAGATGTGTTCACATAAAATTAGTATTGAGACAGTCATAAGATGAGATGATGAGATTGATTTTCACTGGGGGGATGCCTTTGTTGCTGAGCTCCTAATCCATGTAGTTGCTCACCTCTCTATGATCATGTGCTAGGCCCATGCTGCCACAGATGGCTTCTTCGACAGGCATATATATCAAGTCACTAGGTAACTGTAGCTGTTCTGCTTGTCAGGGTTCACTAGGTGAGGTGGATTCTCTAAGCCCCAGGCCCAGGTGGACACACGGACCCCGGGGCACTGATGCAACAAGCATGAAGGAACGTGGACATTGAGGACTTGGCACACTCAGTATTCTCAGGAGCAGCTAGACAGATGAAGTGGAATCAAGCAAAGTTGAAATGCATGCACAAGTACAAACACAAAAGAAGATGATGGAGCACATCAAAGATAGGGTTAAAGAGACTCATTCCCAAGACACAGGTGTATGTGCACATGGGCCTTAAATAGGTCGAAGGAGATTATGTCATTGATCCACTTCAGGCAATCTGCAAAAATCAACATGGAGCACAGCAGATGGCAGAGGACTCATGGGCAGAAAATGGAGCCCGGGATACCCGGGACAGGTGTGTAACACTGCTGTGCTACATAGCGTCTTTCTCTGCACATTGTCTTTTGAATTGACTGAATGTTATTGGGTTTTTGGTACAATATTTTGACACAGATTTTATGCAGGGCACATGTGATTGAAAACCAGCACTGCATCTCTGTAAGAATGGCATTGTTTCTGAGTGAAAAGCAGACCCTTAGCTCCTTAATTGCAATTTTCTTCCAAGAAGGCATTGGATTATACTTGGTCTTTGAGTTAAATTAATTTTTTTCAGTCATTTCAGCACAGGTAGAATCACGTCCCTATGCTTTTTCTCCATAGGGTTTGCCAATATTTATGGTGACTAATTAAGATGTTTTAAAGCAAAGTTCATTTTAAATTTATAACTCAGCAATGGTGTTAATTACTTTACATCTGATGTACACATCAGTATTTTACCACTTTCTCAAGTTAATTTCATGCTTCCTTGTTCTCTGCCTACACAAGAGTGCAACACCTTGAGTAGATCTGGATAATTAAGATTCATTGTGATGCTGATGTCAATTAGGGTATAGGATAAAAAAATAGAACACATTCTTTAAATATATTTAAAACAAAATTTCAAAGACTGACATATTTTCTACCTACAGTAACAAGCTGCATGCAAATTACACAGAACTTTAATTTCTAAAGAAATTTCCAGACATTGCTGATAAAATATTCATTTTCTCCTGCCAGTCGCATTTTTCACTTGAGTTCAGTAGACTGTAGTGGTAAAAAGTGCTGCAGAAATGGTTAGTTGACAAACCTCCCCATTTTGTCGCCTAAATAACAATCAGTAGATAGAGTATATGTTGGACTTTACCACTAATAGAATATATTAAATGCTACATTTGTATTACTTGGGTCTATCAGCCTCTTAGCCCATTAATTTACAATAATAATTTATAATTTTTTTTCCTCAGACCCTCCCAGTTCCCAGACCCTGATGTGCCGGGTTCTCTGACAAAGAGGGAAAAGTTTTGGAAGATGCTGAAGGAGTACCTTACCGACCTTACCAGTGTTCTCCGTGATTTCTCTGTGTCTTACAACTACTGGGTATCAAAGCTAGATATGTGATATGGACTGTCTCTCTATGCCTTCGAGGTCTTGACCTCCCCTGAATTTCATAGTAAACTGGTATCTATAGTTTCTCCAAAAATTATAATTAAATCTTTCACTGGCTAATCAAATTGGATTAGCCAGTAAAAGTCCTGACCTGCCCTGCTTTCAGCGTTTTGTCAGAGCAGGTTTTTAGTGCTGCCAAGGGTATTATAACCAATAGGTGCATCCACCTGTCAACTGAAAAAGCTCACAGGCTGACTCTTATCAAAATGAACAAGGGATGGATTTGGCCAGATTTCTGTACACCATCTCATGACAGCAGTAGAACATAAACTCAAATTCAGTGTTTTTTTTCTGGTCTAAATGCATGCACCCCTTCCCACGTAAACATGGGTATACGCTTCAGAACTTCTTTTTTGTCTCAATCCTCCTCCTTCTCCACCACCACCATATCAACAGGGTGATAACGCTACCCTCACTATCAATTTTTTTAAGGGTGTTTATGATGCCCACATTAACAATTTTTAGAGCCCTACCTTGAACATTCTTTTATATATCTATATATGTATGCCCCCCAGGGATAAATGTTTTTTAGCCCATGCACTAAGTGCATCCAGTCTAAAATACCCACTCAATAATGGGAAAAAAATTTTTCTGATGTCCTCCACTTCATAGCTTAAAAAGGGTATTGGAGGGGGGGCGTGGCCTGGGCTCTGAGCATGTAGGAGGCAAGAGCTCTAAGCTCCCACAGTCACACACTAAAGCAACAAAAAAGTGTGCAAAGGGTTAACAAAAAACCCCATACTGAACCCTATTCTATTCCTGAAACTCTGATGCACATTCTGAGCCTAAAACTAGGACCCTGGTCCAAAGGAGACCGAAGATATGAACTTTTAAAAGTTTGGGACAGTAGTGGTGTAGGAGAAACAGAGGGACATCACCCTCCCACCATTTGCCTTCCTGGAAGTGACTGGAGTGCTACTGTGGGCTGTATATAAGCCAAGACTGATCTGGTGGCTCATCGCCAGTAATAAGGACAATAAGGACTTTATTTGGAATCCTCCCGGTAAGGCACAACTTGATTCTAACTGACTGCAATGTTTTTTGCCTGCGGGGTGTAGAGGATAATGGCACTGCTGCGGCGGAGGGATACGGAACTATGCACAATCTCCCCTCTGGATTTCTGACTGAGTGCCGCCGAAATCAGGAAGTTCCACGGCCAGTGTGAGGAGAGCAGGGGCAGAGGAGCTGATCTGGACCCTTTCTGGACTGACACACCGAGGATATAGGCAGAGGACACCGGCGGGGACTACTTTCTTGTCACAGAGCAGAGAGGCGGAGGAATACCACTGGACCCATTGAACAGACATCAGAACGGCTAAGAACAGCGTTCCACAGCCACATTGAGGACCGGATAGGGGGCGACATGCACAGGGGGAGCCTCTGAAGACAGCAGAGGTGAGGCACATCCGAGTTTGGGCCACTAGATTCGGCTGCTGATTAGTGCTCACAGCCGCAATAGACTTCAATGGGAAGTAGATCCGACCGCTCTCAGCTTCCAGCCTGTCAGCACTGAGCAGACCTGACATCACAGGCCCTGCAGCGTTCAGTCAGCGGTCTCCCCTGTGACAGGCACAGATATTCCCACGAACTGTACAACACAGCAGAGACTTAACCACAGGGGTACTGGGGAAAGGACACAGGCATCTGGGAGGCACTCTTTATCCCCATATAGCATCCCTAGGGATTGTTCATTGGCTGCTTTCAGCATATCAGCGGCGCAGGCATACAATATAACAGAGTCTGCAGTTCATGGCTGGTGGTCCTGGTGCCTGGTATCCATCTGACCAGTGAATTATTTCAACTGAGGATGAGGATCAGAGATACAGTGGGCTGCTGATATTGATACTGCAGAATTGTGTGACTTTACTCACTCTCACTGAGGGCCTCTCTGTTAACTCCTTTGGGAAACTCGCTTTTTGACAATTTTTCTTAACTTGTTTGATTGAATAATTTAAAGGGGTCATAGATATGATGTCTGGGAAGGGTTTGTGGCAAACCAAGATGCAGTCAGGTAGGGGCAGAGCTTCCAATAGCCCACACAGGGTCACAAGGCACAATTTTGGTGCACACTCTAAATCATACAACGATATCTCTAATTTGTTAAGCCCAATAAAATCTAGGTCACCCCTGAAAGGAGACGAGCCAAAAACGCCTTATCTAAAAAAATCTAAGAACCCTGCATCTGTCAAAGTTGCAAAAGGGGGATCAGGTACTAATAGCTCATTGACCAAAACACTATCTAAAACACAACCTGAAACGCCTCAAAAAGATAAAAATTTAGGGGGCAACATTAAACCCCCCCTCCAATTGAGACTCTTACGGAGGAAATGGACACTTCCAAATCAAACAAAAGGAAGGGACCAGGCGATCAGGAAAACACTGGGAGTCTCTCATCTGAAGACTCCGACAGTGTCTCAGATGACTATACTCCAAACACAAGCACTGAAAGGCAGAAGCCTAGGAGGGATAATGGAGGTCCATTCCCTTCGTTTGAGGTTCCTCCTCCATCCATTAACCTGGGGAAATACAAGGGGTCCAACAAACAAGCCACTGAAGGATTCATGGCGGATCTCTTCCAGTCCTTCAGTGATGCCCTAAAAATTTTGAGACTCAGGCCAAGGCCCTACAGGACCTGGCTAGTCATTGCTTGCGTTGAGAAACACGTGGTGGTGTCTCCGCGGCTTGTGTTTTGCATATTTCCCATAAGGGATGGGGGCATTGCTCTAGAATCACTGCGTTGAGAAACATGTGATGGTGTCTCCGCAGTGTTGGATGTTGATCTCCATGAGGTCACTCATCCTCATTTTCACAGTCTTTTACTAGGCATTGCTCCTACTAGCCAGTTTGCTACTCCACGCTGATGAGGGGCAATACCCCGAAACAGCTGTCTGTGGATGGATACCATGTTTTGGCATAGGTGGTTTCCTTCATTGGAGACTGCCCTTCCCGTGGTTGTTCCTTCCCGGGGAAAGACCTGGCTAGTCATTGCTTGCGTTGAGAAACACGTGGTGCTGTCTCCGCGGCTTGTGTTTTGCAAGGCCCTACAGGAAACTTGCAGAAATCTTAGCCAAAAGGTTGAGAAATATGAGGTAAAGATGGTACAGGCGGAGAGGGATATAGTTTACCTCTCAAAGGAGAATTCACTCCTCAAAAGGAGGTTATTTCCCTTAAAAACAAATTGACGGATCTGGAAGACCGAAGCAGGAGAAATAACTTAAAGATACGAGGTATCCCTGAGTCGGTCTCCCAGGCAGATCTCTCTGATTACACCAAAAATTTGTTTAAAAAATTATCGCCAAAATTGACAGAATTAGAAGTCAATATCGATCGTATACACCGCCTCCCACGTCCCAAAGGGGTCCCACAGGAAAAGCCCAGGGACACTATCCTCAGGATCCATTTCTTTGAAACCAAGGAGAAGTTTTTAAAATCTTTGTGATAGAGAGGTTCACCTCCTGAGCCTTATAAGGATCTTGAGATTTTCCAAGACTTTTCCAAAGAGACTAGTGACGCAAGAAGCTCCTTCAGAGATCTGACCTCTAAACTTAGGGAACTTAGAGTGTCATATAGATGGGGTTTCCCTACCAAGTTTTTAGTCTGGTATAAAGATAAACACTCCCCCTTCTATACTCCACACGAGGGTCAGAAGTTTCTTAAATTCCTGATGGATGAGCCATCCTTTAGAGATGGGGATTAGGATTGATCTTTGTCTTATGTTTGAATTTATTTGGGGGTCACTATTATTTCCTTTTCCTGAACATGAATATTAGTACCCATAATTACAGTTTATCGTTGTCACTGTGGAAACTTGCCACTTAATTTTTTTCTCATTTTTCCCCCGATTTAAGGTGAGACACCAACCAGTTTGGAGTCCTCCAGGAGAGCTCTCAAGTTCTTAATTTTTTTTTCTGTATTTCATTGTTCTATTTGTTTCCCTTTCTTGTTTTGATATTGCATTCTAGCGGTGAAAATTTTATCGTACAATGTTAGGGGGCTCAACAGTCCGAATAAGAGGTAAGCGGTATGGAAGGAGATCAACCAAACCTGGGCCGAATTGGTATGCCTTCAGGAGGTTAAACTGGCTTCCGATCGACACCCGGTCTTCCAGCACAAGAACTTCCCACACATGTACAAGTCACTCTCCACAAAGAAAAAGGCTGGGGTCATCACATTGGTAGGTGGCACCGTTCCTTTTCAGCTCATCAAAGAAATACCAGACTCCTTGGGCAGGTTTCATATACTCATATGCTTACTCCATGAAAGGCCATGCACAATAGTGAATGTATACGCACCCAACAAGGGACATATTCGTTTCTTGAACAAGCTTATCAAAAAATCGACAAAGTTAAAACAGGCGAACTCATCTTATTGGGCGACTTTAATATTGTCCCAGATAGCGGCACTGATTCATCCTCTTTAGTTCGCCACAAGGTCCCAGCTTTAAAAAACTGGTTAATTCAAAATGAGCTTTATGATGCTTTCCGCTGCTTGAATACATCGTCACGTGAGTATTCCCACTTTTCAGATGTACATAAAACAGCTTCCAGGATAGATCTTCTACTTACTAACATATTCACTCTGTCCAAAATTAAGGACATTCGCTTCATGCAGAAGTCCATCTCGGATCATACCCCGACTTCCTTGTGGGTCCTCCCCCTGACAAACCATTCCACTGGAAGCTTAACTCAGCTTTGCTATATACCAGAGTACAAACAAGAGAGAGAAAACGCTCTCTTAAACTACTTCAAGGAAAACGTACCTAGTGAAGTAGATCAGTTCATGGTCTGGAACGCCTATAAAGCAGTCCTGAGGGAGTGTCTTATGCAAATTCTTTCTAAACATAAGAAGAGAAATAGGGAAAATATTACAAACCTACAGGCCCAAATTAATGATCTAGAGAAAAAACAAACAAACTTAAAAGTTCCTTCCCAGACCGTCCAGGCTGAGATTTTGAGACTTAGACAGAGTTTGAGATCTGAAATCTACCAGGAATATGATGCAGTCATCAAAGCATCTAGGTACAAATCGTATACGTCTCTTAACAAGCCTACCAAGTTTATGATAAGGAAATTAAAAAGAGAAAGAATTAAAAGGAGAATGAATAAATAAGATACAAACAAGAAAAATTATAGCCAGCTCACCCAGTTAGACGTCCTTAGTGGTTCTGCTCACTGCCAGGAAGCCGCACGGAGTTGTAATGGGAGAGGCACACCCATGTTGCAATAGAAACAAAAACCAGCAAATAATTCCAGCGGATGCTTCCTACTTGGCCATAAAATCCATTTTATTTTTAGCTATTAAAATAGTTCCATGTGGCAGAAACCCAAATATATACAGGGGGTCAGAAGAAAAAAGGGCACACTGCTGCTTTATGCGTGCAGACTACGCGTTTTGACCTTACTAGGTCTTCTTCTAGATAGTATCTCCCTTGGGTGACCCCAAAACTCACCCTAGGGACATTGTCAACTCGTTTGCAGAATTCTTTAAAAATCTCTATAACCTGAAAGATGACCCCCAAACACCGGTGGTTAACTCGAATTTTGTAGATTCATTTCTACAGAGTATCCATCTACCAAGAGTCGATGAGCTGGACTTGAGTTATGTCAATAACCCTTTTACAGAGAGAGAAATTGTTGACGTTATCAAGAAACTGCAGTCCCAAAAATCACCAGGGCCGGATGGCTTCTCTGGAGACTACTATAAATCCTTTTCAAAAGTTCTGGCTCCACAGCTGGCTTCCGTCTTTGATCTGGCATCCTCAATCATAGAATCGTAGAGTTGGAAGGGACCTCCTGGGCCATCTGGTCCAACCCCCTGCTCAAAGCAGGATTCGCTAAATCATCCCAGTCAGACGTCTGTCCAGCCTCTGTTTGAAGACTTCCATTGAAGAAGAACTCACCACTTCTCGTGGCAGCTTGTTCCACTCATTGATCACTCTAACTGTCAAAAAGTTTTTTTTAATATCTAATCTGTGTCTCCTCCCATTCAGTTTCATCCCATTGCTTCTAGTCTTTCCTTGTGCAAATGAGAATAAAGTTGATCCTTCTACAATGTGACAGCCCTTTAGATATTTGTAGACAGCTATTAAGTCTCCTCTCAGTCTTATCATTTGCAAACTAAACAATCCCAAATCCTGCAACCTTTCTTCATAAGACAGGGTTTGCAGACCGGTCACCATTCTGGTCGCTCTTTTCTGAACTTGCTCGTTTGTTGATGTCTTTTTTAAAATGTGGTGCCCAAAACTGGACACACTATTCCAGATGAGGTCTGACCAAAGAGGAGTAGAGGGAAATAATGGCTTCACGTGATCTAGACTGTAAGCTTCTGTTAATACATCCTAGAATTGCATTTGCCTTTTTTGCTGCTGCATCACACTGTTGACTCATATTCAGTCTGTGATCTATTAGTATACCCAAGTCTTTTTCACATGTACTGTTGCTTAGGCTATTCCTCCCATTCTGTATATGCTTTTTTCATTTTTATTGCCCAGATGTAGTACTTTGCATTTTTCCCTGTTAAAAAACATTCTGTTAGTTGCTGCCCACTTCTCCAGTTTATTTATATCTTTTTGAATCCTCTCTCTCTCTTCTCTAGTATTAGCTATCCCTCCTAGCTTTGTGTCATCAGCAAATTTAATCAGTTTACCCTCAATTCTTCATCTAAATCATTGATAAAGATGTTGAACATAAAGATGTTGGGTTCCTTCCCAAAGGAGATGTTAGAGGCAACAATTATCATGATTCCAAAGGAGGGGGGTCCCCGAGAGGATACAGAGCTATAGGCCAATATCACTCATAAATAGCGATATTAAAATCTACTCAAAGATCATTTCAAACCGATTAAAAAACATCCTTCCACGTCTGTTGGCGGATGATCAAATAGGCTTTACAGAGGGCCGCCAGGCCTCAGACGGAACTAGAAGGGGTTGAATCTGATAAATTTAGCGAACAACCTGAGAACCCAAACTGCTTTTCTGGCACTGGACGCCGAGAAGGCGTTTGATAGGCTAAACTGGCTTTACTTAAAAGCAACTCTCGCTAGATTTGGCTTTGACGAGAAGTTTCTATCAACAGTCTTCGCCTTGTACTCGGGTCCTAGTGCCAGGATTTATGCAAACAATTTCCTCTCCGACCCGTTCGACATTACCAATGGCACGAGACAGGGGTGCCCCCTGTCCCCCCTTATATTTGTGCTTGCCATAGAGCCCCTAGCCGAAAAAATAAGAATAAACAATGATATTAAAGGCTTTGAACTGCCATCACAAAATTTTAAAATTGGATTATTCGCAGATGATCTATTCCTCACGCTACTGGATCCTGCAAACTCCATTAAAGCCCTTTCAGTTGAACTAGAAAAATTCTCTAGAGCATCTTATTTTAAGATAAACCCAAACAAATCAAAATGTATAACTCTAAACATGAAACAATCTGAAATTAACTAAATAAAGGCCCAAACCCAGTTCATTTGGGAGGAGAAAGAGATTGTCTATCTAGGGATTAGAATAGCTGGATCAATCCAAGCCACAGTTAGGCCCAATTTAGACAGCATTATAAAGACTATTACAGGCGATCTATACCTTTTTGGCACAGCTAGAGACTTCCATCTTTGGGAAGATTCTGGCAGTCAAAACTTTTATCCTTCCCAAAGTTTTATACATATTTAGGACTTTACCAGTTAGCTTTCCGCGCCAAACCATTGATAGAGCTCAAGAGCTCATCCAACTATTTATTTGGAAAGGTAAAAAAGCAAGAATAACTGCGGACTTGATGTACAAAAATAAAAAACATGGGGGCGCAGGACTGCCCAATATATACGCTTATTATCAGGCCTCGCTCATCAAACAGAGCTGGCACTGGTTTACTGAAAACATGACGCATCCAGCTTGTTCTGGCTTGGAGAGAGATGCTAGTGATAGAGGTTCCTTGCAAAAGCTTTTCTTTCACTTCCTTCTGCAAAAGCCCAGTGCGAACTCATCTCATCCTATATTCCGGCCGATAATCTCAGCCTGGAGGGATCTCATTAAGCCGACTAAAAATATCAAAAAAGCAGAGCAAATCTTAAAGTTGCCTCTATCTTCATTGGCACTGATGGATGATCTCCCGATACCGGAGGTTTGGGGGAAATCTGGAATTAAAAGGGTGGGGGATGTTTTTAGTGGAGTGGAGTTCCTGAAATTCGGTGAGATCAGGGTTAAATATAATTTACCGTCATCTGAGCTAGTCTTTTACACCATGTAGAAAGACAGAATTTGGAAATTCATAAAAGGGAAGACTTTGAATTATGAAATGCTATCTTCACTATTGTGCAACCTTAAAAATAAAAACCTCTGGAGTCTGCGTAATTTGTATAGATCTGTTGTCAAAGACCTGACGAGCCCCAAAAACATATACATGAAGAGATGGGAGTCCGATTTTGGTGCTGATATCCGTCTCGAGAACTGGAATGATGCCATCAAAAACACTTACAATTCCAACATATCAATGGGTCTTCATGAGAGTTCAAATTGTTAAATAGGTAGTACTATACCCCGACGAGGTTATCGCATTTTAACACAGAGCTATTTTCCTTGTGCTGGAGAGATTGTGGACACCAAGGGAACCTCTACCATATTTTCTGGGGTTGTTCAAAAATCAAAAACCTCTGGCTTCAAGTCACACAGCACATTAACCTCATTGCTAAGGACTTCACAATTACACCCGAAAGATCACTTCTTTCATTAGACATGGAACAAGTTGATGATTCGGTAAGACACATTATCATACACATCCTCTTAGTGACCAAGACCATGTTAGCACAATGGTGGAAGAAAGCAGAGGTTCCCAAGTTTTCAGACATACTTGAAAAGATAGGCCAACACAGCGATTTAGAATGCAGATTTGCGATTAACAACAATCACATTCACAAATACTCAAAAAAATGGAAGACCTGGAACAACAAATTTCATATCAAATAGACTCAACAAGAGGCACTATATTTTGAAGTTTAAACCTGGGCGCTTTAGTACTGGGATGCTGTATCTCCTTCCAAGAATGTTACCCCATAATAAGGATTGTCGATTTTTTTTTTCTTTTATGTTGTTATTCAATATATGTTATTATATGCCTATTTGTGGGTTCTCTAGTTTTTAAATTTTTTTTCCGTACCTGTACAAGGTTGTTTATTCCCCACTCCCTTCCTACCTTCCTTTCCCTACCCTGTTTATTTCTCAAAAAACAATAAAATTATTTGAAAACAAAAAGGGTATTGGAGTGCCTCCTTCTAATTTTTGGCATCCCTTTCACTTAGTGCATACGCTTTACCAGTGTAGGAAACCCACTCCTTAGTAATGGGAAAAATTATTTTCTGTGGATCCACCTTCTAGTTGAGGGAACATTTTTGGAACCAAAAGAAGTGGTGGGTTCTATTAGTATATGATCCAGTGCCTTGTTGTGGGCTCTCCGGTCGTTGTCACATAGAGAGTTCTCACACTGCTTACAGGATTTCACAGTCAGGACAGGAATGTTTGTACAGTAAGTATAGAAATTCCTGGTAGATGCGAAACGCTCCTATATTAACCAGCAGGGTTGATTAAATAACAGTCATTGATGCTGCTACATTAAAGTAATCACTTTCTAAGGGCTAATTCAAATAGATTCTATTCTGCCATAATAATACTGCTATTTTTTGCAATTTTTGTAGGGTGAGGTATGGCAGTTGGTATAGTGTATGACAGATATCTAGACAGGGATTATTGCCTTATAAATTGTAAGCCTTGCTGCTGATTTTTCCCATGCATTCATTGATGGATTCATGCTTTTTATGGTCATTTCTACTCAGAAATTCAACAAAGCTGGCAGTGTTACTTGCGTTACTCCACAGTTTGTTGCTGCCACGTACAAGAAAAAAAATGTCAGGGCCGATTCTACTCTCTTCTATATTCTACAATAATACTGCTCATTCCATTTACACTAAACAGTAGAATTATGTGCTTTACCAAAAAACTCTATCTTGGTCTCATCTGTCCACAAGACACCTGCTGGCCCCCTTTCAATAGCAATGACCGCCTGATGGCCCTCTACAAATAGCGATGGGCGGTTGCTGACCTTGCAAAAAAGACTTTCAATGTGTCTGATGAAATTTCATGACACAGCTGTCTGGTGACCCATTACAAGGGGCTCCTTCCCTGTTCCTAACACTAGGGGGTGATCTAGCTCGCCCTGCTCCCTGGGATACTTCAGATGGTGAAGATGCCGGGGCCTCCGCCCTTGCCTTATCTCCTGTTCTGTCTGTTCTATTCCCCCACCCAGGGAAGAGGGGGCACTACTGTGCACCGTAGTACACCAACCCGACAAACAAGGCAACACAAACAGGGGTTAACAGAAAACACCAGGCATACAAAATATTCAGTCACATGTAACAGAGGAATGTACCTGGGTGTGAAGGTAGGGGAATAGACCAAAATAGAGAAGGATAAGCAATTACCACACATACAAACCAAACAACAGTCACAGATAACTCCTCCATCTATTCTTCTCATATCTGCTCTTCTCCCACCATTAGCCATGCAGCAAATGCTTGATCTGACAAGGATTTGTAACAGAGCCCAGATTATAAAGGGGAAAGGAGTGGCTAACCGAGCACAGCTGTGAACACAGGGATTTCCAACATGGCCGATTAACCCCTGTTCTGCCAGAAGAAATAAACACATTTAAAATGAAAGAGAAGTGCTTCTCAGCGCCGGAGTTGGAGCAATCAGACGCTGCCTCTTTTGGCTTCACACTGTCGCGGTAACCCCATGACATCATGTTTCACACACTTCATGGTCCGATAAGGTATTAAAATCACCATTGAAAGCAATACAAATGTGCAAAACCGCAGCAAAAACACTTCATGTGAACATAGCACAAGGTGTGGAGGAGTAGTCAAATCCATTTTAAGTGCGGTTTTGTATGTTTTAATGTCAGTCCATAAAAGTGGCTTAATACTCTGACAACATTGTTTTTAGAACCGACCTGGAGTTTAGAGATGCATCCAGGGGTTTTCCCCATGTTGTTTGCATGCCATTTCAGCACTGTTTACAAAGTTTTCTGCAATTTTTATACCCCCTTCAGACATCCGGAGCAGGCCACTGGAAAAATGCTCGGATTTTCCGTTTGCTTCCATTATACTCGTTACTCAGGTCAAGCACCCGAGCCTTACAATTTGCTCGACTCAAGTAATGAGTACCTGTGTATTTTAGTGCTCGCTTATCACTACCAATAAACACATGAACAAAAGTTAATAAATATAATGCTTACATCCCATTCAGTCTTTTATGTTTCATGTACAGGTCTTATCCATGTTTTGAAGAGTTAGAGCATATACCCATTGTAGCCTATGGGGCTGTTCATATGTTGTTTACTCGCCAATGCAAGCCAATGGACTGATGAAAAAAAATGGATAGCGCACACAGCTCATCCATATTTCATCTGAGTACTATTTTTTCTCTGTATAGAGTGCTCAGTAAGCTTTAAATATATATTTATCTTTTTCTCATATTTGATAACCTGATGAAACACTGATGGCAAAAACCGACACATGGACTGAAAATAGATACAAATTTCATCCAGCACACGGATTAAGAATAATTCATTTTTTTCATGAGCACAGAAAAAATGGACATCTGAACGAAGCTTTTAATAACTGTATGGCATCTAAAAACTACAGTACATCACACAAAAGAACAAGATCTCTGTTATAAGTTTATACAAGAATTCTATGGAGCCCGATGACATGGGTCAGAAATTAAGACAGACACGGTATATCACAGTTCAAGATGTATATATATCTTATTGCAGAAATATGCACTTCAGCTGACAGATGCAAAGTAGACAATAAGACAGTCTCAGTAGTATGCACAAGTAATAGTACAGACCGAGGGTGCGAATACCAGTCCAGCAATGCAGAATCCGGGACCCAGAGCCCGGGCCTAATGGAGAGCAGACCGTAGCAGAGATGGGTGCAGAGCAGGTATAGCAGCAGAGTCCTCCCTTGGTGCGTAGATACGGGAACAAGCGGGGTATCCCGAAGAGTAGAAGGGGCAAACAGGTTGCTAGTCCTTCCAGCTTAGCAGCAAGTAAAGAACAAGATACACAAGCAATGCATAGTGTGCAGAGTTCCCTTATGTATACAGCAAACAGGAAACAAGGAGTCTCAGACAGGAAATAAGATGGCCCCTGTGAAGCCAGCAACTCCATCTTGGTTAAGGGCAGAATCCATCAGAAGTAAGGGCAAGAGCAGACAAAACAGATATAAAATCCCAGTCCTTACAATCTCATAGTGAAGCTGAAACCAAAAGTATGACTAAAAAAGTTATGGTTGTTAAAAAACTATGACTGTACGAAGTGGAAAAAATGTTTAGCCATTTGAACAAGGGCATCATAAAAATGTAATTGTACAGTGGGGAAAAAAAGTATTTAGTCAGTCAGCAATAGTGCAAGTTCCACCACTTAAAAAGATGAGAGGCGTCTGTAATTTACATCATAGGTAGACCTCAACTATGGGAGACAAACTGAGAAAACAAAATCCAGAAAATCACATTGTGATTGGCATTGTGAGTTGGCCAAACCAACTAGCTAAAGTGTATGGGGTGAGTTTAGTCACTGCTAAAGCGTCCAGTTATTATCCGTTTGTATTATTTATTGAAAAAAAATATGAATTCCTTACCAACGAATCAAAAGCAGATGCATACTTTAGTTTTCAATGTGCAAAAGGTTTTGTTCCCTTTGTAATTAATCTGTTTTTACTAGAAGTGTCTTTGAACAGGTCATGTCTGTAATGCTCGTGCCCAGATTGGATGGCACGAGCGAGGATTGGGGCCCCACTATGCCACAAACCAGACTCACCCTGAAGGGGCATGACTAAGCAGCTACCTTTGTGTTCACTGGAGCCAATAGTGGTGAGATCAGGCTTGTGTGGAAGGTAACAGCCAGGTACCGTTCCAGGTCATTGTCTGGCTGTAGCAGCTGACCCCACAGGGGGACAGGACACTGTAACAACAGGTGCAAGTAAGTATTGGCGGGCACGGATGATGTACAGGCAGGCGGACATAGCTGACATTCTAGCAGGCTGGCAGGCACAGCTAACACTCTAGCAGGCAAGTGGGCACAGTTTAGACTGGAGGGACAGAAACTGTTTCGGAAACGACTGGGACACTGGCAGGTATGAGTGGGATACAAGAATGGATAAGACCTAGTTCAGACTGGACGAGCAGGAACAGGTTCAGGAAGGACTAGGTCACAGGCAGGTACGAGTGGATACAGGGACAGGTAGGACCTAGTTCAGAGATTGGACGAGCAGAAACAGATTCGGGAAGGACTGGGACAAAGGCAGGTACGAGACAAATAAGGGAACAGATAGGACCCAGTTCGGATTGGACAAACAAGGAGTCACAGATGCAGAAGGGGAGCAGAGCCACAGGTGCGGAATGGGAGCAGAGCCACAGGTGTGGAACAGGAGCAAATCCACTGGTGCAAAATGGAAGCAGAGTCTTGGGTGCATAGCGGGAGCAGCGCTGCAGGTGCAGTGCAGAAGCAGAGCCGCAGGTGCAGAGCAGAAGCAGAGCCACAGAAGCAGAGCCGCAGGTGCAGAGCAGAAGCAGACAGGACCATATTCACACAAGTTCTTACAATGAAGTAATAAGTGTACACCAAGGTAATAAACATTGTGAGGAGACAACAGAACAAAGATAGGTGCTGGTATAGATACTGTGAGTTAAACAAGGAACAAGGATAGATCCAGCAGTGTAGGGAAGGCTCCAGTCAAGGATACAAACAGGGTCAGGTATAGGACTTAGTTCAGACACAGTCAGACACAGAAACAAATTCAGGATACAGGATTCAGACCTCAGTATACAGCCCCCAAGGTGAAAGAAGCAAGACAGGTAGGGTACAGATATGAATCTGGTTATACAGCCCCCAGGGTGACAGAAACAAGATATGGATGGAAGAGACAGGACAGGGCAGGACAGAACCTGGCAACTCAGTAGCTGCCCATAGACTGAGAGGGAATGTTGCTCAGGCATTTTCCCATTGGTGGAGATGCTTTAAGTACCAGGTGCTGCTTGGCAATAGGCTGGGTACACAGTTGGAATGCACACACAGTCTCTCTAAGAACCAGGAAGAGCAGGCGCCACCACCCTAAGTGTACAGCCAGGACGTATGCACACAGCCAGCAGAGAACACGTAATTTACAGAATGCAGCAAGCAGATTACAGAACTCACTGCATGACCCGAAGTGGTGAGTAAGTTGGTGTATTTGCCTGGTGGGGTATGCAGTAATGCCAGAGGTGACGTTACAATGTGATTTTACAATGTCTAGAGTTCTGGGTATGTGCAGTGCTTAAAAGGATCTGTTAATGCAGAGGCACACCTAGCCTTTCCTGCACACAGGTTAAAACTTCACTTGGCACCCCTTCCTATACACAGCTTAAACAGTTTGAGTAGTCATGATATGACTGTTGATTTGCAATTTGCTAGTTTTCTTAATGTACAGTGAAAAACTGCAAGCCCTATTTCTTTGTGTGAATCAAATGGAGGAGTTAGTTGCAAAGTGAGTGTTAGTATGAAAATCGCATATTAATGGTCACGTGATGATTACTGGAGTTGGCAAGCAAAGCCGAATCCTGACAGTGAGTATATTACACACTGTTAGAATCTGACATGCTAAAGTGCCTAATTTTACAATTAATCCCACTAACAGAAATACATATATAGTATAGTAACCCTTAACTTGCAGAAGTCACAATATTTTATTAACATAGCCATAATCACATTATCTAACAAGTTATAGATTGCTTCATGTGTACAGGATCATAACTACTGCACAGCAATACAGCATCACAACCCCCAGCAGTACTACATCACCAGAAGCAGAGGTGTATCTAGGTTTACTGGCACCAGGGGCAAGAATTCTGTTTGGCGCCCCCCTCCCACCCCAAGCACATATGCGATTTGCTCACTTAGCCACGTACCGACAAGCTACTCTCCCTAATTCTCTCAATGCTCAGTGAGCAACTGAGAGAAGCAGGAAGAAAAGTTAGTTGTCACATGACCCTAAGCATGAAAATCACATATGAGTGAAATGGCTGGAACCTGCAAGCTCATACATGTCCCCCTTCTGCCCACTTGCCCTTCATATTGTGGTTTGAAGTCTTTCCTGTTCTCCATATTGTGTCTGAACCTGTCCCTCCCTTGCTCCCTAAACTTATGTCCTCAAATCTTCCCCACGTTACACTAAATCTTCCCCCCACAGAGTAAATTCCCCCCACAGAATAAATCCTCCCAACAGAATAAATCCCTCCCCCCACAGAATAAATCCTATTCACAGAACAAATCCCCCCACAGAATAAATACCCCTCACAGAATAAATCCCCCAGCAGAATAAATCCCCCAACATTACAAATCCTCCTCACAGAATAAATCCTCCTCACAGAACAAATCCCCCCACAGAATAAATCCCCCCAACAGAATAAATCCCCCCAGCAGAATAAATCCTCCTCACAGAACAAATCCCCCACAGAATAAATCTCACCAATAGAATAAATCCTCCTCACAGAATAAATCCTCCTCAGAGAATAAATCCCCCCAATAGAATAAATCCTCACAGAATAAGTCCCCCCAACACAATAATTCCTCTAATTCCTCCTCACAGAACAAATACCCCCATAGAATAACCCCCTCACAGAATAAATCCCCCCCACATAGAGTAAATCTCCACCACAGAATAAATCCTCCTCACAGAATCCTCCTCACAGAATAAATCCCCCCCACACAGAGTAAGTCTTCCCCCACAGTATAAATCCTCCGGGCAGAATAAATTCCCTGTCTCACAGAAAAAATCTCACCACCCACAGTTCCATTTAATCTTCGGTGTCTTTAGCTCCAGTGTGGAGCACTTACCACCGATGCTCTTTGCAATTCTGGGCACTGGCGCGTGACGTCAGCAGCGTGATAACATGACCTAATCATGCTGCTGGCGTTGCTCTGTAAGCTGCGAGTACAATTGAACCCTGGCTCAGAAAACTCAGAGCCAGCTCAGAAAACTGCTGACTCCTGGTCAGGGGGAGGCAGAATGCGGCTGCTGGGGAGACACTTAGGACCGCTGCATTAGGCAGCCCAACTGCGCCCCCCTGCCGGCTGCGCCTGGGGCACATGCCCCAGCTTCCCCCCTAGATATGCCTCTGACCAGAAGCATGATCAGCACAGGAATACGTCACCAGAACCCACATCAGTACCCAAATCTGAAAGTTTCAAGTACAATTGAATGCTGAGAGCTGGCCTTTTTGATGTTCACTGAGCCGGCTGTCAGTTTAACTACTGGCTCAGAGAACACCATTTCCAGTGAAGAGAGGGTGGCAAAATGCCATTTCTTGGGTGACACTTCAGTCTGCCTCATAAGGTGTCCCGATTAAGGCTCCCACTGCTGTGACTGCCAATAGCAAATATCCTGCCTGCCCTTCCCTCGTTTGACTTCTGCATGAATGGATAACATAACAGATTATCGTCCATTTCCTATAACCTCCAAAGCTAAATAAAACATATCCAGTTACTACCTTTCTTTTTAGCTGGACCAAAAATTTGAGACTCCAGTTTTTGATCCAGCTAAACAACAGATTGCAGTCATACGGAAGACATTTTAGGACATTTTGTCCCTTTTCAAATAAATAGATTCTGGGCTGAATAATTTTATTTTCACTTTGTAAGCCCAAAACAAATCCACAAATGAAAATAATAGTGGCTATATGATCATGGCCTAAGTTATATACTCCTCTGAAATTATCATTAGATTTACTATTTATGACCATAGGGTTTGTGCATGGTTTCCTTTTTTTTTCTAGCTTTACATTTTGCACATCTTCATAGCTCTTGTAATGTTCGGCATTTTGCATATCAGCTTGAGAAAAAGTAATCTGCCACTGTTCTTAATTCTACAAACTAATCAAGCTAATATGCAGCCTCTACATCCTGCTGAGAGACAAAGATATGTTATGGTCAAATGGCACTCTATTGTATTAAGCTAGATTGAGGGAAAGACTAATTAGATCTCTGCCTCTTGGTGGCATTTAAGAAAGTCTTTAGTCTGTGACATCTTAGGTCTGGGCAATAACTATACATCAGTCGAGAGAAGACATAAATAACAAGTCAATTTTATTAGGCTACACCAGTAGAGAGTTGATTAGCCTAAGAAAACACAATGCTGGCAACTTTAACTTGATACTTTAACTCTGAAAATTGATTAACCGCTGACTGCTGCTTCATTGACCTTCAATGATTTGCTGTATTGCTTGCCATCTAATTCCTGCAGGGCTATGTGGCCAAGCTTTATGTGCATATGTAAAGATGGGATGGTTTTTATTCATTTTCATAATATACTTTTTTATTATTAAGTTTATCTGCCACAGCTGATTGCTTTTTATACATTATTCAGATGGTGAGACTTTAAATATTTAATCTTGTTTGCTATAGTATTAAGTCTGTGTGCCCACGATGCGATTTTTAAGCGTTTTTGCCTCGATTTTCGGCGTGAAAACGTTTAAAAATCGTGTACAGAACGCACCCTATGCATTCCTATGGCATTCCTCACATGCTGTGCTAATGCTGCGCTTTTTTCCGCGGCGGAATCGCATCGCGGAAAAAATCGCAGCATGATCATTCTTTTGTGCGGAATCGCAAGGAATTGCGGTGATTCCGCACCCATAGGAATGCATGAGAATCGCTTACTTCCCGCATGTGGCTATGCCCACCATGCGGGAAGTTAAGCGTCTCATGTGCGGTTGGTACCCACGGTGTGGAGGAGAGGAGACTGTCCTCCAGGCCCTGGGTACCATACCCCTGTAAAAAAAAGAATAAAAAATGAAAAATTGGGGTATATTTACCTTCCGGCGTCACGCGCTGCATTCCCGGCCTCAGCGTTCCCAGTAATGCCTTGCGGCAAGGTCCTGTGATGACGTAGTCTCGCGTGACTCTAGCGGTCTCGCGAGATCGCTATAGTAACGCGAGACCAACGTCATCACAGGTCTCGCAAGGCATTACTGGGAGCGCTGAGGCCCGGGATGGCAGCGCGGGATGTCGGAAGGTAAATATACCCCGATTTTTTATTTTTTTTTTATCATTTTTAACATTTTATCTTTTACTATTGATGCCGCATAGGCAGCCTCAATAGTAAAAAGCTGCTCACACTTGTCAAACACTATGTTTGACGAGTGTGACCAACCTGTCAATCACTTTCCAAGTGATGCTTCAAATCGCTTGAAAAGTGCTTGAGAAAATCGCGGCAAAATCGCGGTAAAATCGCGGTGAAATCTCGCGATTTCTGGGAAGGAGTCCAGTTTTCAGTGTGCGTTTTAACACACAACGTGGGCACATAGCCTTAAAATATAAAAGGCATAGGTAAGGTGACATATGTAGACCCTTACCAACATTTAGATTTCAAAGGACATTTTTTAACTCTCCCAGGATGTCTGCCAGACTGATAAAAAAGTTTGTTTTAATGCACATTCCCATAAATCCTTCTGCTCATGCATTAGTGACAGAGCTACCGTATATGGGTTGTCCACCCTTTTATTTAAAAAATCCAGACCCAGACTCTCCTACTCTTCTTCTGCAGACCTGCCCAGGTTTTCTGACACCCTATCTGTTTTTTCTTCTAGTAGGGTATTCTTAGATCTTTCTGAGATTATAAGGGGATGGAGAACTCTTTTAGGCCAAGTTCACATTGCACTTTTTAATGAATTTCTAGAATGGATCAGCTGTAAAACCACCTCAAAACTTTCTTGAAAATGTTTTGACTTTCCTATTAACTTCTATGTCATATTCACTGTGGTGTTCATATAAAGGGTTTTCGTAGCTTATTTTCCCAAAGACCTTTCAAAAACATGTCACTTCTTTGAGGCACATTCTTCCTGGAATACACTCCAAACTTGATGCATTAAGTCATAAAGCTGAAAAATAAGATTGAATAAAAAAAAATTAAAACACTCTTCAAAACTGCTTAAAAAATATTTTCATGAAAAAGAAAGTCATAAAAAAGTCACCGAAAAAGCAGCTTTTCCTTATACGGTTTTTACTAAAAAATCCGCTTTGTTTGCTTCCAAAAAACCTCCTCCTGAACATACCCTTGGAATGAGAAAAAAAATAATACTCACCTAGGGATCTCCTTTGCGCCTAATGCTTCCCGCATCTCTGCTGGCCTCTTTCCTTCTTCTAAGATATTCTGAGACCATGCTGTGCTCGATTTGTTTTTCTTTTCTTTTTAATGGGGTGAACAATATTTTTAATGCTCATATTTCTGGTTCTGTACAGCAGAAAAGTAGTTGATGTTGATCTATAGTAGTGAGTAGAGATGAGCAACTTTGCCTTTTTTCGGGTCGAGTCGGGTTTCATGAAACTCGACTTTCACAAAAGTCAGGTCGAACGCAATCGGCCGATTATCGTGAAAAGTCGAAGGCCGACTGAAACATGAAACCCAATGCAAGTCAATAGGGAAGAAAAGTCGGCAGTGAGTGGAGGACAGGAAACACACCTACAGTGTCCATTTTAATGCCAACAACATCAATTCTTATTACTTAAGCTTGTCAACCTTAATTTACTTTATAATAATAGTTAGGCATTGAAAACTGGGGGTTATTTGGCTAAAGTTGTGGGGGGGGTAGGGCTGGCTCCAGATTTTCGTGGGCCCAGGGCCAAAGAGTGTCACTGGGCTCCTTTAACACATGCCGCAATTCATGATCCTCTGATACGGCAGAAATAGCGATATAGTACAATGAAAAATACTTCACTTCTTATATCACATGACTGATATCCATTTTAAATTCTCCAATAGCTCCAAAAATGGACAGTATATTACTCCATACAGCATTATGGCCACCGCATAGTGCGCCATACAGAGTAATGAGGCCCATATATTTCTCCATACAGAATCATTGGTCCCATATAATGTTCGATACAGTATATGATGAGCTCCACATAATGCTACAGTATATGTTGGTCCCCATGGATGAAGCTCCACTGTCTTATGGGCCCAAATAATGCTCCATATATAATGGGCCCCATTTCTAATGCTCCAGTGTATAATGGGCCCTGTAAATGCTGCTCCAGTGTCTGATGTCCCCCATTTGGAAAGCTCCAGCATATGATGGGCCTCATGGATGATGCTCTAGAGTACGATTGGTCCAAATAATGCTCCATATATAATCTTCCCCATTTACAATGCTCCAGTATATGATGGGCCCCATGGATGATGCTCCAGTGTCTTATGGGCCCAAATAATGCTCCATATATAATGGGCCCCATTTCTAATGCTCCAGTGTATAATGGGCCCTGTAAATGCTGCTCCAGTGTCTGATGTCCACCTTTGAAATGCTCCAGTGTATGGTGGGCCCCATATATCATTCTCCAGAGTATAGTGCTCTCCGAAAATTGCTCCCAACCTTTAAAACAATTAAATAAGTCTCCTTGCTAAGGAATCCCTGTACTAGTCTGGACTCCTCGTCGTCCCCATCTTCCATCTCTCTGCACTTGGACTGTTTAGGCAGAGGGCGTACAGACGTGATGTAATCACTCTCTCTGACCAGAATGTCACTGTCAGGAAACGCGCAAGACGTCACGGCGGTGGAGCAGGTAGAGGTAAGTATTTCAACTTTGCAAGTGCTGTGATCCTGAGCAAGCAGGGGGGCCCACTCATTGGCGACGGCACTGGCACAGAGCCTCTCATAGTACGGCGGTGTGTCTGACGGCGGGTGGGCCCTCCCACCGGCAGAGACACTTTAGCGTACTATGAGGGGCCCTGTGCCAGTGCCATCGCCCATGAGTATGCCCCCCTACCTGCTCAAGGAACCTGCACTTTCATCTGCACCTTCCTCTTTGTCACCGTGTAAGGTGGTATAGTATGCGGGAAGGGGAACCTGAGTTTCATCAGCGTCAGATTCTGGCTGTGTAGAGTGCGAGGGGAATGTAGTGATCTGGGTCAATGTACCATCAAGCAGTGGCTGGGCATCAGTGCACTCGCGGCGCCCCCAGGAGTACGGTTGCCACAGTGGCATTACCTTCCTCCTAGGGAGTGTGATGTCATGCTTGGGAGCAACGAAGGATCTCTCTAGCAGTTAAACCAACACACAACACAGTTCCCACTCCAGGCCAGCAGGGAGAGCTCTGAACCTGACTGCTGAGGAGCTGCTCTCTGTGGTCGGGAGGAGGGAAGTTAGGGCAGTCTGTGAAGGGAAGGGGAAGTGTGTGGATGTGAGAAGGGGAGCTGGAGGATGAGCAGAGTTAAGGCTCACTGCTAGGAAACCGGAGGAAGTAGCAGCTGTAAATGCTTTGTTTACAACTAAGGCTAGGAGGCCCCAGCAGCGACGTGTGTGAGCCAGAAGGAAAAGGCTACGGCTGCCTGCCATATGAGAAAGTTCCAAAAGAGAGTCAACAGGGGGAACTTCAGTGAACTCAGTACTGCGAGTACCTCAGATAAGCGCTAGAACGGAGGCCACACTACCTATCTGCAGAGAGAGAATTCCTAATTTGCTTCCAGTCTGACCAACTCCTTCTCCATCTGTACTCTGGGTCCTGGACAGCAGTTACCAAGTACAGGTAAAGGAACTGCACGACTGTGTCTGTCATCTTTCTCCTGTGCCTGGCGCACGGCTCTGCTTCATCCTGCACTGCACACCATCTACCAACTCTTTAATCTGCCCTGCGACTATGGCCCTACCTGTGCAGGGCTTCTACATCTTAGCTGCACCACAACATCTGTCCCAGAGAAGCGACACTGCAGCACTGGTCAATCTGATCAGAAACCACAGGTGGCGACACGTATCATTCACCTATAAGCGTTATTCACCCCTTTGACCAGCAGCCAGCACTTGACGACTCAGTGCTTGCATTTTTTGAAACTTCAGAAG
Source organism: Dendrobates tinctorius (assembly GCF_039654945.1). Classification (NCBI taxonomy): domain Eukaryota; kingdom Metazoa; phylum Chordata; class Amphibia; order Anura; family Dendrobatidae; genus Dendrobates; species Dendrobates tinctorius. Next base: position 62,216,826 of record NW_027361671.1, on the reverse strand, counting down.
AGGAGGGCATATTAGCTGGAGTCTGTTTCGGCAATGTAAGCCAAAACCAGTTCCTGATGCTCTGGCTTTAAAAGTGGTTAACCTACTCCCAGAAAAGGTAGCCTTCCAGGCCTTGCGGAGCCAGACCATGACGCAGGCTCAACACCTCCTGCCTTAGCTGCTATTGTGCTTTTGCCACTACCAGCAGATGCACCACCACCATCAGTACCAGCTGGCCCCCCACGCCCACGTCCGCAGCCTCTTCCACCATACTTTCACATTTTGGAGAAAATGTACCCAAAATAACATCGTATATATGGTACTGTTTCAGAAGCGTACAGCTGTATACAGTCAAATGATAATTGTAAATCTCCGTATATATTTCATGAGTCACACAGAGACGCTCACAGGCTCAGAATGGATTAGACAAGAATATAAAAAGTAGAAAAAGGGTACAGTATCATCAGATAGCAGGTATATATAGTATAGTTTAAACATTCTAAATCTCTGTATATATTTCAGGAGGCAGACACAGACGCTCTCAGGCTCAGTATGGATTACAACACAATATAAAAAGCCGTATAACGGTAATGGATCTGAAGCGTACAGCTGTATACAGTGTAGGGGTCTTTGTCAATCTCAGTATTTATTTCCAGAGTCAGAAACAGACTCTCACTTGGTCAGTTTGGATTAGACCAGAATATAAAAAGCAGTAAATGGGTAATGTATCACAAGCATAGAGCTGTATACAGTGTTGGGGTAATTTTTAAATCTACATATAAATTGCAGGAGTAACCCACAGACTCTCACACGCTCAGGATGGATCACACCACAATATAAAAAGAAGAGCCACAAGAAATAATCACACATGTGGGCCAATGTTCCAGGTGTCAATGACACACTTAGAGTGGAGGAGGACTTTCTGGCAGAAAGGGTACAGTATCACCAGATACCAGGTATATATAGCATAGTTTAAACATTAAAAATGTACGTCTATATATCAGGAGTAGTGTTGAGCCACCCCGCTAGTGTTCGAGTTCGGTTCGGTTCGTCGAACAGGAGGCAAGTTCGTCGAATGTTCGTCGAACGTTCGACGAACACTGTCGAACCCCATTGAAAACAGTGGCAGGCAAGTACAAACACATACAAACACATAGAAAACACATACAAAACTCCTTAAAAGGTGTCCCAAAGCAGACAAAATGCTCAGAAGACACAAATAACATATGGAAAAGGGTAACTACATATAAAAAAGAGGTGGAGGCGTAAAAGCAGGAGAAGGAGACACAGATATAGGCATGTTATGCCCTTATAAAATCAAGAAAGGCTGGAATAAAAATCTAAAATAAAAAAAATTCTAAAATTCTAAAATGGAAGACGATCATATACTGTCGGACTTCCCACCATAAATTATGCCAACTGCCGATCGGGCGACGTTATTCCCACGACCCTCCGAACAGCGTCCATGAAGGCAAAGTGTTTGGTTTCCGGGGGCAGTATGGTTGCAAAGCTGAACCTTAAAGGAATGTCCAGAAGGGCACCACCAGGAGTGGAGCCTGCGGCTTAATTGGACACCACACGGGCAACCTCAACCATGTCAGCCACGGAAAGGATGGACAGATTGCAAGCTTTCTCGATTCTGTGGGTGGTGGTGCATGGCCGTTTTTAGTTGTGCTAGCGATTTGTCAGCTTAATTCCACTAACGAATGAGACTTCGGCATGCCCCCGCGGTCCGTGTCCAGCTTACTAGAGGGACACGTGATGCTCTGGCACGCGAGATCGAGCAATAACAGGTCTGTCATGCCCTTACATGTCCGGGGCTGCATGCGCGCTACACTGAATGGACCAGCGTGTGTCGCTTACAGGTGTGGATAACCCGCTGAACTCCGTTAGTGATGGTGATCTGGGATTCCAATTCTTCCCTGCAAACGAGGATTTCCCAGTAAGTGCAGGTCAACCGGAATTCCGGAATTAGGCCTAACCGGCATTCCAGAAAGAATGTGAAAAAATTAAGTGTCCAAACCACAGGTAACATAGTAACATAGTAACATAGTTTTGAAGGTTGAAGGGAGACCTTATGTCCATCTAGTTCAGCCTATTTTTAGTGCAGCTGTTCTGCATTGTTGATCCTGGGGAAGGCAAAAAACCCACAGAGTAGAAACCAATTTTCTCCATAGGGAAAAAAATTCCTTCCCCTAAGCTGGGTCAACCATCTACCTATAATATTATGTTATTCGTAACGTTCTATACTGTTACTCACAAGAAAAGCATCCATTCCTTTCTTAAATTCATTCAGTGAGTTGGCTATCACCACTTCCTCAGGAAGAGAATTCCAGAGCCTCACTGCTCTTACCGTGAAGAACCCTCTTCTATGCATGAAACCCATGCATGGTTCATTTTAGTGCATTTTAATGAAGGTTAGATCATCAACATTTTGGGTTGACAGACGGGTCCTTTTTTCTGTCAGGATTGATCCAGCAGCACTGAAGACTCTTTCAGATAGCACACTAGCAGCAGGGCAAGCGAGCTCCTGTAAGGCATATTGTGCCAATTCAGACCAGGTGTCCAGTTTACAGGCCCAATAGTCAAAGGGGAATGACCTGTGAGGGAGAACATCGATATGGGAGAAGTAGTTTGTAACCATAGTTGACGATTGCTGTCTCCTGTCACTTTCAATCGATGCAGTATTACCAGTCATGTGAGCGGTACTTGAAAAATCAGTCCACAACATGGTCATGAAACCCCTGTCTCCAATGCCACTTTGGATGTGTGCACCACGAACACCTCTTCCATGTTGCCCCCTATGGCTCGTGGGAGAACCATCACCGCTGCTGTGTACTGGGAATGCCTCAAACGGTTTACCAGAGTTGCTTGTTTGTTAGCCAATATTAGCTCTAGGTTCTCCTGTGGCATGATGTTTTGGAATTTGCCTTTATAGCGTGGATCCAGGATGCTGGCCAACCAGTAGTCGTCATCGTTCATCATTTTGACAATGCGGGGGTCCCTTTTTAGGATCTGCAAGGCATAATCACACATGTGGACCAATGTTCCAGGTGTCAATGATGCATTGCGAGTTCTGGGTGGAGGAGAACTTACTGGCAAATCCACATCCCTCCAGTCACGCACAAACCCTGTATCTGACCTTGCCACGCCAACATTTTCTCTTGCCCCCTGATAAGCATCCTCCTCCCCTAAATAATAATCCCCATCATCCTCCTCCTCTTCCTATTCTTCCTCCACCTCGTCCAGGAGAGTTCCCTGAGCAGACAATGGCTGACTGTCATCAAGGCTTCCCTCCTCCTCTTCCTCCTCTGCTGCAGACGCCTGCTCCTTAATGCACATCAAAGTTTGCATGAGCAGACGCATAAGTGGTATGCTCATGCTTATGATGGCGTCAACTGCGCTTACCAGCCATGTGCATTCCTCAAAACACTGAAGGACTTTACAGAGGTCTTTCAGCTTCGACCACTGCACACCCGACAACTCCATGTCTGCCCTCAAACTGCCTGCCCGTGTATCCTCCCACAAATGCATTACAGCCTGCCTCTGTTCGCACAGCCTCTCAACCATGTGCAGGGTGGAGTTCCACCTAGTTGCAACGTCTATAATTAGGCAGTGCTTGGGAAGGTGGAGCAGTCGCTGCAGCTTCTGCATATGACTAGAGTGTACGGGCGACCGGCGGATGTGCGAGCACAGTCAGGGCTGTTAACTCCGGATAATTATTTAGGAAGCACTGCACCACCAGGTTCAAGGTGTGAGCCAGGCAAGGTATGTGTCTGAGTTTTGAAAGGGCTATGGCTGCCACAAAATTCTGGCCGTTATCACTAGCTACCTTGCCTGCCTCAAGATGTAGACTGCCCAGCCATGACTCAGTTTGTCGCTGAAAGTAGTCGGCCAGTACCTCCGCCATGTGTCTGTCACCCAAACACATCATCTTCAACACAGCCTGCTGACGCTTACCACTAGCTGCTCGATAGTGGGACCGCTCGTGTGCAACACTGGCAGCTGCAGATGGAGTGCTCGTGCAACTGCGCTCTGTGGATGAGCTTTCGCTTCTGGAGGAGGAGGAGGGTCGAACGCCTACAGCCAACTGTTTCCTATACCGTGGGCTAGGCAGCACTGTCCCACCGCCGCTGTCCCCTGTGGACCCTGCATCCAACACATTAACCCAGTGCGCAGTGAAGGACACGTAACGGCCCTGGCCATGCCTACTGGACCATGCATCTGTTGTGAGGTGCTCCTTTCCACTCACTGATTGCTTGAGTGCATGGACAATGCAGTCTTTCACATGCACGTGGAGGGCTGGGATGGCTTTTTGAGAAAAGAAGTGCCGACTGGGTAGGTTAAAGCATGGTACTGCGTAGGTCGTGAACTTGCAGAAAGCTTTGCTTTCAACCAATCGGTAGGGTATCATCTCTAACGAGATTAGTTTGGCATTGTGGGCATTCAAACACAGTGTACGCTGGACTTGAGAGCTTCATATGGTGGACTAGCGGTGGACATGGCTGTTATGAATGGGTCACCGAGGTGGAAAAAACAAAACCAGCTAAGTCACAGAAAACCAGAGAGGTTGGTAATTATGCAGATTGCAGATCCCTGATCCTAACCACACAACTAGCAGCAGCCGTGGAGCGTTCCTACGATGAACCTAGACGCTTCGTCACAGCCAGAGGACTAAATAAGCCTAAAGCAAGAAAAGGGGAAAACTAACTGCCCCAGAGCAGACCCCAAAGGAAAGACAGCCCCCACACATGTATTGACGGTGAAATAAGATGAAAACACAAACACAGGCAGGAAAATGGGCTGAGCAAACGATGGGGCCCAAACTAACTAGAAAGGATAGGAAAGGAAAGACACTGTCTGCAATCTGCCAAAAACCCTACAAAAATAATGTCCAACACTTCTGATAACAAAATTAACCCTGAAGTCACTAGACTTCTCCCACTATATCAGCACTCTGAAATATTTTGAGACAGAGCAAAAAGAAGCCAATCTAATAAGGGACAAAAAGCAAATAGGCAAATACAGTTAAATAAGAGTGGAAATTCAGCTTAGCCCCAGACGGGGCTGGCTGACCACACAAAAAACTGAATAGACCAACAAAATCATGTGTGAACATTAGCAGAAAAACTTAGCTTGAGCTGACTGGAACAGAGCTGAGAACCAAGACCTGACAAGCCAGAAGGAATCACCAGCTATTGGCTATTGGCAGCTATTGGCTATTGGCAGCGGCACCCTCTTCCCCCAAGGGATGCCAATATGGGTCAACAACTGGTTCATCCATCACCTCCTCTTCAATTTCATGTGCACCTTCCTCTGTGTCACCGTGTAAGGTGGTATAGTATGCGGGAAGGGGCACCTGAGTTTCATCAGGGTCAGATTCTGGCTCAGTACACTGCGAGGACAATGTAGTGCTCTGAGTGATTGTACCAGCAGAAAAATCTAGCAGTGGCTGTGCATCAGTGCACTCCATGTCAGATTCATCTTGGACTGGGGAATTCATGATTTGACTTGATAACCCAGGCATGGTATGGGAAAAGAGCTCCATGGAGTAATCTGTAGTGTGGCCTGTCGCATCCTTCACTTTTGGTAGGGGTGAAGGACACAAGGAAAAGTGTTGTTCCTGACCAGGAGCCTCCACTGATGACTCAGTGCTTTCATTTTTTGAAACTTCAGAAGAGGCGGCGATAGAGCTGGAGGCTGTGTCAGCAATGTCAGCCAAAACTTGTTCCTGAAGCTCCGGCTTTAAAAGCGGTTTACCTACTCCCAGAAAAGGGAGCCTTCGAGGCCTTGTGGAGCCAGACGATGACGCAGGCTCAACACCTCCTGCATTAGGTGCTATTGTGCTTTTTCCACTAACAGCAGATGCACCACCACCACCACCTGTGCTGTCCCATCTAAGGTTATTATTGTACGCTTATATAGTTGTGTTATGTTACCTTTCTTTGTATTCAGTTTTGCATTTGGTCTGCTGCCACCTGCTGTCCTTTTTCTGTATAGCAGACTGCAGCCAATTAATTCTAGTACATGCCTTCAACTTCCTGGTCAGGTGACTCCTTCTCTTCCTGCCGGTGGCCATTACTAGTTTCCTTTTCACCCGGGAGAGACACTCTTACCAGGCTGTGGAAAGCATCAGTTTTTTCACCACTTCGTTGCATTCACAATTTGCTAAATTTGCTGAATCATCTAGCTGCATACCTTGCTGCACACATCTTGCTGTACCACCTGGGTTGTTACACCTGCATTTCTGGAGAAGTACTGCATTACCAATCATACGCTGTATGTCCAGATCTTCAATAAACAAGTTTGGACTTCACAATATCTGGTGTGTATCATCTCTCCGGACACATGAACAGCAAAACAGCAACAATGGTCCTGTCTGCTCTGCATTGAGGAAACGGATGGTAGGAATCTCTCCTAGCCCCAATCAACAACACCTCCATTCGCCTCATGTGGGGACAGAACACCACCACCATCAGTACCAGCTGGCAACCCCCGTCCATGTCCACGGCCTCTTCCACCATACTTCCTCATTTTTGGGAAAATGTACCCAAAATACCACCAGCTATATGGTACTGTAAAACAAGGTACAAGGTGTATATAGTATTGGGGAGTATTTGAATCTCCCTAGAGATTTTAGGAGGCTGAACTATTATCTCAGGCCCACTATAGATTACACCTCAATGTAACAGGCTGAAATTGGCTGGTGTATGACAAGGTACAAGGTGTATATAGTATTGGGGAGAATTTGAATCTCCCTAGAGATTTTAGGAGGCTGAACTATTATCTCAGGCCCACTATAGATTACACCTCAATTTAACAGGCTGAAATAAGCTGGTGTATGAGAAGGTACAAGGTGTATATAGTATTGGGGAGACTTTGAATCTCCCTAGAGATTTTAGGAGGCTGAACTATTATCTCAGGCCCACTATAGATTACACCTCAATGTAACAGGCTGAAATAGGCTGGTGTATGACAAGGTACAAGGTGTATATAGTATTGGGGAGAATTTGAATTTCCCTAGAGATTTTAGGAGGCTGAACTATTATCTCAGGCCCACTATAGATTACACCTCAATTTAACAGGCTGAAATAGGCTGGGTATGAGAAGGTACAAGGTGTATATAGTATTGGGGAGAATTTGAATCTCCCTAGAGATTTTAGGAGGCTGAACTATTATCTCAGGCCCACTATAGATTACACCTCAATGTAACAGGCTGAAATTATTATTATTATTATTTATTTATATAGCACCATTGATTCCATGGCACTGTACATGAGAAGGGGTTACATACAAATTACAGATATCACTTACAGTAAACAAACTAACAATGACAGACTGATACAGAGTGGAGAGAGGACCCTGCCCTTTCGGGCTTACATACTACAGGATGGTGTGGAAAGAGACAGTAGGTTGGTGGGTTGCAGCAGTTCCGGTGTTGGTTGAGGTGATATCACCGGTAGTAACATAGTAACATAGTAACATAGTTATTAAGGTTGAAGGGAGACTTTAAGTCCATCTAGTTCAACCCATATCCTATCCTAACTTGCCCTAACATGTTGATCCAGAGGAAGGCAAAAAAACCCCATGTGGCAACAGTAAGCTTCACATTGGGGAAAAAAATTCCTTCCCGACTCCACATACGGCAATCAGACTAGCTCCCTGGATCAACGCAATATTAAGGTAACTAGTGTATATACCCTGTAATATTATACTTTCCAAGAAAGGCATCCAGTCCCTTCTTAAATTTTAGTAGGGAATCACTCATTACAACATCATATGGCAGAGAATTCCATAGTCTCACTGCTCTTACAGTAAAGAATCCGCGTCTGTGAGTATGCTTAAACCTTCTTTCCTCCAGACGTAGAGGATGCCCCCTTGTCCCCATCACAGGTCTAAGAGTAAAAAGATCATTAGAAAGGTCTTGGTATTGTCCCCGCATATATTTATACATTGTAATAAGATCACCCCTAAGCCTTCGATTCTCCAAACTAAATAACCCCAAGTGTAATAACCTGTCTTGGTATTGCAGACCCCTAGTTCCCTGATAACATTGGTCGCTCTTCTCTGCACCCGCTCCAGTTCAGCTATGTCTTTCTTATACACCGGAGACCAGAACTGTACACAATATTCTAAGTGTGGTCGCACTAGTGACTTATATAGAGGTAAAGTTATGTTCTCCTCATGAGCATCTATGCCTCTTTTAATGCATCCCATTATTTTATTTGCCTTTGCAGCAGCTGCCTGACACTGGCCGCTAAATGTGAGTTTGTCGTCCACCCATACACCCAGGTCTTTTTCAGTGACAGTTTTGCCCAGTGTTTTACAATTAAGCACATAATTATACATCTTGTTCGTTCTACCCAAGTGCATGACCTTACATTTATCCCCATTAAAGCTCATTTGCCATTTATCAGCCCAAGCTTCTAGTTTACATAAATCCTCCTGTAATATAAAATTGTCCTCCTCTGTATTGATTACCCTGCAGAGTTTAGTGTCATCTGCAAATATTTAAATTCTACTCTCTTTGCCCCCTACAAGGTCATTAATAAATATGTTAAAAAGAAGCGGGCCCAAAACTGACCCCTGTGGTACCCCACTGCTAACTGTGCTCCATTAATAACCACCCTTTGTTTCCTATCCCTGAGCCAGCTCTTAACCCACCTACACATATTTTCCCCTATCCCCATTGTTCTCATTTTATGTATCAACCTTTTGTGTGGCACCGTATCAAAAGCTTTTGAAAAGTCCATGTACACCACGTCCACTGCATTCCCTTGGTCCAGTCCGGAACTTACCCCTTCATAAAAGCTTATCAGATTAGTCTGACAGGAACGGTCAGGGGTCATTGCAGGCTGTAGGCTTTCTTGAAGAGGTGGGTTTTCAGGTTCCGTCTGAAGGATCCAAATATGGTTGATAGTCGGACTTGTTGGGGCAAAGAATTCCAGAGAATAGGGGCTAGTCGGGAGAAGTCTTGGAGGCGGTTGGGTGAGGAGTGAATAAGTGTTGAGGAGAGAAGGAGGTCTTGGGAGGACCGGAGATTACGTGAGGGAAGGTATCGGGAGATTAGTTCAGAGACATATGGGGGAGACAGGTTATAGATGGCCTTGTAGGTCAGAATTAGTAATTTGAACTGGATACGCTTAGGGAATGGGAGCCAGTGAAGAGATTTGCAGAGAGGAGAAGCGGAGGAGTAGCGATGAGAGAGATGAATTAGTCAGGTGGCAGAGTTAAGGATGGACTGGAGAGGTGCGAGGGTGTTAGCAGGGAGACCACAGAAAAGGATGTTGCAGTAGTCGAGGCGGGAGATGATGAGGGCATGCACAAGCATTTTAGTAGATTGAGGGTTGAGGAAAGGACGGATTCCGGAAATATTTTTGAGCTGGAGGTGACAGGAGGTAGAAAGAGCTTGGATGTGCGGTTTGAAGGACAGGGCAGAGTCAAAGGTTACTTCGAGGCAGCGGACTTCTGGTACTGGGGAAAGTGTGATGTCATTAATTGTTATAGCTAGGTCGGGTAAAGAAGATCTGTGAGATGGAGGAAAGATGATGAGTTCAGATTTGTCTACATTGAGTTTGAGGAAGCGAGAGGAGAAGAAGGAGGATATGGCTGATAGACACTCTGGGATTCTGGACAGCGGAGAGGTGACGTCTGGGCCAGAGAGGTAGATCTGAGTGTCATCAGCATAAAGGTGGTAGTGGAATCCGTGGGACTTTATGAGTTGCCCCAGACCAAGTGTATAGATTGAGAAGAGTAGGGGTCCTAAAATGGAGCCTTGGGGGACTCCAACAGAGAGGGTGGGATGAGGAGGTGGTGTGGGAGTGGGAGACGCTGAATGTGCAGTTGGAAAGGTATGAGGAGATCCAGGATAGGGCAAGGCCTTTAATGCCGAAGGAGGAGAGGATCTGTAGTAGGAGGCTGTGGTCAACTGTGTCAAATGCAGCGGACAGGTCTAGAAGCAGGAGTATAGAGTATTGTCCATTTGATTTGGCTGTAAGTAGGTCATTAGTAATTTTGGTCAGGGCTGTCTCAGTGGAGTGATGGGGGCGGAAACCAGATTGTAGATTGTCAAAGAGCGAGTTAGATGATAGGTGGGAGGAAAGTTCAGCGTGGACATGCTGTTCCAGGAGTTTGGAAGCGAATGGGAGCAACGATATTGGGCGATAGCTGGACATAGCGGTTGGGTCGAGGGTTGGCTTTTTAAGGATAGGCGTGATTGTGGCATGCTTGAAAGCAGAAGGGAAGGTACCGGACGTTAGTGATAGGTTGAAGAGGTGGGTTAGGGATGGGATAAGTGTGGTGATGAGGTTGGGGAGGAGGTGGGATGGGATGGGGTCAAGTGCACAGGTTGTGAGGTGCGATTTGGAGAAGAGGCGATTGAGTTCCCCTTCAGTGATGTTGGCTGGTGTATGACAAGGTACAAGGTGTATATAGTATTGGGGAGAATTTGAATCTCCCTAGAGATTTTAGGAGGCTGAACTATTATCTCAGGCCCACTATAGATTACACCTCAATGTAACAGGCTGAAATTGGCTGGTGTATGACAAGGTACAAGGTGTATATAGTATTGGGGAGAACTTGAAATAATAATAATAATAATAATAATTTTTATTTATATAGCGCCAACATATTCCGCAGCACTTTACAATTAAGCGGGGACATGTACAGACAATAAATTCAATACAAGTTAAGACAATTCAAACAGTGACATTAGGAGTGAGGTCCCTGCTCGCAAGCTTACAATCTACAAGGAAATGGGGGGACACAGTAGGTGAGAAATGCTTGTTAATTCAGGTCTGGCAATTATAATAGGGATTTTCATATAAAGCTGCATGATCCGGTCATCAGCCCGTGTGTTTAAATGCAATAGACAAGTATCAAGTGCAGTTATCATGTGCATGAAGGGTGTGGAGACAGATGAATAGTAGAAATCCCTAGAGATTTTAGAAAGCTGATCAATTAGCTCAGGCCCACAATAAATTACACCTCAATTTAACAGGCTGAAATTGGCTGGTGTATGAGAAGGTACAAGGTGTATATAGTATTGGGGAGAATTTGAATCTCCCTAGAGATTTTAGGAGGCTGAACTACTATCTCAGGCCCACTATAGATTACACCTCAATTTATCAGGCTGAAATTGGCTGGTGGATGACAAGGTACAAGGTGTATATAGTATTGGGGAGAATTTGAACCTAGAGATTTTAGGAGGCTGATGATGCTCTAATAAGCCTAATAAGCCTAATAAGCAGGACTGCTGCACACAAAAGTGTGGAAAAATTGAACGCTTGGTAACTGTGCAGAAAAGAGGAAGAAAAGTATTTTTACTTTTAAAAAAGCAGTTTGCACAGCAGTGTGCAAACAGCAATGCAGCTATCAGGGAGCCTGATAAGGCAGCCTAATAGCCAACAGAGCTGATGCACAAAAATATATCCTCCCCTGTCACTGCACACAAACTGTTGTGTTGTAAAGTGAAAATCGCTACCAGCAGAAGCAGTTTTTTTTCTTCTTCCCTGCCTAACACTCTCCCTTATTCAGAATCAGCAGCAGCAACCTCTTCCTATACTAAGATCGGCAGAAGTAGGATGGCAGTCAGCGTGCACGCCCTTTTATAGCCTCTGTGACGTCACACAAAGCAAGCCAATCACTTGCATGCCCTTCTCAAAGATGGTGGTGACCGCTGCCCATGTCATTGCGTTGCCCACAGTGTGCGTCCTCCATCATTGGCTGAAAAAGGGTGCTGGAAGCATCATTTGAAATGCAACTTTGGCGCTCTGGTCGCCGACGCATTGGCCGACCTCACGTTATGGTCGGGTTTCGTTTCATGAAACCCGACTTTAGCGAAAGTCGGCGACTTATGAATTTGAACCACCCGTTTCGTTCAACTCTAGTAGTGAGGGAATTTAGTCCAATATGTCTGATAGTGTTGTACAAGGAAACATTTAACGTCAGAATAGTCAAATGCATGATCGAAAAGCGTTCCAATGATATTTTAATAACTAGCAGCCATTTCAACTTCTATCATAGTTTTCACCAATTTTCCTAGACCCCTCAAATACACTATGTGGGCTTGAAATTTCTACAAATCTCACCTACTTTGCTGTAACTGTAAGATGCTGTGTTTTTTGCACAGTGAAAATATATAGCGTCAAAAACTTATCGTAGGAACTTAACCTAAGCTTTCGGTCCAAAACTCCCAATAGATTTTATTCATATACTTCCAGTTATTTGTATATTTGAAAAATATTTTGAAAAAAAATGAAGAAACAATTTGTAAAAAATTATGTTCAACTATTTTTTTTGCAATCTTGAAGAAAGTGATCAACTCGGATTAGTATTTTTATTACTTGTGAATACTCATTACATTTCATAAAATGTGCTTTCAGTAGCTGTTTGTTTTATTTACTTATTAATGTTTTACTTTAACCAGAGGAGGAAGTGGATAATTTATATAGAAACGGCATAACTGTGCTGAAATACGAGTCCTGATTCAAGATTTTCTTCTTTTAATTCACTACTAAGGGACTTGATACTGATGTCTGTGCTGTGTTATGGGATTATCTTTCAAGTTCAGATACACAAGTGCATGAGTTATGAGGAAATCATTATTATTTTTCTGAAGGTAGCAATTTAATACATTTAATTTTTTGGTTTAGGGGTGATAACTAAATACAGAATATTTATTCTCCACGTTGCTGAGATTAACTGTGAAGCCTCTAAAAGTTGCATTAAAAAATGGAATGTTGGGCTGGTTTCACATTAGTGTTTTTAGCGCAGCGCATGTGGCCCTATGTTTAACATGGTCTGCACGCGTTCGTATTGCGTTTTTGTGCGCATGCGTTTTTTTGCACCTAGACGCACCGGACGCAACCTGTTGCATTTTTGGTCCATCCAACCTGTGTCAAAAAAACGCATGCGCACGCTTGCACACAGAATGCAACAAAATAACACATTACAGTCTATGGGACAGCTGCAGGACAGAACGGCAGTGACTAACAGAGGCCTGGGGTATCGGACGGCTGGACACCGAAGAGTGAGTAAGTGTCACAACAGGCAGACTCGGTCGGGGGAAGCACTGTTGCCGTGGGCCTAACGGCTGCCACGGCGAAGGAACCCGGAGGGTTAATGCTCACAAGAGTAGGAGGAGGTGATGGGTACCCGGGCCTGTGAGCAGCAGCTGTCGTGTCGACTGTGGATGTCAAGAGGACACCCAATAAAGTTGGACCTGATTGAACTGATTTCTACGTCTGTCTCCAGTCTGTTCAGACCACCCCCCAGTCGGCACACGTACTACATATGTATACATCATAGGTAGAGATGGGCGCATGCCTGGATGTTCAAGTCTGGTGGGTTTTGCCAAACAGTTACAAAAAGCTTGGGTTCAGTTACCAGAACAGTACCTGGACCTGCACCCAGACCCCATTCTCTTGAATGGGGGTCTGAACATCTAGTGTTTGCCATGAGCATGACAGCGCGGCAAACACCACTTCTGATCGTCGTTAAAATTATCACTGCCAGTCAGAGAGCCGCAGTTCCCATGCTGTCAAAAGATCTGTGATTGGAGGTATAAAGTTTACTCCTGTCACTGTGTCAGCTTATGGCACTACTGCTCCCTTATTCATCAGCCCGCGCCTGCACTGTAAATAAAGAATAAAAGAAAAACAACATGGGTTCCTTTGTATTTTTGATAACCTGCCAGGCAAAACTCACAGCTTGGTGCTGCAACCCTCAGCTGTCAGCTTCAGCAAGGCTGGTTATCAAGAATAGAGGGGTCCCTATGCTGTATTTTTTAATTATTTAAATAAACAATTAAAAAAATGTGTGGGGTCCCCCTATTTTTGACAACCAGCCTTGCTAAAGCAGACAGCTGGGAGATGGTATTCTCATGCTGGTAATGGGCCATCAACAATGAAAAAAAACAAAGAAAATGTCCAAAAATACAATTCATAGAAATATTTATTTTGGAATACAAAGCAAATAGGGTGAGGTGGGAAACAAATACCAGAACAAATGGGGGCACAACACAAGGGACAATACTGATTATAAAATGTGGCAACTATCAATGGAACAATAAATATGATGTAATGTAATGATAGTTAAGATGATAAATGTATGTGTCACAATGCAAAGTAAAATATATATATATATGTATAGTGTGCAGATATCAGTTATCATAGAAAGTGCAAATGCATTCATGAATATTGCCTATTCCCTAAAATATTCCTGAGGGGGGCACCAGATCTCGTCCACTGATGGAGGTAACAAAGTCCATCTTCCACCTGGCAGAACACAATCTAGAATCCCTGACAGCCCTTCACATAAAGGGTTCAGAAAATCGAGCGGTGGATTTTTTAAACAGGACACGTCTAAAACAGGGGGAGTAATTGAAGAAAAAAAGAAAAGGGAATGTGCCAAAAAGGGGATCACTTGAGGCAAGAATTTGGTATCAAATGTTAACAATCTTTATTAAGACTCACAAGACAAGCACATAAACAGTTATAACCATTAAAATTCGTCACACATGTGACATACAAAAATCATAGGTTCAGAATAGAACCAAAAGCTCATAGCTATAACACTCCACCACAATTAGTAAAGACCTAAGGAGATAACCTTTGGACAATATGAATGGCATATCATAATAAGGACCCTCTACAAGTTCAGTTGTTAATACAACCTGGTGCACAAAAAAATACAAAAATACTATCACCTAGGTTAAATAATGCTAGAGACAAATACAGCATACCTCATATATAATTAAAAGAAGGGCATACATGTGACCTGAACCACTTATTCCATAGAATTTCCTGATCATTAACGTGATTATGCAGTTTCAAATGGGGGTTACAAAAACATATATTCAATTACCCCTGTATATCACACCCTGACCAACTTGGTAAAAGTGCAGGAATAAACAATGAAACAAAAATAATTATTGCAACATATCCCTATCTGTAAAGAGGCCTATATATAGGAAGAGGTGAGATCCAGGGGGAAAAATTATTCACCTACTGGCCCACCATACAATGCTCACCCTTTCAGTACCATAATCTATAAGGCACACAAAATGCAATAATGGTTACTAAAATAGCCATCCAGAGAAGATAAGGCACATAGCTCTGGTTAGTCTGTGCCAAATACAATAATAGTTACTGGAATAGTCATCTGAAGAAAATAAGGCATATAACTTTGGTTAGTCCGTGCCAATAGCCATCAAAAAGGTGGAGTGAAGCCTGAGAAAGCAGTGACCCGACGCGTGTCGCCACCCTTTTACCAAGTTGGTCAGGGTGTGATATACAGGGGTAATTGAATATATGTTTTTGTAACCCCCATTTGAAACTGCATAATCACGTTAATGATCAGGAAATTCTATGGAATAAGTGGTTCAGGTCACATGTATGCCCTTCTTTTAATTATATATGAGGTATGCTGTATTTGTCTCTAGCATTATTTAACCTAGGTGATAGTATTTTTGTATTTTTTGTGCACTAGGTTGTATTAACAACTGAACTTGTAGAGGGTCCTTATTATGATATGCCATTCATATTGTCCAAAGGTTATCTCCTTAGGTCTTTACTAATTGTGGTGGAGTGTTATAGCTGTGAGCTTTTGGTTCTATTCTGAACCTATGATTTTTGTATGTCACATGTGTGACGAATTTTAATGGTTTTAACTGTTTATGTGCTTGTCTTGTGAGTCTTAATAAAGATTGTTAACATTTGATACCAAATTCTTGCCTCATGTGATCCCCTTTTTGGCCCATTCCCTTTTCTTTTTTTCTTCAATTGTTGCTCAGTTGAATGGGTTGGGTTAGATCCCTTGTCAGTGGTGCCCCCGTGTGTTTTTCTTAAAACAGGGGGAGTGGGACCTAAACCAGTTAGTCTTCAACCAGATTGTGAAACTCTGGGGCCGGGCAGAAATAGACTTATTTGCGAACAGCCAGAATCGGAAGTTGGAAACCTTCTGCTCAATCGATCCCCGGGGGGGGCCCAGTAGCTCTAGACGCTTTCACGATACCCTGGGATTATCATCTGGCCTACGCCTTCCCCCCAATATCGCTCATCCCCTAGTACTGAGGAAAATATGGGGAGACAAGGCGATGGTAGTGGTAATAGTGCCCTTCTGGCCACGGAGAATATGGTTCTCCTGGCTGAGAAGGATGTCCGTAACGGATCCCTGGGTTCTACCAGAAACTCCAGACCTGCTATCCCAGGGACCGGTGTATCACCCCCACATAAAAAACCTACACATGACAGCTTGGCTTTTGAGAGGGAGCTCCTAACTAACAAGGGCTTCTCGTCAAACTTGGTAACCACGCTACTGCAAAGCAGAAAGCCAGTAACCGCTAAAGCATATGGCAAAGTGTGGAAGAAATTCATGTCAGTGTCAGGCTCCGACCCAATGGGCGAAATCCCTGTAGACAAGATTCTGGAATTCCTACAGAGGGGGTTGGAACAAGGGTTAGCTACCAGCAGCTTAAAAGTACAGGTGGCGGCCTTGGGAGCTTTGTATAACTATGACCTAGCCAAAAATAGATGGGTTATGAGATTCATTAGAGCCTCAAGGAGATCTAGGCTGATCCCCCTACGCACCCCCCCCGGGATCTAAATCTAGTGCTAAATGCACTAACCAGATCTCCCTTCGAACCCCTAGCGGAGGTTCCCTTAAAAATATTGTCCCTTAAAACCTCCCTCCTCGTAGCATTAACTTCTGCCCGCCGCATTAATGATATACAAGCCTTGTCTGCCCACTCGCCCTTCACGCAAGTTCTGGATGATAGGGTAAATCTTAGAACCGACCCAGCATATCTCCCCAAGGTGTCTTCTCAGTTTCATAGGACCCAGGAAATCTCCCTACCCTCCTTCTGTACCAATCCCAAAAACAAAACAGAAGAGGTATTGCACACTTTAGACATAAAAAGATGCCTGGTCCAATATTTGACAACCACGAGGGAGTTTAGGAAGGATAGGGCTCTGTTTGTCTGTTTTCAGGGTCCTCGAAAGGGTCAAAAAGCATCGAAGGTCACACTGACGAGGTGGATAAGAGAGGCCATCACCCTATCCTACTCCTCCTGTGGGGCGGCCATCCCGGAGGACGCAAGGGCCCATTGAACCAGGGCAGTGGCATCATCCTGGGCGGAGAAAGCCAGCGCTTCAATAGACCAGATATGTAGAGCTGCTACTTGGTCTACCCCTCCACATTTTTCAGACATTACCGTCTAGACTTGACCTCCTCTTCAGATCTCACCTTTCGGAAAAGGGTTCTGGAGGCGGTGGTCCCTCGATAGATGTACAATCTTTGTAATTCTCTCCGTGGTGCCGTCATGGGGGAAAGAGAAAATCGTAGTTACTTACCGATAACGGTATTTCTCTGATCCCATGATGGCACCCGTACATCCCCTCCCTTTCACACACACAGGTGTGCACATTAGAGTGAGTTAGTTAGCTTTAATACTTAGCCACACGGTGCCTCTATTAAGCTTAAGTTGAGTAATTTGATTAATTTTGGATTTTTTATAACCATTTGAGTTGCTGCTGAAAGTTTTGTGTAATGCTCTGTAAACGAACTGATGTGGGAGAGAGGTTCTGCCTTTTTCATCTGTAGGTTTCCTATCCCTGAGGGCAGATCCCTCTCTCTCCGTGGTGCCATCATGGGATCAGAGAAATACCGTTATCGGTAAGTAACTACGATTTTTAGGGGCAAAAATGTAATTATTCTTTCATCACCGCCCAATGGTTTAAATTTCTTTAACGCACATGTGGTGTCAACATGATCACTGCACCTCTAGATTAATTCATTTAGAGGTGTAGTTTGTAAAATGACGTCACTTATGAGGGTTTTCAGATGTTTTGGCACCTGAGACTCTGCCAATATGATATGGCACTCTCAAACCATTCCAGCATGCCACTTCTTCCCTTCTGGGCTTTGTACTTTTCCTTAAAAGTAGTTTTAGACCTCATATGGGTATTGGCACACTCAGGAGAAATTGCACAAATTGCACAAAAGCTGTGTGGTATATTTTCTACTGTTACCCTTGCAAAAAAAATTGGGGCTAAAAGAACATTTGTGTGGGGAAATATGTGATTTTTATTTTCACGGCTCTATATTATAAACTTCTGTGAAACACTTTGGGGTTCAAGGTGCTCATCACACATCTGGATACATTCCTGAAGGGGTATAGTTTCCAAAATGGAGTCACTTGTGGGGAAGTTTTTACTGTTTAGGGGGCTGTCAAGATTCCACCCCTCAGTGTGTCTATGATGCAGTTACTGACAGCTCAGCCATCCAATCTGGTACAGGGGTGTGCTGAAG
Organism: Dendrobates tinctorius; assembly: GCF_039654945.1. NCBI lineage: Eukaryota > Metazoa > Chordata > Amphibia > Anura > Dendrobatidae > Dendrobates > Dendrobates tinctorius. The sequence continues at coordinate 62,198,538 of NW_027361671.1, read as the reverse complement.
TTGTCAGTTCTTTGATAGCTCAGCCATCCAGTTTTGAGCAGGGGTGTGCTGAGGTGTCAGTGTGTTGATTGACATCTCAGCCATCCAACATAAGACTGGGAGGTGCTGGTTGTCTCCAGGTGTTCATTGTCCTCTGTGATTTCCAGGTTACTTAACTGGGCTGTTACTCCCAGACCCTCCAAACGTACATTTGTAATGACATCTAAGGTGTCACTGGTGCTGCCTAGGGGGTCACTATTGTGGGGTGCGTGAATGAGCGCAGGGAGTGCAGGCAGAAGGCACGCAGTGCACAAGAACCTAAGACTAGTGTAGTGAGCTCAGGACCTGGCACTAAGAGATCACGTGACCAGTGGGGCGGAACCACGGCACGTGAGTACAGGGAAGGACACTGAACATGTAGAGCACATGGCAAATACATTAAACGTGGTCAAAGAGAGCCGAGAGCCAGAAGCCAGACAAACGCGCAGTACCTAGGGAGAAGACAAAGAGTAAACGGGGACAAGCCAAGGGGGTCAGATAACCAGGAGAGACAGAGCAGTACTAAAGCAGGATACAGAGGCAGAAGTCAGGGGACAAACCAAATCATAGACAGCAAGGCACACAAGCACAGAAGCACACGTTTAAAGACGAGTCACCTGGGTCAGCAACCACTAACCGAGTATACGGAGGTATCACCAACACTTAATGCAGGTACTGCTAACATTAAATAGCCACCCCAAAACCAAAGAGAGGCAGACTGACTTAACCCTGACCTGATCAGGATGGAGGTGGAACCATCCTGTCCAGAGTCATGACAACATTCAGCTACTGTATGGTTTGTTTCTCTGTGTCTAGCATTCTGTTTGTTGATCTTTCGTTGCCTGACCTTGGACCTTGTTCTGATCATCCTTCTGTTTAACCACTTCTGCTCTGATCTGTTATCCTTCAGATATTGACCTCAGACTCCTTGACTGTCCCATCTCACATTTTGGCTGTTAGACGTGACTCAGTGCCACAAAGCTCTCCAAACTCAACATGGCATCCGCTCTCGATTCCAGCCATTTTTGCATTCAAAAAGTCAAATGGTGCTCCTTTCCATCCCAGCACTACCATGCAGTCAAACAGTAGTTTTACCCCACATATGGGGTATTGGCGTACTTAGGAGAAATTGCACAATAAATTTTGCGGTCCATTTTCTCCCTTTACCCTTGTGAAAATAATAAAAATGGTACTAAAAGAACATTTTTGTGGGAAAAATGTGATTTCATATTTTCATGGGTTAAAACTTCTGTTAAGCACCTGGGGGTTCAACGTGCTTACTACACATCTAGATACATTTCTTGAGGTGTCTAGTATCCAAAATGGGGTAAATTGTGTGGGGTTTCCATTTTTTAGGTACATCAGGGGTTCTTGAAATGCGACATGACGTCCACTCTTGATTCCAGACATTTTTGCGTTCCAAAAGTAAAACAGTGCTCCTTCCCTTCCGAGCCCTGCCATGTACCCAAACAGTTTTTTTTCCCCCCACAAATGGGCTATCAACGTTCATTAAAAGAAATTGCATAATCAACTTTGGGGTCCATTTTCTCCTGTTACCATTGTGAAAATAAAAATATTGGTGTTAAAGTAAAATTTTTAGATAAAAACATAAAATAGTTTTTCTAATGACTAGAGTTGAGCGAAACGGGTCGAAAAAATTCAAAAGTCGCCGACTTTCGCCAAAGTCGGGTTTCATGAAACGAAACCCGACCTTAGCGTGAGGTCGGCCACGAGGTCGGCGACTTTAGCGCCAAAGTCGCATTTCAAAAGATGCTTTAGCGCCCTTTTTCAGCCAATCTGGAAGAACGGACACTGTGGGCAACATGATGACATAGGCAGCGGTCACCACCATCTTGGAGAAGGGCATGCAAGTGATTGGCTTGCTTTGTGTGGCATCACAGGGGGTATAAAAGGGCGGGGACGCTGACCGCCATGTTACTCATGCTGATCTCAGAATAGGGAGAGCTGCTGCAGCTGCTGATTCTGTAGGGAGAGCGTTAGGAAGGCAAAAAGAAAAAAAAAACTGCTTCTGCTGCTAGCGCTTTTCACTGTAGTTACTGTGCAATGAAAGGTGAAGATTTTTGCTTTTGTGCAGCAGCGCTGGTGGTGATTAGCCTGCCTTTTAAGGCTAGCTGCATTGCTGTGTGCACACTGGTGTTCAAACTGCTTTTTCAAAAACAATCCAAATTGTATTGTTTTGTCCTGGTGAGGTAGTGAGCATTCATTTTTTCACACACCGTACAGCGGTGTACGCTCCTCACACAGTACCGTGTAATGGCTGTTATCACGGCCAAATTAAAGCTGTCTACGTTTGTGACTCTGTAAGGAAAAGTCGAGGAGTTTGTCCGGTCTTACAGACCTACACCTTATAGTTTTGTCCGTTTTTCAAACAGTTTAGTATATTTGCTGTTTGATTACATTCAAAACTAGAGAGAGTCAGCGTGTGTCAGTCCGTATACAAAAACACGGAGCTTGACAATTTTACATACACCGTACAGCGGTGTACGTGCACGCTCCTCTCTCAGTACCGTGTAACGGCTGTTATCACGGCCAAATTGAAGCTATCTACGTGTGTGACTCTGTAAGGAAAAGTCGAGGAGTTTGTCCGTTCTTACAGACCTACACTCTAGGGAGATTCCAATTCTGCCCAATACTATATACACCTTGCAGTTTGTCATACTCTAGGCAATTTCTGCCGGTCACATTGCGGTGTTATAGACACAGGGCCTGACAGAATCCAACTGTGTCCTGAAGTGTAGAGAGATTCCAATTCTCCACAGTCCTCTATCCACCTTTCTTACAACATCCAGAATCTGCCTGTCACATTGCGGTGTAAAATAAACAGGGCCTGACAGAATCCAACTGTGTCCTGAAGTCTACAGTGATTCCAATTTTCCACAGTCCTCTATCCGCCTTTATTACACCATCCAGAATCTGCCTGTCACATTGCGGTGTAAAATAAACAGGGCCTCACAGAATCCAACTGTGTCCTGAAGTCTACAGAGATTCCAATTCTCCCCGCTACTATATACAACTTGTACCTTGTTTTACAGTACCATATAGTTGGTGGTTTTTTGGGTACATTTTCCCCAAAAATGAGGAAGTGGGGTGGAAGAGTCCGTGGAAGTGGGCGGGGGTTGACAGCTGGTAATGATGGTGTTGGTGTTGGTGGCGGATCGGCTGGTAGTGGCAAAGCAAAATAGCACCTAATGCAGGAGGTGTTGAGCCTGCGTCATCGTCTGGCTCCACAAGGCCTCGAAGGCTCCCTTTTTCTGGGAGTAGGTAAACCGCTTTTAAAGCCGGAGCTTCAAGAACAAGTTTTGGCTTACATTGCTGACTCAACCTCCAGCTCTATCACCTCCTCTTCTGAAGTTTTAAAAAATAAAAGCACTGAATAATCATTGGAGGCTCATGTTCATGAACCACACCTTTCCTTGTGTCCTTCACCCCAACCAAAATTGAAGGATGCGGCAGGCCACACTACAGATTACTCCATGGAGCTGTTTTCACATACCATGCCTGGGTTATCAAGTCAAATCGTGAATTACCCAGGCAAAGATGAATCTGACATGGAGTGTACTAATGCACAGCCACTGATAGATGATTCTGCTGGTACATTCACTCAGAGCACTACATTGTCCTCGCAGTGTACTGAGCCAGAATCTGACCCAGATGAAGCACAAATGCCCCTTCCCGCATACTATACCACTATACACGGTGACACAGAGGAAGGTGCACATGACATTGAAGAGGAGGTGATGGATGACCCAGTTGTTGACCCAGATTGGCATCCATTGGGGGTAGAGGGTGCTGCTGCCAATAGCTCAGAAGAGGAGGAGGAGCATCCGCAGCGGGCATCGACATTGCAACAGCTGTTATCTGGCAGGCCTGGAGCAGTCCAAAAACGGGTTACAAAAACCAAAAGAGTTGCAGGACAGCTTGGCCAGACAGTCAAAATAGCACAACGTGCAAGGCCTCAAAATGTCTTCCATAGTAGGAAGAGTGCAGTGTGGCACTTTTTTGAACAAAATCCTAATGATCAGGCAAAGGTTATCTGTAAGAAGTGCGCAAAGACCTTTAGCCGAGGGAAAAATCTGAGAAATTTGAATACCAGTTGCATGCTAAGACATTTAACCACCATGCATTTGCAAGCGTGGACGGACTACCAAAACTCACGTACCACATGTGCTACTGCTCCCAAAGAAGGTAGTCAGCAACGCTGCATTGTTTCCCCCACTGTAAGTCCACCAGTTAGCACACCACCAGCAGCAAATGTTGAGTTGTCGTCGCAAGGGCAAATCAGTCAGGGAATCACACTGTTATTGCAACGAAAGACTGAATGTAGGCCATCAGAAAGAACACCAACTCCATCACCATCATCAACCCTCTCTCAGTCTGCCATGTCCACCACTAGCTCCACCATATGCAGCTCTCAAGTCCAGCTCACCCTACCAGAGACTATGAGTAGGACAAGAAAGTACTCATCCTCTCATCTGGGTACACTGGGTTTGAACGCCCACATTGCCAAACTAATCTCGTTAGAGATGATGCCCTATCGGTTGGTTGAAAGCGCAGCTTTCCACGAACTCATGACCTACGCAGTACCAAGATATGACCTACCCAGTCGCCACTTCTTTTATCGCAAAGCCATCCCAGCCCTCCACCTTCATGTGAAAGACTGCATTGTCCATGCACTCAAGCAATCAGTGAGTGGAAAGGTGCACCTCACAACTGATGCATGGTCCAGTAGGCATGGCCAGGGCCATTACGTGTCCATCACTGCGCACTGGGTTAATGTGGTGGATGCAGGGTCCACAGGGGACAGCTGTGATGGCACAGTGCTGCCTAGCCCACGGTATAGGAAACAGTTGGCTGTAGGCGTTCGACCCTCCTCCTCCAGAAGCGAAAGCTCGTCCACAGAGCGCAATCGCATGATCACAACATCTGCAGCTGACAGTGGTGCACACTATGTGTCCCACTATCTATCAGCTAGTGGAAAGCGTCAGCAGGCTGTGTTGCAGATGATGTGTTTGGGCGACAGACACATGGCGGAGGTACTGGCCGACTACTTTCAGCGACAAACTGAGTCATGGCTGGGCAGTCTACATCTTGAGGCAGGCAAGGTAGTTAGTGATAATGGCTGGAATTTTGTGGCAGCCATAGCCCTTTCAAAACTCAGACACATACCTTGCCTGGCTCACACCTTGAACCTGGTGGTGCAGTGCTTCCTAAATAATTATCCGGAGTTAACAGCCCTGACTGTGCTCGCACATCCGCCGGTCGCCCGTACACTCTCGTCATATGCAGAAGCTGCAGCGACTGCTCCACCTTCCCAAGCACTGCCTAATTATCGACTTGCAACAAGGTGGAACTCCACCCTGCACATGGTTGAGAGGCTGTGGGAAGAGAGACAGGCTGTAATGCATTTGTGGGAGGATACACGGGCAGGCACTTTGAGGGCAGACATGGAGTTGACATGTGTGCAGTGGTCAAAGCTGAAAGACCTCTGTAAAGGCCTTCAATGTTTTGAGGAATGCACATGGCTGGTAAGCGCAGACGACGCCATCATAAGCATGAGCATCCCACTTATGCGTCTGCTCCTGCAAACTTTGACGCACATCAAGGAGCAGGCGTCTGCAGCTGAGGATGATGAGGAAGAGGAGGAGGGAAGCCTTGATGACAGTCAGCCATTGTCTGTTCACGTGGATGAGGTGGAGGAAGAAGAGGATGATGATGGGGATGATTATTTAGGGGAGGAGGATGCTTCTCGTGGGGCAAGAGAAAATGTTGGCGTGGCAAGGTCTGGTACTGGGTTTGTGCGTGACTGGAGGGATGTGGATTTGCCTGAAAGTGCTCCTCCACCCAGCACTCGCAGTGCATCATTGACACCTGGAACATTGGCCCACATGTCAGATTATGCCTTGCAGATCCTAAAAAGGGACCCCCGCATTGCCAAAATGATGAACGATGATGACTACTGGTTGACCAGCATCCTGGATCCATGCTATAAAGGCAAATTCCAAAACATCATGCCACAGGAGAACCTTGACCTAATATTGGCTAACAAACAAGCAACTCTGGTAAACCGGTTGGTTGAGGCATTCCCAGCACACAGCAGCGGTGATGGTTCTCACACCAGCCGTAGGGGCCGGGGGCAACTTGGAAGAGGTGCTGGTGGTGCACACATCAGAAGTGGCGTTGGAGACAGGGGTTTCATGACCATGTTGTGGACTGATTTTTCAAGTCCTGCTCACACGACTGGTAATACTGCATCAATTGAAAGTGACAGGAGACAGCACTTGTCAACTATGGTTACAAACTACTTTTCCTCCCATATCGATGTTCTCCCTCACAGGTCATTCCCATTTGACTATTGGGCAGCTAAACTGGACACCTGGCCTGAATTGGCACAATATGCCTTACAGGAGCTCGCTTGCCCAGCTGCAAGTGTGCTATGGAAAGAGTCTTCAGTGTTGCTGGATCAATCCTGACAGAAAAAAGGACCTGTCTGTTGATCCAAAATGTGGATGATCTAACCTTCATTAAAATGAACCATGCATGGGTTTCCAAGGATTTTGTCACACCTTACCCTGATGCAACATAGGGTGACAGAAAAATGGCTTTCTTTGGTCTGCCTCTTCCTGGGACTTGACCAATTTCGCCTTTAGCAGCAGGTGAATGTCCCACATCAACATATGTAAACCTCCCTAACTGGGCTGCCTCCTCCCCCCATGGCCGAGGTCACCACCTAGCGCACGCAACCGTGCGAGTGCCGTTGCCCTGGACAGGTGGGCGGGCCGACTCTTGGGTGTGGGCACTGTTATGAGTTCATTTTCCCCTTCACTATTGAGGTCTGATGAACTCCCTCTTCTGGTGAAGGAAGGTAGTGAGGCTGATTACCAAACAACTGAGCTGGTAGAGGATGACTGGGTGACGGGAATTGCTGACTGGATATAAGGCAGCCGACGCCCTTCTGCCTCGCTGGTGATTTCTCTGAGGGATTCTAGGAGACCAGTCTGATTCCTGCTCCTCAAAAGCTATGTTTTCTGCCTTGCTTTTTGCATTTGTGTTTTGGTTTTATTTTGCCTTGCTTTTCTGGATTCTGCCATTCCCTGCTGTGGTGAGCTGAATTCCTTTGTGTCTTTTTGCTCTGTCTTCAGAAAATACCTGAGTACTGACATAGTCTTTTTGAAGCCTAGCGTCTTCAGGGCCTTTTTCCCTGTCAGTCTGTTGGCTCTTGTTTTGATAGGGTTTTTGGTGGATTGCAGACAGCAGCTTTTCTATCCTGTCCTATCTAGTTAGCTTGGGCCCCATCATTTGCTCAGTCTATCTTTCTATCTGTGTTAGTGTTTTTTCTTCTTGCTTCACCGTCATTATACAGTGGGGAAAAAAAGTATTTAGTCAGTCAGCAATAGTGCAAGTTCCACCACTTAAAAAGATGAGAGGCGTCTGTAATTTACATCATAGGTAGACCTCAACTATGGGAGACAAACTGAGAAAAAAAAATCCAGAAAATCACATTGTCTGTTTTTTTTTTCATTTTATTTGCATATTATGGTGGAAAATAAGTATTTGGTCAGAAACAAAATTTCATCTCAATACTTTGTGATATATCCTTTGTTGGCAATGACAGAGGTCAAACGTTTTCTGTAAGTCTTCACAAGGTTGCCACACACTGTTGTTGGTATGTTGGCCCATTCCTCCATGCAGATCTCCTCTAGAGCAGTGATGTTTTTGGCTTTTCGCTTGGCAACACGGACTTTCAACTCCCTCCAAAGGTTTTCTATAGGGTTGAGATCTGGAGACTGGCTAGGCCACTCCAGGACCTTGAAATGCTTCTTACGAAGCCACTCCTTCGTTGCCCTGGCGGTGTGCTTTGGATCATTGTCATGTTGAAAGACCCAGCCACGTTTCATCTTCAATGCCCTTGCTGATGGAAGGAGGTTTGCACTCAAAATCTCACGATACATGGCCCCATTCATTCTTTCATGTACCCGGATCAGTCGTCCTGACCCCTTTTCAGAGAAACAGCCCCAAAGCATGATGTTTCCACCACCATGCTTTACAGTAGGTATGGTGTTTGATGGATGCAACTCAGTATTCTTTTTCCTCCAAACACGACAAGTTGTGTTTCTACCAAACAGTTCCAGTTTGGTTTCATCAGACCATAGGACATTCTCCCAAAACTCCTCTGGATCATCCAAATGCTCTCTAGCAAACTTCAGACGGGCCCGGACATGTACAGGCTTAAGCAGTGGGACACATCTGGCACTGCAGGATCTGAGTCCATGGTGGCGTAGTGTGTTACTTATGGTAGGCCTTGTTACATTGGTCCCAGCTCTCTGCAGTTCATTCACTAGGTCCCCCCGCGTGGTTCTGGGATTTTTGCTCACCGTTCTTGTGATCATTCTGACCCCACGGGGTGGGATTTTGCGTGGAGCACCAGATCGAGGGAGATTATCAGTGGTCTTGTATGTCTTCCATTTTCTAATTATTGCTCCCACAGTTGATTTGTTCACTCCAAGCTGGTTGGCTATTGCAGATTCAGTCTTCCCAGCCTGGTGCAGGGCTACAATTTTGTTTCTGGTGTCCTTTGACAGCTCTTTGGTCTTCACCATAGTGGAGTTTGGAGTCAGACTGTTTGAGGGTGTGCACAGGTGTCTTTTTATACTGATAACAAGTTTAAACAGGTGCCATTACTACAGGTAATGAGTGGAGGAAAGAGGAGACTCTTAAAGAAGAAGTTACAGGTCTGTGAGAGCCAGAAATCTTGATTGCTTGTTTCTGACCAAATACTTATTTTCCACCATAATATGCAAATAAAATGAAAAAAAACCAGACAATGTGATTTTCTGGATTTTTTTTTCTCAGTTTGTCTCCCATAGTTGAGGTCTACCTATGATGTAAATTACAGACACCTCTCATCTTTTTAAGTGGTGGAACTTGCACTATTGCTGACTGACTAAATACTTTTTTTCCCCACTGTATGTTGGGGGCTGCCTATTGCTTTGGGGTCTGCTCTGGGGCAGTTTAGATTTCCCTTTCTGTCTTTAGGCTATGTAGTTCTCCAGCTGTGATCGAGGGGTCTAGGGCACCGTAGGAACCCCCCCACGGCTACTGCTAGTTGTTGTTGATAGGTTCAGGGGTCTGCAATCCGATAGCTGCCAACTTCTCTGGTTTTCTGGACTTAGCTAGCATTTCTGTTTTTGCCTCCTATGGTGACTCGTTCATAACAGAATCACCAGCCATACCGCAGATCCTAGGGTACTCAATAGCAGGAAAGAATTGTAAAAAAAAAAAAAAAAAGTGTGTATATTTTTTCCTCTATATCTCTGAGGCCGTAGGGGGAATTTTTTTTTCTCTCAATGGAGATAAAGCAATTGTCTGATCGTGTGGAGCAGCTCGCTGCGGAAGTGCGGGGAATTTCCGCCTACCTTGCTCATTCACATGCTGCTGAACCAAAGATCCCTACTCCTGATGTGTTTTTTTGGGATCGGTCTAAGTTTTTGAATTTCAAAAATAATTGTAAATTATTTTTTGCCTTGAAGCCTAACTCGTCAGGGAGCTCCGCGCAGCAGGTTAAAATTGTCATCTCTTTGCTGTGTGGCGATCCCCAGGATTGGGCGTTTTCTTTGAAACCAGATGATCCTATTCTGACTAATGTGAATGCATTTTTTCAAGCCTTGGGGTTGTTGTATGATGAACTGTTGTGAGTTCATTTTCCCCTTCGTCACTGGGGTCTGGTGAACTCCCTATTCTGGTAAAGGAAGGTAATGAGCCTGATTATCAGGCACTTGAGTCTAATGAGGATGACTGGCTGAGTGGAGTCACGGACTGGATATAAGGCTGCCGACGCCCTTCTGCCCTGCGGGTGATTTCTCTGTGGACTTCTAGGACACCAGTCTGATTTCTGCTCCTCTAAAGCTAAGTTTTCTGTTTTGCCTGTTAGCTTTTTTGTTTTGTTTTCCTTGCTTTTCAATATTCTGCCATTCCCTGCTGGGGTGAGCTGAATCTCCTTTTGCCTGTAGCTCTGTCTTCAGTATATTCCTGAGTACTGACATAGCTTTTTTGAAGCCTAGCGTCTTCAGGGTCTTTTTCACTGTCAGTCTGTTGGCTCTTATTTTCATAGGGTTTTTCACGGATTGCAGACAGCAGCCTTCCTGTGCTTTTCTATCTAGTTAGCTTGGGCCCCTCTTTGCTCAGTTTATCTTTCTGTCTGTGTTAGTATTTTCATCTTGCTTCATCGTCATTATATGTTGGGGGCTGCCTATTGCTTTGGGGCCTGCTCTGGGGCAGTTTAGATTTCCTCTTTCTTTCTTTAGGCCTATTTAATTCTCCGGCTGTGATCGAGGGGTCTAGGGCATCGTAGGAACCCCCCACGGCTACTGCTAGCTGTGTTGATAGGTTCAGGGGTCTGCAATCCGATAGCTGCCAACTTCTCTGGTTTTCTGGACTTAGCTGGCATTTCTGTTTTTGCCTCCTATGGTAACTCAATCATAACAACGAACCTAATGCTATTGATCAGGCTGAAAAGACCCTGTTGGCATTGAGCCAGGGTCGAGATTCTGCAGAATTGTACTGTCAAAAATTCCGAAAGTGGACGGTCCTTACTACCTGGAATGATAATGCCTTGGCAGCTCTCTTTCGGAAGGGTTTGTCAGAAGCCGTAAAAGATACTATGGTGTGATTTCCTGTTCCCTCTGGTCTTGACGATTCTATGTCATTAGCCATTCAGGTTGATCAGCGTTTACGTGAATGCAGGACTGCACGAGAGGTGTTGCCACCTGTTGAACAAGTGTCTGAACCTATGCAATGTGGTAGAGTTTTGTCCATGGAGCAACGTCAGGAGTTCAGAAGGCGTAATAAGCTGTGTTTTTTTTGTGGAGATGTCTCGCATATTATTTCTGTCTGTCCTAAACGAGAGAAACGTTTTGTACACACGTTTTCTGTGGGTGGTGTTCAACCTAAGTTTCTTCTGGCAATTACTATGATCTGCTCCCTGTCCACATTTTCCGCCAAGGCTTTTGTGGATTCGGGAGCAGCCCTGAACCTAATGGACTTGGATTTTGCTAAACGTTGTGGATTCCCTATGACACCTCTGCGGACGCCTATCCCTTTGAGGGGGATTGATGCTACTCCTTTGGCAAAAAATAAACCTCAGTTTTGGACCCAGTTGGTAATGCGGGTCGCCCCAGACCATCAAGAAAATTGCAGATTTTTGGTGTTGCATAATTTGCATGATACCATTGTTCTGGGGTTTCCCTGGTTGCAAATTCATAATCCAGTTTTGGATTGGAAATCTGTGTCTGTGGTGAGTTGGGGTTGTCGGTGTGCCCATAGTGAGGCTCCGGTTTTTTCCACCTCTCCTCAGTCACATGATGTTCCTGACTATTTGGCGGACTTTTATGATGTATTTAGTGAGAATGAGTCTGCGTCTTTGCCTCCTCATAGGAGTTTTGACTTTGCAATTGAACTGAGCCCGGGGTGTAAATTTCCCAAGGGTCGGCTCTTCAATTTATCTGTACCCGAGCACGAGGCTCTGCGATCCTATATTAAGGAGGCGTTGGAGAAGGGTCATATTAGACCATCCTCTTCACCATTAGGTGCTGGTTTTTTTTTCGTGGCCAAAAAGGATGGTTCATTAAGGCCTTGTATTGATTATCGTGCCCTCAACAAAATTACTATTAAATATCAGTATCCATTACCCCTGATTTCAGATCTATTCTCCAGAGTTAAAGGTGCTTGCTGGTTTACCAAGCTTGACCTCAGGGGGGCGTATAATCTTATCCGCATTAAGCATGGGGATGAATGGAAGACGGCGTTTAATACTCCAGAGGGACATTTTGAGTACCTGGTGATGCCTTTTGGGCTCACTAATGCCCCTTCTGTCTTCCAGTGCTTCATGAATGATATTTTTCGAGACTTTGTGGATAAATTTTTGATTATCTACCTGGATGATATTTTGATCTTCTCCAAGGATTGGGATTCTCATGTGGAACATGTTCGGACTGTGTTCCGGATCTTGAAGGAGAATTCCCTGTATGTCAAGGGATCGAAATGCCTTTTTGGGGTACAGAGGATTTCATTTTTGGGATTTGTTTTGTCTCCGTCAACTATTGAAATGGACCCGGCCAAGGTACAGGCCATTTATGATTGGGTTCAGCCCACTTCTTTGAAGGCCCTTCAAAAGTTTTTGGGTTTTGCTAATTTTTGTCGGAAATTTATAGCAAAATTTTCTAGTATTGCCAAGCCATTGACTGATCTGACTAAGAAGGGTGCTGATGTGTTGAATTGGTCTCCGGAGGCTGTTTCTTCCTTTCAGGAGCTGAAGCGAAGATTCACTTCTGCCCCGGTTTTGCGGCAACCTGATGTCTCACTCCCGTTCCAGGTAGAGGTGGACGCTTCTGAGATTGGTGCAGGAGCTGTTTTGTCCCAAAAAGATCCTGTAACATCTAAAATGAATCCCTGTGCTTTCTTTTCCCGAAAGTTCTCCCCATCTGAACGTAACTATGATGTGGGGAATCGGGAACTGTTAGCCATGAAATGGGCATTTGAGTAGTGGAGACATTGGTTGGAGGGAGCTAAACATCAAGTCGTGGTCCTCACTGACCACAAGAATTTGATTTACCTGGAGTCGGCCAAATGCTTGAACCCTAGACAGGCTAGATGGGCCTTGTTTTTTACACGTTTTGATTTTGTGGTCTCTTTTCTTCCTGGCACTAAGAATGTCAAGGCTGACGCTCTTTCTAGGAGCTTGTTGGCTGATTCTCCTGTGGTGACCAAGCCTGCTACCATCTTAGGCGAAGGGGTAGTTTTTTCTGCCATCGCGCCCGATTTGAGACGTGCTCTGGAAGAGTTCCAGGAGGACAAACCTGAGCGTTGTCCCAGTGGAAAGTTGTATGTTCCTGACCAGTGGAAGAAGAGAGTGATGTCTGAAGTTCATTGCTCTGCATTGGCTGGTCATCCAGGTATTTTTGGTACTAGAGATCTGGTGAGTCGGTCATTTTGGTGGCCCGCCTTGTCTCGTGATGTCAGGAATTTTGTGCAGTCCTGTGGGACTTGCTCCCGGTCTAAACCTTGTTCTCGCTCTAGTGGGTTGTTGATGCCTTTGCCGGTCCCCAGGAGGCCATGGACCCATATTTCAATGGATTTCATCTCTGATATGCCTGTCTCTCAGAGAATGACTGTTATTTGGGTGATTTGTGATAGGTTCTCTAAGATGGTTCGTCTTGTACCACTCCCTAAGTTGCCATCTTCTTCTGAGTTGGTGCCCCTGTTTTTGCAACAGGTGGTTCGCTTGCACGGGATTCCTGAGAACATTGTATCTGACAGTGGAGTTCAGTTTGTGTCTAGATTTTGGAGGACTTTCTGTTCCAAGCTGGGAATTCAGTTGTCCTTCTCCTCTGCGTTTCACCCTCAGACCAATGGGCAGACGGAGAGAACAAACCAGACCTTGGAGTCGTATTTGAGATGTTTTATTTCCTCTGATCAGGATGATTGGGTTTCATTTTTGCCCTTGGCCGAATTTGCTTTAAATAATAGAGCTAGTTCTGTCACTTTGATGTCACCTTTTTTTTGTAACTTTGGGTTTCATCCTCGATTTTCTTCAGGGCAGGTGGAGCCTTCTGCCTGCCCAGGTGTTGACACTGTGGTGGAGAGAATGCACCAGATCTGGGACCAAGTGGTGGATAAGTTATCTCTCTCCCAGGAAAAGGCCCAGCGGTTTTCCAACCGACATAGGACCATTGGTCCCCAGTTTAAGGTGGGTGATATGGTTTGGTTATCATCAAAAAATATCGCTATGAAGGTAGCTTCTCCTAAGTTTAAGCCTAGATTTATTGGACCTTACAAGATTTTGGAGATCATTAATCCGGTCTCTTTTCGGTTGGCTCTTCCTGTCACATTTAAAATCCATAATGTGTTTCATAAGTCCTTGTTGAAGAGGTTTGTTGAACCAGTAGTTCCTGGGGTGGCATCTCCGGACCCTGTATTGGTTGAAGGTAACATGGAATATGAGGTAGAGAAGATACTGGATTCCCGTCTGGCTAGACGGAGACTCCAGTATTTGATTAAGTGGAAGATTTATGGTCATGAGGATAATTCCTGGGTCTCTGCCTCTGATATTCATGCCAAAAGATTGATGCGTGCCTTTCATCGGACTCACCCTGTTCGCCCTGGTGGCGTGGATGAGGGTTCGGTGACCCCTCCTCAAGGGGGAGGTACTGTTATGAGTTCATTTTCCCCTTCACCATTGAGGTCTGATGAACTCCCTCTTCTGGTGAAGGAAGGTAGTGAGGCTGATTACCAAACAACTGAGCTGGTAGAGGATGACTGGGTGACGGGAATTGCTGACTGGATATAAGGCAGCCGACGCCCTTCTGCCTCGCTGGTGATTTCTCTGAGGGATTCTAGGAGACCAGTCTGATTCCTGCTCCTCAAAAGCTAAGTTTTCTGCCTTGCTTTTTGCATTTGTGTTTTGGTTTTATTTTGCCTTGCTTTTCTGGATTCTGCCATTCCCTGCTGTGGTGAGCTGAATTCCTTTGTGTCTTTTTGCTCTGTCTTCAGAAAATACCTGAGTACTGACAGTCTTTTTGAAGCCTAGCGTCTTCAGGGCCTTTTTCCCTGTCAGTCTGTTGGCTCTTGTTTTGATAGGGTTTTTGGTGGATTGCAGACAGCAGCTTTTCTATCCTGTCCTATCTAGTTAGCTTGGGCCCCATCATTTGCTCAGTCTATCTTTCTATCTGTGTTAGTGTTTTTTCTTCTTGCTTCACCGTCATTATATGTTGGGGGCTGCCTATTGCTTTGGGGTCTGCTCTGGGGAAGTTTAGATTTCCCTTTCTGTCTTTAGGCTATGTAGTTCTCCAGCTGGGATCGAGGGGTCTAGGGCACCGTAGGAACCCCCCACGTCTACTGCTAGTTGTTGTTGATAGGTTCAGGGGTCTGCAATCCGATAGCTGCCAACTTCTCTGGTTTTCTGGCCGTAGCCAGCATTTTTGTTTTTGCCTCCTACGGTGACTCGTTCATAACAGGGCACTGGCACAGGGTCCCTCATAGTGCAATGAAGTGTCTCTAATGGTGGGAGTGCACACCTGCCGTCAGACACACCGCCGTACTATGAGGGGCCCAGTGCCAGTACCGACGCCCACGAGTGGGCCCCCCTTGCTTGGGCAGGGCCCCAGCATTTGCAATGTTTACCTCTTCCCTGCTCCTCCGCTGTGTAGTCTGGGCTGTCAAATCCTTCACTGGGACTGCCACTACAAATCTGGTGAACTGATATAAGATGATGGTTAAGACGTAGCTATGCCCTGTCCCGCTGGCCGGGATCTAGCTTCATATGATCATTGGCTTCCATTTCTTATGGACGTCGACTCACAATGAGATGCAGTGGTTGTTTCTCATCAGCTTTCACAGTTTTCCTACCCACAGACGTGTGACATTCCAGCGCACATTTTTAAATGTGCCCTCTCATGCCAATCCAAATGAATCGCCTACGGCCTGTGGCTTCTGTCTTTTGCACTCCAAAGTTACGTGACAGAGCATGATAGGCAGTGAGCACCATGTTTACATCTCTCCCTGTGATCAAAATTATATGGATATGAGTAATGGCGATGGGATCAACGGTACTGTGATACAGCAACACTTTCTTCACAAAGAAAGGTTTTCGCTGTCTCCACACACTAATTAATTGAGGGTCTGCATCGCCTCTGAGAATTGTGACGGAAGTTTATCCCGTGAATAGGAATTCCTAGATTTCTGCAATCACTCGAATTTATGTCAGTAATTGTATGCATCTCATTTCCTATTGCGGAGAGTCTGGACTGTCTTACTGAGAAAGAAAGATATATGAAGATTTAAAAATACCACCAAAAGTGTATACTGGTGTACGCTTCAAATACATTTCCTTTTTTCTACTTTTTAGATTGTTGTCTAATCCATTCTGAGAACATGGAGATTTTAAATATTTAAACTATGCTATATATACCTGCTATCCAGTGATAATGTACCCTTTCTCAACTTTGTACAAGCTGGTCAAATCCATACTGGGCCTGAGACCGTCTGAGCCTGCCTCCTGATCTATAGACATAGGTTTTTAATGTGTAAACTATGCTATACATACCTGTAATCCGGTGATACGTTACCCTTTCTCACCTTTGTCCAATCACGTCTAATCCATACTGAGCCTGAGACCATCTGAGCCTGCCTCCTGATATATAGACATAGGTTTTTAATGTGTAAACTATGCTACATATATATGTGTTACCCGGTGAAACTGTACCCTTTATCAACTTTCTAGAATCTTGTCGAATCCATACTGGGCCTGAGAACGGCTGCCGAGCTGTTAAGCAAGCTACAGCAACTGTGGTTTGGACACGTAATTTTTTAGGCCTAATTCAGGAATTGCGGCTGACCTGCACTTACTGGTAAATCATAGTTCGCGGGGAATAATTGGAATCACAGATCCCCATCACTAACGGTGTTCTGCTGGTTATCTGCACCTGTAAGCGACAAAAGCTGGTCCTTTCAGTGTAGCGCGCATGCAGCCCCGGACATATAAAGCCATGATACACCATGATAGCGCCAGAGCCTCGTGTATCCCTTTTGTAAGCTTGACGCGTACCGCGGGGGCATGCCGGAGTCTCGTTCTTTAATGGAATAAAGCTGACAAATTGCTAGCACAACTACAAACGGACATACCACATGTCACGTTGGCCGCTCTGTGCCCACCTCCTCCTCCTTCTCCTCTGTCCGGCGCGTGCCTGCTTCCTGCGGGCGCCTTAGGCCGCGGGCGCGCGCTGTCCAGGTCTCTTAACCCTGGAGCGCCCGCCCAGAAGCCTAGGCGCCCAATCAGCCGACAGCACAGGGTATATCAGGCGTCTCCAACATGGTGGAGACGCCTAATTTTCGTGTGCCTTCCTACGGTATCCTGGCCAAGTGTTTAGGGGTTTCCCCTTCACACTCTCTGTCTTAGTCCTATACTCCGTGTCTCCGTCCTATACTCCGTGTCTCCGTCCTGTACTCCAGTGCCCCGTCCTGTACTCCGTGTCTCCGTCCTGTACTCCAGTGCCCAGTCCTGTACTCCATGTCTCCGTCTTGTACTCCAGTGCCCCGTCCTGTACTCCGTATCTCCATCCTGTACTCCAGTGCCCAGTCCTATACTCCGTGTCTCCGTCCTGTATTCCAGTGCCCAGTCCGGTACTCCGTGTCTCCATCCCGTATCCCCCTCTTGGTGCCTGGTCCTATACTCCGTGTTTCCGCCCTGCTCCCACTCTGTACTTCCTACTCCCTTCTGCATTCCATGCCTCAGTCAGGCACCCCTCACTCAGTCTTGTGAGCCGCCCCTCTGGGGTCTAGCAGTCGCGGCATCTGTCTTCCGAAGGCCTGCCCCTAACGGCCCCTGTAAAGGGGTCGGCACCACCTGGCGCTCGCCCCTGGGAGCTCTAATGCCGCGATCCAGAGGGTCCACTCTCGGACGTAACCTACCCGTGGTCAGTATACGTCACACACACCACACACACAATCGACAAAGCTTTCAATATGTGCATCTTTTCTTGAGGTGGCATGGTTGTGGTTTCCCGGGTGGAGTCCAATTAAGCCGCAGGCTCCACTTCTGGTGGTGCCCTTTTGGACATTCCTTTAAGATTCAGCTTTGCAATCATACTGCCCCCGGAAAGCAAACACTTTGCCTTCATGGATGCTGTTTGGAGGTTCGTGGGAATAACGCCGCCCGATCACCAGTTGGCATAATATATTGGTGGGAAGTCCAACGGTATATGATCGTGTTCGATTTCAGAATTTTTTTTTTGGTTTGTGTTTTACATTTTTATTCCAGCCTTTCTTGACTTCATAAGGGCATGACAAGCCTATATCTGTGTCTCCTCCACCTCCTCCTTTTACTCCTCCACTTCCTCCTTTTACTCCTCCACCTCTTTTCTAAATGTAGTTGCCCTTTTCCATATGTAATTTTTGTCTTCTGAGCATTTTCTCTGCTTTGGGACACCTTTTAAGGTGTTTTGTAATTGTTTTCTATGTGTTTGTATGTGTTTGTGTTTGCCTGCTATTGTTTTCAATGGGGTTCGATGAACATTCGACGAACTTGCCTCCTGTGTGACGAACCAAAACACTAGCGTGGTGGCTCAACACTACTCCTGATATATAGACGTACATTGTTAGTGTTTAAACTATGCTATATATACCTGCTATCTGATGATACTGTACACTTTGTCTACTTTTTATATTCTTGTCTAATCCATACTGAGCCTGTGAGCGTCTCTGTGTGACTGATGGAATATATATGGAGATTGACAATTATCCTTTGACTGAATAGAGCTGTACATTTCTGATACAGTGCCATATATCTGATGTTATTTTGTGTCTATTTTGTGCAAAATTTTGAAGTTTGGTGGAAGAGGCCACGGACGTGGGCACGGTGGGGCCAGCTGGTGATGATGGTGGTGGTGCATCTGCTGGTAGTGGCAAAAGCACAATAGCAGCTAAGGCAGAAGGTGTTGAGCCTACGTCATGGTCTGGCTCCGGAATGCCTGGAATGATACCTTTTCTGGGAGTAGGTTAACCACTTTTAAAGACGGAGCATGAGGAACTGGTTTTGGCTTACATTGCCGAAACAGACTCCATCAAATATGCCCTCCACTTCTGAAGTTTCAAAAAATGCAAGCACTGAGTGGTCAAGTGCTGGCTCCTGGTCAGGAAGAACCCCTTTCCTTGTGTCCTGCACCCCCACCGAAACTGAATGAGGCAGCAGGCCACACTTCACATTGGTCCATGTAGCTCTTTCTATCATACCATGCCTGGGTTATCAAGTCAAATCGTGAATTCCCCAGTCCAAGATGAATCTGACATGGAGTGTGGGTGGCCAGCCAGGGCAGTGGGGCTAATCGGTACCGGGCCGGTGTCTCACAGGGATGTGTCACGGTGGTGGTGACCCGTTCCGTGGCCCTGGGCATCCATGCAAAGGGGTGAATTACGTTTATAGGTGAATGATACGTGACGCCACGTCTGGTTTCTGATTAGATTGACCAGCGCTGCAGTGTCGCTTCTGTGGGACAGATGTTGTGGTGCAGCTAAGATGTAGAAGACCTGCACAGGTAGGGCCGTAGTCGCAGGGCAGATGAAAGAGTTGGGAGATGGTGTGCAGTGCAGGATGTAGCTGAGCCGTGCGCCAGGTGCAGGAGAAAGATGAAAGACACAGTCGTGCAGTTCCTTTACCTGTACTTGGTAGGTGCTGTCCAGGACCCAGAGTACAGATGGAGAAGGAGTTGGTCAGCCTGGAAGCCAATTTGGATTTCTCTCTCTGCAGATAGGTAGTGTGGCCTCCATTCTAGCACTTATCTGAGGTACTCGCAGTGCTGAGTTCAATGAAGTTCCCCCTGTTGATTCTCTTTTGGAACTTTCTCGTATGGCAGGCAGCCGTAGCCTTTTCCTTCTGGCTCACACACGTCGATGCTGGGGCCTCCGAGCCTCAGTTGGGTACAGAGCATTTACAGCTGCTATTTTCTCCGGATTCTGCTGCAGGAACGTCAGTGTCAATACAAACTCGGAGACCGGAATCCGTACCATGCGCTCCAGCTAGGAGTGAGCCTTAACTCTGCTCATCCTCCAGCTCCCCTTCTCACATCCACACACTTCTCCTTCCCTGCACAGAATGGCCTAACTTACCTCCTCCCGACCACAGAGAGCAGCTTTTCAGCAATCATGTTCAGAGGTCTCCCTGCTGGCGTGTAGTTGGAAATGTGTTGTGTGTTGGTTTAACTGCTAGAGAGATCCTTTGTTGCTCCCAAGCATGACATCACACTCCCTAGGAGGAAGGTAATGCCACTGTGGCAACCGTACTCCTGGGGATGCCCCAAGTGCACTGATGCCCAGCCACTGCTTGATGATTCTGCTGGTACATTGACCCAGACCACTACATTTCCCTCACACTCTACACAGCCAGAATCTGACCCAGAGGAAACTCAGGTTCCCCTTCCCGCATACTATACCACCTTACACGGTAACAAAGAGGAAGGTGCAGATGAAAGTGCAGGTTCCTTAAGCTGGTGGGGGGGGCATACTGATAGGTGACGGCACTGGCACAGGGCCCCTCATAGTACGCAAAAGTGTCTCTGCCGGTGGGAGGGCCCGTGGGAGTGCCCACCCCCACCCACCGTCAGGCACACCGCCACACACTGCCGTACTATTAGAGGGGCCCTGTGCCACTGCCGTCGCCAATGAGTGGGCCCCCCCTGCTTGCTCAGGATCACACAGCACTTGCAAAGTTGAAATACTTACCTCTCCCTGCTCCACTGCCATGACGTCTTCCGCGTTTCCTGACAGTGATAGTCTGATCAGAGAGCGCAATGACATCACGTCTGTACGCCCTCTGCCTAAACAGCCAAGTGCAGTGAGATGGACGATGGGGACGACGAGGAGTCCAGATTAGTACAGGGATTCCATAGCAAGGAGACTTATTTAATTGTTTTCAATGTTGGGACAGCAATTTTTGGGGAGCACTATACTCTGGAGAATGATATATGGGGCCCACCATACACTGGAGCATTCCAAAGGTGGACATCAGACACTGGAGCAGCATTTACAGGGCACATTATACACTAGAGCATTAGAAATGGGGCCCATTATGTATGGAGCATTATTTGGGCCCATAAAACAGTGGAGCTTCATCCATGGGGACCAACATATACTGTAGCATTATGTGGAGCTCATCATATACTGTTTCAAACATTACATGCGACCAATGATTCTGTATGGAGAAATATGTGGGCCTCATTACTCTGTATAGCGCACTATGCAGTGGCCATTATACTGTATGGAGTAATATACTGTCCGTTTTTGGAGCTATTAAAAATGGATATCAGTAATGAGATGTAAAAAGTGAAGTATTTTTCATTGTACTATGCCGCTATTTCTCTGCGGTATCGGAGCATCATGAGTTGTGGTATGTGTTAAAGGGGCGCTCTTTGGCCCAGGGCACATGAAAACCTGGAGCCAGCCCTACCCCCCCCACAAATTTAGCCAAATAACCCCCATTTTTCAGTGTGTAACTAGTATTATGAAGTAACTTAAGGTTGAAAAGCTTCAGTAATCAGAATTGATGTTTTTGGCATTCAAAAGGGCACTGTAGGTGTGTTTTCTGTCCTCAACTCCCTGCCGACTTTGCTTCCCCATTGACTTGCATTGGGTTTTGTGTTTCAGTCGGCCTTCGACTTTTCACAATAATTGGCCGATTTCGTTCGACCTGACTTTTGCGAAAGTCGGGTTTCATGAATCCCGACTCGACCAGAAAAAAGGCAAAGTCGCTCACCTCTACTAATGGCACTTAAGGTGTCACTGGCACTGCCTAGGGGACGGTATCAGGGGGCGCGTGAATGAGCGCAGGGAGTGCAGGCAGAAGGAACACAGTGCACAAGAACCTGAGACTAGTGTAGTGAGCTCAGGACCTGGCACTAAACGATCACATGACCAGGGGGTCGGAGCCACCGCGAGTGAGTGCAGGGAAGGACACTGAGCACGCAGAGCACAGTGCAAAGACAGTAAAGGTGGTCAAGGAGAGCCGAGAGTCAGAAGCCAGATGAACACGCAGTATCTAGGGACAAGGCAAAGAGTAAATGGGGACAAGCCAAGGGGGTCAGATAGCCAGGAGAGACAGAGCAGTACAAAAGCAGGACACAGAGGCAGAAGTCAGGGGACAAACCGAGTCATACACAGCAAGGCACACAAGCACAGAGAGGCACACGTTTAAGGGCGAGTCACCTGGGTCAGCAACCACTAACAGAAGTATCACCAACACTAAATGCAGGGACTGCCAACATTAAATAGCTGCCCCAAACCCAAAGAGAGGCGGACTGAATTAATCCTGACCTGAGCAGGATGGAGGCGGAACTATCCTGTCCAGAGTCATGACAGTAATATTATTTTTTTCTTCCACATTGTATTAATACCTGTGAAGCACCTTAAGGGTTAATACACTTCTTGAATGTAGTTTTGAGGGCTTTTAGTGGTGCATTTTTTATAATGGTATCACTTTTGAGTATTTTCTTCATATAGGCCCCCCAAAGCCTCTTAAAATGTTATGTGTTCACAAAAAAATGGTTTTGTAAGTTTTGCTGAAAAAATTAGAAATGGATGATCAACTTTTAACTCTTCTAACTTCCTAACAAAAAAAAATTTATGTTTCAAAAATTGTTCTGATGTAAACTAGACATGTGGTAAATGTTATTTATCGACTACTTTGTGTGACATAACACTTTTATTTTAAGGGCATAAGAGTTAAAATTTGAAAACTGCATAATTTTCAAAATTTTCGCTAAATTTCTGATATTTTTACAAATAAAAATCTTAACAAAATTTTTTTTCACGATTATCATGAAGTATAATAGTGATAAAAAAAAATCTCGGAATCTCTGGGATCCGTTGAAGTATTACCTAGTTATTACCTCATAAATTGACACTGGTCAGATTTAAAAAATGAGGCCCAGTCATTAATCTACAAAGTAGCTCGGTCCTTAAGGGGTTAAATGTATGCCAGGGGTTCCAGAGTTGATTAGGCCTCTGAAGTCATTGTGCACCATGTCCTTTGAGGACACACCTCTTAGGGTTGTGCTGTCACGACGTGCACTACATCAGCATGGTGCGCAGAGGCCCGATCAGCACTGGAAGTCCCGGCAAAGAGTGATGCAGGCCCAAAATAATAAGTAAATAAAACAGTCTTTTTCAGCTTACCTGTCCACTTTGTGCATGATTGCCATCCCAGGAAAATCTAATCAGTAATGAAAAATCCAGCACCAAAAGGTTGCACTCCAACGAACTTTATTCCAAAATCTTCATATAAAAACATGGACAACCGACAGCAAAAAAAGAGATAGCAGAGGTCCCAGACACTGGTTTACACATTTCAGGGCTAAATATGCCCCTTAGGCATAACCATATCTCTGCCATTTTTTTTGCTGTCGGTTGTCCATGTTTTTATATGAAGATTTTGCAATAAGGTTCATTGGAGTGTAACTTTTTGAGACCCAAAAGAATGCATGCAATGGGGATAAAAGGAGGATTGAATGGCAAGATCTGAAACAGATGAGTGGTGAGGTATTATTTTTTTCATCTTTTGCTGGCGCTAATTTTGCTAAATTTGCACAAATTTAAAAATATCATATTTCAGAGAATATAAATTTTGGTAAAATTTGAGAAATATTTCAGTTCCCCTGAAATACATTTGCTCATCTCTAGAGCTATGCCATCCTCTGCTATTAATATCTGAATTTCCTATACCCAACTCATTCATACAAATGAAATGGTATATATATGGAAGAGCCATTCTGATTAGCTATTTTGTGTTTTTAACCTCCCTTGAAGCTGCACATTTCCTCTTTCTAAGACATATAGAAAATTTTAATAGTTCCCTACTTGAAACATAATTGGAATATTATGAATCATGTTTGTCTGAAGAGGTTTATCTACTGCCTTTCTTTCACCATGATAAAGTAATACATTGTCCCTTAACAAAAGAAATAATTATAAAAATAAATAAATCAAGAGAAAATGAGAAAATCTAATATAAGTAATTGGAGTTGTGCTACTTGATTTTTGCACAATTATGTTGGAAGTCAAAGCTAGATGAAACTTGAGATTTCTAAAAATGATACTTAAAGACACACAAAAAAGAGAAATTTAAACCTATGACGGGGAAGAAATAAAGGGTTATATGAACACATATCATAGTGCACCACATTAAAAATATATACTGTATGTATTGTCAGGTTTAATAGAATCAATAGATGGTTATGCGGAGAGCACTGTCAATGTACTTTATGGAAGATGGTATTTAAAGGGTATATCCGGAACTTCATGAAAAACAGAAAATGTGTCTAAGCATTAACAGGCAGTTAGCTGCTACCTACCTGCCTGTTGTGCACGGCATCTTTCTTCCCTGGCACAGAGCGGCCACGGACCAGTCTTGAAGGAGATTCAGCTGCCTCTTTTGGCGTCACGTTAACAAACGGAGGCTTCTTTTCCTCCCCGTTCTTTTGACAGAGCAAAACTTCTGATGTCATTCTCATTGACAGCCAGATTTTTGCTGCCTAACTAGGGGAGTAAGCTGTCAATCAGAATGATGTCAGAAGTCACATCTTGTCTAGTCAGCAGAGGCAGCTGAATCGCTGGCAGAAGTGATTTGTGGCATCGTGCATAGCAGGCAGGTCGATAGCAACTACTTGCCTGTTAGTGCTTAGGCACATATTTTTTGCTTTTTATAAAATCCTGGATATACCCTTTACGGTCAACCCATTAGACTGTCTCAAAGAAAAACTGGTGTTTAGATGTTTTCTACCTTAGGGTAGAATCAAGTAATGGAGAAACAATGCATGTACTTCCATTGCAAAATGTGATTACTAGGAATGGAATCATTTGCCATTAGACTGTCAAAAATGTCCCAGATTTATAGTGGAAAACCTTTCAAACTGTACACTGTTTCGCATTTAATCGTTTTAGGATCACACTGCTCTCAATGTAGTACATAATATTTAGCAAAAAGCTCTTAAAAACAGTAACACAGTGAGCCTGTGCTTTCAGAAAGGCTGGAAAAAAAATGAAGAAAAAATCAAATTGGACAAATCATCAAAAATCTTAAATATGCAGGCATTAAAACAATGATAGCAATGAGAGTAGATGGAATGAAGGACTTATTATGGAGTTTCAAGATGGAAAGCTTGAATAGGGGACTGCTACTCAACACAAAGAAGACAAAAATATTGACTACTGCCATGTAGGACTGGAACACATTTGAGATGGTCAGCAACTAACTGGAAGTTGTAAAGGACTTTAACCTACTTAGATTGTTAATCACTAGTGATGAGCAAGTATGTTGCATGATTTGCTGCTGCTAGACAGCCTGAATACATGTGGGGATTGCCTGTTTGTTAGGCAATCTCCACATGTATTCAGGCTGTCTATCAGTTGAAAATCATGCAGCTGCGGCAACACAAACTAAATCTCCGATCACACCCAAGCTAATCGGAGAACACCCAAGCATGCTCGGAAACCTCAAGTAATGAGCATACTCGCTCATCACTATTGATCATTTAAGGCATGTTTCACACTTCCGTTTTTGACCATCAGTCAAAATCCACCGTTTTTGCAAAAAAACGGATCCGCCAAATTTTTTGGCGGATACGTTTTTTTTCCCCATTGACTTGCATTACTGGTGGATCTTGACGGTTGGCCATCCGTTGGATCCGTTTTTTTGCGGATCCGTCAATTTTTTCGCGTCCGCCGAGATGCCTGGACAGACCATGTAACTTTTTTGTAGTGAAGGATTCGCATTTTTGTACAGCGCATGCCCGGAGGAATGAAGTCAGGAGGAAATTTAACCCTGAAATCATTTCTGGCGGCCAGAGAAGAAAAAAAGATTCTCCCTCTCTCTCAAAAAAACGGATCCGGTGGCATCAGTTCACATCAGTTAGGAACGGATCCGCTTTTCCGCCTTTTTGGCGGATTTTAACTGACACAAAAAACTGAAGTGTGAAACAGGCATAAGATGCAGCGAAGACACCGGAAGTCAATAAGAGAATAGCTATGGGCAAATCAACAATGAAGTCACTAGACAATGTCTTCAAATCAAGGAAAAATTCAGTGGCAATGAAGACATGGTTCGCACATAGTTTGGTCTTCTCTGTGGTAACATAAGGATGTGAAACTTGGATGATAAATAAACAAGACAGAAGAAGAATCAATGTCTTTGAAATATGGTACTGGAGAATGATGTTATCAATATCATGGTGTCAAGAAGAATAAACAAATCAGTCTTGGAACAAATCAAGCCAGATAGGTCACTCAAAGAAAGGATCACCAAGTTTTGACTGGCCTACTTTGGACACATCATATGAAGAGAGAACTCACTGGAAAAGGACTTCAAGGTTGGAAAAATAGAAGGAACAAGGCAAATACGAAGACCAGCAGCTCAATGGTTTGATTCTATCAAGATAATGTCAGATAAGACCCTGGTGGACCTATTTAGGCTTGTACAAGATCCATCTACCTACAGATTCTTCATCTATTAAGTGACCATGGCTTGAGATCAAGCTGACAGCCATTAAAAAAAAACAGAGAGAGCATACAAACTCATTGCAGATGTTGTTCTTGGTGGAATTTGAACCCTGAACCCCAGAGTTGCAAAGCAACAGTTGTAACCACTGAGCCACCATGCTCAGCATGTTTCACCCTTTTCTTGTTTCTATTTCACTTGTACAAGTGTAATTGTTTCACTGCTGTTTTTATAATAAGTTATTCTGGCTTTGGCACAACTTTGGATTTTGCCTCTTTGACTCAGTACTGGGAGCTGAGCTCCAATAAACACTACAATCCATATGTAATTCTGTGACGGTCTTAAATAAGGAAGAGGGTCCTCAAACCATAACTGGAACTAGGACCCTAACTACCACTGTCCCAGGGGTACTCTTGAAGGTAGAGAGGCCTGGGACTCCAACCTTACAATGCTCCTGTTAAACCCTAATCTGTTCCCTCCCACACCCCATGAGGCATGGGATAGAAATGTAAGGTAAACAAGACACAAAGACAAATCAGGGATAACAGAAAATCACTGTCATTCAAAAACACTCACCAAAAATAGGGATAAAGATAGGGACAGGGAGGAATAAGCTAAATAGGAATAAGGACAAGGAGATAAGCACTTACGTACTACAGTAAACTACAGATCACTACAACTACAACTAAGCAGCTTTGCACTTAGCACAGAAAGATGATTCTTTCACCGGCAAGGAAGAAACGCCCAGAGCTAGTATATATAAGGAGAATAGATGATCAGCAGCAGCAACAGCTGTGTGCACAAAAGCTGAATATTCCCAGCCAGCATGGAAATAGTCCTTAAACTCTTTATTGCTAAAGGAAAGGAAATCCATTTTAAATAGAACGCTAATTACACTGTCTCTACACCGGACCCTCAATTTATTACCTGTTGTCACCTAATAACTCCAGGTCTCCTAGGGGGACGTGACATCCTCCAGGCACCATAGCTAAAATGCAGACAGTGCTACCCACAGACCCTCTTATGCACCATCTTCATTGTCACAGTGTCCAAAGTAAAATATTTGCTGCACCTACTGCCTCCTTATCACACAAAGCAAGTGAATTTGTATCATAAAGTGCATCCTAAAGTCTGAAAAATATAGTTTTTAGTACTTAGTTTTGTAAAATGGACAAAGAATTAAGTGATTCAGCATTATACAATTTCCAACTGCATCATAGATTTTGGACCATTAACTTGAGTAAGGCTAGTTTCACACTTGCTTTTTTTTGCAGCGCGTTTTTCCCGCAAAAAAACGCATTAAAAAAACGCATACAAATGCATACAAACGCTGCGTTTTTTTCCAGCATTTTAATGCGCATGCAGGAAAAAACCGCAGCGTTTTTGCGCGTTTGTATGCGTTTTTTGTGCGTTTGCGTTTTTTTACAGATTTTTGAAAAACCCCACAAAAAAGAAAAAACAACCATTCAACAACACACAAGACCAATGGGACTTCATTGTGGGTGTGGTATGTTAATATATATAGACCCTGTCTACAGTATTCTTCACATTTGCTTGATTCTTCTCGTGACCATGGATCTGCGCTGGAAGAGTTTTCACTTCAACTTGGATTTGGACATCGCGATGGCTCAGGCGTATGCAGTTGCTTGCCATGAACAAAGGAAGAGAGAGAGGCAGCGAAGACGGCGGCGTATGTGGATACATCCGATTGTTGAACTCCGGGAGAGCCGTGGGGCATACCACACCCTCTACAGCGAGCTACGTGCAAACCCGGAGAAATTTACTGATTATATCCGGATGTCCCACGAAAGTTTCATGGATTTGCTTGCTCGTGTCCAACAATCCATCCGGAGACAGGACACACAGCTCCGTCGTGCGATTCCTCCTGAGGAACGGCTACTGGTGACATTACGGTATGTTTTAAAAACAAAGGTGTGTGGTCTGATGTTTTTTTTTGTAAATTTAGTATTCAAAACCTTGGGTAATTAGTTTTCGTGAATGTACTAATATTTTTTTTTATAGTTTTTAAAAATAATATACATAAATATTAATTTTACTTCTTTGTCTGTTCACAGATTCCTGGCGACTGGAGAAACCCTATCCTCACTACACTTCCAGTACCGTATTGGAATCTCTACCTTGTCTGGAATTGTTGCTGACACCTGCCGGGCTCTCTGGAATGTTCTTTGCCCAGAATTTATGCCCCTGCCCACCGCTGAAAAGTGGATGGAAATTGCTGACAAATTCTGGACAGTATGCAATTTTCCCAACTGTTTGGGAGCTGTTGATGGGAAACACATACGGATCATCAAACCCCAAAGAACGGGATCTGAGTACTATAATTACAAAAAGTACTTTTCAATAGTACTCATTGCAATTGCGGATGCCGGATGTATGTTTGTAGCAGTGGACATTGGAGCATTTGGCCGTGGTAATGACTCGCAGGCTTTTAAAAACTCAGACATGGGCCGGAGGTTGTATGGCAACCAATTTAATTTCCCTATGCCACGGCCTCTTCCTCACACCGAAGCTCCGCCACTGCCCTTTGTAATGGTTGGCGATGAGGCTTTTCAAATGTGCGGAAACTTACTGAAACCCTACTCCAGCCGGGACTTGGACCACACCAAAAAAATTTTAATTACAGGCTGACCAGGGCCAGAAGAACTGTCGAGTGTGCTTTTGGGATTCTTGTTTCCAGATGGCGAATTCTGGGCACGGCCATTAATCTTAAACTTGAAACAGTCGATGAGGTGGTGAAGGCCTGTGTGGTTCTACATAACTTTGTGATGGCTAAAGAGCACCCGACCTTTGAACTGGACGATGATGCTCCTAACCCATTGCCTGAATTCACTCAGCACACTCTCAGGTCATCCGTTGAAGTTGGCCAAATGAGGGACAAATTTGCGGCCTACTTTATTTCTGATGTAGGACGGGTGCACTGGCAAGATGAAATGGTGTAATGTTGTTGTTTATGGTAATAAAAATGAGCAAAGCTGCAGTCCATGAATCAGGAAACCATTTTTTTTCAAGAGAAAATTGTGCAACTAGTTTAAAACAAAGTATGTGATTTTCTCAAAACACAACCCTCAAAACCCAACCCCAATGAAAGTCCATGGGGAATACAAGTCAGCATTGAGTGGATGAATGTAATCTGCTCATGTAATCTGCTCCATTACAAGTTATTACACTAGGCCTTGGAATGACTATACTAGGCCGTGGTATTTCAAATATGAGTATAGTAGGCCTTGGGGCTAGTAGTATAGTAATATGTGAAATACCACGGCCTAGTATAGTCATAACAAGGCCTACTCGATTTTGGCCAACTAGTATCTTTTTGTGAAACTTGACAAGTTTCAACAGTTTGAAAATAGATTCTAGTTGGTAAAACTAGAGTTATTACACTAGGCCTTGGAATGACTATACTAGGCCGTGGTATTTCAAATATGAGTACAGTAGGCCTTGGGGCTAGTAGTATAGTAATATGTGAAATACCACGGCCTAGTATAGTCATACCAAGGCCTACTGTAATAACTCGATTTTTAACAACTAGCATCTTGTTTCACAAAAAACAAACTGGTGAAACTAGAAAGAAACTTATTTTTTAGACAAGTTTCAACAGTTTGTTTTTCATGAAACCAGATTCTATTTGGTAAAACTAGAGTTATTACACTAGGCCTTGGAATGACTATACTAGTCCATGTTATTTCACATATGACTATACTAGCCCTTGGGTTGGTTTTTAACATGTATTTACCCATCAGTGTGTGTGAGCGGCGCAAACAACATTAATGAAACTTATTAATGGTGAACCACAAATGTAAATTTATTTTTTATCACAAAAAAAAACTAAAAATTATTTTTTACGGCGTTTGGGGGCAGATGGTTTCAATTTGGGGGTGTGCAGGGAATATGCAACACTTGCAGTTGAAGACGGTGTTTGAGGGGAAGGGGCAACAAAACTTGTGGGGGAAGGTAGTCCAGTTAAGGGAATTAAACTTGGAACACTTGTAGGAGAGGAAATCTGTTCAGTTACATTAGTTGTAAAGGCATGTCGCCGTAGGCTTGTGTGCCTGGACCGACTTTGGCCCAATGCCCGCCTTGATTGATTTCGCCTTGAAGTAGGGGCAAATATGGAATGTAGGTCCCCCGTCTGCTGGTATGGCTGCTGCTGCTGAGGTGGCGGCTGCTGCTGCAGAGGTGGCGGCTGCTGCTGAGGTGGCGGCTGCTGCTGAGGTGGCGGCTGCTGCTGAGGTGGCGGCTGCTGCTGAGGTGGTTGCTGCTGCTGAGGTGGTTGCTGCTGCTGCTGAGGTGGCGGCTGCTGCTGCTGAGGTGGCGGCTGCTGCTGAGGTGGCTGCTGCTGCTGAGGTGGCGGCTGATGCTGAGGTGGCTGCTGCTGCTGAGGTGGCTGCTGCTGCTGAGGTGGCTGCTGCTGCTCTTCGTTGTCAGTGCTCGTCCTTGCAGGAGGACTGGTGGCGGCAGTGATGGCCCAGGTTTGCAGAGTGGTGGTGGCAGGGCTACTACATGTTGTTGTAGCGGCAGGGCTGTTCCATGTTTGCCTAGTGGTGGCTGAGCTCCACGCATGCATGGGATTGGCGGTGGTGCTCCAGACAGGAGCAGCGCTTGCCATGGTGGTGTCGGTGAAGTGACCAGCTGCACTCAGACTTGTGGTGGTGTAACGGTGGGTGTCCTGGCTTTGAATAGAGGTGTCCGTGCAGTGGTATGCAGCACAAGTCGGTAGTGAGGTGAAGCGAGTCAATGGTGGCACAGGTGGAAAGGACACCACTGACTGCTGACCGTACCGATTATGCTGCATAGCCTGCAAGAAAGCATTGTTGCAGGCCTGCAGCACATTCAGCTGTTGATCAGGACTAAGGTGTTCCGCCATGCCCTTTTCAATCTTACTAAAAAAATGGTGTGCTGGTCTGTTGAGGTCGGCCTCCAGACGGTCAAGGCGCTGTTCTACAGAATTGAAGCGGTGTTCAAAGTGGTTAAAACCACGTTCCATGAGGGCAAAACCGCTTTCAACTCTGTCGGACAGTGACTTGAGGGTGGAATTAAATGTCTCGCTCAAATGCATAAACTCGGGCAAGACATTCCTGTCCAAGGCCCTCTGCCGCTGGCGGGTAGTGCCCGCATAACCAGTGGCAGAGACCTGGGACAGGGGAACACCTGATGGCCCAGCTTCCTGGTCACCAGCTGTGTGTGTGGTTGACCTGCAAGGTGCTTCCTGGCTGTCGGATGGCTGGGACGGGTCAGAGGACGTCCGAGGAAGGACCGCTCCAGGGCCAGGTTGCAGGGTGCTGCTCCAGGTGCTGTGGAAGAAAGGAAAATCATTACTACCATGCCTTTACAAGAAGCATCAGCTGTGGATTAGAAAAACACAGATTAATAAAAATAAAAACCCAAAATGTATAATACTTACGATCTTGTGGCAAGGACCGGTCTTAGGAACTGCAACGCATGATAGTGACGGTATCTAGTTCTGGTCCTTGACGCAGATCCACTGCGAACCTGGCCCTCAGCACGAACATCACTGTTGAAGCGGTCCTTGATCGAACGCCAACGTGTTCGGACTTTGTCCACTGTTGATAAAAAAAAACAGTGCCGTCAAGGACAAGAGTCACTGCGGCACAATGTAGCAATACAATACTCAAAGCAGTCACTGTAGACCCCGATGAAAATGTTGGGTTTCCTGCTAGAATACGCCTAGCACGAAACCCAACAGTGCCGTCAAGGACAACAGTCACTGCGGCACAATGTAGCAATACAATACTCAAAGCAGTCACTGTAGACCCCGATGAAACTGTTGGGTTTCCTGCTAGAATACGCCTAGCACGAAACCCAACAGTGCCGTCAAGGACAACAGTCACTGCGGCACAATGTAGCAATACAATACTCAAAGCAGTCACTGTAGACACCGATGACACTGTTGGGTTTCCTGCTAGAATACGCCTAGCACGAAACCCAACAGTGCCGTCAAGGACAACAGTCACTGCGGCACAATGTAGCAATACAATACTCAAAGCAGTCACTGTAGACCCCGATGAAAATGTTGGGTTTCCTGCTAGAATACGCCTAGCACGAAACCCAACAGTGCCGTCAAGGACAACAGTCACTGCGGCACAATGTAGCAATACAATACTCAAAGCAGTCACTGTAGACCCCGATGAAACTGTTGGGTTTCCTGCTAGAATACGCCTAGCACGAAACCCAACAGTGCCGTCAAGGACAACAGTCACTGCGGCACAATGTAGCAATACAATACTCAAAGCAGTCACTGTAGACACCGATGACACTGTTGGGTTTCCTGCTAGAATACGCCTAGCACGAAACCCAACAGTGCCGTCAAGGACAACAGTCACTGCGGCACAATGTAGCAATACAATACTCAAAGCAGTCACTGTAGACCCCGATGAAAATGTTGGGTTTCCTGCTAGAATACGCCTAGCACGAAACCCAACAGTGCCGTCAAGGACAACAGTCACTGCGGCACAATGTAGCAATACAATACTCAAAGCAGTCACTGTAGACCCCGATGAAACTGTTGGGTTTCCTGCTAGAATACGCCTAGCACGAAACCCAACAGTGCCGTCAAGGACAACAGTCACTGCGGCACAATGTAGCAATACAATACTCAAAGCAGTCACTGTAGACACCGATGACACTGTTGGGTTTCCTGCTAGAATACGCCTAGCACGAAACCCAACAGTGCCGTCAAGGACAACAGTCACTGCGGCACAATGTAGCAATACAATACTCAAAGCAGTCACTGTAGACCCCGATGAAAATGTTGGGTTTCCTGCTAGAATACTCCTAGCACGAAACCCAACAGTGCCGTCAAGGACAACAGTCACTGCGGCACAATGTAGCAATACAATACTCAAAGCAGTCACTGTAGACCCCGATGAAACTGTTGGGTTTCCTGCTAGAATACGCCTAGCACGAAACCCAACAGTGCCGTCAAGGACAACAGTCACTGCGGCACAATGTAGCAATACAATACTCAAAGCAGTCACTGTAGACACCGATGACACTGTTGGGTTTCCTGCTAGAATACGCCTAGCACGAAACCCAACAGTGCCGTCAAGGACAACAGTCACTGCGGCACAATGTAGCAATACAATACTCAAAGCAGTCACTGTAGACCCCGATGACACTGTTGGGTTTCCTGCTAGAATACGCCTAGCACGAAACCCAACAGTGCCGTCAAGGACAACAGTCACTGCGGCACAATACAGAGCAGGGAAATACTCACTAAACGCCTTTTTGGAGGATGCTGTGGCGCTGTCCCAGCCATCCATCAACGCTGCGGCCACCTCATTCCATAGCCGCCGGGTCACCACATTGTCCTTGTACAGCCGGTCACGGCTGTCCCACAACGGCGAACGCTCCTGGACCAGGCTGATGAGCTGCTCATTATCCAGGTAGACGTCTTCATCCCGTTGTGGAACCTAGACAAAACACATTCATTAGAATAATCAAATTTAAATTGAATAAAAAGTTACAAAAAAAGAAACAAAAAAATGAGTAAAAATAGAAGATAAAAAATAAAGAACATTACAAATCATTTGATACTTACATTCCGTATCACCACCGGGACTTGGCTTCGCTGCTCCTGCTCTTCGCCCTCACTAGTGCCGTCCGCAGATGATGATGACGATGTCTTAAGAAAGTTGAAAAAAACGTAAGAGATTTGGAGAAGCAGCAGATATACTTACCAGATGCACGAAAATAATCACCTCACGGTCTGCTTGCGCCAATTCCTGCCGCGATGGGGAATACTCGGATTCTGAAGACATACTGCATGTAAAAATAATAAAAATCATTAGTACATACATAATTTAAAAGGACAGGCATATAATGTAATATACTCACATTCTTCGCTGATATAATGGGTTCTTGGTTGACTGTCTGCTCTTCAATCTCTCAGTGTAGTAGTGGCAGAGTTTTGGCAGGCACCTCCTTTATATAGACTTTTTTTTTTTGACTTTAGAAGATTCTAACTAGGATAAAAAGTGGACACCACCCAAAAAACGCAGCGCTAAAAAATCGCATACCTGCGCATGCCAGTGCGCACGTATGCGCATCCATAGGCTATAATGGCCATTTTTAGCGCAAAACGTGCGCATACGTGCGCATGCGCTTTTTTCCAGGGCCAAAAAATGCAACATGCAGCGTCTGGAAAATACCAACGCACACCCCAAAAAAACGCAGCGCATGAAAATCGCATACATGCGCTTACAAGCGCGCATGTATGCGCACCCATGTTAAATATAGGGGAAAAATCGCATGCGCACGTATGCGTTTTTTTCCAGCGCTAAAAAACGCAAATGTGAAACCAGCCTAAGAACAGCAATCATATTTGTAGAATGTCCCTTAAAAAATAATAGGTGGAGACAAAAGAAAGTTTTATTTTTTTGCTTTTTCTTGGCATACCAAGATAATAAAACTGTGTGATAGTGGTGTTACTGGTAAAGCAGGTGCTGGAAATGGAAATAATTCTATCAGCAAGTTACTAGAGGAAACTACGGATATGTTGCATTGTTATATTCTGTGTATAAAACCATCTGCCGTGAAATGAATGATGTGCAATAAATCTGTTTAAGAAGGTTTGTCTTCTAAAAGAAATATGCTTATTTCATTAGATACAGAGCTTCATCCTTTGTCTGGCAGTCTACCTTCCTTCTCATGGATAGTTCCAATTCCGGATTTGTAGGGTTTCTATTAAAATCTGTTTTTCATATTCATTTTATTGTTCTCCTCCTCACTATCTGTGTATACTGAGTATACTCTAGCAGTCATTGGATGTACCCTTTGCTATATTCTCCATTGTATGCTGTAAATGTTATCATAATGTCATACTGCACATTGCAATTTACAGTGTGTAATGTAATTCAGTAGGGACAGTACTAAAATCCAAAAATAGAAGTATAACTAGAACTAATTTTCCCATCTGATCCTACAAATGAAGATAGAGTGATTGCTCTGAGATCTGATTGCAAGGCTGAATTTATTGTCATGTTCCTAGAAGCATTCTCTGGGCAATCTTAACATTGTGTCAATACCTTGCTAAAAATAATCGATTAATTGTATCTGGTGGTTACTGTTTATCAGGCAGCTTATGATATGACTTGTTCATAAGATCGCAGAATACTCTGGGGTCCCCACCATATCCCCTGAATGCTTCACGGTATTTTGTTTCTATTTAAAAATCTTTGATAACTGTGAAACCACAAAACCTAACTACTGGGATCTGGGCCTTGTATAGCACTATTATTTATTATAATGGCACAGTATGGACTTATCATTTACCACAAGCACAATATTGCGCTGTAATAAGATAAGTGAGAGGATTTTATCTACTGTGTCATATACATGATATTGATACAATTTTATGCACTGAATGATCGTGATATAATTTTAGAGATTGTATCTTGCACATTATAGAGCCACTATTTTAGACTTTGTAGCTTACATACAGGAGCAGACTAAGCCGGTTGGAACATTATGTACCCCTGGGCTGGTTCGCGGAGACTAAATTAGTGATTTATAATAAGGGTGGTTTGAGCGGCCACCCGGAACTCAAGAATACTCAGGTCTGTATCGCTGCCCAAACTGATGGCATTTCAACAGCATCCAGAGGTGGCCTGGGCTAAAACTTTCAAGTAACAGTCTACACTCATTGCTTGAAGACAGAAAGGGGCTAGAAGATATCTAAGATGTCACATAGTAATCCACCAACGCTCATCAGTGTCCTAGTGTGCGAGTACAGCCACACTTTTGGTTAGTTCCTTGACTTGGAAACGTAAGTCTGCAGCAGAATCATCTTCTTGGGATGGCGTGTCAGTCTCAATAGAGGTCTTTGGAAAGGATGCTGCCTCCTGCTGGTATGTAATTGCTGGATGCCTAGAGGGCTCTGTGCTGCTAGGATTTGATTCACGCAGCATCCGGATGGCTCTATCCTTAAAGTGTGCAAAGTCCAATTCAGGATTTTGTAGGGCCATTATGCGCAGCTGTGTCCTTTGATTGTTAGACTGGAGTCCCTCTATAAACTGCTCCGTTAGTAATCTATCTTCATCTTGCATGCTCTCAGGGTCAACCTGCTTTATGGCCCGTAGCGCCTCCTGAAAGTTAAGAGCATAGTCCCGTATACTGTCCTGCACCCTCTGTTTGCACCCAAAGAATCTCATTTTTATCTCTGTTGCAGTGCAGGTATGAAAAGTGTTCTTCAGTCTGGCCAAGATTTGTTTGACAGTTCCTTTATCAGTGTCCGGCCAGGACTTTACTTCCCTCTGGGCCGCACCAGTTAACTGGCCAATGAGGATACTGACTTTTTGACTCTTAGACAGGGGGTACACTTTGAGCAAACTACATAGTCTTTCCTTAAAATCGCTCAGGGTGTGCGACTCCCTTGAGTACTGTGGTAACCAGTCCACTCCTGGTATATATGTCATTGATAGTGGCATTATGGAGGACAATTTTGTGTATTGCAGCGACCGCCGCTGAATCTTCACCGGAGTTGGGCATTTTCTTCCTCCCTCAGTGTACCTTTACCATTGTCAACAGCTGCTCTCTGACAGGCTGGATTGAGCTCTTCCTAGTCTCCAAATCGGATCTTCCAGCTTCACTTTGCCCATTCACGTCAGAGTGCGGGCAGGGCTTCGCGTCGTGCTTTATTTCTGGCTCCGCCCACAATGGCACGCACCTCTCTGCTCGCATGCACTGTGTGATGCAGTTATGGCGGTTATTTGAAAGCTCATTAAAGTTTCTAGCACTCAATTTAATAATGTCTATGGTACACAGTACCCAGCTTTGCCAGGCTCGTTGTGCCCAACTTTGCTAGGCTCGATAAATCCTGTTCGTTGTGACACCAGATGGAGCGCCCCACAGGGCCTTAGGTTACTCGGTAACGGGCCTGTTGACTTCAATGGGGGATGTCACGGTGGCGGTGACCCGGTCCGTGGCCCTGGGCGTCCAGTTATTAAATAGAGGAAAGTTGTGTGATGTTTAAGTGTGACGCCACTCGTGGTGTTCGGCAATGAGTGGCCAACGCTGCGGTTTTGGTCCTCTGGGGCTGATGGTGACGCAGCAAAGATAGTTCAGTTCCCCACGGGTAGAGCGGGGGCCCCAGGGCAAAAACATTTGATTAATTGTTCAGATGGCAGTGAACGTTGGGGTGCAGAGAAATAATAGAAGGACACAGAGAGGTGCAGTTTTCTTTACCTTTTACTTGCAATCCGGGGTACCACATACAGGTGATGGATTGAGTCTGGCTCGCTGGAGGCATTCAGGGGATCCACCCTGCCAGATGGGGTTTGGGACCTTCCTTCTGCGCTTTGTTTTTGGGTCCCTGCTGTTTGTAACTAAGCTGCGACCCTCTCTTGTGTGATGGTTTCTAACCTGAATGGCTGACAGTGTGAGCCTATATCTTGGGTATTGTCCTTTTCACCGTCAGACCCGGGCTCTTGATCTGCTGCCGTGCCTTCAGGTGTTCAATATCGCTAAGGAATTTGCAGTCCCCTGTATTCCAGATTCAGCGATCAGGGCATACAGCTCCTAATACTTTGGCGTCCTTCTTCTATATCAGCGCTTCACTCTGGGGTCAACTATATGCAATTTCAGCTTCCCCAGAGCCTCTTGTCTCTGCTCCTATCCTTCCCCTCTTCACAGATCAACTCCCCATCACCAACTGACTAACTGTCTTGTCATGAGCTCAGGCTGCTCTCATTTCCATGACAACTCCCTTGCTCACTCTCTCAGCTGACTACTCGCTGACTCACTAACCCCATCTGCTGGCCAGAATTTATAAGGAAGCTCCCCTTTCTGTCCTGCAGCAGGAATTGTCATGTAATCTATGTTACCTGGCATGGGGCCCCCCTCCTACCTCCAGGCATGACCTTACCCCTTAGAAGACTGATTATTGTGATCAGAATTTGATCGGTGTGTGGTACGAGTGTCATCTGATTTTTTCGTACGTGCAGAAACTTAAAAAAAATTCTCCACCTTCTCCATCCTACCAGTCGGTGAAAATCGTCAGCCAAGTGCCGTCCGATTATTTTTAAGGACCCATTAACTTGCATTGCTGATTTGGATCCAACACTCAGATCAAAATTGGACATGTGTTTGATATTTTTCCCAGACCACTTGATCCAAGTAGTTAATCAGATATGTGACTGCCCCCCACAGACTTTCACAGGTACGAGTGCTATCTGTAAAAACACGGATATTACTTGTACACGAAAATTGAACATCTGAATGAGGCCTAATGTGTGTATGTGTACATCTCTGTGTGTATGTGCATGTCAAAGATTAAAGAGGTTGTCCACTGCTATGACAACCCCTTGTTGTTCAAAATGTTTGGCTTTGATAACATAATAAAGCCTAAACTCATCTCCCCGGGCTCCCGAGCGGTTGTTGGGACACATGATGCAGGTGCGCAATCAGCGCTGGCATCACTGTATCCACCTTCAGACAAATCAAACATGAAGAGGAAGTCTGGGCTGCAGCTAAGGGTTAAACATCAGCAACATCCATGCCTCGTGATGAAGTTTTACATGAAACGTGCATTGGGGCGATGGGGATACTATAGCAAGCAGCTTTACACATATATAAGCACATGTTTCATACCAAAGTCCTGTCTAAACTTTTTGGGGATATCTAACCCTTAGTACTTTATTACCTCAGGATTGATGTTTGGACTGTCTACGTAATACAAATTATTCAATACAGCTTAATATGCTAATTAATTCAGAGAGATAGAGGACTTAAACTCTATAGTCCAACCTGTTAGAAGCAGCAATCCTACAAGTCACAATCAACCCTTTAACGAGTTTAGCAATATGATGTAGGAGATACGTTACCCCTTAAACTTCAGTCCAGAGCTTCTCACCTAGCCAAAATCAGTTCTCATGCTTTGCACTGACGAAGGCCAATAGCCCAAAACACCATGTCTGCAAATTGAGATTCTGATTTGGCTTTTATCCTTAGTCATATTGCAAAACTTTTTAAAGGATTGATTGTGACTTGTAGGATCGCTGCTTCCAACAGATGGCGCTATAGAGTTCAAGTCATCTTTCTATTTGAAGAGGTAATTTGCATATTAAATTTCACAGAGGAGCATTGCACGTCTAATAAGTCTCCTTACCTTGACATGCCAGAGCTGGTATGTCACTAACCACAGGGAGAAACGTTACCCCATAGGCCTGTTTCACACATCAGTTTTTTTGTGTCAGTTAAAATCCGCCAAAATGGCGGAAAGCGGATCTGTTGTTAACTGATGTGGACGGTAGCCACCGGACCATTTTTTTTGACGGATCCGCCGAATGAAGAATTTTAAAGGAACCGCTGCCTGGGAAGGGAGAGAGAGAGAGATAAATTTCCTCCTGACTTCATTCCTCTGGGCATGCGCTCTATAAAAATGCGGATCCTGCAGTACAAAAAACGTTACATGGTCCGTCCAGGCATCTCGGCGGACGCAAAAAAAAGGATCCAACGGATGGCCATCCGTCAAGATCCGCCGGTAATGCAAGTCAATGGGGAAAAAAACGGATCCGCCAAAAAAAATGGCGGATCCATTTTTTTGCAAAAACGGTGGATTTTGACTGATGGTCAAAAACGGAAGTGTGAAACAGGCCTTAGACTTCAATACAGCTTGTATTTATCAGCATCTCCCTGCATGTTTGTTCAGCAGCCTCTACGCTATTATCCTATTTACTTATTTATGTGTTTTAATTATTCTAAATAAAATCTAATTTTTTAAGGGCATATACTCTATGGTTATTTGTTAACCCTCTCTTGCTTCTATACAGACTGTGTGAGTTTTGTTCGCCTTAAGTCTAATTTCTATATGTGTATTTTTTATATTGATTATACATCCTGCTAAATATCTAAAATTGCAGTCACACCCACCCACCCATGAGTGGGAGCGTTCTGTTGAGCAGCACACAAATACAAATTCCTTGCCGAACACAGGATATTTTACGTTGGATGAAGTTCATAGTTGTGATTGCTTTGCATTTTCAATAGTGAAAAAGTATTTTTCTGATTTGTTGAATGATTGTCGACTTGCACTACACAGACATGCCAGAAGGTGGCACTTGAACTATTCTATTAAAAGGACATCACATTTTAAAGTCCTTATCAACACTT
Organism: Dendrobates tinctorius; assembly: GCF_039654945.1. NCBI lineage: Eukaryota > Metazoa > Chordata > Amphibia > Anura > Dendrobatidae > Dendrobates > Dendrobates tinctorius. The sequence goes on along the minus strand of NW_027361671.1, from coordinate 62,158,322 downwards.
GTAAATGTAACATCCTTGGAAGGAAAATGTAAAATAACAGTGTTTTCAACTTAAAATCATATGGTTTGTTTACTAGTTTTAATTTTAATATTCAAGGCTTATGACATTTAAAATATTAATTTATACATTTTATATACAACACACATTGTAGTGGGTATAACATTATTATTGCAATTTAAAGGAGATGAAAAAAATTCCATTCAGCGTAGTGGATTACTTACATTTTTTAAAATTTAGGCAAGGCAGCTTAGGAAGAGTTAATGGTTTGACTTTCTACGTTAGCGCACAGTGAAGGACAATGATTAGTCAGGTAAGGATCTTAGATTCCTAATTGCAGACTAGAAATAATACCACATTGATGTGGTCAGGAGAAATATGCCCTTATTATTAGTAATATAAGATTTCCTCATTTAATGAGAAGAAAAGAATAATCCTTTTCAACTGAGGAAGCGGGATATATGACCTTCGTCTGCCGATTAGCATATGAAGGACTTGAAATTATCACAGTGAAAGGGCACATTTTAAAGACAATTTAAAGCTGTGTACAGCAACAAGCATTTCAAAAGAAAATGAAAAAAGCTCCTGCCCATATCATCTTTCCCGCATTACTGACATTTATTGAAAAGGTTCCTTACCAAGGACTGAATAATACGGCACAAAAAGTACCGTAGTTTAATCAACTAGAAGAATATAATAAAAATAATCTTTAATTTTATATAGCGCTAACAAATTCCGCAGCGCTTTACAGTTTGCACACATTATCATCACTGTCCCCGATGGGGCTCACAAGACTAAATTCCCTATCGGTATGTCTTTGGAATGTGGGAGGAAACCGGAGTGCCCGGAGGAAACCCACGCAAACACAGGGAGAACATACAAACTCCTTGCAGATGTTGTCCTTGGTGGGATTTGAACCCAGGACCCCAGCGCAGCGCTAACCACTGAGCCACCGTGCCGTGGTTACAAAAATTAAAAATGAAAGTAGGAAATTCTAATACATTGTTGCCAGTAATAATAATAATAATGGTAATAATCCATTAAACTTTGTGACTAAAACTATGTTCCGCCACCCCAAAAAATTGTATAAGTTTAAAGATACCTCACTATTGACCAGAATTGTGGATATCCCTTTTTACTCTAAGAGGTAGTGTTTTGCCAAACCTCTGGTGTAAATTTGCTTGAAATATCACTAAATGTTTGCACAAATCGGAGCTGTGACTTTTGCTGAATTTATACCAATCCTGTCCAGCTCAACCAACGTTTAGAAAAGTGGATGGAGATAGGGTGTGGACAAGTGCTCCCAACAAATTCATCATGACTAATGCAACAAAAGGGGTACAAATGATGACAGACATGAACGCCAGTCCCTGACTTGAGTACATTTCTGGTGATGGTGCCCAAGAGTTGAAAGGTGTTCCAAATGAATTAAAAAGGGGCACACCTCTTAATACTCTTAATATATTTAGTGGATCTTGCTACTTCGCTCCCTTCATTAGGATTGGCATGCAAAACACCAGTCTTAACCAATCCGAATGTGAGACTTTTCTGCTCCTAATTAGAGATGATTGGAATCCGTATTCTCTAGAGTACAATTTTATTGCGAAATTCAAGGAGAATTTAATTTCACTCTAAAATATTATTTCATATCTAGTCTTAATAGAACAGAGAATTGAATGTTTGTTATGGCAATGTATGTATTAGCTCCAGGGAAAGCTAAAAGCACCAGGGAAAAGTTACCCTTTCATTGCCCTGCATAAGCCCAAATGGTGGTCAGGCCTGTAGATTCACTTCACTGTTAACTCAGGAATTGCGAGTCCTCAGACGTTGATACCTGTGAAAGACTGAATGAAAAGAGGATGACAAATAGCAAACTTTTGAGACAATTTCCTTGTTTCTACATCTGTAGGTCTATTCATCAAGCACGATTTAACACAAAAATCTAAAGATTCACATATCTGTACACAAAAAACACATGAATAAGTGCAGTAAATAAGCCAAGTAGTGAAAAACAGAACTGTGAAGTAGAATAGAAAAGAGTAATTGTAGTAAAAAGTCCAGTTCATATACATTGTAAGGACATTTTTGAGATTTGGTCCATGGTTGTCATGCCCTCACCAGGTCTGAGGGGAACTTTTCTTAAGTCATGTAGAAGAAGGTAAATCTCTAAGGCACTCTGTTTCCTGCTTGTGTGTATCAAAGGTTGCCATTAATTTGTATTCCCAGACTTTTGTGTCTTCCTAAGTTTTAAAGTGACCTCTTGATACCTTTACTTTCATGATTGTGATGTGTGGTCAGGCCAATAAAAATGGTTTGCCACAAGTAGATTTGTCATATATTATGTGACAATGAGAGATCATTCTTGCTCTAAGTTTCTGTCCTACACCTGCATAGAGATCCCATAAACATTTGGTACATACAGTTAAGTAGACCACATGTAATATAGTGCACGGATCTTATAGCCCTGATGTTTATTGGGAATCTGTATCTTGTCTTTGGTCATTATATATAGACAGGTTGTAAATTTTTTCTTTCAGTTTGCCGTGATTTTTTTCTGCAGTTTTAGGCTAGATTCACATTAGTGTTTGAGTCCATAGCGTATCATCCGCATGCATAAGCGCATCATCTTACGCATGATGGAAAAAAATGCTGCATATGCATGCGTTTGTATAAGTTTTTGCATGCTTTTACATTGTTTATGCGCATGCGTTCGATATTACACCAGACACCAAATGGGCGTGTCTCATGGGATTTCTATATATAAACATACTGCACAGATGAAATCCTCGTCTTTTGCTGCTGTATCCAGCTTCAAGATGGATCTTAGCATGGAGAGCTTCCTTGTTCATCTCGATTTGTCATTGAAATTGGCTCTTGCCTTTGCTTTTGCTTGTGAAGAAGAAAGAAGAAGAGAAAGACAGAGAAGAAGTTGTCATCTCTATTGGCAATACCCCACTGTTGAAGTCCGAAAGAGCCGTGGAGCCTACCACTCCTTGTACACCGAGTTGCGTGAAAACCCGGAGAAGTTTTTCGAGTATATGAGAATGTCGGAACAGAGCTTCAATGACTTGCTTCTACGTGTCTGAGGATCCATCACCAGGCAGGACAAATCGCTATGTTGAGCAACTCCTGCTGAGGAATGTCTGTTGGTGACCCTGAGGTATGTAAGTTTGAAAAACAAACACAAGTCATTATTATTGTTATAAAAGCCATATACTTAATTTGTTTTTTCCATTTTCTGTTCGGCAGATTCCTGGCTACCGGAGAGACCTTATCATCTCTACATTTTCAATTTCAGATTGGTGTGTGCACGCTTTCTGGGATTGTTGGAGACACGCTTTATGTGATGTTCTGCATGAAGAATTCCTCCCCAACCCACAACTGAACTCTGGCTGAAAAATGCTGCAAAATTCCAGGACATTTGTAATTTTCCTAACTTCTTGGGGGCTGTGGACGGCAAGCACATTCGGATTATGAAACCTGCTGGAAGTGGATCCGAGTATCTCAATTACAAAAAATACTTTTCCATTGTTCTCATGGTGATTGCAGATGCTGACTGTTGATTTGTCGCCGTGGATGTTGGCTCATTTGGACGAGGAAATGACTCACAGACTTTCAAAAACTCTGACATGGGCCAACGTTTGTATGGGAATAATTTCAATTTTCCACAGCGACGACCTCTTCCAAACACTGAAGGACCACAAATGCCATTTGTTGTGGTTGGGGATGAGGCGTTTCAAATGTGTGCCAACCTCATAAAACCATGCTCAAGTCGGGACTTGAATCACACCAAAAGGATTTACAACTACCGACTGACAAGGGCACGAAGAACTGTGTCATGTGCCTTTGGATTGCTGGTATCTAAATGGCGCATTTTGGGAACAGCCATCAATTGAGACAATTATTGAGGTTGTGACAGCGTGGGCTGTTCTGCACAATTACATCCTGGCAAAAGAGCAACCCAACTTAGAACTTGAGGAAACTGTTAATACCACATTGCAGGATTACCAAGATAACCCTCTGAGGACAACAGTGGAAGTTGCCCAAATGCAGGATAAATTTGCTGCCTACTTTGTTTCGGATATTGAACGTGTGTCATGGCAAGACAAAATGGTTTAAGACGGGAAGTTAAATGATCCTGTAATGTTATGTACCTGTAATGTTTGCTGACTTTAATACTAACACCTAGACTGTAACTTTAATAATAAACACCTCTACTGTAACACCCGTTAATACTTCAATCAACAATGCACACGTGTTTAAATAAAGAGATAAAGAAACAGATATTGTGAACCAAAATAATTTTTATTAACAAACATAACAAAAAGAGGAAATTTGACAAATAAATAACAAAAATGAAAAAAAGGGCTTTACTTATGGGATAAGCGGGAGGGAGTTACGTTGTGGACCTGGGGGGTGTTGGGCTGTGAAGGTAGGCTAGGAGTGGTAGGGGAAGTTGTTACAGGGGAAGTGGCAGTCAATTGGCGGACTGGATCAGAAACATTGGCAGATGACACATTGGGGGAAGAGGACACATTAGGAGTGGAAGTGAAAACAACTTCCTGGACATGTTCAGTCTGAAGTATGCATGGGTTTCGAACGCATGCGTACGCATGTCCTTGCGTACCAATGCGTTCCCATAGACAGTAATGCGTTTTTTAACGCATTCATCCGCATACTCATACCTACGCATATTTGACGGATTTTTGACGCTTCAAAAAAATGCAACATGTTGCGTTCGCCGCGCCCCGCCGAACACCGCAAAACGACGCATCCGCATGCGAATGCATGTCCCTGCGTACACCATGTTAAAGATATGTATGCATGATGCATGCAGATCAAATGCTACACACAGATATGCAAATGTGAAACCAGCCTTAGAGAACAGTTGACTTTCGACAATGATTTTCCTCAGACTAGAGGTATCCCCATAACACCTATTATCTATAAGTCCCTAAACAGAATAATCCATGTATTCTAATAACCCACATCAGAATGGACTTAAAGCTTGCAAGGTCTTCATAGAATATAAAGAAACTAGCTGAAGAGCCAGGCGTTGCCTGGGCATAGTAACCAACTGTGGTTAGTTATAACAAATTATAATGATTATATTGTACATAAAAACATTTCACATCTTATATTCAACACTACAGATTTGCAACACAAATTAACTAAACGATTTATTTTCAACTCATTCAAGAGTCTTTTGATAAACAACATGTTTGGTTTTTCCTTTCGGTGCAAAGATGAACAGATTTTTGACAGTTCCAACTCTTGAACAGATCGCTTAAAGTTGACCATGAGAAAAGCATGGAGATTGCAAATTGATCCCTACTACTTAAATCGATCCCTACTACTTTCAAGGACTGTCCCTGAGCATTGTTAATGGACATTGCAAATAGCAGTTGAACTGGAAACTGGAGGCGTTTAAAATCATAAAACAAATCAGATGGAATGAGTGGAATTCTTGGAATGAAAATGTCCTCTCATTTGGCACATCCTGTTTCTGAGCTGTGCTTCTAACCCTATCATGTGTGATAATGTCTGCTGAGCTGTGTACCTAATCCTCTCCTGAGTGATACTGACTGCTCAGCTGTGTATCTAATCCTATCGTGTGTTACTGACTGCTCAGCCGTGTATCTAATCCTATCCTGTGTGATACTGACTGCTGAGCAGTGTATCTAATACTATTCTGAGTAATACTGTGTGCTGAGCTGTGTATCTAATCCTATCCTGTGTGATACTGTCTGCTGAGCCGTGTACCTATTCCTATCCTGTGTGATACTGACTGCTGAGCTGTGTGTTGTCAGTTCATTTTTCCCTTCACCAGTGAGGTCTGATGAACTCCCTCTTCTGGTGAAGGAAGGTAGTGAGGCTGATTACCAAACAGCTGAGCAGGTAGATGATGACTGGGTCACAGGAACTGTTGACTGGACATAAGGCAGCCGACGTTCTGCTGCCTTGCCGGTGATTTTCCTGCTGGATTCTTGGAGACCAGTCTGATTTCTGCTTCTCAAAGCTAAGTTTTGCTCTGCCTTTTGTACACTTCAGTTCTGGTTTTGTTTGCCCTGTTTTTTGGAGTTCAGCCATCCCCGGCTGGGGGTGAGCTGAATTCCATTTTTGTCTCTGATCTGTTGATCTCTGGCTCTGTCTTCAGAATATACCTGAGTGCTGATATAGTCTTTTTGAAGTCTAGCGACTTCAGGGCCTGTTTTTCCTATCAGTCTGTTGGTTCATTTTTGGATAGGGTTTTCGCGGATTGCAGACAGCAGCTTTTCTATCCTGTCCTATTTAGTTAGCTTGGGCCTCATCATTTTCTCAACCTATCTTTCTATCTGTGTTAATGTTTTTCATCTTGCGTCACAGTCATTATATGTTGGGGGATGCCTTTTGCTTTGGGGTCTGCTCTGGGGCAGTTTAGATTTCCCCTTTCTGTCTTTAGGCTAATTTAGTTCTCCGGCTGTGATCGAGGGGTCTAGGGCACCGTAGGAACCCCCCACGGCTACTGCTAGTTGTTGTGGATAGGTTCAGGGGTCTGCAATCTGATAGCTTCCAACTTCTCTGTGTTAGGCTTCGGATTCCTGGCACTGCGCAGCGGGAATCCAGAGCCAGACATCCTGCGGTCTCCCATTCTCCTCCAACCGCTCGGACTCCTGCTCAGCAATCACGGCGAGCCAGGCATTCTCCTCAGACTCGTTCTGTGAGCCTGGATGTTGCTGCCACCTCCGGTGCAGCAAAGGTAGCGCAACCTGCTTTGCAGGGAACCGCTCCAGAGGCTAAGTCCTCGTGCCGTGCTACTGGGCATGCCCGCAACGTGCCCTCTCAGTGGCGAGCAGGGGTCACATGTGCAGGTCCTGTGTCGGACCTGATTGGTCCTTTCTAAAGTATTGGAAGGTCCCGGAAGCGCATGGCTATAAAAAGCTGGAGCCGCCCTTAGCGTTCAGGTGATGTTAACCCGAGCGCAGTACCGCACCTACTAGGTGCATCTGCCATTGTTCAGCAGCGGTCTTGTCACCTACCGCACGGTGGACCCCGGGCGGCGAACGCACCTACTATTATTTATATTTGGTGCGTTCCGCCGACCCTAACACTCTGGTTTTCTGGACTTAGCTATTATTTTTGTTTTTTCCTCCTTCGGTGACTCATCCATAACAGAATCACCGGCCATACCGCAGATCCTAGGGTACTCAATAGCAGGAAAGAATTGTAAGAAAAAAAAAAAAAAAGGTGTCAGAATTTCATTGTGTATATTTTTTCTCTGAGGCCGTAGGGGGAATTTTTTTTTCTCTCAATGGAGATGAAGCAATTGTCTGATCGTGTGGAGCAGCTCGCTGCGGAAGTGCGGGGAATTTCCGCCTATCTTACTCATTCACATGCTGCTGAACCAAAGATCCCCACTCCTGATGTGTTTTTGGGGATCGGTCTAAATTTTTGAATTTCAAGAATAATTGTAAATTATTTTTTGCCTTGAAGTCTAACTCGTCGGGGAGCTCCGCGCAGCTGGTTAAAATTGTCATCTCTTTGCTGCACGGCGATCCCCAGGATTGTGCGTTTTCTTTGAAACCTGATGATCCTATTCTAAATAATGTGGATGCATTTTTTCAAGCCTTGGGGTTGTTGTATGATGAACCTAATGCTATTGATCAGGCTGAAAAGGCCCTGTTGGCATTGAACCAGGGTCGGGATTCTGCAGAGTTGTACTGTCAAAAATTCCGAAAGTGGGCGGTCCTTACTACCTGGAATGATGATGCCTTGGCAGCTCTCTTTCGGAAAGGTTTGTCAGAAACCGTAAAAGATACTATGGTGGGATTTCCTGTTCCCTCTGTCTTGACGATTCTATGTTATTAGCCATTCAGGTTGATCGGCGTTTGCGTGAACGCAAGACCGCACGAGAGGTGTTGCCACCTGTTGAACAAATGTCTGAACCTATGCAATGTGATAGAGTTTTGTCCAGGGCGCAACGTCAGGAGTTCAGAAGGCATAATAAGCTGTGTTTTTTTGTGGCGATGCCTCGCATGTTATTTCTGTCTGCCCTAAATGAGAGAAACGTTGTGCTCACACGTTTTCTGTGGGTGGTGTTCAACCTAAGTTTCTTCTGGCAATTTCTCTGATCTGCTCCCTGTCCACATTTTCCGCCAAGGCTTTTGTGGATTCGGGAGCAGCTCTGAACCTGATGGACTTGGATTTTGCTAAACGTTGTGGATTTCCTATGACGCCTTTGCGGACGCCTATCCCATTGAGGGGTATTGATGCGACTCCTTTGGCGAAAAATAAACCTCAGCTTTGGACCCAGGTGGTAATGCGGGTCGCTCCAGACCATCAAGAAAATTGCAGATTTTTGGTGTTGCATAATTTGCATGATACCATTGTTCTGGGGTTTCCCTGGTTGCAAATCCATAATCCAGTTTTGGATTGGAAATCTGTGTCTGTGGTGAGTTGGGGTTGTCGGTGTGCCCTTAGTGATGCTCCTGTTTTCTCCACCTCTCCCCAGTCGCATGATGTTCCTGACTATTTGGCTGACTTTTATTATGTATTTAGTGAGAATGAGTCTGCGTCTTTGCCTCCTCATAGGAGTTATGACTGTGCAATTGAGCTGAGCCCGGGGTGTAAATTTCCCAAGGGTCGGCTTTTCAATTTATCTGTACCCGAGCACGAGGCTATGCGATCCTATATTAAGGAGTCATTGGAGAAGGGTCATATTAGACCATCCTCTTCACCCTTAGGTGCTGGTTTTTTTTTCGTGGCTAAAAAAGATGGTTCATTAAGGCCTTGTATTGACTATCGTGCCCTCAACAAAATTACTGTTAAATATCAGTATCCGTTACCCCTGATTTCTGATCTATTCTCCAGAGTTAAAGGTGCTTGCTGGTTTACCAAGCATGACCTCAGGGGGGCGTATAATCTTATTCGCATTAAGCATGGGGATGAATGGAAGACGGCGTTTAATACTCCGGAGGGACATTTTGAGTACCTGGTGATGCCTTTTGGGCTCACTAATGCCCCTTCTGTCTTCCAATCCTTCATGAACGATATTTTCCGAGACTTTGTGGATAGATTTTTGATTATCTATCTGGATGATATTTTGATCTTTTCCAAGGATTGGGACTCTCATGTGGAACATGTTCGGACTGTGTTCCGGATTTTGAGGGAGAATTCCCTGTATGTCAAGGGATCGAAATGCCTATTTCAACTATTGAAATGGACCCGGCCAAGGTACAGGCCATTTATGATTGCGTTCAGCCCACTTCTTTGAAGGCCCTCCAGAAGTTTTTGGGTTTTGCTAATTTTTATCGGAAATTTATAGCTAATTTTTCTAGTATTGCCAAGCCATTGACTGATTTGACTAAGAAGGGTGCTGATGTGCTGAATTGGTCTCCGGAGGCTGTTTCTTCCTTTCAGGAGCTGAAGCGAAGATTCACTTCTGGTCCGGTTCTGCGGCAACCTGATGTATCACTCCCGTTTCAGGTAGAGGTGGACGCCTCTGAGATTGGTGCAGGAGCTGTTTTGTCCCAAAAAGATCCTGTGACATCTAAAATGAATCCCTGTGCTTTCTTTTCCCGAAAGTTCTCCCCAATCCGAACGTAACTATGATGTGGGGAATCGGGAACTGTTGGCCATGAAATGGGCTTTTGAGGAGTGGAGACATTGGTTGGATGGAGCTAAACACGAGGTCATGGTCCTTATTGACCACAAGAATTTGATTTACCTGGAGTCGGCCAAACGCTTGAATCCTAGACAGGCTAGGTGGGCCTTGTTTTTCACACGTTTTGATTTTGTCGTCTCTTTTCTTCCTGGAACTAAGAATGTCAAGGCAGACGCCCTCTCTAGGAGTTTCTTTGCTGATTCTCCTGTTGTGACCAAGCCTGCTACCATCTTAGGCAAGAGGGTAGTTCTTTCTGCCATCTCGCCCGATTTGAGACATGCTCTGGAACAGTTTCAGGAGGACAAACCTGAGCATTGTCCCAGTGGAAAGTTGTATGTTCCTGACCAGTGGAGGAGGAGAGTGATGTCTGAAGTTCATTGCTCTGCATTGGCTGGTCATCCAGGTATTTTTGGTACTAGAGATCTGGTGAGTCGGTCTTTTTGGTGGCCCGCCTTGTCTCGTGATGTCAGGAATTTTGTGCAGTCCTGTGGGACTTGCTCCCGGTCTAAACCTTGTTCTCGCTCTAGTGGGTTGTTGATGCCTTTGCCGGTTCCCAAGAGACCATGGACCCATATTTCAATGGATTTTATCTCTGATATGCCTGTCTCTCAGAGAATGACCGTTATTTGGGTGATTTGTGATAGATTCTCTAAGATGGCCCATTTTGTACCACTCCCTAAGTTGCCATCTTCCTCTGAGTTGGTGCCCTTGTTTTTGCAACAGGTAGTTCGCTTGCACGGGATTCCTGAGAGCATTGTATCTGACAGAGGAGTTCAGTTTGTGTCTAGATTTTGGAGGACTTTCGGGACCAAGCAGGGAATTCAGTTGTCCTTCTCCTCTGCGTTTCACCCTCAGACCAACGGGCAGATGGAGAGAACAAACCAGACTTTGGAGTCGTATTTGAGATGTTTTATTTCGGCTGATCAGGATGATTGGGTTTCATTTTTGCCCTTGGCCGAATTTGCTTTAAATAATAGAGCTAGTTCTGCCACTTTGATGTCACCTTTTTTTTGTAACTTTGGGTTTCATCCTCGATTTTCTTCAGGGCAGGTGGAGCCTTCTGCCTGCCCAGGTGTTGACACTGTGGTGGAGAGAATGCACCAGATCTGGGACCAAGTGGTGGATAAGTTGTCTCTCTCCCAGGAAAAGGCCCAGCGGTTTGCCAACCGGCATAGGACCATTGGTCCCAGTTTAAGGTGGGTGATATGGTTTGGTTGTCATCAAAAAATATCGCTATGAAGGTGCCTTCTCCTAAGTTTAAGCCTAGATTTATTGGACCTTACAAGATTTTGGAGATTATTAATCCGGTCTCTTTTCGGTTGGCTCTTCCTTTCACGTTTAAGATTCATAATGTGTTCCATAAGTCCTTGTTGAAGAGGTTTGTGGAACCAGTAGTTCCTGGGGTGGCACCTCCTGACCCTGTATTGGTTGAAGGTAACATGGAGTATGAGGTAGAGAAGATACTGGATTCCCGTCTGGCTAGACGGAGACTCCAGTATTTGGTTAAGTGGAAGGGTTATGGTCAGGAGGATAATTCCTGGGTCTCTGCCTCTGATAGTCATGCCGAAAGATTGGTGCGTGCCTTTCATCGGGCTCACCCTGATCGCCCTGGTGGCATGGATGAGGGTTCGATGACCCCTCCTCAAGAGGGCGGTACTGTTGTGAGTTCATTTTTCCCTTCACCAGTGAGGTCTGATGAACTTCCTCTTCTGGCGAAGGAAGGTAGTGAGGCTGACTACCAAACAGCTGAGCAGGTAGATGATGACTGGGTCACAGGAACTGATGACTGGATATAAGGCAGCCGACGCCCTGCTGTCTTGCCGGTGATTTTCCTGCTGGATTCTTGGAGACCAGTCTGATTTCTGCCTCTCAAAGCTAAGTTTTGCTCTGCCTTTTGTACACTTTAGTTCTGGTTTTGTTTGCCCTGTTTTTTGGAGTTCAGCCATCCCCGGCCGGGGGTGAGCTGAATTCCATTTTTGTCTCTGATCTGTTGATCTCTGGCTCTGTCTTCAGAATATACCTGAGTGCTGATATAGTCTTTTTGAAGCCTAGTGACTTCAGGGCCTGTTTTTCCTATCAGTCTGTTGGTTCATTTTTGGATAGGGTTTTTGCGGATTGCAAACAGCAGCTTTTCTATCCTGTCCTATTTAGTTAGCTTGGGCCCCATCATTTGCTCAACCTATCTTTCTATCTGTCTTAGTGTTTTTCATCTTGCTTCACAGTCATTATATGTTGGGGGCTGCCTATTGCTTTGGGGTCTGCTCTGGTGCAGTTTAGATTTCCCTTTTCTGTCTTTAGGCTAATTTAGTTCTCCGGCTGTGATCGAGGGGTCTAGGACACCGTAGGAACCCCCCACGGCTACTGCTAGTTGTTGTGGATAGGTTTAGGGGTCTGCAATCCGATAGCTTCCAACTTCTCTGGTTTTCTGGACTTAGCTATTATTTTTGTTTTTTCCTCCTTCGGTGACTCATCCATAACAGCTGTGTATCTAATCCTATCCCATGTGATACTGACTGCTGAGCTATGTATCTATTCCTATCCTGTGTGATACTGGGCTCTCCCTGCAGTCTGTGCCAGAGAGTGGTCTGTGTTGGCACGGTAATAAATTGTGTTATTTCCAGCTTTACAGAAGGACGATAACACCATAGAAATGATAAGAATAATAGGCCTCAGTTACCACATTATATCTTTTACTCTTGATCCTGCATTAATAGTAAAAAGTTGGTCACACTTGTCAAGCACTATGCTTGACAAGTGTGACCAACCTGTCAATCACTTTTCCAAGCAATGCTTCAAATCTCTTGGGAAGTGCTAGCATTTTGCAAGCTAAAAACACTTGCAAAATGCATGCGAATTCCGCATGCGTTTTACCTGCGGCAGGGAGTTGCGGAAATTTCAGCAGCATTTCTGCAACATGGGCACTGAGCCTTAATCTGAGATCTATCATTATCATCATCATTGTGTGGGGAAGGTGTGTACCTGCACCATCTGATACAACTTACTTAGAGTTCTCCTTGCAAATAATGGACCTTGGGAATAGCCAGACCTTACAGGACTTCAGGTAGGTGTGCAGCAGCAAAGACAACGACACTCTAGAAGTAGAAGGAAGAAAATTGCATTCACCGTCCCTTTAAAACTTCTTCACTTTATCCTTGCAAGGACCCGTTGAAGCACTGTTTGGCAAGAAATGGCCATCGTCCTCCATGCATTCTGTTCACCTTGCAACCTGATGTTGTTACCACCACTGTCCGCTCTCCCCCTGCAGCTGGTCATGCCACTGTTACCTCTGTGCCAGCTGCTGCCCGCTCCTCCATTCCTGTCCTTCGGTCCTGCCGTGCTCCGTGCACTGCTGGAGGCTCCAGGACTCAGCACAAGCGCTCTGGCACTCTTGGAGGGCGTTCACGCCTCCTCCAAGGTCCTGTAGCTTCTCTGATGTCCTGACCTGGGTGGCCACGCCCCCTCCCAGGTCCTTTATACACTTGGATATCCTGACCCGGAAATCCTAACAGCCAATCCAGGTAAGGTGGGGGTTATTTGAACCTGCTTTCGCTTTCCTCTGGTGCCTGGTTATTGTTTAAGCTCCTACGTCTGTGACCCAGGCCCTGTCTATATTCTGTGTGCATTATCCTGCACGTCCTTGTCCTTGTACTCTGCCTGTTACTCTGTTTTGCCTCCTGGCACAAGCTCAATCCATGCACTCTGCCTGTTGCTCTGTTGTGCCTCCTGGCACAAGCTCAATCTCTGTACTCTGCCTGTTGCTCTGTTGTGCCTCCTGGCACAAGCTCAATCCCTGTACTCTGCCTGTTGCTCTGTTGTGCCTCCTGGCACAAGCTCAATCCCTGTACTCTGCTGTACCTCCTGGCACAAGCTCAGTCCCTGTACTCTGCCTGGTGCTCTGTTGTGCCTCCTGGCACATGCTCTGCTATACTCCTGTGCTCTGTTCCATATGTCCGTTCCTAGTGCCCCAGTGTTTGTCAGTCTCCTCAGTTACCCTTTTGTTCCATGTCTCCTCCGCTGTCTGAGCCGTCCCTCTTGGTACCGGCTACCGTGGTTTTAGAAAGCCCTAGGCCTGTCCCTGACGATCCCTGTATAGGGGTCGGTCTTCACTAGGTCGGCTCGCCCTGGACAATCTGTTCTACAGTCCAGAAGGTCCACTCTTATAGTTCGCCTCACTGAGGCGTTACAGATGTTTTAACTTTTCAAATAAAGTGAAGAAGTGTTAAAGGGACGGTCATTGCAGTTTTCTCTCTTTTACGCTTGGAGTTTTGTCATCATTATTCCTTTGAATTTCCCCTCTAATTTAAAATATTATATATGACCTGTAAAAACATTGCACAGTGGCCAACAGTCCTGAATTTTTAGAAACCGTTCTGGAATATTCAACACTGTTCTGTGCCTAAAAGGGTGGGCCTTTGGGGATTTAGTCTGTGGTTTTAAATTTATTTTGTCCATGACCAAAATTGCTGTTGGTAGTCACGGCCATGGGGTCATTCCCGCTCCAAATCCCACCTGGGAATAGCCTCAGGCTACAACCAGGTAGGCCATTCCAAGGTGACTTGGGAGTGTTTCTAGATTGGGACTTGAAGGCAAACTTAAACATCCCAATACTGCCAACAGTAAGTATGATAACAACTATAGCCCAAATAAAAGATTTACAACAAACATCACATCATGTGTTAACAAATGGCTGGACCAATATGATTTCAGTATATGGAGAATTTTCTGCCACTTAAATCTTTCACCACACCACAGCCTTGTTCTTGTGCAAAAAGTATTTGTCAGTTATATCAGCGTCCTGTTCTGTGTCATAGTCACAAGGAGATATTATGTTATTTACACTTTCAGTATACATACTGTATACAAGGACACACGTAACAAGTTGGAATGAAATATCTCAACCTCTTTTAGCGCAATTGTTCTTTTTTATCTTTGAAATTCTGAATTGTGCTTGTACATGTTGGTTGCCATTTGTTTTCACTTATGGGCTCCCCTAGAGAAGCGAAATTGCTAAGCCATATGTCAGGGTGAGCAGCATGGACTAGAACATTGGAATTGGTCTTGCCGTACTGCAAATAGAAGAGTGAGAATTGAAAGTGCTGGATTGTCAGGATGGCAGGTAGGTAAGCAATGCTCGAAGAACTAGAAGAAGCATAGCCAAATGTGATGACAGTACAGGACCAGAGTTGAGTCGGCAATCAGGCACCTTATTTCAGGGATTGCATTAGCACACAAGAATAGTAGAGTTGAATAGGTACATTATATACTTGTGTATAAGCCGACATTTTCAGCATATTTTTTGTGCTGAAAACGCCCCCTCGGCTATACACGAGTCATACAACAGAAAGCCAGGGGGTGATGGGGAGTGGGGGAGCAGCTGCAGCCACCGAAGAGATCATACTCACCCTCCTCTATGCCATCACTGGTCTCCATCCCTGTATCTCTGTCCCGAGGCCGGCAGCTCCTTCCAGTGTTGAGCGGTCACGTGGTACCGCTCATTAAAGTAATAAATATGCACGCGACTCCATTCCCATAGGCATGAAGCGCATATTCATTACTTTAATGAGCGGTACCATGTGACCACTTCGTATTGTAATGAGCTGCAGGCCCCGGGACAACGGAGAAGTAGGGAAGCGCAGAGACTGCACCAGGAGCGAGAATATGATAGGGGAGGGTGAGCTATGCGAAATTCACCTCTCCCCGTTCCACCGCCGCACTGTGTCTTCTGCGTTCTCTGGCTGTGACATTCAGGTCAGAGGGCGCTATGACGTGTTTAGTGCGCGCCCTCTGCCTGAACAATCCCCACTAATAATCCCCACTAACGCACCGGTATCCCCGCCTGCTCAGGACATATGGGGCATATTATTCTATGGAGCATCGTCTGAGGCCATCAACCTTTATGGAGCATTATATGGGGCCTATTATTCTATGGAGCATCATATGGGGACATCATTAACCTTTTATGCAGCATTATATGGGGCATATTTTAATATGGAGCATCTTATGGGGCCATCATTAACCTTTGTGCAGCATTATATGGGGCATATTTTAATATGGAACATCTTATGGGGCCATTATTAACCTTTGCACTGCATTATATGGGGCATATTTTTGTATGGAGCATCTTATGGTGCCCATCATGAACTTTATGGAGCATTATATGTGGTGTATTTTGTATGGAGCATCATGAACTGTATGGAGCATTATATGGGGCTCTTGATTCAATATGGATTTTCAAAAACATTTAACCTACTGATGTCTCAATTAATTTTACTTTTATTTGTATCTATTTTTATTTTTGAAATTTACCAGTAGCTGCTGCATTTCCCACCCTCGGCTTATATTCGGGTCATATTATACTCGAGTATATACGGTAATCTGTTATCTTGCTGCAGGAGTGCAGTAGCATAACAGGAACAGCAGACTTGTGAAGGCAATTTGGCATCTTGTTGCAGGAGTTTGGTAGAATAGCAGAGATGAGTAGATTGGCAGAGATGAGTAGATTGGCAGATACCTTAATACAGGAGAGTTGCAGGAGCAGACAGTACCAGTAATAGCTTAGAGTTGTTAATCAGGTAACTATATTTAGAAGAGGGTGCGGACAGCATATCGAATAGCAGAAAATAATTGGTTACCTTGTACCTTGATAGTAGAGTTGAGGGTGTGAACCGCATCAGGAATTGCAGTGATGAGTTTTTTTTATCAGGCACCTTAATACAGGAGAGTGGAAAACGCGGACAGCAACAGGAATAGCAGAGAGGAATTGCTTATAAGGTACTTTGATAGCTGAGCTGAAAGTGTGTTTTGATTCCTGGAAAGAAAATGATAGCTTGATGAATTGATGAATGTTGTATTGATTGTCTCATTCTGGTAAAAACGATAAAAGAAAAAAAAGAAAAAAAGGACAGATCTACCTGCAGCAAAGCATTTATGTAGCCCTGACTACCGGGATACTACTCAGGCCATACGCAGCCTTAAGTAAGTTTATAAACCCTATAACATCAGAGGTGCATAGTAGCCCAGTGTAGACCAGGACAGAGAAAGACGGTCATAGCAGAAGGAAACAGTACAGCGCAGGAGCCAAGACAAGTACTTATTTTTTCAATATCAGTCTAGGGGAATGTTTGTACATATCCAACCAAGGTCACAGCTATAAAGGAACTGCTCAAGAAGGTGTAATAAGTTTTTTAATGGTCTGCCATGATATATAAAACTATGCAAAATGCTGCAAAGTAAGAATGTTTTCATAAATAGAAGTGCTGGTAGTTATTTTTTAACAATTAATAAAATGCAAAGTGAATCAACAAGAGAGAAACCTAAATCAAATTATCATTTGATGTTACCATCCCTTGCCTGCAAAACAGCATCAATTCTTCTTTGTAAACTGGCACAAAATAAACAAAACAAGTTGCACTCTGTACTGCTAAAGCATGTCAATATAAAATTGACTTGCACAAAGTTACAGGAAAGATATATTTCTTTGTACTGTGTTTGCCAGTAGACAGAAAAACATTTAGAATTGAGAGTCCTCAGTGGTTGATACCTTTTAATGGCTAGCTGAAAAGATGGTAACAAATTGCAAGCTTTCGAGACTACTCAGGTCTCTTCATCAGGTAAAGACTAATACAACATCTGAAGAGTCACATATTTATGCACAACACAGCACAGAAATAATGCAATAGATAAGACAAGTGACGTGAAGCCGAATTATTATTATGGGAGAGGGATAAACATAAATATTTGAACAGTTCACAGATAAGGAGTCTGGATGTTTTATTGTCCTCTGATTGGGGTCTAGTACTGTGTTGTGATGCCCCCACAAGGTCTGAGGAGCAAATTCCTCAATTACATCAATTACCTCTTCCGGCGCTTGCGCACTGCAGTACTCTGCTCTGCCCTCAACAGGGCAGAGCAGTGCACCTGCGCTGGAGCCACGACGAGAGGCAAAGAAGAGGACATCATCGCTACAAGATGGGAGGCACTGGACCAGACCACGACATACTCCGGACCCGGATCACCCCTCGGTGAGTATAATCTAATTCGTTTTTCATCTCTTTCAGGTTATACATCGGGGGCTTATCTACAGCATTACAAAATGCTGTAGATAAGCCCCTGATGGCAGTGGCCACATCTTATATATATCAAAAAATAGGTGATAGATTCCCTTTAAATGTTGGGATAACGGCAATATGTAAACCTCTGTCAACATTCTTTTCACTTTTGCAGTAGAAAACTGTCCTCGGAATCATGAGATCACCAGCAGGACACTGTGGAAACCTTTTTATTTTTTAATTTCAAGTACTCATCTACAGTAAGAACATGTTATAAATATAGTTTGACCTGAAACTTTCTATGAAACTCATCAGCTTCACAATAGACAAACCTAACCTTTGTCATTTAATATATTTATTTAGAGCTAAGCCATACTGGGCTGGTAATGTTTAAATTTCATATCCTCAACCAGTTCATACAAATGAAATAGTACAGTATATATACGGAAGAGCCATTCTGATTAGCCATTATGTGCTATTAACCTCCCCTGAAGCAGCACATTGCCTCCTTCTAAGGGCCCCATCACACATAGCGACGCACCAGCGATCCCGACAACGATATGACCTTGTCAGGATCGCTGGTGTGTCGCTACATGATCGCTCGTGAGCTGCCAAACAGGCAGCTTCACCAGCGATCAGCACCAGCGACGTGCGGGTAACAAGCGACGCACATCGCTTAGCTACCCACTGTGTACCTTAGTTACCAGCGCGCTGGTGACCAAGGTACACACAGGGTTTCGAAGCGGCGCCTGGCACTTAGAAACCCGATGTGTACCTTGGTTACAAGCTCCCTGCACCAGCGCGCTTGTAACTAAGGTACACATCGGGTTTCTCAGCGCTGCGCGCCGCTTAGAAGCCCAGTGTGTAGCTTAGTTACCAGCACCAACACGCTGATCGCTGGTCTCCTGCCTGCCACATGCAGCGATGCGTGCTGGCCAGCGGGAGACCAGCGATCAAAAATATGTCCTGGCCATTCCAGGACGATCAGTGATCAGGGGGGCCGGTCCCTGGTAAGTGTCACACACAGCGATCTCGCTGGTGAGATCGCTGTTGCGTCACAAAACTTGTGACTCAGCGGCGGGGGCTTAAGACATATAGAAACTTTTAGTTGCTTCCTACTTTAAAAATAATTGCTATATTATCAGTCATTTATGTCTGAAGAGGTTTAAATAAATAAATAAATAGTTCATCTTCTGGCTTTCTTTTACTATGGTAAAATAAAACATGGTATTTTATCAAAAGTGATACATTTATGAAAATAAATCAAGAGAAAATGGGGAAATCTAATATAAATAAATGGACATGCGCTACTTGATTTTTGTACAATAATTGTGCTGCAAGTTAATACTAAAACTGTTGTCTTGAGGCGTCAGAAAAAGATACTTTAACACAGAAAATCCAACGTAAGAAAATCAACAGCTCTGCACACTTGCAATGGCTTCATCCAGGGTGCATGACAGCCTGAGAAGAGCGTGTAAATATAATCAAGTAAGAGAAAAGTCAGCATTCCGTTCCTCTTGAGAAAATGTTGTGCTTATTGCAAATTTATTCCATACATGCTAAAACCCACTGAACACAGATCCTCAAACATTTGAACAGTTTCGGAAGTAAATTTCCTTCATCATAGCTTAACACAGAAAAAAATGGAACCATAAACATATATCACATATGTACAGTATATAGCACTGTGCAAAAGATTTAGGTAGGTGTGGAAAAAATGTTGGAAAGTAAGAATGGTTTCAAAAGTAGAAGCATTAATTGTTCATTTTTATCAATCAGCAAAATGCAAAGTGAATGAAAAAATGAGAAATAAAAGTTAAACCAATATTTGGTGTGATCATGTGAGGGGGATGACCAGTGGGGACCAGAGAGAGAGAGGAACGTGCAGTGTGTGTCTGGTGACTACAGAGAGAGGTGCAGGGTGCCCGGTGACTACAGAGAAAGGTGCAGTGTGCCAGTGACTACAGAGTACATGGTGCCAAACGCTTTGTACAGCACACGTGCCACATTAGAGGGACCGAGTACGGGACTGACAGTTGTGCCCTGAGTTTTGCCAGTTTATATTTTCTGAGCCATGTTGGGCTCGTACAGGACTGTGGCCCACCCCCTTGTCAGCCACTGCAGCATATGGACTAGGCTCAGGGGAAGGTACCGGAGACCGACCGCTGCCACCAGAAGACGGGGCATTGATGCTCACAGAACCCCATTGGAAAAGACACCGCACCAACCGTTGTCAGTGCCATCGACTTCCCAGCAGGAGTCAGTCACAGTTTGAGGAACTTCTGACACCAGTATTTCACAAGAATCACCGTTACCTCATCTGTTATTTCTGAACTCTGCAAATCCTTTTGCAATTAGACTGTTTATTCCCCTGTTTAACCTATTACCTCCCTGTGTGAAGTATTCCCTGTTCATTAAAAATTATTAACCCTTGCTCTGCCTCCTGTCCGTCACTGCATCCCGCAACCTGCTTACAATCACATTTTGTCTACAAAGCTGCTTCAATTCTTCTAGGTACACTTGCACACACTTTTTTTAGAAATGCTCTAGAAAGGTTGTCAAACACATTTTGGAGATCCAAACACCCCAGTCCGACACTGGCAGTAAGTTCCAATGGCATTTAGCTACACTAATCTACTGTTTGGCAAAATTTGGCATTAAGAACTATTGTGAGTGTAAAGAAGACCAAGGAGTCCTAGAATTGATATGGCCCTCATAGACCCATGATCTCAACATCATCAAATCTGTCTGGGATTATATGAAGAGACGAAAGAATTTGTGTAAGCTTACATCCACAGAAGATCTATGGTTAGTTCTCCAAGATGTTTGAAATAACCTCCCTGTGTCCAAGTTTACCTTGAAGAATTGGTGCTTTGATGCTGTTTTGAAAGCAAATGGTGGTCACAGAAAGTATTGATTAGATTTCTATTTTGTTCATTCACTTTGCATTTTGTCAATTTATTAAAAAAATAAACTTCTATTTTCTAAAGTTTTCTTATATTGAAAGAAATAGCAACAGGTCAATAAATCAGCCCTTATGAAATAGGCCTAAGTGAGATTTGAGTCAGGCTGTTTTAATATAGATACCATGCATTTTTTATCCATTGTTACATGCTATTTTTATTTTATGCTTAGGTGCATGAATAAAACTCAGAGATATCTTTTAACTTGTCGGAAGGCTTTGTTGCAACATGTATGCTAGAGATGAGTGAACCCGTAAATGTTTGGGTTAGCCAGGTTTAACGAACATACAGTAAGAAGTTTGGTCCAGGTCCGAACTTGACCCTGGACTTGAACCCTATAGAAGTCAAAAGGCACCTGAATGTTGGTGCTTTACAATGCTTGTAAAATGGTCATAATGAGGGCTAGTGGGCTGCAAAAGGAAAATAAATGGGATAAAGAGTAGACAATTGCCCTGCAAAAAAATGTACAGTGAAATGACTTAAAGAGGCTTTGTTACCATAGCAATCATTTGAAAAATAGGAAGAAAATGAATAACAAACATTTTAACAGTGCCCTAAAAGACTGAGGCTAGCTACTTCCCATCTGGTTAAAATCTTCACCCACAGAGCATGTGGCAGAGTACCCCCTAAGAAGCAGCTTACAAATTTCACCCACAGACCATGGGACAGAGTACCTCTACATCAGCAGCTTACAAATTTTACCCACAGACCATGCATTATGTGTGCTGCATGGCACATATGCTAATAGGGGTACATACTGTGACGTCCGTCTGGTGCGAGTCTGAGCTGCAAGTAAGACAGCACCCTGAGAAACCCCAAGACCCTTTACCCCTATACAGGGATCTGGAATTACAGCAGATCCCAAGAGGTAGCTGCCTATAAGAGCAGCGGACCAGAGCAGGACGGTCGCCAGAAAGGGATTAATAAACGGGGCCGAAATCGTAGCCAGGAGCCCAAGTTAAAACCAGGCAGGCAGCAGAGGTACAAAATCAGCAGGCTGAAGCAGAGTCAAAATCCAGGCCAAGGTCAGAGTCACCGGGAGAGGAGCAGAGGTACAAAATTGGCAGGCTGAAGCAGAGTCAAAATCCAGGCCAACGTCAGAGTCACCGGAAGAGCAGCAGAGGTACAAAATCGGCAGGCTGAAGAGGGGTCAGAAATCTAGGCAAAGGTCGGAGTCAAGAATAGCAAATTACACACTAGCAAACTTGGGAAACCAAGACTATATCTGGTAGCCTGCAGGACAGGCCCCAAAGTATTTGAAGGATAAGGTTATCCCTCACAGGCTCATAGTCTAATGACCTCATCTGGACTGCCCCCAGAACCAGGAAAGATGGCGATGCACCAACCCCTTCACCTCTGACAGAGGAGCGAAGCCTGCGCCCACCAGATGCCTGCGCAGGAGCCCCTTTCTCTGTCACCACCAGTACCCACGGGAGAATCACGGCGATGCCCAATGACAGAGGCATGTGTCAAAGGAGTGGACCCACATGAGGACATAGCCCTCCTATTGCTGGCACCACCAGTCGAAGGAGTCCGGTGCCTCCCAGTGGCCGAGGCCGGAACACCAGCCCCCGATTCTGACGGTGACATGACAGTACCTCCCCTTCTAAGAGGGGCCTCCGGACCTTCAAAACCTGGTTTGTTGGGATGAAGGAGATGAAACTTCCTGATCAACCCCTTGGCATGAATGTTACTGGCAGGGACCCAGGATCTTTCCTCCAGACTATAGCCCTTCCAGTGCACCAGATACTGCACGGATCCTCTCACTAAGCGGGAGTCAAGGATACCCTGGGCTTCGTATTCCAAGACCCCCCCGACCAAAACTGGAGGAGGAGGGGACTGGACAGGATGAACTGGAGAACGGTACAATTTGAGAAGGGACTTATGGAATAGATTCGGCAGTTTGAATGATTGAGGGAGTTTCAGACGAAAGGCTACTGGGTTAATCACCTCAATAATTTCATATGGACCAATGAACCTGGGATGCAGACGGCACTTTAAACCTAATATTCCTGGTAGAAAGCCAGACTTTGTCTCCAACTCCCTGGTGCGGCCCCTTGGATCGCCGTCTGTTAGCAGAAGAAGCTTGTCTAGCATGAGCCCCTTTTAAGTTTATGTTAAAAACTATCTGGTAAAAAGTTAACTGATGTATAGATCTTTCTACCCCAGGGAGCTCTGACATCTTATCAGAGAATGAACCAAAGCGTGAGTGCAGCCCATGATTACAAAAAAAAGGAGTAGTCTTGATGGACTCCTGGTAGTGATTATTCAGGGCAAACTCTGCTAATGGCAGATGTTCCACCCAATCGGACTGATGCTCAGAAACATAACAACGGAGATACTGTTCAAGAGCTTGGTTGGTGCGCTCAGTTTGACCATTGGTTTCAGGGTGATAGGCAGAAGGGAAGGACAGTTCAATGCCTATACGTTTACAGAACGCCCTCCAAAATTTCGAAACTAACTGGGTAACCCTGTCAGACACAATATTCACAGGAGCATCATGCAGTCGTACAACATAAGTAATGAACAATTTGCTCAGGGTTTCGGAATTAGGTAGTCCAGACAGAGGAACAAAATGACACTGCTTACTGAACCTATCCACCACCACCCAGATACAAGTCTTCCCTTCTGAGAGCAGTAAGTCAGTAAAAAGTCCATGGAGACGTGAGTCCAAGGACCCTCAGGGGTAAGCAAGGACTGGAGCGAGCCGACAGGGCGATTATGGGGCGACTTAGAGCGAGCACAGATTTCTCAAGCCAGTACATAGCCCTTACAATGCTTTACTATAGTTGGCTGTTATGATTAGGTCACCGAGGAGGAAAGCAAGACCAAGCTAAGCCACAGAAAACCAGAGAGGTTGGTAACTAAGCGGATTGCAGACCCCTGATCCTATCCACACAACTAGCAGCAGCCGTGGAGCATACCTACGATGATTTTAGACGCCTTAGCATAGCCGGAGAACTAAATAAGCCTAATGCAAGAAAGGGGAAATCTAAACTGCCCCAGATCAGACCCCAAAGGAATAGATAGCCCCCAAACATATATTGTCGGTGAGACAAGATGAAAACACAAACGCAGGTAGGAAAATAGGCTGAGCAAATGATGGGGCCCAAACTAACTAGACAGGACAGGAAAGGAAAGACACTGTCTGCAATCATGCAAAAAACCCTGCAAAAAATGCCCAACACGTCTGATAGAAAAAACACTGAAGTCACTAGACTTCTCCCACTATATCAGCACTCTGGTATATTCTGAAAACAGAGCAAAGAGGCCAATCTTATAAGGGACAAAAACAAACTGGCACAAACAGTAACATAAGGATGCAAATTCATCACAGCCGCAGCCGGGGCTGGCTGACCACACAAAACTGAAATAGACAAAACGAAATCAAATGTGAACAATAACAAAAAACACTTAGCTTGAGCATTCAGGGACTGAGCTGGAAACTAAGACCTCAGGAGGCAGGAAAAAATCACCAGCAGGGATAGAGGGAGTCGGCTGTCTTAAATCCAATCAGAAACTCCAGATGTCCAATCGTCCTCCTCATTATTATCAGATGGCAGACCTCTGTTAATTAAATCAGCTCTATTACCTCCTGTAACCACCAGAGGGAGCCCGTAAAGTTCACTAGTAACCAAAGGTAGGCCATAAAGTGAATTCACAACAGTACCCCCCCTTGAGGAGGGGTCACCGAACCCTCATCCACGCCACCAGGCCGATCAGGATGGGCCCGGTGAAAAGCACGAACCAATCTATTGGCTTGAATGTCAGAAGCAGAGACCCAAAAATTATCCTCCTTGCCATAACCCTTCCATTTGACCAATTACTGGAGTCTCCGTCTAGCCAAACGAGAATCCAATATTTTCTCTACCTCATATTCCACATTGCCTCTAACCAATACAGGGTCAGGAGGTGCCGCCATAGGAACTACTGGCTCCACAAACCTCTTCAAAAGAGATTTATGAAACACGTTATGGATCTTAAACGTAACTGGAGGCGCCAATCAAAAAGAAACAGGATTAAGAATCTCCAAAATCTTATAAGGTCCAATGAATCTTGTCTTGAACTTTGGAGACGCAACCTTCATAGGAATATTCTTTGACGACAACCAAACCATATCACCCACTTTAAACCGGGGACCGATGGTCCAATGCCGGTTGGAAAAACGTTGGGCTTTTTCCTGAGAGAGGGACAACTTATCCACCACTTGGTACCAAATCTGCTGCATTCTCTCTACCACAGTGTCCACACTTGGGCAGGTCGAAGACTCCACTTGCCCTGAAGAAAATCGAGGATGAAACCCAAAGTTACAGAAAAAGGGCGACATCAAAGTGGCAGAACTAGCTCTATTGTTTAGCGCGAACTCGGCCAAGGGCAAAAATGAGACCCAGTCATCCTGATTAGCAGATATAAAACATCTCAAATAGGACTCCAAAGTCTGGTTTGTTCTCTCAGTCTGCCCATTGGTCTGAGGATGAAACGCAGAGGAGAAAGATAACTGAATTCACAGATTGTAGCAAAACTTCTCCAAAATCTGGAAACAAACTGGACTCCTCTGTCCGACACAATGTTCTCAGGAATCCCATGCAACCGAACCACCTGTTGTAAAAACAAGGCCACCAACTCTGAAGAAGATGGCAACTTTGGGAGTGGTACAAGATGGATCATCTTTGAAAATCTATCACAAATCACCCAGATAACAGTCATTCTCTGAGAGACAGGAAGATCAGAAATGAAATCCATTGAGATATGGGTCCATGGCCTCTTGGGCACCGGCAGGGGCATCAACAACCCACTAGAACGAGAACAGGGTCCAGACCGAGAACAAGTCCCACAGGACTGCACAAAATTCCTGACATCACGAGATAAGGTAGGCCACAAAAAAGACCGACTCACCAAATCTCTGGTACCAAAAATTCCTGGATGAGCAGCCAACGCGGAGCAATGAATTTCAGACATTATTCTCTTCCTCCACTGGTCAGGAACATACAATTTTCCCATAGGGCAATGCTCAGGTTTGTCCTCCTGAAATTCCTCTAGGGCAGTGGTCCCCAACCTTTTTTGCACCAGGGACCGGCTTGAACCAAGACCATTCTTCCATGGCCCGGCAGGGCGGGGATGGAGGTGTGACAGGGGCGGGGCTTTGGTCATAAGGGGGCGGGGCTATGGACGCGGTTGTAGTTTAGCAGTGCATATTTATCATTTAATTATAACATTTTTAATGTGACTCAACTCACCATAGGTTTTGAATGAGTGGGAGCACCTGGATTGTTTCTCTGTTTCAGTGGGAGCACTGGGCTACTTCTACTGATGACCGTCACTGCTAATGATGATTGGAACCTACAAGGAAATGGAGCATTGAGCACTTAAGAACAATTGTACTGGAGTACTGTACATGCTGATTATTTTCTAATCATCAGAAAATGTATGTGTGGTCCCCCCATCCAGCTCTGTGTGGCTCCCCCTGTTGTATGCATGGCTCCCCTGTCCCATCCTGTATACATGGCTCTGCTCCCACTCTCCCTCCCTTGTATATATGGCTCCGTTCCCACTCTCCCTCCCCTGTATATATGGCTCCGCTCCCACTCTCCCTCCCTTGTATATATGGCTCTGCTCCCACTCTCCCTCCCTTGTACATATGGCTCCGCTCCCACTCTCCCTCCCTTGTATATATGGCTCCGCTCCCACTCTCCCTCCCCTGTATATATGGCTCCGCTCCCACTCTCCCTCCCCTGTGTATATGGCTCTGCTCCCACTCTCCCTCCCCTGTATATATGGCTCTGCTCCCACTCTCCCTCCCCTGTATATATGGCTCCGCTCCCACTCTCCCTCCCTTGTATATATGGCTCCGCTCCCATTCTCCCTCCCTTGTATATATGGCTCCGCTCCCACTCTCCCTCCCTTGTATATATGGCTCCGCTCCCACTCTCCCTCCCCTGTATATATGGCTCCGCTCCCACTCTCCCTCCCCTGTATATATGGCTCCGCTCCCACCCTCCCTCCCCTGTATATATGGCTCCGCTCCCACCCTCCCTCCCTTGTATATATGGCTCCGCTCCCACCCTCCCTCCCTTGTATATATGGCTCCGCTCCCACTCTCCCTCCCTTGTATATATGGCTCCGCTCCCACTCTCCCTCCCTTGTATATATGGCTCCGCTCCCACTCTCCCTCCCCTGTGTATATGGCTCCGCTCCCACTCTCCCTCCCCTGTATATATGGCTCCGCTCCCACTCTCCCTCCCCTGTATATATGGCTCCGCTCCCACCCTCCCTCCCCTGTATATATGGCTCCGCTCCCACTCTCCCTCCCCTGTATATATGGCTCCGCTCCCACTCTCCCTCCCCTGTGTATATGGCTCCGCTCCCACTCTCCCTCCCCTGTATATATGGCTCCGCTCCCACTCTCCCTCCCCTGTATATATGGCTCCGCTCCCACTCTCCCTCCCCTGTATATATGGCTCTGCTCCCACTCTCCCTCCCCTGTATATATGGCTCTGCTCCCACTCTCCCTCCCCTGTATATATGGCTCCGCTCCCACTCTCCCTCCCTTGTATATATGGATCTGCTCCCACTCTCCCTCCCCTGTATATATGGCTCCGCTCCCACTCTCCCTCCCCTGTATATATGGCTCCGCTCCCACTCTCCCTCCCCTGTATATATGGCTCCGCTCCCACTCTCCCTCCCCTGTATATATGGCTCCGCTCCCACTCTCCCTCCCTTGTATATATGGCTCCGCTCCCACTCTCCCTCCCCTGTATATATGGCTCCGCTCCCACTCTCCCTCCCCTGTATATATGGCTCCGCTCCCACTCTCCCTCCCCTGTATATATGGCTCCGCTCCCACTCTCCCTCCCCTGTATATATGGCTCCGCTCCCACTCTCCCTCCCCTGTATATATGGCTCTGCTCCCACTCTCCCTCCCCTGTATATATGGCTCCGCTCCCACTCTCCCTCCCCTGTATATATGGCTCCGCTCCCATTCTCCCTCCCCTGTATATATGGCTCCGCTCCCATTCTCCCTCCCCTGTGTATATGGCTCCGCTCCCATTCTCCCTCCCCTGTGTATATGGCTCCGCTCCCATTCTCCCTCCCTTATGGCTCCGCTGGGCTCCCCCATCCTCCCCATCATACTTACCCTCACGTCGCTGAACTTCCTTCCCGTCGCTCCACGTCCCTGCATCTCGCGGCGCTTCAGCTTCTTCCTGTGCGGAGCGGTCACGTGCTACCGCTCATTAAGGTTCATGAATATGGACGCCACGCCTATGGGAGATGAGTGGCGTCCATATTCATGACCTTAAATGAGCGGTAGCACGTGACCGCTCAGCGCTGGATGAAGCCGCCGCTGGATGAAGCCGCCGCGGGATGCAGGGTGAGTATCAGCTGCTGCACCGCCCCCCGGCTCCCCTTGTGTCCGCGGACCGGCAAGGGCACTGCAACGGCCCGGTGCTGGGCCGCGGACCGGCGGTTGGGGACCCCTGCTCTAGGGCACATCTCAAATCGGGCGAGATGGCGGAAAGAACTACCCCCTCACCTAGAATGGCAGTAGGCTCGGTCACAATAAGAGAATCCGCAAAGAAACTCCTGGAAAGGGCGTCCACCTTAACATTCTTAGTGCCCGGAAGAAAAGAGACGACAAAATTAAAATGCGTGAAAAACAAGGCCCACCTAGCCTGTCTAGGATTCAAGCGTTTGGCTGATTCAAGATAAATCAAATTCTTGTGGTCAGTGAGGACCACAACTTGATGTCTAGCTCCCTCCAACCAATGTCTCCACTCTTCAAATGCCAACAATTCCCGATTCCCCACGTCATAGGTACGTTCAGATGGGGAGAATTTTCGAGAAAAGAAGGCACAGGGATTCATTTTAGAAGTAACCAGATCTTTTTTGGACAAAACAGCTCCTGCACCAATCTCACAAGCATCTACCTCCACCTGAAGTGGAAGTGAGACATCAGGTTGCCGTAGAACCGGAGCAGAAGTGAATCTCCGCTTAAGCTCCTGAAATGCCGAGACTGCCTCTGGAGACCAATTCACCATGTCAGCGCCCTTTTTTGTCAGATCAGTCAGTGGTTTGACAATACCAGAAAAATTACCTATAAATTTATGATAGAAATTAGCAAAACCCAAAAACTTCTGGAGAGCTTTCAAAGAAGAACCCAATCATAAATGGCCTGTACCTTGGCCGGGTCCATTTCAATAGCCGACGGAGACAAAATAAATCCCAAAAATGAAATCCTCTGTACACCAAAGAGGCATTTCGATCCCTTAACATACAGGGAATTTTCCCTCAAAATCCGGAACACAGTCTGGACATGTTCCACATGAGAATCCCAATCACTGGAAAAGATCAAAATATCATCCAGATAAATGATCAAAAACTTATCCACAAAGTCCCAGAAAATATCGTTTATAAAGGATTGGAAAACAGAAGGGGCATTAGTGAGCCCAAAAGGCATCACCAGGTACTCAAAATGTCCCTCTGGAGTATGAAACGCCGTCTTCCATTCATCCCCGTGCTTGATGCAAATAAGATTATACGCCCCCTGAGGTCAAGTTTGGTAAACCAGCAGGCACTTTTAACTCTGGAAAATAAATCAGAAATCAGGGGTAACGGGTACTGATATTTAACAGTGATTTTGTTAAGGGAACGATAGTCAATACAAGGACTTAATGAACCATCTTTCTTGGTCACAAAAAAACCCAGCACCTAAGGGTGAAGAGAATGGTCTAATATGACCCTTCTCCAATGACTCCTTGATATAAGATCGCATAGCATCATGTTCGGGTACCGATAAGTTGAAAAGCCGACCCTTGGGAAATTTACACCCGGGCATTAACTCAATTGCACAGTCATAACTCCTATGAGGAGGCAAAGACACAGACTTACTCTCACTAAATACATAAGAAAAATCAGCCAAATAATCAGGAATATCATGAGACTGGGGAGAGGTGGAGAAAACAGGAGTGTCATTAAGAACACATTGACAACTCCAACTCACCACAGACACAGATTTCCAATCCAAAACAGGATTATGAGTTTGCAATCAGGGAACACCCAGAACAATAGTATCATGCAAATTGTGCAGCACCAAAAATTTACAATTTTCTTGGTGGTCCGGGGTGACCCACATTATAACCTGGGTCCAAAACTGGGGTTTATTCTCCACCAAAGGAGTAGCATCAATACCCCTCAAAGGGATAGGAGTCCGCAGGGGTATCATGGGAAAACCACAACGTTTAGCAAAGTCTAAATCCATCAGATTCAAAGCTGCTCCTGAATCCACAAAAGCCTTAGCGGAAAATGTAGATAAGGAGCAGATCAGAGTAATTGCCAAAAGGAACTTAGGTTGTACACTGCCCACAGCAAATCTGTGCGCAAAACGTTATGTAATATGAGAGGCGTCTCCACAGAAAAAACACAGCTTATTACGCCTTCTAAACTCCTGATGTTGCGCCCTAGACAAAACCCTATCACATTGCGTGAGTTCACACGTTTGTTCAAAAGGCGGCAACGCCTCTCGTGTAGTTTTACGTTCTCGTAAACGCCGATCAACTTGAATGGCTAATGACATAGAATCATCAAGACCAGAGGGAACAGGAAATCCCACCATAACATCTTTTACAGTTTCTGATAAACCCTTCTGAAAGAGAGCTGCTAAGGCACCGTCATTCCATGTAGTAAGGACAGCCCACTTTCGGAATTTTAGACAGTATAACTCTGCAGAATCCTGACCCTGGTTCAATGCCAATAGGGTTCTCTCAGCTTGATCAATAGCATCAGGTTCATCATACAACAACCCCAAGGCCTGAAAAAATGCATCCACATTAGTCAGAATAGGATCTCCTGGTGTCAGAGAAAAAGCCCAATCCTGGGGATCGCCGCGCAGCAAGGAGATGACAATTTTAACCTGCTGCACAGAGCTCCCCGATGAGTTAGGCTTCAAGGCAAGAAATAGTTTGCAATTATTCTTAAAATTCAAAAATTTAGACCGATCCCCAGAAAACACATCAGGAGTAGGGATTTTTGGTTCAACAGCAGGTGATTGACACGATCAGACAATTGCTTAATCTCCATGAAAGAAAAAAAATCCTCCTAAGGTCCCAGAGAAAAAGAGGAAAAAGTATATATATATATATATATATATATATATATATATAAAAAAAAAAATTCTGACACTTGTTTTCTTTTTTTTTTTTTTACAATTCTCTCCTGCTTTTGAGTACCCTAGAATCTGCGGTTTAGGCTGGTGATCCTGTTATGATTGGGTCACCGAGGAGGAAAGCAAGACCAAGCTAAGCCACAGAAAACCAGAGAGGTTGGTAACTAAGCGGATTGCAGACCCCTGATCCTATCCACACAACTAGCAGTAGCCGTGGAGCGTACCTACGATGATTTTAGACGCCTTAGCATAGCCAGAGAACTAAATAAGCCTAATGCAAGAAAGGGGAAATCTAAACTGCCCCAGATCAGACCCCAAAGGAATAGATAGCCCCCAAACATATATTGTCGGTGAGACAAGATGAAAACACAAACGCAGGTAGGAAAATAGGCTGAGCAAACGATGGGGCCCAAACTAACTAGACAGGACAGGAAAGGAAAGACACTGTCTGCAATCACGCAAAAAACCCTGCAAAAAATGCCCAACATGTCTGATAGAAAAAACACTGAAGTCACTAGACTTCTCCCACTATATCAGCACTCTGGTATATTCTGAAAACAGAGCAAAGAGAGGCCAATCCAATAAGGGACAAAAACAAACTGGCACAAGCAGTAACATAAGGATGGAAATTTAACACAGCCCCAGCCGGTGCTGGCTGACCACACAAAACTGAAATAGACAAAACCAAATCAAATGTGAACAATAGCAAAAGAACACTTAGCTTGAGCATGCAGGGACTGAGCTGGAAATTAAGACCTCAGGAGGCAGGAAAAAAATCACCAGCAGGGATAGAGGGAGTCGTTTGTCTTAAATCCAATCAGAAACTCCAGATGTCCAGTCGTCCTCCTCATTATCAGGTGGCAGACCTCTGTTAATTAGATCAGCTCCCTTACCTCCTGTAATCACCAGAAGGAGCCCGGAAAGTTCACTAGTAACCAGAGGTAGGCCAGACAGTGAATTCACAACAGTTGGCCACCAAAAATTCCTGGTCACAAGTCTGATGGTATTATTAATACCTGAATGCCCTGCAAGGACAGAATCATGCGATTCCTTCAGAACTTGAAGGCAGAATTTGGCCGGAACAAGCATTTTTTGGGAGGATTAGTGTCAGGGGCTTGTTCTGGGGATCTACGGATCTCCTCCAGAAGATCCAAAGACACAGCCGAAACAACAATCCCGTTGGCCAATATTGGAGTCTGTTCAGAGTACTCGACCTGTGAGGGGCAAAAACTTCGAGAGAGGGCATCAGCCCTTACATTCTTAGTACCTGGTCAGAAAGTGATCACAAAATCAAATCTCGAGAAGAACAAGGCCCACCTTGCCTGTCTAGGATTCAGTCTTTTTGCTGACTCCAAGTAGGTCAGGTTCTTGTCATCAGTAATCACGGTGATCCTATGTTTGGCACCTCCGAGGAAGTGGTGCCATTCCTCGAAGTCCCATTTTATTGCCAATAATTCCCGATTCCCTATATCATAATTCTTCTCAGTGGAAGAGAATTTTCGGGAAAAGAAGGCACATGGACGAACTTGAGTGAGGGATGCAGTGCCTAGCAATAGCACTGCTCCTACTCCAACTTCAGAGGCATCTACCTTTACAATAAAGGGGCAGTCCAGATCAGGCTGAACCAATATCGGGTTAGAGGAGCAACATTCCTTTAAAACAGAAAATGCCCGAAGTGCCTCAGGCTTCCAGTTAACCACATCCACCCCTTTCCAAGTCAAATCCGTGAGTGGTTTGGCGATCTCTGAAAAACCTTTAATAAATTTGCGATAATAGTGAAACCTAAAAATCACTGCAACGCTTTAAGAGACTTGGGTTGTACCCATTCCTTAATGTGTTGGTTCTTGGCAGGAACCATGCGAAACCCTTTAGCTGACACAATGTATCCCAGAAACTGTACCTCCTCAGCCATGAAAACGCATTTCTCTAGTTTGGTGAATAAAGATTGCTCTCTAAGTCTCTGGAGGACAGAACAGACATGTTGGATGTGCGTTATAAGGTCAGCAAAGTAGATCAGGATGTCATCCAAATAAACAACTACATATACCCCACAGGTGTCTCTGAAGATATCGTTCACAAAATTCAGAAACACTGCAGGTGTGTTACTGACCCTGAATGGCATTACGAGGTACTCAAAGTGGCCAAGGGGTGTGTTAAACGCGGTCTTCCTCTCATCTCCCTTTCTTATACGAACAAGATTATATGCTCCTCGGAGGTCAAGCTTAGTAAACCAATGGGCTCCCAACAGCTGATTAAAAAGATCAGGGATGAGTGGAAGCGGATACTGGTTTTTCACAGTGATAGCATTTAACTCACGGTAATCAATGCAAGGTCTGAGTCCACCATCTTTCTTTTCCACAAAAAAGAACCCGGCCCCAACAGGTGAGGTGGATGGTCTAATAAACCCTTTACGTAAACTGTCTACTATGTAGTCTTTCATGGCCTGACACTCTGGACCAGAGAGATTAAATATTCTCCCCTTTGGGAGATGAGAATCCGGCATCAAGTCTATGGGGCAATCGTACCCTCTGTGTGGGGGTAATTTCTCTGATTCCACTAAGGTACAAAGGGAGGTTTGATTTTAACTTGGTTTACTGATAGCGATATACAGTTGTCCTGACACTGTGGGCACCAGCGCACAATATCACCCAGGTGCCAGTCTATGACCGGATTATGTTTGCACAACCATGGTATACCCAGAATAACTGCGGCTGATAAATTATCAATAACAAAAAATTACACATGTTCAGCATGTAATGACCCCACTGACATTGATACTTCCTTAGTAACAAACTCCACTCCACCCTGGACAAAAGATGTGCCATTAATTGCAGTGGTTTTAATGGGGGCATTAAGGCTTACCAGTGGAACACCAAGATCCCATGCTACCAAGAAATTCATGAAGTTCCCTTCAGAACCTCTATCCACATAAGCCTACAAACACACAGATTTCTTAAGGTATGACAAAGAAATGGGTAAAAAAAGCTTTGGCCGCATCTGCGGGCAATGCCTGGGCCCCTGGGAAGGCTTGACCAGAACAACCCAGGGGCTGATGTCCCAGGAGTGAAGACTTCTGACGTCCAGTGTTTTCCCTGAGGTCTCCAGACTTTGGCTTATGCAGCATGTTTGTGCAAGATGATGGGAGTGTTCCTCCACAGGGCTGTGCAATGAAGCAGGTAACAGGTGCTTTAGCCACAGAATCACCTCAGCGAGGCAGGAGAGAGAAAAAAAATTCAGGGATAAAGGTAAGGGAATGCTTTTATATATGCTGGATATATACAAGCATTCCTTGCAAAAGTATTCGGACCCCTGGAACTTTTAAACTTCTTCCCACATATCATGCTTCAAACATAAAGATACCAAATGTAATTTTTTGGTGAAGAATAAACAACAAGTGGGACACAATTATGAAGTTGAATGAAATTTATTGGTTATTTTAAATTTTTGTGGAAATGCAAAAACTGAAAAGTGGGGTGTGCAATATTATTCGGCCCCTTTACTTTCAGTGCAGCAAACTCACTCCAAAAGTTCATTGTGGATCTCTGAATGATCCAATGTTGTCCTAAATGACTAATGGTGATAAATATAATCCACCTGTGTGTAATCAAGTCTCTGTATAAATGCAACCTCTCATTGTGATCGTCGGATCACAATGAGAGGGTTGATAGCCAGAAACGCGTAAGAATGTGACTCTGTTTTTATCCATTTGTGGATATATCTACACGTTTTTATGATGGTGTGAAATTAAGAAGAA
The DNA here is from genome assembly GCF_039654945.1 of Dendrobates tinctorius. Classification (NCBI taxonomy): domain Eukaryota; kingdom Metazoa; phylum Chordata; class Amphibia; order Anura; family Dendrobatidae; genus Dendrobates; species Dendrobates tinctorius. The sequence goes on along the minus strand of NW_027361671.1, from coordinate 62,123,758 downwards.
TTGTTTTTTATTCTTCGGCTGAAAAAGGTGTTTTTCACCTCCCCTTGGGAAAGCAAGGATAATATCCACACAAAACGCGCATTGGGCATGGTATTTTTTGATGCCTATTACCGAGACTGTTTAGTCAGGAGCTCAAAAATGATGATTTGTATGTTAGTAGTACCTACAAGAAATGTCCGACTGTGGTGCCAAGGGCACAGCAGTAACCAACTCCAGGGTCCCACTTTACAGCTAAATGCAATGTGAGATTATTCTAAATCACACATTTCTATAACAATGAATTAGGTAGATTTTTAATTGAAAAAGAATCTACCTTTTTCTGTACTTACTGATTTAAATATATAGTGTCAAGTACTGCTCATATAAGAGGGTGGTAGTCTACTTCTGCACAGGGGCCAAACGGAAGATTTTCCTCTTCTCCTTCGGGCCAATCCAAGCGTGCTGACAAGGCATGTTTGCTTGTTATTAATTTTCCTTATAAAATATAATTAAATTGCAACAATTTTAGGTGTTGCATAACTGTCATGTGTTTCCGCAACTGCTTGGCTGCTTTTTTTTAGCTCAGTCAACTCTAATAGGACAAATCTGTTACGTATCACTACAGCTTAACTATAAAATATCTAGGTAGTCTGAAGCAGTTTGAGACATACTTCCTGTCTCATCATTGGTTCGTGTTGCTGATTTTTCTCTCATATTGCAGATCTGTCTCTTTTGATGGGCTGCTGTGTATAAACATATAAGTCCATCAGAGGCTCACCAGAAAGTCAGTGCATGGGGAACAGATTTGTAGTGCAACAAGGGTAGAATTATTATAAACTACAGATTACCAATCTTCCACTGAAAGGATAAAGATTATCACATAATTCCTGCACAACTGCTACCATAGCATATTATGATACGAAAAAGTGAATACTATATATGGTTTGTATAGTGAAAGATGGTGGTAGTGTCCTTATGTGAGGATGCATGCGTGCTGCTGGTGTCGGGGAGCTACATTTATTGATAGCATCTTCTCCTTTAATATAGAGCAATATGATACCATCACTCAGTGCTCTTGATAGACGTGTGTTTTACCAACATGATATCTACAGGTTATGGTAGGTTAACTCAGCTGCTCTCAGAGGTAGACACAGGAATACTTCTTGGATTACTCTTCTGCTGTTTTATTAAAGCACAGCATAAACCATTGCAGGATGTAACCAAATAAACATTGCCTTTCTGGCATAATGGAAAAGCAAAAGATAACTTATAGTACAGTCCATATATCTGTGGCATTTGCCTGCTCAGTATACAGTACACTTCAGCTCCCACTGAAGCAACCGACTGGAGACTCCCCAGGCTCCAAGCACACAGCAGAGAAAAAAAACAGCAGCTGGACATTTAACTTCCCCAACCACACCCTTGGGGAGGAGATATGGTGAGTGTCTATCCCACCCATCTCTTACAACCACTCACAAAAAACTCGACCCTGTCATGGCCAATTAACCCCTCAGCACATAAAATGCTGGAGAGAAACTTCTGGGTTTCACATTATGGAAGATAGCCACCTTCGTGACACATATCTCCCCTCACATACAGTTCCAGTGACCCTGTCACAAGGTATAAAAGTGGTGTACCAGGAGGAAACATTTGATCGCTGTAAAAAAAAAAAAATCAGTAAAGATACCAATGTTTGTCCATGAATATTGTAATAAACTCTGTTAGAAATGTGGGCTAATTGTAATGCAAAAAAAAATTGTTTGCGGCTAAACCAGGGTGCATAGTCCAAGTGATTAGTAGTTGATCACCCTTAAACTTGCATAGGAGTCTTGATATTACTACTATGAATACCCAGGTTGCTAACTCTATACTCTCTCTTAGTAAGAGCTAACCTGTAGCTTAACTTAAGACACCAAGTTGTGGCACCAAGCCAGCAGACAGAAATCATAGTCAGGGGAGCAAGTGTCATGGTAGATGCTGTTTGATCAACAATAGTTGACAAGTGGGTAGGCAGTAAGCAGGAAGAATGAGGCCTCATTCAGACTTCTGATTTTCACATATGTGTGCTATCCGTGGTTTTCATGATATCACTATTACCTGTAATAGTCTATGGGGACATTCATATGTCCGCAAGTTTTCAGAAAATGGCAGACACACGTCTGATTTTGATTGGAAGGTTGGAACAAAATCGGCAACGCCAGTTTAGGGGTCAGTGAAAAAATCTGAGTGCAGTCCAATTTTCATGGACTATCAGAAAGGAGAAGGTGGAGAAACTTTGTTTTCCTTGTTTGAGGAAAATTGATGAAACTAAGACCATTTTTCTCATATGTGAGAAAATGGAATGTCTAAATGAGGCTTTAGTCAGATATACAATCCCATTTTCTAACAAAAAAGTCAAGAAGTAAATACATAATCACACAGCTGATACCGGAGTGTTATGGTACGGTATGTCATAGAGCCATAACCTGATTGCTTAGGCTCAGAGTGTTGGGATGGTATCTTACAATAATAATAATAATAAATTTTATTTCTGTAGCGCCGACATATTCCGCAGCACTTTACATTACAGAGGGGATTTGTACAGACGATAGACATTACAGCATAACAATAATCACATAGAATATAACAAACACCAAGAGGAATGAGGGCCCTGCTCGCAAGCTTACAATCTATGAGGAAAGAGGTAGACACGAAAGGTGGGTGGTAACAGTTGCCCTGATTGTATAGACCAGCCATTTGTTTGAAAGAATATCAAGTATTGATACAGTATATCCACATGTATTTAGAAATAAGATTTTTTTTTACCTGAAATGTATTTACGTTCAACTTGAAAACCTAAAAAATACATATGCATCTAAGAGCTACAAACCTAAATGTTGGAACATGAATGTTTCCTCCCATTCTCTCTCTTTTTTAATGTGTTCAATATATACTATAACTCTTTAGAAAAAAATAAGTCTGATATGATAGTTATTTCTTTTCCTGTACTGTATATAACTGTAGCAAAGGAATGACTGTCAAAAAGATTGCAGCTTTCCATTATGCTATGGTGTGCCATACATTCTGTACATTGTGGAATTTTTTTATGTATCACCTTGCACCTTGGTCTTAAGGAATAATCAGTGATCGGACAAAGCTAATTAGTCTGACAAATGTTCTTCTAGTTGCGTATCTCTAATTGCTAAGAAACATTGGATATATTTTATGCATAAAAAGGCATTATGTGTTTGTTCAAAATATGTACACTGGAAAACCCAAAACATACAATAGATGATATAAAAAGTTTATCTAATTAATATGGCTAATCTTTTTCTTTTTACTTTTGCATGTCTGCAAGTTATTCCTATTGCAATGTCCAGGAACTAATGAATTACATTGACCTATCATGTTGCCTCTTTTCTTAAAAGTAAATCTTTAAACATTTCTGCATCTCATGAATGTTAACAACCTCTTTCAATGAAAATGTCATTTGTGCATGATCTATATACATAGCACATGCTTTTATAAGTTATGAACACGTCAGTTTTGAAAAATGGCAATGAGTTCATGCAAACAGCCCATTTGAATATATGTTAATATAATGCGGCTTCATTACAATGTCATTGCCATTTCACCTGTGGAGGGGAAATGAAAATTTATAGACTCACTCAGTAACATAGTGAGATTCAAAACAGAGCAATGGAAAGCTTTGAGACTTGGACTAAAATTGGTACAGGTTAGGAAACATGGTATTATTATAGCTTTAAAGTGGGGAATTTGAATCAGTGGTCTTATTAAATTGTAATAGGTTTTACATCTGGTGTAGTCTTTGAGCGTTTGAACTTACACTATACTCGTACATTACAGGAGCTATCCGGTCTCAGAAGAAAGATATGCAGATCTATGGCCATATAAATACACGATGTTTCACCACACTGTGATTAATGAATTCATAACTCCAATATTGTTGAAAGCATTAAAAATGTAAGGTAGTAAGTTAGAAGAATATTCAGAATTGAGAGTCCTCAGTGGTTGATACCTTTTAATGGCAAACTGAAAAGATGGTAACAAATTGCAAGCTTTCCAGACTAATCAGGTCTCTTCATCTGGCTGACCTAATACAACATCTGAAGAATCACATATTTATACACAAGACAGCACAGAAATAACGCAATAGATAAGACAAGTGATGTGAAGCAGAATTGTTATTGTGGGAGAGGGTTAAACATAAATATTGGAGCAGTTCATAGATAAGGAGCCTGAAAGTTTTATTGCCCTCTGATGGGGTCTAGTTCTGTGTTGTGATGACCCCAGAAGGTCTGAAGAGCAAATTCCTTAATTGATGTAAAAAGACATAAATCCATGCGACACATTCATTCCTGCACTGAATGTGTCGAAAGTTTTCATAAATTTGTAAATTTGTCTTGTGTATAAATATGTGATTCTTCAGATGTTGTATTAGTGTTTACCTGATGAAGAGACCTGAGTAGTCTCGAAAGCTTGCAATTTGTTGCCATCTTTTCAGTTAGCCATTAAAAGGTATCAACCACTGAGGACTCTCAATTCTAAATATTCTTCTATCTACTGGCTAACACGGTACAAAGATATAGGTACTTAGTTAGTGTTTTTTAATCAAAGAGCGCAAAAGCCATTCAACCATGTCAAGGTGTTTCTAAATATGGATGGCCCCTAAACACTCCTGTCCTACCTCTCCATTTGCCAAACCAGGTCTCATCTGAATGGGGAGTGAAAGGAAATCAGGTGTAGCTAGCAATTCAAATTGTGTCTTGGAAAGATGGGTAGATCAGGGTGCTGTGCCCTGGAAGGGGCCAGACAGCTGATATTTATTAAAAAAAAAAGAGAAAAAACAGGGCCTGCACACTTTTAGTATTAAATTAATGTATAACTGCACCTATACGCTATGTGGTCAATGTACAAACATATACATACATGATGGCCAGTCTGGGGTCTATACAGGGGTCCATACAGGTAAATTTGTTTCCGTCATTGCATCGCACTAGTCGGTATAATGTACCATTATGGAAAATTTTATATAAATCTAGATTTGGAGATACCAAGCTAAACCTTCCAATTCCCAACCATTAGCATGCCTTTATTAGTCATAAGGTTGCATAAAATTTATAACGTTTTGTCTGTATCCCACACTTAAATCTTCCCTTACCAATGAGGCATGAGTAAATGTTATTTCCTACAGCCTATAGCTCTTACATAGTTAGTTTTGCAAGTTTATTTCAACTAATGTTTGCACTTCTTGGCCTTCATTTACATGAGTTGAGTAATGAATCTCTCAAATTAAAGTATTTCATGGGCTGCTATTGAATTAACCTATCCAGTATTCCTCCAGCATGTACTGTATATCAGCTGCTATTCTGATAAATTGGTAATTTACATTTATTAAATATGGTCTTAAGATTCCTGTTAAAAGTAAGGCAATATCATATCAAAATTGGAAAACTGGGATTTAAAACAGTTTCAAGCACAAAAGTGTTTATCCTTATTTCCTTTCATATGGTCGTCATAGACTCTCTTGGGCTCCAAACACATTAAGTTGTTTGGCATACTTGTCATAGACTTGACTTAGTGCACCACCCTTACAGCTTTATTGACTTCTGTTTAGACTAGTTTTGTGTCACCAGAGTAAAACAATTCAAAAAAGAACAATTACAATGCCCCGATGCATTCCCAGCCATATGCTGTATGTTCATGTAAGAGAAGAATAAAGACAACGAGCTGAAATGTGAAGCTTAATAAGCTCTTTTTAATGGGTTGACACTGCAGAAATTTAAAATGGCTCAAGAAAAAAAAAGGAAAGACTAATTGAGTGAGTGATTTACTTTAACTTTTAAGCTCTTCCCGTGGGCTGCTCTTTTTTTATTCCTTAACAAAGATCGTTACAGTTTATTTTTTCTGTGCTACAATTTAAATCTGCTTTAAGTCTTTAAGACAGGATTTTTTCATCGTCTTGTAATACCTTTCTTGAAGAAAATAGCTTTTTGCTGACCACCATCTTAAACTTGAAATACATATCTAATAGTCACACTGTGTCAAGGTTTACAAATCGATCATTCACTCAAAAAGCTATTATAACATTATAGTACAGGGCCAAGGGTAGAATCAAAATACCTTGATTAAGCAGAGGATTAGAAGTGGATATATGACTCTTACAATAAAGTTTAATACTGGAACATAAATTATGGAACCTTATGTCAAAACGTTCACCTCCTGTGTGCAATGGGGCTCGTTTTATTAATAACACTACAGTTAGAATGTAATGAGGATGAAGTGTGAGGCTCATTTATTTGCAGTATATATGTTGTTCATATATCCTTTTTGTTGGATGTTCATACAAGGACTAAAAGTTTACTAAGGAACTACTGAGATGTTATTCATGATGCAATTTACATATGGTTTATTATGCTATACATATGCTATGTTTTGCCGGTCTGCCAAATAAATGGGATTATTGTGATTGACAGTCAAACAGAATTGGCTAGGCCCAGAAAAAGCTGTTGACAACTCTGGGACATTGCTTGGAAAAGCTGAAATGTTAAGCCAGTGGCCAACAACTGTAATCCTTCGCATTTGGACTAAACAAAAATTCTATGAGCAGCTCTTGAGCTTAGATAGAGATAGCACTTAAATGAGCCCTTTAGTTTTAGGTTTCAACAGAAGTTCCAGCACCCAAAACTTCCCTAATCAAAATGTTTTAAATGTCTTTATGACTGGTCTAAAAGTTTTGTGCAAGTGTAGACACAGTTGAAGAATTATTCTTCACATAAGTGTAGAAACCATTAGGCTTTTCTGTCATCTTAAGGCCAGGATCACACATGCGAGGAATACGGCTGAGTCTCGCATGTTAATATCTGCCACTGCCGCCTGCACTCAGAAGCGGAGCGTGCTGCTCCATGTATTGCTAGGCTGCTGCACGCTCTGTTTCTGCCTAATGTTGATGTTCTATCCTTAGGACAGGACAGCTATATATTTGAGGAGGTTCAACTTATGACACCTCTACAAATCAGCTGATTGAAAGCGCTGCAACAACTGGAAAATAAAGATGAGCAAGTATCTCGAAATTTGATCAAAATGTCTCAAAATAGCAGATTCACTTGAATAGTCCCACAAAATTGATCCGCTCAAAATAAATTTTGGTGTGAAGCAAATCTGCCCCGTAAAGATGTCTATTATGCTCTGAGTTTTCTTGAGACCCCAAATAATAAAATATAAAGTTTAAAATAATAAAATAAAGTTATATTCATGTGTTTGGGCCCACCCTTCACCTATCCTGCCTCCTCAGTGCCCCACCTGGCCATCCGCTAGCTCCCTTTGGTCTTCTCTTTCATCTTTCTTCTGTTATTTTTCTGGGGCTGACTAGGCTTTACTTTGTCATATACACATCAGTATTCCATTTGACCAAGGGCTAGTTTATGCTGGAAGATTAGGTTTGAAGACTGAAGAGAAGACCATAGAGAGACCAAGAGGGAGCCAGCAGAGTAACCAACTGCAGTGGTAAATTCTGAGAAAAATCAACCTCATAAAATCATAGTTATAACATTTCCACCTCGGTTGGTGTGTGGAACTGCATCTTTGTTGAGGGTGGCCAGAGGAGTAGCAAAGTGTCAGTTCTTTTTAATTCCCTGGTTATTTGGTGCTGCTCAGTAAGGGAGCTATGGGGTTGATTTCTGGTTCTTCTCTGTGAGCCCTGGGTGAGGCTGTCTTCCACTTAAAACCCCAAACTTCTGACTCTTACTGCCGGTCAAAGTTTTTTTCCGTTCTATCCTTGTGCCATCTCCTCTTGTTTTGTTTGTTTGACTTCCTGTAATCTGAGATTGTTTTCTGACTATTCCTTTGTCTTTTAATTTTGTATTTTGACTGCCCTCCTGGTTCTGACAAGGCTACCTTGACTTTTCTCACATCTGGTTCTTTGCCCAGCAGCCCTTCTGTGGAAGCTTTTTTAGCCTATCACTTCTTACAGATGATACAGTTTAACTGATATATCAAATAATGGATATCCTCCAAGCAGCATAGCTAAAACGCAACACGTGGTCCAGTTTGTCCAGGATTTTGCAGTTATTACTGCATCAAGAAACTGCTCAGGCCCAATCACCACTTTTGATAATTTCTGAACCCAAAGTTAACCTATCTGATCAATTTTCTGGTGCCCAAAAATAAAATAGTTGAGGACTTGTGAAACCATCAGGGCTCAAAAACATATATATATAATTATCATCAAACCACCCATGTTGAATGTGTCAGTAACAGAAAGGTCACAAAAGGCTCTAAAGACTCACGATCATTTCTTCATCTATGTTGGTTATACACAAACCTTGACATACCCAGACAGAATACATGTAAGTCATTCACAGGCAAAACTTTGATCTGTTTCACTATAAACACTATGTCAGAACTTAATCCTTGCATCCTAAAATGAACAGCAAATGGTGCCCCTGCTCACAGTTGGCTGGCCCTATTGTACCCTATACTGACCCTTCAAAGATAATATTAAGAACTCTGCATTTATATTGTGCGCACATTTTCAGATTAGAACACTTTTCCTAGTTTAGAAACTGAGACAATTAAATGACTAATTCAAATGTGAAAATAAAGTACCCCAAATCATAATGAACACATTCTCAGAATGTGATCTCAACACATTTCCCTAATCATTTCACTAATCTCAACACATTTCCCCTCCATTAGTACAAGGTTCTCCAGAGAATCAATGTGGTCTACAAGTAATTCAGTGCCTCCAGCTGTCTCACACATGGTCCAGCAGATTCAGCGTTATCCACAAGCAAACCAGGAAGTGCTCTGATCAGCTGCTTCTAGCAAGATCACTCATGGTCTTTTAGATGAGTGGCATGAGTTCCATTTGAATAAAATATGTCTAAAAACTCAGTGCAAAGGAAGTGATGTGTCTCCACTCTGCAATCAAATTGCACAAAGTATTGATTGGTGATTAGATTTGAAGACTGAAGTGAATACCAAAAAGAAGCCAAGAGGGAGCCAGCAAAGAGATCTGCGGAAAAAAACTGCAGTGGTAGGATAAGCGAACCCAATTGTTCTCCAAACAGTATAATGGCCCACAGCATAGCCCTCCAGACAGTATAATAGCCATCTTTCTTCCAGCTCTTAAAACATTATATTTGCCCCCACATAGCCCTCTAAACAGTATAATGGCTCCCCTATAGTTGTCCAAGCAGTAAAATCGCATCCACATAGTCCTCCAAACAGTATAATTGGTGCCACATAGCCCTCCAAATAGTATAATGGCCTCATATAACCCTCAAAACAGTATGCTGGCCCCCACATAGCCTTCCAAACAGTATACTGATGCCCATATAAAGCCATCCAAACAATGTGATGGCCTCACATAACCCTCCAAACAGTAAAATGTCCCCCACAAAGTCTTCCATATAGTATAATGACACCACGTAGTCCTGAAAACAATATAATGGCCCCCCACATAGGCCTCCACATAGTATAATGGCCCCCTCATAACACTCTAAATAGTATAATTGCCCCATACAGCCCTCCAAATACTATCATGGCCATCTAAATAGCTCTCCAAACAGGTCATTCATTGATTTAAAAATAATACTCAACTATCCCCATTCCCTCGCTGCTCTGGTCTCTGCTGCGTGTGGTCTAAAGCTCTGCACAGGGAGCATGATGTTGTTACATCATCGGGCCTGCTGCACTGAGACATGAGATGCACAGGGATAATAATTGAGGAGGAAGATGACGGCTCCCTCTTTCATTGATTTTAACTGTATCTGTCCCCGACTCACAGGTCCTATGCCATTGGTAAGTGTACATTTTTTAGAAATTACATTGATTCATTAAAAATTAAATTTTTGGAATTAAACGTGTTATGTAGGATTAGACAATATGTTTACTTTATAGTTTTGACATATTCCACAGTATTCTCTAGTGACAGTGAAAGTTGTAGTTTACTTTTCCTATGTAAAGCACATACCAATATACCGGTAAGTTTATGAAGCTAATTATTCGATCAGTATATTTTTTTGGACTGTGGGAGGAAATCAAAGTACTAAGAGAAAATACATACAAATACAACGAGAACATACAAAATTCCTTAAGATGTTCTTCTTGAATTAATTTGAACCTTAGATCTTGGCATTACACCGAAATAGTATTAACTTACTTTCTTCAAGAAACAGTGCCCCATCTATTCACAAGGTGTGTTTGATATTTCAGCCTCATTTGCTGTGCTACAATACCAAAAACATCCCATACACATGCATGGTGCTGTTTCGCTAAGAAAAAGTCATTTTTAATATACTGTTTTAATGTTTTTTTTTAGATATAGATAGAGTCGCTGTGAAATATATAGGCTCTATAGAGATAAAATGATTATTATTTAGTAGCATAAATAAATTAAGCCACCATAGTTTCTGCTTTTGCAGCAAATACCATTCTGCAAAGTTAACTTGTTGATTAGGTATACTTTCCCTATCATAAACAAAGCTTGAAAATTCATTGTTATGAAAGAACTTTTAGTCTTTTCTCCTCTGTCCTACTTAATAAACCAATGTTAATTGAATGAGTATTCATGTTTCACCTTGCCCATTTTTCTGACAGGCACATGGGGTCCTAAGGCCACCCAGTGATCAGCCATGCCTTGTGCTAATCATCACCACATAAAGACTCTAGTTTTACAAAATAGCCACTGTGTCCTCCCTTCCTTCTGCCTTTAGGCGTATTCTAGAGTTTCTTATTTTGCACATACATATTAATTTCAAAGTGATCCTCTTAGTTATTTTATCAAAGAAATGTAAAATTAAACCATTTTTTTTTCCAAACGAGCTTGAAATTTGCCTTCTTTTTAGTATAGCAGTGATATGAAATACACTTTCAAAGGAACAGCAGCAGAGACACGCAGCACATCATGTTCAAAGACCTTGTGTATAGTAAGCAACGGAATTAATGAAATCGTTATAGCATTCATTTTGACTGCTCTCATGGAAAGCATATGTTGTGTCTGCTTGAACATAAAGTTCAATAAAAAGGGCTTATTTTATGAGATTCGATGTCAGTTACCTTAACTGTGATAATTAAATATGAAACCTGCTAAAGATCCTGCAACAGATGTTGACTGGGAAATTTCTGTCCAAGATCCTAGTGTCAGCTTTCTTGTGTGATACCTACTGGTGTTCATGCTCCTGCTAATTGGCCATATGATTCTTCTCCTTCCACCACTCTCTGGATAAATGATGCTTACGAAATAGTAACTGTAAAGAACTAGTTTTATACTCCATGATACTAAGATTTACCTATATAAGAAATATTTGGGCGATTTGGAAACAGCACTCTGAGAGACGCACACGTGCATCGCACATTTATAATATGTCCTTCAGAAATCATTTTTTTATGATCTATTTTTCATTATGTGCAGGTTATCATGAAAATAAGTAGAACTAAGATTATTTTGATAGAGAGACCATTTAGCTTGCAATTTCTGCCTTTACATAGTGATTAGGCAAATTTCATATTGCCTGGTGTTTGATGAATAGATGACCTTGCAAGCTGCCAACGACTCCTCTGATACATAAGTTTGTAGATGAAACATGTTTCACCACTCTGGAGTGAGCCAGAAAACAAGCTTGACTACTTTTTTTTGTAGAAATCTAACAGAATTGGGAACGCAGTTCTGGCTCGTATTAAAGTTACATGGTCCATGATTGACAATGTACCATATTTAATATGTTACTTAACAGAACATGCATATGCATCTTTTTATATAGTGTATGTAAACTTCTAGTTTCAACTGCATATATATGTACACACGCACACTCACACACACAACACACATTATATATACCGTATATACATATACAGCTCTGGCAAAAATTAAGAGACCACTGCAAAATTTTCAGTTTGTCTGATTTTTCTCTTTTTAGGTATATTTTTGAGTAAAATGTAAATTGCTCTTTTATTCTATAAACTACTGACAACATGTCTTTGAATTTCCAAGCACTAAATTTTGTATTTATTTTCAGAAAATGAGAAATGGTCATAAGAACAAAAAAATGCAGTGCTTGCCGACCTCAAATAATGCTAAGAAAGCAAGTTCATAATCATTTAGCAACAACAATACTAATGTTTTAACTCAGGAAGAGTTCAGAAATCAATAATTTGTGGAATAACCATTATTTTTAATCACAGTTTTCATGCGACTTGGCATGGGGAACTTTGCCTGAGCAGAAGGAATCAACTGTCATTCCAGGATAACCTTGTGTGCGGCTTGATTTATACGTCCTTTGCAAAGAGTAACCTGCCCAATTCCAGCCTTGCTGAAGTATCCCCAGATCATCACCGATCCTCCACCAAATTTCACAATGGGTGCAAGACACTGTGACTTGACTAGGTGTTGGGTAAGGCAGAAAATTGGACTCATCAGAGAAGTTTAAATTACTCCAGTCCTCTATGGTCCAATCCTTATGGTCTTTGGCATACTTCAGCCTGGCTCTCCTTTGCTTCTCATTGATGAAAGGATTTTTTTCTTGCTTTACGTGACTTGAGCCCTGCCTCTAGGAGCCTGTTACAAACTGTTCTTGCCGTGCACTTCACCCCAGCTACCATTTGCCATTCCTTTTGTAGGCAACTTGATATCATCCTGCAGTTGCTGAGTGTTAAAGGCTGGTGGAACGCACCCAATAATAAAGATGGTAATAGGATTTGAGGTGCGTTCGCAGCCCAGGGTCCACCGTGCAGAGGTGATAACCTGCAGCTAAGCAATGAGGAGAGATATAAAGTATGAGAAAGCCGGACACCGGCGGGTAACCCCTGACCCGGTGCTTGCAGAGGGGGACTCTGTTACTCCACGGAGTCCACACCAGCCGGCATGTAAGCGAGACCTGTTAACGTCACAGGTCACTCATATATGTAGCACCGCTCAAAGCGAATGCAATGTCTGCCCTGGTGATAACCACCAACCAGCCTAACATCTGTGCTGGTAAGCGCACGCAACAGAGCATGGTGCTGCTCTGGCAGACACTGCGGTAGCAGCGGTACGTAAGGCCTGTACTGGCCGATGCCCCAAGGCACTAGAGAATGGTGAGAGACTAGACTGTGGCGCTAAGCAGTGATAGAATTATGGTGCAACTCTGATTCCTGAACCCTAACTCATACGTATCAGAGGAGGGGGAATCTTAATGAGTCAGTCACCAGTCTCATACATCCGTCATCTCACACACACTAAGCGTTATAGCATCAGAGTCTATAATAGCGCATGGTGGGGCGGCCATGCGAACCTTTTATAGCCGCTCCACTGCGGCCGGAGAGGAGTGGGAGACCGCCGAAGGCAATGCTTAGGATTGCTGCTGAGCAGTGGCAGGAACCCGACGCCTAACACTGAGTGACAGTCAAATAAGATAGTGGCCAACCAAGTCAGTGGAGAGTCGTTTTCGCCCTCTGCAGGTCTGTAGCTTTGTTGTCCCCAATGTCTAATGCTTGAAATTGTTGCAATGGACTACCATCTTAGAAGTTTTAAGGATGGAGGCAACATGACGCTCACTGTATTCTTCTGCTAGTAAAGCCAGAATTGAGACCTTCTTTTCCTCACTCAACTTTTCTTTTCAACTCCTTTGGCATGGATAAAAGCTATTTTTTAATTCCTATTACTTTTGGAATATTACTAGCACTTGTTTTGCCATCCAGGTTGTCCTATTGCAAGAGGATTGTTAACACCACAGCAGGGTTTATTTTTATACTTTCCATTGTTAAATAAGATTTGGTTCATGTGATCACCTAATCAGAAGCACATTAAGTAGAATGAGGTGTACTCTGGTTGGAATTCAATTGACACTGAAATGGAATGGCTGTCAGACATGTAGAGAATCTGATTTTTATAAAGCTGTGCAGTGGTCTCTTAATGTTTACCAGAGCTATATATACACTAGCTGAAGAGCCTGGCGTTGCCTGGGCATAGTAAAAAAACTGTGGTTAGTTATAACAAATTATAATGATTATATTGCACATAAGAACTGTGCATCTAATCCTATCCTGTGTGATACTGACTGCTGAGCCATGTGTCTAATCCTCTCCTGTGTGATACTGACTGCTGAGCTGTGTATCTAATCCTATCCTGTGTGATACTGGGCTCCCCCTGCAGTCTGTGTCAGAGGGTGGTCTGTGTTGGCATGGTAATAAATTGTGTTATTTCCAGCTTTACAGATAGACGATAACACCATAGAAATGAAAAGAATAATAGGCCTCAGTTACCACAGTTGTCTACAAAGAAAACTATTGCTGATAGCAACCAATCACAGCTCATTTTTCATCTTTTAAACAGCTCTGGGACAGTGTGGTGAGTTTTGAGTGGCGGCTTTTGTGTTTTGACTTTTATGTGGCGAGGTTGGTGTATGTGTGGTGAAATGTGTGCTGAGGGTGGTATATGTGTTGAAGCACATGGTAGTGTGTGGCGCATTTTGTGTGTGTGCTCATATCCCCGTGTGTGGTGAGTATCCCTCGTCAGGGCTCCACCTTAGCAACTGTACGGTATATACTCTTTGGCGCCATCGCTCTCATTCTTTAAGTCCCCCTTGTTCACATCTGGCAGCTGTCAATTTGCCTCCAACACTTTTCCTTTCACCTTTTCCCCATTATGTAGATAGGGGCAAAATTGTTTGGTGAATTGGAATGCGCGGGGTTAAAATTTTGCGTCACAACATAGCCTATGACGCTCTCGGGGTCCAGACGTGTGACTGTGCAAAATTTTGTGGCTGTTTCTACGACGGTGCAGATGCCAATGCATACATACACTTTTTCCCCATTATGTACCTAGGGGCAAAATTGTTTGGTGAATTGGAATGCGCGGGGTTAAAATTTCACCTCACAACATAGGCTATGACGCTCTCGGGGTCCAGACGTGTGACTGTGCAAAATTTTGTGGCTATAGCTACGACGGTGCAGATGCCAATACATGCATACACTTTTTCCCCATTATGTAGATAGGGGAAAAATTGTTTGGTGAATTGGAACACGCGGGGTTAAAATTTCACCTCACAACTAGTGTTGAGCATTCCGATACCGCAAGTATTGGGTATCGGCCGATATCAGCGGTATCGGAATTCCGATACTTAATTCCGATACTTTTTTCATATCGGATTCCGGGATCGGAATCGGAATAGGAAGTTCCCATCATGCTATGAGCCTGCTTGCTTTGATTAAGCCAATGGGAATCCTCCGAAGTGTGGGCACATCCTGTTAGGCATGTAGGCATGTTAACTATTGGCATGGCTGTGATTGGCTGCCGAAATGATGTCATGATGCACTATAAAAGCCACCGCAGCCGCCATTTCTGGTCACTCTGCTGTGAATTCAGTTAGGGACAGGCTGCTGTAGAAGACTGTGAGGGACAGTTAGAAATAGCGATTCTAAAAACAATATTGTGCTTTATCCAGGCTACATAAACCACCACTGTAGCTTGCTTTTCCCTAGCAGCGCTGTTTTCACAGCTGTCTGCAAGGGCTGTGTGAGTGCAGCTCACGCTGTGGAGTGGGTCCTGCAGCCACGTCAGGCTGTAGGCCACCCAGTGTGATCACTGCTGCCTCATACATCTTTTATTTTTTGAGCTGCATTTTTTAAATAATTTCAATCTAGTGTGCTTCCATCCGTATCCATATACGTTGGTTGCAAACACTAGTAGTAGACAGCGGAGCCTTTCTGCAGCCTTTCAGTGCTAGTGTCCACTTTGCTGCACTGTTCACGGCTGTCTGAGAGGTCTCTGACTGTGTGTGAGTGCAGCTCATGCTGAGTAGTGTGTCCTGCAGCTACGTCTGGCTGTAGGACGCTCAGCGTGCGTCACTGCCTCACACATATTTTTATTTGAGTGCAGCTCATTTTTTCTTCTATTAGTGTGCATCCATCCGTCTCCATCTACGGTGGTTGCAAACACTATATAGGAGTACACAGCGGAGCCTTTCTGCAGCCTGTCAGTGCCAGTGCCCACTTAGCTGCACTGTTGACGGCTGTCTGAGAGGTCTCTGACTGTGTGTGAGTGCAGCTCACGCTGAGTAGAGTGTCCTGCAGCTACGTCTGGTTGTAGGACGCTCAACGTGCGTCACTGCCTCACACATATTTGTCTCTGAGTGCAGCTCATTTTTTCTTCTCCTATTAGTGTGCATCCATCCGTATCCATCAACATTGGTTGGTTGCAAACACTATATAGGAGTAGATAGAGGAGCCTTTTTTTCTGGCTTGTGCCCTGCCGGCGCAGCCAGATTAGTATTACCCAATTTTTTTGGAGCCTCATCTTTTGCATTGTAGGTTACCTGCCTGCATTGTAATAGCTCCAAAAAGTTGGTGATACTATCAGTTTCAATTCTTTGTTCTCATACTTTGAGTTTGTTTCAAACAAAGAAACCACATAAAAAGTTCACCAAACACTACATTTTGAACTTGTGTAGGCCACATCAGCTCCTATTAAAGTCTAGTCCACACACACACACTTCATAAAATTAGTGTTTCTTGTACCTGTAACCAGCTGTTCAGGAATAAGCACACTAAGGCCCCCCTTTGTCCTTTTTTGCCTATCTTAAGCAGTCTTGCAAGATGAAGAAGGCAGGGAGTAAGGCGCGGGGGCGTGGGCGTGGGCGTGGAGTTTCAGCAGGGAGAGGACGTGGGGATTCTGCAGGGAGAGGACGTGGGGATTCTACAGGTAGAGGACGTGGGGATTCTGGGCCTGCTGCGGGCACCAGTGGATCAGCATCCCCCAGTTTTAGCAGGCAACAGTCCTTTATGCGCAGCTTTGTAGGACCTCAACGTACCCCACTGCTGCGGGAGGAACAAATTGAAGCCGTTGTCGGATGGATGGCAGCTAACGCATCGACTTCAATTACTTCCGCATCCTCTCAGGGTCAGAGCACCGAAGAGCAACCATCTGTCTCTTCACCACCTGCCAAAGTGCCCAGGCAGTCAGAGAGACATGGACAGGAGCCATCACAATCTCTACTTCTGTTCTCGGAATCTGTTGGCTTGGAAAGAGGGGGCCAGCCAAGCAGCATTCCTGAATGTGAAGAAGAGGGAGTATGCAGTGATGCGCAACTTCTTTGTCCCTCTGAATCTGAAGAGGCGAGTGGGCCAGTGCCTATGGTCAGCACACCTCAGTACGCATCAGATGATGACGAGACTCAGTTGCCACTTTCTGGTGCGTACGGTGCTGGCGAGACAACCCCGGAGAAGCAGCTGTTTGAAGAGGGGAGGGAAGATGATGAGGTCCTTGACCCATCATGGCGTGAGCAACAGGAAGGTGGTGGGAGCAGCTCGGAGGAAGAGATTCCCCTACCGGCCAAAACAGGAGGCAGAGGGAGGGGGAAGACTTGGTTGCCTGTACCCTCCACTTCGGCACCCGTTAGGAGCATTCCTCCTTCCAAAGGCAAACCGGGCGCTCACAAGAGTTGCAGTGCGTGGTCCTTTTTTGACACAGTTGCAGATGACATTTGCTTTGTCAAATGCAAGCTGTGTCATCAGAGAGTCAAAAGAGGGAGAAATGTCAGCAACCTCAATACCACAAATATGTGGAAACATGTGCGCACCAAGCACGAGTTGGAGTTGCATAGACACCCTCAAGACGTAGGCCAACGTACAGCACCACCTACCACCTCTTCAGTTCGTGTTGGGCCCTCTTCCTCCAGCTCACACACTGCTGGTTCGGCTTCCTCACAGGATCGCCAAGGAAGAACCTCTGCCACTGTTGTCCGGAGACCCTGTCAGATTCCACCCATAACAGCACGTTCCCATCCATCACAGCCATCGGTAGCACAGGCATGGGATAAAAGGCGCCCTTACTCGGCAAACCATCCCCGAGCACAGTCTCTGAATGCTGGCATTGCCAAACTTCTGGCAGTTGAAATGCTGTCATTCAGGCTGGTGGACACTGACACCTTCCGGGACTTAATGGCATTGGCAGTCCCCCAATACAACGTGCCCAGCCGCTTTTATTTCAGCAGGCGAGCCGTCCCTGCCCTGCAGAAACATGTTGAGGGCAAAATAAAACATGCGCTACTAAACGCCGTTAGTAGCAAGGTCCACCTGACCACCGATGCGTGGACCAGTAACCATGGACAGGGACGATACCTTTCCCTCACTGCCCACTGGGTCAATGTTGTGGAGCCGGGTACGGATCTGGAGAGTGGCGCTGTACGTGTTCTTCCAACGCCACGGATTGCAGGACTCCAGTCTGTACACATAGACTCCTCCTCCTACTCAAGTTCCTCAGAAACAGCAGAGCAGGAGCCTGTTACGACCGATATGAGCACAGCCGTGGCCAAACGTCAACAGGCTGTACTCAAATTAATTTCTTTGGGGAATCGAAGCCACACAGCGCAGGAGCTCTGGAATGCTATCAAGCTGGAGAGCGATGTGTGGTTTGGGCCAGCGAATCTCCAGCCGGGCTTGGTAGTGTGTGACAATGGCCGAAATCTGGTGGCAGCTCTTGGCCTAGGCAACCTCACACACATCCCATGTCTGGCACATGTTCTTAACTTGGTCGTGCAGAGCTTTCTGAGGGACTATCCGGATCTTGATGCACTGTTGCACAAGGTCCGCATAGAGTGCGCTCACTTGCGACGTTCCAGCACGGCAAGATCGCGCCTCGCTGCTCTGCAGCGACGATTTGGCCTTCCAGAACATCGCATCATATGTGACCTACCCACCCGGTGGAATTCAACGTTACATATGTTGGAGCGGTTGTGTGAGCAGCAGGCAGCAGTCATGGAGTACCAGCTGCATCAGGCGCAAACAAGTCGCACTGTGCGCCGTTCACACTTCAGCACCATTGAGTGGGCCTCTATGAAGGACATCTGCCTCGTTTTGCGTGCCTTCGATGAATCCACGCGGATGGCGAGTGCAGATGATGCACTAGTCAGCATGACTGTCCCCCTTATCTGCCTGCTTCAACAAACACTGCAAGCACTAAGGGATGAGGTTTCAGAAGAGGTGGAGGATGAGGAGTCCCAAATGCCATCTGCTTCTGGACAGTCTGCGCTACGTGTTTCCTCACAAAGGCCTAGGCAGGGGACACTTTGTGAGGAGGATGAGGAGGAGTCGATGGAGGAGGAAGACATCTCTCCAGAGGAGGGAGGTACACAAACCTCTACTCAGTATGTACAGCGAGGGTGGGGTGATGCAGAGCAGGTCGAGGTCACGCCTCAAACAGGGGACAGCGGTTCTTTGGCAGTTGGGAGTCTGCAGCACATGGTTGATTTCATGCTGCAGTGCCTGAGAAACGACCGCCGCATCGCCCACATTCTCGTCTCGGCTGATTATTGGGTGTACACCCTCCTAGATCCTCGCTACCGGGACAGCGTACAAAGGCTCATACCAACGTTGAACCGGGAGCGTAAAATGCGGGAGTACGAAGAGTCACTGGTGCAGTCCATAATGTTTTCCATTCCACCCGACAGCATTGTTGCAAGTGCTTTACAAAGCAGCTCTGTGCGTCGAGGCAGTAGAGGAAACTCTGCACAAAGAGGGAGCAGAGGCAGTGCCGCAGCACAAGGCAAGACCACTATGGCCCAAATGTGGCAAAGTTTTGTGTGTCCACCACAATTGTCTACACCATCAGCGACGCCTCGAGTCAGCAGGAGGCAACGCTTCCGTCAGATGGTGTCAGACTACATGTCTTGCCCTGTCGCTGTACTCCCAGATGGCTCTTCCCCCTTCAAGTTTTGGGTCTCTAAGCTGGATACATGGCCAGAGCTTAGCCAGTATGCATTGGAGGTGCTGGCTTGCCCTGCTGCCAGTGTATTATCGGAACGTGTCTTTAGTGCCGCAGGTGGTGTACTAACAGACCGTCGCACGCGACTATCTTCCGATAATGTTGACCGGCTGACTTTTCTGAAAATGAACAAGGCCTGGATCTCCAAAGACTTTGCCATTCCTCTTACAGACTAAATTAGTGGTTGGCAACTGTATCCAGGTCTGCTGGTGTGTTCATTTTTCTACCACCTGAACTATAATCCCTGTGCTTCAACACAGCCAGTTGTCGCTCAGATGTGTCGTCTGCACAGAGAAACACACTAGCTCCTGTGTTACTGGGGTTCAGTAATGCCAGCTGATCCCCTGCTGTGTGGACGGCAGAGTCACCAGCTCCATCAACATTCAAACCACTACTGATTTTTAACCGTGCCCAACTTAGGTCTCTGGCTCCACTGTCTCTACTATTTCCCCTGACCTCCAACCCCGCCATCTACATCTCTGAAGTGGCGTCAGCACAATCTACACTTGTTCCTGTGTTCCTGTGGCTCAGTCCCATCAGTTTATCCCCTGATGTGTGTCCGGCAAGGTCTCCTGCTCTGTCCACATTCCCATAACCAGTAGTGGGAATGAGGACAGAGCTGGCGAACTTGCCGGACAAACATCAGGGGATCAACTGATGGGACTGAGCACCAGTAACACAGGAACAAGTGTAGATTGTGCTGACGCCACTTCAGAGATGTAGCTGGCGGGGTTGGAGGCCAGGGTAAATAGTAGAGACAGTGGAGCCAGAGGCCTAAGTGGAGCATGGTTAGAATCAGTAGTAGTCCACAACCTCCATAAAAACCGCTGCCCATTGGCCTCTGCATGCGGCATGCGTAATCCTGGGCACCAACAGCGTCAGTTGGTGTTCAGAAGTGTCGTCTCCACAGAGCCAAACACATTCGTTCAAGTGTTAGTGGGGTTCAGCACTGCCAGCTGTTCCCCTGCTGTGGAGATGGCAAGTCTCCTGCTGCCTTCACCTGCCAAAATCCAGTAGGCCCCAGCCTGCTCCTCGCCTAATCCTGGGCTCCAACAGCGTCAGTTGGTGTTCAGAAGTGTCGTCTCCACAGAGCCAAACACATTCGTTCAAGTGTTAGTGGGGTTCAGCACTGCCAGCTGTTCCCCTGCTGTGGAGATGGCAAGTCTCCTGCTGCCTTCACCTGCCAAAATCCAGTAGGCCCCAGCCTGCTCCTCGCCTAATCCTGGGCTCCAACAGCGTCAGTTGGTGTTCAGAAGTGTCGTCTCCACAGAGCCAAACACGTTCGTTCAAGTGTTAGTGGGGTTCAGCACTGCCAGCTGTTCCCCTGCTGTGGAGATGGCAAGTCTCCTGCTGCCTTCACCTGCCAAAATCCAGTAGGCCCCAGCCTGCTCCTCGCCTAATCCTGGGCTCCAACAGCGTCAGTTGGTGTTCAGAAGTGTCGTCTCCACAGAGCCAAACACGTTCGTTCAAGTGTTAGTGGGGTTCAGCACTGCCAGCTGTTCCCCTGCTGTGGAGATGGCAAGTCTCCTGCTGCCTTCACCTGCCAAAATCCAGTAGGCCCCAGCCTGCTCCTCGCCTAATCCTGGGCTCCAACAGCGTCAGTTGGTGTTCAGAAGTGTCGTCTCCACAGAGCCAAACACATTCGTTCAAGTGTTAGTGGGGTTCAGCACTGCCAGCTGTTCCCCTGCTGTGGAGATGGCAAGTCTCCTGCTGCCTTCACCTGCCAAAATCCAGTAGGCCCCAGCCTGCTCCTCGCCTAATCCTGGGCTCCAACAGCGTCAGTTGGTGTTCAGAAGTGTCGTCTCCACAGAGCCAAACACGTTCGTTCAAGTGTTAGTGGGGTTCAGCACTGCCAGCTGTTCCCCTGCTGTGGAGATGGCAAGTCTCCTGCTGCATTCACCTGCCAAAATCCAGTAGGCCCCAGCCTGCTCCTCGCCTAATCCTGGGCTCCAACAGCGTCAGTTGGTGTTCAGAAGTGTCGTCTCCACAGAACCAAACACTTTCGTTCAAGTGTTAGTGGGGTTCAGCACTGCCAGCTGTTCCCCTGCTGTGGAGATGGCAAGTCTCCTGCTGCCTTCACCTGCCAAAATCCAGTAGGCCCCAGCCTGCTCCTCGCCTAATCCTGGGCTCCAACAGCGTCAGTTGGTGTTCAGAAGTGTCGTCTCCACAGAACCAAACACGTTCGTTCAAGTGTTAGTGGGGTTCAGCACTGCCAGCTGTTCCCCTGCTGTGGAGATGGCAAGTCTCCTGCTGCCTTCACCTGCCAAAATCCAGTAGGCCCCAGCCTGCTCCTCGCCTAATCCTGGGCTCCAACAGCGTCAGTTGGTGTTCAGAAGTGTCGTCTCCACAGAGCCAAACACATTCGTTCAAGTGTTAGTGGGGTTCAGCACTGCCAGCTGTTCCCCTGCTGTGGAGATGGCAAGTCTCCTGCTGCCTTCACCTGCCAAAATCCAGTAGGCCCCAGCCTGCTCCTCGCCTAATCCTGGGCTCCAACAGCGTCAGTTGGTGTTCAGAAGTGTCGTCTCCACAGAGCCAAACACATTCGTTCAAGTGTTAGTGGGGTTCAGCACTGCCAGCTGTTCCCCTGCTGTGGAGATGGCAGTCTCTCCTGCTGTCTCCGCATTACAAAGACAGTAGGCCTCTGCCTACACCCTCCTATTTCCTGGGCTTCAACACAGCCAGTTGTAGTTCGGAAGTGCCGTCCACACGGAAAGAGATACTTGCTCCCGTGTCTCAGTGGGGTTCAGTAACGTCAGCTGATCCCCTGCTGTGTGGATGGCAGTCTCTCCTGCTGTCACCTCATTCAAAATACAGTAGGCCTCTGCCTACACCCTCCTATTTCCTGGGCTTCAACACAGCCAGTTGTAGTTCGGAAGTGCCGTCCACACGGAAAGAGACACTTGCTCCCGTGTCTCAGTGGGGTTCAGTAACGTCAGCTGATCCCCTGCTGTGTGGATGGCAGTCTCTCCTGCTGTAAACTCATTCGAAATACAGTAGGCCTCTGCCTACACCCTCCTATTTCCTGGGCTTCAACACAGCCAGTTGTAGTTCGGAAGTGCCGTCCACACGGAAAGAGACACTTGCTCCCGTGTCTCAGTGGGGTTCAGTAACGTCAGCTGATCCCCTGCTGTGTGGATGGCAGTCTCTCCTGCTGTCACCTCATTCAAAATTCAGTAGGCCTCTGCCTACACCCTCCTATTTCCTGGGCTTCAACACAGCCAGTTGTAGTTCGGAAGTGCCGTCCACACGGAAAGAGACACTTGCTCCCGTGTCTCAGTGGGGTTCAGTAACGTCAGCTGATCCCCTGCTGTGTGGATGGCAGTCTCTCCTGCTGTAAACTCATTCAAAATA
This sequence comes from Dendrobates tinctorius, assembly GCF_039654945.1. Taxonomy (NCBI): domain Eukaryota; kingdom Metazoa; phylum Chordata; class Amphibia; order Anura; family Dendrobatidae; genus Dendrobates; species Dendrobates tinctorius. Next base: position 62,100,687 of record NW_027361671.1, on the reverse strand, counting down.
CAGTAGGCCTCTGCCTACACCCTCCTATTTCCTGGGCTTCAACACAGCCAGTTGTAGTTCGGAAGTGCCGTCCACACGGAAAGAGACACTTGCTCCCGTGTCTCAGTGGGGTTCAGTAACGTCAGCTGATCCCCTGCTGTGTGGATGGCAGTCTCTCCTGCTGTCACCTCATTCAAAATTCAGTAGGCCTCTGCCTACACCCTCCTATTTCCTGGGCTTCAACACAGCCAGTTGTAGTTCGGAAGTGCCGTCCACACGGAAAGAGATACTTGCTCCCGTGTCTCAGTGGGGTTCAGTAACGTCAGCTGATCCCCTGCTGTGTGGATGGCAGTCTCTCCTGCTGTAAACTCATTCAAAATACAGTAGGCCTCTGCCTACACCCTCCTATTTCCTGGGCTTCAACACAGCCAGTTGTAGTTCGGAAGTGCCGTCCACACGGAAAGAGACACTTGCTCCCGTGTCTCAGTGGGGTTCAGTAACGTCAGCTGATCCCCTGCTGTGTGGATGGCAGTCTCTCCTGCTGTCACCTCATTCAAAATTCAGTAGGCCTCTGCCTACACCCTCCTATTTCCTGGGCTTCAACACAGCCAGTTGTAGTTCGGAAGTGCCGTCCACACGGAAAGAGATACTTGCTCCCGTGTCTCAGTGGGGTTCAGTAACGTCAGCTGATCCCCTGCTGTGTGGATGGCAGTCTCTCCTGCTGTAAACTCATTCAAAATACAGTAGGCCTCTGCCTACACCCTCCTATTTCCTGGGCTTCAACACAGCCAGTTGTAGTTCGGAAGTGCCGTCCACACGGAAAGAGACACTTGCTCCCGTGTCTCAGTGGGGTTCAGTAACGTCAGCTGATCCCCTGCTGTGTGGATGGCAGTCTCTCCTGCTGTAAACTCATTCAAAATACAGTAGGCCTCTGCCTACACCCTCCTATTTCCTGGGCTTCAACACAGCCAGTTGTAGTTCGGAAGTGCCGTCCACACGGAAAGAGACACTTGCTCCCGTGTCTCAGTGGGGTTCAGTAACGTCAGCTGATCCCCTGCTGTGTGGATGGCAGTCTCTCCTGCTGTCACCTCATTCAAAATTCAGTAGGCCTCTGCCTACACCCTCCTATTTCCTGGGCTTCAACACAGCCAGTTGTAGTTCGGAAGTGCCGTCCACACGGAAAGAGACACTTGCTCCCGTGTCTCAGTGGGGTTCAGTAACGTCAGCTGATCCCCTGCTGTGTGGATGGCAGTCTCTCCTGCTGTAAACTCATTCAAAATACAGTAGGCCTCTGCCTACACCCTCCTATTTCCTGGGCTTCAACACAGCCAGTTGTAGTTCGGAAGTGCCGTCCACACGGAAAGAGACACTTGCTCCCGTGTCTCAGTGGGGTTCAGTAACGTCAGCTGATCCCCTGCTGTGTGGATGGCAGTCTCTCCTGCTGTCACCTCATTCAAAATTCAGTAGGCCTCTGCCTACACCCTCCTATTTCCTGGGCTTCAACACAGCCAGTTGTAGTTCGGAAGTGCCGTCCACACGGAAAGAGACACTTGCTCCCGTGTCTCAGTGGGGTTCAGTAACGTCAGCTGATCCCCTGCTGTGTGGATGGCAGTCTCTCCTGCTGTAAACTCATTCAAAATACAGTAGGCCTCTGCCTACACCCTCCTATTTCCTGGGCTTCAACACAGCCAGTTGTAGTTCGGAAGTGCCGTCCACAATGAAAGAGACACTTGCTCCCGTGTCTCAGTGGGGTTCAGTAACGTCAGCTGATCCCCTGCTGTGTGGATGGCAGTCTCTCCTGCTGTCACCTCATTCAAAATTCAGTAGGCCTCTGCCTACACCCTCCTATTTCCTGGGCTTCAACACAGCCAGTTGTAGTTCGGAAGTGCCGTCCACACGGAAAGAGACACTTGCTCCCGTGTCTCAGTGGGGTTCAGTAACGTCAGCTGATCCCCTGCTGTGTGGATGGCAGTCTCTCCTGCTGTAAACTCATTCAAAATACAGTAGGCCTCTGCCTACACCCTCCTATTTCCTGGGCTTCAACACAGCCAGTTGTAGTTCGGAAGTGCCGTCCACACGGAAAGAGACACTTGCTCCCGTGTCTCAGTGGGGTTCAGTAACGTCAGCTGATCCCCTGCTGTGTGGATGGCAGTCTCTCCTGCTGTCACCTCATTCAAAATTCAGTAGGCCTCTGCCTACACCCTCCTATTTCCTGGGCTTCAACACAGCCAGTTGTAGTTCGGAAGTGCCGTCCACACGGAAAGAGATACTTGCTCCCGTGTCTCAGTGGGGTTCAGTAACGTCAGCTGATCCCCTGCTGTGTGGATGGCAGTCTCTCCTGCTGTAAACTCATTCAAAATACAGTAGGCCTCTGCCTACACCCTCCTATTTCCTGGGCTTCAACACAGCCAGTTGTAGTTCGGAAGTGCCGTCCACACGGAAAGAGACACTTGCTCCCGTGTCTCAGTGGGGTTCAGTAACGTCAGCTGATCCCCTGCTGTGTGGATGGCAGTCTCTCCTGCTGTCACCTCATTCAAAATTCAGTAGGCCTCTGCCTACACCCTCCTATTTCCTGGGCTTCAACACAGCCAGTTGTAGTTCGGAAGTGCCGTCCACACGGAAAGAGATACTTGCTCCCGTGTCTCAGTGGGGTTCAGTAACGTCAGCTGATCCCCTGCTGTGTGGATGGCAGTCTCTCCTGCTGTAAACTCATTCAAAATACAGTAGGCCTCTGCCTACACCCTCCTATTTCCTGGGCTTCAACACAGCCAGTTGTAGTTCGGAAGTGCCGTCCACACGGAAAGAGACACTTGCTCCCGTGTCTCAGTGGGGTTCAGTAACGTCAGCTGATCCCCTGCTGTGTGGATGGCAGTCTCTCCTGCTGTCACCTCATTCAAAATTCAGTAGGCCTCTGCCTACACCCTCCTATTTCCTGGGCTTCAACACAGCCAGTTGTAGTTCGGAAGTGCCGTCCACACGGAAAGAGATACTTGCTCCCGTGTCTCAGTGGGGTTCAGTAACGTCAGCTGATCCCCTGCTGTGTGGATGGCAGTCTCTCCTGCTGTAAACTCATTCAAAATACAGTAGGCCTCTGCCTACACCCTCCTATTTCCTGGGCTTCAACACAGCCAGTTGTAGTTCGGAAGTGCCGTCCACACGGAAAGAGACACTTGCTCCCGTGTCTCAGTGGGGTTCAGTAACGTCAGCTGATCCCCTGCTGTGTGGATGGCAGTCTCTCCTGCTGTCACCTCATTCAAAATTCAGTAGGCCTCTGCCTACACCCTCCTATTTCCTGGGCTTCAACACAGCCAGTTGTAGTTCGGAAGTGCCGTCCACACGGAAAGAGATACTTGCTCCCGTGTCTCAGTGGGGTTCAGTAACGTCAGCTGATCCCCTGCTGTGTGGATGGCAGTCTCTCCTGCTGTAAACTCATTCAAAATACAGTAGGCCTCTGCCTACACCCTCCTATTTCCTGGGCTTCAACACAGCCAGTTGTAGTTCGGAAGTGCCGTCCACACGGAAAGAGACACTTGCTCCCGTGTCTCAGTGGGGTTCAGTAACGTCAGCTGATCCCCTGCTGTGTGGATGGCAGTCTCTCCTGCTGTCACCTCATTCAAAATTCAGTAGGCCTCTGCCTACACCCTCCTATTTCCTGGGCTTCAACACAGCCAGTTGTAGTTCGGAAGTGCCGTCCACACGGAAAGAGATACTTGCTCCCGTGTCTCAGTGGGGTTCAGTAACGTCAGCTGATCCCCTGCTGTGTGGATGGCAGTCTCTCCTGCTGTAAACTCATTCAAAATACAGTAGGCCTCTGCCTACACCCTCCTATTTCCTGGGCTTCAACACAGCCAGTTGTAGTTCGGAAGTGCCGTCCACACGGAAAGAGACACTTGCTCCCGTGTCTCAGTGGGGTTCAGTAACGTCAGCTGATCCCCTGCTGTGTGGATGGCAGTCTCTCCTGCTGTCACCTCATTCAAAATTCAGTAGGCCTCTGCCTACACCCTCCTATTTCCTGGGCTTCAACACAGCCAGTTGTAGTTCGGAAGTGCCGTCCACACGGAAAGAGATACTTGCTCCCGTGTCTCAGTGGGGTTCAGTAACGTCAGCTGATCCCCTGCTGTGTGGATGGCAGTCTCTCCTGCTGTAAACTCATTCAAAATACAGTAGGCCTCTGCCTACACCCTCCTATTTCCTGGGCTTCAACACAGCCAGTTGTAGTTCGGAAGTGCCGTCCACACGGAAAGAGATACTTGCTCCCGTGTCTCAGTGGGGTTCAGTAACGTCAGCTGATCCCCTGCTTTGTGGATGGCAGTCTCTCCTGCTGTAAACTCATTCAAAATACAGTAGGCCTCTGCCTACACCCTCCTATTTCCTGGGCTTCAACACAGCCAGTTGTAGTTCGGAAGTGCCGTCCACACGGAAAGAGATACTTGCTCCCGTGTCTCAGTGGGGTTCAGTAATGTCAGCTGATCCCCTGCTGTGTGGATGGCAAAGTCTCCTGCTGCCTACACAGTCGTACCACTACTGATTTTTAACCGTGCTCCAATTAGGCCTGTGGCTCCACTGTCTCTCGTATTTCCCCTGTCCTCCAACCCTGCCAGTTACAGCTCCGAAGTGGCGTCTGCACAATCCACACTTGTTCCTGTGTTACAGGTGTTCAGTCCGATCAGTTAATCCCCTGATGTGTGTCCGGCAATGTCGCCTGCTCTGTCCACATTCCCATTATCGGAATGTGGACAGAGCAGGCGACATTGCCGGACACACATCAGGGGATTAACTGACCGGACTGAACACCTGTAACACAGGAACAAGTGTGGATTGTGCAGACGCCACTTCGGAGCTGTAACTGGCGGGGTTGGAGGACAGGGGAAATACGAAAATCAGTGAATCCACAGGCCTAAGTGGAGCTTGGTTCAAATTAGTAGTCTACAACCGATCTTAAAATTTCTTCAATGCAGCCTAAGCCTGCTCCGTGCTTGTCCCTGGGCTTCAACACAGCCAGTTGTTGCTCGGAAGTGCCGTCTTCACAGAGTAAAACACTAGCTCCTGTGTTTGTGGGGTTCAGTAACGTCAGCTGTTCCCCTGCTGTTTTGATGGCAATCTGTCCTGCTGCCTCCCAATTGACAGCACATCAGGCCTCAGCCTGCTAAGTGCTTGTCCTGGGCTCCAACATCGCCAGTTGCTGCTCATAACTGACTTTGGCACGGGTACTCCCTCCTGCCCAGCTTGGTTCCAGCCCTGCCTGCTGTTTCCGGGAAGTGTCAATGTCAGTTTGCCACCCCAAGTTGCCATGTCGTGTTGCGGTTGGGTTAGCCGAGGCTAGGGTGCCAGCAGTTTAGGTGCTTCCTATGTGGACTGCGGGTTCTGGTAAGAAAGGTTTGTTCCATAGTGCCAGTAGGACAAGCACCCCCTGTAGGACTGTGTGATTCGGTAACTGCGGCCAGCTTGCGGCATGCCAACTTTGCTTTTCAGGGGTAACTTCTGATACCCCTCCGGGTTCCAGCACCGTCAGCTGGTTCTCATCAGAGCCTTTGGCCTAGGTGCCTCCATCTCGGTATCCGAGTTCCAGCAACGTCTGCTGGTCCTTGGTAGTGCTTTGTAGCACAGGTACCTCCTGCTTAGTAACCGGGTTCCAGCACCGTCAGCTGGTCCTCGGTTGTGCCATTGGCTCTTATTCCTTCTGCTGCCCCTCCGGGTGCCAGCACTGTCAGCTGGTCCTCGCTATTTCCATTTGCTCTTGCAGCTTATGCTACCCCTCCGGGTTCCAGCACCGTCAGCTGGTTCTCGTCAGAGCCTTTGGCCTAGGTGCCTCCATCTCGGTATCCGAGTTCCGGCAACGTCTGCTGGTCCTTGGTAGTGCTTTGTAGCACAGGTACCTCCTGCTTAGTAACCGGGTTCCAGCACCGTCAGCTGGTCCTCGGTTGTGCCATTGGCTCTTATTCCTTCTGCTGCCCCTCCGGGTGCCAGCACTGTCAGCTGGTCCTCGCTATTTCCATTTGCTCTTGCAGCTTATGCTACCCCTCCGGGTTCCAGCACCGTCAGCTGGTTCTCGTCAGAGCGTTTGGCCTAGGTGCCTCCATCTCGGTATCCGAGTTCCGGCAACGTCTGCTGGTCCTTGGTAGTGCTTTGTAGCACAGGTACCTCCTGCTTAGTAACCGGGTTCCAGCACCGTCAGCTGGTCCTCGGTAGTGCCATTGGCTCTTGTTCCTTCTGCTGCCCCTCCGGGTGCCAGTACCGTCAGCTGGTTCAAGAGGACAAAGAACAGGAAGACAACCACCAAGATGCAGAACAACAAGAGAGAGAAGACAAAGAAGCATAAAAAAAACAAAGCAGAAGAACATTAAGCATAAGACTAATACTCTGAGCAAATGATATTATCTTATTTATAAGCAGAAGAAGACTAAGCAGTGTATGGGGGTGAGTCCGTTCCTCCTCGTGGTGCCCCTGGAAAAGGCCTGCTTCTGCAGGCCAAACTGAACGCGGACAAATCCTGTTGTAAATCTTTTGTGACAGGCAGAACGGAAGGTGTAAACTTCTAACTTTTCTAGATAACAACTACAGGAATGCCTGACACAAACAAGAATATGATGAAGAAGAATAGGAAGAAGATGAAGAAGCTGAATATGTAGAATAATAATTGTTGAATAAGAAGAATATGAAGAATGTAAGAAAAGGAAGAAGAAGAAGAAGAAGAAGAAGAAGAAGAAGAAGAAGAAGAAGAAGAAGAAGAAGAAGAAGAAGAATGTAAAAAAAGGAAGTAGAAGAAGAAGAAGAAGAATGTAAAAAAAGGAATAAGAAGAAGAATGTAAAAAAAGGAAGTAGAAGAAGAAGAAGAAGAAGAATGTAAAAAAAGGAAGTAGAAGAAGAAGAAGAAGAATGTAAAAAAAGGAAGTAGAAGAAGAAGACATACATGTCTGGCAAAATATAAATGAGGCTAACATAGTCAATATCTTTGTAACTCCTAACATCTTTAAAAAAAAAAGTTTAATTCCTGCTATTCCATTTGATTGGGCTAAACCTCTATGGCTTTAATGTCTCCTCCACCTCCCACAATACATTCTACATTATTCTTAGTTGTTTTTCTTCATGTAGAATTAACCTACAAGGAAAGAAAGGTTTTTTTTTAATTCCGATATTTTGGCCCCATTGACTTGCATTGGTTCCCGGTATCGGAATCGGCGATACCGATACTTTTTTTTAAGATCGGCCGATCCATTCCGATCCGATATTTTCAAGTATCGGCTGGTATCGCTCAACTCTACTCACAACATAGCCTATGATGCTATCGGGGAGTTTCACATGAAAGTTCTTTTTTTCTGGCCATTTTGAGAGTTTAATCGAACCAACAAATGTAATGCTCCAGATTCTCAACTACCTCAAAGGAAGGTCAGGTTTATAGGTTCTCTAATCAGTCAAACTGTTTTCAGCTGAGCTAACATACTTGCACAAGGGTTTTAAAGGGTATTCTAACCATCCATTAGCTTTCTTACACAGATAGCAAACATAAAGTAGCATAAGAACACTGGAGTGATGGTTGATGGAAATGGGCCTCTATACACCTATGAAGATATTGCATTACAAACCAGACGTTTGCAGCTAGAATAGTCATTTACCACATTAACAATGCATAAAGTGTATTTCTGAATCATTTGAAAAAACTGTGCTTTTCTTTCAAAAATATGGAAATTTCTAAGTGACCCTAAACTTTTGAACAGTGGTGTATATAAAGATTTCATGTGTAACAAGCAGATGCAATGTAAGCTGCAGAAAAAGTCTTTTAACAGATCAAAGTTTGACTACACCATATCCTGAGCATAAGACTTAGAAGGAACAGCACTCAGCTGTCTAGACCTGCCTCACAGACTTAATATTCATTTTATTCTTTTTACGTGAGGTAAGGTAACCAGAGTACCTGGAGGAAACTCACGCAAACGCGAAAAGAGCATAAAAACTCCTTATAAATGTTGTCCTTGGTGGGATTTGAATCCACAACTCCTGCGCTGCTAAGCAACTCCATGTTGGACTTAGTAGTTCACCATTCAAGCTTATATTAACTGTTTCTTTGCAGTGAAGAGGTACCAGTAATCAGACATGTATCACTTAACTTGTGTATAGGAGATACATATTCACATTTAGCATCTGCCATTCCCATGCTAGCTCCTTTTCTGCCCTCTCTCTGTCGGTGTTCCTCAAGGCTCTGTCCTGGGACCACTACTATTCTTCATCTGTACCTTTGGTCTTGAGCAACTCATGCAATCACAATCACAGGATTTGCAGTATTGTCTATACCCCGATGACACTCAGATCTACATCACTGGCCCAGGTATAACCTTCATGCTGTCCAGATTCCCATAGGGTCTATCAGCCATATCCTCCTTCTCATCATGCTTCATAAAGATCAATGTTGACAAAATCAAACTCACCATCTTTCCTCAGTCCCACTCAACTTCCCTACTCAATCTATCACATTAAATGACATCATGCTGTCCCCTGTACCAGAAATCCACTGCCTTGGAGTAATTTTCGACTCTGCTCTGCCCTTCAAACCACCCATCCAAGCTCTCACCACCTCCTGCCGCCTCCAACTCAATAATATTTCCAAAATCTGTCTTTTTCTCAATCCTAAATCTACTAAAATGTTAAAGCATTCCCTCATTATTTTCCACCTCGACTACTGTAATACAATCATCTGTGGAATCCCAGCTAACACTTTTGCACCTCTACAGTCTGTCCTTTACTCTGCTGCCTGACTAATTCACCTCTCTCCTTGCTACTGTACTTCTCAACTTCTCCCCTCTACACATCCCTTTACTGGTTCCCTATTCCCCAACAAATCCAGTTCAAACTACTAACACTGAATTTCAATGCCATCCATAATCTGTCTCCTCCAAATATCTCTGAGCTAATCTCTCGATATCTTCCCATAGGTACTCTCCAGTCCTCCCAAGACCTCCTTCTCTCCTCCACACTCTTGTGGTCCTCACCCAATCGCCCCCAAGGCTTCTCCTGAGGATCCTTCAACCTCTGGAATACCATACCTCAACACGTCCACCACATTCAGAACTTTCAGATGAAACTTGAAAACCCATCTGTTCAAGAAAGCTTACCACCTGTAATGACCCCCCTGTTACCTCACCACCACCGGAGCTGCTGGAATTCCCTAATATACTGTCTCGATCATTATCCTGTAGATTATAAACCTGAAGGCATTCTCCCCTCGTTCAAGTCTGCCATTGTTAGTTTGTTCATTGTAATTTATATTTTGTATGCAACCATTTTTACATGTATAGCACCATGGAATCAATGGTATAAAAATAAATGAATACATACATAAATAATAATAATACATGTCCCTGTTGTAAAAAACGCTTTTACAGGCAGTTTGTCCTCAGAAACATACAATGAGATAGATGGAGGTTCAACTTATCAGAGACTCATGATATAAAAAGTGGAAATGTTCATTAAGAGATGGCATGGGATCCAGGGTGGGAGTGAGAGAGGGAATATTTCATTGTATTTTGTTTGTAATACTCTTGAAAAGTTAATAAAAATTATTTAATGAAAAGTTAGCTTGCCACCTTGGGAAGACTGTGCAATTTATGAGTGTTATAGAGCAAAAAAAAAAAAAGCTAAACAGATTGATCCATCATTCAGTATTTTTAGGGAAGTGTCTGATTGACTCCACATTTATTCTACAGCAGGACAATCAAGCCCCAAACATACAGTCAATGTCATTAGGAATTGTCTTCAGTGTGAAATAGAACAAAGAAGTGATGGAGGTGATGATATGACCCCCACAGAGGCGTGATCTCATCATCATCTTTTTGGAATTTCGTGAAGACACAAAAGGTTTTGTGCAAGCCTACATTCACAAAAGATCTGTGGTTAGCTTTCCAAGTTGACTGAAACAACCGCCCTGCCAAGTTCCTTCTAAACTATGCCCAAGTGTACCTAGAAGAATTGATGCTTTCATGTTACTTTAGAGGAAAAGGGAAATCACCCCAAATATTGATTTGATTTAGATTTCTACTTTTCCGTTTACATTTTAATTAATAAAATTACTCTATAATCCCAACTATATTTTAAAGCATTCTTACTTTGCAGCATTCTTTCCACACTTTTCACAGTACTGTGGGTTTTTTGTAGAAAAACATTGGATTTTTTAATTTTAGAACTCTCTACTCACTGTGGTCTTTGAAGGCAAGGGGCATTGATCAGTGATTGACAGCCTTCCCCTGTTTAAATGTGATTACTGAGATAGTTGTCAACCACTGGTTATAGATTTCAATAAATAAAAGACAATTTATGCGGAATCTTTTCCCATAAACCTAGATATGGATGTGCTCAACTTCTCCTGCTCTATAATCTGCTGCTAGAAAATCAGTAGTATGCTCACTATGATAGGTTTGCTTTAATAACAGAATATATGTAACAAGGACGACCGGGGGGTTGTAATCCAAGCTGGGCTCTAAAGGCACAGTGTGCAAATAAAGTCCACTGAGCTGTCAGCGAGTACTCCCCCTGGTCCCTTGCACATAGACAGCTGAGACCCACAAAATCTTCCTCAAAATGTACTTTGTTCTTGCTCCAACCACAGTAGTGCGAGCAAATCAAAGGTAGATGAGGCAACCGTGTCCAACGGGGAAAACAGATAACTTTTATTGGAACAGGTTGATGAGAATAAGATGTCAAACAAAAGTACACCACTGAATCACTGCTCTCCCTGTCGCTGGCTGTGATCGTACCCACAACGGTCACAGAAGCCAAGAGTCACAACAATCCACACGCTGGGATCTGGGCGCTTATAACCCCTTTAGCGTGGGGCCCTCCTATAGTCCTTGAGACCCTTTGTGCGAGTTGTAAGTCCCTTTTCTCAGTCCTGTAGGATTCAGGGCAACAGTTCCCTCTCTTCTGGAGGCCTGGCAGTGCCCTGTCTCAGACGTCTGTCCCGTCCGAAGTTCCAGGCAGATCTGGAGGGAAACCTGCAGCTTCCTGTATCCTGGCTGCTGCTGTAGGTCCAGCCCCCCTATCATTAACTGCTTCTGGCCCTGCCTCTATTGTGTGCATTACATGCAGGGCAGACACAGGACATAAACAGGGGAACACCATAACACCAGATACTTTACATTAGTCGTAGAAATGCTTACATGGCATTATATTACATGACAGATACAGAAGATTCAAGGAAAGATTCACACAATACATAGTACATCCAAGTGCATAACATATGCATATATATGAGAGGCTACAAACACTGTCACTACAGTCACTACAAACACTGAACACTGTCCTACAGACTTTTTCACTGCGTTCATGGCTCAGGTGTTTGTATTCAATTGGTTTCTTGTTTCTGCAAGATTAGAGAGGTTTCCACCCCTCCCTTGTGGACCATGCACATAAAAGCCTTCTTTTACAGTATGCCCACATCGGACATTACCTGTCTGAATCCTGCTCATATAGGTACTATAGACATATTCAGGTTTTTAAATACATCAGTTAGGGACTGCTCTGATGTGGTTGACGTTTGCAAAAAAACGTATCAACCAAATACCCTGTCTTTTTATCTTTTTACTAGCACTTGCTGTTTACGGTTACTGTTTTACAGCAGAGTATTTTTATATGTTTGTTCTGTGTTTCATATATATGAGAGGTGTGGGGGGTCACATGAAAGGAGGAGAGGGCACACTGAGGGGACCTTCCACCTCCTTACATATATGCTGATTACTTTTCTTGACAGCAGAATAAATACTAGATATAATACAATACTAAATACAATTAAATACTGGAATCTTAAAGTGCTGAGGTTGATTGTGATACAGAGGCAAGAATTTCTTAAATCTAACACATAACTGCCTTTTATATTTCCTATCTTTCTGTTTCCTAGTTCATTCCTAATTCCCTCAGCTATATTATAGAACATACATAAGCCAAGTCTCTTTTAATTTGAAACATCTGCTACCTTCCAACTTAACACCTGGAAATCAGTGATCTGCAAAGCCTATCTGCTATCTGGATAGATTAATTTTATCCCTGAAAATGGGTAAAAGCTTGGTTTCTGTTGCTTGTGCTACACATTGTTTGATCGGCTTTTCTATGCTCTTAGACCAATGCTCTATGCTAACTGAATACTAAAACAAAAAATATAGGTGTTGTCAAAGTGATGTGACTATCTTGAATTATGTCTACATCCAGTAAGTGAATAATACAAAATCCTGATTTACGGCTGCTAGACAGGTTGAATACATGTATGGAATTCCTAACAAACAGGCAATCCCCTAGTGTATTCAGCCTGTCCAGCAGCCACAAATCATGCAGCTGAGGCGACAAACACTAAATCTCCGAGCACGCCAAAATACTCGGAGATCACCCAAGCATGTTCGGAAAAACCTGAGCAAGAAGTATACTCGCTCACCACTACTCCCGAAGCAAATATGGTAACCCCAACACAGTATGATCCACCAACTGTGACCCCCACACAGCCCTCCATGCTGTATAATAGGCTTGCATTTTTGGAAGAATTGAAAAGATAAATTGGCTCATCATTTTGTAATTAGAAAACCAGTTGCAAACCCCCCCAAAGTGAAAAATTCTCACTCCTGATTGAAAAGACAAACTCTTCATGTTCAAAGCAGTACACCTGTTTTGTTTCTCTAATTATAGGGATAATTTTGGGATAATTTTTGAAAAAGCTGTAGCTTCTTCATTTAACAAAGTGCAAAGTTCAAACGGGTAAGTGTTGCACTCAGTCACGCAAAAAAAAAAAAAAGTCTTCTTCTGTACCGCTTGTCTTCTAACAACAGCAATGCGTGCATCTGCCCACCAATAAGTAATAGTGTAATAGTTTTTAGACCATTTAATTTAAGTAGCATAAAAGTCTGAAATTTATTAGCCACAAATCAAATTTCTGGGGAAAATTCTGCTAACCTGGCAAATCCAAAACCCACTAGATCTGCTCATCTCAAATAAGCATACATACTTTATTATAAAACATTGTTAATGTGATAAGTTACAGGTCAGTATGATTGAAACTTAATGAGGATACTAATTACTATTTATGATTTCAAATTGAAATATCATCAAATTATATTTAATAAGAATAATAAAAGAAAATATTTTTAATGAGTTTCAGTAGTGAATATTATCTATGTGCAAAATAGATGTAATGATGCATTTTAAATGCCGATGGAGATTTAATCAGTACAAGAAAATATAATAAAAAGGTTATTTAAACACTGTAAAGTGAATGGTATAGTAATTAGATTGCACTGTTTGATTCATGGAACATATTAGCAAATCTTTATATGATTAGACTGTGTGCATGTACACGTGTCATTTTAACCTCTTTGTTGCACATCTCAGAGCTGGAAATGATTTTATGTAAGTGATAAATACTGTATCACGGCTGTATAGATGTGATAATATAAGATTTCAAAAATGTTTAACATGCTCATTTGGTTTGACTAAGTATGCAAGTACAGTATATACTGTAGGTCACTCAGAATTATTTACGGTATATAAGTAACAATGTGACTATATAATCTCTGGCTCATTAGCTCCATTTTCTTAAAGTATAACTATTTTTAAGAGTATATTTATTGTTTAAATATTTTTTTACTATATATACTCATTTCAGATCTCATGCTCCACCTATTTATATAGAGCACATCTAAAATCTCCAGCATTTCCATAGTGGATATGACCTTTAATTATATTCCAAAATTACGACTAAAGACCCTAGACCAATCTCTGTCTTAGGAAAAACCTAGGATAAGAACCACTGTGTGGCCGGGGTCACACTTGCAAGTGTGATGGGAGAAACTTGTGCGAGTCTCTCACATCAATACCCGACACTCGGACCGGAGTGTGCGGCTGCATAGAAATACATGCAGCCGCACACTCCGGTCCCAAGTGCCGGCGGCAGTGCCAGTTAATGATGCCAGAGACTCACGCAAGTTTCTCACATCACACTCGCAAGTATGGCCCCGGCCTAAGGTAGTTACCCTCAAACAAAAATGCCCCTTAATAAACACCACAGACCAAAATCCTGAATTAAAGTTCCTTGACTCCTCCTTAACAAACTGCAGACCATCCTCTAACTTACTACTACTTTACACAGGTGTTACCTTAGACCCTTAAATAGGATGAGCGGACCTGTGGATGTTCAGGTTCGGCCAAAGTTTAGTACAAATTCAGTTCTGGTACCAGAGCTTTACCTGAATTTAACCCCAAACTCCATAGATGCCAATGGTGACCGAAACTTTGGTGCTGTAAAATGGCTGTACAATGGTAATAGTAAGATTAGGGGGTTGAAAAAGGATGCAAAATGAGGGTAAGAGAAGGACAATTGCCCTGAAAACAAATGTGGATAGGGAAATTGCTTAAAATAGCATATGACAAAAAAAATAAAGAAACCTTAAACCAGGATGCAGAGGTCCAAGTGAAGAAGTGGAGCAGTGCCTTGCATGTGTAGTTTACTGTATTTGTTAAATAAATGAATGAAAAAATGAAATCGTGTCCCCCCTATTTTTAATAATCCGCTAAGGAAAAGCAGACAACTGTGAGCTGGTCTTATTATGCTGCAAAGGGAACAATATTCATGGTCTTTCCCAGCCTAATAATATCATCCCCCAGCTATCTGCTTTGCGATTGTTGGTTATTAAAAATGGGGGATCACAAAAAATGACAGCTGGGAACTGATATTAACAGGCTCGGAAGGTCCCTGGATGTTGTCCCCTTCCCGGCCTAATAAAACCAGCCTTCAGCTTCCCTAGATATGGCATTCTTGAGGCTTCATAGGTCACTCCAGGTCATATCTCACAAGCAATAACATTACTAACGTCATCGCTCTTGAGGCATGACGTAAGCAAGGCTCCGTAGGTCACTTCCACTCATGTCTCATTTGTGATAATGATACTGACGCCATTGCTTGAGTGACATATGGATCATCATTCTCAGAATGATACACCATAGGCTGTAGTAAAGAATCACTGGATGTCGTGAATGTGTGAACCACAATAGATTATGTTGCAGCTGCGGAGATTATTTTTTAATAATAAATGAGTGATCCAGGGAATGTGTCGGGGAGTCTTTTTTACTGTGTGCATCTAATAGACGTCTCTCCATTACTAACCCCTGGGCCTGATGCCAGCTGACATTATAGAGTCAACCTGGTAGTCTGTGCAGAAGATAGAAGCTTTGTTCTGCTTATGCGATTGTGAATCACTGCTATGTACAGTATAGAAGAAATCATGATCTCCTATGGAATGCTTCTGGCGGCAGAATTCAACTGGTTAACAGCCGTGGATGAGGCTCCGGTCCACATGCTGCTGTTAAAGTCACTCACAACCCCGTTTTTTTCATGGCTCTTTTGAATCCTGCTAGTACATTTGTAATCTCACTTGGTGTTGATAAGGATGTTTCTTCTTTTCTATTACTTTTTTTAAATTTTTGTCCTTTTTCTGTGAGCCGTTACATTCATGGCAAGAAAGAACATGTGGCAACAGTATGCAATATTTTTGTGGCAAATAGGTTTGTTAAATCGG
Organism: Dendrobates tinctorius; assembly: GCF_039654945.1. Taxonomy (NCBI): domain Eukaryota; kingdom Metazoa; phylum Chordata; class Amphibia; order Anura; family Dendrobatidae; genus Dendrobates; species Dendrobates tinctorius. The sequence goes on along the minus strand of NW_027361671.1, from coordinate 62,085,166 downwards.
ACTACTAAAGCAATATTGCAAAATGTTAAACTTTTTTGCCTTTTTTTTAACTTTTTTTCATTTTAATTATTCCTTTTCTAGACAAAAATATTATTGTAAACCAAAGGGCTATGTTGCACGTAGATTCACTACTGAAAAGGAACATGCAACAACATTATTGTCATGTTATTAACTGTTGTTAACTGGACCAGTTAATAAGTATGCAAAAAATAAAACTAAAAATTAAAAAAAATAGAAAGATAACATTCCACTGGTCTTTGCCAAAAAACATGTGACAGAAAGCATGCATCTGCAACAGGCCACTATATTCATATGGCTTCTATAGGGTGTAATATTGGACTCTAAAAACAGGTGTTCCAAAAATGTTAAACTTTAAAACTCAAATGCTTTGTGAGTTAGACACTTAGGGTATGTTTCCATGGGGCGGACTGCCGGCACTTTGGACGCTGTGGAAACCCCGCTCTGCCCAAAGTGCCGCCCCCTTTTGTATGCGCGTTGATATCGCATGTGTTCATTGAACACATGTGGTATCACCGCATCGTATCCATATACTGGGCTATTTATCTTGCGGAGATGGAGCATCTCCACAACATAAATAGACATGCTGCAGTCTATAAAGGTGCGCCGCATGTCCGGGTATGTAGGAACGCCGTATGTGGCCCTGCACACATAGTGGAGATGGGATTTCATAAAATCCCCTCCACTATGCTGTAACATCTGGACGCTGAGGAATGGACACTGCGGTTAATGCAGCATCCAATCGGCAGCAATTCCTGATGTAATCCGACCCATGGAAACATACCGTTATATTTAAATTTCTGGAATTTTCACATTTATCTTTTAAAAAAAAGCGCTTTGAAAAAAATGCAAATGAAAAGCAAAATGATATTGACGCTTATGGCTCGTCCATGTCACAAACCAGGAGCTACACTATTTCAGACAGGTAGCTTTGTTTTCTTTGTTTTTCTTCATTAGGAAAATTAGGACTGAGGGGACTTAAACTGTCATTTCTGGTGTGATAAGAATGAATAAAAGGTGTTGTACTGCAATATCACAGATAAATAAGTTTATAGTCGCACAGACTCCTCAGATCCTGCATCTCCCTGACACTGGACTGAGCCATCTACATCCATTTTATTTGTTCTACAGGGCTGCAATAATGCACTACTCTCTGTTTTTGTCCTTTCTACCACTATCTCTAATGATGAGCTGTGCACTCTGACCTACTCTCTGCCTGATGAAAGCTACAGCAATGTGTGAAATTGAATTGAGATTTTTTTTAATCTTTTCTCACAAATCAAATCACAACTTGTTCAATTTTACTGGGACACAAAATTTAATGAAATTCAAATCAAACTTGATTTGTAGCTGATTGATTTGATCATCTCTAGTTGTTTGCTTTATCATAGTTTCTTAACCTCATAATAACTGCCGATATGCCTTTTAACGGCGGCATTTAAGGGTACTTATTCCTCAGTGCCGCTTTTTAACAGCGCTGAGAAATAAGTGTATATCGCCCCCGAGAGTTGGAAATTCTCCGGGGTCTCGGCTACCGGGGGTAGTTGAGACCCCAGAGAACATGATTCGGGTTGCTTTTTACCGACCCCAGTGTTGCAATCGCTGTTATTAACGTAATAATGGCGACAGCAAAAATAATACGATTTCCCATTTAATTTCTCTTTCCTCTGATATGATCACATATCTGAGGAGAGAGAAATGGGGTCCCCCGATTCCCTCCCGAGACCTCCGGTGTCCTTGGACCCTCCTGCATTCCCCTGGCGTCTTCTTCCAGGAGATCTCCTGGACGGCACCTGGCAACAATAGGAACATTTTCCTATTGGTTCATTTTGATCAGTGTGATAGATCCTATCACAGTGATGAAAATAAAACATTAGTAAATCAAACCCCCCTTTATCACCCCCTTAGTTAAGCAAAAATAAAATAAAAAAATGTATTTATTTCCATTTTTCCATTAGTGATAGGGTTGGGCTAAAGTTAAGGTTAGGCTAAAGTTAGGGTTGGGCTAAAGTTAGGGTTGTGCTAAAATTTGGGTTAGGGTTGGGGCTAAGGTTAGGACTGGGCTAAAGTTAGAGTAGAGTTAGGGTTAGGGTTGCGGTTATGGTTGGGATTAAGGTTAGGGGTATGTTAGGGTTAGGTTTGTGGTTAGTGTTATGGTTAGCATTGGGATTAGGGTTAGGGGTGTTTTGGGGTTAGGGTTGTGGTTAGGGTTAAGGTTAGGGTTGAGATTAGGGTTAGGGGTGTGTTGGGGTTAGGGTTGGAGTTAGAATTGAGGGGTTCCACTGTCTAGGTACATCAGGTAGTCTCCAAATGTGACATGGTGCTACCATTGATTCCAGCCAATTTTGCGCTCAAATAGTCAAACGGTGCTTCCTCCATTCTGAGCCCTGCCATGTGCCCAAAAAGTGGCTTTCCCCCACATATTGGGTATTGGCATACTCAGGAGAAATTGCACCACAATTAAGTGGTAAACTTTTTGTGAAAAAAGTAAAATGTTAGTTTTTTCCTTCCACTTTGCTTTATTTCTCGTGAAGCATCTGAAGGGTTTATAAACTTCTTGAATGTAGTTTTGCGCACTTTGAGGGGTGCAGTTTTTAGAATGGTGTCACTTTTAGGTATTTTCTGTTATATTAACCCCCTCAAACTCACTTGAAAATGGTTTTGTAAATTTTGTTGTAAAAATGAGAAATCGCTGGTCAACTTTTAACCCTTATAATGTCCTAACAAAAAAAAGTTTTCAAAACTGTGCTGATGTAAAGTTGACATGTTGGAAATGTTATTTATTAACTATTTTGTGTGACACCACGCTTTGATTTAAGGGTACAAAAATTAAAAGTTTTGACAATTGCAAAATTTTCAAAATTTTTGCCAAATTTCCATTTTTTCATAAATAAATGCAAGGTATATAGAATAAATTTTACCACTAACATGAAACACAATTGGTCTGGTCATTAAGTACCAAATTGGCTCTGTCATTAAAGGGTTAATAGCATCCATATCCTGATATCGCAGATACTGTTAAAATTGATGGTGCTCCTGGACCATATGACATTTTCCATAATGGACAGATGGGCAATTCAGAATTTTGGATACTTGCAAACATTGTTTTGACCATGGGTATAATAAACAAACCTCAAGTTTATGAGAAAATATGCCACAATTGTGATAAGTGATACCAAATACTGTATATACTGTGGCAACTTATGGTTTGACAAAAGATATGGGAATATGCCTGCTTTATAAATTTTTACATATTTTTAATGAGAAAATTTGTACTTGCATTTTTTATTTCTCCATTGACTTTTATGAGGAAAATTAAAATTGCATACTGCATCAAATGTTACATGTTTTAACTTGCTTCCAACAGGCAGCATGTAGAATTTGGAAGGAGAAAAAAATGGTAATCAGCTCACCTTCCAGTGCAGACAATTCAGTGTGAAAACCAATTGAATTCACATAGGAGCCCTGGTAGACCTTGCTTGGTCTTGTTGTGGTGCGAAGAGTGTAGGAACACACCAGGCTAGTATCCAGGTCACAAATGGGAAAACAAGGTCCATGAAGATTAAAAACATGATGATAAAAAATGAATCGATAAAAACATTAAGGATCCATAAGATTACACATTTCGGTTTAGCAACACAGTTATGGATAATGGTTGGTAATCTGAAACTCGTAAGCTTATGGATTCTTAATTTTTTTTATATGTTTGTTTTTTCTCACTATGTTTTTACTTTCACAGTAAAAGTTATTCTTTAACATTTTTTCATTGGTGCTGTAGCCCAGTCCTCATGGACTTTCTCTCAGCATGTAGAATTGCCAAATATTAAGATATGTACATACATAGAAAAACAAACGGATTGTTTGCATTATTAGCTTAATAACCACACAAATAAAAAAGGGTCTTGTGTATCAGCCCTATCAGCAGCTTTTGCTCAGTTAAGAAAATGACCTTAATGCAGTCTACTTAGATGACTCATGAGGAATCAATGGTTTTATAAAGTAACAAATGGCAATTGTAGTGTCTCACACTTACAGCTGTAGTATACAGTAAGTGTAGTCAGTAATAATTTTATGTTCCTTGACATTACTTAAAGTAATCAATTTCTGTGAATATGTACTGAATGTGCTAACTGTAACTTTGAAATATTATTGTATATATGCTATACATTTATTTAACAAACCTTTTCTACTTTAACCCCTTCACCCCCAAGGGTGGTTTGCACGTTCATGACCGGGCCAATTTTTACAATTCTGACCACTGTACCTTTATGAGGTCATAACTCTGGAACGCTTCCATGGATCCCGGTGATTCTGACAATGTTTTCTCGTGACATATTGTACTTCATGTTAGTGGTAAAATTTCATTCAAATATTTGTGAAAAAAACGGAAATTTGGCAAAAATTTTGAAAATTTTGTAATTTTCCAACTTTGAATTTTTATGCCCTTAAATCACAGAGATACGGCACACAAAAAACTTGATAACTAACATTTCCCACAGGTTTACTCTACATCAGCACAATTTTGGAACCAAAACTTTTTTGTCAGGAAGTTATAAGGGTTAAAAGTTGACCAGCGATTTCTCATTTTTACAACACCATTTTATTTTTAGGACCACATCACATTTGAAGCCACTTTGAGGGGTCTATATGATAGAAAATACCCAAAAGTGACACCATTCTAAAAACTGCACCCCTTAAGGTGCTCAAAACCACATTCAAGAAGTTTATTAACCCTTTAGGTGCGTCACAGGAATTTTTTTGAATATTTAAAAAAAAAAAATGAACATCTAACTTTTTTTCACAAAAAAAATACTTCAGGTTCAATTTTTTTTATTTTACCAAGGGTAACAGGAGAAATTGGACTGCAAAAGTTATTGTGCAATTTGTCCTGAGTACGCTGATACCTGATTTGTGGGGGGGGAACGACTGTTTCGGCGCATGGCAGAGCTCAGAATGGAAGGAGCGCCGTTTGACTTTTTCAATACAAAATTGGCTGGAATTCAGATCGGACGCCATGTCACGTTTGGAGAGTCCCTGATGTACCTAAACAGTGTAAACCCCCTACAAGTGACCCCATTTTGGAAACTAGACCCCCCCAAGGAACTTATCTAGATATGTGGTGAGAACTGTGAACCCACAAGGGCTTTACAGAAGTTTATAACGTACAGCGGTACAATTAAAAAATCATATTTTTTCCACAAAAATGATCTTTTCACCCCAATTTTTATTTTCCCAAGGGTAACAGGACCCTAAAAGTTATTGTGCAATTTGTCCTGAGTATGCCGATACCCCACATGTGGGGGTAAACCACTATTTGGGCGCATGGCAGAGCTCGGAAGGGAAGCAGCACTATTTGACGTTTTTGGCTGGAATTGAGATCGGACATCATGTCGCGATTGGAAAACCCCTGATGTACCAAAACAGTGGAAACCCCCCTCAAATGACACCATTTTGGAAACTAGACCCCCTAAGGAACTTATCTAGATGTGTGGTGAGAACTTTGAACCCCCAAGGGCTTCACAGAAGTTTATAACATAAGGCTGTACAATTAAAAAATCATATTTTTTCCACAAAAATGATCTTTTCACCCACAATTCTTATTTTTCCAAGGGTAACAGCACCTTAAAAGTTATTGTGCAATTTGTCCTGAGTACGCTGATACCCCACATGTGGGAGTAAACCACTATTTGGGCGCATGGTAGAGCTCGGAAGGGAAGCAGCGCCATTTGACGTTTTTGGCTGGAATTGAGATCGGACACCATGTCGCGATTGGAAAACCCCTGATGTACCTAAACAGTAGAAAACCCCCACAAATGACACCATTTTGGAAACTAGACCCCCTAAGGAACTTATCTAGATGTGTGGTGAGCACTTTGAACCCCCCAGTGCTTCACAGAAGTTTATAACGCCCGGGCGTGAAAATAAAAAATTCGTATTTTTTCCACAAACATGATCTTTTAGTCAACATTTTTTTTTATTTTCCCAAGGGTAACAGGAGAAATTGGACCCCAAAAGTTGTTGCTCAATTTGTCCTGAGTATGCTGATACCCCATATGTGGGAGAAAACTACTGTATGGGCACACGTCGGGGCTCGGAAGGGAAGTAGTGACGTTTTGGAATACAGACATTGATGGAATGGTCTGCGGGTGTCATGTTGCCTTTGGAGAGCCCCTAATGTACCTAAACAGTGGAAACCCCCCACAAATGACCCCATTTTGAAAACTAGACCCCCTAAGGAACTTATCTAGATGTGAGGTGAGCACTTTGAACCCCCAAGGGCTTCACAGAAGTTTATAATGCCAGGGCATGAAAATAAAAAAATCGTATTTTTTCCACAAACATGATCAATTAGTCCCCAATTTTTTTATTTTCCCAAGGGTAACAGGAGAAATTGAACCCCAAAAGTTGTTGTCCAATTTGTCCTGAGTAAGCTGACACCCCATATGTGGGAGAAAACTACTGTATGGACACACGTCAGGGCTCGGAAGGGAAGTAGTGCCATTTTGGAATGCAGACTTTGATGGAATGGTCTGCGGGTGTCATGTGCGTTTGGAGAGCCCCTGATGTACCTAAACTATTGAAACTCCCCACAAGTGACCCCATTTTGGACACTAGACCCCCCCACGGAACTTATCTAGATGTGTGGTGAGCACTTTGAACCCCCAAGTGCTTCACAGAAGTTTATAACGCTCGGACGTGAAAATAAAAAAATCATTTTTTTCCACAAAAATGATATTTTTGCCCCCAATTTTTTATTTTCCTAAGGGTAACAGGAGAAATTGGACCCCAAAAATTGTTTTGCAATTTGTCCTGAGTAGGCTGATACCCTACATGTGGGGGTAAAACACTGTTTGGGTGCATGGCAGAGCTTGGAAGGGAAGGAGCACCATATGACTTTTTCAACTCAGAATTGGCTGGAATTGAGATCAGACGCAATGTTGCATTTGGAAAGCCCCTGATGTGCCCAAACAGTGGAAACCCCCAATTCTAACTCCAACCCGAACCCCAACACACCCCTAACCCTAATCTCAGCCCTAACCCTAGCCCTAACCCAAGCCCTAACCCTAACCCTAGCCCTAGCCCTAACCCTAACCCTAACCCTAACCCTAACCCTAGCCCTAGCCCTAACGGAAAAATGGAAATAAATACATTTTTTTAATTTTATTATTTTTCCCTAACTAAGGGGGTGATAACGGGGGGTTTGATTTACTATTTATGGCGGTTTTTATTTTTGCAGCTGTCGCACGCTAAAAGACGCACATATTGAGAGCTATAATTTTTCCGTATTTTGACCTACCGAGTCATGTGAGGTCTTATTTTTTGCAGGACGAGTTGACGTTTTTATTGGTACCATTTTCGGGCATGTGACATTTTTTGATCGCTTTTTATTCCGATTTTTGGGACACAGAATGAGCAAAAACCAGCGTTTCATGAATTTCTTTTGGGGGAGTGCGTTTACACCGTTCCGCGTGCGGTAAAATTGATAAAGCGGTTTTATTCTTCGGGTCAGTACGGTTACAGCAATACCTCATTTGGTCTTTTTTTATGTTTTGTCGGTTTTATGCAATGAAAACTATTTTATATAAAAAATAATTATTTTTGCATCGCTTTATTCTGTGAGCTATAACTTTTTTATTTTTTCGCTGATGATGCTGTGTGGTGGCTCGTTTTTTGCGGGACAAGATGACATTTTCAGCGGTACCATGGATATTTATATGCGTCTTTTTGATCACGCGTTATTACACTTTTTGTTTGGCGGTATGATAATAAATCATTATTTTTTGCTTCGTTTTTTATTTTTATTTTTTAAGGGGTTCGCTAAAGGGGTTAACTAATGAGACAGTTTTATAGGGCGGGTCGTTACGGATGCGGCGATACCTAATATGTGTACTTTTATTGTTTTGGGGTTTTTTTATTTTCAAAAAATGAATTTATTGGGGAATATTTTTTTTTTTTTTACTAATTTATTTGGCGATTTTTTTAAAATTATTTTTACACTTTTTTTTATTTTTTTTTTACTTTATTGCATAGTCCCAGGTGGGACATCACTGTCCTGTGACAGATCGCTGATCTGTCACATCACAGATCACTGTGACAGATCAGCAATCTGTCACAGGCAGTGCCGAAGGCTTCCTCATGCCTGCGCTTTGCAGGCACTGAGGAAGCCAGCTTCCTGCAGGCCCCCGTCGGCCCCCGTCGCCATCTTGGATCCGGGGGCCTGTAGGGAAAGAGCCCCCCGCAGCAGCGCTGCACATTACGCTGCCGTGGGGGGCTCAGGGAAGCACGGAGGGAGCCCCCTCCCTGCCGATGCTTCCCTTTAACTCCCTGTACACCGCGATTGTGTTTGATCGCGGTGTGCAAGGGGATAACGTGTCAGGGGCGGTCCGTGACCACCCTTGACACATTGTGCCAGGTGTCAGCTGTGATAATCAGCTGACACCCGGCCGCGATCAGCGGCGCTCACCACGTGGGCGCCGCTGATCGCGGTAGACGTACTATCCCGTCCATGGGCATACGGGCCCGGGTCCCATGGATGGGATAGTACGTCGGATGTCAGGAAGGGGTTAATAAAGTAAAGACAAGAAAGAGTAAGGATTGTAATCTGTATACATGCTCTTGGAGCAATCAAAATTCAAGTATGTTGGAGTAAATTAGAACAAAGTACAATTCAGGCTTTTTGGGTCAGTACTTTGCAAGAGAAGATAATTCGTTAACCCAGTATACTCAGGGGACGTCTGTTCTGCTGTAGGGATAGATTAGTGAGAGATAGATGAACACATATAAAACCCAATTTTGCTGGAATAAACTTTATGAATCCATACCTACCTGAAACTGTTCTTTTGTCAAATTGCTTGTAACGCTAATATCCCCAGGCTTCTGGTAGGCACACCAGTGTTTTAACAGTATATATACCAGGTGGAAATAAAAACTCCAAGAATGCTTCAACTTTCTGTTAACAGTGAAAATCCATTCACAAAACCAGTCACTAAATGTTGGATAGGTTTATAACCATTTCAAGATGAGCCATGTTTTGTGACAGAAAAAAGGAAGACTTAGCTACCAAAAAACCTAGAATATAATTTTTATTGAATGCAATTCATCATGCGTGGTGTATCTTATCACCTGCAATATTTGTAACATGCAATGTGTAGGCTGCATGAACGTCCCCTTAATAACACGTATTATGTGGCATTTGCGTGATGCAGCCAATAGACTGATTTTTCTGAGGCAGCCAGTAAATGCTCAGCAGCTACGAAACATTATACCACAGAACAAGGAGGTGATTCTGTGTCCTGCTTAGTGACAGTTATTGAACAAGTTAACAGACCACACAGAGGAGGTGATTACAGTAGAAAATTACTAAACAGGGAATCATGGTGGATCTACATATTAACTCCTTAACCCCCAAGGTTGTTTTGCACGTTAATGACCGGGCCAATTTTTACAATTCTGACCACTGTTCCTTTATGAGGTAATAACTCTGGAACACTTCCATGTATCCCGGTGATTCTGACATTGTTTTCTCAAGACATATTTAACTTCACGATAGTGGTAAAATTTCTTTGATATGACTTGCAATTATTTGTGAAAAAAATGGAAATTTGGTGAAAATTTTGAAAATTTCACAATTTTCCAACTTTGAATTTTCATGCCCTTAAATCACAGAGATATGTCACACAAAATACTTCATAAGTAACATTTCCAACATGTTTACTTTACATCAGCACAATTTTGGAACCAAAATTTCTTTTAGTAAGGTTTAAAGGGTTAAAATTTGACCAGCAATTTCTCATTTTTACAACACAATTTTTTTCACATTTGAAGACACTTTGAGGGGTCTATATGATAGAAAATACCCAAAAGTGACACCATTCTAAAAATTGCACCCCTCAAGATGCTCAAAACCACATTCAGGAAGTTTATAAACCCTTCAAGTGCTGCACAGAAAAAAAAATTACTTCAGGTCCAATTTTTTTTATTTTCCCAAGGGTAACAGGAGAAATTGGACCCCAAAAGTTATTGTGCAATTTGTCCTGAGAACGCTGATTCCCCATATGTGGGGGTAAACCACTGTTTGGGCACATGACAGAGCTTGGAAGGGAAGGAGCGGCGTTTGACTTTTTCAACGCAAAATTGACTGAAATTGAGATCAGATGCCATGTCGCATTTGGAGAGCCCTTGATGTGCCTGAACAGTGGAAACCCCCCACAAGTGACCCTATTTTGGAAACTAGACCCCCCAAGAAACTTGTTTAGATGTGTGGTGAGAACTTTGAACCCCCTGGTGTCTCACTAAAGTTAATAACGCCCGAGCATAAAAATAAAAAAAATCATATTTTTTCCTCAAACATGATATTTAGTCCCCAATTTTTTATTTTCCCAAGGGCAACAGAAGAAATTGGACCCCAAAAGTTGTTGTCCAATTTGTCCTGAGTATGCTGATACCCTATATGTGGGAGAAAACTACTGTATTGTCACAAGTCGGGGCTTGGAAGGGAAGTAGCTATGTTTTGGATTGCAGACTTTGCTGGAATGTTCTGCGGGCGTCATGTCACGTTTGGAGAGCCCCTGATGTGCCTAAACCCCACAAGTGACCCCATTTTGGAAACAAGACCCCCAAGTAACTTATCTAGATGTTTGGTGAGAACTTTGAACCCCCAAATGCTTCACAGAAGTTTATAACGTATAAAAGTAAAAAATGATATTTTCGCCCCCAATTTTTTAATTTTTCTGAGGGTAACAGAAGAAATTGGACCCCAAGAGTTATTGTGCAATTTTGTCCTGAGTATGCTGATACCCCATATGTGGGGGTAAACCACTGTTTTGGCACATGGCAGAGCTCAGAAAGGAAGGAGCACTGTTTGACTTTTTCAACGCAGAATTGGCAGGAATTGAGATCAGACGCCATGTCGCGTTTGGAGAGCCCCTGATGTGCCTAAACAGTGGAAACCCCCCAATTCTAACTCCAACCCTAATCTCAACACACCCCTAACTATAATCTCAACCCTAACCATAACCCTAACCACAAACCTATCCCTAACACACCTCTAACCCTAATCTCAACCCTAACCCTAATCCTAACTTTAGCCCCAACCCTAACCCTAACTTTAGCCCCAACCCTAACCCTAACGCTAATGGCAAAATGGAAATAAATACTTTTTTTATTTTATTATTTTTCCCCAACTAAAGGGGGTGATAAAGGGGGGTATGATTTACTATTTATAGTGGGTTTTTATGTTTGGCAGCTGTTACACGCTAAAAGACGCTTTTTATTGCAAACAATAGTTTTTGCATCACTACATTTTGAGAATAACAATTTTTCCATATATAGGCTCACAGAGTCATGTGAGGTATTATTTTTTGCAGAACCAGTTGACGTTTTTATTGGTACCATTTTCGGGCACATGACATTTTTTGATCGCTTTTTATTACGATTTTTGGGAGGCAGAATGAACAAAAACCAGCAGTTCATGAATTTCTTTTTTGGGGGGCGCTTATACCGTTCCTCATGTGCTAAAATTTAAAAGCAGTTTTATTCTTCAGGTCAGTATGATTACAGCAATGCCTCATTTATATCATTTTTTATGTTTTGGCGCTTTTATACAATAAAAACAATTTTATATAAAAAATAATTATTTTTGCATCGCTTTATTCTGCTAGCTATAATTTTTTATTTTTTCGCTGATGATGCTGTATGGTGGCTCATTTTTTGCGGTACAGGATGACGTTTTCATCTGTTTGTGGTAAAAATCCCACAACTTGCAGAAGCTTTGGATGGGGATCAAAGAACAGACAGATGTGTGGTTGGTGTCGCTAAACCTCAATCCCGGACTGGTGGTGTGTGATAAGGGGTGAAATCTTGTAGCAGCTCTGGGCCCAGCTAGTTTTATACACATCCATTGTCTGGTTCATGTGAATTTTGTGGTGCAGAACTTCCTTAAAAACTACACAGATATGTCAGAGCTGCTTCTGAAAGAAGCAGGCTGTCTGTGCGCACTTTCGGTGTTCTCACCCTGATGCTGCTCTCCTGTCTGCACTGCAGCTTCACTTCTACCTTCCCGCTTAACGCTTCATATACAATGTACCCACAAGATGGAACGCCACTTCGCACATGATGGAGAGACTTTGCAAACAGCAGCAAGAGATACTGGAGTTTGAGCTGCAGCACGCACGGGTGAGTCACACTGTGGAACAACAGCACTTCTCGACCAACAAGTGGGCCACCATGCGAGACGTGTGTGCCCTATAGTGTGTACTCCATTTTTATATCCCACTTTTATGCCTCCTAGAAAAAAATCAAGCTTCAGGTTATGATGGCACAGGAGGAAGAAGAGGAGGAACAGGGACCATTCACACCATTATCAGGCCATGTGTCCACAAATGTTTTGGAGGATGGGTTCCTGTATCAACTGCGGCCAGGTACACAAATGTGCAGCCTGGGAACAGTTGAATAGGATGAGGAGTAGTAGCAGGAGGAGGAGGAGGAAAAACCATGTTCCCAGCAGGGTGGCACTGAAAGCAGCTCATGGGCATCACTGGAGCATTGCTGAAGGATACAGATGATACAGACAATTCAGAAGACTCAGACGACACACCTCCCACCGAGGATAGCTTATTGTTGCCTCTGAACAGCCTGGCACACATTAGGCAATATATGCTGCTGTGCCTGCACAGCGACCGCTGAGTTGCCTGGATTGTTACAGGTGCTGATTAATTGCCACTCTGCTGGATCCCTGCTTCAAGAACAAAGTGCAATCCTAGCTTAAGTCACTAGAGTGTTATAGAAAAATGCGGGAATATAAGATGATGCTGGAAAATGCACTACTGATGGCATCCTCACCTGACATCAGGGGCTCCGTGGATGACTCTGGAAAATGCACTACTGATGGCGTCCTCATCTGACATTGTGGGCTCCGTGGAAGCACAAGGCAGAGGAGGAAGAAGTCGTCAATCAGTTGGGGCATTGGCACCACCTCGGAAGAGAGGGTTAGCCAGGCAGAAATGTAGAAAACCTTACTCAGCACATCGCAACATCGAGCACCACCACCTGATACAGTCCATATTAGCAGTTGTGAAGGGTTGGCTGCAGAGTACTCTGCTGCAGGGTAGATTTATGTTTTAGGCACATTACTCGTATAAAATTATTTTTTTGGCACACACATGGCTGCAAAGTATTATTTTTTAGGCACTCTACTCATACAGACAGAGTGGCAGAGTAGAAATAATTTTTAGTCACACAACTCTCAAAAAGACGGCTGAAGAGTAAAATTATTTTTTAATCACAGACATGACTTCAGAGTACACAGAGGCTTTTTGAAACAGTACTTCCACAGCAAGAGTGCAGAGTACACACAGAAGCTTAAAGACACAGTATTCCCACAGGTGGGGTTGCAGAGTAGACACACAGGCTTAAAGGCACAGTACTCTCACAGACAGCGGTGCAGAGTACAAACAGAGACTTTTTGCCATAGTTACATAGTTATATAGTTAAATAGGTTGAAAAAGACCTAGGTCCATCAAGTTCAACCTTTCTCCACCAATTGTATATTTTGTCGCTAATTTATCTATAACTCATAATGTTATGTGTATCAAGGAAATTGTCCAGCCCTTTTTTAAAAGCTGTTATAGTGTCTGTCATTACTACCTCTTGTGGTAGGGCATTCCACAGCCTGACTGCTCTAGCTGTAAAGAACCCTTTTATATTTAGTTGCCGGAATCACCTTTCTTCCACCCATAATGAGTGCCCCCTAGTCTTTAGTATGGTCTTTGGGAGGAATATGTCATGTGCCAGTGTTTTGCAATGGCCACACATATATTTATACATGTAAATGAAATCTCCTGAGGCGTCTTTTCTGTAAGCTAAACAAGCCAACCTTTCCAACCTTTCATCATATGAGAGGCCTTTCATCCCTTGTTATAATCTAGTTGCCTGTCTTTGAACTGATTCTAACTTCTAAATATCCTTTTTAAAATGTGGAGTCCAAAACTGTATCCCATACTCTAGGTGTGGCCTCAAGTCACCAGTGATTTATAAAGGGGTAACAATACGTTGAGCTTGTGGAATTTTATCTCCCTTTTTATACATCCTAAAATCTTGTTTGCTTTTGCGGATGCTGCTTGATATTGAGTACTGCTCCTCAAATTACTTGCAACCAGAGTACCCAAGTCCTTCCCCCACATACAGTATATGGGTTCAGAGTGCACACGTAGGCTAAAGCTCACAGTACTCCCACAAGCAAAAGGGCATAGTAGAGATGGATGTTTGAGTCCGGCAGGTTCGGCTGAACGATTAAAAAAATGTTCTGGTTTGGGTACCAGAACAGTATCTGGACCAAAACCCAGAACTCCATTCACTTGAATGGGGGGCCTAAACATCCTGTGTTTGCCATGCTGTCAAAAATAAAAAAACAATATCCCTCACTTGTCTGACGTTCTGTCCCATGCTGTAATACATGGGGATTACTAGCTTTCAACCTGGACAGTGCCAAGGACTGTCCAGGCTGAGAACCACTGGGAAAAAAACCCAGAAGTTGCTGAAAAAATATCTTCTACCGCCGAAACGTGCGTCAGGGTGGACGCTCTCTGGTCAGCTCCTGCCATTATATCAGGTAATATGTTGTTTTACAGTACTATTTCGGGTGCAGTGGCTCCAACATTGTGTCAATAGGCCAGGGGTATGTGCAATACTTTTTTTTATCATATATTTGCTCCATGTGGCTATAATACCGTGATGAAAGTAAAACAAACCCCAAACTATTCTTTAATTATATAAACAGTAAAATGATTAAAATTGATGGTGTCGGCCCTTTAAAGAATAATGAGGGTGAAATCATAGAGAGCGATGTGGGAAAAGCAAATGTTTTAAATACTTTTTTCTCAACAGTGTTCACACAGGAAAAGGATTTGCCAGGGGAAATGCAGAGTGATAATGTAAACTCCCCATTAAGTATTACCTGCCTAACCCAGGAAGAAGTGCAGAACCGCCTTAGTAAGATTAAAATTGACAAATCACCAGGCCCTGATGGCATTCACCCTCGGGTATTAAGGGAGTTAAGTAACGTGATAGACAGGTCTCTATTCCTTTTCTTTAAAGACTCTATAGAAACAGGGTCTGTTCCTTTTGATTGGCGGCAAGCAAATGTGGTACCAATATTCAAAAAGGGGTGTAAAAGGAAACCTGGAAACTATAGGCCGGTAAGCTTAACATCTGTTGTGGGTAAAAAATTTTAAGGGTTTCTAAGGGATACCATTATGGAATATCTCAATGTCAATAAATGTTTAACTCCATATCCAACATGGATTTATGAAGGATCGCTCCTGTCAAACTAACCTGATCAGCTTCTATGAGGATGTAAGCTCTCAAATGGACCAAGGAGAATCATTGGATGTCATTTATCTCGACTTCTCTAAAGCATTTGACACTGTCCCACATAAAAGATTGGTAAGTAAGATGAGAAAGCTTGGGCTAGGGGAAAATGTGTGTAGATGGGTAGGTAGCTGCTGGCTTAGTGATAGAAAACAAAGAGTGGTTATTAATGGGGCATACTCAGATTGGGCCCCCTACTGTTTAATATGTTTATTAATGATCTAGTGGATGGCTTACACAGTAAAATATCAGTATTTGCAGATGATACAAAACTATGTAAGGTAGTTAACACAAAGGAGGACAGTTTGCAACTACAGACAGATTTGAGTAAATTGGAGAATTGGGCTGAAAAATGGCAAATGAGGTTTAACACAGATAAGTGTAAGGTTATGCACATGGGAAGGAGAAACAGATGCTACAATTACTTACTAAATGGGAAAATGCAGGGGAAATCAGACATGGAAAAAGACTTAGGCATCTTAGTCAATAAGAAGCTAAATTGGAGTGCCCAGTGTCAGGCAGCTGCCACCAAAGCAAATAGGGTCATGGGATGCATTAGAAGACGTCTGGGGACACGAGATGAAAACATAATTCTCCCTCTGTACAAATCACTCATCAGACCACACTTGGAGTATTGTGTGCAATTTTGGACGCCGGTGCTCAAGAAAGACATTACTGAACTTGTAAGGGTTCAAAGGCGGGCTACTAAAATGATAAATGGAGTTGGTTCACTACAATACCCAGAAAGGTTATCAAAATTAGGTCTATTTACTTTAGAAAAGAGAAGACTTAGGGGAGACCTAATATATATGTACAAGTATATCAGAGGGCAATACAGAGATCTCTCCAATGAACTGTTTGTACCAAGGACTGTGACAAGAACAAGGGGGCATTCTCTTCATTTGGAGGAAAGACAATTTCTACACCAGCATAGAAGAGGGTTCTTCACAGTAAGAGCAGTGAGGCTCTGGAATTCTCTTCCTGAGGAAGTGGTGATGGCCAACTCACTGAATGAATTTAAGAAAGGAATGGATGCTTTTCTTGT
Organism: Dendrobates tinctorius; assembly: GCF_039654945.1. Lineage (NCBI taxonomy): Eukaryota > Metazoa > Chordata > Amphibia > Anura > Dendrobatidae > Dendrobates > Dendrobates tinctorius. The sequence continues at coordinate 62,068,737 of NW_027361671.1, read as the reverse complement.
GAGTAACAGTACAGAAGGTTACGAATAACATAATATTATAGGTAGATGGTTGACCCAGCTTTGGGGAAGGAACTTTTTTTCCCTATGGAGAAAATTGGCTGCTACTCTGTGGGTTTTTTGCCTTCCCCAGGATCAACAATGCAGAATAGCTTCACTAAAAATAGGCTGAACTAGATGGATATAAGGTCTTCCTTCAGCCCTCAAAACTATGTAACTATGTAACTATGACAGGCCATCTGTGGGAATGTGCAATATTTCTTGATCATGTATCTGCTCCATATGATTATATTACTCTCTTTCTGACCAATGTGTCATTTTTAGTAATGAATTATCTTTACTACAGTTTTGCCATCTATGAATTTTCCCCTTGCTACTATATAATGAATGTATTGATCTGATTGGGCGTCCTCTTGTACATGTGCCGGTAAGTGTAACTCCTCCTCTCCGTGGTATTTGTCTACTTTGAATAAATTTATATTTGCATATTTTTTCAGCAACTTTTGGTTTTTTTTTGCTGTTTCCTTGTTGCGTTGCAGCATCAGTGAGCAGTGGTGACCTCATCGAGGTTACTGCAGGTCACTGAGGCTGCGAGCCGGGTCAATGAACTGCGGTGACCACCCTCCGGGACTGTCTGACCGGCGGTAATGATTTTACCACTGTAGCAGTAGCAGTGTTCACCTGGTGTTTGAGGGGCTGAACCCGAACAGTAACACGGACTTCCTGGTGAAGTCCGTATTCGGTGTCCATGCCCAAACAGTAGGTGACTAGTATGGATGCTGAACTTCTAGTGCAGGGCACACATAGTGGCTTTTTGGTACTGTACTCCAACATATATCAGTGCAGAGTACACACAGCGGCTTTTTTGCAGAGTGTACAGTCTAATTATGTCCCTCAGTCCAGCTGCATCCTGTCCCTACAGCCTTTTCAACAAACTTTATTAGGCATCCAAACCTGTACAGTAAACCTGACTTCGAGTAAAAAGTCCATGTTCAGGATTCGTACATTTCAGGTTCGCGCATCCATACTTATGTTCCTTTTGTGTCCAAATACAGTAGACTGTTAAATACAAAAACCGTCTAGCACAGCTATAAAGTGGTGGTGCAGCAAGTAGGATCCTAGTCTGTACTCATATGAATATAGAAAACTTGGCACACACTATATATGATTAATTTTTAATGTGCAGTACATACAGTATAGATGTTTCGGTCACATTTACCTTCATCACAGTACTGTAAAAAATAATAATAGAAATAATCAAAAGAAACAGAAGTATATACATGACAATAATCAGAATATCTGGAATACAGACAAAATTGAACATGATGTCTATGACATATCAGACATTAATAGCACATATATGGGTATATTTGACGCACAGTGACACCACTTTTGAAACCTCCCACACCCCTCCTCTGCCTGTGGATCGCATCAGGCTGTATTGGAGCGCACAGTACCGTCACTTCCGGTCTCTCTCTTCCTCTTCGGCTGCCATCTTGGCCCCTATTTATAGAAGCAGCAGACGCTGCAAACAGCACCTCTGACCCGCGGTGGATGCCGTGTCATTGCCCTATATGCTGCACACTGACCAGACCGGTAAGAACCTCGCTCCCCCACCTTCTTTTCAGGACACTCTGCCCTGTCGTTCCGTTTGATAACTAGGAACACTCTGTGTTCTTTCTCCACAGACTTTGCACAGCAGTGCTCTTTGTCCCTAAACCCGGGGGGGTATGTACTCGTTAACTCCTCCTGTCACCTATCACAATGAATTGCAATCCAAAGCATTTAATAGGAGATTTTTATCTCTCACGTCACAGGTTCACTTATCTTTTGGCTCTCTTTCTTTTGAGCAGTATGTAAATGTCAGCAGTACAGTACATAGGTATGTTATCCTGTATTTAATGAATGATTCATCCCTTTATTATTCTATCTTGGTTTTTTGGCTATTATTAGTTTGCCATGGTCTTTCAGCTATAGATGTCAAACATACCCATATATGTGCTATTAATGTCTGATATGTCATAGACATCATGTTCAATTTTGTCTGTATTCCAGAAATTCTGATTATTGTCATGTATATACTTCTGTTTCTTTTGATTATTTCTATTATTATTTTTTACAGTACTGTAATGAAGGTCAATGTGACCGAAACGTCTATACTGTATGTACTGTACATTAAAAATTAATCATATATAGTGTGTGCCAAGTTTTCTATATTCAAATACAGTAGACTAGCCCCACCATGGCTCCCATATAGTAGTATTGCCCACCTATTATACCGCAACAGGTGACACACAGCTGACATCAGCCTGGCTAATCATAAGCTGAGCCTGGTATCCCAGAGGGTAAGGAAATTTGCACAGCCAGAGGGCACTGACCTGTCCCATGAACTGGGTTTGGAATAAGCAAATGGCTCATCTCTACCAGCAAAACTTCAATATGTTCAAGGCTTAATAATTAGGCAATATGTTTATGATTCTACAACTTTGACTCTAATGATATGGCTGCTTGCATTGTTTCAGACAATTTAGTTTACCGTATATACTCTTGTATAACCTGACCCGTGTATAAGCCGACCCCCCTAATTTTGCCACAAAAAACTGGGAAAACTTATTGACTCGCATATAAGCCTAGGGTTAATGGTTGTCCAAGAAGATGCTCCATAGATAAGACCCCCATATGCTGCTGCACAAAGGTTAATGCTGGCCCAAGAAGATGCTTCATAAATACCCCCCATATGCTGCTGCACAAGGGTTAATGCTGCCCCATAAGATACTCCATAAATACCCCCATATATTGCTGCACAAGGGTTAATGCTGCCCCATAAGATGCTCCATAAATACCCCTCATATGCTGCTGCACAAGGGTTAATGCTGCCCCATAAGATGTTCCATAAATACCCCCCATATGCTACTGCACAAGGGTTAATGCTGCCACATAAGATGCTCCATAAATACCCCCCATATGCTACGGCACAAGGGTTAATGCTGCCCCATAGGATGCTTCATAAATACCCCCATAATATGCTGCTGCAGAAGGGTTTATGCTGCCCCATAGGATGCTCCATAAATACCCCCATAATATGCTGCTGCACAAGGGTTAATGCTGCCCCATAAGATGCTCCATAAATACCCCTTATTTGCTGCTGCCGCCACTGCTGCAATTAAAAAATAAAATGACATACTCACCTCTCCAACGCTGGGGGCCAGGTGCCGGAGTCCTGTGCCCCCGGCACCGGCGATGTTTACCGGCCCCTGTTCCATCGCTGTCCACCACTGTGTCTCCGGGGTCTCTGCAGTGACATTCATTCATCAGAGGACATGCACTGACTACGTCATCACACCCTCTGACCTGAGTGTCACAGCAGGAGGACTCGGAGACACAGCGATGCATGACGATGGAACGGGACAGGTGAATATTGCTCTGCCCCCGTCATACTCACCTCCTCCTGGCGCACGGTCTTCTCTGCAGCCCCTGCTTCTCCATCGGTCATCTGCTTCCTGCATTCAGCGGTCACATGGTACCACTCATTAAACTCAGGAATATGCACATATTCATGAGTTTAATGAGCGGTACCACGTGACCGCTGAATGCAGGACGCAGACTACCAAGGGAGAAGCAGGGGCTGCAGAGATGTGCCAGGAGGGGGTGAGTATGGTCTCTGACACCCCCGCTCCCCCTCCCCCGCCAACCCCTGTATATGACTCGCGTATAAGCCAAGAGGTGGACTTTCAGCCCCTAAAAATGGGCTGAAAATCTTGGCTTATACACGAGTATATATGGTATTCCTTGGAACATAAAAATGTTATAGATGGGGGCCCAATGAACACCTCCACGTGACAAATTTCTAATCACAAAGTGATTCTTCCTGGCAGTAATAATGGAATATCAGGAATAGACTTTATTCTAAGGTGAGGCTGTCCAAATAGGACAACGTTTTTAAGTAAAGTCAGATGCCCAAGTAAACAGTTATGTGGAAAAATGTTCCAGATTTCCTATTCTTTTAAATGTTTCAGTTCACCAAACAAATGTAAACATTTCACAAAGATAACACAAGTAAAGACAAAATGCAGTTTTTAAATGAGATCTTTATTTTTAAGGGAAAAAAATCCAAACCTACAGGGCCCTGTGTGAAAAATTGATTGCACCCTAAACCTAATAACTGATTGAGCCTCCCTTAGCAGCAACAATGGCAGTCAAGCATTTGCGATAACTAGCAATGAGTCTTTTACAAGGCGAGGAATTTTGGCCCATTCATCATTGAAGAATTGTTGTAAGCGATATTGGCGGGGATCCGAGCATGAATTGCCTTTTTAAGGTCCTGCCACAACATCTCAATTGGATTAAGGTCAGGACTTTGAGTAGGCCACTCCAAAGTTTTAATTTTGTTTTTCTTAAGCTATTCAAAGGTGGACTTTCTAGTCTGTTTTGGATCATTGTTCTGCTTCAGCGTCAGGTCACAAACAGATGAAATCAGATGGCCAGACATTTTCCTTCAGGATTTTTTGGTAGACAGCAGAATTTATGGTTCCATTTATCACAGCAAGTCTTCCAGGTCATGAAGCAGCAAAACAGCCCCAGACCATCACACTACCACCACCATATTTTACTGTTGGTATAAAGTTAATTTTCAGAAATGCTGTATTACTTCTGTCAGATCTAATGGGACATCCACCTTCCAAAAAGTTCAACTTTTGTCTTGTCAGTCCACAGAGTATTCTTCCATAAGTCTTGAGGATCTTCAAGACGTTTTCTGGCAAAACAGAGATGAGCATTTATTTTCTTATTGCTCAGAAGTGGTTTTCATTTGGAACTCTGCAATGCAGGCCATTTTTGCCTAGTCTCTTTCCTTTGGTGGAGTCATGAACACTGACCTTAAATGAGGCAAGTGAGACATGCAGATCCTTGGATGTTGTTGTGGCATCTTTTGTAACCTTTTGGGTGCACTCTTAGTGTAAAATTGGTCAGTTGGCCACTCCTGGGACGGTTCACCACTGTACCATGTTTTCACCATTTGTGAATAATGTCTCTCACTGTAGTTTGATAGAGTCCCACAGCTTTAGAAATGGCTTAATAATCTTTCCAGACTGACAGATCTCAATTACTTTGTTTCTCATTTGTTCCTGAATTTCTTTGGATCGCGGCATGATGTCTAGATTTGAAGGTCTTTTGGTCTACTTCACTTTGTCAGGCACATCCTATTTAAGTGATTTCTTGATTGAGAACAGGTGTGAAAGTAATTAGGTCTAGGTGTTGTTAGGGAATTTGAACTCACTTTCCAAAAGATGTGATAAACCACACTTAATTTATGTTTTAAAAGGGTGGGGCGGGGCAATAACTTTGTCACACAGGGCCCTATAGATTTGGATTTATTTTCCCCTAATAATAAAGACCATCATTTAAAAACTGCATTTTGTGTTTACTTGTGTTGCCTTTATCTAACATTTTAATTTGGTGATCTGAAACATTTACGAGTGACAAACATACAAAAGAATAGGAAAACAGTAAGGGGGCAAACACTTTGTCACACAACTGTATGTTCTATATATTTAGCTATAAATTTGCCTTTTAACAAATGCCATTGACTATATGTATAATTTATTACTACTTTAGACAATTAGCATTTTAGAAAATAAAATAATTTGTAAGTATTATTTTGCTGTATTTTAGATTTTCTTAATAATTGCCTCTACTCTACACAATGTCAACTTCAAAACATAAATTCTTTGAGTATAAAACCAATGATCAGTAATGTGTCTCTAGTGCTTATGTAAAGTGTGTTCAATAAATCTTGCTCTTTTTAACTTGAATTTATAGATTAGATAAATACTTGGCATCTATATTTACAGCTCTGTTTTCTGCTCCTGATAGTCATAAAATACTTTGTTTAGTTTCTGCATCAAATACTGTCTATCATTATATAGAATGTGCTGCAATTTGGATCTTGATGTTCCCCCAATAAACAAAGTAAAATTAAAAATAATGAAAAACAGTATTGCAGAAAACAAGCTTGCACATATCAATGTACAAAATTCAATTGTCTACACTGCCACCCCCTGTTTGATAAGTTGTACTTTGTATTTGTATCCAGTTTGGATATCCCATGTGTATTTAGCCAGTCCAATATCACGAGAGACAAAAAAATAATTGATGTAACATTTCACACCAAAAGGAAACAGTTGCACAATATAATTATCTCACTTCATGTTTTACCTGCCAAATAAAACCTTAGACAGAATAGACTCGTGGGGCCATCAAACAAGGCCTAGCCACCTGGCTACAGTCTCTATACTAATCCATATTTCAGTCAATTAGGTGGACACCTGGTAAAACAGACTTTTGCCTTCAAAATTATATTTTAAAAATAACCACAGGTGGCAATTAAATCCATTCAATTATTTATTTAACTGTTTATATTATATTGTTACTAATAAGCATAAGGAATCCTGTATCCATTGACTTATATCGAACAAAACAACACGATCCATCTGCAGCCAAAACTGTGTAAAAACTGTATACTGTATACTCTATTTTTATGGCAAAAGAATTGTTACATGCCATTACGGTATCTGTGTTGTATAGAGACTGATCAACCAGACCATTAACACCACAGACAATAGATGTGAATAATAACATTATCTTGTTATTTTGGCACCTGTCCATAGGTGGAATAATTGGTAGCAACTGAAAAGTCACTTGTTAAAGTTGTTATGTTGGAAAATAGAAGCAGAAAAAAACAAGCAACAATATGGATTTGAGTGAATTTTAAAAGGGACACAGTTTGACAGCTAGATTACTGGGCCAGAGCATCTCTACAATAACAGGTCCCCAGTGCTCCCAATATGCAGTGGTTAGTAGTACTGTAGCGCCGCACGGAGTGATAACTGCAGGCAAGGCACTTGTCTCCTTTTATGCCTCGACGCGCTACTTGAAAGTGTAGGTCCTGGCAGGATGTGTGGACTTGTGCCACCAGGGCCTTTTGCCCATGCAGGCTGCATGCAGTGGGTGATGTGGGCTGGCCAGGACCATGTGTTCCACAGCTCAATGAGGGAGAGTTTTGTTACAAGACAAACTTTACTGGGGCTAACTTGATAAAGGTTTTTTCAAGAAAAAAACAAAGTCTTATAGACATTTCCTTTACAGTAAAAAGTATTTTTCACTTTGAAACTCCTTCCTCCAAACTTTACTCCAAGGCTAGTGAGGCACACTGTTTTACACTTACTCTGGTACAACTCAGCTTTAATGCTACAGTCCTGATCAGCAAGTCTCCTTACTTGCTCTTTGGTTCCACATCCTATTCCTTCCATTACTGGTACCCCCAAACCTTTGCACTTGGGCTCCCCACTAGTCCATCGAACTCAGTCCTGTTTAGGTCCATTACCTTCTGTGTTACAGGTGCTGAGGTGTGTGACTCAGTGTCCTCTCCAAGGACCCTTCTTTGGAAGGCCACTTTGTCTCATCAGTCACTTCTTTTCAGGATCACACTATCTCTCACCTCACCCATTAGGTAGCACTGCTCACATTCCATTTCCAGCTCAATCTCCATAAATAACAGGAAGCAGTCACTTGCCCTAACATTTACCTCTCCCGGTGAGGGCTAGTCCCAAACATTAAGCTTGTCTTACCCAAACGTCACTACCTAAGTGATAGGCAACTATCTACATCTTACAATACCTATCCTACACACTATAACATCCTACACTATACATTACTTCATGATACTTGACGATTCATGCCATACAATATTTATAAAAGACACATGCCTTAATAAACACAAAGTTAATCGTGTATTCAGGGATAGGAACATGACAGTACAGTCCACCATGCTTACAGTACTTTAGCAAAAATGACCCAAGGAAGGACAAATGGTAAATTGGTGATAGGTGCCCAAAGTTCATTGATACTTTTGAGACACAAAGGCCACCTATAATGTATGTCAGAAGTGATGGGCTCAAAAAAGCTACCACAGACAGACTTGGCACTAGTCACTCAATTTGGCAAATTCCAGAGAAACTCTGGCCTTTTAGCTTTTACCCTTGTATAGGGAACTGGTCTTACAACAGGATCCATTGGATTGTTTCAACAGAAGGGCTGCCATCCAGATGAGGGAACCAGAGTAGAGATGGGAGAACCCGAACAGTAAAGTTTGGCATCCGTACTCAACACCTACTGTTCGGGCACAGACATCGAACACAGACTTCACCAGGAAGTCCACGTTACTGTTCGGTTTTGGCTGCCCGAACACCGGGTGTTTGTCGCGCTGTCATGTGCAGCTGTGATCGGAGGTATAAACTTTACCTCCGGTCACTGGAACTACTGATCCCATCATCCGACACCTGCTGCCGCAAATAACAGTGAGAGCAGGAGCAGCGGATGGGAGTCTTTGTTAGCCCCTCCTGCGATGTAAATAAATAATTTAAAAAAACAGCATGGGTTCCCCTTATTTTTGCTAACCAGACAGACAAAACTCACAACTGGGGGCTGCTACCCTCACCTGTCAGCTTCTGCAAGGCTAGTTATCAAGAATAGCGGGGTCCCTATGCTGTTTTTTAATTATTTAAATAAATAATTAAAAAAACAGCGCGGGGTCCCCCCCATTTTTGAAACACAAGTCTTGCTAAAGCAGACAGCTGGAGGCTAGTATTCTCAGGCTGGTAGGGGGCCATAGATATTGGACCCCCAGCTTAAAAATAGAAGCCCGCAGCTGCCCAGAAAAGGCAAAGCTGTTAAATGCACCAATTCTGGTGCTTTGCCTGGCTCTTCCCACTTGCCCTGTAGCGGTGGAAAGTGGGGTACATATTTGTGGGGTTGATGTCACCTTTGTATTGTCAGGTGACATCAAGCCCACAGCTTAATAATGGAGAGACGTTTGTAAGACATTCATCCATTACTATTCCTATAGTTGTATGGTAAATAAAGACAAAGCAAGAATAAAGTCCTTTATTTGAAATAAGACTAAACACAGTTTTCCATTTTTATTTAAATGCCTAATTCCAGCGAAGCCCTCATTCTCCTGCAATAAAAGTAAAAAAAAAACAACAACAATACCATACCTGTCCGTCATTCTGTCCCACACCGTAATCCATGTCTGAGGGATAAAAAGTTTTCAACCTCGATGGTTTGGGCCCCCCATTCAAGTGACAGGGGTCAAGGTTTGGGTTCAGGTCCGGGTACTGTTCTGGTACCCGAACCTAAACTTTTTGTAACTGTTTTGCTGAACCCGCCGGACCCAAACATCCATGTGTCTGCCCATTTTTAACCCAGAGGTGATACAATTACTTTTTTACTTTTCAATAGGTGGAGCTTGTTTTTCTCGAGACACATTGTAATTTTTACTGCTACCAATTTTAGGTACATATAAATTTTTTTTTGTCATTTTTTAATTCATTTTTTGGTAGGAAAAACAAAAAGCAAAATACTCTCCAGCGTGATAGAGACCATGTGTAATGAGGTGGCGGGAACCCTCATGTACCTTCTCTCTCCTTAATACTGTTTACTCAATTATTAGGGGAACAGATAGGGCAATCTGTCACAAAGACAGGGATCGTCAAACAGTGTGCTGCCTACCTGGCGGTCAACTCCGACACACCGCTGATCGGGTTGACAGATTACTGGGAGGGGCTGGTGAGGACCCAGCGGTCATGGTGCACAATGGCACAAATGACAAAGTTAGAGGTAGGTTTAATGTCCTTAAAGATGATTTCAGGGAATTTGGCTGCAAGCTTAAACCAATGACCTCCAAAGTGGTATTTTCTGAAATACTGCCGGTACCATGTGCCACGCCAGAGAGGCAACGGAAGATTAGGGAGGTTAATAAGTGGCTGAAGAATTGGTGTAGGAAGGAGGGGTTTGGGTTCCTGGAGAACTGGGTCGACTTCTCAGTTGACTACAGGTTCTACACTAGGGACGGACTGTACCTCAATGGGGAGGGTGCAGCTGTGCTGGGGAGAAAATGGCTAGAAGGTTGGAGGAGTGTTTAAACTAGGAACTGGGGGGAAGGTATTCATTTTATAGGAGGGGAAGACAGTGCAGATAGAGACCTGGGCACAAATAATGAATAATGGGGGGTGGAGTTAGAACAGTTAATAATTTAAGAAAGAATAGAGGTACAGAGAGATACATAAAGTGCATGTATACTAATACCAGAAGCCTCGCCAACAAAATGGAGGAATTAGAATTAATTTTGTTAGAACATAATTATGACATGGTGGAGATATCTGAGACATGGCTGGACGAGAGCCATGACTGGGTGGTTAATTTACAGGGCTAAAGTCTGTTCAGAAATGATCGTACAAATAAGCGAGGGGTGTGTGTTTATATGTAAAATCATCTTTAAAACCCATCCTGCGTGATAATACAGTGGGGAAAAAAAGTATTTAGTCAGTCAGCAATAGTGCAAGTTCCACCACTTAAAAAGATGAGAGGCGTCTGTAATTTACATCATAGGTAGACCTCAACTATGGGAGACAAACTGAGAAAAAAAAAATCCAGAAAATCACATTGTCTGTTTTTTTTTCATTTTATTTGCATATTATGGTGGAAAATAAGTATTTGGTCAGAAACAAGCAATCAAGATTTCTGGCTCTCACAGACCTGTAACTTCTTCTTTAAGAGTCTCCTCTTTCCTCCACTCATTACCTGTAGTAATGGCACCTGTTTAAACTTGTTATCAGTATAAAAAGACACCTGTGCACACCCTCAAACAGTCTGACTCCAAACTCCACTATGGTGAAGACCAAAGAGCTGTCAAAGGACACCAGAAACAAAATTGTAGCCCTGCACCAGGCTGGGAAGACTGAATCTGCAATAGCCAACCAGCTTGGAGTGAAGAAATCAACTGTGGGAGCAATAATTAGAAAATGGAAGACATACAAGACCACTGATAATCTCCCTCGATCTGGTGCTCCACGCAAAATCCCACCCCGTGGGGTCAGAATGATCACAAGAACGGTGAGCAAAAATCCCAGAACCACGCGGGGGGACCTAGTGAATGAACTGCAGAGAGCTGGGACCAATGTAACAAGGCCTACCATAAGTAACACACTACGCCACCATGGACTCAGATCCTGCAGTGCCAGACGTGTCCCACTGCTTAAGCCTGTACATGTCCGGGCCCGTCTGAAGTTTGCTAGAGAGCATTTGGATGATCCAGAGGAGTTTTGGGAGAATGTCCTATGGTCTGATGAAACCAAACTGGAACTGTTTGGTAGAAACACAACTTGTCGTGTTTGGAGGAAAAAGAATACTGAGTTGCATCCATCAAACACCATACCTACTGTAAAGCATGGTTGTGGAAACATCATGCTTTGGGGCTGTTTCTCTGCAAAGGGGCCAGGACGACTGATCCGGGTACATGAAAGAATGAATGGGGCCATGTATCGTGAGATTTTGAGTGCAAACCTCCTTCCATCAGCAAGGGCATTGAAGATGAAACGTGGCTGGGTCTTTCAACATGACAATGATCCAAAGCACACCGCCAGGGCAACGAAGGAGTGGCTTCGTAAGAAGCATTTCAAGGTCCTGGAGTGGCCTAGCCTGTCTCCAGATCTCAACCCTATAGAAAACCTTTGGAGGGAGTTGAAAGTCCGTGTTGCCAAGCGAAAAGCCAAAAACATCACTGCTCTAGAGGAGATCTGCATGGAGGAATGGGCCAACATACCATCAACAGTGTGTGGCAACCTTGTGAAGACTTACAGAAAACGTTTGACCTCTGTCATTGCCAACAAAGGATATATCACAAAGTATTGAGATGAAATTTTGTTTCTGACCAAATACTTATTTTCCACCATAATATGCAAATAAAATGAAAAAAAAACAGACAATGTGATTTTCTGGATTTTTTTTTCTCAGTTTGTCTCCCATAGTTGAGGTCTACCTATGATGTAAATTACAGACGCCGCTCATCTTTTTAAGTGGTGGAACTTGCACTATTGCTGACTGACTAAATACTTTTTTTCCCCACTGTATATGTGAATCTAATGAAAATGTAGAGTCCCTGTGGGTGGAGATAAGGGGAGGGGGAAAAAAATAAAAAACTGATAGGGGTTTGTTATAAGTCTCCAAAAATAATGGAAGAATATCCTCATAAAGCAAATAGATGAAGCGGCGACTCAAGGAGAAGTCATTATTATGGGGGACTTCAACTACCCTGAAATACATTGGGGAACCGAAACTTGCAGTTCCAGCAAAGGTAATACGTTTTTGACAACTTTAAGAGACAATTACCTTTCACAACTGGTTCAGGCCGCAACAAGAGGGAGGGCACTGCTAGACCTAATATTAACCAACAGGCCGGACCGCATATCAATTATAAGAGTTGAGGGTCACTTGGGTAATAGTGATCACAAGATAATAAGGCTGGGGTCACACTGTGTTATGGCAGTCCATTTAACGGACTGCGTTACACCGCGGTATAACGTGGTGAAACGCAGTCTGTTAACGCTGCCATTGACCCCCATTACGTGGCGCATCGACGCATGCCGTAAAGCGGCACGCGTTCGCGGTGTGCCGTCATTCACTGACGGAGTCTCGGACGTGGGCTGCAGCATCTGAGGCTCCATCACTGCTATCGCTGATGAGCGATACCATCCGATACCCTAAAATATCGGATCGGATGGTATCGGCCCGATACGAAAAAAGTATCGGGTATCGCCGATTCTGATACCGGAAGTCCCATTCAAGTCTATGGGACTTCCGGTATCGGAATAAGAAAAACCCTTTTCTGTCCTTGTACAGCCTCTCGGGGGGGTGTACGGACCCTCTGGGGGTCTGTGCCGACTGCCTGGGGGTCTGAGCGGACTGCCGGGGGTCTGTACCGGCCTGCCGGTGGTCTGTACCGATTGTCCGGGGGTCTGTGCAAGCTGCGGTGGGCTGTGCCGGCCTGCCGGTGGTCTGTACCGACTGCCCGGGGGTCTGTGTGGACTGCCGGGGGTCTGTACCGGCCTGCCGGGGGGCTGTGCCGGCCTGCCGGGGGGCTGTGCCGACTGTCCGGGGGGCTGTGCAGGCTGCGGTGGGCTGTGCTGGCCTGCCGGTGGTCTGTACCGACTGCCCGGGGGTCTGTACCGGCCTGCCGGGGGGCTGTGCCGGCCTGCCGGGGGGCTGTGCCGACTGTCCGGGGGGCTGTGCCGACTGTCCGGGGGGCTGTGCTGGCCTGCCGGTGGTCTGTACCGACTGTCCGGGGGTCTGTGCAGGCTGCGGGGGGCTGTGCCGGCCTGCCGGTGGTCTGTGCCAACTGTCTGGGGGGCTGCGCAGGCTGCGGGGGTCTGTGCAGGATCGTCCGATGGGACTACAAGTCCCATCGGGCGATGCCTGCTACCATGACGGTGATTGACACATTAGCCAATGATGGGACAGTAGTAGTCCCATCATCCGGCTAATGTGTTGAATGTACAAAAAAAAATACATACTACATACATGCTACATACATATTACATACATACTACATACATGCAACTTACATACATACTACATATATACTACATGCAACATGCATACAACATATATACTACATGCATGCAACATACATACAACATATATACTACATGCAACATGCATACTACATATATACTACATGCATGCAACATACATATATACTACATGCATGCAACATGCATACTACATATATACCACATGCATGCAACATGCATACTACACATATACCACATATATACTACATGCATGCAACATACCTATACACTACATATATACTACATGCAACATACATACTACATATATACTACATGCATGCAACATACATATATACTACATATATACTACATGCATACTACATATATACTACATGCATGCAACATACATATATACTACATATATACTACATTCAACATGCATACTACATATATACTACATGCATGCAACATACATGCAACATATATACTACATGCATGCAACATGCATACAACATATATACTACATGCATGCAACATACATACAACATATATACTACATGCATGCAACATACATACAACATATATACTACATGCATGCAACATACATACAACATATATACTACATGCATGCAACATATACAGTATACTACATGCATGCAACATACATATACACTTCATATATACTACATGCAACATACATACTACATATATAAGCTACATGCATGCAACATACATATATACTACATGCAACATGCATACTACATATATACCACATATATACTACATGCATGCAACATACATATACTATACTACATATATACTACATGCAACATGCATACTACATGCATGCAACATAAATACATACTACATATATACCACATGCATGCAACATGCATACTACATATATACAACATATATACTACATGCATGCAACATACATATATACTACATATATACAACATATATACTACATGCATGCAACATACATATATACTACATATATACTACATGCAACATGCTTACTACATACATACCACATATATACTACATGCATACTACATATATACCACATGCATGCAACATACATACATACTACTAGTGTTGAGCATTCCGATAATGCAAATATCAGGTATCGGCTGATATTCGTTGTATCGGAATTCTGACACTGAGTACCGATATTTTTTCAATATCGGATATCGGAATTGGAAGTTCCCATAATGCAAAGAGCCACTGCTGTGGCTCTGATTGGCTGCCGAATTGACGTCATCATGATGCGCGGTCTGTGCGCATCATGATGCGCCGTCAGTTCAGACCTTCCGGGGGGTCTATGCCGACTGCCCGGGGGTCTGTACCGGCCTGCCGGGGGTCTGTGCTGACTGCCTGGGGCTCTGTACCGGCCTGCCGGGGGTCTGTGCCGACTGCCCGGGGGTCTGTGCCGGCCTGCTGGGGGGCTGTGCCGGCCTGCCGGTGGTCTGTACCGACTGTCCGGGGGTCTGTGCAAACTGCGGGGGTCTGTACCGGCCTGCCGGGGGGCTGTGCCAGCCTGCCAGTGGTCTGTACCGACTGTCCGGGGGTCTGAGCGGACTGCCGGGGGTCTGTACCGGCCTGTCGGGAGGCTGTGCCAACTGTCTGGGGGTCTGTGCAGGCTGTGGGGGTTTGTACCGGCCTGCCGACGGGCTGTGCCGGCCTGCCGGTGGTCTGAACCGACTGTCAGGGGTCTGTACCGGCCTGCCGGGGGTCTGTGCCGACTGCCCGGGGGTCTGTGCGGACTGCCCGGGGGTCTGTGCGGACTGCCCGGGGGTCTGTGCGGACTGACCGGGGGTCTGTGCGGACTGCCCGGGGGTCTGTACCGGCCTGCCGAGGGGATGTGCCGGCCTGCCGGTGGTCTGTACCGACTGTCCGGGGGTCTGTGCAAACTGCGGGGGTCTGTACCGGCCTGCCGGGGGGCTGTGCCGGCCTGCCGGTGGTCTGTACCGACTGTCCGGGGGTCTGAGCGGACTGCCGGGGGTCTGTACCGGCCTGTCGGGAGGCTGTGCCAACTGTCCGGGGGTCTGTGCAGGCTGTGGGGGTTTGTACCGGCCTGCCGACGGGCTGTGCCGACCTGCTGGTGGTCTGTACCGACTGTCCGGGGGTCTGAGCGGACTGCCGGGGTCTGTATCGGCCTGCCGGGGGGCTGTGCCGACTGTCCGGGGGTCTGTGCAGGCTGCGGGGGTCTGTACCGGCCTGCTGAGGGGCTGTGCCGGCCTGCCTGTGGTCTGAACCGACTGTCAGGGGTCTGTACCGGCCTGCCGGGGGTCTGTGCGGACTGCCCGGGGGTCTGTGCGGACTGCCCGGGGGTCTGTGCGGACTGCCCGGGGGTCTGTGCGGACTGCCCGGGGGTCTGTGCGGACTGCCCGGGGGTCTGTACCGGCCTGCCGAGGGGATGTGCCGGCCTGCCGGTGGTCTGTACCGACTGTCCGGGGGTCTGTGCAAACTGCGGGGGTCTGTACCGGCCTGCCGGGGGGCTGTGCCGGCCTGCCGGTGGTCTGTACCGACTGTCCGGGGGTCTGAGCGGACTGCCGGGGGTCTGTACCGGCCTGTCGGGAGGCTGTGCCAACTGTCCGGGGGTCTGTGCAGGCTGTGGGGGTTTGTACCGGCCTGCCGACGGGCTGTGCCGTCCTGCCGGTGGTCTGTACCGACTGTCCGGGGGTCTGAGCGGACTGCCGGGGTCTGTATCGGCCTGCCGGGGGGCTGTGCCGACTGTCCGGGGGTCTGTGCAGGCTGCGGGGGTCTGTACCGGCCTGCTGAGGGGCTGTGCCGGCCTGCCTGTGGTCTGAACCGACTGTCAGGGGTCTGTACCGGCCTGCCGGGGGGCTGTGCCGGCCTGCCGGTGGTCTATACCGACTGTCTGGGGGTCTGAGCAGGCTGCGGGGGTCTGTACCGGCCTGCCGGGGGGCTGTGCCGGCCTGCCGGTGGTCTGTACTGACTGTCCGGGGGTCTGAGCGGACTGCCGGGGGTCTGTATCGACTGTCCGGGGGTCTGAGCGGACTGCCGGGGGTCTGTACCGGCCTGCCGGGGGGCTGTGCCGACTGTCCGGGGGGCTGTGCAGGCTGCGAGGGTCTGTACCGGCCTGCCGGGGGGCTGTGCCGACCTGCCGGTGGTCAATACTGACTGTCCGGGGGTCTGAGCAGGCTGCGGGGGGTCTGTGCAGGATCGTCCGATGGGACTACGAGTCCCATCGGGCGATGCCTGCTACCATGACGGTGATTGACACATTAGCCAATGATGGGACAGTAGTAGTCCCATCATCCGGCTAATGTGTTGAATGTACAAAAAAAAAAAATACATACTACATGCTACATACATACTACATACATACTACATATATACTACATGCATGCAACATACATACAAACTACATATATACCACATGCATGCAACATGCATACTACATATATACTACATGCAACATGCATACTACATATATACTACATGCAACATGCATACTACATATATACTACATGCATGCAACATACATGCAACATATATACTACATGTATGCAACATGCATATATACAACATATATACTACATGCAACATACATACTACATGCATGTAACATACATATATACTACATATATACCACGTATATACTACATGCATGCAATATACATATTGTGGGGAATAGATAGCTCAGCTGGGATCTTTGCTTTGGCACAAGCGTGTGGCTATGAAGTCACTTCAGCAGACTAGCAAGTTCCACATGAATATGGACGCGGCATATTTATTGTGCACACTTGTCATTCAATGTTACACATGCCAAACATGAAATAAAACATCTAAGGCCGTCTGGCCACTAACTAACAATAGCAGGCTAACTACAAAATAAACCTATATAACAGCAAACAAGTCCATGTAATCTTACTGTGTCAGCTCCCAGCTCAGCAGACGAGATAGACTGAGAGATCCCAGCTCCTCCTGATTATATCAGCTGGACCAGTCGGGAAACCAAAACCTGGACTGAATAAGTGGAGGGGGAACTACCAGTCCTTTCCATGCTGATCACTAAGGAAACCAGGGCTGGATTACAGTGAAATAAACTGGCTTTATCATCAGTACAGGGAGACATATGAAATGAAACGGGGAGAAATATACCTGTTTTCTAGTACCTCTCCCCTTGGCATCTCACACACCCCCCTCCTCTGTTCGAGCCCGTGGGGTCGGACACGACGAGTCACCAAGCAGTGCGCTCTAGACAACGCATCTGCATTTCTGTGCGCTGTGCCCGCCCTGTGCTCAACGGGAAATTTAAACCCTTGTAATGCTACAGTCATGGCCAAAAGTATTGACACCCCTGCAATTCTGTCAGATAATATTCAGTTTCTTCCTGAAAATGATTGCAAACACAAATTCTTTGGTATTATTATCTTCATTTAATTTGTCTTAAATGAAAAAACACAAAAGAGAATGAAGCAAAAAGCAAAACATTGATCATTTCACACAAAACTCCAAAAATGGGCCGGACAAAAGTATTGGCACCCTCAGCCTAATACTTGGTTGCACAACCTTTAGCCAAAATAACTGCGACCAACTGCTTCCGGTAACCATCAACGAGTTTCTTACAATGCTCTGCTGGAATTTTAGACCATTCTTCTTTGGCAAACTACTCCAAGTCCCTGATATTTGAAGGGTGCCTTCTCCAAACTGCCATTTTTAGATCTCTCCACAGGTGTTCTATGGGATTCAGGTCTGGACTCATTGCTGGCCACCTTAGAAGTCTCCAGTGCTTTCTCTCAAACCATTTTATAGTGCTTTTTGAAGTGTGTTTTGGGTTATTGTCCTGCTGGAAGACCCATGACCTCTGAGGTAGACCCAGCTTTCTCACACTGGGCCCTAAATTATGCTGCAAAATTTGTTGGTAGTCTTCTGACTTCGTAATGCCATGCACACGGTCAAGCAGTCCAGTGCCAGAGGCAGCAAAGCAACCCCAAAACATCAGGGAACCTCCGCCATGTTTGACTATAGGGACCGTGTACTTTTCTTTGAATGCCTCTTTTTTCTCCTGTAAACTCTATGTTGATACTTTTGCCCTAAAAGCTCTACTTTTGTCTCATCTGACCAGAGATCATTCTTCCAAAATGTTTTAGGCTTTTTCAGGTAAGTTTTGGCAAACTCCAGCCTGGCTTTTTTTATGTCTCGGGTAAGAAGTGGAGTCTTCCTGGGTCTCCTACCATACAGTCCCTTTTCATTCAGATGCCGACGGATAGTACGGATTGACTCCGTTGTACCCTCGGACTGCAGGGCAGCTTGAACTTGTTTGGATGTTAGTGGAGGTTCTTTATCCAACATCCGCACAATCTTGCGTTGAAATCTCTTGTCAATTTTTCTTTTCCGGCCACATCTAGGGAGGTTAGCCACAGTGCCATGGGCTTTAAGCTCCTTGATGACACTGCGCACGGTAGACACAGGAACATTCAGATCTTTGGAGATGGACTTGTAGCCTTGAGATTGCTCATGCTTCCTCACAATTTGGTTTCTCAAGTCCTCAGACAGTTCTTTGGTCTTCTTTCTTTTCTCCGTGCTCAATGTGGTACACACAAGGACACAGGACAGAGGTTGAGTCAACTGTAATCCATGTCAACTGGCTGCAAGTGTGATTTAGTTATTGCCAACACCTGTTAGGTGCCACAGGTAAGTTATAGGTGCTATTAATTACACAAATTAGAGAAGCATCACATGATTTTTCGAACAGTGCCAATACTTTTGTCCACCCTCTTTGTTATGTTTGGTGTGGAATTCTTTTTGTGTTTTTTCATTTAAGACAAATTAAATGAAGATAATAATACCAAAGAATTTGTGTTTGCAATCATTTTCAGGAAGAAACTGAGTATTATCTGACAGAATTGCAGGGGTGTCAATACTTTTGGCCATGACTGTATGAACCAGCGTGTCACCCGCGCATTGCCTTCTTTTGCCCGGGACATCCACGTTAGGGGCGAATGGTCCGTCACTAGTCTAAACTGGCGACCTAGTAAATAATAGCGCAAGGTGCACAGGGCCCATTTCACAGCCAGGGCTTCCCGCTCAACTACACTGTAGTTCTTTTCTGCTCTCGTAAGCTTTCTGCTTAGATAGGCCACTGGGTGTTCCTCGCCATTTACTTCTTGAGACAAAACCGCGCCGAGGCCCACCCCAGAGGCGTCCGTTTGGACAGTAAACTCCCGTTTAAAGTCTGGTGCAACCAACACTGGTTGGTCACAGAGGACTGTTTTCAATCGCTGAAAGGCCTCCTCTGCGTTCCACTTTATTGTGACAGATTTCGACCCCTTAGTAAGATCTGTGAGAGGAGCTGCGATGGTCGCAAAATGTTTGATGAACCACCTATAATAACCAACGATCCCTAAAAAAGCTCCAACCTGTTTTTTGGTTACCGGTCGTGGCCAATTTTGAATAGCGTCTACTTTATTGGCTTGAGGCTTCACGACGCCTCTCCCTATGCTATATCCCAGATAGCGAGCCTCTTCCAATCCCAACGTACATTTCTTGGGATTGGCAGTCAACCCAGCTGTTTTTAGGGAGTCTAAGACGGCTTGTACTTTTGACAAATGCGTGTCCCAGTCATCGCTAAAGATAATGATGTCGTCCAAGTACGCGGATGCATACTGGCCATGGGGTTTTAGGACAATATCCATTAGACATTGGAAGGTGGCTGCGGCACCATGCAACCCAAATGGCATATCTCGGTACTGGAATAATCCCTGGGGCGTAACAAAGGCAGTTTTCTCTTTGGCTGATTCCGTGAGGGGAATCTGCCAATAACCTTTTGTTAAGTCAATAGTGGATATGTACCTGGCCGAACCCAGTCTCTCTATCAGTTCATCGACTCTTGGCATCGGGTAGGCATCGAATTTCGATACTTCATTTACTTTCCGAAAATCGTTACAAAATCGGATAGTCCCATCGGGTTTGGGCACCAGTACGATAGGGCTAGACCAATCACTCCGGGACTCCTCAATGACCCCGAGCTCTAACATCTTCTTAACTTCCTGGGCAATGGCTTGTCTCCGAGCCTCCGGAATTCGATATGGTTTAAGCCGTACCCGCGCCTGTGGATCAGTAACAATGTCATGTTTAATTAGGTGAGTCCGGCTAGGAAGTTCCGAGAAAATATCTGCATTCCTCTGTATGAACTCCCTGGTCTCTCGTTTTTGGCTTTCGGATAGCGTGTCTGCAATACCCACTTCTGGCGGAGCTACCTGGGGGTCCTTTACTTTAGAAGGTGGAGCCCCTCGAGGCCCATCCACAAGGGCAGCTCCTGCCACCAGACTCTCCCTGTCCTGCCAGGCCTTACGCAAGTTTATGTGGTATATTTGTTCGGACTTTCTCTTGTCTGGTTGGTGTATCTTATAATTTACTTCACCTATTCGTTCCAGCACTTCGTACGGTCCCTGCCATTTCACAAGAAATTTATTCTCTACGGTAGGCACCAATACCAACACCCTGTCTCCGGGTTGAAAGACTCGTGTTTTTGCCGCTCGGTTGTATACCGTGCTTTGGGCATGTTGTGCGCGCTCTAAACACTCTTTAACTATTGGCATAACTGCTGCAATTCGGTCCTGCATAAGTGTTATGTGTTCAATTACACTGCGATAAGGAGTCACGTCTTGTTCCCAAGTCTCCTTGGCAATATCTAACAGGCCTCTAGGACACCGCCCATAAACCAACTCAAAAGGTGAAAAGCCTGTGGAGGATTGGGGTACCTCACGTATAGCGAACAGGAGGTATGGTAGTAGGGAATTCCAATCCCTCCCGTCCTTATCCACCACCCTTTTCAACATTCCCTTTAAGGTTTTATTAAAGCGCTCCACCAAACCGTCAGTCTGAGGGTGATATACTGAGGTACGCAAATGGGAGATTTTTAGTAGTTTACATAAATCCTTAAGTATACGAGACATAAAGGGGGTCCCTTGATCCGTAAGTATCTCTTTTGGAATGCCGGTGCGGGAAAACATATTAACCAGCTCCTTTGAAATTGATTTCGCATTGGCATTCCGCAAGGGCTCTGCTTCGGGATAACGCGTGGCGTAATCCAATACTACCAAAATGTACTGATGACCCCTGGCAGATTTAACTAATGGACCGACTATATCCATTGCTATCCTCTGGAAGGGCACCTCTATTATTGGTAAGGGCACTAAGGGGCTTCTAAAATGTGACATAGGTGCGGTCAATTGACACGTAGGACATGACCGACAGTACTGGGTCACGTCTCCCACTAGACCCGGCCAAAAGAAACGTTGCAGAATACGGTGTTTTGTCTTTTCTACCGCCAGGTGTCCTCCCAAGGGATATTTATGTGCCAACTCCAAAACTACCTGGCGAAAGGACTTAGGTACCACTAGTTGTTCTACCACCATCCCTCGCACCTTGTCTATGTGATACAACATATCCTGCTGCACCGCCACGTGTGGGAACTCGTTTTGAGCCCCTGGGTACAATGGTCTTCCCTCGGAGACCTTTATGTTTTCCCACGCCCTTGCTAGAGTAGGATCCTGGTGCTGAGCGGTCCCGAACTTACCACGGGCCACCTCAAGATCAGGCATTTCTAAAACCTCCTCTAGCTGGTCTGCCTCGCCTGCATACACAGCCAGAGGAGAGTCCGCAGATTCTAGTACTTCCTCTGAGACGGGTTCTCCGTCGTCTTGCTGCAATGGTTCAGGGGCTAGCTCCGGAGTGCCGTCTTCAACTAGAGGGTTCATGCCACTTTTGAAGTTCCACAAGTCCCAAAATAAGGGAAAGTCTCTCCCCAGGATTACACTGTGTCCCATAGACTTTATGACTGCCGCCTGATGTCTTTTGGTCCCTACTGGTGTGGCAAGAGTAACCCAGGCAGTGGGGTAGTTCTTAGTATCCCCATGGATGCAACTAATGCCCACGGTTAAGTTCGTTAGGGCGCTAGAGTCCACCAAACTGGCATGTACCAGAGTTACTTGACTGCCGGAATCCAAGACGGCATTCACACTATAACCGTCAACCTCGACGTGGCACACGTGTTGTTCATTTCCCGTGAGGGTCTCTGCCACACACACTGACTGCACATATAACGAAAGACGCCTCATAGCGTTACAGTTCATTGGCTCTGTAGTCATTGGGCAGTTAGCTGCTACATGGCCAAGCCCGCGACATCGCCAACATTGTATAGGCCCTTGTCTCCTCGATGGAGATCCCAGACGAGGTCTGCTGCCTTGATGTGAGCCCGTACCACCTCCATAGTCCTTTGTAGGTCTGCTACCCTTCATTGTGACGTTCTCTTCTTTTGAAGATGAAGTAGGTTTCGCAGGACTCTCCAGCGATTTCTTGGGGAGCCAGTGGGGTGCTAACGTCCCTTGGAGTAGGCTTTCAGAAGCATTGTAGCGTTCGACCATATTCACCAACTGATCAGTGGTAGTTGGGTCACCCTGTCCAACCCACCTCTGGATCTTAGCGGGTAAGGACCGCAGATACTTGTCTAGAACCACACGCTCCACCATCTGTGCGGACGTCAAAGCCTCTGGTTGCAGCCATTTTTTTACTAGATGGATGAGATCATGCATTTGTGAGCGGGCTGGCTGATGCTCCACAAAATTCCATAAATGCACCCTCTGTGCGCTTACATACGTGTTTACTCCCAGCCTTGTCAGGATTTCGCCTTTGAGTTTGATATAGTCCATAGCATCCGCTCCACTCAGATCGTAATAGGCCTTTTGTGGATCTCCGATCAGAAATGGAGCAACTACCTCAGCCCATCTGTCCAGTGGTAAGTGCTCACGTTCTGCGATACGTTCTAACACGGTGAGGTATGCTTCCACATCATCGTCTGCGGTCATTTTAAGCAAAGTCTTCTGTACAGCTTTCTGCGCACTAGCAGCGCTTTGTGCACGGTCTCCCTCATCTCGGGGTTGCCGAACCAAGGCCTGTTTTATTGCCTCCAACTGCTCTTGCTGCATCTGGTGTTGCTGCTCCAGAGCCTTCTGGAAGCAAGTATTAGTTTGCTGTTGTTGCACATTTGCTTGCAATAACTGCTTCACTAGTTCCTCCATATTACTGGACTCTTGGCTCTTCAAAAGCGCAGAAGCTTTCAACCAGGACATACACAGCGTTTTCTCTGCAGTCACAGTCCAGCAGCCACAAGTGCCCGCATTCGAAACACCATTTGTGGGGAATAGATAGCTCAGCTGGGATCTTTGCTTTGGCACAAGCGTGTGGCTATGAAGTCACTTTAGCAGACTAGCAAGTTCCACATGAATATGGACACGGCATATTTATTGTGCACACTTGTCATTCAATGTTAAACATGCCAAACATGAAATAAAACATCTAAGGCCGTCTGGCCACTAACTAACAATAGCAGGCTAACTACAAAATAAACCTATATAACAGCAAACAAGTCCATGTAATCTTACTGTGTCAGCTCCCAGCTCAGCAGACGAGATAGACTGAGAGATCCCAGTTCCTCCTGATAATATCAGCTGGACCAGTCAGGAAACCAAAACCTGGATTGAATAAGTGGAGGGGGAACTACCAGTCCTTTCCATGCTGATCACTAAGGAAACCAGGGCTGGATTACAGTGAAATAAACTGGCTTTATCATCAGTACAGGGAGACATATGAAATGAAACGGGGAGAAATATACCTGTTTTCTAGTACCTCTCCCCTTGGCACCTCACAATATATACTACATATATACTACATGCAACATGCATACTACATATATACTACATGCATGCAACATACATACATACTACATATATACCACATGCATGCAACATGCATACTACATATATACAACATATATACTACATGCATACTACATATATACCACATGCATGCAACATACATACATACTACTAGTGTTGAGCATTCCGATACTGCAAATATCGGGTATCGGCCGATATTCGCTGTATCGGAATTCCGATACCGAGTACCGATATTTTTTCAATATCGGATATCGGAATCGGAAGGTCCCATAATGCAAAGAGCCACTGCTGTGGCTCTGATTGGCTGCCGAAATGACGTCATCATGATGCTCGGTCTGTGCGCATCATGATGCGCCGTCAGTTCAGGCCTTCCGGGGGGTCTATGCCGACTGCCCGGGGGTCTGTACCGGCCTGCCGGGGATCTGTGCTGACTGCCCGGGGCTCTGTACCGGCCTGCCGGTGTTCTGTGCAGACTGCCCGGGGGTCTGTGCGGACTGCCGGTGGTCTGTGCCGACTGTCCAGGGGTCTGTGCAGGCTGCGGGGGTCTGTACCGGCCTGCCGGGGAGCTGTGCCGGCCTGCCGGTGGTCTGTACCGACTGTCCGGGGGTCTGAGCGGACTGCCGGGGGTCTGTACTGACTGTCCGGGGGTATGTGCAGGCTGCGGGGGTCTGTATCGGCCTGCCGAGGGGCTGTGCCGGCCTGCCAGTGGTCTGTACCGACTGTCCGGGGGTCTGTGCAGGCTGCGGAGGTCTGTACCGGCCTGCCAGGGGACTGGCCGGCCTGCCGGTGGTCTATACCGACTGTCCGGGGGTCTGTGCAGGCTGCGGAGGTCTGTACCGGCCTGCCGGGAGGCTGTGCCGGCCTGACGGTGGTCTGTACCGACTGTCCGGGGTCTGTGCAGGCTGCAGGGGTCTGTACCAGCCTGCCGGTGGTCTGTACCGACTGCCCAGGGGTCTGTGCAGGCTGAGGGGGGTCTGTACCGGCCTGCTGGGGGGGCTGTGCCGGCCTGCCGGTGGTCTGTACCGACTGCCCGGGGGTCTGTGCGGACTGCCGGTGGTCTGTACCGGCCTGCCGGGGGGCTGTGCTTGCCTGCCCGGGGGTCTGTGCCGGCCTGCCCGGGGGTCTGTGCCGGCCTTCCCGGGGGTCTGTGCCGGCCTTCCCGGGGGTCTGTACCGACTGTCAGGGGTCTGAGCGGACTGCCGGAGGTCTGTACCGGTCTGCCGGGGGGCTGTGCCGGCCTGCCGGTGGTCTGTGCCGACTGTCCGGGGGTCAGTGCAGGCTACGTGGGTCTGTGCAAGCATCGTCCGATGGGACTACAAGCCCCATCGGGCGATGCCTGCTACCATGACGGTGATTGACACATTAGCCAATGATGGGACAGTAGTAGTCCCATCATCCGGCCTATGTGTTGAATGTAAAAAAAAAAAAAAATACATACTACATGCTACATACATACTACATACATGCTACATACATACTACATGCAGGTAACATACATACATACATACATACTACATATATACCACATGCATGCAACATGCATACTACATATATACCACATATATACTACATGCATGCAACATACATACAACATATATACTACATGCATGCAACATACATATATAGTACATGCAACATGCATACTACATATATACTACATGCATGCAACATACATACTACATATATACCACATGCATGCAACATGCAAACTACATATATAACACATATATACTACATATATACCACATGCATGCAACATACATATATACAACATATATACTACATGCAATATACATACTACATATATACTACATGCATGCAACATACATACAACATATATACTACATGCATGCAACATCCATACTACATGCATGCAACATACATATATACTACATGCATACTACATAGATACTACATGCATACTACATAGATACTACATGCATGCAACATACATACATACTACATATATACCACATGCATGCAACATGCATACTACATATATACCACATATATACTACATGCATACTACATAAATACCACACGCATGCAACATACATATATACAACATATATACTACATGCGACATACATACTACATATATACTTCATGCATGCAACATACATATATACAACATATATACTACATGCATGCAACATACATATATACAACATATATACTACATGCATGCAACATACATACTACATATATACTACATGCATGCAACATACATATATACAACATATATACTACATGCATTCAACATACAGTGGGGAAAAAAAGTATTTAGTCAGTCAGCAATAGTGCAAGTTCCACCACTTAAAAAGATGAGAGGCGTCTGTAATTTACATCATAGGTAGACCTCAACTATGGGAGACAAACTGAGAAAAAAAAATCCAGAAAATCACATTGTCTGTTTTATTTTTCATTTTATTTGCATATTATGGTGGAAAATAAGTATTTGGTCAGAAACAAAATTTCATCTCAATACTTTGTGATATATCCTTTGTTGGCAATGACAGAGGTCAAACGTTTTCTGTAAGTCTTCACAAGGTTGCCACACACTGTTGTTGGTATGTTGGCCCATTCCTCCATGCAGATCTCCTCTAGAGCAGTGATGATTTTGGCTTTTTGCTTGGCAACACGGACTTTCAACTCCCTCCAAAGGTTTTCTATACGGTTGAGATCTGGAGACTGGCTAGGCCACTCCAGGACCTTGAAATGCTTCTTACGAAGCCACTCCTTCGTTGCCCTGGCGGTGTGCTTTGGATCATTGTCATGTTGAAAGACCCAGCCACGTTTCATCTTCAATGCCCTTGCTGATGGAAGGAGGTTTGCACTCAATATCTCACGATACATGACCCCATTCATTCTTTCATGTACCCGGATCAGTCGTTCTGGCCCCTTTGCAGAGAAACAGCCCCAAAGCATGATGTTTCCACCACCATGCTTTACAGTAGGTATGGTGTTTGATGGATGCAACTCAGTATTCTTTTTCCTCCAAACACGACAAGTTGTGTTTCTACCAAACAGTTCCAGTTTGGTTTCATCAGACCATAGGACATTCTCCCAAAACTCCTCTGGATCATCCAAATGCTCTCTAGTAAACTTCAGACGGGCCCGGACATGTACAGGCTTAAGCAGTGGGACACGTCTGGCACTGCAGGATCTGAGTCCATGGTGGCGTAGTGTGTTACTTATGGTAGGCCTTGTTACATTGGTCCCAGCTCTCTGCAGTTCATTCACTAGGTCCCCCCGCGTGTTTCTGGGATTTTTGCTCACCGTTCTTGTGATCATTCTGACCCCACGGGGTGGGATTTTGCGTGGAGCACCAGATCGAGGGAGATTATCAGTGGTCTTGTATGTCTTCCATTTTCTAATTATTGCTCCCACAGTTGATTTCTTCACTCCAAGCTGGTTGGCTATTGCAGATTCAGTCTTCCCAGCCTGGTGCAGGGCTACAATTTTGTTTCTGGTGTCCTTTGACAGCTCTTTGGTCTTCACCATAGTCGAGTTTGGAGTCAGACTGTTTGAGGGTGTGCACAGGTGTCTTTTTATACTGATAACAAGTTTAAACAGGTGCCATTACTACAGGTAATGAGTGGAGGAAAGAGGAGACTCTTAAAGAAGAAGTTACAGGTCTGTGAGAGCCAGAAATCTTGATTGCTTGTTTCTGACCAAATACTTATTTTCCACCATAATATGCAAATAAAATGAAAAAAAAACAGACAATGTGATTTTCTGGATTTTTTTTTCTCAGTTTGTCTCCCATAGTTGAGGTCTAACTATGATGTAAATTACAGACGCCTCTCATCTTTTTAAGTGGTGGAACTTGCACTATTGCTGACTGACTAAATACTTTTTTTCACCACTGTACATATATACAACATATATACTACATGCATGCAACATACAACATATATACTACATGCATGCAACATGCATATATACAACATATATACTACATGCAACATACATGCTACATATATACCACATGCATGCAACATGCATACTACATATATACCACATATATACTACATGCATGCAACATACATACTACATACATATATACCACATGCATGCAACATACATACTACATATATACTACATGCAACATGCATACTACATATATACTACATGCATGCAACATACATATATACTACATGCAACATGCATACTACATATATACTACATGCATGCAACATACATACTACATATATACCACATGCATGCAACATGCTTACTACATATATACCACATATATACTACATGCATGCAACATACATACATACAACATATATACTACATGCAACATACATACTACATATATACTACATGCATGCAACATACATATATACTACATGCAACAGGCATACTACATATATACTACATGCATGCAACATACATACTACATATATACCACATGCATGCAACATGCTTACTACATATATACAACATATATACTACATGCATGCAACATACATACTACATATATACAGCATATATACTACATGCATGCAACATACATATATGCAACATATATACTACATGCAACATACATACTACATATATACCACATGCATGCTACATATATACTACATGCATGCAACATACATGTATACTACATGCATGCAACATACATACTACATATATACCACATGCATGCAACATGCATACTACATATATACTACATATATACTACCTGCATGCAACATACATATATACTACATACAATACATTCACACAATACATACATATAGACATACAGTACATATAGCATAGAGTACATACTCACCATCACTTGTCACTTTGATCCCCGAAGCCATTGTCATTTTTGGAATAAATATTAAAATAACAAACAAACAATATACTCCCTGATCCGCAGAAATCCATGAGAGTCCCACGACGATCTTGCGTGGAGAACAGCAGCATCAGCTGATGCTACCGTTCTCTACGGGCCCCAGGAAACCAGTGTCGGGAGGTAGGTATCCTTCTGCCCTGTATTCCTCCGCCACTGTAAAAAAAAAAAAAAAAAAAAAAGTCCCTAGTCTCACTTTATGGCAAAAGCTGCATGGGAAATTTCTCACACAGCAATGCCATAAAATGAGACTAGGGACTTTTTTTTTTTTTTTTTTACAGTGGCGAAGGAATACAAGGCGGAAGGATACCTACCTCCCGACACTGGTTTCCTGGAGCCAGTAGAGAACGGTAGCATCAGCTGATGCTGCTGTTCTCCACGCAAGATCGTCGTGGGACACTCGTGGACTTCTGCGGATCAGGGGTAAGTATATTGGTGCTTTGTTATTTTAATATTTATTCCAAAGATGACAATGGCTTCGGGGATCAAAGTGACAAGTGATGGTGAGTATGTACTCTATGTTATATGTACTGTATGTCTATATGTATGTATTGTATGAATGTATTGTATGTAGTATATATGTATGTTGCATGCATATAGTATATATGTAGTATATATGTAGTATGCATGTTGCATGCATGTGGTATATATGTATTATGTATGTTGCATGCATGTAGTATACATGTATGTTGCATGCATGTAGTATATATGTAGCATGCATGTGGTATATATGTAGTAAGTATGTTGCATGTAGTATATATGTTGTATATATGTATGTTGCATGCATGTGGTATATATGTAGTATTTATGTGGTATATATGTAGTTTGCATGTTGCATATATGTAGTATGTATGTAGTATGCATGTAGTATATATGTATGTTGCATGCATGTAGTATATATGTAGTATGCATGTTGCATGCATGTAGTATATATGTTGTATGTATGTTGCATGCATGTAGTATATATGTAGTATATATGTAGTAAGCATGTTGCATGCATGTGGTATATATGTAGTATGTATGTATTTTGCATGCATGTAGTATGTATGTAGCATGTATGTAGTATGTATGTAGCATGTAGTATGTATTTTTTTTTTTACATTCAACACATAGGCCGGATGATGGGACTACTACTGTCCCATCATTGGCTAATGTGTCAATCACCGTCATGGTAGCAGGCATCACCCGATGGGACTTGTAGTCCCATCGGACGATGCTTGCACAGACCCCCGCAGCCTGCACAGACCCCCGGACAGTCAGCACAGACTACCGGCAGGCCGGCACAGCCCCCCGGCAGGCCGGTACTGACCCCCGGCCGATACCCGATATTTGCAGTATCGGAATGCTCAACACTAGTAGTATGTATGTTGCATGTAGTATATATGTTGTATATATGTATGTTGCATGCATGTGGTATATATGTAGTATGCATGTAGTATATATGTGGTATATATGTAGTATGTATGTATGTTGCATGCATGTAGTATATATGTAGTATGCATGTTGCATGTACTATATATGTATGTTGCATGCATGTAGTATATATGTAGAATGCATGTTGCATGCATGTAGTATATATGTTGTATGTATGTTGCTTGCGTGTAGTATATATGTAGCATGCATGTTGCATGTATGTAGTATGTATGTAGTATGTTTTTTTTTTTTTTACATTCAACACATAGGCCGGATGATGGGACTACTACTGTCCCATCATTGGCTAATGTGTCAATCACCGTCATGGTAGCAGGCATCGCCCGATGGGACAGACCGCGCATCATGATGATGTCATTTCGGCAGCCAATCAGAGCCACAGCAGTGGCTCTTTGCATTATGGGAACTTCCGATTCCGATATTGAAAAAATATCGGTACTCGGTATCGGAATTCCGATACAGCAAATATCGGCTGATACCCGATATTTGCAGTATCGGAATGCTCAACACTACTGATGAATCATCAGCGCTAGCGATATAGCATAACGCATATCGTGTTATGTTATAGCGTTAAAGCAGCCCATCAACACTATGCGTTGAACGGGCTGTGTTAACGCAATGTGAACCTGGCCTAAGTTTTCATGTATCCTTTAATAAGATGTGTACTAGAGGGGTTACAAGGACACTAAACTTCAGGAAAACAAATTTCCAAAGGATGAGAGATGATCTTGGTGCAATTAACTGGGACGATATCCTGAGACATAAAAATACACAAAAAAATGGGAGACATTTATTAGCATCCTGAATAGGACCTGTGCACAATATATACCGTATGGGATTAAACATGCTAGAAATAGGAGGAAACCACTATGGTTAAACAGAGCTGTAAGGGGTGCAATAAGTGACAAAAATGAAGCATTTAGAAAATTAAAGCAAGAAGGTAGTGATGAGGCATTAAATAAATACAGAAGATTAAATAAATTCTGTAAAAAGCAAATCAAGGCAGCAAAGATTGAGACAGAGACTCATTGCCAGAGAAAGTAAAATAATTCCAAAATATTCTTTAGCTAAATAAATAGTAAGAAACTAAAAAATGATAGTCTTGGTCCCGGAAAAATAAATAGTCTGGGTGAAATGGTGCATGAGGATGAGGAAAAATCCAATATGCTAAATGACTTTTTTTCAACAGTATTTACACAGGAAAATCCCATGATGGATAACATGATCAGTGATAAAAAAAATTCTCCATCAAATGTCACCTGCTCAACCCAGCAGGAAGTATGGCGGTGTCTAAAAATCATTAAAATTGACAAATCTCTGGGCCCGGATGGGATACACCCCCAAGTACTACAGGAGTTAAGTACAGTCATAGATAGACCATTATTTTTAATCTTAAAGATTCCATAATAACAGGGTCTGTACCACAGGACTGGCGTATAGCAAATGTGGTTCCAATATTCAAAAAGGGGACAAAAACTGAACTTGGAAATTATAGGCCAGTAAGCTTAACCTCTACTGTGGGTAAATCCTGGAGGGTTTTCTAAGAGATACTATGCTGAAGTATCTGAAGAAGAATAACCTCATGACTCAATATCAACATGGGTTTACGAGGGATCATTCCCGTCAGACTAATCTGATGAAGAGGTAAGTTACGGACTGGACCAAGGAAATGCAGAGGACGTGGTGTACATGGACTTTTCAAAAGTTTTGGATATGGTGCCACACAAAAGGTTGATACATAAAATGAGAACAATGGGGACAGTGGAAAATATGTGTAAGTGGGTTAAGAGCTGGCTCAGGGATAGGAAACAAACTGTGGTTATTAATGGAGCACACTCGGACTGGGTCACAGTTAGCAGTGGGGTACCACAGGGGTCAGTATTGGGCCCGCTTCTTTTCAACATATGTATTAATGACCTTGTAGGGGGCATAGAAAGTAGAATTTCAATATTTGCAGATGACACTAAGCTCTGCAGGGTAATCAATACAGAGGAGGACAATTTTATATTACAGGAGGATTTGTGTAAACTAGAAGATTGGGCTGATAAATGGCAAATGAGCTTTAATGGGGATAAATGTAAGGTCATGCACTTGGGAAGAACAAACAAGATGTATAATTATGTGCTTAATTGTAAAACACTGGGCAAAACTGTCAGTGGAAAAGACCTGGGTGTATGGGTGGACGACAAACTGACATTTAGTGGCCAGGGTCTGGATGCCTCTCTTGAAAACTATAAAATAACAGGTTATATATATTAGTTTCCTTGATATTGCGTTGATCTAGGGAGCTAGTCTTATTGCCGTATATGGAGTCGGGAAGGAATTTTTTTCCCCAATGTGATGCTTACTGTTTGCCACATGGGTTTTTTTTTGCCTTCCTCTGGATCAACATGTTAGGGCAGGTTAGGGTAGAATATGGTTGAAGTAGATGGACTTAAAGCCTTCCTTCAACCTTAATAACTATGTTAATATGTTACCTGTGTCACATGTGGTGTGTCGGCGAGCCCCTCACCCTATAAATCACAGCCTGACCAGGGAAACAGCAGGAAGCTGGTGGGCCTGGAGCATGAGTTGACAGAGATTATCCAAGTAAACAGGTGGGACACGGATTGTCCAGGGATGTAGTTGAGCTTGCTGGGAAAGGGAAGCTGATGCAGAAGATAGAGTCTGTCCGGATGACAGGGAAAGATAAGAAGATATCTCTGTGTTTGACTTGTGCTGCCTGTGTGATGAATACGCTGCTGTCTAGTAAAGTTAAGCTGTTGGAAAAAACCTAATCTCTGAAGTTATTTGCGGTGCCAACATGGCAGCAACTGTGGAGAATCTGACAGAGCATCTGAGTGTGCTGTGGTGCATGCTGCACATGAAGTACAAAGGACTTTATTTATCTTTTCATGTACAAGGTGCCCAGGTGCTCACTGACTGTTGCTTAGTGAAATCGCCCACGACTACCACTCTGTACCACCTTGTTACACTTGTAAGAAAGCAAAAGTGATAACTAAGTGGCCCAATGAACAAAAAGTTTAAATTTAAATTTTGGGCCCATGTCCAAGATCCCATATAGATCTCAATCCTCAAAAAAGAGGTGGGGGAAAATAGCTCAGAAATTGTAGTAAACTTTAAGCACTGATTAGCCAAGATTAGGTTCCAACCAGTCAGGATGTTGCACAGAAGTTGATATCCAGCATGCCAGGGCAAATAGCAGATGTCTTGAAAAATAAAGGACAACGCAGCAAATATTGAGTCTTTGCATAAACTTGATGTATTTGTCAATAAAAGTTTAAAAGCTTATGAAATGCTGATATTGTACTTCAGTAACTATAGAAACATCTGACTTAAAGATCTAAAAGCACTGAAGCAACTAACTTTGTGAAAATTAGCCTCAGTCTCAAAACTTTTGCCCATCTTTGACAAAGCTGCTGTAAATATCAGTGCCTTGTGTGTCTGTGTCCCTGATGTCTCACTGTCTGGTAACAGTGACAATCTGTTTAGGTACTATTACACATTTTTAAAATTGTTGCTGTATAACTTTGCCTGCATAGCATTTTGGTTGTATATGGGAATTTGATCTATTTTAGGTGAGTGAAGCCAAATCTTATCTATTTAACCCTTTTACCCCCAAGGGTGGTTTGCACGTTTATGACTGGGCCAATTTTACAATTCTGACCACTGTCCCTTTATGAAGTAATAACTCTGGAACGCTTCCATGGATCCCGGTGATTCTGACACTGTTTTCTCATGACATATTGTACTTCATGTTAGTGGTAAAATTTCAATGATATAACTTGCGTTTATTTGTGAAAAAAATGGAAATTTGGCGAAAATTTTGAAAATTTTGCAATTTTCCAAATTTGAATTTTTATGCCCTTAATTCACAGAGATATGTCACGCAAAAACCGTAATAAATAACATTTCCCATATGTTTACTTTATATCAGCACAGTTTTGGAACCAAAATTTTTTTGTTAGGAAGATATAAGGGTTAAAAGTTGACCAGTGATTTCTCATTTTTGCAACATTTTATTTTTACAGACCACATCACATTTGAAGTCACTTTGAGGGGTCTATATGATAGAAAATACCCAAAAGTGACACCATTCTAAAAACTGCACCCCTCTAGGTGCTCAAAACCACATTCAAGAAGTTTATTAACCCTTCAGGTGCTTCACAGGATTTTTTTGTGCAATTTGTCCTGAGTACGCTAATACCTGATATGTGGGGGGGGGACACTGCTTCGGCGCATGGCAGAGCTCAGAAGGGAAGGAGCGCCGCTTGACTTTTTCAATGCAAAATTTGCAGGAATTCAGATCGGACCCCATGTCATGTTTGGAGAGCCCCTGATGTGCCTAAACAGTGGAAGCCCCCCACAAGTGACCCCATTTTGGAAACTAGACCCCCAAAGGAACTTATCTAGATATGTGGTTTGAACTTTGAACCTCCACAGAAGTTTATAATGTACAGCTGTACAATTTAATAATCATATTTTTTCCAAAAGATGATCTTTTCACCCCCAATTTTTATTTTCCCCAGGTTAATGGGACCCCAAAGTTATTGTGCAATTAGTCCTGAGTACACTGATACCCAACATGTGGGGGTAAACCACTATTTGGGTGCATGGCAGAGCTCGGAAGGGAAGCAGCTCCATTTGACTTTTTTGGCTGGACTTGGGATCGGACGCCATGCCGCGTTTGGAAAGCTCCTGATGTGCCTAAACAGTGGAAACCCCCCACAAATGACACCATTTTGGAAACTAGACCCCCCAAGGAACTCCTCTAGATGTGTGGTGAGCACTTTGAACCACCAAGGGCTTCACAGAAATTTATAACGCCCTGGCGTGAAAATAAAAAAAATCATATTTTTTCCACAAACATGATCTTTTAGTCCCCAATTTTTTTATTTTGCCAAGGGTAACTGGAGAAATTGGACCCAAAAAGTTGTTGTCCAATTTGTCCTCAGTATACTGATACCCCATATGTGGGAGAAAACTACTGTATGGGCACACGTCGGGGTTCGGAAGGGAAGTAGTGACGTTTTGGAATGCAGACTTTGATGGAATGGTCTGCGGGTGTCATGTCGCGTTTGGAGAGCCCCTGATGTACCTAAACTGTAGAAACCCCTCACAAGTGACCCCATTCTGGAAACTAGACCCCAAAGGAACTTATCTAGATGTGTGGTGAGCACTTTGAACCCCCCAGTGCTTCACAGAAGTTTATAATGCCCGGGTGTGAAAAGAACAAAATCAGATTTTTTCCACAAACATGATCTTTTAGTCCCCAATTTTTTTATTTTCCCAAGGGTAAGAGGAGAAATTGGACCCCAAAAGTTGTTGGCCAATTTGTCCTGAGTACACTGATACCCCATATGTGGGAGAAAAATACTGTATGGGCACACGTCGGGGCTCGGAAGGGAAGTAGTGACATTTTGGAATGCAGACTTTGATGGAATGGTCTGCGGGTGTCATGTCGCGTTTGGCGAGCCTCTGATGTGCCTAAACTGTTTAAACCCCCCACAAGTGACCCCATTTTGGAAACTAGACCCCCAAGGAACTTATCTAGATGTGTGGTGAGCACTTTGAACCCCCCAGTGCATCACAGACGTTTATAATGTCCGGACGTGAAAATAAAAAAATCATATTTTTTCCACAAACATGATCTTTTAGTCCCCATTTTTTTTATTTTGCCAAGGGTAACAGGAGAAATTAGTCCCCAAAAGTTGTTTTCCAATTTGTCCTGAATACACTGATACCCCATATGTGGGAGAAAACTATTGTATTGGCACACGTTGGGGCTTGGAATGGAAAAAGTGATGTTTTGGAATGCAGATTTTGATGGAATGGTCTCCGGGTGTCATGTCGCATTTGGAGAGCCTCTGATGTGCCTAAACTGTTTGAAATCCCCACAAGTGACCCCATTTTGGAAACTAGACCCCCCAAGGAACTTATCTAGATGTGTGGTGGGCACTTTGAACCCCCAAGTGCTTCACGGAAGTTTATAACGCCCGGGCTTGAAAATAAAAAAAATCATATTTTTTTCCACAAAAATGATATTTTTGCCCCCAATTTTCTATTTTCCTAAGGGTAGCAAGAGAAATTGGACCCCAAAAGTTGTTTTGCAATTTGTCCTGAGTAGGCTGATACCCCATATGTGGGGGTAAACCACTGTTTCAGCGCATGGCAGAGCTTGGAAGGGAAGGAGGACCGTTTGACTTTTTCAACGCAGAATTGGCTGGAATTGAGATCAGACGCCATGTTGCGTTTGGAAAGCACCTTATGTGCCTAAACAGTGGAAACCCCCCAATTCTAACTCCAACCCTAACCCCAACACACCCCTAACCCTATTCTCAGCCCTAACCCTAGCCCTAACCCTAGCTCTAACCCTAGCCCTAACTCTAACCCTAGACCTAGCCCTAACCCTAATGGGAAAATGAAAATAAATACATTTTTTGTAATTTTATTATTTTACCCTAACTGAGGGGGTGATAAAAGGGGGTTTGATTTACTATTTATAACGGGTTTTTATGTTTGGCAGCTGTCACACGATAAAGATGCTTTTTATTGTAAAAATAGTTTTTGCATCACCACATTTTGAGAGCTATAATTTTTACATATTGTGACCCACCGAGTCACGTGAGGTCTTATTTTTTGCGGGATGAGTTGACGTTTTTATTGGTACCATTTTCGGGCATGTGACATTTTTTGATCGCTTTTTATTCTGATTTTTGGGATGCAGAATGAACAAAAAACAGCATTTCCTGAATTTTTTTGGGGGGTGTGTTTACACCGTTCTGCGTATGGTAAAATTGATAAAGTGGTTTTATTCTTCGGGTCAGTACGATTACAGCGATACCTCATTTAAGTCTTTTTTATGTTTGGGTGTTTTTATGCAATGAAAACAATTTTATATAAAAAATAATTATTTTTGTATCACTTTATTCTGCGAGCTATAACTTTTATATTTTTTTGCTGATGATGCTGTGTGCTGGCTTATTTTTTGCTGGACAATATGACGTTTTCAGTGGTACCAGGGTTATTTATATCCATCTTTTTTATCGC
Organism: Dendrobates tinctorius; assembly: GCF_039654945.1. Taxonomy (NCBI): domain Eukaryota; kingdom Metazoa; phylum Chordata; class Amphibia; order Anura; family Dendrobatidae; genus Dendrobates; species Dendrobates tinctorius. The sequence goes on along the minus strand of NW_027361671.1, from coordinate 62,031,283 downwards.
GCGTTATTGCACTTTTTGTTCCGCAGTATGATAATAAAGCATTGTTTCTTGCTTTGTTTTTATTTTTATTTTTTAAGGGGTTTGCTAAAGGGGTTAACTAATGGGACAGTTTTATAAGGCGGGTCGTTATGGATGTGGCGATACTAAATATGTGTGTAACGTCCGTCTGCGGTTCTGGGCTGCAGCCAGGCAACACCCCGAGAAACACTGATACCCTTTACCCCTATACAGGGATCTGGATTTACAACAGAGCCCAGGAGGTACTGTCTGAATAGGAGCAGCGGCCAGAGCAGGACGGTCGTCAGAGTGAAGTACAAAAATGGCAGGCAATAGCAGAGTCAATTTCAGGCCAAGGTCAGAGTCAAAAACCAGGAGGGCGGCAGAGGTACAGAATCGTTAGGAAGTAGCAGAGTCAGAATATCCAGGCCAAGGTCACAAACCAGGAGAGTAGCAGAAGTACCGAATCATCAGGCAAAAGAGGGGTCAGAAATCCAGGCTGAGGTCAGAGTCAAACAGAAATCAATCACTAAGTAACACACAGGGGAACCAAGAATATATCCGGCGGCTTGCAAGACCAGTCCCAAGGTATTTGAGGGATCAGGTCATCCCTCACAGGTTCCTGGACTGGTGATGTCATTAGGGCCGCCGCCAGGACCAGGCCAGATGGAGTTGCAGTAACCCCCTGATGACTGACAGAGGGGCGGAGCCTGCGCCCACCAGATGCCTGCGCAGGAGCCACTTCTCTGTCACCACCATAACTAACGGGCGGACCACGGCGCCTCCCAGTGGCCGAGGCAGGAACAGCCGTCCCCGAGTCTGACAGTGAAGTGGCGGTCTGGCGCCTCCTAGTGGCCGTGACCGGAACAGCAGGCCTCGAATCCAACGGTGACGTGACAGACCGGCGCCTCCTAGTGGCTAAAGCTGGGACCATAGGCCCTGAGTCTGATGGCGACGTAATAGAACCACGGCGCCTCCCAGTGGCCGAGGCAGGAACAGCCGTCCCCGAGTCGGACGGGACAGGGTGAATTGGGGAGCGATACAACTTGAGGAGAGACTTGTGGAAAACATTGGGTAATTTGAAAGACTGAGGGAGTTTTAAACGGAAGGCCACCAGGTTAATCACCTCTATAATCTCGTATGGACCAATAAATCTGGGACCCAGTTTGGCAGACGGTACTTTAAGCTTGATGTTTTTGGTGGAGAGCCAAACCTTGTCTCCAACTCCCAGGTGCGGTCCTTTGGATCGCCGTTTGTTCGCTGCCGAGGTCTGTCTAACCCGGGCCCCTTTCAAGTTAGAGTTTACCTCAGACCAAATGGTTTTTAAACGATGTATATTTTTCTCTACTCCAGGAAGCTCAGACATTCTGGCCGAGAATGAGCCAAAACGCGGATGCAGCCCGTGGTTGCAGAAAAAGGGGGTAGACTTAATGGAGTCCTGATACTGATTTTTTAGGGCAAACTCGGCTAGTGGCAGATGTTCTGCCCAATCGGACTGATGTTCTGAGATGTAGCAACGAAGGTATTGCTCCAGAGCCTGGTTGACACGTTCGGTTTGCCCATTGGTTTCAGGGTGGTAAGCCGAGGAAAAAGATAGCTCAATACCAATGCGTTTACAGAACGCCCTCCAGAACTTTGACACAAATTGGGTACCCCTGTCAGACACAATATTGACCGGGGCACCGTGTAAACGTACCACATGTACAATAAACAGTTTACTCAACGTTTCCGAGTTAGGTAACCCCGACAGGGGGACAAAATGACATTGTTTACTGAACCTGTCCACCACCACCCAGATACACGTCTTTCCATCTGAGGACGGTAGGTCCGTAATGAAGTCCATGGAGATGTGGGTCCATGGACTCTCGGGGGTGGGCAAGGACTGGAGCCAGCCGGCAGGGCGAGTATGGGAGGACTTGGCGCGGGCACAGACCTCACATGCTAAGACATATTCTTTGCAGTCCTTAACCACGGTCGGCCACCAAAAATTCCTAGTTATCAATCTGGCGGTATTATTGAGACCAGGATGGCCTGCCAAGACAGAGTCATGTGATTCTCTAAGCACTTGTAGGCGAAATGCAGGCGGAACGAACAATTTGTTGGGTGGCGTAGTGTCAGGGGCTTGTTCTGGGGATTTACGGATCTCCTCCAGAAGGTCCAATGACACTGCGGACACAATGATCCCAGTGGCCAATATCGGAACTGGTTCACAGTCCTCGGCTTGTGAGGGGCAGAAACTGCGAGAGAGGGCATCGGCCCTCACATTTTTTGTACCAGGGCGGAAGGTGATTCTAAAATTAAACCTAGAGAAATACAATGCCCACCTTGCTTGTCTAGGATTTAACCTTTTTGCTGATTCTAGGTATGTCAGGTTCTTATGATCGGTAATTACCGTGATCTTGTGTTTGGCGCCCTCGAGGAAGTGACGCCATTCCTCGAAGGCCCATTTAATTGCCAATAGTTCCCGATTCCCAATATCATAGTTTTTCTCCGTGGGAGAGAATTTGCGGGAAAAAAACGCACATGGACGAAGCTGAGTGAGGGATGTAGTGCCTTGTGATAGCACTGCTCCCACTCCGACTTCAGAGGCATCCACCTCCACAATAAATGGACGGTCCAGATCCGGCTGAACCAAAACTGGGTTGGCCACAAAACTCTCTTTTAACGTAGAAAACGCCTGAATTGCCTCAGGATTCCAGTTGGCCACGTCCGCCCCTTTCTGGGTCAGATCCGTGAGTGGCTTGGCAATCTCTGAGAAACCTCTAATAAACTTGCGGTAATAATTAGCGAACCCCAAAAATCGCTGCAGCGCTTTCAGCGATTTTGGTTGCACCCAAGCCTTAATAGGCTGGACCTTGGCAGGATCCATGTGGAAGCCTTAACCTGAAACCATGTATCCTAAAAACTGTACCTCCTCAGCAAAAAAGACACATTTCTCCAGTTTAGCCAACAAGGAGTGTTCACGTAGTCTTTGTAGCACAGAACAGACGTGTTGAGAGTGTGTCACAGGGTCAGCAGAGTAAATCAGAATGTCATCTAAATACACCACGACATACACCCCACAAATGTCTCTAAAAATATCATTAATAAAGTGCTGAAATACGGCAGGTGCGTTGCTGAGTCCGAACGGCATAACCAGGTACTCAAAATGGCCAAGGGGTGTATTGAAGGCCGTTTTCCACTCATCTCCCTTTCTTATGCGGACCAGATTATATGCCCCCCGGAGGTCAAGTTTAGTAAACCAACGAGCTCCTGTTAGCTGATTAAAAAGATCAGGGATGAGTGGAAGCGGATACTGGTTTTTTATAGTGATTGCATTCAACTCCCGATAATCAATGCAGGGTCTGAGACCACCATCTTTCTTCTCCACAAAGAAGAACCCGGCCCCAACTGGAGAAATGGACGGTCTGATAAACCCTTTTCTTAGGCTATCTGCAATATAGTCATTCATGGCCTGACTCTCTGGGCCAGAGAGATTAAATATTCTTCCCTTAGGGAGACGGGCATCCGGAATCAGATCAATAGGGCAATCATACTCTCTGTGAGGGGGTAGCTTTTCAGATTCTACAATAGAAAAGACATCCTCAAAATCTCTGAAAGCAAACGGTATGTGGGGGGTTTTAACCTTAACTTGGTTTACTGCCAAGGATATGCAATTTTTCTGACACTGTGGGCTCCAGCGTACAACGTCACCCAAGTGCCAGTCGATGACAGGATTGTGCTGGCGTAGCCATGGCATACCCAGAATAACTGCAGAGGTTAAATTGTCCATCACAAAAAATGACACCAGCTCAGTGTGTAAGGCTCCCACAGACATAGCAACCTTGGCAGTAACAAACTTAACCCCCTCCTGAATAATGGACGTGCCATTAATAACCGTGGTTTTAATAGGGGCATTAAGTTTTAGTAGAGTTACACCCAGATTCCTAGCAGTCAAGGAATCCATAAAATTTCCTTCAGAGCCACTATCCACATACGCGTTTAAACACAGCGATTTCTGACCACATGAAACTGAAATGGGTAATAAAACTTTAGCCGCATCTGCGGGCAATACCTGAGCCCCTGGGCAACCATAGCCAGAGTAGTTGCCCAGAGGTCGACACGCCAGGAGCATGGATCTCTGAGGTGCAGCTCTCTCCCTGAAGACTCCAGACTGCCGCATAGTTGTCCAAGAAAATGAGAGAGATCTTCCAGGCTGTGCACTGCAACAGGTGTTCAGGCTAAAAATCAGCTCAGTCAGAAGAAGAAAAAAAAAAAGTTCAGGGAGACTGCTTTTGTATATGTTGGGTATATACACAAGAAGCAGTTAATTTTATGGCCGGATATAATGTAACGTCCGTCTGCGGTTCTGGGCTGCAGCCAGGCAACACCCCGAGAAACACTGATACCCTTTACCCCTATACAGGGATCTGGATTTACAACAGAGCCCAGGAGGTACTGTCTGAATAGGAGCAGCGGCCAGAGCAGGACGGTCGTCAGAGTGAAGTACAAAAACGGCAGGCAATAGCAGAGTCAATTTCAGGCCAAGGTCAGAGTCAAAAACCAGGAGGGCGGCAGAGGTACAGAATCGTTAGGAAGTAGCAGAGTCAGAATATCCAGGCCAAGGTCACAAACCAGGAGAGTAGCAGAAGTACAGAATCGTCAGGCAAAAGAGGGGTCAGAAATCCAGGCTGAGGTCAGAGTCAAACAGAAATCAATCACTAAGTAACACACAGGGGAACCAAGAATATATCCGGCGGCTTGCAAGACCAGTCCCAAGGTATTTGAGGGATCAGGTCATCCCTCACAGGTTCCTGGACTGGTGATGTCATTAGGGCCGCCGCCAGGACCAGGCCAGATGGAGTTGCAGTAACCCCCTGATGACTGACAGAGGGGCGGAGCCTGCGCCCACCAGATGCCTGCGCAGGAGCCACTTCTCTGTCACCACCATAACTCACGGGCGGACCACGGCGCCTCCCAGTGGCCGAGGCAGGAACAGCCGTCCCCGAGTCTGACAGTGAAGTGGCGGTCTGGCACCTCCTAGTGGCCGTGACCGGAACAGCAGGCCTCGAATCCAACGGTGACGTGACAGACCGCCGCCTCCTAGTGGCTAAAGCTGGGACCATAGGCCCTGAGTCTGACGGCGACGTAATAGAACCACGGCGCCTCCCAGTGGCCGAGGCAGGAACAGCCGTCCCCGAGTCTGACGGCGAAGTGGCGGCCCGGCGCCTCCTAGTGGCTGCGACCGGAACAGCAGGCCCAAAATCTGACGGAGACATGACAATGTGTACTTTTATTGTTTTTTTTGTTTATTTCCAAAAAATGAATTTATTAGGGAATATTTCTTTTATTTATTTAGCGATTTTTTTATAAATTATTTTTACACATTCTTTTTACTTTATTACATTGTCCCGGGGGGTACATCACTGTCATGTGTCAGATCGCTGATCTGACACTTCACACAGCGCTGTGTCAGATCAGCGATCAGACAGGCGCTGCACAAGGCTTCCTCATGAATGCACTCTGCAGGCACTGAGGAAGCCGCCTCCCTGCAGGCCCCCGAAGGCCCCCGTGACCATATTGGATCCGGGGACCTGCAGGGAAGGAGGCCACCAGAGCAGCACAGCACATCACGCTGCTCGGGGGGTCTCAGGGAAGCACAGAGGGAGCCCCCTCCCTGCCGATGCTTCTCTAAACCTCGGTACTCTGCGATCATGTTTGATCGCAGTGTGCAAGGGGTTAACGTGCTGGGGGCGGTCCGTGACCATCTCTGACACATAGTACCGGGTGTCAGCTGTGATAATCAGCTGACACCCGGCCGCGATCAGCTGCGCCCCCCACGGGAGCGCCGCTGATCGCGATGACATACTATCCCATCCCCGGTCAAAGGGGCCCGGGTACCATGGACGGGATAGTACGTCAAATGTCAGAAAGGGGTTAACTTACACCAGTATACTACAATTATGCTCTGTGCCATTCTTGTTGGTCTGTTAAACTTGCCAGATCACTACTATATGACTATACACTTACAGTATACAATAATATTTCCACCCAGTCATTTATAGTTATTCACTAGATATTTGCACAGTGTATGGACATGTCACACATCTGGATTGCAGAGCTTTACTGATGTATCAGCAGTGAAATACTCCTTGATGCTCCTAAAAATCTGAGTTGGTCAGTTTTTTGCTGTTATTAATAATTGTACCTTCGGTAACTATTATAATGCTATTTCCAGGGGTGTACATAGAAAATTTGGAGCTCTGCAGCAAATGGGTCTAATTGGGCCTAACCCCCACACTGCCAAAAAAATCAGATTTGGCGAGGTCACAGAAGAGAATATCTCACAACTTTGAGGTCCTTACAAAGTAATTTTCCTCTTATTGAAGTCCTTAGATTCTCCTTTCATTGGCCAACAAAAGTCCCTCCTCTAAACACAGTATGATAGCCCTACAGTGAATTTCTCTACAGCAGCCTTCACATAAAAAGTATGATGTAACCCCATTCCACCCCTGAGCAAAGTATGGTGACACCAACACAGTATGATGCCCCAACTGTGACTCCCATAGAGTACTCTATACCATATAATGGACCTCCATACAGTATAATGGCCCCCCACACACCTCCTCACAGTATGACGGCACCAATGCATTCCTCCCCTCTATATAATAGTCCTCATTAGCCCTCCAAACAGTATCAATGCTCCCCACATAGCCCGCAATACAATATGTCTCTCACAGAGTCCTCCATATAATATACACTGACAAGCAAATGGTAACAGTGTTTTGAACTTGCAGATTCTTATTACTGTTTTGCTCCTAAAAATCTAAATTTTATTATTTCATTAGCACCGTATTTTATAAATCCACCTTTAGCTTTTAACACTACCTGAATCCTTCTGGGCATGCTCTCGATCAGATTCAAGCATATCTTGGCCGAAATTGAATCCCAGGTCTCTTCTACACGTTGCCATACTGGTCGACTCACTTGGGCATGTATACAGCTTTTTCTTTAATTCTACCCACAAAACACATTTCTGGGTGTCCATTAGTCGGGGTCTTGGTCCTGATCGACCCTTATTTACATTTTACATCATTTGACATATGGTAAAGTTTTAATGCTAGAGGTTAGGACCTTCCCGAATAGGGTCACCATGACGTGGTGGGATGGCTTTTACATTTTTTTTTAAATTATGTTAACCATGTTCTCTGTGTTATTTCCATGCACTATTGCTATTTATTTAATTACTGCAGGGTATTTGCTCACTTTGTTTTTATCTTGGGTTTTGTCTGTTTGGTGGCCGATGTGAACATGCGGATGTAAGTTGCATGTGTGCCAACTTATATTCCAGCTAATATCTTTAGTTTTTTTATTGATAAGATAATATTTTGACTTATAAAGTTTATGCTTATGTAAAACTGCTTGGATTGTGTGCCCTGACTTTTTAATTTAAGGCTTATTCAGATGTGCGTATTATTCGGACGTGTGCTGTACTAGCAGAAATCGGACAGCACACTGACTAATGTAATTCAATAGGGCTGTTCAGATGTCAGTTTTTTTTAAAGGGGTGAATGTCCATTTAAAAAAGCAGAATGAACTACTCTTTTTTTATATGCTATTCCCCTATTCAAATCTATGGTTGCGTAAAAAAACTTGGATTACACACGAATCACCCATATTGCATCCGATTTTTACAGATTCATTAGCATTATTATCCTAGGAAACTGCATTTGATCATTTACAGTTTAAAGTGTTGATGCATAAATATGGATGTCACACGGATGTAGTACAGACAAATGGACAGCACATTGATGGCAGATGGATGACAATACGGATAAAAATTGGCCAAGTTTTCTGGATGAAAATTGGATGATTTTTCCCACACTTCTCTGACTTTGGCTTGAACATGATTTCTGGTGGACAGATATTTATTAGTATCACACTGAGTTCTACACTGGAAGTACTCATTATATTCGTTATCAATATCACAGTTGGCATATTTGTTACAGTAAACATGGCTGCCATCTTCAATTGTAGTCCTTGCACAGTGGCACTAGACCTTTTTCTCCAATAGCAACATGGCAAGGCTTCATTTTAGAAGTATTACCTGCTTTTCTGTAAAATCATACCTAGTCTATAGATCCCACAGAATTTTGTGCAGTGTTGGTATGGGGCCTGTCATGATCCAGGATGGGATTTCGCTTTGACCCGTCCTGGTTAGACTAGGGGTTAATTGTGCTGCCTCTCTCTGGCAGCAGGAGGCTATTTAGTGCTCACTGGACCTGGGTCCGGTGTCAGTTATACTCCTGCCCTCGGCTGAGTTAAGTGGCCTCTTGTATACGTGTGCCTTGTGCCTGATATCTTGCTTGCTTGTTCGGTTGTGATCTGGTTCTGTCCCTGTTACGAGTTCTGCCTGACCCTCTTGTACTGCGCTACCTCTCGTGTATGACTCTCTGCTTGTGACCCGACTTCTCTCTGCTCGTCCCCTTGGTACCACGTTGCCCTCTTGTGTATGACCTTTAGCTCTGTCTGACTACCCGTTTGTTTGTCCCTCCTGTACCTCGTTTGCCCGTACTGCTGTGACCTCTGTTTTGCCTGACTCTGAGTTGTTGTATGGTGTCCTGTCCTAACTGAATACAGGACGCTAAGCCACGCCCCCTTGCAGTCACATGACCATAGGTCCCGTGCACATTATTCAGTTTCAGTGTCTGCAGGTCCCGTGCCTCTTTACCTTCCAGCACTGACTGGACCCTGACACTATTAGCCTGAAGCACGCCTGGTCACCTCTGCTGCCCTGCTCCCCAGGTAACTCTTAGCACTGCTTCTGTACTCAGGACACACGCACTGGCTCTATGAGCGAGTATAGTGCGGTGTCTCTGACAGGGCCCCTGGAATTGTTTTTGCTAAACCGAGGCTGAGATTTTGTAGATCCCTAAGTTTGTACAAATGCCAGGTCAGAGTAGTATTATTTAGTCATAACAATATAGTAAACCTAATTAGGCGTGCAGATATATTGACTTTATGCTGTTACTTTATACAAACTATAGATCGGTATGTTATTTTATGGGCACTTTGTTGGCTAAGTGTCATTTAAGAAAAAACATGATAATTTTAACTTGTCCCTGTTATTATTAAGGTAACGATCATATTTTTTACAATGCTATTATTGTTTTCTAATATCGTCCTGAGTTATAGGCATGGACTATGAATATTTTTTGGTTTTCTAATCTGTCTGTACTCTAAGCCTGATCTTTAATGGTTTTACTGTCTTCACCCACAAATCAAGTGTCCTCTTTCCTTAACTCTCAGTACATTACCTAAGTAATCATAAACACAACCATAAAGAAGATGATGAGTAAATGAATGATATCACTGATGAATACATCTTTATGAGTTGACTCAGGAAGGGCACCTTGTGCACTGAACTAGTTCTGCTGTAAATCTGCCAAATACAGCCTTTTTTCTCTTGATTTGAATATGACCTATATTATGTAGCGCTCTGTGTCTCTATTGATCAATGATGCTCCTTTAGGAATGAGTTAGATAGGTAAAGCACAAGAGCTGATTAAAATTTCATCAGATTCTTTTCAAATTAATTTGCATATTTATCCTCCTGTAAGCATCTCTCCTGTTTTTACATCCATTTCCTTCCATTTCTAATGTTTTATGAATCATTTATTGCAAGATTTTTTTTGATGGAGTAAATTCTCTGGTATTTAGAGAAATAAAAAGAAAATAAAACCAATCTGATTAATTTTGAATTGTCATGTACTATACAAGTTCAGAGCTAAAATACTGTAATAATAAATCCTAGAATGAATATTTTAAGCACATTAATAACTTACAAATATTGTTGTGGCATTAACCCCCATACTATTACCCCCGATGTCACACTCCTCCCGCTCCGGCAGCGGCATTTGCCTTGCGCTTCCGGCAAGCACGCCGGAGATCCTGCCCATTGGTGAACCTGTCACGTGATCGCGGGTCACCGATGGGTTGGCATGACAACTGGAGGTCTCCAGCAGACCTCTATGGTTGTCACAGCCAGATTGCTATGAGTGCCGCCCTGTGGTCGGTCCTCATAGCAAGTGCATTTCGCCTGTATGTAGCTGAGACGGTCAAAGTACTGCAGCTTCTAGTCTCCCATGGAGACTATTGAAGCATGCAAAAAGTAAAAAAAAGTTTTTAAAAATATTACAAAAAATAAAATATATAAAAGTTCAAATCACCCCCTTTCTCCCCAATCAAAATAAAACTATAAAAAAATCAAATATACACATACTTGATATCGCCGCTTTCACAATCGCCCGATTTTTCAATCTAAAAAAAATGAACACGATCGTTAAATGGCATAATGAGAAAAAAAGTCAAAACCCCAGAATTACATGCTTTTGGTCAATGCAACATTGCATTAAAATGTAATACCCAGCTATCAAAAGATCATATTTGCACCAATATGGTGGTATTAAAAACGCCAGCTTGGTGCACAAAAAAGTAAGCCCTTGTCATGCCCGCCATGTCCGTTATGCCTGTCATGTCCGTCATGCACGCCATGTCTGTTATGCCGCATGACTCCTGGAGCAGTGTGCACGTGCACCGAACTATCATGCCCGCCATGTCTGGTATGCCGCATGACTCCTGGAGCGGTGTGCACGTGTACTGAATTCTCATGCCCGTTATGTCCCGTGCTGCAAGATGCCTGGAGCGGTGTGCACGCGCGCCTTACCTCATGGCTGCACGCTGCTGCTAGGTAACCATCCGTCTCTGCTCTGATTCTGCAATCTTCTGTATTCCTGGAGCCCTGATCATGTGACCTTTCCTATGTTCCAACGCTGTCTTATTCTGCAATCCTCTATGTATTCCTGCATCCCCTGATCATGTGACCTTTCCTATGTTGCAGCACTGTCTGATTCTGCAAGCCTCTATGTATTCCTGGAGCCCTGATCATGTGACCTTCTCTATGGTTCTGCCTAGTCTGATCTAGCAATGCTCTCTATGATCCTGAAGGATCTGAACCGGAAGTCCTTCCCTGATCCTCACCCGGAAGTCCAGGTGCTATGGTGCTATATTAGACCGCCCCTTCCTATGGTCGGGGCCTGAGTATTGTGTTGCTTCCCTGCATGGCTTCTTGGTCTGGCCGGTCGCTCTCTGTATTTTGTGCCCCTGCACTCTGCCCTGTCGTGCGTCTCTGAACACGCTCTGTGCTTGTACTCTGCCTCCTGTCTCGTGCCTTGTCTTGTGTTGTCTCTCGTGCCATGTTTTGTCCGTGTCATGCTTGGACTTGTAGTCCTTCCGATGTTCTCTGCCTTGCCTGTTTCGCCATGTCTGGTCTTTGCTATTCTGAGCCTTGTAGTGCTTCTCATGTTTCTTGTCTCTGCCTGGTTTTCCGTACTCTGTCCTATTGTGCTCTCTTGCTCATTTCCATGTCTAGTCTCAAGCTGCTCCCTTAACCTGGCTCTGGGCTTCAGCTTACGCTCTGCTGCTAGCTATGTTCTCGCTCTGACCTGGCTCTGTTTCTGCCTATGTTCCGCTCCATGTTCCGTACCCTGTCTTACCTTGTTTCTCGCCTAGCCTTGCCTTGTTTCTTGCTTTGCCTTGCCTTGTTTCTTTGTGTGCCCTTTGCATGCGCCTGGCCTTCCTAGCCTCCTGCTTATGCCTCAGCCGTGCCCACCCTAGCCGTGCCCGCCTGCTTGTGCCTCAGCCGTGCTCGTCGGTCAGTGACAGCTGTGTCACCTGCTATGCCCCAGTCGGGTTCGCTGGAGTCTTTCCCACCTGTTTGTGCTGCAGCCCGTCCAGCTAGCTAGTGCCCAGCCGTGCTCTCTGTGCTCCCTTGCACCTATGCCCTCTCTGCACTGTGCTCTCCGTGCTTCTCTTAGCATGCGCAGGCCCTCGCCTGCCCCATGGCATACCTCCCTGTGCTTCTGTAAAAGTACGTGCAGGTCTTGCCATGTACCCTGTCATGCCCTCTCGCACGCGCAGGTCCTAGCCTGTACTCTGTCCCTGGCATGCCCTCTGCATGCGCAGGACTCTGCTTTTAACCCTGACCCTGGCGTGCCCCTCTGCACGCGCAGGACTCTGTCTTGAACTATGACCCTGGCGTGTCTCTCTGCATGCGCAGGACTCTGCCTTGAACCCTGACCCTGGCGTGCCCCTCTGCATGCGCAGGACTCTGCCTTGAACCCTGACCCTGGCATGCCCTCTGCACTTGCAGGACTCTGCCTTGAACCCTGACCCTGGCGTGTCTCTGTTCATGCGCAGGACTCTGCCTTGGACCCTGACCCTGGCGTGTCTCTCTACTTTTGCAGGACTCTGCCTTGAACCCTGACCCGGGCGTGCCCCTCTGCACGCGCAGGACTCTGCCTTGAACTATGACCCTGGCGTGCCCTCTGCATGCGCAGGACTCTGTCTTGTCCCTTGAACCTGGCGTGTCTCTACACACGCATCCTGTCTTGTATGTTAAACTTTGATTCCTGGCATGTCCCCTACACACGCACCGTACTTTGCACGTTGAATCTGGCGTGTCCCTACACACGCACCTTGCCTTGCACCTTGCCCTGGACCCTGGTGTGCCCCTAGCACGCACCCTGCCTGGAATCTTGCCTTGGACCTCAGTGAGTTCCCTAACACGCACCATGCCTGGAGATCCGTCGTGCCTCCTTGCTTATACCCTGGCCAGAGATCGTAAGCATGAAGTCTACAGCCTGATGCCCTGATCCCTGCCAGCTGTCCAGAGTCTGGTGTCATCGTGTCCTTGCCGGTAACCAGGCTTGCCTTCTAGCACGTACTATTCCATGGACCTTGGCGTGCCACGCACGCACCTTGCCATGTTTGCTTGTTACCACGTTTTGCACTGAATGTTATCCTGAATTTGTCTTAATGAAGATACCTTGCACTTACGTCTTGTCCTGTCTTGTTTCCTGCACGTCCTTGTTGTCAGACACTCGTACCTAGTGTCTATCTGAGCCGGCCGTCTGGTGCCAGCAGTCGTGGTGGCTCACCCCCTTGGTCTTGCCCCTGACACTCCCTGTATAGGGGGTGGTTCCTCACAAGGTCAGCTCGCCCTAAGTGGGTGGGTGCCACGACCCAGAGGGTCCACTCTAAAGAAAAAGTCGACTCAGCTTAAGCTGACCTCGTCACAGCCCTCACGGAGACGCTATGAGTCATCATTTAAATAAAAAGAACCTAGAAATGTTTGGTGCCGCTGAACTCATAATTACCTGGACAATCATAATGGCAGGTCAGTTTTAGCATTGATTGAATATGGTAAAAAAAAAAAAAAGAAAACAGCTGTGGAATTGCACTTTCTTTGCAATTTCATTGCACTTGGAATTTTTTTCCTGTTTTCCAGTACACAACATATTAAAACCAATGTTGTCGTTCAAAAGTACAACTCCTCCCACAAAAAACAAACCCTCATATGGCCATTTTGACCCAAAAAAATAAAAAAGTTATGGCTCTGTGAAGAAGGGGAGCAAAAAATGAAAATGCAAAAACAAAAATAGCTCTGTTTGTTAAGGGGTTAAACTTTAAAAGTATTTAATTGTAGGTAAAATCCTGTTTGTTTTTGTTTGAAAATTATTTTGTAATTAAAAGTCCAAGTATTGTTCTATGGAGAATTGTTGGGATTTTAGGAAACATTTTAATTCTATTGTCCACCTTAATTTTGCCAAACAGGATGAAAATTGTACAAAAACAGACATTTTTGACCATTGTTTTCAAAATATGCATGAATAATTGATTGCCAAATCAGATTAATGTCTTCTACAAATGTGGAATATTTTTGGTGATTGTTGTCTGAAAATAGGAGTATATGCCTATCACGAATGATCATGTATTATTTTCCTCAAGTGCATTGTGTTGCTTCACAGTTTGCTTGTGTTTATATTATGCCCCTGATTTAGCTTATTCTGGCATCTTAGTAGTTTGGTCATTTGCAAATTTGATTTGCAATCTTAACTGTGTTACACATTTATAACTAGAACATACTGTATTTAATCCAATTAATTTAATGTACAAGATATCATTCATGACCCACCATTGGAAAAGCTAAAAAAATGCAATTTTGTTCACATTCAATTTTAGTGTCTCTCGCCCCCTTTTTTCTTACCATCAAAATTCTTTATTTTTCATTTTTACTCCTTGTTGAATTCTTCTTCTTTCTATTTCTATTACTTAATCTATGTCACGGCGGTAACTCACATGCTCGCTCAGCGCCCCTCTACTATCCGTGCATTTTGTCCTTGTGTCAGGCTGCTCCGCTGAGTCTGTTTTTGCAGCACTGAGGCATCTGCTTATGGAATTCATTTAGCATTAGGGAGCGTGGCCTTTATTTTCAGGAATATAACCCTGCTGTGTCCTGCAGAGATTATGTTCCCTGACCTATTTTATTCTAGCAGGGCCTTTATTAGGCAACTCCTCTTCCTACTCCCCATCTGAATGTTAACTTCTATCCTGATAGCACCCATTTATGCATTCCTCCATATTCTGTTTCCTGTTTTTAACCTTCTTTTTTACTCATCCTGTCTGACCATTCCTGGCTTTGGCTACATTTAGGTGTACTTCATACTAAGCGAGATCGCTAACGAGATCGCTGATGCGTCACGGATTTTGTGACGCATAAGCGATCTCGCCAGCGATCTCGCTATGTGTGTCACGCATCAGCGACCGCCCGCCCACCGGGTATCGCTGATCATGCAGGAATGTTCTGGGCCATTTTTTGATCGTTGGTCTCCCGCTGGCCAGCACACATCGCGTGGCAGCGGGAGTCCAATGATCAGCGAGCTCCCAGCGCTGTAAACAGACGCTGGGAGCTGGTAACCAGGGTAAATAGCGGGTAACTAAGCGCGCATCCCTTAGTTACCCGCTGTGTACCCTGGATGCAAGCGTCCTCGCTGGTCCTGATCGCTGGTGAGTCTGCCTGTTTGAGATCTCACCAGCGTTCATGTAGCGACGCACCAGCGATCCTGACCAGGTCGTATCGTTGTCGGGATCGCTGGTGCATCGTTTAGTGAAACGGGACCCTTACTGATCCTGTGCTGCCTTCCTCAACCCTGGACTGTCTGACTACGCCTCTGTTTCACTATTCTGTACCTCGTTCCGGCACCTCTGACCTTCTGGTCATTTGCTGCAGATCTAGGGACTGCCCTGGAGTGGTACCTGGTGACTACCAGTGGCAAAGCCTACAGTATCTTCACCATTAGAGGTTCATGTGAATAACTGGTAGACACTTAGTTATGCCCCTCCAGGGTAAGGCTGGACCGTTCCATAATGGGTCCACACTTACACTCTATGTAACTGTATGGTAAATAAACAAACAATTTTCTTGGTGTCCTTTCTTAAATTATTTTGCAACTACTGGACTAACCCTTGCTATTAGGTCCAAGAAGTGAGGAAAAATAAAATGCAAATGATAATGTTACACACCTGTCCTGGGTATTCCAGGCTCCATTGCATTCCCCCGGGTCTACTGCCCTCTGCTGTGTTCCACGTTTAGTTCTGCAGGTGTTGGATCAATTACATCATTTCCCTAGACCTTTTTAAAGCCTATGTAGACACACACCTATGTCTTAGGATAAGTGCACACGCTGCGGATTGGTCTGCGGATTTTTTATCTGCGGAACCGCAGGTAAAATGACCTGCGGTTTTACCTGCAGATTGGCCTGCGGTTTTCCCTGCGGTTTAACATCTCTACAATGGAGGAGACGGTAAACCGCAGCAGAATCCTCAGAAAATAATTGACATGTCAATTCTTTCTGCGGAATCAAAACCGCAGCTTTTCCGCAGTTGAAAATCTGCAGCATGTGCACAGCAGAATGTAAATCCCATAGGATAACATGCTACTGTACACTGCCTGCAGAACTGCTGCAGTTCTGCTGCAGCCAAAACCGCAGTGGAACCGCAGCAAAAACCGCAGAGTGTGCACATAGCCTTAGGATTGAGTCTCTAGATCTCTATGCTTGATGTGCTCCACTATCTGTACTGTTTGTACCTGCCTTGGTCCTCCCGAGGTTCCTGAATGTGCCACGTTCTTACTTCCCGCGTGCCTTCCTGCTTGCTGCATGAACGCCCTGGGATCCAAGTGCCTATCTGGTTCTGGGGCTCAGAGGATCCAGCCCACCTGGTGAGCCTGACATATGACCTCTTGGACCAGAGTTACTCCTCAGTAGTCATTATTTAGCATGGCATTAAGTGAGTGAGTGGATTAGCTCCTGACTTTGGAGGATCAGTATCAGTGAGGGTGGTCTATACTGTAAAAAAATGTATTGTTTGTTTGCTCATTTCAATGGTTGCGTTAGTAAAGAATTGCCCAGTAGTGAATATTTCCCATTTAAATTTCTGAAATAATACTGGTATTTTCTACTTGGTGCGGAGAAAAAGTTTCTCTAAAATGTAATGATTTTTTTTCAGTAAGAATGTTAGTTATTTTTTACAATAGGAAAGTTTTGTTTTTCTCCATATTATTTGCAATTTGCCCTTAAGTTGAGTGCATTAGAATAAGATGAGGGAGAATTTGAAAGGTTGTTTAATGTGCCTTGTAATTGCTGTTTTGATACTTTTGTAATATATTCTATACTGAATTATATACTTTTCTAATGTATTTCACTTTTAATGACCACTAATAACCTCAGGGTGCAGTCCATATGTTCTTTAATGCGCATCTTTACCTTTTGCAGCTTACTTTTAAATAGTAAATGGTTTTAATTCTTTGTATTACTTTTAGCATTATCTTTGGCCATATTTTCATACTCTAAGATTATGCAATTACTTAGCACACTGATAGGCAATTAAGCTTGAGTTTAATTTTGTGAAAGCAAAGTCTACGGACATCGTCTTTTCTATTTAAGTGATTTCTTTTTTCCTTTCTTTACTCTTTATGCAATTGATTATAACTGACTGATATTTTTTTCCAAATATCAATACAAAGCATTATCTCTATATATAAAACGGAATGTGTGTGTGTATCACCAACCAATCACAAAGCATCTTTCATTTCAATAGAGCTGGTTAAAAGAAGCTGAGCTGTGATTGGTTGCTATGACCAACAGTTTTACCACTTGACAACACCTCAGCAGACACTGACATGGTGGGAGAAATATAGCATCCCCGGGAACATAAGCTCCCAGTCATTGTCTGCCCCCCTGAAAGGAGGAGAGCGCACATGACAGAAATGAATCCCCCCTCCCGTGCCCATATACCCATCACACATCCTCCATCCCATAGGCACGTCTTCCCATTCCTCTTAAAGGGATCATTGGTATGGAAGTCAGAGAAAATCCATCCAGCGCTTTGGTTTTGACCCCAGGCGTCTCTTAAAGGGATTGTAATGGTCAACGTGTGACTGGACACAGCGCCTCCAGCAGGGCGAATTTATGACACACGTGACCCTGGATACAGTGCCTCCAGCGGGGCGAATTTAAATAATACCGGGACGTGCAGCCGGACACACTGCCTCCAGCTGGCGAATTTAAAAAGTACATGTAAAACTGGATACCCCGCCTCCAGCTGGCGAATTTAAATAATAAGGGGAAACACAGGAACAATTACAGTGGTGGGCCCTGTAATAGGAAATAGGGACGTGGAGACCTCCTGAGCTCCCCTGAGGCAGCGTCCCTACACTCCTTACGTTCCCTATACAGGCTCCTCACCTGTCGCCGCACGCAAACCTTATGCCCTGACTCGCCCTGAACCTAGTCCCTCACTAGGGCATTGGCCGGTGCGGAAACTAATCCCACCACTGCACTAGATCACACATAAGGAAAGTCACAAACAGGGGAAATAGAAAACTTAGCTCTCTCTGTGCAAATGCTCCAGCACAGAGTCCAGCAACCGACTGCAGCCTTCCTCCTGAATAGCTGCCACCAAGTTCAGTCAGCGCTGCAAAGAACTCCCTTCTGTGACTCCTTCCACACCAGGACTCAGACTGAGCTGAGCAATCTCTCCAGCTCCTTCCACCACCAAGGTTGGTTGCAAATGAACAACTATCACCAACAGTGATTGCACCCCCCTTGCACACCTTTATAGGGTGTCACACCAGATACATGATTAAGTGCACAAAAACCTAAAGTGCAATATCAAAACCACCACCGGGGACAGTCAAGACACCTTGGAACTTTCCAAAGTAAAAAAAGTTCACCCAGTGATTTTAATACCGCCAGATCCAACACTGGATCATGACAGGGATCCTCGGTATGGAAGTTAAGACAGTTCCACTCAGCTCTGTGGTTCTGACCCCAGAGTCTCTTAAAGGGATCATTGGTATGGAATTTAGGGCAAATCCACTCAGCGCTTTGGTACTGACCCCAGGCCCTTCTTAAAGGGATCTCCGGTGTGGAAGTCAGGGCAAATCCATCCAGCTCTTTAATTCTGAACCCAGGCCTCTCTTAAAGGGATCCCGGTAAGGAAGTCAGGGCAATTGCCTTCAAATGCTCTGGTACTGACCCCAGGCTCTTTTAAAGGGATCTCCTGTATGGCAGTTAGGGTAAATCCCTCAGCGCTCTGATTCTGACCCCAGGGTTCTATTAAAGGGATCATTAGTATGCAAGTCAGGGCAAATCCACTCAGCGCTCTGGTTCTGATCCGAGGCTCTCTTAAAGGGATCCCCGGTATGGAAGTTAGGGCAAATCCACTCAGCGCTCTGGTTCTGACCCAAGTCCCCTCTTAAAGGGATCCTCGGTACTGAAGTGAGGGAAAATCCACTCTGCGCTTTGGTACTGGCCCCAGGCCTCTCTTAAAGGGATCTCCGGTTTGGAAGTTAGGGTAAATCCTTCAGCGCTCTGATTCTCACCCCAGCTTTTATTAAAGGAATCATTGGTATGGAAGTCAGGGCAAATCCACTCAGAGCTCTGGTTCTGACGCCAGGCCTTTCTTAAAGGGATCTCCAGTATGGAAGTTAGGACCGCTCCACTCAGTGCTCTGGTTCTGACTCCAGGCTGACGGGATAAAGTGGGTTATTAGTGGTAGTTGTCCGGTGGCTCTGGCTGATGGGATGATGTGGGATATTAAGAGTAGTAGTCCAGTGGATCTGGCTGACGCGATGATGTGGGATATTATGGGTAGTAGTCCGGTAGCTCTGGCTGACGGGATGATGTGGGATATTAGTGGTAGTAGTCCGGTAGCTCTGGATGATGGGATGATGTGGGATATTATTATTATTATGCATTTATATAGCGCCATTTATTCCATAGCGCTTTACATGTGAAAAGGGGAAATATAGACAAGTATAATAGTGGTAGTTGTCCGGTGGCTCTAGCTGATGGGATGATGTGGGATATTAGAGGTAGTAGTCCAGTGGCTCTGGCTGACGGGATGATGTGGGATATTAAGGGTAGTAGTCCGGTAGCTCTGGCTGACGGGATGATGTGGGATATTATAGTGAATGTGGCTATGCGGAATGGGCGGGGCTCTACACTCAGCTTTATATATATATATATATATATATATATATATATATACAGTACAGACCAAAAGTTTGGACACACCTTCTCATTCAAAGATTTTTCTTTATTTTCATGACTATAGAAAACAAAAAGCAAAAAACACAAATATCCTGAACTAAAAGTAAAAAATATACTGCAAATAATGCATAAAGGTGGTAATAATAATAATAATAATAATAAGGGTATTTAGTAAACATAATTTTGATCAAAATAATGAACAAGCCATCCCGCCACGTCACGGCAACCCTTGTGGGACAGTCCCTACTCTAGTATTTAAAACCTTTTCACTTGCCAAGTGGCGTGAATGTGAATAAGGGTCGAGCGGCTGAAACACTTGTAACAGCTTAGGCCAGACTGGATGGCTTTCCCAGCTCAGAAAGAGGGCGGTCACACCCATATATGCACTGAATGCACAATGAAATGAATAAAAAACAAATCTGAACTGAGAAAAGATATTTGTGTTTTTTGCTTTTTGTTTTCTCTGGTTAATGGTCATGTGTTAATATGCACTTACATTGTGCATACACATTAACTTACTTTTCTCAGTTCAGATTTGTTTTTTATTCATTTCATTGTGCATTCAGTGCATATATGGGTGTGACCGCCCTCTTTCTGAGCTGGGAAAGCCATCCAGTCTGGCCTAAGCTGTTACAAGTGGTTCAGCCGCTCGACCCTTATTCACATTCACGCCACTTGGCAAGTGAAAAGGTTTTAAATACTAGAGTAGTGACTGTCCCACAAGGGTTGCCGTGACGTGGCGGGATGGCTTGTTCATTATTTTGATCAAAATTATGTTTACTAAATACCCTTATTATTATTATTATTATTATTATTATTACCACCTTTATGCATTATTTGCAGTATATTTTTTACTTTTAGTTCATGATATTTGTGTTTTTTGCTTTTTGTTTTCTCTGGTTAATGGTCATGTGTTAATATGCACTTACATTGTGCATACACATTAACTTACTTTTCTCAGTTCAGATTTGTTTTTTATTCATTTCATTGTGCATTCAGTGCATATATGGGTGTGACCGCCCTCTTTCTGAGCTGGGAAAGCCATC
Organism: Dendrobates tinctorius; assembly: GCF_039654945.1. NCBI lineage: Eukaryota > Metazoa > Chordata > Amphibia > Anura > Dendrobatidae > Dendrobates > Dendrobates tinctorius. Next base: position 62,010,807 of record NW_027361671.1, on the reverse strand, counting down.
CAGTCTGGCCTAAGCTGTTACAAGTGGTTCAGCCGCTCGACCCTTATTCACATTCACGCCACTTGGCAAGTGAAAAGGTTTTAAATACTAGAGTAGGGACTGTCCCACAAGGGTTGCCGTGACGTGGCGGGATGGCTTGTTCATTATTTTGATCAAAATTATGTTTACTAAATACCCTTATTATTATTATTATTATTACCACCTTTATGCATTATTTGCAGTATATTTTTTACTTTTAGTTCAGGATATTTGTGTTTTTTGCTTTTTGTTTTCTCTGGTTAATGGTCATGTGTTAATATGCAGTTACATTGTGCATACACATTAACTTACTTTTCTCAGTTCAGATTTGTTTTTTATTCATTTCATTGTGCATTCAGTGCATATATGGGTGTGACCGCCCACTTTCTGAGCTGGGAAAGCCATCCAGTCTGGCCTAAGCTGTTACAAGTGGTTCAGCCGCTCGACCCTTATTCACATTCACGCCACTTGGCAAGTGAAAAGGTTTTAAATACTAGAGTAGGGACTGTCCCACAAGGGTTGCCGTGACGTGGCGGGATGGCTTGTTCATTATTTTGATCAAAATTATGTTTACTAAATACCCTTATTATTATTATTATTACTACCACCTTTATGCATTATTTGCAGTATATTTTTTACTTTTAGTTCAGGATATTTGTGTTTTTTGCTTTTTGTTTTCTCTGGTTAATGGTCATGTGTTAATATGCACTTACATTGTGCATACACATTAACTTACTTTTCTCAGTTCAGATTTGTTTTTTATTTTATTTTTTTTTTTTGTTTTTTATTTATTTTCATGACTATGTCTATGAAAATTGTAGATTCACTCTGAAGGCATCAAAACTATGAAATAGCACATGTGGAATTATATAATTAACAAAAAAGTGTGAAACAACTGAAAACATGTCTTATATTCTTGGTTCTTCAAAGTAGCCACCTTTTGCTTTGGCTACTGCTTTGCACACTCTTGGCATTCTCTTGATGAGCTTCAAGAGGTAGTCACGGGAAATGGTTTTCACTTCACAGGTGTGCCCTGTCAGGTTTACTAAGTGGGATTTCTTGCCTTATAAATGGGGTTGGGACCATCAGTTGTGTTGTGCAGAAGTCTGGTGGATACACAGCTGATAGTCCTACTGAATAGACTGTTATAATTTGTATTATGGCAAGAAAAAAGCAGCTAAGTAAAGAAAAGCGAGTGGCCATCATTACTTTAAGAAATGAAGGTCAGTCAGTCTGAAAAATTGGGAAAACTTTGAAAGTATCCCCAAGTGCAGTGGCAAAAACCATCAAGCGCTACAAAGAAACTGGCTCACGTGAGGACCGCCCCAGGAAAGGAAGACCAAGAGTCACCTCTGCTGCGGAGGATAAGCTCATCCGAATCACCAGCCTCAGAAATTGCAGGTTAACAGCAGCTCAGGTTAGAGATCAGGTCAATGCCACACAGAGTTCTAGCAGCAGACACATCTCTACAACAACTGTTAAGAGAAGACTTTGTGCAGCAGGCCTTCCTGGTAAAATAGCTGCTAGGAAATCACTGCTAAGGACAGGCAACAAGCAGAAGAGACTTGTTTGGGTTAAAGAACACAAGGAATGGACATTAGACCAGTGGAAATCTGTGCTTTGGTCTGATGAGTCCAAATTTGAGATCTTTGGTTCCAACCACCATGTGAAAAGATGAAAGGATGGACTCTACATGCCTGGTTCCCACCGTGAAGTATGGAGGAGGAGGTGTGATGATGTGGGGGTGCTTTGCTGGTGACACTGTTGGGGATTTATTCAAAATTGAAGGCATACTGAACCATCATGGCTAACAACGCATCTTGCAGCAGCATGCTATTCCATCCTGTTTGCGTTTAGTTGGACCATCATTTATTTTTCAACAGGACTATGACCCCAAACACACCTCCAGGCTGTGTAAGGGCTATTTGACCAAGAAGGAGAGTGATGGGATGCTACGCCAGATGACCTGGCCTCCAGTCACCAGACCTGAACTCAATCGAGATGGTTTGGGGTGAGCTGGACCGCAGAGTGAAGGCAAAAGGGCCAACAAGTGCTCAGCATCTCTGGGAACTCCTTCAAGACGGTTGGAAGACCATTTCCGGTGACTACCTCTTGAAGTTCATCAAGAGAATGCCAAGAATGTGCAAAGCAGTAATCAAAGCAAAAGGTGACTACTTTGAAGAACCTAGAATGTATGACATATTTTCAGTTGTTTCACACTTTTTTGTTAATTATATAATTCCACATGTGTTAATTCATAGTTTTGATGCCTTCAGAGTGAATCTACAATTTTCATAGTCATGAAAATAAAGAAAACTCTTTGAATGAGAAGGTGTGTCCAAACTTTTGGTCTGTACTGTATATAATGATTATAATTTGTTATAGCTAACCGCAGTTAGTTACTATGCCCGGGCAGCGCAGGGCTCTAGAGCTAGTAAATAATAATCTTCAGTACAGTTCAACTGTATAACTAGGTACTGTAATTAAAATCAGGCAAGAAAACTTTCAAACAGCAATTTTCAGCTATTCTGACATGGATTCACAAAGTAAACATTCCAGCCTTACTGGATCTAAGAGATTTCTTCCACAATGTATACAGTTTGCATTTTAAAATCTTATGACACATAAAATTTTAAGTATTCCAAAGTCTTACAATTCCATCTCATGAATAAGTAGAACCTGTCACCAGGACAAAAATGAAAAGACTTTTCTCTTAATTTATTCCCGCTGCTCCCCTTATTTTTTTCCCTTTGTTGTTTAGTTGTTGCTTTTTTTTTTTTTTTAAATCCACCATACGTTTTCAGAGATATGACCTTTGTGATTGGTACAATTTCTTTTATCTTCAAATAGGCGTTAACATTTACAAGCTGTGATACTTGCAGGAGATGCTACTAGATTCTAACCAAACTTTTTCATCAGACCATTTTCCTTTTTTGTAATTTTTAAAATATAAAAGATGGAAAATATATATATATATATATATATAAAACTTTAGGCCTTTTAGAGATCATTTCATCTTTAACTTGCTTTAGGTTATGTTCATACGCGTTTTTGCAATTTTTTTATTGCTTCTTTTTTATACAAACTAAAAGCCGCATTTTACAGTACCAGCAAAAGCGATTATATTTCAGAAATTTCATGGATACACATTGTTTTTACTTCTGACTGAATTGGAAAACTGTTGCATTTTTGAAAACTGCAGCATGTCACTTCTTTCAGTGTTTTTGCGGCATTTTTTCACCCATAGATAGCAATGAGTATGTGCAGACAAGCAGCCAAAATGCAACAAAAATGCAAGTCTCAGATTTTGTTTTTTTTTTTTTTCGGTGCAGAAAACTCAGGAACAACAGGTACTAAACTGTATCAGCATGAAAAACACAGAAAAACCTGCTTTTTTGAGCAGATTTTTCACTGCCAAGAGGGAAGGTTTTGCCTGCCAAAAAGGCAGCTAAACGCAACATGCAAACATAGCCTAACTGTTTACAATAGTAGTAATTTTGACTAGGGGTACCCAAAGTTTAACATGCCACTGTGGGTTTGATGATGATGTTTATTTTGGACAAATGCATGTTTTTAAGGGTTCGCTCATGCAGCCTACAATACTGTATGTTACAAATATTGCAAGTGATAAGATAGACTACATACAGTGGGGAAAAAAAGTATTTAGTCAGTCAGCAATAGTGCAAGTTCCACCACTTAAAAAGATGAGAGGCGTCTGTAATTTACATCATAGGTAGACATCAACTATGGGAGACAAACTGAGAAAAAAAATCCAGAAAATCACATTGTCTGTTTTTTTTTCATTTTATTTACATATTATGGTGGAAAATAAGTATTTGGTCAGAAACAAAATTTCATCTCAATACTTTGTGATATATCCTTTGTTGGCAATGACAGAGGTCAAACGTTTTCTGTAAGTCTTCACAAGGTTGCCACACACTGTTGTTGGTATGTTGGCCCATTCCTCCATGCAGATCTCCTCTAGAGCAGTGATGTTTTTGGCTTTTCGCTTGGCAACACGGACTTTCAACTCCCTCCAAAGGTTTTCTATAGGGTTGAGATTTGGAGACTGGCTAGGCCACTCCAGGACCTTGAAATGCTTCTTACGAAGCCACTCCTTCGTTGCCCTGGCAGTGTGCTTTGGATCATTGTCATGTTGAAAGACCCAGCCACGTTTCATCTTCAATGCCCTTGCTGATGGAAGGAGGTTTGCACTCAAAATCTCACGATACATGGTCCCATTCATTCTTTCATGTACCCGGATCAGTCGTCCTGGCCCCTTTGCAGAGAAACAGCCCCAAAGCATGATGTTTCCACCACCATGCTTTACAGTAGGTATGGTGTTTGATGGATGCAACTCAGTATTCTTTTTCCTCCAAACAGGACAAGTTGTGTTTCTACCAAACAGTTCCAGTTTGGTTTCATCAGACCATAGGACATTCTCCCAAAACTCCTCTGGATCATCCAAATGCTCTCTAGCAAACTTCAGACGGGCCCGGACATGTACAGGCTTAAGCAGTGGGACACGTCTGGCACTGCAGGATCTGAGTTCATGGTGGCGTAGTGTGTTACTTATGGTAGGCCTTGTTACATTGGTCCCAGCTCTCTGCAGTTCATTCACTAGGTCCCCCCGCGTGGTTCTGGGATTTTTGCTCACCGTTCTTGTGATCATTCTGACCCCACGGGGTGGGATTTTGCGTGGAGCACCAGATCGAGGGAGATTATCAGTGGTCTTGTATGTCTTCCATTTTCTAATTATTGCTCCCACAGTTGATTTCTTCTCTCCAAGCTGGTTGGCTATTGCAGATTCAGTCTTCCCAGCCTGGTGCAGGGCTACAATTTTGTTTCTGGTGTCCTTTGACAGCTCTTTGGTCTTCACCATAGTGGAGTTTGGAGTCAGACTGTTTGAGGGTGTGCACAGGTGTCTTTTTATACTGATAACAAGTTTAAACAGGTGCCATTACTACAGGTAATGAGTGGAGGAAAGAGGAGACTCTTAAAGAAGAAGTTACAAGGTCTGTGAGAGCCAGAAATCTTGATTGCTTGTTTCTGACCAAATACTTATTTTCCACCATAATATGCAAATAAAATGAAAAAAAACCAGACAATGTGATTTTCTGGATTTTTTTTTCTCAGTTTGTCTCCCATAGTTGAGGTCTACCTATGATGTAAATTACAGACGCCTCTCATCTTTTTAAGTGGTGGAACTTGCACTATTGCTGACTGACTAAATACTTTTTTCCCCACTGTATGATGAATTTCAATTTATAAAATTCAGTACATTGTAGTTTTTTTGGTAGCTAAGGATATAAGGTTAGGAATGTTTACTCCATGTTTGCAACATGTGCAGATGCTATGTCCACATTTGTAGAACCCTTTCTTAGGCAACCATGTTTTTTGAGGGATGTATTGTTATTCACATACTTTATAAACTAGAAGATAGAATAATACCCAAAGTGGGCACTTTTTTGGCCACGAACCAAATGGGATTGGTTCTCACTTTTTTGAGAATTACATCTTGATGTAACATAGGAATTTAATTTTCAACAATATTTTTAATAGCAGTAAATTGTGGGCTATAACTTGAAACTTGAAGTTGTACTTCTTTAGTGCGTATTATCTCGTCCACTGGTATATTAACTCACCCCTATACTGAAACCTTCTTGGAGTAGGGACTCCAATTTTACTTTAAATTTGGTGGTAGATTCAAAGAGACACATCCTGTAACATCTCTTTGTTCTTTATTTCATAAAGGTGCTTAGATGACCTCCTCCTGATATGGGACGGGATTAAGGATATAGCAAAACTTTTTGTCCAGTATCTGAATAACAGTATGAATCTAAAGTTTACTTTCAATATCCAAAAAACACAAATAGATTTTTTAGATATTTCTTTGATTAGCTTACTTACAGGAGTTACAATTTCTCCATACTGAAAAAAATGCAGCAACTTATTCTACATTATTAGCCACTTCATGTCACCCTAAACAAACTATTTAACCCCTTCACCCCCAAGGGTGGTTTGCACGTTCATGACCGGGCCAATTTTTACAATTCTGACCACTGTACCTTTATGAGGTCATAACTCTGGAACGCTTCCATGGATCCCGGTGATTCTTTCATTGTTTTCTCATGACATATTGTACTTCATGTTAGTGGTAAAATTTAATTCAAATAACTTGCGTTTATTTGTGAGAAAAACGGAAATTTGGCGAAAATTTTGAAAATTTCGCAATTTTCCAACTTTGAATTTTTATGCCCTTAAATTACAGAGATATGGCAGCCAAAAAACTTGATAACTAACATTTCCCACATGTTTACTTTACATCAGCAGAATTTTGGAACCAAAATTTTTTTTTGTTAGGAAGTTATAAGGGTTAAAAGTTGACCAGCGATTTCTCATTTTTACAACCATTTTATTTTTACGGACCACATCACATTTGAAGCCACTTTGAGGGGTCTATATGATAGAAAATACCCAAAAGTGACACCATTCTAAAAACTGCACCCCTTAAGGTGCTCAAAACCACATTCAAGAAGTTTATCAACCCTTTAGGTGCGTCACAGGAATTTTTTTGAATATTTAAAAAAAAATGAACATCTAACTTTTTTTCACAAAAAAAATACTTCAGGTTCAATTTTTTTTATTTTACCAAGGGTAACAGGAGAAATTGGACTGCAAAAGATATTGTGCAATTTGTCCTGAGTACGCTGATACCTGATATGTGGGGGGAACGACTGTTTCGGTGCATGGCAGAGCTCAGAATGGAAGGAGCGCCGTTTGACTTTTTCAATGCAAAATTGTCTGGAATTCAGATCGGACGCCATGTCACGTTTGGAGAGTCCCTGATGTACCTAAACAATGGAAACCCCCTACAAGTGACCCCATTTTGGAAACTAGACCCCCCAAGGAACTTATCTAGATATGTGGTGAGAACTTTGAACCCACAAGGGCTTTACAGAAGTTTATAACGTACAGCGGTACAATTAAAAAATCATATTTTTTCCACAAAAATGATCTTTTCACCCCAATTTTTATTTTCCCAAGGGTAACAGGACCCTAAAAGTTATTGAGCAATTTGTCCTGAGTACGCTGATACCCCACATGTGGGGGTAAACCACTATTTGGGCACATGGCAGAGCTCAGAAGGGAAGCAGCGCCATTTGACGTTTTTGGCTGGAATTGAGATCGGACATCATGTCGCGATTGGAAAACCCCTGATGTACCAAAACAGTGGAAACCCCCAACAAATGACACCATTTTGGAAACTAGACCCCCTAAGGAACTTATCTAGATGTGTGGTGAGAACTTTGAACCCCCAAGGGCTTCACAGAAGTTTATAACATAAAGCCGTACAATTAAAAAATCATATTTTTTCCACAAAAATGATCTTTTCACCCTCAATTCTTATTTTTCCAAGGGTAACAGGACCCTAAAAGCTATTGTGCAATTTGTCCTGAGTACGCTGATACCCGACATGTGGGGGTAAACCACTATTTGGGCGCATGGCAGAGCTTGGAAGGGAAGCAGCACCATTTGACGTTTTTGGCTGGAATTGAGATCGGACACCATGTCGCGATTGGAAAACCCCTGATGTACCTAAACAGTGGAAACCCCCCACAAATGACACCATTTTGTAAACTAGAACCCCCAAGGAACTTATCTAGATGTGTGGTGAGCACTTTGAACCCCCAGTGCTTCACAGAAGTTTATAACGCCCGGGCGTGAAAATAAAAAATTCGTATTTTTTCCACAAACATGATCTTTTAGTCAACATTTTTTTATTTTCCCAAGGGTACCAGGAGAAATTGGACCCCAAATGTTGTTGTCCAATTTGTCCTGAGTATGCTGATACCCCATATGTGGGAGAAAACTACTGTATGGGCACACGTCGGGGCTCGGAAGGGAAGTAGTGACGTTTTGGAATGCAGACTTTGATGGAATGGTCTGCGGGTGTCATGTTGCCTTTGGAGAGCCCCTAATGTACCTAAACAGTGAAAACCCCCCACAAATGACCCCATTTTGAAAACTAGACCCCCTAAGGAACTTATCTAGATGTGAGGTGAGCACTTTGAACCCCCAAGGGCTTCACAGAAGTTTATAATGCCCGGGCATGAAAATAAAAAAATCATATTTTTTCCTCAAACATGATCAATTAGTCCCCAATTTTTTTATTTTCCCAAGGGTAACAGGAGAAATTGAACCCCAAAAGTTGTTGTCCAATTTGTCCTGAGTACGCTGACGCCCCATATGTGGGAGAAAACTACTGTATGGACACATGTCGGGGCTCGGAAGGGAAGTAGTGACGTTTTGGAATGCAGACTTTGAGGGAATGTTCTGCGGGTGTCATGTTGCATTTGGAGAGCCCCTAATGTACCTAAACAGTGGAAACCCCCCACAAATGACCCCATTTTGGAAACGAGACCCCATAAGGAACTTATCTAGATGTGTGGTGAGCACTTTGAACCCCCAAGGGCTTCACAGAAGTTTATAATGCCCGGGCATGAAAATAAAAAAATCGTATTTTTTCCACAAACATGATCAATTAGTCCCCAATTTTTTCATTTTCCCAAGGGTAACAGGAGAAATTGGACCCCAAAAGTTGTTGACCAATTTGTCATGAGTACGCTGACACCCCATATGTGGGAGAAAACTACTGTATGGACACACGTCGGGGCTCGGAAGGGAAGCAGTGACGTTTTGGAATGCAGACTTTGATGGAATGGTCTGCAGGTGTCATGTGCGTTTGGAGAGCCCCTGATGTACCTAAACTATTGAAACTCCCCACAAGTGACCCCATTTTGGACACTAGACCCCCCACTGAACTTATCTAGATGTGTGGTGAGCACTTTGAACCCCCAAGTGCTTCACAGAAGTTTATAACGCTCGGACATGAAAATAAAAAAATCATTTTTTTCCACAAAAATGATATTTTTGCCCCCAATTTTTTATTTTCCTAAGGGTAACAGGAGAAATTGGACCCCAAAAATTGTTTTGCAATTTGTCCTGAGTAGGCTGATACCCTACATGTGGGGGTAAAACACTGTTTGGGCGCATGTCAGAGGGAAGGTGTTATGATTGAGTCACCGTAGGAGGCAAAAACAGAAATGCTAGCTAAGTCCAGAAAACCAGAGAAGATGGCAGCTATCGGATTGCAGACCCCTGAACCTATCAACACAACTAGCAGTAGCCGTGGGGGGTTCCTACGATGCCCTAGACCCCTCGATCACAGCCGGAGAATTAAATAGGCCTAAAGAAAGAAAGGGGAAAACTAAACTGCCCCAGAGCAGACCCCAAAGCAAAAGGCAGCCCCCAACATATAATGACGGTGAAGCAAGAGGAAAACACTAACACAGGCAGAAAGATAGACTGAGCAAAGAGGGGCCCAAGCTAACTAGATAGAAAAGGACAGGAAGGCTGCTGTCTGCAATCCGTGAAAAACCCTATGAAAATAAGAGCCAACAGACTGACAGTGAAAAAGGCCTTGAAGACGCTAGGCTTCAAAAAGCTATGTCATTACTCAGGAATATTCTGAAGACAGAGCTACAGGCAAAAGGAGATTCAGCTCACCCAGCAGGGAATGGCAGAATCCAGAAAAGCAAGGAAAACAAAAACAAAACACAAATGCAAACAGGCAAAGCAGAAAACTTAGCTTTAGAGGAGCAGGAATCAGACTGGTGCCCTAGAAGTCCACAGAGAAATCACCCACAGGGCAGAAGGGCGTCGGCAGCCTTATATCCAGTCCGTGACTCCACTCAGCCAGTCATCCTCATTAGGCTCAGGTGCCTGATAATCAGGCTCATTACCTTCCTTTACCAGGATAGGGAGTTCACCAGACCTCAGTGACGAAGGGGAAAATGAACTCACAACAGGAAGGAGCACCATTTGACTTTTTCAACTCAGAATTGGCTGGAATTGAAATCAGACGCCATGTTGCATTTGGAGAGCCCCTGATGTGCCCAAACAGTGGAAACCCCCAATTCTAACTCCAACCCGAACCCCAACACACCCCTAACCCTAATCTCAGCCCTAACCCTAACCCTAGCCCTAACCCTAGCCCTAACCCTAGGCCTAACCCTAGCCCTAACCCTAGCCCTAGCCCTAACCCTAACCCTAACCTTAGCCCTAACCCTAACCGTAATGGAAAAATGGAAATAAATACATTTTTTTTATTTTATTATTTTTCCCTAACTAAGGGGGTGATAACGGGGGGTTTGATTTACTATTTATGGCGGTTTTTATGTTTGGCGGCTGTCGCACGCTAAAAGACGCTTTTTATTGTAAAAATAGTTTTTGCATCACCACATATTGAGAGCTATAATTTTTCCGTATTTTGACCCACTGAGTCATGTGAGGTCTTATTTTTTGTGGGACGAGTTGACGTTTTTATTGGTACCATTTTCGGGCACATGACATTTTTTGATTGCTTTTTATTCCGATTTTTGGGAAGCAGAATGAACAAAAACCAGCGTTTCATGAATTTCTTTTGGGGGGGTGCGTTTACACCGTTCCGCGTGCGGTAAAATTGATAAAGCGGTTTTATTCTTCGGGTCAGTACGGTTACAGCGATACCTCATTTAGGTCGTTTTTTTATGTTTTGTCGGTTTTATGCAATGAAAACTATTTTATATAAAAAATAATTATTTTTGCATCGCTTTATTCTGCGAGCTATATCTTTTTTATTTTTTCACTGATGATGCTGTGTGGTGGCTCGTTTTTTGCGGGACAAGATGACGTTTTCAGCGGTACCATGGATATTTATATGCATCTTTTTGATCGTGCATTATTACACTTTTTGTTTGGTGGTATGATAATAAATCATTATTTTTTGCTTCGTTTTTTATTTTTATTTTTTAAGGGGTTCGCTAAAGGGGTTAACTAATGGGACAGTTTTATAGGACGGGTCGTTACGGACGCGGCGATACTTAATATGTGTACTTTTATTGTTTTTTTTTTTTTTTGTTTTTTTCAAAAAATGGATTTATTTGGGGGAATATTTTTTTTTTTTTTGTAATTTATTTGGCGATTTTTTTTAAATTATTTTAACACTTTTTTTAATTTTTTTTTACTTTATTAAATAGTCCCAGGTGGGACATCACTGTTCTGTGACAGATCGCTGATCTGTCACATCACAGATCACTGTGACAGATCAGCGATCTGTCACAGGCAGTGCACAAGGCTTCCTCATGCCTGTGCTTTGCAGGCACTGAGGAAGCCAGCTTCCTGCAGGCCCCCGAAGGCCCCCGTCGCCATCTTGGATTCGGGGGCCTGCAGGAAAGGAGCCCCCGGCAGCAGCACTGCACATTGCGCTGCCGTGGGGGGCTCAGGGAAGCACGGAGGGAGCCCCCTCCCTGCCGATGCTTCCCTTTAACCCCGGTACACCGCGATCATGTTTGATCGCGGTGTGCAAGGGGTTAACGTGTCGGGGGCGGTCCGTGACCGCCCCCGAAACATTGTGCCGGGTGTCAGCTGTGATAATCAGCTGACACCCGGCCGCGATCAGCGGCGCTCACCACGTGGGCGCCGCTGATCGCGGTAGACGTACTATCCCGTCCATGGGCATAGGGGCCCGGGTCCCATGGACGGGATAGTACGTCTGATGTCAGGAAGGGGTTAAAATCTAACAGTGGGTGAATATGCTCACCAATCCTGTTAGATTCGTGGACAAAAAAGCGTAACTTATACACTGTTCAAACAGAGAAAGGAAACACTTAAACCAGACAAAGTAACTCCAAGTCAGTCACATCTTCTATGAAACCAACCTGTCCAGTTATGAAGAAACCCCGATTGAGAATCAATTTCTCCTGCTGTTGTGCAAATGGAACAGACAACAGGTAAAAATGATAGGCAATTAGCAAGACAACCTTTATAAAGAAGTGGTTCTGCAGGGGGTGACCACAGACCATTTCTCTGTTCTCATTCTTTTTGGCTGTTATTTTTTGGTCACTTTTGTCATTGCTCTCACCCCAAGAAATACTATATAGTAGCATGAGGCTGTGTTTAAAATCCACACAAGCCACTTGGGTAGTGCAGCTCATCCAGGATGGCACATCAATGCGAGCTGTGGTAAGAAGGGTATCGGTGTCTGTCAGCAGTATCCAAAACATGGAGCAGATACCAGAAGACAGGCCAGTACACCAGGAGACAGGCCTGCTACCTCTTCTTTTGAGCAAGGAGGAACAGGAGGAGCAGTGTCAAAACCCTGCAAAATGACATCCAGCAGGCCATTAACATCCATGTGTCTGCTCAGACTGTCAGAAACAGACTCCATGATGGTGGTATGAGGGCCTGACATCCACAACTGGGTGTTGTGCTTACAGCCCAACACCATGCAGGGATATTGACATTTGCCAGAGAACACTAAGACTGGCTGATTTGACATTGGTGCCTTGTGCTCTTCACAGTTGAGAGCAGGTTCACTCTCAGCACATGTGACAGACATGACCAAGTCTAGAGATGCTGTGGAGAATGTGCTGCTATCAGGTTCCTGGCAGCGCCGGCGTACAGCCCTCGCTGAGCAGGGACTCACCAATGCTGTAGGGGCCCCGGGGACTGGAATAGCCGGAAAGGGGGTGGGGCTTAGCATCCTGCTTACTGAAATGGAAGAACACTCAGAGTCGGGCAAACCAGAGATCATACACAATACGGGCGAACAAGGTACTGGAGGGACAAGCAGATGGATGGTCAGACGAAGCCAAAGGTCATACACAAGAGGGCGGTGCGGTACCAATGGGCCCCTATACTGAAACCTTCTTGGAGTAGGGACTCCAATTTTACTTTAAATTTGGTGGTAGATTCAAAGAGACACATCCTGTAACATCTCTTTGTTCTTTATTTCATAAAGGTGCTTAGATGACCTCCTCCTGATATGGGACGGGATTAAGGATATAGCAAAACTTTTTGTCCAGTATCTGAATAACAGTATGAATCTAAAGTTTACTTTCAATATCCAAAAAACACAAATAGATTTTTTAGATATTTCTTTGATTAGCTTACTTACAGGAGTTACAATTTCTCCATACTGAAAAAAATGCAGCAACTTATTCTACATTATTAGCCACTTCATGTCACCCTAAACAAACTATTTAACCCCTTCACCCCCAAGGGTGGTTTGCACGTTCATGACCGGGCCAATTTTTACAATTCTGACCACTGTACCTTTATGAGGTCATAACTCTGGAATGCTTCCATGGATCCCAGTGATTCTTTCATTGTTTTCTCATGACATATTGTACTTCATGTTAGTGGTAAAATTTAATTCAAATATCTTGCGTTTATTTGTGAGAAAAACGGAAATTTGGCGAAAATTTTGAAAATTTCGCAATTTTCCAACTTTGAATTTTTATGCCCTTAAATTACAGAGATATGGCACCCAAAAAACTTGATAACTAACATTTCCCACATGTTTACTTTACATCAGCAGAATTTTGGAACCAAAATTTTTTTTTGTTAGGAAGTTATAAGGGTTAAAAGTTGACCAGCGATTTCTCATTTTTACAACACCATTTTATTTTTACGGACCACATCACATTTGAAGCCACTTTGAGGGGTCTATATGATAGAAAATACCCAAAAGTGACACCATTCTAAAAACTGCACCCCTTAAGGTGCTCAAAACCACATTCAAGAAGTTTATCAACCCTTTAGGTGCGTCACAGGAATTTTTTTGAATATTTAAAAAAAAAATGAACATCTAACTTTTTTTCACAAAAAAAATACTTCAGGTTCAATTTTTTTTATTTTACCAAGGGTAACAGGAGAAATTGGACTGCAAAAGATATTGTGCAATTTGTCCTGAGTACGCTGATACCTGATATGTGGGGGGAACGACTGTTTCTGTGCATGGCAGAGCTCAGAATGGAAGGAGCGCCGTTTGACTTTTTCAATGCAAAATTGTCTGGAATTCAGATCGGACGCCATGTCACGTTTGGAGAGTCCCTGATGTACCTAAACAATGGAAACCCCCTACAAGTGACCCCATTTTGGAAACTAGACCCCCCCAAGGAACTTATCTAGATATGTGGTGAGAACTTTGAACCCACAAGGGCTTTACAGAAGTTTATAACGTACAGCGGTACAATTAAAAAATCATATTTTTTCCACAAAAATGATCTTTTCACCCCAATTTTTATTTTCCCAAGGGTAACAGGACCCTAAAAGTTATTGAGCAATTTGTCCTGAGTACGCTGATACCCCACATGTGGGGGTAAACCACTATTTGGGCACATGGCAGAGCTCGGAAGGGAAGCAGCGCCATTTGACGTTTTTGGCTGGAATTGAGATCGGACATCATGTCGCGATTGGAAAACCCCTGATGTACCAAAACAGTGGAAACCCCCAACAAATGACACCATTTTGGAAACTAGACCCCCTAAGGAACTTATCTAGATGTGTGGTGAGAACTTTGAACCCCCAAGGGCTTCACAGAAGTTTATAACATAAAGCCGTACAATTAAAAAATCATATTTTTTCCACAAAAATGATCTTTTCACCCTCAATTCTTATTTTTCCAAGGGTAACAGGACCCTAAAAGCTATTGTGCAATTTGTCCTGAGTACGCTGATACCCGACATGTGGGGGTAAACCACTATTTGGGCGCATGGCAGAGCTTGGAAGGGAAGCAGCACCATTTGACGTTTTTGGCTGGAATTGAGATCGGACACCATGTCGCGATTGGAAAACCCCTGATGTACCTAAACAGTGGAAACCCCCCACAAATGACACCATTTTGTAAACTAGAACCCCCAAGGAACTTATCTAGATGTGTGGTGAGCACTTTGAACCCCCAGTGCTTCACAGAAGTTTATAACGCCCGGGCGTGAAAATAAAAAATTCGTATTTTTTCCACAAACATGATCTTTTAGTCAACATTTTTTTATTTTCCCAAGGGTACCAGGAGAAATTGGACCCCAAAAGTTGTTGTCCAATTTGTCCTGAGTATGCTGATACCCCATATGTGGGAGAAAACTACTGTATGGGCACACGTCGGGGCTCGGAAGGGAAGTAGTGACGTTTTGGAATGCAGACTTTGATGGAATGGTCTGCGGGTGTCATGTTGCCTTTGGAGAGCCCCTAATGTACCTAAACAGTGAAAACCCCCAACAAATGACCCCATTTTGAAAACTAGACCCCCTAAGGAACTTATCTAGATGTGAGGTGAGCACTTTGAACCCCCAAGGGCTTCACAGAAGTTTATAATGCCCGGGCATGAAAATAAAAAAATCGTATTTTTTCCACAAACATGATCAATTAGTCCCCAATTTTTTTATTTTCCCAAGGGTAACAGGAGAAATTGAACCCCAAAAGTTGTTGTCCAATTTGTCCTGAGTACGCTGACGCCCCATATGTGGGAGAAAACTACTGTATGGACACATGTCGGGGCTCGGAAGGGAAGTAGTGACGTTTTGGAATGCAGACTTTGAGGGAATGTTCTGCGGGTGTCATGTTGCCTTTGGAGAGCCCCTAATGTACCTAAACAGTGGAAACCCCCCACAAATGACCCCATTTTGGAAACGAGACCCCATAAGGAACTTATCTAGATGTGTGGTGAGCACTTTGAACCCCCAAGGGCTTCACAGAAGTTTATAATGCCCGGGCATGAAAATAAAAAAATCGTATTTTTTCCACAAACATGATCAATTAGTCCCCAATTTTTTCATTTTCCCAAGGGTAACAGGAGAAATTGGACCCCAAAAGTTGTTGACCAATTTGTCATGAGTACGCTGACACCCCATATGTGGGAGAAAACTACTGTATGGACACACGTCGGGGCTCGGAAGGGAAGCAGTGACGTTTTGGAATGCAGACTTTGATGGAATGGTCTGCAGGTGTCATGTGCGTTTGGAGAGCCCCTGATGTACCTAAACTATTGAAACTCCCCACAAGTGACCCCATTTTGGACACTAGACCCCCCACTGAACTTATCTAGATGTGTGGTGAGCACTTTGATCCCCCAAGTGCTTCACAGAAGTTTATAACGCTCGGACATGAAAATAAAAAAATCATTTTTTTCCACAAAAATGATATTTTTGCCCCCAATTTTTTATTTTCCTAAGGGTAACAGGAGAAATTGGACCCCAAAAATTGTTTTGCAATTTGTCCTGAGTAGGCTGATACCCTACATGTGGGGATAAAACACTGTTTGGGCGCATGTCAGAGGGAAGGTGTTATGATTGAGTCACCGTAGGAGGCAAAAACAGAAATGCTAGCTAAGTCCAGAAAACCAGAGAAGATGGCAGCTATCGGATTGCAGACCCCTGAACCTATCAACACAACTAGCAGTAGCCGTGGGGGGTTCCTACGATGCCCTAGACCCCTCGATCACAGCCGGAGAATTAAATAGGCCTAAAGAAAGAAAGGGGAAAACTAAACTGCCCCAGAGCAGACCCCAAAGCAAAAGGCAGCCCCCAACATATAATGACGGTGAAGCAAGAGGAAAACACTAACACAGGCAGAAAGATAGACTGAGCAAAGAGGGGCCCAAGCTAACTAGATAGAAAAGGACAGGAAGGCTGCTGTCTGCAATCCGTGAAAAACCCTATGAAAATAAGAGCCAACAGACTGACAGTGAAAAAGGCCTTGAAGACGCTAGGCTTCAAAAAGCTATGTCATTACTCAGGAATATTCTGAAGACAGAGCTACAGGCAAAAGGAGATTCAGCTCACCCAGCAGGGAATGGCAGAATCCAGAAAAGCAAGGAAAACAAAAACAAAACACAAATGCAAACAGGCAAAGCAGAAAACTTAGCTTTAGAGGAGCAGGAATCAGACTGGTGCCCTAGAAGTCCACAGAGAAATCACCCACAGGGCAGAAGGGCGTCGGCAGCCTTATATCCAGTCCGTGACTCCACTCAGCCAGTCATCCTCATTAGGCTCAGGTGCCTGATAATCAGGCTCATTACCTTCCTTTACCAGGATAGGGAGTTCACCAGACCTCAGTGACGAAGGGGAAAATGAACTCACAACAGGAAGGAGCACCATTTGACTTTTTCAACTCAGAATTGGCTGGAATTGAAATCAGACGCCATGTTGCATTTGGAGAGCCCCTGATGTGCCCAAACAGTGGAAACCCCCAATTCTAACTCCAACCCGAACCCCAACACACCCCTAACCCTAATCTCAGCCCTAACCCTAACCCTAGCCCTAACCCTAGCCCTAACCCTAGGCCTAACCCTAGCCCTAACCCTAGCCCTAGCCCTAACCCTAACCCTAACCTTAGCCCTAACCCTAACCGTAATGGAAAAATGGAAATAAATACATTTTTTTTATTTTATTATTTTTCCCTAACTAAGGGGGTGATAACGGGGGGTTTGATTTACTATTTATGGCGGTTTTTATGTTTGGCGGCTGTCGCACGCTAAAAGACGCTTTTTATTGTAAAAATAGTTTTTGCATCACCACATATTGAGAGCTATAATTTTTCCGTATTTTGACCCACTGAGTCATGTGAGGTCTTATTTTTTGTGGGACGAGTTGACGTTTTTATTGGTACCATTTTCGGGCACATGACATTTTTTGATTGCTTTTTATTCCAATTTTTGGGAAGCAGAATGAACAAAAACCAGCGTTTCATGAATTTCTTTTGGGGGGGTGCGTTTACACCGTTCCGCGTGCGGTAAAATTGATAAAGCGGTTTTATTCTTCGGGTCAGTACGGTTACAGCGATACCTCATTTAGGTCGTTTTTTTATGTTTTGTCGGTTTTATGCAATGAAAACTATTTTATATAAAAAATAATTATTTTTGCATCGCTTTATTCTGCGAGCTATATCTTTTTTATTTTTTCACTGATGATGCTGTGTGGTGGCTCGTTTTTTGTGGGACAAGATGACGTTTTCAGCGGTACCATGGATATTTATATGCATCTTTTTGATCGTGCATTATTACACTTTTTGTTTGGTGGTATGATAATAAATCATTATTTTTTGCTTCGTTTTTTATTTTTATTTTTTAAGGGGTTCGCTAAAGGGGTTAACTAATGGGACAGTTTTATAGGGCGGGTCGTTACGGACGCGGCGATACTTAATATGTGTACTTTTATTGTTTTTTTTTTGTTTTGTTTTTTTCAAAAAATGGATTTATTTGGGGGAATATTTTTTTTTTTTTGTAATTTATTTGGCGATTTTTTTTAAATTATTTTAACACTTTTTTTAATTTTTTTTTACTTTATTAAATAGTCCCAGGTGGGACATCACTGTTCTGTGACAGATCGCTGATCTGTCACATCACAGATCACTGTGACAGATCAGCGATCTGTCACAGGCAGTGCACAAGGCTTCCTCATGCCTGTGCTTTGCAGGCACTGAGGAAGCCAGCTTCCTGCAGGCCCCCGAAGGCCCCCGTCGCCATCTTGGATTCGGGGGCCTGCAGGAAAGGAGCCCCCGGCAGCAGCACTGCACATTGCGCTGCCGTGGGGGGCTCAGGGAAGCACGGAGGGAGCCCCCTCCCTGCCGATGCTTCCCTTTAACCCCGGTACACCGCGATCATGTTTGATCGCGGTGTGCAAGGGGTTAACGTGTCGGGGGCGGTCCGTGACCGCCCCCGAAACATTGTGCCGGGTGTCAGCTGTGATAATCAGCTGACACCCGGCCGCGATCAGCGGCGCTCACCACGTGGGCGCCGCTGATCGCGGTAGACGTACTATCCCGTCCATGGGCATAGGGGCCCGGGTCCCATGGACGGGATAGTACGTCTGATGTCAGGAAGGGGTTAAAATCTAACAGTGGGTGAATATGCTCACCAATCCTGTTAGATTCGTGGACAAAAAAGCGTAACTTATACACTGTTCAAACAGAGAAAGGAAACACTTAAACCAGACAAAGTAACTCCAAGTCAGTCACATCTTCTATGAAACCAACCTGTCCAGTTATGAAGAAACCCCGATTGAGAATCAATTTCTCCTGCTGTTGTGCAAATGGAACAGACAACAGGTAAAAATGATAGGCAATTAGCAAGACAACCTTTATAAAGAAGTGGTTCTGCAGGGGGTGACCACAGACCATTTCTCTGTTCTCATTCTTTTTGGCTGTTATTTTTTGGTCACTTTTGTCATTGCTCTCACCCCAAGAAATACTATATAGTAGCATGAGGCTGTGTTTAAAATCCACACAAGCCACTTGGGTAGTGCAGCTCATCCAGGATGGCACATCAATGCGAGCTGTGGTAAGAAGGGTATCGGTGTCTGTCAGCAGTATCCAAAACATGGAGCAGATACCAGAAGACAGGCCAGTACACCAGGAGACAGGCCTGCTACCTCTTCTTTTGAGCAAGGAGGAACAGGAGGAGCAGTGTCAAAACCCTGCAAAATGACATCCAGCAGGCCATTAACATCCATGTGTCTGCTCAGACTGTCAGAAACAGACTCCATGATAGTGGTATGAGGGCCTGACATCCACAACTGGGTGTTGTGCTTACAGCCCAACACCATGCAGGGATATTGACATTTGCCAGAGAACACTAAGACTGGCTGATTTGACATTGGTGCCTTGTGCTCTTCACAGTTGAGAGCAGGTTCACTCTCAGCACATGTGACAGACATGACCAAGTCTAGAGATGCTGTGGAGAATGTGCTGCTATCAGGTTCCTGGCAGCGCCGGCGTACAGCCCTCGCTGAGCAGGGACTCACCAATGCTGTAGGGGCCCCGGGGACTGGAATAGCCGGAAAGGGGGTGGGGCTTAGCATCCTGCTTACTGAAATGGAAGAACACTCAGAGTCGGGCAAACCAGAGATCATACACAATACGGGCGAACAAGGTACTGGAGGGACAAGCAGATGGATGGTCAGACGAAGCCAAAGGTCATACACAAGAGGGCGGTGCGGTACCAATGGGCCCCTATACTGAAACCTTCTTGGAGTAGGGACTCCAATTTTACTTTAAATTTGGTGGTAGATTCAAAGAGACACATCCTGTAACATCTCTTTGTTCTTTATTTCATAAAGGTGCTTAGATGACCTCCTCCTGATATGGGACGGGATTAAGGATATAGCAAAACTTTTTGTCCAGTATCTGAATAACAGTATGAATCTAAAGTTTACTTTCAATATCCAAAAAACACAAATAGATTTTTTAGATATTTCTTTGATTAGCTTACTTACAGGAGTTACAATTTCTCCATACTGAAAAAAATGCAGCAACTTATTCTACATTATTAGCCACTTCATGTCACCCTAAACAAACTATTTAACCCCTTCACCCCCAAGGGTGGTTTGCACGTTCATGACCGGGCCAATTTTTACAATTCTGACCACTGTACCTTTATGAGGTCATAACTCTGGAACGCTTCCATGGATCCCAGTGATTCTTTCATTGTTTTCTCATGACATATTGTACTTCATGTTAGTGGTAAAATTTAATTCAAATATCTTGCGTTTATTTGTGAGAAAAACGGAAATTTGGCGAAAATTTTGAAAATTTCGCAATTTTCCAACTTTGAATTTTTATGCCCTTAAATTACAGAGATATGGCACCCAAAAAACTTGATAACTAACATTTCCCACATGTTTACTTTACATCAGCAGAATTTTGGAACCAAAATTTTTTTTTGTTAGGAAGTTATAAGGGTTAAAAGTTGACCAGCGATTTCTCATTTTTACAACACCATTTTATTTTTACGGACCACATCACATTTGAAGCCACTTTGAGGGGTCTATATGATAGAAAATACCCAAAAGTGACACCATTCTAAAAACTGCACCCCTTAAGGTGCTCAAAACCACATTCAAGAAGTTTATCAACCCTTTAGGTGCGTCACAGGAATTTTTTTGAATATTTAAAAAAAAAATGAACATCTAACTTTTTTTCACAAAAAAAATACTTCAGGTTCAATTTTTTTTATTTTACCAAGGGTAACAGGAGAAATTGGACTGCAAAAGATATTGTGCAATTTGTCCTGAGTACGCTGATACCTGATATGTGGGGGGAACGACTGTTTCGGTGCATGGCAGAGCTCAGAATGGAAGGAGCGCCGTTTGACTTTTTCAATGCAAAATTGTCTGGAATTCAGATCGGACGCCATGTCACGTTTGGAGAGTCCCTGATGTACCTAAACAATGGAAACCCCCTACAAGTGACCCCATTTTGGAAACTAGACCCCCCCAAGGAACTTATCTAGATATGTGGTGAGAACTTTGAACCCACAAGGGCTTTACAGAAGTTTATAACGTACAGCGGTACAATTAAAAAATCATATTTTTTCCACAAAAATGATCTTTTCACCCCAATTTTTATTTTCCCAAGGGTAACAGGACCCTAAAAGTTATTGAGCAATTTGTCCTGAGTACGCTGATACCCCACATGTAGGGGTAAACCACTATTTGGGCACATGGCAGAGCTCGGAAGGGAAGCAGCGCCATTTGACGTTTTTGGCTGGAATTGAGATCGGACATCATGTCGCGATTGGAAAACCCCTGATGTACCAAAACAGTGGAAACCCCCAACAAATGACACCATTTTGGAAACTAGACCCCCTAAGGAACTTATCTAGATGTGTGGTGAGAACTTTGAACCCCCAAGGGCTTCACAGAAGTTTATAACATAAAGCCGTACAATTAAAAAATCATATTTTTTCCACAAAAATGATCTTTTCACCCTCAATTCTTATTTTTCCAAGGGTAACAGGACCCTAAAAGCTATTGTGCAATTTGTCCTGAGTACGCTGATACCCGACATGTGGGGGTAAACCACTATTTGGGCGCATGGCAGAGCTTGGAAGGGAAGCAGCACCATTTGACGTTTTTGGCTGGAATTGAGATCGGACACCATGTCGCGATTGGAAAACCCCTGATGTACCTAAACAGTGGAAACCCCCCACAAATGACACCATTTTGTAAACTAGAACCCCCAAGGAACTTATCTAGATGTGTGGTGAGCACTTTGAACCCCCAGTGCTTCACAGAAGTTTATAACGCCCGGGCGTGAAAATAAAAAATTCGTATTTTTTCCACAAACATGATCTTTTAGTCAACATTTTTTTATTTTCCCAAGGGTACCAGGAGAAATTGGACCCCAAAAGTTGTTGTCCAATTTGTCCTGAGTATGCTGATACCCCATATGTGGGAGAAAACTACTGTATGGGCACACGTCGGGGCTCGGAAGGGAAGTAGTGACGTTTTGGAATGCAGACTTTGATGGAATGGTCTGCGGGTGTCATGTTGCCTTTGGAGAGCCCCTAATGTACCTAAACAGTGAAAACCTCCCACAAATGACCCCATTTTGAAAACTAGACCCCCTAAGGAACTTATCTAGATGTGAGGTGAGCACTTTGAACCCCCAAGGGCTTCACAGAAGTTTATAATGCCCGGGCATGAAAATAAAAAAATCGTATTTTTTCCACAAACATGATCAATTAGTCCCCAATTTTTTTATTTTCCCAAGGGTAACAGGAGAAATTGAACCCCAAAAGTTGTTGTCCAATTTGTCCTGAGTATGCTGACGCTCCATATGTGGGAGAAAACTACTGTATGGACACACGTCGGGGCTCGGAAGGGAAGTAGTGACGTTTTGGAATGCAGACTTTGA
Organism: Dendrobates tinctorius; assembly: GCF_039654945.1. Lineage (NCBI taxonomy): Eukaryota > Metazoa > Chordata > Amphibia > Anura > Dendrobatidae > Dendrobates > Dendrobates tinctorius. The sequence goes on along the minus strand of NW_027361671.1, from coordinate 61,988,274 downwards.
GGGAATGTTCTGCGGGTGTCATGTTGCCTTTGGAGAGCCCCTAATGTACCTAAACAGTGGAAACCCCCCACAAATGACCCCATTTTGGAAACGAGACCCCATAAGGAACTTATCTAGATGTGTGGTGAGCACTTTGAACCCCCAAGGGCTTCACAGAAGTTTATAATGCCCGGGCATGAAAATAAAAAAATCGTATTTTTTCCACAAACATGATCAATTAGTCCCCAATTTTTTCATTTTCCCAAGGGTAACAGGAGAAATTGGACCCCAAAAGTTGTTGACCAATTTGTCATGAGTACGCTGACACCCCATATGTGGGAGAAAACTACTGTATGGACACACGTCGGGGCTCGGAAGGGAAGCAGTGACGTTTTGGAATGCAGACTTTGATGGAATGGTCTGCAGGTGTCATGTGCGTTTGGAGAGCCCCTGATGTACCTAAACTATTGAAACTCCCCACAAGTGACCCCATTTTGGACACTAGACCCTCCACTGAACTTATCTAGATGTGTGGTGAGCACTTTGAACCCCCAAGTGCTTCACAGAAGTTTATAACGCTCGGACATGAAAATAAAAAAATCATTTTTTTCCACAAAAATGATATTTTTGCCCCCAATTTTTTATTTTCCTAAGGGTAACAGGAGAAATTGGACCCCAAAAATTGTTTTGCAATTTGTCCTGAGTAGGCTGATACCCTACATGTGGGGGTAAAACACTGTTTGGGCGCATGTCAGAGGGAAGGTGTTATGATTGAGTCACCGTAGGAGGCAAAAACAGAAATGCTAGCTAAGTCCAGAAAACCAGAGAAGATGGCAGCTATCGGATTGCAGACCCCTGAACCTATCAACACAACTAGCAGTAGCCGTGGGGGGTTCCTACGATGCCCTAGACCCCTCGATCACAGCCGGAAAATTAAATAGGCCTAAAGAAAGAAAGGGGAAAACTAAACTGCCCCAGAGCAGACCCCAAAGCAAAAGGCAGCCCCCAACATATAATGACGGTGAAGCAAGAGGAAAACACTAACACAGGCAGAAAGATAGACTGAGCAAAGAGGGGCCCAAGCTAACTAGATAGAAAAGGACAGGAAGGCTGCTGTCTGCAATCCGTGAAAAACCCTATGAAAATAAGAGCCAACAGACTGACAGTGAAAAAGGCCTTGAAGACGCTAGGCTTCAAAAAGCTATGTCATTACTCAGGAATATTCTGAAGACAGAGCTACAGGCAAAAGGAGAGCTCACCCAGCAGGGAATGGCAGAATCCAGAAAAGCAAGGAAAACAAAAACAAAACACAAATGCAAACAGGCAAAGCAGAAAACTTAGCTTTAGAGGAGCAGGAATCAGACTGGTGTCCTAGAAGTCCACAGAGAAATCACCCACAGGGCAGAAGGGCGTCGGCAGCCTTATATCCAGTCCGTGACTCCACTCAGCCAGTCATCCTCATTAGGCTCAGGTGCCTGATAATCAGGCTCATTACCTTCCTTTACCAGGATAGGGAGTTCACCAGACCTCAGTGACGAAGGGGAAAATGAACTCACAACAGGAAGGAGCACCATTTGACTTTTTCAACTCAGAATTGGCTGGAATTGAAATCAGACGCCATGTTGCATTTGGAGAGCCCCTGATGTGCCCAAACAGTGGAAACCCCCAATTCTAACTCCAACCCGAACCCCAACACACCCCTAACCCTAATCTCAGCCCTAACCCTAACCCTAGCCCTAACCCTAGCCCTAACCCTAGGCCTAACCCTAGCCCTAACCCTAGCCCTAGCCCTAACCCTAACCCTAACCTTAGCCCTAACCCTAACCGTAATGGAAAAATGGAAATAAATACATTTTTTTTATTTTATTATTTTTCCCTAACTAAGGGGGTGATAACGGGGGGTTTGATTTACTATTTATGGCGGTTTTTATGTTTGGCGGCTGTCGCACGCTAAAAGACGCTTTTTATTGTAAAAATAGTTTTTGCATCACCACATATTGAGAGCTATAATTTTTCCGTATTTTGACCCACTGAGTCATGTGAGGTCTTATTTTTTGCGGGACGAGTTGACGTTTTTATTGGTACCATTTTCGGGCACGTGACATTTTTTGTTTGCTTTTTATTCCAATTTTTGGGACGCAGAATGAACAAAAACCAGCGTTTCATGAATTTCTTTTGGGGGGGTGCGTTTACACCGTTCCGCGTGCGGTAAAATTGATAAAGCGGTTTTATTCTTCGGGTCAGTACGGTTACAGCGATACCTCATTTAGGTCGTTTTTTTATGTTTTGTCGGTTTTATGCAATGAAAACTATTTTATATAAAAAATAATTATTTTTGCATCACTTTATTCTGCGAGCTATATCTTTTTTATTTTTTCACTGATGATGCTGTGTGGTGGCTCGTTTTTTGCGGGACAAGATGACGTTTTCAGCGGTACCATGGATATTCATATGCGTCTTTTTGATCGTGCATTATTACACTTTTTGTTTGGTGGTATGATAATAAATCATTATTTTTTGCTTCGTTTTTTATTTTTATTTTTTAAGGGGTTCGCTAAAGGGGTTAACTAATGGGACAGTTTTATAGGGCGGGTCGTTACGGACGCGGCGATACTTAATATGTGTACTTTTATTGTTTTTTTTTTTTTTTTTTTTTCAAAAAATGGATTTATTTGGGGGAATATTTTTTTTTTTTTTTAATTTATTTGGCGATTTTTTTTAAATTATTTTAACACTTTTTTTTAATTTTTTTTTACTTTATTAAATAGTCCCAGGTGGGACATCACTGTTCTGTGACAGATCGCTGATCTGTCACATCACAGATCACTGTGACAGATCAGCGATCTGTCACAGGCAGTGCACAAGGCTTCCTCATGCCTGTGCTTTGCAGGCACTGAGGAAGCCAGCTTCCTGCAGGCCCCCGAAGGCCCCCGTCGCCATCTTGGATTCGGGGGCCTGCAGGAAAGGAGCCCCCGGCAGCAGCACTGCACATTGCGCTGCCGTGGGGGGCTCAGGGAAGCACGGAGGGAGCCCCCTCCCTGCCGATGCTTCCCTTTAACCCCGGTACACCGCGATCATGTTTGATCGCGGTGTGCAAGGGGTTAACGTGTCGGGGGCGGTCCGTGACCGCCCCCGACACATTGTGCCGGGTGTCAGCTGTGATAATCAGCTGACACCCGGCCGCGATCAGCGGCGCTCACCAAGTGGGCGCCGCTGATCGCGGTAGACGTACTATCCCGTCCATGGGCATAGGGGCCCGGGTCCCATGGACGGGATAGTACGTCTGATGTCAGGAAGGGGTTAAAATCTAACAGTGGGTGAATATGCTCACCAATCCTGTTAGATTCGTGGACAAAAAAGCGTAACTTATACACTGTTCAAACAGAGAAAGGAAACACTTAAACAAGACAAAGTAACTCCAAGTCAGTCACATCTTCTATGAAACCAACCTGTCCAGTTATGAAGAAACCCCGATTGAGAATCAATTTCTCCTGCTGTTGTGCAAATGGAACAGACAACAGGTAAAAATGATAGGCAATTAGCAAGACAACCTTTATAAAGAAGTGGTTCTGCAGGGGGTGACCACAGACCATTTCTCTGTTCTCATTCTTTTTGGCTGTTATTTTTTGGTCACTTTTGTCATTGCTCTCACCCCAAGAAATACTATATAGTAGCATGAGGCTGTGTTTAAAATCCACACAAGCCACTTGGGTAGTGCAGCTCATCCAGGATGGCACATCAATGCGAGCTGTGGTAAGAAGGGTATCGGTGTCTGTCAGCAGTATCCAAAACATGGCGCAGATACCAGAAGACAGGCCAGTACACCAGGAGACAGGCCTGCTACGTCTTCTTTTGAGCAAGGAGGAACAGGAGGAGCAGTGTCAAAACCCTGCAAAATGACATCCAGCAGGCCATTAACATCCATGTGTCTGCTCAGACTGTCAGAAACAGACTCCATGATGGTGGTATGAGGGCCTGACATCCACAACTGGGTGTTGTGCTTACAGCCCAACACCATGCAGGGATATTGACATTTGCCAGAGAACACTAAGACTGGCTGATTTGACATTGGTGCCTTGTGCTCTTCACAGTTGAGAGCAGGTTCACTCTCAGCACATGTGACAGACATGACCAAGTCTAGAGATGCTGTGGAGAATGTGCTGCTATCAGGTTCCTGGCAGCGCTGGCGTACAGCCCTCGCTGAGCAGGGACTCACCAATGCTGTAGGGGCCCCGGGGACTGGAATAGCCGGAAAGGGGGTGGGGCTTAGCATCCTGCTTACTGAAATGGAAGAACACTCAGAGTCGGGCAAACCAGAGATCATACACAATACGGGCGAACAAGGTACTGGAGGGACAAGCAGATGGATGGTCAGACGAAGCCAAAGGTCATACACAAGAGGGCGGTGCGGTACCAATGGGACGAGCAGAGAGCAGTCGAGTCACAAGCAGAGGGTCATACAGGAGAGGACGGTGCGGTACAAGAGGGTCAGGCAGAACTCGTAACAGGGACAGAACTGGATCACAACCAAACAAGCAACAAGTTATCAGGCACAAGGCACACGTATACAAGATGTCACTTAACTCGGCCGAGGGCAGGAGTATAACTGACACCGGACCTAGGTCCAGTGAGCATTAAGTAGCCACCTTCTGCCAGAGAGAGGCAGCATAATTAACCCATAGTCTGACCAGGACGGGCCAAAGCGAAATCCCGTCCTGGATCATGACAGCTGCTGCCTGCAACATCCTTCAGCATGACCATTTTGGCAGTGGCCCAATAATGTTGTGGTGAGGCATGTCTTGGGAGGGCTGCACAGCCCTCCATGTACTATCCACAAGTACTCTGACCGCCATTAGGTAAAAGGATGATATCCTCAGACCCATTGTGAGAGCACATGCAGGTGCAGTGGGCCCTGGGTTCCTTTTGAAGCATGACAGCGCTAGACCTCATGTGGCTGAAGTATGTCAGCAGTTCCTGCATGATGAAGGCATTAATACTATGGATTAGCCTGCCCATTCCCCATATCTGAATTCAATCGAGCACATCTGGGACATCAAGTCTTGTTCTATGCATCAACATCACGTTGCACCACAGACTGTCCAGGAGTTGGCTGAGGGTATGTTTCCACAGTCAGTACACGCTACGGATTCAACACTGCATACATTCGCAGCATCGAATCTGCAGCGTCCGGATGTTACAGCATAGTGGAGGGGATACCTCTCTCATTATATACCCTCATTATACCCCACTCATTACACCCCCTCATTATACCTCTCTCATTATATCCCCTCACTTCACCCCTCATTACACCCCACTCATTACACCCCCTCATTATATCCCTTCATTACATCCCCTCATTATACCCTCTCATTACTCCCCCATCATTACACCCCTCATTATACCCCTCTCATTATATCCTCTCATTTCACCCCTCTCATTATATCCCCTCATTACATCCCACTCATTATACCCCTCTCATTATACCCTCTCATTATTCCCCCATCATTACACCCCCCCTCATTATACCCCTCTCATTACACCCTCTCACAGCCGGCAGGAAAGACGGTGGTTTGCAGCCTGTGCTGGAGGTGGAGTGCGGCGCCACCAGAGAGCGCCCGCACCCCATCCCCAGCACAGGCCGCAAGCTGCGGTTTTTCCTACCGGCTGTGACTGCACGGATGTGGGTGGGCAGGCAGCGGCAGGTCCTGGCGGCGGGTCTGGTGGTGGCTGGGTCCAGCGTGCTGTGAGCGGCTCCAGTAAGCTCAGGAAAGACGGTGGTTTGCGACCTGTGCTGGAGATAAAGCACCACCAGAGAGTGCCTGCACCCCATCTCCAGCACAGGCCACAAGCCGTGGTCTTTCCTGCCGGCTGTGACTGCATGGAGGTGGGTGGGCAGGCTGCGGCAGGACCTGGCGACGGGTCCGGCGGCGGCAGGGTCCGGTGTGCTGTAAGCGGCTTCGGTAAGCACGGGAAAGATGGTGGTTTGTGGCCTGTGCTGGAGATGAAGTGCAGAGCCACCAGAGGGCGCCCGCACCCCATCTCCAGCACAGGTCGCAAGCTGCGGTCTTTCCTGCCGGCTGTGATTGCACAGAGGTGGGTGGGCAGGCAGCAGTGGGATCCGGCACGGGGGGGTCTGGCCGCGGGTCCAGCGGTGGCTGCGGGGGGTCCGGAGTGGGTGTCCCGGTGCCACATCTCCAGCACAGGCTGCAAGCCGCGGTTTTTCCTGCCTGCTGTCACTGCATGGAGGTGGGTGGGCAGGCAGCTGCGGGATCTGGCGGGTCCTGGTGGCGTTCCAGCGGCGGTTCCAGTGGCGGGTCCAGTGGCGGCGGGTGTGGTCCAGCGTGGGTGTCCCGCCGGTGGTACTGCGTAGGGGCCTGGTACTGCCACCGGGTGCCATATTGGAATACCCATCACTTGTGTATCCCAATATGTCGGTCGGCATACTTCCGGTCGAAGCGGTGAATTATGGGATTCTAGGACATCCAGGTGGAAGTGGATGACAGACAATTTAAGGCAATTATATATATAGATAGTGCTGTAAAAAAAAAATTAATATGTGCTGTTGTGGTCCACTGACGGATTGCACTACCCCTCCCATGTACTCATCCTACAACAGAAAACGTGGTTGGAGATCAGTGCACACAATCTCCTTGAATTATGGGACAGGGCCAGGGGCATGGCCCACGGAATCACAGCCAGCAGAGTGATCAAAAAGCAAAAGTGACTGCTGCATGACTTGGGGTTCAGACTGCTTGCCTGATTTGCAATGGGGTGAGGTGGAAGACAGGTGCACATGGGCCGCAGGTGCAAAATCTGCACTTTTAGTACGGGACCGGGTGGAAGAGAAAGTGAAGGAACTGAAAGCCCATTCAGCCAACCAATCTAAAACCTCCTCTACTTGTTCTGGTCTCATGTTTAATCTAGCGGACCTCAGGCCTACGAAATTACACAGAATGTTCTGTTGCCTGCATGGACTAGTGGAAGGTGTTTCATTTGGGCTGGTAGCAGGCACAGATGGACCATGACTTCTCTCTCCCTGCAGCAGTTACACCATCACCACCAGCAACACAGTCATGTTCCCTATTTGGTGCTCTCCTCATTGTTCTCACACCAAAAAAGTGCAGAGTATTACTTGTCCTGTATACGGAGAGTGGCCAGCAGATAATTACACTGCTTGTTTTCAGAGTGCTCTCCAAAAAAATCAATAAAAAAACAAAGCACAAAAACTGTGTTGGCTACCTCCTCTTCCACCTCGTCCATCTACACTACCACTTCCACATACTCCTCAACCTCCTGCTCCACTTGGACCTCCACTTCCTGGTTCAAGATTATAATTTTTTCTTTTTTTAATTCTATGTTATTTTAAGTCATTTCCATATCCACATCTGTTTGCAGGGCTATTGTCCTGCTCTTACCCCTATTTAGCTTGTTTTTGCAGCCACCTAGCCTTTACTATGAGAATTTTACAGAAATTTTAAAGCACTGAAGTTCGGGTCGCCATTGATTTCTATCGGGTTCGGGGTCAAGTTCATGATCAAGTTTGAATACCGGATCGAACTTTGAACTCTAGTCCAACCAAAACCTACGAACTTGAACATCCCTGGCTTTGCTCATCCCTAGCAATAATATTGTATGAGGAACACATAGTGGAGCATTACTACTGTATTATATTTTATTTTGGGGAATACTGTTACTGTGGGACAAAATGGAGGTACTGTTACTGAAAATAGGGGAAATATTGGAAAGGTTAATCTAGATGTGATCGTACTGTGTTTTATTTTTACACAGATGATTCCTTGGCTGGAATAAGCCACAGAAATCTGCGCCTGATAAAAAATAAAAGAGAAAATGAATTACTTCAATTTGAAACATCAACAGTATAAATATGGAGTTACCTGTACTGTATGTACTGATATTTTCCACTATAGAGTCACTGATTGAGGGTGATATTAGTGTTAGCACTGTGATTTTGTATTTCTAATCAGCATGGTGATAATATTAAGACATTATGTGGCATGCTGCGATTTCACTCTGATATTGGATGGCTAATCGAAGAAAAAATCAATTTTTGCAGATACATTACAATTCTTTCACACAGGAAACTGTAAATGTGCCTGTAAATAATACTAAACTGCTGAATGAAAAAATGGGCAGCACACAGATGACAAGTGAGAAAAAAATCATACCACTTTTCTGGATGAAAATCTGACCAATTTTGTATACCGTTGTGTGACCCTAGCCTCATGCAGGTTGTCAGACAGATCAGGTGAAAGACAAAGAAAAATATCTACTTCCTATATTGTGTCACTTTGTAGGAACATACAGTTGTGCTCAAAAGAATTTTTTGCTTTCTTGGACTTTTTTCAGAGAATATGAATGATAACACCAAAACTTTTTCTCCACTCATGGTTAGTGGTTGGGTGCAGCCATTTATTGTCAAACTACTGTGTCTTCTCTTTTTGAATCATAATGACAACCCAAAACATCCAAATGACCCTGATCAAAAGTTCACATACAGTGTTGATTTCGGCCTGATAACATGCACAAAAGTTGACATGAATGGGTTTGAATGGCTACTAAAGGTAACACCAAAGTTTTGGTGTTATCATTCAGTCTCTGAAAAAAGGCGAAGAAAGCAAAAATTCTGCTGAGGTATGTAAACTTTTGAGCACAACTGTATAAGGTACAAAAAAATGTCACTTTGGATTAGGAAAGTATGCTACAATAAAGTTAGTCACAACATTGGTCATCAGATAAGCCCAAATTTATTGAAATCACACTGATACTTTAAACTTCACATGTGTTTAAATGAAATGGCAAATATGAAAACCTATAGGGGTGTTTCATAGAAACTTGACGTAAAATTGCAAGATTTTTGCACAATGCAGAGTTAGGCAAAAATTTGACTTCCTTTGGCTTTTTTAAGCCACTTTAAAGCATCCCTCCCAAATTGGGTACAACTAGGGAGGAGTCTGGATGAAATGTGGCTATGTCTGCCATTACAATTCTGCAAAAGTTCCAGCATTTTGTGCTCCAGAAATGTTACATCAGTCCACGATTGGAGTAACATTTCTGGTGAGGCACACACAGGTACACACCACTGAGAATATGCACTCTTAATGCATTTGGGAGTATCGTACACCAGCGAGTATGAAACCTAGGTCTTACTGAATCAGCCCCTATTTGTTCACAGTGGTCCAAAATGGAAAATGGACAGTGGCAAAAACAGGACTTGCAGCTCCATACTATGGACTAGAGTTGAGCGACTTTTGGTTTTTTAGGGTCGCGTTTCGTTTCGTGAAACCCGACTTTTCCAAAAGTCGGGTCGAGCAAGATCGTCCGATTATAGGGAAAAGTCGGGGTCGTCCCGAAACACGAAACCCAATGTAAGTCAATGGGGAATAAAAGTCGGCAGTGAGAGGAGGACAGGAAACACACCAACAGTGCCCATTTGAATGCCAAAAGCATCAATTCTTCTTACTTAAGCTTGTCAACCTTAATTAACTTCATAATACAAGTTACGCACTGAAAAATGGGGGTTATTTGGCTACAGACTGTGGGGGGGGAGGGCTGGCTCCAGGTTTTCATGTGCCCTGGGCGAAAGAGCGCCCCTTTAACACATACCACAACTCATCATGCTCTGATACGGCAGAGAAATAGCGGTATAGTACAATGAAAAATACCTCACTTTTTACATCTCATGACGAGGCCCATCTATTTCTCCATACAGAATCAATGGTCCCATATAATGTTTGAAACAGTATATGATGAGCTCCACATAATGCTACAGTATATGTTGGTCCCCATGGATGAAGCTCTACTGTCTTATGGGCCCAAATAATGCTCCAAACATAATGGGCCCCATTTCTAATGCTCTAGTGTATAATGGGCCCTGTAAATGCTGCTCCAGTGTCTGATGTCCACCTTTGGAATGTTCCAGTGTATGGTGGGCCCCATCTATCATTCTCAGACGGTGTTAGGCCCAGTATGGATTGCACGTGATTGCACAAAGGTTAGAAAGGGTACCGTATCCCCGGATAACATGTATGGATAGCGTACACATTCAAAATATATGTCTCAGGAGGCAGGCTCAGACGGTGTTAGGCCCAGTATGGATTGCACGTGATTGCACAAAGGTTAGAAAGGGTACCGTATCCCCGGATAACATGTATGGATAGCGTACACATTCAAAATATATGTCTCAGGAGGCAGGCTCAGACGGTGTTAGGCCCAGTATGGATTGCACGTGATTGCACAAAGGTTAGAAAGGGTACCGTTTCCCCGGATAACATGTATGGATAGCGTACACATTCAAAATATATGTCTCAGGAGGCAGGCTCAGACGGTGTTAGGCCCAGTATGGATTGCACGTGATTGCACAAAGGTTAGAAAGGGTACCGTATCCCCGGATAACATGTATGGATAGCGTACACATTCAAAATATATGTCTATACATCAGGAGGCAGGCTCAGACTGTGTCAGGCACAGTATGGATTTGACGGCCCAGATTACACAGCGGAGGAGCAGGGAGAGGTAAAGATTGCAAATGCTGGGGCCCTGCCCAAGCAAGGGGGGCCCACTCGTGGGCGTCGGTACTGGCACTGGGCCCCTCATAGTACAGCGGTGTGTCTGACGGCGGGTGTGCACCACCACCGTCAGAGACACTTGATTGCACTATGAGGGACCCTGTGCCAGTGCCCGCGCCCAAGAGTCGGCCTACCCACCTGTCCAGGGCAACGGCACTCGCACGGTGTCGTGCGCTAGGTGGTGACCCCGGCCATGGGGGGGAGGCAGCACAGTTAGGGAGTTTTAGAAAGTGGCATATGTTGATGTTGGACATTCAGCTGATGCAAAAGGCGAAATAGGTGAAGTACCAGGAAGAGGTGGACCAAAGCAAGCCATTTTTCTGTCACCCTATGTGTCATCAGGGGAAGGTGGGACAAAATCCTTGGAAACCCATGCGTGGTTCATTTTAATGAAGGTTAGATCATCCACATTTTGGGTTGACAGACGGGTCCTTTTTTCTGTCAGGATTGATCCAGCTGCACTGAAGACTTTCCGATAGCACACTTGCAGCTGGGCAAGCGAGCTCCTGTAAGGCATATTGGGCCAATTCAGGCCAGGTGTCCAGTTTAGCGGCCCAATAGTCAAAGGGGAATGACCTGTGTGGGAGAACATCGATATGGGAGGAAAAGTAGTTTGTAACCATAGTTGACAACTGCTGTCTCCTGTCACTTTCCATCGATGCAGTATTACCAGTTGTGTGAGCGGTATTTGAAAAATCAGTCCACAACATTGTCATGAAACCCCTGTCTCCAACGCCACTTCTGCTGTATGCACCACGAACACCTCTGCCAAGCTGCCCCCGGCCCGTACGGCTCGTGTGAGAACCATCACCGCTGCTGTGTGCTGGGAATGCCTCAAGCAACCGATTTACCAGAGTTGCTTGTTTATTAGCCAATATTAGGTCAAGGTTCTCCTGTGGCATGATGTTTTGTAATTTGCCTTTATAGCGTGGATCCAGGATGCTGGCCAACCAGTAGTCGTCATCGTTCATCATTTTGGCAATGCGGGGGTCCCTTTTTATGATCCGCAAGGCATAATCTGACATGTGGGCCAATGTTCCCGGTGTCAATGATGCACTGCGAGTGCTGGGTGGAGGAGCACTTTCTGGCAAATCCACATCCCTCCAGTCACGCACAAACCCTGTACCAGACCTTGCCACGCCAACATTTTCACTTGCCCCACGAGATGCATCCTCCTCCCCTAAGTAATCATCCCCATCATCATCCTCCTCCTCCTCTTCTTCCTCCACCTCGTCCAGGAGAGGTCCCTGAGCAGACAATGGCTGAATGTCATCAAGGATTCCCTCCTCCTCTTCCTCCTCATCAACATTGGCTGCAGACGCCTGCTCCTTAAGGTGCGTCAAAGTTTGCATGAGCAGACGCATAAGTGGGATGCTCATGCTTAGGATGGCGTCGTCTGCGCTTACCAGCCATGTGCATTCCTCAAAACACTGAAGGACTTTACAAAGGTCTTTCAGCTTCGACCACTGCACACCTGTCAACTCCATGTCTGCTCTCAAAGTGCCTTGCCGTGTATCCTCCCACAAATGCATTATGGCCTGCCTCTGCTCGCACAGCCGCTCCACCATGTGCAGGGTGAAGTTCCACCTTGTTGCAATGTCGATAATGAGGCGGTGGTTGGGAAGGTGGAGCAATCGCTGCAGCTTCTGCATACGAACGGAGTGTACAGGCGACCGGCGGATGTGCGCGCACAGTCTTCGCACCTTCTGGAGCAGGGCTGTTAACTCCGGATAATTTTTGAGGAAGCACTGCACCACCAGGTTCAAGGTGTGAGCCAAGCAAGGTATGTGGCTTAGTTTTGAAAGGGCTATGGCTGCCACAAAATTACGGCCGTTATCACTAACTACCTTGCCTGCCTCAAGATGTACACTGCCCAGCCATGACTCAGTTTGTCGCTTCAAGTACTCGGCCAGCACCTCGGCGGTGTGTCTGTCGCCCAAACACATCATCTGCAACACAGCCTGCTGACGCTTTCCACTAGCTGCTCGATAGGGGGTCACATCGTGTGCAACAGTGGCAGCTGCAGATGGAGTGCTCGTACGACTGCGCTCTGTGGACGAGCTTTCGCTTCTGGAGGAGGAGGAGGAGGAGGAGGAGGGTCGAACGCCTACAGCCAACTGTTTCCTATACCGTGGGCTAGGCAGCACTGTCCCACCACCGCTGTCCCCTGTGGACCCTGCATCCACCACATTAACCCAGTGCGCAGTGATGGACACGTAACGGCCCTGGCCATGCCGACTGGACCATGCATCAGTTGTGAGGTGCACCTTTCTGCTCACTGACTGTTTGAGTGCATGGACAATGCGGTCTTTCACATGATGGTGGAGGGCTGGGATGGCTTTGCGAGAGAAGAAGTGGTGACTGGGTAGGTCATAGCGTGGTACTGCATAGGCCATGAGTTCGCGGAAAGCTGTGCTTTCCACCAACCGAAAGGGCATCATCTCAAACGAGATTAGTTTGGCAATGTGGGCGTTCAAACCCAGTGTACGCGGATGAGAGACTGAGTACTTTCTTGACCTACTCATAGTGTCTGGGAGGGTGAGCTGGACTTGAGAGCTGCATATGGTGGAAGTAGCGGTGGACAGGGCGGACTGAGAGAGGGTTGATGATGGTGATGGAGTTGGTGTTCTTTCTGATGGCCTAGAATCAGTCTTTCGTTGATATAACAGTGGGATTCCCTGACTGCTGTGGTCTTGCAACGACACCTCAACATTTGCTGCTGTGCTAACCGGTGGGCTTACAGTGGGGGAAACAATGTAGCGTTGCTGACTACCTTCGTTGTGATCAGTTGCACATGTGGCACTTGAGGTTTGGTGTTGTTTCCACGCTTGCAAGTGCATGCTGGTTAAATGTCTAAGCATGCAACTGGTATTCAAATTTTTCAGATTTTTCCCTCGGCTAAAGGTCTTTGCGCACTTCTTACAGATAACCTTGGCCTGATCATGAGGATTTTGTTCAAAAAAGTGCCACACTGCACTCTTCCTACTTTGGCAGACATTTTGCGGCCTAGCACGCTGTGATCTTTTGACCCTCTGGACAAGCTGTCCAGCAACTCTTTTGATGTTTGGAACCTGTCTTTGGAGTGCTCCGGGCCTGCCAGATAACAGCTGTTGCGATGTCGATGTCTGCTGTGGATGCTCCTCATCTGAGCTATTGGAAGCAGCACCCTCTTCCCCCAATGGATGCCAATCTGGGTCAACAACTGGGTCATCCATCACCTCCTCTTCTATGTCTTGTGCACCTTCCTCTGTGTCACCGTGTATGGTGGTATAGTGTGCGGGAAGGGGCACCTGAGTCTCATCAGGGTCAGAATCTGGCTCTGTACACTGCGAGGACAATGTAGTGCTCTGAGTGAATGTACCAGCAGAATCATCCATCAGCGGCTGTGCATCAGTGCACTCCATGTCAGATTCATCTTGGCCTGGGTAATTCACCATTTCACTTGATAATCCAGGCATGGTATGTGAAAACAGCTCCATGGAGTAATCAGTAGTATGGCCTGCATCATCCTTCAATCTTGGTTGGGGTGAAGGACACAAGGAAAGGTGTGGTTCATGAACATGAGCCTCCAATGACGACTCAGTGCTTTTACTTTTTACAACTGAAGAAGAGGAGGCGATAGAGCTGGAGGCTGAGTCAGCAATGTAAGACAAAACTTTTTCCTGATGCTCTGGCTTTAAAAGCGGTTTGCCAACTCCTAGAAAACTAAGCGTTCGAGGCCTTATGTAGCCAGACGATGACGCAGGGTCAGCACCTCCTGCATTCGGTCCTATTTTGCTCTTGCCACTACCATCAGATCCACCACCAACACCATCATTACCAGCTGCCAACCCCCGCCCAATTCCACGGCCTCTTCCACCAGCCTTCCTCATTTTTGGTAGAAATGTAGACAAAATCCAACAAACTATATAGTAATGTAAAACAAGGTACAAGGTGTCTATAGGACAGGGGAGATTTTGAATTTCTGCAGACACTTTTGGACACTGGATGGACACTTTTGGATTGTGTGAGGCCCAGTGATATCTGAGCGCTATGTGACAGGCTCGATGGCACAGCTGTGACCAAAGTGACTAGAGGATAAGGGAGATTTTGAATCTCTGCACACACTTTTGGACACTGGACACTTTTGGATTGTGTGAGGCCCACTGATATCTGAGCGCTATGTGACAGGCTCGATGGCACAGCTGTGACCAAAGTGACTAGAGGATAAGGGAGATTTTGAATCTCTGCACACACTTTTGGACACTGGACACTTTTGGATTGCGTGAGGCCCACTGATATCTGAGCGCTATGTGACAGGCTCGATGGCACAGCTGTGACCAAAGTGACTAGAGGATAAGGGAGATTTTGAATCTCTGCACACACTTTTGGACACTGGACACTTTTGGATTGTGTGAGGCCCACTGATATCTGAGCGCTATGTGACAGGCTCGATGGCACAGCTGTGACAAAAGTGACTAGAGGATAAGGGAGATTTTGAATCTCTGCACACACTTTTGGACACTGGATGGACACTTTTGGATTGTGTGAGGTCCACTGATATCTGAGCGCTATGTGACAGGCTCGATGGCACAGCTGTGACCAAAGTGACTAGAGGATAAGGGAGATTTTGAATCTCTGCAAACACTTTTGGACACTGGACACTTTTGGATTGTGTGAGGCCCACTGATATCTGAGCGCTATGTGACAGGCTCGATGGCACAGCTGTGACCAAAGTGACTAGAGGATAAGGGAGATTTTGAATCTCTGCACACACTTTTGGACACTGGATGGACACTTTTGGATTGTGTGAGGCCCACTGATATCTGAGCGCTATGTGACAGGCTCGATGGCACAGCTGTGACCAAAGTGACTAGAGGATAAGGGAGATTTTGAATCTCTGCACACACTTTTGGACACTGGACACTTTTGGATTGTGTGAGGCCCACTGATATCTGAGCGCTATGTGACAGGCTTGATGGCACAGCTGTGACCAAAGTGACTAGAGGATAAGGGAGATTTTGAATCTCTGCACACACTTTTGGACACTGGACACTTTTGGATTGTGTGAGGCCCACTGATATCTGAGCGCTATGTGACAGGCTCGATGGCACAGCTGTGACAAAAGTGACTAGAGGATAAGGGAGATTTTGAATCTCTGCACACACTTTTGGACACTGGACACTTTTGGATTGTGTGAGGCCCACTGATATCTGAGCGCTATGTGACAGGCTCGATGGCACAGCTGTGACCAAAGTGACTAGAGGATAAGGGAGATTTTGAATCTCTGCACACACTTTTGGACACTGGACACTTTTGGATTGCGTGAGGCCCACTGATATCTGAGCGCTGTGTGACAGGCTCGATGGCACAGCTGTGACCAAAGTGACTAGAGGATAAGGGAGATTTTGAATCTCTGCACACACTTTTGGACACTGGACACTTTTGGATTGTGTGAGGCCCACTGATATCTGAGCGCTATGTGACAGGCTCGATGGCACAGATGTGACAAAAGTGACTAGAGGATAAGGGAGATTTTGAATCTCTGCACACACTTTTGGACACTGGATGGACACTTTTGGATTGTGTGAGGCCCACTGATATCTGAGCGCTATGTGACAGGCTCGATGGCACAGCTGTGACCAAAGTGACTAGAGGATAAGGGAGATTTTGAATCTCTGCAAACACTTTTGGACACTGGACACTTTTGGATTGTGTGAGGCCCACTGATATCTGAGCGCTATGTGACAGGCTCGATGGCACAGCTGTGACCAAAGTGACTAGAGGATAAGGGAGATTTTGAATCTCTGCACACACTTTTGGACACTGGATGGACACTTTTGGATTGTGTGAGGCCCACTGATATCTGAGCGCTATGTGACAGGCTCGATGGCACAGCTGTGACCAAAGTGACTAGAGGATAAGGGAGATTTTGAATGTCTGCACACACTTTTGGACACTGGACACTTTTGGATTGTGTGAGGCCCACTGATATCTGAGCGCTATGTGACAGGCTTGATGGCACAGCTGTGACCAAAGTGACTAGAGGATAAGGGAGATTTTGAATCTCTGCACACACTTTTGGACACTGGACACTTTTGGATTGTGTGAGGCCCACTGATATCTGAGCGCTATGTGACAGGCTCGATGGCACAGCTGTGACAAAAGTGACTAGAGGATAAGGGAGATTTTGAATCTCTGCACACACTTTTGGACACTGGATGGACAATTTTGGATTGTGTGAGGCCCACTGATATCTGAGCGCTATGTGACAGGCTCGATGGCACAGCTATGACCAAAGTGACTAGAGGATAAGGGAGATTTTGAATCTCTGCACACACTTTTGGACACTGGACACTTTTGGATTGTGTGAGGCCCACTGATATCTGAGCGCTATGTGACAGGCTCGATGGCACAGCTGTGACAAAAGTGACTAGAGGATAAGGGAGATTTTGAATCTCTGCACACACTTTTGGACACTGGATGGACACTTTTGGATTGTGTGAGGCCCACTGATATCTGAGCACTATGTGACAGGCTCGATGGCACAGCTGTGACCAAAGTGACTAGAGCATAAGGGAGATTTTGAATCTCTGCACACACTTTTGGACACTGGACACTTTTGGATTGTGTGAGGCCCACTGATATCTGAGCGCTATGTGACAGGCTCGATGGCACAGCTGTGACCAAAGTGACTAGAGGATAAGGGAGATTTTGAATCTCTGCACACACTTTTGGACACTGGACACTTTTGGATTGTGTGAGGCCCAATGAATATCTGAGCGCTATGTGACAGGCTCGATGGCACAGCTGTGACAAAAGTGACTAGAGGATAAGGGAGATTGGATTGCTTTTAAAAAAGCAGTTTGCGGAGCAGTGGGAAAACAGCAATGCAGGAATGTCAGGAAGCCTTAGAAGGCAGCCCAACAACCAACACCACTGATACACCACTATATAGCCTCCCCTTGCACTGCACACACAGTGACTGGTGTGTTGTGCAGGCCAAATCGCTAGCAGCAGAAGCAGTTTTTTTGTCTTCTTCCCTGCCTAACGCTCTCCCTACAGAATCAGCAGCAACCTCTCCCTATACTAAGATCGGCAGAAGTAAGATGGCGGTCGGCGTGCACGCCCTTTTATACCCCCTGTGACGCCCACCAAAGCAAGCCAATCACTTGCATGCCCTTCTGAAAGATGGTGGTGACCCGTGCCTATGTCATCACGTTGCCCACAGTGTCCGTGGATCCTGATTGGCTGAAAAAGAGCGCAAAACAAACTTTTGAAAGGCGACTTTGGCACGTAAGTCGCAGACCTCGTGGCCGACCTCATCCTAGGGTCGGGTTTCGTTTCATGAAACCCGACTTTGCCAAAAGTCGGCGACTTTTGAATTTTTTCGACTCGTTTCGCTCAACTCTACTATGGACCAATCAGCATCCAATGTTTTAATGTAATTTGCTCCATTCAATGAAGTTGTTTTCCCATGAAAGCAATGTGATAGAGCATACTATGATTTCACTTTCTTTTGAACCCATTAAAAATATGGCATAAAAAACTTGGTCTTCAGGGGAATCAGAGACATAAAGAAGGTACAGTCCCATAGTCTTCCTTTATTCCATTGGTTCTACAAAATTGCTAAGTATAGCTCAGAGCCACAGTATAATCAATTCCATGAGGCTTCAAGATTGAAGAGCATTTCCTGGACTGCCCGTGCATTACTGCTTGTAATAAAAAGGAATTTTAGTTTGATTTTTATTTTAGTCCAGAAAAAACAGTGCTAAAATACTTAAGTTAAGCCATTAAAAAGTTTTTTAGGAAAACATGTGCATGTTACATGGCTTTTACAAATGCATTTAATTACAAAGTACTTCCTGGATGATCACACTCAAGATTCCGTGTGTAATTAGAAAAGTGTGTTCAAATATTCTGTGTGAAACTCTATAACTTGTGGTAGGAACTTTAATGCGACTTTGGAGATTTGCATACGTGTTTAAAAAGTGTAATGTTATTACTTTTGTATTTCTGATTTTAATTTAAATCTTTTTTTCTGTATGATCTGTGAATACATTACCAAGGCTTTGATACTTATATTCTTGTTTTCAGTATGATTTTTCTGACTACAGCTAACTTACCTATAGAGATGGGAGAACCCGAACGGTAAAGTTCAAGGGCCTTACCGGACACCTAGTGTCCATGCATGGTCTCCAAACATGGATGTCTCCCTGAAGTCCATGTTACTGTTTAGGTTTGGCAGCCCAAACAAATCTTGTTGAAATCAAGTCAGTCAACAAGCTTTACTGCATGGGCACTTCTAGCTCAATCACAGCCATGTCAAATATTGAAATGACTGATTGGTCTACCCACTATTTACAGGGTGGTCCAAAAGTAGGTGGACAGTATGTGTAATAGGGTTATGAAGGGGGAGATTTATCAAACATGGTGTAAAGTGAAACTGACTCAGTTGCCCTTAGCAACCAGATTCCACTTCTCATTCTTCACAGACTATTTGGAAAATGAAAGGTGGAATCTGATTGGTTGCTAAGGGCAACTAAGTCAGTTTTCACAGATAAATCTCCCCCAAATCTGTTTTCTTTTCAGATAATTCAGATAACCCATAATGGCAAATAATTTAAATACAGATCAAAGAAAATGGATTTTAAAAGAGTATTGGAAATCTCAAAATACTGAAACAGTTAGAGCAAATTAAAAAAAAAGAGAGAGGCCAGCGCCGCTTGAGGTTAGAACGCATAACATGAAGTGCATATGCACATGATATCTAACTGTATTCAAAATGAGATATTTGGCAAAAAAATTGATCAATTCAATTGAGCCACCCCGCCTCATTTTGAATGCAGTTAGATATTATGTGCATATGCACTTTATGTAATGCGATCTGACCTTAAGCAGCGCTGGCTTCTTCTCTTTTTTTGTATGTTGGTTTGTGGCTTACCACCACTGTTGCCGTGCGCGCTGGGCTAAGTTCGCCATTTTTTCTGTGTTCACTGTGATGGATCTAGGCTGCTGTGCACACACACAGCAGCCCCACCCTGCCCCAAGCTTTATTTAATTGTGCACCTGTGTTTTAACCTGCATCGCCCTTCATCTATGTTTCCTGGTGGGGCAATGTGTGGAGGCTAAACCTGACATGTCTACATTCAGACCTGGTTGGCCTTCATCTGCACTTGCCTTATCTGGCTTCATGGGAGCGATCAAGATATGCTCAGGTACAGATTGCACTTAATGTGGTCTTGCTTTTAATGTATTTAGGAGGCCGTATGGCACAATATTTATTAAAAATGTAGCGTAGGACCCCCCACATGAGATTGCCTTGGCGCGGCGGGGTGGCTCAATTGAATTGATCAATTTTTTTGCCAAATATCTCATTTTGAATGCAGTTAGATATTATGTGCATATGCACTTTATGTAATGCGATCTGACCTTAAGCAGCGCTGGCTTCTTCTCTTTTTTAGTTAGAGCAAATTGGGTTGAAACATTTGATACTCAAGCCCCAAAGAAACAAACCATTTACGCATTCGTGACAAATTTGATGCCACTGGCTCAATTCTTAATGCTCCAAAAACTGGTCGACCCAAAACAGCCTGTACAGAAAATAATAAACAACTTGTTGCTGAAACATTTGTTCAGAGTGCAAAAAAGTCCACCAGAAGAGTCTTTTTTGTATTGGGAATTTCACTAGCTTCCATCATGTGAATCCTGAAATATTTTGGGTGGAAAGCTTATGGTCCACGTCCAATTCATGGTTTATTGGAGGATGATCCAGACAGGTGGCTGCAATTTAGTGAGATTACTCTTAACGAAATTGAAGAAAATCCAGTAATTTTAGATAGCATTATGTGGCGTGATGAAGCTTCTTTCAAATTATCTGGCCTTATTAATAGACATAATTGTATTTACTGGTATAATGAGAACATGCATTTAACATTAGAGCAACAACTTGTCAATGTTTGGGGTGGTAGTTCACATTTTGGTGTTTTTGGACCTTTTTTTTGATGGAACAGTCACAGGAGATAAGTATCTCGAAATTTTAATGTATCAAGTTGCTCCCCAGTTACAGCAACAGCCTAATTCAAATGACCTTTATTTCCAACAAGATGGGGCCCCTCCACATTATTCAAGAGTAGTCCGCCAGTATCTTGATGAAACGTTTCCTAATAAATGGATTGGCCGAAGAGGCCCACTTGATTGGCCGGCACGTTCACCAGACTGGACCCCAATGGATTTTTTCTTTTGGGGAGTACTCAAGGACAAAGTTTATAGTCAAAAACCAAAAAGTGTCAGTGATTTGAAAAATTACATAAGAGATGCATTTCAAGAAATTAATACCCAAAGAGACTTGTGCAAAAATGTTTGTCGAAGAGTAAGAGGCAGACTTCAAAGCCTTTAAATTGTGATGGAAAACAGTTTGAGCACCTGCGTTGATAAAATTTAAGGGCTTTTGTATAATTGTTCAGAATAAAATTTAATTGTCAATGTTATGCTTGTGTTAGTAAATATAATTGTATAAATCAACATAAATGTTATTATTTTCTGTCCACCTACTTTTGGACCACCTTGTATATATAAAATGCTGGATTTTCTTAATTTTATAAACAATGGAGGCCAATTGTAGGCTGCATTTGGTAGGACTACTGCCCAGACAGCTGATGCTTAATGGTGTCATTTTTGGTGCTGCCAGTGGCTACCACATTCTTAATCATTCTTATATATGGTAAGTTTTTTTTTCTTCTATACTACCTCATTCATTTCCACTTTTTCTTTTATCATACAGTTTGTACACCACTATGATTCACTTTTCAACCTCAATTATTCAATGCTTATTAAAAAGGATGTAGTGAGAAATTGTAGGTAAGGAGGTACACTTACAGAAACTATAGGAGTGGTGAGTATAGTTATCAAATTGGACTAATTAAAACAGTTGTGAAAAAACAGATAGGTACAGATAAATGCCTACAATTTTCTTTATTTTCTATTTTTTCGACAAAATGTAACCCCCAACCAAAAAGCCAGCATCCACAACAGAGCAGTGTATAGGTGTGGCGTTACTAGATGTACAATTTGACTAGTCAAACAGATGTCCCCCTTTGTGAGATAGTCAGTTGCAGCAAAATGTATGGATTTTAGAGAATTTTCTATTGTATTTTAAAAAAAGTGTAATTATAATTTAAAAACAGACAAATGCCAGTTTCACTAAATCACTTTTCAATTCAGGCCCTGCTTCTAGTGTAACTTGGCGTGGGATGGTAGCCGTGGGTGAGGTACTTGTCTTCTGTGCCCTGGCAAATTACATGAAAGTGGGGGTCCTGGCTGGGTGCATGGAATTGTGTTGTAGGAGAGGTACGCCCGTGCAGGCCGCATGTAACCAATAACTCTGGTTTGCCAGATCAGATATTAACCAGTTCATGAAAGGAGACCACCATTTAAAACTAAACTTCTTTTTACTGAAGAATAACGTGATATGAACTATACACAGCAGAGAGTAGGCATTTATCTTTAAGGACGTTTCTTTAACCACATGCGACATGAACACACATATTTCCTTCTTCCCTGAAAACACTATCTTCTCTTTCTTCCTCCATTCTTTGCACAGCCCAGCACACTATCTTGGGAACTTCCGTTTTCCTCTGTGGGGACCGCACGAGTTGAGGTGTAACGTTACAACCCCTTTTCCTTTGTGGGGACTGCATGGGTCAAGGTGATACACTACAGCTAGTCTCAGTTTCCAGTCCACAAGACAGTACTGTGATTTCTCCATAGTAGAGGATGTGTCCCATTATTGCGACAATTGACTTTCTTTACTGTAGATGCTTAGTAGCTAGAATGATACAGTATTCTCTTCCTTTTGCTTCCTTTTACTTTTGCCTTCTGTTACCTCTCTGATGAAGACTCTATACTGTCCTGCTAGGTTTCATGCCCCAGGCCCAGATATTTTTTTCTTTTTCTCTGTCCCGATTCCGGACCGCTACTCACTTCTCTTCTCTATTATCGCTTATAGGCTCTTATTATTATTATTTATATAGCACCATTAATTCCATGGTGCTGTACATGAGAAGGGGGAGTAAAAATACAAAGTTATAGATATCGTTAACAGTAAGCATTTACAATGACAGACTGGTGCAGAGGGAGAGGACCCTGTCCTTGTGGACTTACATTCTACGGGATAGTGGGGAAGAGACAGAAGGTCGGGGGTGCAGCAGCTCTGGTGGTGATGAGGTGGCAACTCAGGCAGTGGTGAGGCGGCAGAATGGCTATTGCAGGCTGGAAGCTTTCCTGAAAAGATGGGTTTTCAGATTCCATTTGAAGGATCCGTGGGTGGTGGATAATTGGACATGTTGAGGCATGGAATTCCAAAGGATAGGGGATATTCGTGAGAAATCTTGGAGGCGGTTTTGTGAGGAACGAATACGTGTGGAGGAGAGTAGGAGGTCTTGGGAGGATCGAAGACTATGTGAGGGAAGATATTGGGAGATTAGTTCAGAGATATAGGAAGGGGAAAGGTTGTGGATGGCTTTGTAGGACAGTGTTAGTAGTTTGAACTGGATTTGTTGGGGAATTCGGAGCCAATGGAGGGATTTGCAGAGGGGAGAGGCAGGGGAGTAGCGAGGAGAGAGGTGGATTAGTCGGTCAGCAGAATTGAGGACAGACTGGAGTGGTGCAAGAGAGTTAGCAGGTAGGCCACAGAGGAGAGTGTTGCAGTAGTCAAGGCAGGAGATGATGAGGGCATGTACAAGAGTTTTAGTAGATTTAGGGCTGAGGAAGGGACGGATTCTGGAAATATTTTTGAGTTGGAGGCAACAGGAGGTGGCAAGAGTTTGGACGTGTGGTTTGAAGGACAGGGCAGAGTCAAGAGTTACTCCGAGGCAGCGGATTTCAGGTGCGGGAGAGAGCGTGATGCCATTTACCATAATAGATTGCTCAGGTAGGGAAGATATGTGAGATGGAGAAAAGCTAATGAGTTCAGTTTTGTCTACATTGAGTTTTAGGAAGCGGGAGGTGAAAAAGGAGGATATGGCTGATAGACACTCAAGGATTCTGGACAGCAGAGAGGTGACATCTGGGCCAGAGAGGTAGATCTGAGTGTCATCTGCATACAGGTGGTACAGTAAGCCATGGGACTTTATGAGTTGTCCTAGGCCAAGAGTATAGATAGAAAAAAGTAGGGGTCCCAGGACAGAGCCTTGGGGGACTCCAACAGAGAGGGGGCGGGATGAGGAGGTAGTGTGGGAGTGGGAAACGCTAAACGTGTGGTCAGAAAGGTATGAGGAAATCCAGGACAGGGCAAGGCCTTTGATGCCAAGGGAGAAAAGAATCTGTAGCAGTAGGCAGTGGTCAACTGTGTCAAAGGCAGAGGACAGGTCGAGAAGGAGGAGGATGGAGAACTGTCTGTTAGCTTTGGCTGTGTGTAAGTCATTAGTAATTTTGGTTAGGGCAGTTTCAGTGGAGTGGTGGGGGCGGAAACCAGATTGCAGGATGTCAAGGAGGGAGTTAGATGAGAGGTGGGAGGAAAGTTGAGCATGGACATGCTGTTCAAGGAGTTTGGAGGCAAATGGGAGCAGTGATATGGGGCGATAGTTGGGCATAGCAGTTGGGTCAAGGTTTGATTTCTTGAGGATGGGTGTTATGGTGGCATGTTTGAAGGCAGAGGGGAAGGTACCAAAAGTTAGGGATAGGTTGAAGAGATTTGTTAGGGCTGGAATGATCATGTTAGTGAAGTTGGGGAGCAGGTGGGAAGGGATGGGGTCAAGTGCACAGGTGGTGATGTGTGATTTGGAAAGGAGATGAGTAAGCTCTCCTTCAGTGATGTTGGAGAGGGAGGTTATTAGGGAAGGTCAGAAGTCTGGTATGTGGAGTGGTTGGGGTGGTGGAACTGTAAAGGTTTGCCTTGTTTGGTCGATCTTGTTTTTGAAGTAGGTGGCAAAGTCCTCAGCAGAGATGAGGGGAGCTGGAGGTGGCAGTGGTGGGTGGAGGAGAGAGTTAAATGTGCTGAACAGTTGTTTTGGGTTGTGGGATAATGAATATACAAAGTTTGTGAAATAGGTCTGTTTAGCAGAGGTGAGGGCTGATTTAAAGGCAAGTGTAGCTTGTTTGAAAGCAGTGAAGTCGTCTAGCAGGCGTGTTTTCTTCCAACGTCGCTCCGCGACCCTGGATGCTTGTCGAAGTTTGTTGGTGTGGTTGTTGTGCCAGGGTTGCCTATTGGTTTGTCGCACTTTGCCATACATGAAAGGAGCGACTGAGTCTATGGTTGATGTGAGGGTGGCGTCGTAGAAAGTGGTGGCACTGTCCATGTTGTGGAGTGAAGATATGGAGGACAGAGGTAGAAGAGAGTCTGAGAGTCTGTGAGTGTCTAGGTGTGCCAGGTTTCTGCAAGGATGTGCTAGTGGCTGGACATGGGGGGCAGGTGAGAAGGACGAAGATGAGAAGGTGAGTAGGTGGTGGTCAGATAGGGGATGGGAGAGGTTGTGAGATTGGGTAGGGAACAGAGGTGGGTGAAGATGAGGTCTAATGTAAGTCCATCTGTGTGGGTGGTTGTGGAGGACCACTGAGTAAGTCCAAAGGATGGGGTAAGTGACAGGAGTTTGGAGGCTGCTGGCTGGTGGGTGTCAATGGGGATGTTGAAGTACCCCATGATGATGGTGGGGATGTCAGAAGAGATAAAGTGGAGGAGCCAGGTGGAGAATTGGTTGATGAAGGCAGTGGCTGAGCCCGGTGGTCGGTATATGACAGCCATTTGGAGATTAGATGGAGAGTAAATACGGACAGAGTGAACCTCGAAAGAAGGGAGGATAAGGGAGGGTGGGGGTTGGATAGGGTTGAAGGAGCAGTTTTTAGAAAGGAGGAAACCCACTCCTCCACCATGTCTGTTGCCAGGGCGGGGAGTGTGGGTAAAGTGGAGGCTGCCATAACTCAGCACGGCCAGGGAGGCCATGTCAGGGGGTGTCAGCCAGGTCTCAGTGAGGGCCAGGAAGGAAAGGTTACTGGAGGTAAAGAGATCATGGATCACGTGGAGCATGTTGCAGATGGAGCGAGCATTCCAAAGTGCTCCAGAAAGAGGGTGCGGGGACAGTGGCACAGGTTTTAAGTGTGATGGATTGCGGTAGCTTCTCTTAGTGTGAGAAAGATAGGGGTGAGGATTAGTGGGATGTATGAGGCGGCGGGGCCAGGATTGGGGGATATATCACCAGCAGTGAGAAGAAGCAGAGAAAGGGAAAGCAGGTGGATGAAGGAGAGTGATTGTCTTGTATTGTATTTTAGTAAGAGAGGTCTGAGGTTAAGGAAGTCTGCAGATAAAGCGAGGAGGGGGGTAAGAGAGAGGGGGGAGATAGTTATTTGGTTCAAGGGTGCAGGGGTTTGGGGATAGTGAAGGAGAGTGAAGATTAGTGGAGCAAAAACCGTGATGGCAAATGTGAGCATGGTTAAAGTGCAGGGTAAAAATAAAGCAAAAAAGCAAGTAAAGTAAGAAAGCAGTGGTTAGTAGAGTTGAGCGATACCAGCCGATACTTGAAAATATCGGATCGGAATGGATCGGCCGATCTTAAAAAAAAGTATCGGTATCGCCGATTCCGATACCGGGAACCAATGCAAGTCAATGGGGCCAAAATATCGGAATTAAAAAAAAACCTTTCTTTCCTTGTAGGTTAATTCTACATGAAGAAAAACAACTAAGAATAATGTAGAATGTATTGTGGGAGGTGGAGGAGACATTAAAGCCATAGAGGTTTAGCCCAATCAAATGGAATAGCAGGAATTAAACTTTTTTTTTTAAAGATGTTAGGAGTTACAAAGATATTGACTATGTTAGCCTCATTTATATTTTGCCAGACATGTATGTCTTCTTCTTCTACTTCCTTTTTTTACATTCTTCTTCTTCTTCTTCTACTTCCTTTTTTTACATTCTTCTTCTTCTTCTTCTACTTCCTTTTTTTACATTCTTCTTCTTATTCCTTTTTTTACATTCTTCTTCTTCTTCTTCTACTTCCTTTTTTTACATTCTTCTTCTTCTTCTTCTTCTTCTTCTTCTTCTTCTTCTTCTTCTTCTTCTTCTTCTTCTTCTTCTTCCTTTTCTTACATTCTTCATATTCTTCTTATTCAACAATTATTATTCTACATATTCAGCTTCTTCATCTTCTTCCTATTCTTCTTCATCATATTCTTGTTTGTGTCAGGCATTCCTGTAGTTGTTATCTAGAAAAGTTAGAAGTGTACACCTTCCGTTCTGCCTGTCACAAAAGATTTACAACAGGATTTGTCCGCGTTCAGTTTGGCCTGCAGAAGCAGGCCTTTTCCAGGGGCACCACGAGGAGGAACGGACTCACCCCCATACACTGCTTAGTCTTCTTCTGCTTATAAATAAGATAATATCATTTGCTCAGAGTATTAGTCTTATGCTTAATGTTCTTCTGCTTTGTTTTTTTTATGCTTCTTTGTCTTCTCTCTCTTGTTGTTCTGCATCTTGGTGGTTGTCTTCCTGTTCTTTGTCCTCTTGAACCAGCTGACGGTACTGGCACCCGGAGGGGCAGCAGAAGGAACAAGAGCCAATGGCACTACCGAGGACCAGCTGACGGTGCTGGAACCCGGTTACTAAGCAGGAGGTACCTGTGCTACAAAGCACTACCAAGGACCAGCAGACGTTGCCGGAACTCGGATACCGAGATGGAGGCACCTAGGCCAAACGCTCTGACGAGAACCAGCTGACGGTGCTGGAACCCGGAGGGGTAGCATAAGCTGCAAGAGCAAATGGAAATAGCGAGGACCAGCTGACAGTGCTGGCACCCGGAGGGGCAGCAGAAGGAATAAGAGCCAATGGCACAACCGAGGACCAGCTGACGGTGCTGGAACCCGGTTACTAAGCAGGAGGTACCTGTGCTACAAAGCACTACCAAGGACCAGCAGACGTTGCCGGAACTCGGATACCGAGATGGAGGCACCTAGGCCAAAGGCTCTGACGAGAACCAGCTGACGGTGCTGGAACCCGGAGGGGTAGCATAAGCTGCAAGAGCAAATGGAAATAGCGAGGACCAGCTGACAGTGCTGGCACCCGGAGGGGCAGCAGAAGGAATAAGAGCCAATGGCACAACCGAGGACCAGCTGACGGTGCTGGAACCCGGTTACTAAGCAGGAGGTACCTGTGCTACAAAGCACTACCAAGGACCAGCAGACGTTGCTGGAACTCGGATACCGAGATGGAGGCACCTAGGCCAAAGGCTCTGATGAGAACCAGCTGACGGTGCTGGAACCCGGAGGGGTATCAGAAGTTACCCCTGAAAAGCAAAGTTGGCATGCCGCAAGCTGGCCGCAGTTACCGAATCACACAGTCCTACAGGGGGTGCTTGTCCTACTGGCACTATGGAACAAACCTTTCTTACCAGAACCCGCAGTCCACATAGGAAGCACCTAAACTGCTGGCACCCTAGCCTCGGCTAACCCAACCGCAACACGACATGGCAACTTGGGGTGGCAAACTGACATTGACACTTCCCGGAAACAGCAGGCAGGGCTGGAACCAAGCTGGGCAGGAGGGAGTACCCGTGCCAAAGTCAGTTATGAGCAGCAACTGGCGATGTTGGAGCCCAGGACAAGCACTTAGCAGGCTGAGGCCTGATGTGCTGTCAATTGGGAGGCAGCAGGACAGATTGCCATCAAAACAGCAGGGGAACAGCTGACGTTACTGAACCCCACAAACACAGGAGCTAGTGTTTTACTCTGTGAAGACGGCACTTCCGAGCAACAACTGGCTGTGTTGAAGCCCAGGGACAAGCACGGAGCAGGCTTAGGCTGCATTGAAGAAATTTTAAGATCGGTTGTAGACTACTAATTTGAACCAAGCTCCACTTAGGCCTGTGGATTCACTGATTTTCGTATTTCCCCTGTCCTCCAACCCCGCCAGTTACAGCTCCGAAGTGGCGTCTGCACAATCCACACTTGTTCCTGTGTTACAGGTGTTCAGTCCGGTCAGTTAATCCCCTGATGTGTGTCCGGCAATGTCGCCTGCTCTGTCCACATTCCGATAATGGGAATGTGGACAGAGCAGGCGACATTGCCGGACACACATCAGGGGATTAACTGATCGGACTGAACACCTGTAACACAGGAACAAGTGTGGATTGTGCAGACGCCACTTCGGAGCTGTAACTGGCAGGGTTGGAGGACAGGGGAAATACGAGAGACAGTGGAGCCACAGGCCTAATTGGAGCACGGTTAAAAATCAGTAGTGGTACGACTGTGTAGGCAGCAGGAGACTTTGCCATCCACACAGCAGGGGATCAGCTGACATTACTGAACCCCACTGAGACACGGGAGCAAGTATCTCTTTCCGTGTGGACGGCACTTCCGAACTACAACTGGCTGTGTTGAAGCCCAGGAAATAGGAGGGTGTAGGCAGAGGTCTACTGTATTTTGAATGAGTTTACAGCAGGAGAGACTGCCATCCACAAAGCAGGGGATCAGCTGACGTTACTGAACCCCACTGAGACACGGGAGCAAGTATCTCTTTCCGTGTGGACGGCACTTCCGAACTACAACTGGCTGTGTTGAAGCCCAGGAAATAGGAGGGTGTAGGCAGAGGCCTACTGTATTTTGAATGAGTTTACAGCAGGAGAGACTGCCATCCACACAGCAGGGGATCAGCTGACGTTACTGAACCCCACTGAGACACGGGAGCAAGTATCTCTTTCCGTGTGGACGGCACTTCCGAACTACAACTGGCTGTGTTGAAGCCCAGGAAATAGGAGGGTGTAGGCAGAGGCCTACTGAATTTTGAATGAGGTGACAGCAGGAGAGACTGCCATCCACACAGCAGGGGATCAGCTGACGTTACTGAACCCCACTGAGACACGGGAGCAAGTGTCTCTTTCCGTGTGGACGGCACTTCCGAACTACAACTGGCTGTGTTGAAGCCCAGGAAATAGGAGGGTGTAGGCAGAGGCCTACTGTATTTTGAATGAGTTTACAGCAGGAGAGACTGCCATCCACACAGCAGGGGATCAGCTGACGTTACTGAACCCCACTGAGACACGGGAGCAAGTATCTCTTTCCGTGTGGACGGCACTTCCGAACTACAACTGGCTGTGTTGAAGCCCAGGAAATAGGAGGGTGTAGGCAGAGGCCTACTGAATTTTGAATGAGGTGACAGCAGGAGAGACTGCCATCCACACAGCAGGGGATCAGCTGACGTTACTGAACCCCACTGAGACACGGGAGCAAGTGTCTCTTTCCGTGTGGACGGCACTTCCGAACTACAACTGGCTGTGTTGAAGCCCAGGAAATAGGAGGGTGTAGGCAGAGGCCTACTGTATTTTGAATGAGTTTACAGCAGGAGAGACTGCCATCCACACAGCAGGGGATCAGCTGACGTTACTGAACCCCACTGAGACACGGGAGCAAGTATCTCTTTCCGTGTGGACGGCACTTCCGAACTACAACTGGCTGTGTTGAAGCCCAGGAAATAGGAGGGTGTAGGCAGAGGCCTACTGAATTTTGAATGAGGTGACAGCAGGAGAGACTGCCATCCACACAGCAGGGGATCAGCTGACGTTACTGAACCCCACTGAGACACGGGAGCAAGTGTCTCTTTCCGTGTGGACGGCACTTCCGAACTACAACTGGCTGTGTTGAAGCCCAGGAAATAGGAGGGTGTAGGCAGAGGCCTACTGTATTTTGAATGAGTTTACAGCAGGAGAGACTGCCATCCACACAGCAGGGGATCAGCTGACGTTACTGAACCCCACTGAGACACGGGAGCAAGTATCTCTTTCCGTGTGGACGGCACTTCCGAACTACAACTGGCTGTGTTGAAGCCCAGGAAATAGGAGGGTGTAGGCAGAGGCCTACTGAATTTTGAATGAGGTGACAGCAGGAGAGACTGCCATCCACACAGCAGGGGATCAGCTGACGTTACTGAACCCCACTGAGACACGGGAGCAAGTGTCTCTTTCCGTGTGGACGGCACTTCCGAACTACAACTGGCTGTGTTGAAGCCCAGGAAATAGGAGGGTGTAGGCAGAGGCCTACTGTATTTTGAATGAGTTTACAGCAGGAGAGACTGCCATCCACACAGCAGGGGATCAGCTGACGTTACTGAACCCCACTGAGACACGGGAGCAAGTATCTCTTTCCGTGTGGACGGCACTTCCGAACTACAACTGGCTGTGTTGAAGCCCAGGAAATAGGAGGGTGTAGGCAGAGGCCTACTGAATTTTGAATGAGGTGACAGCAGGAGAGACTGCCATCCACACAGCAGGGGATCAGCTGAAGTTACTGAACCCCACTGAGACACGGGAGCAAGTGTCTCTTTCCGTGTGGACGGCACTTCCGAACTACAACTGGCTGTGTTGAAGCCCAGGAAATAGGAGGGTGTAGGCAGAGGCCTACTGTATTTTGAATGAGTTTACAGCAGGAGAGACTGCCATCCACACAGCAGGGGATCAGCTGACGTTACTGAACCCCACTGAGACACGGGAGCAAGTGTCTCTTTCCGTGTGGACGGCACTTCCGAACTACAACTGGCTGTGTTGAAGCCCAGGAAATAGGAGGGTGTAGGCAGAGGCCTACTGAATTTTGAATGAGGTGACAGCAGGAGAGACTGCCATCCACACAGCAGGGGATCAGCTGACGTTACTGAACCCCACTGAGACACGGGAGCAAGTGTCTCTTTCCGTGTGGACGGCACTTCCGAACTACAACTGGCTGTGTTGAAGCCCAGGAAATAGGAGGGTGTAGGCAGAGGCCTACTGTATTTTGAATGAGTTTACAGCAGGAGAGACTGCCATCCACACAGCAGGGGATCAGCTGACGTTACTGAACCCCACTGAGACACGGGAGCAAGTGTCTCTTTCCGTGTGGACGGCACTTCCGAACTACAACTGGCTGTGTTGAAGCCCAGGAAATAGGAGGGTGTAGGCAGAGGCCTACTGAATTTTGAATGAGGTGACAGCAGGAGAGACTGCCATCCACACAGCAGGGGATCAGCTGACGTTACTGAACCCCACTGAGACACGGGAGCAAGTGTCTCTTTCCGTGTGGACGGCACTTCCGAACTACAACTGGCTGTGTTGAAGCCCAGGAAATAGGAGGGTGTAGGCAGAGGCCTACTGTATTTTGAATGAGTTTACAGCAGGAGAGACTGCCATCCACACAGCAGGGGATCAGCTGACGTTACTGAACCCCACTGAGACACGGGAGCAAGTGTCTCTTTCCGTGTGGACGGCACTTCCGAACTACAACTGGCTGTGTTGAAGCCCAGGAAATAGGAGGGTGTAGGCAGAGGCCTACTGTATTTTGAATGAGTTTACAGCAGGAGAGACTGCCATCCACACAGCAGGGGATCAGCTGACGTTACTGAACCCCACTGAGACACGGGAGCAAGTATCTCTTTCCGTGTGGACGGCACTTCCGAACTACAACTGGCTGTGTTGAAGCCCAGGAAATAGGAGGGTGTAGGCAGAGGCCTACTGAATTTTGAATGAGGTGACAGCAGGAGAGACTGCCATCCACACAGCAGGGGATCAGCTGACGTTACTGAACCCCACTGAGACACGGGAGCAAGTGTCTCTTTCCGTGTGGACGGCACTTCCGAACTACAACTGGCTGTGTTGAAGCCCAGGAAATAGGAGGGTGTAGGCAGAGGCCTACTGTATTTTGAATGAGTTTACAGCAGGAGAGACTGCCATCCACACAGCAGGGGATCAGCTGACGTTACTGAACCCCACTGAGACACGGGAGCAAGTATCTCTTTCCGTGTGGACGGCACTTCCGAACTACAACTGGCTGTGTTGAAGCCCAGGAAATAGGAGGGTGTAGGCAGAGGCCTACTGAATTTTGAATGAGGTGACAGCAGGAGAGACTGCCATCCACACAGCAGGGGATCAGCTGACGTTACTGAACCCCACTGAGACACGGGAGCAAGTGTCTCTTTCCGTGTGGACGGCACTTCCGAACTACAACTGGCTGTGTTGAAGCCCAGGAAATAGGAGGGTGTAGGCAGAGGCCTACTGTATTTTGAATGAGTTTACAGCAGGAGAGACTGCCATCCACACAGCAGGGGATCAGCTGACGTTACTGAACCCCACTGAGACACGGGAGCAAGTGTCTCTTTCCGTGTGGACGGCACTTCCGAACTACAACTGGCTGTGTTGAAGCCCAGGAAATAGGAGGGTGTAGGCAGAGGCCTACTGAATTTTGAATGAGGTGACAGCAGGAGAGACTGCCATCCACACAGCAGGGGATCAGCTGACGTTACTGAACCCCACTGAGACACGGGAGCAAGTGTCTCTTTCCGTGTGGACGGCACTTCCGAACTACAACTGGCTGTGTTGAAGCCCAGGAAATAGGAGGGTGTAGGCAGAGGCCTACTGTATTTTGAATGAGTTTACAGCAGGAGAGACTGCCATCCACACAGCAGGGGATCAGCTGACGTTACTGAACCCCACTGAGACACGGGAGCAAGTGTCTCTTTCCGTGTGGACGGCACTTCCGAACTACAACTGGCTGTGTTGAAGCCCAGGAAATAGGAGGGTGTAGGCAGAGGCCTACTGTATTTTGAATGAGGTGACAGCAGGAGAGACTGCCATCCACACAGCAGGGGATCAGCTGACGTTACTGAACCCCACTGAGACACGGGAGCAAGTATCTCTTTCCGTGTGGACGGCACTTCCGAACTACAACTGGCTGTGTTGAAGCCCAGGAAATAGGAGGGTGTAGGCAGAGGCCTACTGTCTTTGTAATGCGGAGACAGCAGGAGAGACTGCCATCTCCACAGCAGGGGAACAGCTGGCAGTGCTGAACCCCACTAACACTTGAACGAATGTGTTTGGCTCTGTGGAGACGACACTTCTGAACACCAACTGACGCTGTTGGAGCCCAGGATTAGGCGAGGAGCAGGCTGGGGCCTACTGGATTTTGGCAGGTGAAGGCAGCAGGAGACTTGCCATCTCCACAGCAGGGGAACAGCTGGCAGTGCTGAACCCCACTAACACTTGAACGAATGTGTTTGGCTCTGTGGAGACGACACTTCTGAACACCAACTGACGCTGTTGGAGCCCAGGATTAGGCGAGGAGCAGGCTGGGGCCTACTGGATTTTGGCAGGTGAAGGCAGCAGGAGACTTGCCATCTCCACAGCAGGGGAACAGCTGGCAGTGCTGAACCCCACTAACACTTGAACGAACGTGTTTGGTTCTGTGGAGACGACACTTCTGAACACCAACTGACGCTGTTGGAGCCCAGGATTAGGCGAGGAGCAGGCTGGGGCCTACTGGATTTTGGCAGGTGAAGGCAGCAGGAGACTTGCCATCTCCACAGCAGGGGAACAGCTGGCAGTGCTGAACCCCACTAACACTTGAACAAAAGTGTTTGGTTCTGTGGAGACGACACTTCTGAACACCAACTGACGCTGTTGGAGCCCAGGATTAGGCGAGGAGCAGGCTGGGGCCTACTGGATTTTGGCAGGTGAATGCAGCAGGAGACTTGCCATCTCCACAGCAGGGGAACAGCTGGCAGTGCTGAACCCCACTAACACTTGAACGAACGTGTTTGGCTCTGTGGAGACGACACTTCTGAACACCAACTGACGCTGTTGGAGCCCAGGATTAGGCGAGGAGCAGGCTGGGGCCTACTGGATTTTGGCAGGTGAAGGCAGCAGGAGACTTGCCATCTCCACAGCAGGGGAACAGCTGGCAGTGCTGAACCCCACTAACACTTGAACGAATGTGTTTGGCTCTGTGGAGACGACACTTCTGAACACC
This sequence comes from Dendrobates tinctorius, assembly GCF_039654945.1. Taxonomy (NCBI): domain Eukaryota; kingdom Metazoa; phylum Chordata; class Amphibia; order Anura; family Dendrobatidae; genus Dendrobates; species Dendrobates tinctorius. The sequence goes on along the minus strand of NW_027361671.1, from coordinate 61,953,982 downwards.
AACTGACGCTGTTGGAGCCCAGGATTAGGCGAGGAGCAGGCTGGGGCCTACTGGATTTTGGCAGGTGAAGGCAGCAGGAGACTTGCCATCTCCACAGCAGGGGAACAGCTGGCAGTGCTGAACCCCACTAACACTTGAACGAACGTGTTTGGCTCTGTGGAGACGACACTTCTGAACACCAACTGACGCTGTTGGAGCCCAGGATTAGGCGAGGAGCAGGCTGGGGCCTACTGGATTTTGGCAGGTGAAGGCAGCAGGAGACTTGCCATCTCCACAGCAGGGGAACAGCTGGCAGTGCTGAACCCCACTAACACTTGAACGAACGTGTTTGGCTCTGTGGAGACGACACTTCTGAACACCAACTGACGCTGTTGGAGCCCAGGATTAGGCGAGGAGCAGGCTGGGGCCTACTGGATTTTGGCAGGTGAAGGCAGCAGGAGACTTGCCATCTCCACAGCAGGGGAACAGCTGGCAGTGCTGAACCCCACTAACACTTGAACGAATGTGTTTGGCTCTGTGGAGACGACACTTCTGAACACCAACTGACGCTGTTGGAGCCCAGGATTAGGCGAGGAGCAGGCTGGGGCCTACTGGATTTTGGCAGGTGAAGGCAGCAGGAGACTTGCCATCTCCACAGCAGGGGAACAGCTGGCAGTGCTGAACCCCACTAACACTTGAACGAATGTGTTTGGCTCTGTGGAGACGACACTTCTGAACACCAACTGACGCTGTTGGTGCCCAGGATTACGCATGCCGCATGCAGAGGCCAATGGGCAGCGGTTTTTATGGAGGTTGTGGACTACTACTGATTCTAACCATGCTCCACTTAGGCCTCTGGCTCCACTGTCTCTACTATTTACCCTGGCCTCCAACCCCGCCAGCTACATCTCTGAAGTGGCGTCAGCACAATCTACACTTGTTCCTGTGTTACTGGTGCTCAGTCCCATCAGTTGATCCCCTGATGTTTGTCCGGCAAGTTCGCCAGCTCTGTCCTCATTCCCACTACTGGTTATGGGAATGTGGACAGAGCAGGAGACCTTGCCGGACACACATCAGGGGATAAACTGATGGGACTGAGCCACAGGAACACAGGAACAAGTGTAGATTGTGCTGACGCCACTTCAGAGATGTAGATGGCGGGGTTGGAGGTCAGGGGAAATAGTAGAGACAGTGGAGCCAGAGACCTAAGTTGGGCACGGTTAAAAATCAGTAGTGGTTTGAATGTTGATGGAGCTGGTGACTCTGCCGTCCACACAGCAGGGGATCAGCTGGCATTACTGAACCCCAGTAACACAGGAGCTAGTGTGTTTCTCTGTGCAGACGACACATCTGAGCGACAACTGGCTGTGTTGAAGCACAGGGATTATAGTTCAGGTGGTAGAAAAATGAACACACCAGCAGACCTGGATACAGTTGCCAACCACTAATTTAGTCTGTAAGAGGAATGGCAAAGTCTTTGGAGATCCAGGCCTTGTTCATTTTCAGAAAAGTCAGCCGGTCAACATTATCGGAAGATAGTCGCGTGCGACGGTCTGTTAGTACACCACCTGCGGCACTAAAGACACGTTCCGATAATACACTGGCAGCAGGGCAAGCCAGCACCTCCAATGCATACTGGCTAAGCTCTGGCCATGTATCCAGCTTAGAGACCCAAAACTTGAAGGGGGAAGAGCCATCTGGGAGTACAGCGACAGGGCAAGACATGTAGTCTGACACCATCTGACGGAAGCGTTGCCTCCTGCTGACTCGAGGCGTCGCTGATGGTGTAGACAATTGTGGTGGACACACAAAACTTTGCCACATTTGGGCCATAGTGGTCTTGCCTTGTGCTGCGGCACTGCCTCTGCTCCCTCTTTGTGCAGAGTTTCCTCCACTGCCTCGACGCACAGAGCTGCTTTGTAAAGCACTTGCAACAATGCTGTCGGGTGGAATGGAAAACATTATGGACTGCACCAGTGACTCTTCGTACTCCCGCATTTTACGCTCCCGGTTCAACGTTGGTATGAGCCTTTGTACGCTGTCCCGGTAGCGAGGATCTAGGAGGGTGTACACCCAATAATCAGCCGAGACGAGAATGTGGGCGATGCGGCGGTCGTTTCTCAGGCACTGCAGCATGAAATCAACCATGTGCTGCAGACTCCCAACTGCCAAAGAACCGCTGTCCCCTGTTTGAGGCGTGACCTCGACCTGCTCTGCATCACCCCACCCTCGCTGTACATACTGAGTAGAGGTTTGTGTACCTCCCTCCTCTGGAGAGATGTCTTCCTCCTCCATCGACTCCTCCTCATCCTCCTCACAAAGTGTCCCCTGCCTAGGCCTTTGTGAGGAAACACGTAGCGCAGACTGTCCAGAAGCAGATGGCATTTGGGACTCCTCATCCTCCACCTCTTCTGAAACCTCATCCCTTAGTGCTTGCAGTGTTTGTTGAAGCAGGCAGATAAGGGGGACAGTCATGCTGACTAGTGCATCATCTGCACTCGCCATCCGCGTGGATTCATCGAAGGCACGCAAAACGAGGCAGATGTCCTTCATAGAGGCCCACTCAATGGTGCTGAAGTGTGAACGGCGCACAGTGCGACTTGTTTGCGCCTGATGCAGCTGGTACTCCATGACTGCTGCCTGCTGCTCACACAACCGCTCCAACATATGTAACGTTGAATTCCACCGGGTGGGTAGGTCACATATGATGCGATGTTCTGGAAGGCCAAATCGTCGCTGCAGAGCAGCGAGGCGCGATCTTGCCGTGCTGGAACGTCGCAAGTGAGCGCACTCTATGCGGACCTTGTGCAACAGTGCATCAAGATCCGGATAGTCCCTCAGAAAGCTCTGCACGACCAAGTTAAGAACATGTGCCAGACATGGGATGTGTGTGAGGTTGCCTAGGCCAAGAGCTGCCACCAGATTTCGGCCATTGTCACACACTACCAAGCCCGGCTGGAGATTCGCTGGCCCAAACCACACATCGCTCTCCAGCTTGATAGCATTCCAGAGCTCCTGCGCTGTGTGGCTTCGATTCCCCAAAGAAATTAATTTGAGTACAGCCTGTTGACGTTTGGCCACGGCTGTGCTCATATCGGTCGTAACAGGCTCCTGCTCTGCTGTTTCTGAGGAACTTGAGTAGGAGGAGGAGTCTATGTGTACAGACTGGAGTCCTGCAATCCGTGGCGTTGGAAGAACACGTACAGCGCCACTCTCCAGATCCGTACCCGGCTCCACAACATTGACCCAGTGGGCAGTGAGGGAAAGGTATCGTCCCTGTCCATGGTTACTGGTCCACGCATCGGTGGTCAGGTGGACCTTGCTACTAACGGCGTTTAGTAGCGCATGTTTTATTTTGCCCTCAACATGTTTCTGCAGGGCAGGGACGGCTCGCCTGCTGAAATAAAAGCGGCTGGGCACGTTGTATTGGGGGACTGCCAATGCCATTAAGTCCCGGAAGGTGTCAGTGTCCACCAGCCTGAATGACAGCATTTCAACTGCCAGAAGTTTGGCAATGCCAGCATTCAGAGACTGTGCTCGGGGATGGTTTGCCGAGTAAGGGCGCCTTTTATCCCATGCCTGTGCTACCGATGGCTGTGATGGATGGGAACGTGCTGTTATGGGTGGAATCTGACAGGGTCTCCGGACAACAGTGGCAGAGGTTCTTCCTTGGCGATCCTGTGAGGAAGCCGAACCAGCAGTGTGTGAGCTGGAGGAAGAGGGCCCAACACGAACTGAAGAGGTGGTAGGTGGTGCTGTACGTTGGCCTACGTCTTGAGGGTGTCTATGCAACTCCAACTCGTGCTTGGTGCGCACATGTTTCCACATATTTGTGGTATTGAGGTTGCTGACATTTCTCCCTCTTTTGACTCTCTGATGACACAGCTTGCATTTGACAAAGCAAATGTCATCTGCAACTGTGTCAAAAAAGGACCACGCACTGCAACTCTTGTGAGCGCCCGGTTTGCCTTTGGAAGGAGGAATGCTCCTAACGGGTGCCGAAGTGGAGGGTACAGGCAACCAAGTCTTCCCCCTCCCTCTGCCTCCTGTTTTGGCCGGTAGGGGAATCTCTTCCTCCGAGCTGCTCCCACCACCTTCCTGTTGCTCACGCCATGATGGGTCAAGGACCTCATCATCTTCCCTCCCCTCTTCAAACAGCTGCTTCTCCGGGGTTGTCTCGCCAGCACCGTACGCACCAGAAAGTGGCAACTGAGTCTCGTCATCATCTGATGCGTACTGAGGTGTGCTGACCATAGGCACTGGCCCACTCGCCTCTTCAGATTCAGAGGGACAAAGAAGTTGCGCATCACTGCATACTCCCTCTTCTTCACATTCAGGAATGCTGCTTGGCTGGCCCCCTCTTTCCAAGCCAACAGATTCCGAGAACAGAAGTAGAGATTGTGATGGCTCCTGTCCATGTCTCTCTGACTGCCTGGGCACTTTGGCAGGTGGTGAAGAGACAGATGGTTGCTCTTCGGTGCTCTGACCCTGAGAGGATGCGGAAGTAATTGAAGTCGATGCGTTAGCTGCCATCCATCCGACAACGGCTTCAATTTGTTCCTCCCGCAGCAGTGGGGTACGTTGAGGTCCTACAAAGCTGCGCATAAAGGACTGTTGCCTGCTAAAACTGGGGGATGCTGATCCACTGGTGCCCGCAGCAGGCCCAGAATCCCCACGTCCTCTACCTGTAGAATCCCCACGTCCTCTCCCTGCAGAATCCCCACGTCCTCTCCCTGCTGAAACTCCACGCCCACGCCCACGCCCCCGCGCCTTACTCCCTGCCTTCTTCATCTTGCAAGACTGCTTAAGATAGGCAAAAAAGGACAAAGGGGGGCCTTAGTGTGCTTATTCCTGAACAGCTGGTTACAGGTACAAGAAACACTAATTTTATGAAGTGTGTGTGTGTGGACTAGACTTTAATAGGAGCTGATGTGGCCTACACAAGTTCAAAATGTAGTGTTTGGTGAACTTTTTATGTGGTTTCTTTGTTTGAAACAAACTCAAAGTATGAGAACAAAGAATTGAAACTGATAGTATCACCAACTTTTTGGAGCTATTACAATGCAGGCAGGTAACCTACAATGCAAAAGATGAGGCTCCAAAAAAATTGGGTAATACTAATCTGGCTGCGCCGGCAGGGCACAAGCCAGAAAAAAAGGCTCCTCTATCTACTCCTATATAGTGTTTGCAACCAACCAATGTTGATGGATACGGATGGATGCACACTAATAGGAGAAGAAAAAATGAGCTGCACTCAGAGACAAATATGTGTGAGGCAGTGACGCACGTTGAGCGTCCTACAACCAGACGTAGCTGCAGGACACTCTACTCAGCGTGAGCTGCACTCACACACAGTCAGAGACCTCTCAGACAGCCGTCAACAGTGCAGCTAAGTGGGCACTGGCACTGACAGGCTGCAGAAAGGCTCCGCTGTGTACTCCTATATAGTGTTTGCAACCACCGTAGATGGAGACGGATGGATGCACACTAATAGAAGAAAAAATGAGCTGCACTCAAATAAAAATATGTGTGAGGCAGTGACGCACGCTGAGCGTCCTACAGCCAGACGTAGCTGCAGGACACACTACTCAGCATGAGCTGCACTCACACACAGTCAGAGACCTCTCAGACAGCCGTGAACAGTGCAGCAAAGTGGACACTAGCACTGAAAGGCTGCAGAAAGGCTCCGCTGTCTACTACTAGTGTTTGCAACCAACGTATATGGATACGGATGGAAGCACACTAGATTGAAATTATTTAAAAAATGCAGCTCAAAAAATAAAAGATGTATGAGGCAGCAGTGATCACACTGGGTGGCCTACAGCCTGACGTGGCTGCAGGACCCACTCCACAGCGTGAGCTGCACTCACACAGCCCTTGCAGACAGCTGTGAAAACAGCGCTGCTAGGGAAAAGCAAGCTACAGTGGTGGTTTATGTAGCCTGGATAAAGCACAATATTGTTTTTAGAATCGCTATTTCTAACTGTCCCTCACAGTCTTCTACAGCAGCCTGTCCCTAACTGAATTCACAGCAGAGTGACCAGAAATGGCGGCTGCGGTGGCTTTTATAGTGCATCATGACATCATTTCGGCAGCCAATCACAGCCATGCCAATAGTTAACATGCCTACATGCCTAACAGGATGTGCCCACACTTCGGAGGATTCCCATTGGCTTAATCAAAGCAAGCAGGCTCATAGCATGATGGGAACTTCCTATTCCGATTCCGATCCCGGAATCCGATATGAAAAAAGTATCGGAATTAAGTATCGGAATTCCGATACCGCTGATATCGGCCGATACCCGATACTTGCGGTATCGGAATGCTCAACACTAGTGGTTAGTCATACCATCTGACCGATTTCTGGACTATTTCTGGTATATTTCTCATGTTTCACTTTAACCCTCCGTCAGGAACAATATTCGCACTAACTTGTAATGGAACAATGTGCCTGTCAAGCGCAGGCTAGAAAAATGCCTAGAATATCTAATTTTCTCAATTTCAGTGATCTAAAAGTGATCAGAGACCTTCATAGGGATGTAATAAAAGAGACTACACATTATCAGGTGCAAAACAAACCCATTTACTCAACATAAAAGTAATAACTTTGATATACACAAATTTCAAAACTCCCACCAAATAGCCCCCAATGATATCAAGTAACGGTTATTCAAAAAAGAAAATTTTGGCACAAAAACATTTTCTAGGCACCTAGAATAATATTACACACAGAATTAATCTGAATTAGATCCTGAAGGTTCCCCAGAAAAAACACATTTGCAAAGCAAAGAGCAAGAATTGCAATACATTTTTGCATGTGTCAGGCAGATTGCATGATGACATTTGAGACATTCATAATTAGAAAGCCTTCTGTTCCCACTTTCCATGGTGCAGGTGGTGCATCTCCTTCTTTTGGGAGGTGGTACAGGTGTTGGATTTTCAGTATCAATATCTGGGCGGAATCTTTTGAGCCTAACTTGAAGGCCAGAGGGGATACCGATGGTTTTTATACTTCTCCTGCGTAGCTCTCCAAGCATTAGTTCATGGGCCAATTTTTTCAGGTACAATCGTCTACGGAGTGGTTCAAGCTGGTTTTCAAGGTAAATGATTTGTGAATTTATACCACCCAAATTTAGCATAGCGAAAAATATGACCATTGGCCAGCGATTGGTGCTTCTGCTGACGCTGAAAGTTGAGCACATCTGATCAGCTGTATCAACACCCCCTTTGGTTTCATTATAAAATGTAATAATCTCTGGTTTTTGTTGTGCTTCAGATTTAGGATTGATGGCATCATCATTATGAAGCGTTGAGAGAAGAAGTACATTTTTTTTTTCGCATGGTACATAGGAAACCAAAACCTTTCCATCATGGAATGCAAACATACTGCTGTACTGTTTTCTCCCTGTCACAGTAACAAGCTGTGGCGGCAATTCTTTTTTATGTTTTCTTACAGTTCCGACATATGAAAGCTTCTGCGTTTTTAGATAATCAATAAGATCACAATTTGAAAACCAATTATCAGCAGTTATATTGCGACCTGATCCAAATAAGGGCTCAGACATTCTTTTCACAACATCAGTGGGTTTGTTGCTGACACAGTAAGGACCATCTGGCTGTTTTCCAGCATAAATTTCAATGTTGTATGTGTAGGTCTTACTGGCATCAACAAGGGCATACATTTTTATTCCGTATTTGCTAGGTTTTGATGGTATGTATTGACGAAATGCGCATCTGCCACGAAAACCAGGGATCATTTCGTCAATTGTGTCATTTGCCCCAGGGCGATAGTTTATCTTACAGTTTTCCACAAATTTTTGGAATACATCGCGAATTGGAGCAAGCCGGTCATATGTTTTACGTTCGGTTCGGGTAGTTCTGTCATCAAACCGAACGCAGCGAATTAGAATCTTGAATCTTTTTAGAAACATAACAAGGCTAAATTTTTCAATTCCATCACTTTCTATACCCCAAAGTTCCTCCAAACTTTTCCCTATAAGCTCCTGCAAGGTATAATAATCCAAAAAATGCACGCAGTTCAATTTCATCCGTGGGCTTCAGGATTCTGTCACAGATGAACTTGTGCTTTATATTGTCTATATATTGATTAGTGTATATGACAATAGAGTCCAGAATGTCATCTGTGAAAAAAGTATTCCAGCATTCAGCTGCATTTTTTGCATTACGTGCTGTTCCCATAACTGCATGAAGGTGAGTGATAATGTTATGAGGTTCCATACGTTTTTTATTGGTGGATTCTTGTTCTATTTTTTTTTAATCTTTTCCCATATAATAATATTCTATATCTTCTTCCTCCTCATCACTGTCACCATCTTGCTCTGTATCAGAATTTAGTTCACAGACTTCCACCTCATCATGAGAATCAATCTCACTTTCTTGAAAAAACCTCATTCATTGTGGGTTCTGCATCATCATCATCATCTAACAGCATGTTTCCCACTTCCTCAACATGATGGGGTTTTGAAAGATCATACATTTTCTTCTCCATTTCAGAAGATAATCTGAAGCAAGAGAGAGAATATGTATTAGGGAACAATGTGCCTGAGAAGCACACTTTCATTTGTAAGAAAATCTGCCTTATTTATATGAAATATCCACAAACCTTTCTCTATCCATTCATAAAACAAGCTAAATAAACAATAGTAATGACTAAAAACATTACATACCAACCTTATAAAGTGTGATGTGTTCGGGACCAATGAGCCTGAGAAGCCAGCACAGCTATATCTTCCTTCCTGAAGCTCTGCAGACCAACTGTGCTATCAGGTTTCACACAGCAGCTAGAGCCAGGAGACTATCTAGAGGGAGGGGGTTTCCTGAAAATCTGGTGAGAAGGGAGAAAAGAAAGTAGAAGAGCTGTGCCTGTCAGATCCATTGTTCCTGACGGAGGGTTAAAGATGTCACTTCAAATGATGTTGCATCTGACCAAGGTCATATCTGACCTGCTCTGTTCAACTTATACCATTCAAATGTCCATGAAATGAAGTCAGGTGAGGGAGATAGGAAGGTAGGAGAATGGGGCTGAAGGACGGTTCACAGCAGGGAGCAATTAACAGATTGCAGTTAATAGGACATTTGACTAACATCAAAGTTGAAGAAAGAGGTAGGATAAGATGTCAGGATAAGACTAGGTGTGAGGAGCATGGGTATATCAATATACATACAGTCAATTTGAAGTATGATACATGGAATTAAAGTCAGGGGAAAAACAGACGTACCACTTAAAAACAGAGGGTGGGGAATGCATGAGGTTTCAGGGGTTCAGTAGGTATTCTGGATTAAGCGGGGTTCAGCAGACTTACCAATTAAAAACAGAGGGTGGGGAATGCATGAGGGTTAAGGGGTTCAGTGGGTATTTTGGATTAAGCGGGGTTCAGCAGATGTACCAATTAAAAACAGAGGGTGGGGAATGCATGAGGGTTCAGGGGTTCAGTGGGTATTCTGGATTAAGCGGGGTTCAGCAGACATACCAATTAAAAACAGAGGGTGGGGAATGCATGAGGGTTTAAGGGTTTTAGTGGGTATTCTGGATTAAGCGGGGTGCAGCAGACGTACCAATTAAAAACAGAGAGTGGGGAATGCATGAAGGTTCGGGGGTTCAGTGGGTATTCTGGATTAAGCGGGGTTCGGCAGACGTACCAATTAAAAATAGAGGGTGGGGAATGAATGAGGGTTCAGGAGTTCAGTGGGTATTCTGGATTAAGCGGGGTTCGGCAGATGTACCAATTAAAAATAGAGGGTGGGGAATGCATGAGGGTTAAGGGGTTCAGTGGGTATTTTGGATTAAGCAGGGTTCAGCAGATGTACCAATTAAAAACAGAGGGTGGGGAATGCATGAGGGTTCAGGGGGTATTCTGGATTAAGCGAGGTTCAGCAGACGTACCAATTAAAAAGAGAGGATGGGGAATGCATGAGGGTTCAGGGGTGCAGTGGGTATTCTGGATTAAGCGGGGTTCAGCAGACGTACCTGTGGATGAAAGCAGATGGATCAGGACATGGCAGCATGAAGGAGAATATACCATGGTTTATCAATCTGGTATATTTCTCATGTATCACTTTAAAGATGTCACTTCAAATGATGTCGCATCTGACCAAGGTCATATCTGACATGCTCTGTTCAACTTATACCATTCAAATGCTCCATACTGCATGCAGCACTGCTCACTCTAGACCTGAGGTCTTTACTCTGCACACTTTGAGCTTTTTCTGAGTAACTACCAGGAATTCCTTTCTGATCCTGCTGCATAGCACCTCCAGCTCTGGGCTAAACTCTGGACTTAATTCTATATTACCCCACTGACAGTGAGGTGCCGGGCAGACAATAACAACATTATTGCCATCTTGTGGACATTATACTTCACAATACGCATCACATAGTACACTCTACACATTACACTACTGTACAACATTACATGAAAGCTTCTCAAGGGGAGTGGGCAATGTGCCCAACCCTCTACACTAGCACCACTCCTTTCTCTCCTCCCTATCAGTTGAATCTCTGTGATATTCATAGACTACTACTCTCATCTTCACTGCTACAATACATTAGTGTCTAGAGAATTTGTCCAATGTTTTAGATTTTATTTTCCTAGCTCTATTGCTGACCCTCTCACAATCTTAAAATCATCTTAAATGGCTAATGCATTCTTTGACCAAGCTTTCTAATACATTATGATAGTCCCTACTGAGTGGTTACACTATACCGTGTGATGCGATGGATTTAAGGTATTAAGGGGAAGCCATGCAGTTGTGCTTATGGTCACATGAGTCTTCTGTTAAGAGTTGGCGCAAAAGTATCTGCACTTCTTGGATAGGGATAGGGAGTACCACCTCTTACCTGCTGATGTTCATTGCTCTTCTTTTCACTAGTTGGCTTGGTTTGGTGTCATAACAAGACACAGGTGTGTCTTGGTGGGCCTTTTATAGATCTAGGCAGATAACCACATGGGAGCACACCTGGTTACTTGTAAAGCCCGACATGGAGTACATTAGAATTCAGCAGACTGAGGTGTGGTGAGCAAAGCCCAGACCCAGGACAGGTATGTAACGTAAGCTTATCAAAGTATAAACCATGTACATCAGTAGGTAAGAGGCATTACTCCTTCACTGATGTAATGGCCACACACCATTGTTATGTCCAATGGAATGGAATGTGTGAATAAATTTGCACCAACTGTTATTCTGGGACTAATGAATTCTACTGCAATGCTTATAAAAGTGACAGGTATTAGTTTTAATGAATCATGCAAATTTTTCAAATTTGCCAGGACCTGTAAATTTAATGAAAGTTGCCTAAAATTCAATATGCATAGAATAGAATCATCATCTCTAATGTCAGTCAAACAACCAATATATTAGATGCTCATCTGGTCCGTATTTCTAACTAATTGTATGCAGTGAATGCTACAACTAATGCTATAAAAAAATCCAAAGAACGGAAAAAGCCGGGCTCCTTAAAACCGCGCTGACCAGAAACACACCTTCCGCAGCAGAGGTAACAGAAAAAAGCCTTTAATGAGTCTATGTGTTTCGTGGCTTAAACCAGCCACTTCATCAGGGCCTCAGGAATAATCACAAGTTTCAGATATACAGTATATACTGTGGTGTAATGACCACTGTGTCCACGAGGGGGCGCTGTGTGGATGTCCCAAGAGTGTGAGTGGTTGAAGAGCCATTATGTATCTCAAGGTGGGTGACCTTGAGATAGAGACATATGTATGTTTATGAATGCTATTGTAAAGTATATATGTCTGTGTGAAGGACCTGTGGTGAGGTCATAGTCATGTGACCCGGTGGGCGTGGCTATGGACCATATAATGTGGCCAGGTTAGGTCACATAGAGTGAATGCTGGGACCTGATTGGTCCAGTTTGGAAGGTCCCGTGAGGAGAAGGATCTCCTCACTAACAGCAGCCTGTGGAGCGGCTGTGTGTGTAATGGCGGCCAGTATCTGAGAGTCCCTGAGGAGTGAGTGGACTTCTGCGGCCTGGAGAAACAGCCATATGGGAACCCTGATGTGGGTGAGATAACCCTGGGGCTAAATAGCCTGTATAATGGACGCTCTCCTGTAATGCTGTGTACATTGCTGCTGGAGGTTTATGAAGGATGAATAAACCTCATAGACTATGATTTGTTGGAAAATCCTGTGCCGGATATGTTTTTCGATCGCTGCAAGCGAGAACCCCTTACTTACATGACAGCGCTACCTCACAATACAGACACAAATCATTACAAATACACCTTCCTTTGACATCATTTCCTGTGAAAATGCCCACATATCATCTAAAAACAATTGTATATTTAAAAAAAGCTGCTTATACATGCTATTATGCTCTAAAACCCAATAACATTTCATCAATATCGTCAAACCTTAATATACCAAAAAATATATCAAAAATTAAAAAAAATATGTAATATACGTGGAAGCTGCCACATCAAACGGGCTCAAAAATATAATTCACATGCACTAACCCTCTAGACTACACCAACTTCAGAAATGTTTTGGAATTATTAACCCTAAAAAACATACTCATAAATTGCTATTCAAATAAAATTCAAATAATTCCCCAAATATATCTAAAAAAGATCACTAATTTCATTTAAACCCATCGGTTGCAGTGTGTTTAATTTATAAATCCAATAAGTTTCTTTTCTCTTTAGATTTTTTATTCTATTCTGGGTATATTCAGATACATGATCAATGGGAAGCACTGTCAGGGATAGAGTCTTGGTGGCTTACCGTGCAATGCCGGGACAAACCATGCTTCATAAACCCCTTGCGAATATTAGAATCATAGAATCGTAGAGTTGGAAGGGACCTCCTGGGCCATCTGGTCCAACCCCCTGCTCAAAGCAGGATTCGCTAAATCATCCCAGTCAGATGTCTGTCCAGCCTCTGTTTGAAGACTTCCATTGGAGGAGAACTCACCACTTCTCGTGGCAGCTTGTTCCACTCATTGATCACTCTAACTGTCAAAAAGTTTTTTCTAATATCTAATCTGTGTCTCCTCCCATTCAGTTTCATCCCATTGCTTCTAGTCTTTCCTTATGCAAATGAGAATAAAGTTGATCCTTCTACAATGTGACAGCCCTTTAGATATTTGTAGACAGCTATTAAGTCTCCTCTCAGTCTTCTCTTTTGCAAACTAAACATTCCCAAATCCTGCAACCATTCCTCATAAGACAGGGTTTGCAGACCGATCACCATTCTGGTCGCTCTTTTCTGAACTTGCTCCAGTTTGTTGATGTCTTTTTTAAAATGTGGTGCCCAAAACTGGACACAATATTCCAGATGAGGTCTGACCAAAGAGGAGTAGAGGGAAATAATGACTTCACGTGATCGAGACTGTATGCTTCTGTTAATACATCCTAGAATTGCATTTGCCTTTTTTGCTGCTGCATCACACTGTTGACTCATATTCAGTCTGTGATCTATTAGTATACCCAAGTCTTTTTCACATGTACTGTTGCTTAGCCCTATTCCTCCCATTCTATATATGCTTTTTTCATTTTTATTGCCCAGATGTAGTACTTTGCATTTTTCCCTGTTAAAAACCATTCTGTTAGTTGCTGCCCACTTCTCCAGTTTATTTATATCTTTTTGAATCCTCTCTCTTCTCTAGTATTAGCTATCCCTCCTAGCTTGGTGTCATCAGCAAATTTAATCAGTTTACACTCAATTCTTTCATCTAAATCGTTGATAAAGATGTTGAACAATACAGGGCCTAGGACAGAGCCCTGTGGTACCCCACTTGAGACATTCTTCCAACTGGATGTGCAGCCATTTACGACCACTCTTTGGGTCCGATCACTAAGCCAGTTATGAATCCACCTAACAGTTGCCTTGTCCATTCCATACTTAGTCATTTTTTCAATAAGGATTGTATGAGATAATTTGTCAAATGCTTTGCTGAAGTCAAGATATACTATATCTACAGCATTTCCTTGATCCACCCAATCAGTGATTCCGTCATAGAAGGAAATTAAGTTAGTCTGACGTGACTTATTAGTTACAAACCCATGCTGACTCTGTTTAATCACTTCATTCTTATCCAGGTACTGACATACATGTTGCTTAATAATTTGTTCAAAGATCTTTCCTGGTATAGAAGTCAGACTCACCGGCCTATAGTTGCCTGGGTCCACCTTCTTCCCCTTTTTGAAGATAGGAAAAACATTTGCTCTTCTCCAGTCTTCTGGGACTTCTCCTGTTCTCCAAGAATTTTCAAAGATTATGGAGAGGGGTTCAAAAATTTCTTCTGCTATCTCCTTCAGTACTCTGGGGTGTAATTCATCTGGACCTGGAAACTTGAATTCATTTAGGTTAGCTAAGTGTTTCCTCACTATATTTCTGTTTATAGATATCCTGGATTCTTCTATTCCCTTAATAGGACAGTGAAGAACAGTTGATGTTACATTTCTTTCTGAGAGAAAACAGATGCAAAATAGGAATTTAAAAGTTCGGCCTTCTCAACATCCTGTCTTACCATTTCATCATTTTCATCCTGTAAAAATCCTATAGCATCTTTGACTTTTCTTTTACTTTTGACATATCCCCAAAATCCTTTATTATTGCTTTTGACATCTCTTGCAAGCCTCAATTCATTGTCAGCTTTAGATAATCTGATTTGTGCCCTGCAGGTTCTGCAGACAGCATTATATTCTTCTTTAGATATGCCTCCCTCTTTCCATTTTATAAACATTTTCTTCTTCCTTTTTAGCATGTGCTTAAGTTCTGTGTTCATCCATCCTGGCTTCCTTAAATGCTTCCTATTCTTCCCTCTTTTCGGAATTGTTAACAATTGTGCTTTGAGAATTTCATTTTTCAAGATTTCCCATCCTTCCTGGACATTTTTGTCTTTAAGGATATCCAGCCATTGGATCCCTCCAATTCTCTTTCTGAATCCCTTAAAATCTGCCTTTCTGAAATCTAACCTTGACGTCTGAGTCTTCACAGGACTTCCTCCTCTAGTTATCCAAAATTCTAAAATAGCATGGTCGCTACCTCCTAGGGTCCCAGCCACTTTTACATCTATGTGAGTTAATCCTCTTATGTAATGGTTGAGATGTCCTACCAACAAATCGTTTCCCACACTTACATTGGATCAAATAGATGATAAAACTAGTCATACAAGTCATCCTATATTTGATCTTAAATTCCCCACTAGGATAACTAAAGGACTGAAATTTATCAGTAGCAATGATGATAGATCTACAACAAAGACAGCCTTTCCTCTTAATGAACATAGCCATTGGCATCGACCTTTTTAAAATGATTACTGGTACAAATCCTGCCAGAGTCATCTATATAAATAGTGAGATCCAAAAAAATTATACTCTTTCTATCAATCTGTGGGATTAATTCTATACCCCAAAAATTATTTGTCACCCCATATAGAAATTTTTCAACATCATTCCCCTCATTATTATAAATGACAATAATATCATCAATAAAACATTTATATAAAACCAATTTAACCCCATAATCACCACGGATGATATGCCAGGACTCGAAGACAGCCATAAATAGATTAGCATACGTAGGTGCTGCCCTCGAGCCCATGGCAGTCCCCCGCGTCTGATGATATATAGTATTACCGAAACAAAAATAGTTATTTTGTAATATAAAGGCCATACTCCTAATCAAAAAAATTATGAATATGAATATGATAATGCAGTTAAGGACTATAGGGAATTAATTAGATGTGCTGATAAAACAGGGATTTTAAATAAGAATGAAAAAGATTATCTCAATATAAAAAATCCTTCTATGGCCATATACTACCATCTACCGAAATTACATAAGGATTTATTAAACCCTCCTGGGCACCCGATCATTGCAGGGATTAATTCATTAACTTCTAGTTTGGCCACCTATGTTGATTCTTTTATGAATAACTCTGTTAAAAAGTTGGGGGGTTATCTTAGAGACTCTACTCACCTTATACAAATTCTTCAGGGTATTGTGTGGAAAGATGAATATGTGTTCATCACTATGGATGTTACAGGATTATATTCCAACATTGAACACAATATTGGTTTGGCTTGTTTTGAAATGCATGTGAATAGGGAGTCGACTCTGTCTATAACACAAAAAATTTTTTTGATTAGGAGTATGGCCTTTATATTACAAAATAACTATTTTTGTTTCGGTAATACTATATATCATCAGACGCGGGGGACCGCCATGGGCTCGAGGGCAGCACCTACGTATGCTAATTTATTTATGGCTGTCTTCGAGTCCTGGCATATCCTCCGTGGTGATTATGGGGTTAAATTGGTTTTATATAAACGTTTTATCGATGATATTATTGTCATTTATAATAATGAGGGGAATGATGTTGAAAAATTTCTATATGGGGGTGATAAAATAATTTTTGGGGTATAGAATTAATCCCACAGATTGATAGAAAGAGTGTAATTTTTTTGGATCTCACTATTTATATAGATGACTCTGGCAGGATTTGTACCAGTAATCATTTTAAAAAGGTCGATGCCAATGGCTATGTTCATTATAACAGTGGCAATTATAGGCCCTGGCTTAGGAATATTCCTTTGAACCAATATTCTAGGATTAGAAGGAATAGTTCCTCTGATATAACCTTTGAGGAGGGGAGTAAAATTCTTTTAAATAGATTTCGGGAAAGAAATTATCCATCCAGACTGATAAAAAGAGCATATAAATCAGTCAAATGTCTGACTCAGAATGATTTGATTAATTCTTGCAAGGTACAAAAAAATGTGGATGACTCTAATGTGAATTTTATTACTTCTTTTTTGTGCAAAATTGTCAGATTCGTAATATATTGGAAAAACATTGGAAAATTATATTAAATGATCCCATTCTGAATAAGGTGGTAGATCAGAAGCCGGGGGTGATTTTTAGAAGGGCCGCAACTATTAAAAACCTCTTAGCCCCTAGTGTCATATCCTCTAGGGATACTTTATTAAATAGTAGTATATCGTATGAGAAAAAAGGTGCCTTTCAATGTAAGAGGAAAGGCTGTCTTTGTTGTAGATCTATCATCAATGCTACTGATAAATTTCAGTCCTTTACTTATCCTAGTGGGGAATTTAAGATCAAATATAGGATGACTTGTTTTGTCATCTATTTGATCCAGTGTAAGTGTGTGAATCAATATATTGGTAGGACATCTCAACCATTACATAAGAGGATTAACTCACATAGATGTAATATTCCCAAGGGGTTTATGAAGCATGGTTTGCTCTGGCATTGCACGGTGAGCCACCAAGTCTCTGTATCCCTGACAGTGCTTCCCATTGATCATGTATCTGAATATACCCAGAATAGAATAAAAAATCTAAAGAGAAAAGAAACTTATTGGATTTATAAATTAAACACACTGCAACCGATGGGTTTAAATGAAATTAGTGATCTTTTTTAGATATATTTGCGGAATTATTTGAATTTTATTTGAATAGCAATTTATGAGTATGTTTTTTAGGGTTAATAATTCCAAAACATTTCTGAAATTGGTGTAGTCTAGAGGGTTAGTGCATGTGAATTATATTTTTGAGCCCGTTTGATGTGGCAGGTTCGATACCACGTATTTTACAGATTTTTTTTAATTTTTGATATATTTTTTGGTATATTAAGGTTTGACAATATTGATGAAATGTTTTGGGATTTTAGAGCATAATAACATGTATAAGCAGCTTTTTTTATATATACAATCCTTTTTAGATGATATGTGGGTGTTTTCACAGGAAATGATGTCAAAGGAAGGTGTATTTGTAATGATTTGTGTCTGTATATATATCTGAAACTTGTGATTATTCCTGAGGCCCTGATGAAGTGGCTGGTTTAAGCCACGAAACACATAGGCTCATTAAAGGATTTTTTCTGTTACCTCTGCTGCGGAAGGTGTGTTTCTGGTAAGCGCGGTTTTAAGGAGCCCGGCTTTTTCCATTCCTTTGGATTTTTTCATTCATTGCCAGCGGGACACCAGCAACGACCGGATATCTAGGAGTGATTCCCAGTTTGTTGTGACTCACACCACTATAGCAGGTGAGTCTAACTTATTGGGGATTTCATTGCGGTTTCTTAATAGACGATACACCCTATGTGCACTTCCTATTTTTGTTTGCAACTAATGCTAAGCAGGGATTCTGTCATGATCTGCCTAGTTCGTGGGATTAGGTAGTTCAGAGGTTAATCTGGACAGCCTCAGTCTGAACTGCTGGGAGGCTTTTTATAGCCTCATTGTGGCTCATTCCTCATTGCTTATACTCAGACCCTTGGCCGAGTGTGTGTGACCCTGGTGTGCTTTATGCCTGTGATACTTTATGCTTGTTTGGTTTTGATCTGGTTCTGTCCCTGTTATGAGTTCTGCCTGTCCTTCTTGTACTGCGTTGCTATCTTTGTGTATGACTCATTGCTTACGTTCTGACTATTCTCTGCTTGCCCCTCTGGTACCGCGCCACCCTCTCCATGTATGACTTCTGCTTGTCTGACCCGAGTTTCCCTCTCCTCTACTACAGAATCCCTGTAGTAAGTATCCTACAATCATCTCCAGCAGTAGGATGCTAAGCCCCGCCCCTTGCAGTCACATGATCGTAGGTCCTTCACTGCTTACTACCTTCAGCGTCGCAGGTCCCGTCTGCCTGAACTTTCCCTGCAGTATCGGACCCCGGGCCCTCCCACAGTGTGGGTGAGTCACCCTGCTCAGCCGTGGCAGTTCACCGGTGCTGACAGGATCCTGATAGATTCACAACAACAGGCAATAGCAAGAAGAAGAGGTAGAGCAGAGATAAACACTTATCACATGATCAAGCATTAGAAGGAGGAGGGTGATATATAGGAAGACATGGGCGGACATACTGCCGTTCAACCGGTGCACCTGCATCGGGGCCCAGAGGCTCCAGGGGACCCCTGTAGGGTGGCTAATAATGAGGGCAATGTGGATGGTTTCTCCAGGCCCGAGGCCCCTGGCCAGATTGCCCTCATGTGCGGCGGGCAGGGAGCGATCCCAGCAGATCTGCAGCCTGCAAGAGAAAATAGCAGGAGGAGAGCAACGCGGATCCATCCTGCGTCCTGCCCAGTGCCCACGCTTCCTGTCTCTGACACAGAGAGCAGTGCCGCTGGATGACGTCATCATTCAGTGGCTGGCTAGCTGCTGTGCCAGAGCGAGGTAACGCGGGTGCCGGTGATGCTGCAGACAGGTGAGAGGTGGTGTGTGTGTGTTTTGTATGTATGTGTGTGTAGAGATGAGTTGTGGTGTGTGTGTGCATGCTTGCATGTGTAGTGCTGTGGGGGAATATTCAGAGATGTCAATGGTGCTGTGTGTGTCTCTGTGTGTGTGTAGGTGGAGGAGAGGGGAATGATGTGGGTGATGGAGAGAATGCAATGATGGGGTGATGGAGAAGGAAATGATGGGAGTGATGGGGAGAAGGCAATGATGGGGAGAAGGCAATGATGGGGGTGATGGGGAGAAGGCAATGATGGGGGTGATGGGGAGAAGGCAATGATGGGGAGAAGGCAATGATGGGGGTGATGGGGAGAAGGCAATGATGGGAGTGATGGGGAGAAGGCAATGATGGGGTGATGGAGAAGGCAATGATGTGGTGGTGGGGGAAAAAAGAAATGATGATGGGGTGGTGGGGGAGAATGCAATGATGGTGGTGGAAAGGGTAATAATGGGGGTGGTGGGGAAGGAGGAAATGATGGGGGTGTTGGGGAGGAGGCAATGATGGGGTGATGGAGAGGGCAATGATGGGGTGGTAGGGGAGAAGGCAATGATGTGGTGGTGGGGGAAAAAGAAATGATGATGGGGTGGTGGGGGAGAATGCATTGATGGTGGTGGTGGAATGGGCATTGATGGGAGTGGTGGTGGAGAAAACAAAGATAGTGGTGGGGAGAAGAAAATGATGGAGGTGGTGAAGAGGGCAATGATGGGGTGAGGGAGTGGAAACTAATGGCATGCAGGGGGAGGACAATGAGGGGTGTGGGGGATTGGAATTGGAGGAAGGGGGACTTATAATGGCCTTACGAACAGGGGAGGTGGAAGAAGACATTATCACTTATGTCTAACACAGTCACTTAGTATATAGTGTACTCACTTATTATGTCTAACACAGTCCCTTAGTATATGGTGTACTCACTTACTATGTCTAACACAGTCCCTTTGTATATAGTGTATGTACTTATTATGTATAACACAGTCCCTTAGCATATAGTGTACATACTTATTATGAATAACACAGTCCCTTGGCATATAGTGTACTCACAAATTCTGTATAACACCATCCTTAGTTACATAGTTCCTCTTTTATTATGTATAACACCGTCCCTTATTACGTACCTTCCTCTCTAGTTATGTATGGTGCCATCTCTTATTATATAGCTTCCTCTGCTGTTATGTATAGTGATGTCTCTTACATAGTGCATTCTTGTTAATTTTGTTATTCACAGCTCCCTCTTTTATTACATAATCCCGTCTCTTTTAAGATATAAAATGACTGCTGATCGAGGAGCCGGTGACCAGACTTTCCAGTTCATCAGCTCCCCCATTTGAAAGGAAGCTTTC
Organism: Dendrobates tinctorius; assembly: GCF_039654945.1. Taxonomy (NCBI): domain Eukaryota; kingdom Metazoa; phylum Chordata; class Amphibia; order Anura; family Dendrobatidae; genus Dendrobates; species Dendrobates tinctorius. Next base: position 61,933,437 of record NW_027361671.1, on the reverse strand, counting down.
CTATGCTCCATCAGCCATCATTGCATTATACAGCTAACAAGACAGGACGGTATGTAATAAAAACCGGGCTCTATATAATCCAGTATGTAAGGGACGGTACTGTACATAACAAGAGAGGACACTGTAAAAGGGACAGCAATATACATAATAAAGGAGACTATGTAATATATATGTGGCGCCCCCAGGAGTATGGTTGCCACACTGGCATTGCCTTCCTCCAGGGAGGGTGATGTCAGGCTTGGAAGCAATGAAGGGTCTCTCTAGCAGTTAACCATGTCATGCAAGACAGTTCCCACTCCAGGCCAACAGAGGGAGCTCTGAACCAGAATTGGGGGAGGAGTGCTCTCTGAGGGCCAGGAAGGGAAATTAGGAGTTAGTGTGAGAAGGGCAACGAGTGTAGACGTGTGGAGAGAAGCTGGAGGTTGAGCTGAGGATAGAGTGCTCCCTACCAGTGATAGCGCATGATCTGGAGCCTGGTTTCCACGGTTGTATGGACACTGAAGGTCCTGCAACAGAAACCAGAGGAATAGGAAGCTGTAAATGCTCTATTCCCAACTAAGACTCGGAGGCACAACAGCGACGGGTGAGCCAAGAGAGATAGAGGGCTACAGCTGTCTGCCATACGAGGTAGTTCTAAGAGAAGATAAGAAGGAGGAACTTCAGTGTAACACAGTACTGGATGTACCTCAAGCCAGCGCTAGGAAGGAGACTATACAACCCATCTGATAGACAGATCCCTGAGTTGCTTCCAGGCTAGCATGCTCCTGTGCCATCTGTAACCAGGACCCTGGACTGCGTTTACAAAGTAAAGGTAAAGAAACTGCACCCTGTTGTGTCCTTGCCTCCTTCCTGCAACATCCTCAGCACTGCTACATCTCTGTGCCAAACACTGCACCCTCTTCCTAAACATTCCGCTACACTGCCCTGGGACCAACAGCCCTACCTGTGGAGGGCTACAACATCATTGCTGCACTACACCATCTGTCCCAGAGGATCTGCTTGCAGCGTCGGCTTAACACCTCCCTTGCCGAACACCACAGGTGGCGTCACGAATCACTTATAAACTTTATTCCCAACTCAACCCCTTTTACATGGGCGCCCAGGGCCATGGACCGGGTCACCGCTGCTGAGACAATCCCCTCTGAGAGACCGGCCCGGTACCGAGTACCCCACAGCCCTGGGAGTGCGACCCATTTTGGCGTCACGAACAGGATTACGGAACCCGGTATCCCCGGGTCCTGTGTGCCAGAGACTGTGTTTGGTGCTATAGACTGTGTGCGAAATTGGCGCCATTGCCGCCATTATCCCATTGATTGGTGCGCGCGGGAAAAAGAGGGGGCAGGCCTTCATGGGCGGAGCCAGCTGAGAAGCGTGAAAGGAGAAGAGTGTGCAGGAAGTGTGAAGCTGAGGCCTGCAGTTCCAGCGTCCAGCTGAGGCCAGCTGAGGAGCGGCATCCGGTAAGCCAGCGCAACCCCGCGGCCTGGCCCACGTTAACTAGGGGGGAGAGAAAATGTCTGAGGACAACGCCGATGCAGCAGCGGACGCTCCCGCAAACCCCTCAGCGCCGCAAGAATCAGCGCCCACCGCAGCGGTCCCTGTTATGAATGGGTCACCGAGGAGAAAAAAAACAAAAGAAGCTAAGCCACAGAAAACCAGAGAAGTTGGTAACTATGCAGATTGCAGATCCCTGATCTTACCACATAGCAGTAGCTGTGGAGCATGCCTACGATGTTCCTAGATGCCTCGTCACGGCCGGAGGACTACATAAGCCTAAAGCAAGAAAAGGGAAAACTAACTGTCCCAGAGCAGACCCCAAAGGAATAGATAGCCCCCACACATGTATTGACGGTGAAACAAGTTGAGGGCACAAACACAGGCAGGAAAATAGGCTGAGCAAATGATGGGGTCCAAACTAACTAGACAGGAAAGGCAAGTCACTGTCTGCAACCTGCAAAAAAAACCCTACAAAAATAATGTCCAACACTTCTGAAAGCAAAGTTAACCCTGAAGTCACTAGACTTCTCCCACTATATCAGCACTCTGGAATATTCTGAGACAGAGCAAAAAGAGACCGAACTAGTAAGGGACAAAAAGCCAATTGGCAAAATACTGATAAATAAGAGTGGAAATTCAGCTCAGCTCCCAGCCGGGGCTGGCAGACCACACAAAAAACTGAATAGACCAACAAAATCAAGTGTGAACATTAGCAGAAAAAGTTAGCTTCAGAAGACTGGAACAGAGCTGAAAACCAAGAGCTGACAAGCCAGAAGGAATCACCAGCAACTGAATAGGGCGTCGGCTGTCTTAAATCCAATCTGAGAATCCTGAGATCCAATCATCATCCTCATTCTCAGGTGGCAGATTTCCACCGATCAAACCAGCCGCACCACCTCCCGTCACCACCAGAGGGAGTCCAGAATGGGAACTCACAACTGGTGAGAATGAACTCACAACAGGTCCCCATAATGCCGCTGTCCATGCTCTACATACCGGGAGCGGCCTGGCTACCGCAGTACTCGGGTGAGTCCCATACCCTGAGTGAATTCAAAGAGAGACTGTGCAGCTTGTTTGAAGTGTATCCCCTATCTGAAAGCCAGAAGGTGAACATCCTTATTGGGCAGCTAACAGGTGCAGCACAGAGAGAAGTAAAAGCCTGGCGGGACACTGATAAAGAGACTGTTAAAATGATCCTGGCTAAGCTGAGAAGCACCTTTGACACCCGCACTGCCGCTGAAATCAAGATGAGATTCTTTGGATGTAAACAGAAAGCGCAGGACAGTATACAGGACTATGCTCTTAACCTGCAGGAGGTGCTGCGGGCCATCAAGCAGATTGACCCTGACAGTGTGAAAGATGGAGACGGACTGTTAAAGGAGCAATTCATTGAGGGACTCTTATCCAGCACCCACAGAGCACAGCTGCGCATCATAGCCCTACAGAACCCTGATCTAGACTTTGCTGATTTCAAAGAGAGGGCTATCCGGGTGCTGCAGGAACCAACTGTCAGCCGTCCAGTGCCCCCTAGGCGCCCAGCGATCACCTACCACCAGGAAGCAACATCTTTCCCTTCCATCCCTGTGGAGGCTGATGCACCAACTCTGGACAAAGATCCATCTGCAGAACTGCGTCTTCAGGTCCAGGAGTTGACCAAAGGTATGGCTGCATTTACTAAAACCGTGCAGTCCCTGCAGGTGTCCTCCAAGGAGAAGATCCAGCTTGCTTTCAGTCCAGAGGATGTCCCATGGTTCCAGAAGAGGAGAACCCCGCCACTCCGAGGGAGGAACAACCATCGCTATAACCAGGACGGATGTCCCATCTGTCGTCACTGCCACAAGGCAGGCCATCTTGCAAGATTCTGTTATTTAAACAAGCAACCCCTGCGGCAGAGGGCCAACCCCCAGGAGTAGGACCACAAGGCCCAAGGAACTGGCGAGCCAAGTATGTTGGAGGGAGACCGATCTTTCCAGTGGTGATTGACAGCATCCCCATGAATGCTTTGCTGGACACTGGCTCCCAGGGGACCACTATGCCCTATATCCTCTACAAGCGGTATTGGGCTGACTCTGAACTCACCCGTGGCCCAAGTGATGAACTCACAGTAGTTGCCAGTAATGGTCAGTCTTTACCACAAGTAGGATGTAAAGAAATTACTGTTAAAGTGGGGAGGGTGGAGTAAAAATCTTAATGTCTGATAGTTGTGGATATTGATCGACGACAATGTAATCCCATGATGACTCTTGGTACAAATGTAATTGAAAATTGTCTTTCCGAGGTTATTGTCTTGTTGCAACAGGTGGCTGAGACAGCTGGTTCCAGTGAACAACGAGTCCTGCAGAAGGAGATCAAGGCCCTGATGCAAAGACAGCAGGTAGAACTCTCTGGTGGAGAAATTGGCAGCGTCAGAGTGAGTGATGCTTTCCCCATTGCAATATCCCCCAGATGTGAAATGTTGATTTGGTGTCGGGCAGCCATAGGCCTCAGAGGGAAAGATTACCAGGCATTGGTAGAGCCAGTATACTCTGATAGCAGGCCTACTGTCCTGACAGCCAGAGGGGTTGTTGATGTATGAAAAGGGAGAGTACCTGTACGCCTTTTGAATTGTGGGGAGGAGGAGGCCTCAATACCTCGGTATTCCACAGTTGCTAAGCTGCTCACTGTCAGTAACAATGCAATGCAGGCAACGGAGCCCTTGGTCTCATCCGACCAGGTGGAGGACAATGGCTCTGTAAAGCTGCTGGAGGAGTGGTGCCAGCAACTGCAGGTGGGGACTGACTCCACCCCTTCATACCAAAAGAATGGGGTTTACAGAGTGACTCAGAAGTATGAGCGGGTATTCAGTAAACACCCTCTAGACTTTGGGAAGGCAAAAGGGGTTCAACACCATATCCCCACTGGAGATCATCCACCCATCAAAGAAAGGTACCGGCCTATGCCCCCAACACAATATCAGTGTGCCAAAGGTATGTTGAGAGAAATGAAGGAGGCTGGGGTGATCAGAGACAGCTGTAGCCCCTGGGCAGCCCCAATAGTCTTTGTAAAGTAAAAGGATGGTACCATGAGAATGTGTGTTGATTACAGGAAAATTAACAGCATTACACATAAAGATGCCTACCCATTACCCAGAATTGAAGAGTCATTAGCTGCACTTAAAACTGCTAACTACTTTTCCACCTTAGATCTCACTAGTGGGTATTGGCAGGTCCCCAATGGGACTCTGTGAGTTCAACTACATGCCATTCGGGCTCTGCACCGCTCCTGGGATGTTCCAACGGCTGATGGAGTGCTGTCTGGGACACCAAAACTTTGAGACAGTCCTGTTGTACCTGGATGATGTTATTGTTTTCTCCAAAACTTATGAAGACCATCTGAAGCACCTGGCTGAGGTGTTTGAAGCCTTGTCCAACTTTGGCCTGAAGGTGAAGCCTTCCAAATGCCACCTCCTGAAGCCCAAGGTACAGTACCTCGGTCATGTAGTGAGTGCAGAAGGTGTGGCACTAGATCCTGACAAAGTCACAGTCATCCGGGACTGGCCGAAGCCCAGCAACCTCCATGAAGTACGCCAATACCTCGGGTTGGTAGGCTACTACCAAAGGTTCATCAAAGGCTTCACTGAAATAGCCACTCCTATGTAAAATCTTCTGGTGGGGCAGTCCAAGAAGGCCAAACAGAAAAGTTCCATATTTGAATGGAGTGAGGAGTTGGAGAGGTCCTTCACCCTACTGAAGATGGCTCTCACAGGAGATGAAGTTCTGGCCTACCCAGATTATGACCAGCCCTTTGTGTTTGTATACTGATGCCAGCAATGTGGGACTTGGAGCAGTACTGTCACAGGTACAGAATGGCAAAGAAAGAGTGATCTCCTACGGCAGCAGGAAGCTTCGTCCCACTGAAAGGAACTCTGACAACTACAGTTCCTTCAAGCTGGAGTTCCTTGCCATAGTCTGGGCTGTGACTGAAAGATTCAAGCATTACCTAGCTTCAGCCAAGTTTACCATCTTCACGGACAACAACCCGTTGACTCACTTGGAAACTGTGAAAATAGGTGCACTGGAGCAGCGATGGATGGCTCGGCTGTCTAACTATGAATTTACCATCAAGTACCGAGCAGGGCACAAGAATGCCAATGTTGATGCGCTGTCCAGAAAGCCTAATCTGCCAGATGCAGAAGACCCTGAGGCTCTTGAATAAATAGTTACCTCCCTTCCACCGGCCAATTGCGGCCCAACGTGCCCAAGGAGTGAGAAACAGAAGGTGTGGCTTGAAAGAGGCCACCCTAAATCCATTGCCCCATCATGACTGGGCAGAAACCCAGGATAGTGACCCCGCAGTCCGCCTGGTGAAGGAGCTACTGTCACAAGCTGACTCACGCCCAGAGTCGAATGCTCCTGAAGAAACCCAGCAGTTGTGGAAGGAAAGATGTCGGCTGTTCATTTATGAAGGAAAGCTGTGTCGGAGTATCAATGCCCGCACTCACGAGCTGGTCTGGCAGGTGGTAGTCCCAAAGAGAGAGGCATCCATGGTCTTGGAAGCATACCACAATGTAGCTGACCACTTCAGATGGAAGAAGTTGGAAGCATTGCTCCGGGAGAGATTCTACTGGGCAGGTATGAGGAAAGCCATTGAAAGGTGGTGCCGGGAGTGTGGACAATGCAACCTGCGCAGAAAGGACAGTAACAGCCAGCGAGCTCCTCTGCAGCCAATAATAACCAAACAGCCACTCGAGTTGGTCGTCCTGGACCATGTGAAGCTGGTCCCAAGCTGTTCAGGCTACATCTATGCTCTTACCATCGTTGACCACTACTCAAGATTCCTGGTAGTTGTGCCTGTCAAGGATCAAACAGCCAGGATGGCAGCCAGAGCATTCCAACAGCACTTTAGTCGACCACACGGATATCCTGAGCGAGTGCCTACAGATCACACGCACCCTTCCTCCTCTCTTTTCCATATCTAGTCCCAAGGTTCTCCCTTGGCCCGGCTCTGGGCTTCGCCTACGCTCCGTTGCTAGACTCTTTCCTATTATGCTCTCTTGAATGTTTCTAGGCTAGTCCCAAGGTTCTCCCTTGGCCCGGCTCTGGGCTTCAGCCTACGCTCCGCTGCTAGCTCTGTTCTTGCTCTGATCTGCTTCCGTTCATGGTTCTGTACTATGCTTAAGCCCTGCCTTGTTTCTCGTCTTGTCTTCCCCTGCTCTGTTTCTTCGTATGCTCTTTGCATGCGCCTGGCCTTCCTAGCCTCCTGTTTGTGCCTCAGCCGTGCTCGTCGGTCAGTGACAGCTGTGTCGCCTGCCATGCCTCAGCCGGGTTCGCTGGAGTCTTGCCCGTCTGTCTGTGCCGCAGCCCGATCAGCTAGCCAGTGCCCCAGCCGTGCCCTCTGTGCTCCCTTGCACTTCACGCTGTTTCCGCACTGTGCTCTGCGTGCTCTCTAAAGCACGCGCAGGCCCTCGCCTGCCCATGGCATACCTCCCCGTGCTTCCATAATAGTACGCGCAGGTTTGGCCATGTACCCTGTCGTGCCCTCTTGCACGCACATGTCCTATCCTGGTCCTTGAACCCTGTTCCTGGCGTGCCTCTCTGCACGCGCAGGTATCTGCCTCGCCTGACCCTGGCATGCCCTTTGCACGCTCAGGACTCTGTCTCGTACCTTGTGCCTTGGCGTGTCTCTACACACGCACTCTGTCTCATGCCTTGGCGTGTCTCTACACACGCACTCTGTCTCGTACCTTGTGCCTTGGCGTGTGTCTACACTTGCGCTCGGTCTCATGCCTTGGCGTGTCTCCGCACACGCACCCTGTCTCGTCTGTGAACCCTGGCGTGTCCCCTACACACGCACCTTGCCTTGCACCTAGCTTTGAACCCTGGCGTGTCCCCTACACACGCACCTTGCCTTGCACCTAGCCTTGGACCTCGGCGTGTTCCCTATCACGCACCATGCCCGGATATCTGTCGTGCCTCCTTGCCTGAAACCTGGTTTGCCTGCCAGATGCCCGGAACCTGCCGATCGCTGCCAGAGATCATGAGCTGGATAACTGCGGCCTGACGTCCGGAGCTGATGTCCGCAGCCTGATGCCTTGATGATGTCGATCGTTGCCAGCAGTCCGGAGTCCGATGCCATCGTGCCGATACATGTACCTAGGCGTGCCACCTGGCACGTACCATTCTATGGACCTTGCCGTGCCCATGCGCGCACCTTGCACGTTTGCTTGTTTACACTGTATGTTATCCTAATGAAGTTACCTTGCACCTACGTCTTGTCTCGTCTTGCTTCCTGCTCGTCCTTGTCGTCAGACACTCGTCTAGTGTCCCCTGAGCCGGCCGTCTGGTCCCAGCAGTCGTGGTGGCTCACCCCCTTGGTCTTGCCCCTGACACTCCCTGTACAGGGGGTGGATTCTCACAAGGTAAGCTCGCCCTCGGTGGGTGGGTGCCATGACCCAGAGGGTCCACTCAAAAAATGGGCTCAGCAGGAGCTGAGTCCGTCACAATGTGTGAGAAGATGAACCAGGTGGTGATCGACCTACTGAAGACCTTGCCATTGGAAGAGAAGAATTTGTGGCCAGAGAAGTTGCCAGATCTGGTAGACCTCTACAATCACATTCCTGTGAATTCCACCAACTGCACTCCAGCCTACCTAATGAGAGCGAGGCCTGGTAAGCTGCCTATTGATTTGGATATGGGAGTCATTACACCTGAGGTGACATCCCCAGATGTTGACTGGGATACAGAACGGCAGCAGCAGTACCGTAGAGTACAAGAGTGTGTGGAAAATAGTCTAGCTCAGGCAAGACAAAAACAAGAAAGGAACTACAATCAGCATGCACCTGCAGTTTCTTTGTCAGCAGGAGAACAAGTCCTAAAAAGGAAGAGGAGGATGCATAAATTGGATGACCAATGGGAAGCTGAACCCTACACCATTCTACCCTCAAACTTTGACAATACCAAGGTGTGCCTTATTAGTAAAGATGGAGGAGAAACCTCAGCAGCAGTAACAAGGGATCATTTGAAATTGTGCCCTGACCAGCTAAAGGAAAGAATGGAAGAACAAAATAACATCCAACCCATAGGAGAAGAAAAGGTCAGCACTATACTTGGAGAATTCCCTGCAAATTGGACTAAAGTAAATGCCATAGTGGTGCCAGTGTTGACGTTTCCCCAACTGGTAGTACAAGAATAAGTGACTCATGAGAACTCTGAGAATCAGGAAGTTCAAGCAGTGGATGCAACACCAGCAGTGGAGCCAGAGAACCCTTGCCCTGCCAGTGGTGAATCTGTCATACCCATGGTGAGACTAAGAGTCCATAGGAGAATACTACCCAGTTTACCCACACCAGAGTTACACAAGGTATACCGCCCATCAGATATCGTGTATAGATAAGTTCATGTAAATGTTGAAATTGTGTGTATATACAGTATGTAACTGTTCAAGTTTTGTGCCTACAGATAATCTGTATGAATTTCCTTTTTGAGTTTTCCCGTTTGTTTTATGGACATTTTGGCCACAAGACTGTGTGTGGTAACTAACTTTGTATATAGTTCACCAATTACCCAGGAATGGACCATGGACATTGATGCTTGGACTTATCATCACAGGACTATTTTTGGAGCTTTTGGTTTTTGTAAATTTTTCATTTTTCTTAAATCTTGTAACCTTCATATTGTTTATTATGTTTATATGTTGTTCATGTTTTCTTTTATCAGCCCAGGAGTGCTGAATTGCACTAGGGGGGAATGTGGCGCCCCCAGGAGTATGGTCTCCACACTGGCATTGCCTTCCTCCAGGGAGGGTGATGTCAGGCTTGGAAGCAATGAAAGGTCTCTCTAGCAGTTAACCATGTCATGCAAGACAGTACCCACTCCAGGCCAACAGAGGGAGCTCTGAACCAGAATTGGGGGAGGAGTGCTCTCTGAGGGCCAGGAAGGGAAATTAGGAGTTTATGTGAGAAGGGCAATGAGTGTAGACATGTGGAGAGAAGCTGGAGGTTGAGCTGAGGATAGAGTGCTCCCTCCCAGTGATAGCGCATGATCTGGAGCCTGGTCTCCACGGTTCTATGGATACTGAAGGTCCTGCAACAGAAACCAGAGGAATAGGAAGCTGTAAATGCTCTATTCCCAACTAAGACTCGGAGGCACAACAGCGACGGGTGAGCCAAGAGAGATAGAGGGCTACAGCTGTCTGCCATACGAGGTAGTTCTAAGAGAAGATAAGAAGGAGGAACTTCAGTGTAACACAGTACTGGATGTACCTCAAGCCAGTGCTAGGAAGGAGACTACACAACCCATCTGATAGAGAGATCCCTGACTTGCTTCCAGGCTAGCCTGCTCCTGTGCCATCTGTAACCAGGACCCTGGACTGCGTTTGCCAAGTAAAGGTATAGAAACTGCACCCTGTTGTGTCCTTACCTCCTTCCTGCAACATCCTCAGCACTGCTACATCTCTGTGCCAAACACTGCACCCTCTTCCTAAACATTCCGCTACACTGCCCTGGGACCAACAGCCCTACCTGCGGAGGGCTACAACATCATTGCTGCACTACACCATCTGTCCCAGAGGATCTGCTTGCAGCGTCGGCTTAACACCTCCCTTGCCGAACACCACAGGTGGCGTCACGAATCACTTATAAACTTTATTCCCAACTCAACCCCTTTTACATGGGCGCCCAGGGCCACGGACCGGTTCACCGCTGCTGTGACAATCCCCTCTGAGAGACTGGCCCGGTACCGAGTACCCCACAGCCCTGGGAGGGCGACCCATATACATGTATGTGTGGCCATATATATATAGGTAGCTGTGTCGCCATAAAAGGAAGGGGGCCCAGACACATTTCTTGCACAGGGGCAAGCTATCAATGTCCGCCCCTGCAGGAAAAGCAGATTCACTTTGCAAGGAGAGGGAGAGCCTGTGGCCCACATTTATCAAGCCTTTTTTACCTCTTTTTTTACCATAAATTAAACCCCCAAAAGAAACCATTTGCACAAAGATTAGCAAAATGTTGTAAATTGAGCAAATCTTTTAATATCTACAACATACTCAGAAAAAGTTGAAAAGATTGCTATGGATTATCAGCAAGGGGCATGATCACCAATTTTTTTACAGATTTATTAAGCTTTAAGCAAAAAAATTTTGCAAATTTTGCCATAAATCTGCATATAAGAATTGTATATTTCATTTTCTGAAGTGTGGACAGCCTAAAATTGTTGATTTATTAAGAGTTTTTTTAGTATTTTTGGTGCAATCTACTTCAATCTTCTATTTATTAGACTGATTTATGAAATATCTATCTCATATATCATTTTGTTCATGTGGTCTGCACAGAATCCTTCAAAGTATCCTGTTCTACCTACTCCATTTTAATCCATGCATCAAGTGCAACAACCTCAAGGTAGATCCTGGCATAATATCAGGTTTGCTACAATAGTGAATGAACAATTATTGCAAGTGAGAAAGTCATTGATTTGTATTTATAAAACTAATGTGCAAGGACAATTAGCATGTAAAAGTCCATGACAACTGGAACCCAACTTTTAGACAGTGTTTACTACATTGTTGTAGTCATTTTATGTAGAATGTTCTCTGCAGTTAGGAGGTGGGTGCTAGCGATCACTTGAAGTAAATTAGTGTGTCATCATCATCATCATCATCAAGTGAAAGTCATAATTCATATGTGTTTGGTGAAAAAGATAAAACTGTTTTGCTATAATTTTGCTAAACTGGGCCATAGCTTATTATACTTGGGGGACCATTCTATTTTAGCTATTCTAGTTTAACTTTTGCTGTGCTATGTATTTGTGTTTGTGATTTATCACCCTTTCTTCTGTGTTTATATATCATACTTGATCCGTAATGGAAACTACATTGAAATTACAGCAGATAAAGAGAGCATAATAACACAGCTGAATAGAGCAAAATTTTAGCTACATAGTGTCATTTTTCCTCATAATCCTCACCATTGGTTATGCATTTTTGCCAGCCTTGAACAAGACAGGTGGCTCAGTGGTTAGCACTGAAGACTTGCAGTGCTGGGGTCCTTGGTTCAAATACCACCAAGGACAACATCTGCAAAGAGTTTGTATGTTCTCCCCGTGCTTGTGTAGGGAGGAGGACCCCCACTGAGTGTCTGGGCTGGAACCAAGGGGACCGCCATCTGAGTTCCTAAGAAAACAGGAGAGTGGACTGTTGAGAGTGACAGGACAGCAAGGGGAGGGGTGAGTATAAAAGGGGCAGGGAGCGCGCAGAGGGGTCAGTTGGTGATATGTCAGACATGGAGCAGGAGGCAGAGGGGGCATGAGAGAGTGGCAAGGACACTGACAGTTCAGAGAAGAGACCAGCAGCAGAGGGTAGATACGCAGTGGCCCTCAGGAAAGAGGCATCAAGTTTACCGACAGGGGACTGTCTCTTCGCCTCAATCCCGGGTTACGAACTGCCCCCGGTCAGCCTCGGCTGTTACCGCTGAGCTCGAGCCCTCCGCGGCCTGTCTGCTCCCTCTCCCGGCTGCTGCCATCCCTCTTCAGCCCACGGTTGCGGCCTGCCGACTGCCACCCGCGGATGCTGCCGGTTCACGTCAGCCCGTGGTTGCGGCCTGTCTATCACCACTCATAGCCGCCTTCACCCTGCTGCAGTTGGGGCCTGTTCCTCATCAACAGAGACACTCCGCACCCAGGCTGTGCGCGCGGCCAGTAAACCGCCACTCTTGAGCACTGCGACACAACCCTGCTTGGGAGACAACTCCAAAGACTACTCCAAATCTTCAGCAGCTGGGCCCAGCGGCTATGACGCCAAGGCAGCCTCATCAAAGATGCCACAGCAGCCTCATCAAAGACGCCAAAACAGCCTTATCAAAGATGCCAAAGCAGCTTCATCAGCAACGCAGCTTCTACAGAGACGCCGAGAGACGTCAGGATGGATAAGTGACATTATAGAGTATAAGGACCCGTAGACGGCCATACCGTGGCCCCATAGTAACCGGCCTCGGCCGGTTTAGTCATGTTCTTTCCAAATAGTGTTTGGTTGTACTGAATCCCTGCGAGGACAACTGTTGTTATCCCTTTTTGGTTGCTTAGTATAGCCCTAGTGGCTTTAAATTATAAAAAGTTTGCTTTTCAAAGTTCAACCAGTCTCGTGTCTCGTCACTGCATCCTGCGAACCTGCTGTTACCTACATTTGTGTGGGTTTCCTCTGGGTTCTTTGGTTTCCTTCCACATTCAAAAGAAGTACTGATAGGGATTCTAGATTGTGAGCCCCATCGGGGTCAGTGCCAATAATGTCTGTAAAGCGCTGTTGAATTAATGGCGTTATATAAATGAGTAAAATAAAAAAATACCATGTATATGTGAAACAGCCACTTTTTACACCTGCAAAGACAGTGGCATTGTCTGTAAAATGTTGCCCTTATAGCCCATAGATGGAAGCGGAAAGGCGCTAAATCCGGACTATTCAATGAATGTGATAGAATCGTTCAGCCCAATTTTGCAGTGTGCTCATTGGTCCAACAGGGACTTAGTTTTGTATTTGACCCTCTTTCTGTTCTTATCTAAGCATCCACAGGACCCACTTGGCACAAACTCTGGGAAAGCCAAACATTTCCAACATTTTCCTATTGCATTAACCCCCACATTAAGCTTTTTACACTGTTCCCTGGTAGTAGTCTGCCAATTCATACAAATGAGCTGATCAAGGCTCTCTTCATTTTCTTAGTTGACAGCTATGACTCATACAATGTTGTTTGTCTTTCACATAATTTTCACCACTATTGAAATACACTGCCCATTGTTTCACTTTACTCACATCCACCTTCATAAACCTTCAGCAAGAGTCGATTGATGCCAATGTGAGCAACTTTTTCAGTATAGATAAATTCAGTGACATACCCCTGTTTGGTACGCTCATCTATATCAGACGCCATTTTGGTTGACTATTCCTACAATGTTATCAGTCAAATGACAATGAATGTAGCAGGGTATTAGCAGAAGGTTCAGCCTTTACTAAAAAACACCACCACATCCGTCTCAGATGTTGCAGGTCAACACAATAAAACAGAATGCATTACTTAAGTAGCAACATTTACTGTACATCTTCAATTCACTTTTTAACCTCCCAAAAATAAATCTGTAAAATTTGTTATTCCTATCTTTTATGAGTGTTTACAAAGTTTGACTAGAGGTTTCCAAAGTCAACCTCTCGTAGTAGAGGAAAACTGTCTTGAATCCCTACAGAGCTCCCACAAACATTTGTGTGGATGCAGTGCTCCATGTGGAAGTGAGAATTTCAAAACACCCTTCTTATGGAAAGCAAGGGCTGTTATATAGAAATTTATATATAAGTAAAACTATACACCTTCAATAGTTGTTGGCTGACAGTACTGCATTCCAACAGGTCTGATGCTCTCCTTTCCAAAATCTGCAGAACAAATTTTAACCTAAGGGCGAAGACACACTGGTGATTTTAAAATTAGTTCCATTTTGTTCCTGCAAAGTCAGACTAGTGTCATGCAAGTGTTGACTCATGTGTTTTTCATGCAAGTATAATCCAATTTTTGTGATCAAAAATGGTAATTACCACACTCCTGTGGGTGGTGCCCAAGTAGAATCCTATCCCATGTAAGACTTGTTGAAAACTTGACACTCAGGTAAATGTTGTAAGCAAATAATTTTATTTTCTGAAGGCAGTCCAAAAATAAAGAACCGTTTCGATCCTACAATGACCTTAATCAGTCAGACAGATTGCAGTGTGCACAGTGTTATAGGCAGAAACAAACAATCAGAATGTGCACCACATGCTGCAGCAGTGTCTGTGCAGCAGAGCTAGACCTGTCGTGAGATAAATGGATTATTATCTACTCAGGGGATAGGTGAGGAATGTTTTTGTTTGTTATTTTAATTTACTTGTAGGGGACAATTGCTTCACTGGAATGGGTGATGCTGAAAGTATGGCTTAATTATGATTTATTAAAGGAGTCTGTGCCATTCTTTGAATTAAAGGACTTTATTCTGTGTGTGTTTTTATACAATGAGCTGATTGAACAAAAGCAAAACTGGAGGGCACCGCTGAATGGGATCCAATGTAAGGGGTTCACCAAAAGCAAGTCAGAAGTTGAGACATGAAACAGAGAGAAAAGCGACTTGCCTATACAATGGGAACACCACAGGTATAGATAGTGTGAACACAATTTTATTGAACAAATCCAACACAGACATGGAATAGCACAAACTCCATAAAAACATTTAAAAACATATACATGTAGAAAAACAAATCATGTCATGTAATAATGACGTGATAACCCACCCACATCAAAAAAATCCCACAAAAATTGACAAATGACCACATAGAATATCTAATGAAACATGATTTGCTATATGCATGAATGAGGCAGATCCAAAAAGAAACTAAAACGCACAGTCAAAGATATCTATGAAAAATAAAGACTATTCACAGCACCATAAAAAATGTATACAAAACCATATGGAAAAATGAGGCTAGCATGTGTGCGCCCTTGGTGTGATTAATAAGAACATGCAAACCGCATGTTACCAAGGACATGCAGCCAATATGGAATGGTTTTAGACACCTCTCCGTTGATAACCTCTGGGCTTGATGTCACCTGACAACACAAAAGTGACATCAACCCCTCCATCATTTGCCACCGCATCATGGCAAGTGGGAAGAGTGAGGCTAAGTGACAGAATTGGCACATCTTATAGATGTGCCTTTTCTAGGGTGGCTGAAAGCAATGTTTTTAGCCTGGGGGGAGGCAATATCTATGGCCCCTTCTTAGGCTATTAATATCAGCCCGCAGCTGTCTGCCTAGCCTTTGCTGATTATTAATTATAGGTGGACCCTACATCATTTTTTGGGGGCTCCCCATTTTAATAGCCAGTGAAGGCTAAGTATACAGCTGTGAGCTGATATTAATAACCTAGGAACCTTCATGGATATTACCCTCTTAGCAAGCTAGAAACATGTGCCCCAGCCGTTGACTTTCCTTCTGCTGGTTAAGAAAATTATGCGGGAGCCCACGCCATTTTTTTCTGAAAAATAATCTTTTAATATTTAACCCCTTTACCCAGAAGGTCGTTTGCATGTTAGTGACAGGCCAATTTTTACAATTCTGACCACTGTCAAGTTATGTGGTTATAAATCTAGAATGCTTCATGTGATCCCAGTAATTCTGAGATTTTTTTTATGACATATTGTACTTCAGGGTAGTGGTAAAATTTACTTGATATGATTTGCATTTATTTGTGAAAATTTTTTTTTGCCATTTTACAACTTAGGATTACATGCCCTTAAATCACAGAGCTACAGTCATGGCCAAAATTATTGACACCCCTGCAATTCTGTCAGATAATATTCAGTTTCTTCCTGAAAATGATTGCAAACACAGATTCTTTGGTATTATTATTTTCATTTAATTTGTCTTAAATGAAAAACACAAAAGAGAATGAAGCAAAAAGCAAAACATTGATCATTTCACACAAAACTCCAAAAATGGGCTGGACAAAAGTATTGGCACCCTCAGCCTAATGGTTGCACAACCTTTAGCCAAAATAACTGCGACCAACCGCTTCCGGTAACCATCAATGAGTTTCTTACAATGCTCTGCTGGAATTTTAGACCATTCTTCTTTGGCAAACTGCTCCAGGTCCCTGATATTTGAAGGGTGCCTTCTCCAAACTGCCATTTTTAGATCTCTCCACAGGTGTTCTATGGGATTCAGGTATGGACTCATTGCTGGCCACCTTAGAAGTCTCCAGTGCTTTCTCTCAAACCATTTTCTAGTGCTTTTTGAAGTGTGTTTTGGGTTATTGTCCTGCTGGAAGACCCATGACCTCTGAGGTAGACCCAGCTTTCTCACACTGGGCCCTAAATTATGCTGGAAAATTTGTTGGTAGTCTTCTGACTTCATAATGCCATGCACACGGTCAAGCAGTCCAGTGCCAGAGGCAGCAAATCAACCCAAAACATCAGGGAACCTCCGCCATGTTTGACTGTAGGGAACGTGTACTTTTCTTTGAATGCCTCTTTTTTCTCCTGTAAACTCTATGTTGATGCTTTTTCCCTAAAAGCTCTACTTTTGTCTCATCTGACCAGAGAACATTCTTCCAAAATGTTTTAGGCTTTTTCAGGTAAGTTTTGACAAACTCCAGCCTGGCTTTTTTATGTCTCGGGGTAAGAAGTGGAGTCTTCCTGGGTCTCCTACCATACAGTCCCTTTTCATTCAGATGCCGACGGATAGTACGGGTTGACACCGTTGTACCCTCGGACTGCAGGGCAGCTTGAACTTGTTTGGATGTTAGTGGAGGTTCTTTATCCAACATCCGCACAATCTTGCGTTGAAATCTCTTGTCAATTTTTCTTTTCCGGCCACATCTAGGGAGGTTAGCCACAGTGCCATGGGCTTTAAACTTCTTGATGACACTGCGCACGGTAGACACAGGAACATTCAGGTCTTTGGAGATGGACTTGTAGCCTTGAGATTGCTCATGCTTCCTCACAATTTGGTTTCTCAAGTCCTCAGACAGTTCTTTGGTCTTCTTTCTTTTCTCCGTGCTCAATGTGGTACACACAAGGACACAGGACAGAGGTTGAGTCAACTTTAATCCATGTCAACTGGCTGCAAGTGTGATTTAGTTATTGCCAACACCTGTTAGGTGCCACAGATAAGTTATAGGTGCTGTTAATTACACAAATTAGAGAAGCATCACATGATTTTTCGAACAGTGCCAATACTTTTGTCCACCCTCTTTGTTATGTTTGGTGTGGAATTATATCCAATTTGGCTTTAGGACAATTCTTTTTGTGTTTTTTCATTTAAGACAAATTAAATGAAGATAATAATACCAAAGAATTTGTGTTTGCAATCATTTTCAGGAAGAAACTGAGTATTATCTGACAGAATTGCAGGGGTGTCAATACTTTTGGCCATAACTGTATGTCACACAAAAGCGTTAATATAACGTAAGTATATAACTATAACCATATATAAAATAGTTAGCAACATTTCACACGTCTACTTTACATCAGCACAATTTTGGAAGAAAAATATTTTGTTAGGAAGTTATAAGGGTTAAAAATTGACCAACGATATCTCATTTTTACAACAAAATTGACAAAACCATTTTTAGGGACCACATCACATTTGAAGTCACTTTGAGGGGTCTATATGATAGAAGATACCCAAAAGTGACACCATTCTAAAAACTGCAGCCCTCAAGGTGCTCAAAACCACATTCAAGAAGTTTATTAACCCTTCAGGTGCTTCACAGGAAGTTTTGGAATGTGGAAAAAAAATGAACAATTAACTTTTCTTCCCAAAAAATTTTTCTTCAGATTCAAGTTTTTTTATTTTGACAAGGATAACAAAAAAAAATGGACCTGAAAATTTGTTGTGTAATTTCTCCTGAGCATGGCGATACCCCATATGAGGGAGAAAACTTCTGCATGGACGCACATCAGGGCTCGGAAGGGAAGGAGCATCATTTGACTTTTTGAATGTGAAATTTCCTGGAATCATTAGTAGACATCATGTCCCATTTGGAGAGCCCCTGATGTTCCTAAACATTGGAAACTCCCCACGAGTAACCAGATTTTGGAAACTAGACCCCCCATGGAATGTATTTTGATATGTGGTGAGCACCTTGAACCCCCAGGTGCTTCACAGAAGTTTATAACGTTGAGGCGTGAAAATAATAAAATCACATTTTCCTCACAAAAATGTTATTTTAGCTCCAAATTTGTCATTTTTGTAAGGGTAACGAGAGAAAGTGCACCATTCAATTTGTTGTGCAACTTCTCCTGAGTATGCCGATACCCCATATGTGGGGGAACACTACTTTTGAGGCATACTGACATGATTCAGATGAAACCCTGAGGGATCCATTCACTATAATGAGGCAGCAGAGTTACTCTGGACACTGTTTGGCCTCTGTTCAGTGGTATTGTTTTCAGAATTGCACAATCTTCCACCAGAGGTTCCGTCTGAATCACATTTTTCAGAGATTTACATGGATATTCAAGTGCAAGCGCTCAGCACAGAGTGCAGGATAAATGTGCGCCAAGCACTACTGTGATTTTTGTGAGGCAGAATGAAAAAATCAACAGCAGGTGAAGAATTGGTTTTATTTATTTTTTACACTCAGTCCTCGTAATAAGATGACGTTATTCTTTGGGTCAGTGCAATTACAGCAATACCAGATTTATATTGGGTTTTTATGTTTGGCTGCTGTCACACATTAAAAGACACTTTTTTTTGCAAAAATTAGTTTTTGCATCACCACATTATGAGAGCTATATTTCTTCCATATTTTGGCCCTCAGAGTCATGTGAGGTCTTGTTTTTTGCAAGACGAATTGACGTTTTTATTGGTGTTATTTTCGGGCACATGACTTTTTGATCGGTTTCTGTTCTGATTTTTGTGAGGCAGAATAAACAAAAGCCAGCCATTCAGCAATGTTTTTATGCTGTTCCGTGTGTGGTAAAATTGATATGGCAGTATTATTCTTCTGGCCAGTATGATTAAAACGATACGTAATTTATATAGTTTTTTATGTTTTGCTGCTTTTACACATAGAAAAAATAATTATTTTTATATCTCTTTATTCTGAAAGCTATAACTTTTTTATTTTTCAACTGATGTATCTGTATGTTTTTTTGTAGGACAAGATGACGTTTTCAGTGGTACCAGGTTTATTTTATATCTGTCTTTTTAATTGCATTTTATTCCACTCGTTGTTCGGCGGTATGATGATAAAGCATTGTTTTTTGCCTTGTTTTTATTTTTTATGGTGTTCACTAAAGGGGGTTAACTATTGGGACAGTTTTATAGGTCAGGTCGCTGCAGACGAGGCGATACCAAATAGGTCTACTTTTATTGTTTATTTTTTTATATAAATATTTATTTAAAGATACAATATATCTTTTGATTTTTTATTATTATTTTTCATATTTTAAAAAAAATATTCTTACAATTATTTAAAAACAGTTTTTTTTAATTTTTCTTTAACTTTTTTACTTTGTCCCTGTTCAGCACATGCTGTAGAAACTGTCAGCTCTGCACTGACAGAGAAAGTTACTGATCATGCACTGCGTGTCTTCAAGCATCTTTCCTAGCTCTTGTGACTCATATGTCGTCATGACAACATCAAGTCACCATGGCAACAATCGGGACCCTGCATCATGCCGCGGGGTCTCCGATCCAAAGGCAGAGGAGCTGTCATCCCCCTGCTGGCTCCCTTAATGCTGCGATAGCTTTCATTCACAGCATTTAGGGGGTTAAAGTGCCGGGAGCGGTATGTGACCATTTCTGGCACTTAGTGTTGGGTGTCAGCTGTCAGAATCAACTGACACTTGGTGGTGATTGCCCACGCACAGCCCGTGTTCACGGGCGATCGCCATGCAATAATAATATGTCCCTGGTCAGATAGGCCCAGGACGCAGGGACGTATTATTATGACAAATGTCAGAAAGGGGTTAAATACATTAAGGCTAAGTGCACACGTACCGGAACTCTCGCGGAAATTACCGAGAGAATTCCGGAATTCCATTCTGCGGGAAAATCGCATTTTAAATTCCCGCGATTTTCCCGCGGAAAAACTAGCATTTTGCAAGCGTATTTAGCTTGCAAAATGCTAGCGTTCTCCAAGCGATCTGTAGCATCGCTTGGAGAACTGATTGACAGGTTGGTCACACTCGTCAAACATAGTGTTTGACGAGTGTGACCAACTTTTTACTACTGAGGCTGCCTATGCGGCATCAGTAGTAAAAGATAGGATGTAAAAAAAAATAAAAAATGGTGTTATTCTTACCTTCCGACGTCCCGCGCATCCGTTCCCAGTAATCCTTTGCGAAAATGCCCGCGATGACGTCCGTTCTCATGGGATCGCGATGTCTCGCGGTTATTCGCGATGACGTTGCGCGAATGACCGCGAGACCTCGCGGGCATTTTCGCAACGGATTACTGGGAACGAGAGCGTGGAGAGAGGCGGGAAGGCTGCGCGGGACGCCGGAAGGTGAGAATAACAATATTTTTTATTTTAAATTCTATTTTTTACAGGGATATGGTACCCAAAGCCCAGAGGACAGTCTCCTCTCCTCCGGACCATGGGTACTATCCGCAAATGTTCTGCTTACTTTCCGCATGGTGTGCTTGCCGCGATTCAGCAAATTAATGAGCATGCTGCGGTTTTTACCGCAAAGCGATTCCGCCGCGGTAAAAACCGCAGCATTAGCACAGCATTGCGGAATCCCATAGGAATGCATGGTATGCTTATTTTTCGCATTTTCGTGGCAAAATCGCGCAGTTAAAACCGCCCCGGAAACGCGAAAAAAACGCCACGTGTGAACTCAGCCTAAGCTGCACACACTGTACTAATTGTATATGTGACTGACATATATCTATCTATCTATCTATCTATCTATTCTATGTGTATATACTGTATGTAATCTATTTATTCTTTCCTGTCGTGTCCCGCTGTGATTTTACTGTATGCAGCTGCTGAATTGCTGGCTTTTCAAAGGACATTGCTGTCTAAAAATGGGGCAGAAGTCAATGGGTGCGAGAAAAAATCGCACAGCACTTGGACCATACGAGTGCTGTGTGATTTTTTTCTCGCATTCATTGACTTCTATTGCGGGATGCGATCCAATTTCCCATACAATCACAGCATGCTGCGATTTTTTTCCAGTCCGATCATGATCCTATCCGAGCTGGAAGGAAAAAATGCAGATGAACACATAATGATAGAATAACATTGGTCCGAATGCAATCCGATTTTTAGTTGGATTGCATTTGTCCGATTTCCTTGCAAGTGACAATGAGGCCAAACACTGAGTACTAGAGTTGAGCGAAACAGGTCGGTCAGATTCAAAAGTCACCGACTTTCGCCAAAGTCGGGTTTCATGAAACGAAATCGGACCACAGTGTGAAGTTGGCCATGCGGTCGGCGACCCAAGTGCCAAAGTCGGGTTTCGCCGAATGCTTGCACGTGACTCTTTTCAGCCAATGAGAGAAGCAGAGCGTAGCGTAGCAGGAGCGTAGCTGGAGTGGGAGAGAGAGGGAGAGGGAGAAGAGAGAGAGAAGAGAGAGAGAGGGAGAGGGAGAAGAGAGAGAGAAGAGAGAGAGAGATTTTGCCGCCTCTAGGGTTAAAATTCATGCCAGGTGTGTTTACAGTCCTCCACTCACTGCCAGCTTTTCTCCCCATTGACTTGCATTGGGCTTCGTGTTTCACGACTTTTCCCTATAGTCGGTCGATTTCGTTCCACTCGACTTTTGAGAAAGTCGGGTTTCATGAAACCCGACTCAACCCTAAAAAAGGCAAAGTCGCTCATCTATACTGAGTACACTTTAGATAGTCACCTGACCTTTCCATAATCAGGGGGTTCAGCCGGCCGACCTTGCTCTAACGTGTATGGTCACCTTGAGAGGTGTCAGATGTCTCTATTTCTCTGCTGTTGAATATACTGTACATGCCTGGATTTCATTCATGGAAAGTATAATTTCGAACACACTCAACTCTGGCGAAAGAGTAATTTTTTTTTGAGTTAAAATTTGTTACAGCTGTAGACTAGAAAAAAATCTACTTAATGTAAAATACTTTTTTCAACATCCAACAAGCTACTTTTTTTTTCTACATACAGAACAGAAAGAAAGAACAGAACAATAACTTTGGCAAACTGTCTTTAGATGAATTCTCTGCAAAAAAAGTCTGAATTCTAAAGTGTTTCCAGTATTCACAAGTGAACTGTTGGTGTTGTAGAGAAATGCAGACATTCACATAGAGTGTATCCATGTGTAGCAAAGGTATAAGTCAAGGAAGCTAAATCTGTTGTGGTTTATCTGTAACTTGACTGCAAGTGCCTCTTTTTATCAAGCACTGATACCTGATGCCTGAATGGGGTCTCTGTGGAGATCCAGCATATGTTATTGTATGCTCCGGTCTGCTCACATTTCCTAATTTCAACTTCATGCACAGCTAAAGCATAATGATACTGTAAGGTTATAAAAGTGCCAATACAGCTGAGCTGTTTTTAGACTTTGAATATCAAACCATAAGAAGTTACTTTTCCCTGTAGGAATCACAAGAGTCCATTAGTTTCACTGGCATCACATCGGGGCTGTTACTCTATATCTACGCCAAATAACCTTTTAATATTCTCTATTCATAACCTTTCCCAATGGCTAACAGTAAAATAACATTACAATTCACTGGCTGTTATTTAATGTAAACGTAAATTAACTGAGTTAAAGGGAATTTGTTAGTAGGATCAAACCTCCTAAGCCATGGAGCCATATGGGCATGGAAGCTGAATAAATGATACATTGATATAGGTAATCCAATGTTTTCTTCCAGAGATATCCATGTTTTTCTCATATGTAAATGAGTAGTTCTATGCTACTGGCCAGTCAGTGATATGCATGATAATCTGCCTCCAGAGATTATTGTAAATGACAAGGGGAGTTATTAGTGTCAGACATGTAAGAACATTAAAATATTAGAAGTGAACTTTGTCTCATAACAAACATGCTAGAAGCTGCAGCTCTCACAGCTCTGCTGTATTGCAAAACTGGCAGTCTGTGAGATGGAAGCTGAAGCTCTGAGAGGAACCTGTAGATGTGTCAGTTATAATCACACGTAGCTTTGCAGTGAGATGAGGAGAACTGAGAGCGGTGATTACATATTACCCTGGTAACGTGTTCCTCTATTTCAAAAATATCACTGGAAGCCGATTCTGATGCGGATAAGTGTCTGGCCCATAGATCTTAACAGCTCATTTAAATATAAGAAAAATGTGCATTTCTCTGGAATAAAACATCAGATAACAGATATCAAGGTATTCAGCTTCCTATGAACTCTGCCCATCTAGATGGCTTAGGAGGCTTGATCCACTGACAGATTGCCTTTAATGGTTGATGGAGCTAATGTTCTACCATTAACCAAAATGGGTTCCCATGGTCAGTACTATACTGTGGGTCTACAGTTAATCTATACAAAACCCAAAACTTTGATGTTATCTGTAACTCGCACAGAACATGTTATTATCGATATGGTCTAAGGAAAATAACTTGTATGCCAATCAAAAAACAGACCCTATTGGCAATAACTGGCTCCAAAGTTAGCTCTAAATAACACCACTAACAATGTAACTAATGTAACTAACTAATAATGTAAGCCTCCTTTTAAACTTGTTTGACTAAATCTGTGTATATATGTATGTAGGGTAGTATGTGTGTATTAATCTACTCACCTACTACTGCCTTCTTTGAGATGCAGCACCGTTGTACTCTTCTCAGAAATGTCTCAAACTCACAACTCTTCAGACTCTCCGGGTCACGTTGGTTGATCCATAAGTTGCATTTACAATGCAAGTCTATGGATTTCCAGAAAGAAGCTTTAAAGGCTCACATTGTAAAAGAGAATTCTGGCTCATACATAGAGCACAGAATGAGCTGAATATGCTGAAGTCCAGTGACATCACTGAAAAGAAAAGCAGAACAGCGTCGGATCCTGGAAAAGGAGTCAGTAGATGAGTATATTATCACACACACACTACAGTACTACACTGCATGCACATATACACAGATTTAGGGCAAAGGGGAACACTGTGCGTATGACTTAGGATGCGTCATCCACACAAAACACAGAAGGAGGACAGCATCGCAAGAAGAGTTGAGTTACTGGACTAAGACCAGCGTCGCCCATCGGACTGGACTGCCCCATAGGTGTGTATAATAAAAAGTATTTTTTTTGCCTTGCAGGGTAAATTGGAGTCATAAGTGCAGCATTATAGAATGCTGTCACATAGGGCTGAAAGGTGGTGGCCATAGGTTATATCGGAAAAAAATGGTGGCTGGTTCCCTTTAAGTAAAATAATGTTCTCATATTCTTAAGACTATAACTTACAGTAGTTCAAAACTAAGCATAAAATCAGAGTATTAAAGATCTTTTATTATTTCTCACTGACATCAAACAAGCAATGTAATCACATGCTGGGAAGTTAATAGCATAAACATGTGTGCAGAAGCATACACTGACCATTTTAATATAAGTGGCCATTAGTTTCATGGAAAAATGATTATCACTTTATTAAAAACTGTAATACCTTAAGGTAATGTGATGGTCTCCCTTTTCTTTACTTTTCCTTCTTGATCTGTACATGCTAATTTTATAAATTGTGTTGAATAGTAAAATCAATATTTATTTTA
The DNA here is from genome assembly GCF_039654945.1 of Dendrobates tinctorius. Taxonomy (NCBI): domain Eukaryota; kingdom Metazoa; phylum Chordata; class Amphibia; order Anura; family Dendrobatidae; genus Dendrobates; species Dendrobates tinctorius. Next base: position 61,908,752 of record NW_027361671.1, on the reverse strand, counting down.
AATACTAGCTGAAGAGCCCGGCGTTGCCTGGGCATAGTAACCAACTGTGGTTAGTTATAACAAATTATAATGATTATATTGCACATAGAAACATTTCACATCATATATTCAACACTACAGATTTGCAACACAAATTAACTAAACGATTACCCAAGTATTGATAGTATTTTATTTTCAACTCATTCAAGAGCCTTTTGATAAGCAGCATTTTTGGTTTTTCCTTTTGGTGCAAAGATGAACAGATTTTTGGCAGTTCCAACTCTTGAACAGACCACGTAAAGTTGACCATGAGAAAAGCATGGAGATTGCAAATCGATCCCTACTACTTTCAAGGACTGTCGCTGAGCATTGTTAATGGACATTGCAAATAGCAGTTGAACTGGAAACTGGAGGCGTCTAAAATCAAAAAACAAATCAGATGGAATGAGTGGAATTCTTGGAATGAAAATGTCCTCTCCTTTGGCACATCCTGTTTCTGATCTGTGTATCTAACCCTATCCTGTGTGATAATGTCTGCTGAGCTGTGTATCTAATCCTATTGTGTGTTACTGACTGCTCAGCTGTGTATCTAATCCTATCCTGTGTGATACGGACTGTTGAGCAGTGTATCTAATCCTATTCTGTGTGATACCGTTTGCTGAGCCGTGTACCTAACCCTATCCTGTGTGATACTGACTGCTGAGCCGTGTACCTAATCCTATCATGTGTGTTACTGACTGATCAGCCATGTATCTAATCCTATCCTGTGTGATACTGACTGCTGAACCGTGTATCTAATCCTATTCTGTGTGATACTGACTGCTGAGCCGTGTATCTAATCCTATTCTGTGTGATACTGTCTGCTGAGCCATCTATCTAATAATATTCTGTGTGATACTGTGTGCTGAGCTGTGTATCTAATCCTATCCTGTGTGATACTGTCTGCTGAGCCGTGTATCTATTCCTATCCTGTGTGATACTGACTGCTGAGCTGTGTATGTAATCCTATCCTGTGTGATACTGCCTGCTGAGCTGTGTATCTAATCCTATCCTGTGTGATACTGACTGCTGAGCCATGAGTCTAATCCTCTCCTGTGTGATACTGACTGCTGAGCTGTGTATCTAATCCTATCCTGTGTGATACTGACTGCTGAGCCGTGTATCTAATCCTATCCTGTGTGATACTGGGCTCCCCCTGCAGTCTGTGTCAGAGGGTGGCCTGTGTTGGCACGGTAATAAATTGTGTTATTTCCAGCTTTACAGAAGGACGATATCACCATAGAAATGATAAGAATAATAGGCAAAATTGTTTGGTGAATTGGAACGCACAGGGTTAAAATTTTGCCTCACAATATAGCCTATGATGCTCTTGGGGTCCAGACGTGTGACTGTGCAAAATTTTGTGGCTGTAGCTGCGAAGGTGCAGATTTCAATCCCACACATACATACATACATTCAAACATACACACACACATTCAGCTTTATATATTAGATTTCAATATGCTGTTGGTCTTTTAGCTTACATATACTTGTTATCTTGTTATTTGATTTTTCTAATTTCTTTACAATAGATCAACAACAATTGATTGAATAATAGAATAATAGGCAAAATTGTTTGGTGAATTGGAAGGCACGGGGTTAAAATTTTGCCTCACAATATAACCTATGACGCTCTTGGGGTCCAGACATGTGACTGTGCAAAATTTTGTAGGCTGTAGCTGCGACGGTGCAGATGCTAATCCCGGACATACACACATACATACATTCACTGTTTCCCCATTATGTAACTAGGGGCAAAATAGATTGGTGAATTGGAACACGCGGGGTTAAAATTTCGCCTCACAACATAGCCTATGACACTCTTGGGGTCCAGATGTGTGACTGTGCAAAATTTTCTGGCTGTAGCTGCGACGGTGCAGATGCCAATCCCGGACATACACACATACAAACATACACACACACACATTGAGCTTAATATATTAGATGAATGCTTTTTTTTGCTTTTTAGATATAAATAATACACTTTCAATAATAATGTGTCATGTTTGAAGGAAACATCATTATCAATATCAAGGGATAAAAGGCAGAAATGGCTATACGTTTGATTAAAGGGTTATATTTTTTTAAAAAGGTTTTTGATCAAAAAAGCATAAAAGCCATCCCACCACAACAAGGTGTACGCTAATCGGGACGGTTCTATCCTCTGGTATTAAAACCTCATCTAGTGTCAAATGACCTCAATGTAGATGAGGGAAGAGCAGGGGTCCGACTGTTCAGACACTTGGCCGTGGGAAGTGCAGGCAGCCAACAGGGAAGATACAGGATGGAGCGTATCTCTCCCATAAAGTTAAGCTGGGCAAGACATTAAAGACTGGTAGCACTGGCTTTTGCAGCAACTAAATGGTAGTTCCGGGCCAGTTTTCATTGGAGTGGTGAGTGATGAGTAGGATTTGGTAGTGGGAGTCATCACTCCCACTCCTGTACCAGTATGGGAAGTACTGGAGGCTTAGCTAGCTCAGCTGAGAGAGGTCATCTTACTACAGATACAGTAAAGGCTGAATGAAAAACTTCAGATAAGCACAGCCTCTGGACTGATGTGTTGTACTTCTGAGAAGGATATGCACAGTGGTTAATTGTGCTAAAACATTGAGCTGCTAGAAAGTCAAACACCACGCACATCCCTATTAGCATGAGTCAGAGGTCTGGTCTACAGGTTAGTGCCTAGCCGGGCAAGTCTTTCTTGTTTTTCGATTGCTTTATTGTTTGCTGCATTTTGGCTGAAAATAAAAGCCCCAAATTTCCTTTTATATGGACTGAAATGCCTAACTCAAAAAAGGAAGCCACTCCCTTGATTGTACAAAGTCCAAAAACTACAGCAAAACCAAATAAATAAGTTGCAGCACAGCAGAAGTTGGTGTATATGCAACTTAAAAAGAGTTCTTTTTATCCATAGGACTGCAGCTATAGATCCCTGGGCAAGGCGGCTCATGCTATCTACTTTGGCAGGGCCACTTAGCCCAGTAATTCATTGCAGTGGTCAAGTGCACTGTCATTGTGATATAATCGCTGCAGCTTGTTAACAAAGACCAAAACAGTAGCAGAGAGGAAACACTGGAATGCTGGACCTGAGGAATCATAGAATCATAGAATCATAGAGTCGTAGAGTTGGAAGGGACCTCCTGGGCCATCTGGTCCAACCCCCTGCTCAAAGCAGGATTCGCTAAATCATCCCAGTCAGATGTCTGTCCAGCCTCTGTTTGAAGACTTCCATTGAAGGAGAACTCACCACTTCTCGTGGAAGCCTGTTCCACTCATTGATCACTCTAACTGTCAAAAAGTTTTTTCTAATATCTAATCTGTGTCTCCTCTCATTCAGTTTCATCCCATTGCTTCTAGTCTTTCCTTGTGCAAATGAGAATAAAGATGATCCTTCTATAATGTGACAGCCCTTTAGATATTTATAGACAGCTATTAAGTCTCCTCTCAGTCTTCTCTTTTGCAAACTAAACATTCCCAAATCCTGCAACCTTTCCTCATAAGACAGGGTTTGCAGACCGGTCACCATTCTGGTCGCTCTTTTCTGAACTTGCTCCAGTTTGTTGATGTCTTTTTTAAAATGTGGTGCCCAAAACTGGACACAATATTCCAGATGAGGTCTGACCAAAGAGGAGTAGAGGGAAATAATGACTTCACGTGATCTAGACTGTATGCTTCTGTTAATACATCCTAGAATTGCATTTGCCTTTTTTGCTGCTGCATCACACTGTTGACTCATATTCAGTCTGTGATCTATTAGTATACCCAAGTCTTTTTCACATGTGCTGTTGCTTAGCCTTATTCCTCCCATTCTGTATATGCTTTTTTCATTTTTATTGCCCAGATGTAGTACTTTGCATTTTTCCCTGTTAAAAACCATTCTGTTAGTTGCTGCCCACTTCTCCAGTTTATTTATATCTTTTTGAATCCTCTCTCTTCTCTAGTATTAGCTATCCCTCCTAGCTTTGTGTCATCAGCAAATTTAATCAGTTTACACTCAATTCCTTCATCTAAATCGTTGATAAAGATGTTGAACAATACAGGGCCTAGGACAGAGCCCTGTGGTACCCCACTTGAGACATTCTTCCAACTGGATGTGCAGCCATTTACGACCACTCTTTGGGTCCGATCACTAAGCCAGTTATGAATCCACCTAACAGTTGCCTTGTCCATTCCATACTTAGTCATTTTTTCAATAAGGATTGTATGAAATACTTTGTCAAATGCTTTGCTGAAGTCAAGATATACTGTATCTACAGCATTTCCTTGATCCACCCAATCAGTGATTCCGTCATAGAAGGAAATTAAGTTAGTCTGACATGACTTATTAGTTACAAACCCATGCTGACTCTGTTTAATCACTTCATTCTTATCCAGGTACTGACATACATGTTGTTTAATAATTTGTTCAAAGATCTTTCCTGGTATTGAAGTCAGACTCACCGGCCTATAGTTGCTTGGGTCCACCTTCTTCCCCTTTTTGAAGATAGGAACAACATTTGCTCTTCTCCAGTCTTCTGGAACTTCTCCTGTTCTCCACGAATTTTCAAAGATTATGGAGAGGGGTTCAAAAATTTCTTCTGCTATCTCCTTCAGTACTTTGGGGTGTAATTCATCTGGACCTGGAGACTTGAATTCATTTAGGTTAGCTAAGTGTTTCCTCACTATCTTTCTGTTTATAGATATCCTGGATTCTTCTATTCCCTTAATAGGACAGTTAAGAACAGTTGATTTTACATTTCCTTTCTGAGAGAAAACAGATGCAAAATAGGAATTTAAAAGTTCGGCCTTCTCAACATCCTGTCTTACCATTTCATCATTTTCATCCTGTAAAAATCCTATAGCATCTTTGACTTTTCTTTTACTTTTGACATATCCCCAAAATCCTTTATTATTGCTTTTGACATCTCTTGCAAGTCTCAATTTATTGTCAGCTTTAGCTAATCTGATTTGTGCCCTGCAGGTTCTGCAGACAGCATTATATTCTTCTTTAGATATGCCTCCCTCTTTCCATTTTATAAACATTTTTTTCTTCCTTTTTAGCATGTGCTTAAGTTCTGTGTTCATCCATCCAGGTTTCCTTAAATGCTTCCTTTTCTTCCCTCTTTTCGGAATTGTTAACATTTGAGCTTTGAGAATTTCATTTTTCAAAATTTCCCATCCTTCCTGGACATTTTTGTCTTTAAGGATATCCAGCCATTGGATCCCTCCAATTCTCTTTCTGAATCCCTTAAAATCTGCCCCTCTGAAATCTAACCTTGACGTCTGAGTCTTCACAGGTCTTCCTCCTCTAGTTATCCAAAATTCTAAAATAGCATGGTCGCTACCTCCTAGGGTCCCAGCCACTTTTACCTCCTCAACCATTTCCTCCCTGTTTATAAGGATAAGATCCAAGGTAGCAGTTCCCCTTGTTTCCTCCCCTACCTTTTGGAAGATAAAGTTGTCAGCAAGAGAGGATAAAAATTTCCTTGACCTGTTAGTTTGCTCTTCTCCAGTCTTCTGGGACTTCTCCTGTTCTCCACGAATTTTCAAAGATTATGGAGAGGGGTTCAAAAATTTCTTCTGCTATCTCCTTCAGTACTTTGGGGTGTAATTCATCTGGACCTGGAGACTTGAATTCATTTAGGTTAGCTAAGTGTTTCCTCACTATCTTTCTGTTTATAGATATCCTGGATTCTTCTATTCCCTTAATAGGACAGTTAAGAACAGTTGATTTTACATTTCCTTTCTGAGAGAAAACAGATGCAAAATAGGAATTTAAAAGTTCGGCCTTCTCAACATCCTGTCTTACCATTTCATCATTTTCATCCTGTAAAAATCCTATAGCATCTTTGACTTTTCTTTTACTTTTGACATATCCCCAAAATCCTTTATTATTGCTTTTGACATCTCTTGCAAGTCTCAATTCATTGTCAGCTTTAGCTAATCTGATTTGTGCCCTGCAGGTTCTGCAGACAGCATTATATTCTTCTTTAGATATGCCTCCCTCTTTCCATTTTATAAACATTTTTTTCTTCCTTTTTAGCATGTGCTTAAGTTCTGTGTTCATCCATCCAGGTTTCCTTAAATGCTTCCTTTTCTTCCCTCTTTTTGGAATTGTTAACAATTGTGCTTTGAGAATTTCATTTTTCAAGATTTCCCATCCTTCCTGGACATTTTTGTCTTTAAGGATATCCAGCCATTGGATCCCTCCAATTCTCTTTCTGAATCCCTTAAAATCTGCCTTTCTGAAGTCTAACCTTAACGTCTGAGTCTTCACAGGTCTTCCTCCTCTAGTTATCCAAAATTCTAAAATAGCATGGTCGCTACCTCCTAGGGTCCCAGCCACTTTTACCTCCTCAACCATTTCCTCCCTGTTTATAAGGATAAGATCCAAGGTAGCAGTTCCCCTTGTTTCCTCCCCTACCTTTTGGAAGATAAAGTTGTCAGCAAGAGAGGATAAAAATTTCCTTGACCTGTTAGTTTTGCCTGAGAGAGATTCCCAACAAATGTCTGGATAGTTGAAATCTCCCATGACAACTATGTCATATTTTTTGGAGAACTTGGCCATTTGATGCATAAAGAGTTCATCCATATCTTCAGCTTGCACAGGCGGCCTGTAGTAAATGCCTACAATGGTGTCCTTTCCATTGTTCTGTCCTTGTATTCTTACCCAAACAGTTTCCACAGAACTCCCGGTCTCTGAAGCTTCAATCTCTGTGCAGATATACGCGTTTCTAACATACAATGCGACACCTCCTCCTCGTTTATCAAGTCTGTTTCTAGCAAATAAGTTGTATCCTTCTAGCCTTGTATTCCAATCATGTGTATCGTCCCCCCAAGATTCCAATGACATCATATTTCTTTTCCTGTGTTAGTAGTTCCAATTCTCCTTGTTTGTTGCCCATGCTTTGTGCATTAGTATAGAAACATTTTAGTTTGTGATTGGTTTCTCCTTCTCCAATATTTTTATTAATTAGATTCTTTTGTCTTTGCTCTTCCCTTCCACTTCTAATAGCAGAGTTCTCAATAGCATTTGTCAGGTGTATGGCTTTTTCTGGTCTTTTGCTTCCCTTCCCACGTTGTTCTAGTTTAAAGCTCTCCTTACAAGTGTAGCAAGGTGACTTCCAAATACATGTTTTCCAGTCTTCGTAAGGTGCACCCCATCTCTAGCAAGTAGTCCATCGTAAAGGTAACTCACTCCGTGATCCATAAATCCAAATAGTTGCTGACGGCACCATCGACATAGCCAGTTGTTCACCTTCAGAATCTTATTCCACCTCCTTGTTCCATGGCCATCCACTGGGAGGATGGAAGAGAAGACCACCTGCGCTCCTAGTTCTTTCACTTTCTTGCCTAAGTCTTCAAAGTCTCTGCAGATGGTTTCCAGGTCATTTCTTGCGGTGTCATTTGTCCCCACATGTAGTAGCAGGAATGGGTAGTCATCTGTAGGTCTGAAGAGTCCTGATATCCTGTCAGACACATCTTTAATTTTTGAGGAGGATGAGTATAAGCAAGTTTATTGTTTTCTATAGCTGCATTAAAATAAATCCTAGGAAACCCTTATGAGAATGAAGATTAAATCACATGTGACAACAGCAATAAGGTAGTTGATAATTAGGTTAGTAGATAATATGTAATAATTTACCATAATTTAGAATCTGAGGGAGGAAACAAAGCTAGTTAAAGGAATATCATTACTGCTCACCTCCACCATTTTTATTCAGCAAGTGTGCTGAAGTTCACAGTTACATGTATTTGTATACTTTGTACTCTATTGAGGCTAGCAAATGAGACTCTTTTTAAATTGGTGTGAATATATTGGTGGTTAGAATGTATCATAGCTTTATTAGATCAACCAATTTATATAGTTAGATTTTGGTGGCCCCAGCATTTGTCTGCACTCTGTAGATAAATCCGTACACTCCTCAACATTGAAACTACAACATCAAGAAGGGAAAATTGTAAAGTTATGGAAATCACAGGATTGAATGACAAGATAATGATATGTGAATTAAAAAAATGGGAAAAACAACTTCAAAACATCTCGATTTATTCAGCAATGAGCATGAGGCCATGTGCTGAAATCTCCGCACTTACACTCCTTGGCATGTTTTCATTGAACTTATTAATGTTTGTCTGAGTAATGTTCTGCCATGCTGAATGCACTTGGGAATGCAAATCTATCTAATCCTTTGATAGTAGTGAACCTGGAATGAAAACTAGAGAGGTTCAGCTACTTTACATTATGCCATGCCACACAATAATTCCAGTAGAAGGTTCAATGTGACGATCTCTCGAGATTGCCTATTCATGGCGTTGCACACATGTTCTCAAGATGGAGACCAGAGGTTAGAATAAAGCAATGCAGAAAAGTAGGACTGTCATCTTCAGCATTGAGTCCTTCTTCTGTCTTAGACTAAATATTTTTTCCCTGGAGACAACCTGGTTAACCCCATTCCGACATCGGGCGTACATTTACGCCAATGTCAGACTCCGTCCCTTTGATGTGGGCTCTGGCACTGAGCCCACATCTTTCCCGGCACATATCAGCTGTTTTGAACAGCTGATATGTGCCCGCAATAGCCGCAGGTGGAATCGCGATCCACCCGTGGCTATTAACCCATTACATGCCACTGTCAAACGCTGACAGGGCATTTAACAAGCACTTCCAGCAATCACGCCGGAAATCTGCCCACCGGTGACCCGCATCACGTGATCGCAAGTCACTGCTTCATTGGCATGAAAGCGAGAGGTCTCCTGAAGACCTCTATGGTTGTCAGTGCCGGCTTGCTGTGAGTGCCACCCGATGGTCGGCGCTCATAGCAAGTGAATAATTCTGCTATATAGAGGCGATCTGATCATTGCTTCTATGTATCAGAGCTGATCGGGATGTGGTAGCTTATAGTCTTCCATGGAGACTATTGAAGCATGCCAAAAGTAAATAAAAATGTTTTAAAAATATAGAAAAATAAAAAAATACAAAAGTTCAAATCGCCCCCCTTTTGCCCCATTCAAAATAAAACAATAAAAAATTCTAGCATACACATATTTGGTATTGCCTTGTTCAGAATCACCCGATCCATCAATTAAAAAAAGGATTAACCTGATCGCTAAATCGCACAACTGATCGCACAACTGTTTTTTTTTAACAAATTTTGGATTTATTTTTCACCACAAATAAAAAATAACCTAGACATGTTTAGTGTCAATGAACAACTCGTAATGACTAGTGTTGAGCTTTCCGATACCGCAAGTATCGGGTATCGGCCGATATTTGCCGTATCGGAATTCCGATACCGAGTACCGATACTTTTTTCGTATCGGATACCGGAATCGGAAGTCCAAAATGCAATGAGCCACTTTTGTGGCTCTGATTGGCTGCCGAAATGATGTCATCATGATGTGCTGTCTGTGCGCATCATGATGCGCCGTCAGTTCGGGCCTTCGGGGGGGCTGTGCCGACTGTCCGGGGGTCTGTACCGGCCTGCTGGTGGTCTGTGCAGGCTCCGGTGGTCTGTGCCGGCATGCCGGGGGGCTGTGCCGGCCTGCCGGTGGTCTGTGCAGGCTCCGGTGGTCTGTGCCGGCCTGCCGAGGGGCTGTGCCGGCCTGCCGGGGGGCTGTGCAGGCTCCGGGGGTCTGTGCCGGCCTGCCGGTGGTCTGTGCAGGCTCCGGTGGTCTGTGCCGGCCTGCCGGGGGGCTGTGCCGGCCTGCCGGTGGTCTGTGCAGGCTCCGGTGGTCTGTGCCGGTCTGCCGGGGGGCTGTGCCGGCCTGCCGGTGGTCTGTTCAGGCTCCGGGGGTCTGTGCAGGCATCGTCCGATGGGACAACAAGTCCCATCGGGCGATGCCTGCTACCATGACAGTGATTGACACATTAGCCAATGATGGGACAGTAGTAGTCCCATCATCCGGCTAATGTGTTGAATGTTAAAAAAAAAAAAAAATTACATGCTACATACATGCTACATACATACAACATGCATACTACATACATACTACATGTAACATACATACTACATACATGCTACATACATACTACATACATAATACATATATACTACATGCATGCAACATACATACAACATATATACTACATGCATGCAACATGCATACTACATATATACTATATATACTACATGTAACATACATACTACATATATACTACATGCTACATACATGCAACATATACACTACATGCTACATACATGCAACATACTACATGCATACTACATACATACTACATACATGCTACATACATACTACATACATGCTACATACATACTACATACATGCTACATACATACTACATACATACACTACATGCATGCAACATACATACTACATATATACCACATGCATGCAACATGCATACTACATATATACTGCATATATACTACATGCATGCAACATACATATATACTACATACAATACATACATATAGACATACAGTACATATACCATATGTTACATGTAGTATATATGTAGTATGCATGTAGTATGCATGTTGTATGTATGTAGCATGTATGTAGTATGTATGTAGTATGCATGTAGTATGTTGCATGTATGTAGCATGTAGTGTGTATGTTGCATGTATGTAGCATGTAGTATATATGTAGTATGTATGTTACATGTAGTATATATAGTATATATATAGTATGCATGTTGCATGCATGTAGTATATATGTTGTATGTATGTTGCATGTATGTAGTATGTATGTAGTATGTAGCATGCATGTAGTATGTAGCAAGCATGTAGTATGTATGTTACATGTAGTATATATGTAGTATGCATGTTGTATGTATGTAGCATGTATGTAGCATGTGAAATTTTTTTTTTTTTACATTCAACACATTAGCCAGATGTTGGGACTACTACTGTCCCATCATTGGCTAATGTGTCAATCACTGTCATGGTAGCAGGCATCGCCCGATGGGACTTGTAGTCCCATCGGACGATGCCTGCACAGAATACTGGAGCCTGCACAGACCACCGGCAGGCCGGAACAGCCCCTCGGCAGGCCGGCACAGCCCCCCGGAGCCTGCACAGACCACCGGCAGGCCGGCACAGCCCCCCGGCAGGCCGGCACAGACCACCGGAGCCTGCACAGACCACTGGCAGGCCGGCACAGCCCCCCGGCAGGCCTGCACAGACCACCGGAGCCTGCACAGACCCCCCGGCAGGCCGGCACAGACCACCGGAGCCTGCACAGACCCCCCCGGCAGGCCGGCACAGACCACCGGAGCCTGCACAGACCCCCTGGCAGGCCGGCACAGCCCCCGGCAGGCCGGCACAGACCACCGGAGCCTGCACAGACCCCCCAGCAGGCCGGCACAGCCCCCCGAAAGGCCCGTACAGACCCCAGAGAGGCTGTACAAGGCAAAAATAGGGTTTTTCTTATTCCGATACCGGAAGTCCCATAGACTTGAATGAGACTTCCGGTATCGGAATCGGCGATACCCGATATTTTTTTTAGATCGGCCGATACCATCCGATCCGATACTTTTAAGTATCGGACGGTATCGCTCAACACTAGTAATGACCTGTAGAATAATAATGGCAGGTCAGTTTTAGCATTTATTGAACCTAGTAAAAAAAAGCCGAACAAAAAACAAGTGTGAGATTGCACTTTTTTTTGCAATTTCACTGCACTTGGATTTTTTTCCCATAAAACCAATGATGTTGTTCAAAAGTACAACTCGTCTCGCAAAAAACAAGCCCTGACATGGCCATATTGATAGAAAAATAAAAACGTTATGGCTATGGGAAGAAGGGGAACGAAAAGCGAAAATGCAAAGCCAAAAAAGCTCCAAGGGTTAAGGGGTTAAAGCCATGAAGAGGCTTTTACAATGGAACTTCACATCATGCCAAACTGCACTTGATTTGTGAGGGGAGGCATAATGTAGGGTAGCCGGACCCCTATAATCTTCATTCCAGGTACACTAACAGCTCACCATGACATTCATTTAGCCATGGTACAACCATTTCTCCAAAGTGTCTCAGGAGCAGTTTTACTGTGAGCAACCTGCAGAGCCTAAATTTGCTGCCATGGCTTACTGTGCCTCAGGACTTGTCTCTCCTTGAGCACATAAGGAGATCATTGGTCTGCAATTGCGAAGGGTGCTGCCAGCGGTGAAAATAGCCCTCAATAAAACCGCAAGCATGTCTTTACTTTATTTCTGCATTCTAGCTTCATCGTATTGTGGCATTATGATCTCTATATACTTTAAAAATTAAGTTTTATTCTATGTTCATGTAATGTAAATATCTCCAGACTGATCCAAAGGAGTGTTGATTTCCCTTGCATAGTCCTTTCTCCAATCTTGTAGGCATGCCCTCTAGGTGATTTGCATAATTTGCAAGATCAAAATCACCGTTGGTTCCATGCAAATCTCACACATCCACGTGACATTCTGCCTCACTCGTCATGCACAGTGTGCTTATGAAGCTGGGCAGCATATTCCTGGCTTCATTGTGCATTACAAGGTAGGTACAACACTGCTTTCAAGCACACAGGGAGTGAATGGTGATATTGTTCTTACAAATTCTATAAATTGCGCACAGAAGGGCAGACATAAAATATGGGAGGCAGCAGTAGCCTGAAGAAATCAACGCCCAGCCGGACTAGTCCTGAGTCATTTGCATAGCGCGATGACAGAATAAAACTTCATTTTGAAAGTGTATAGAAATTGCAACGCCTCAAAGAAAAGGGCTAGTTAGAATGCAAAAGTAGCTTGGTGCAGAGACAGAGTGGCAGTTTAGGGGGCTAGAACCGCCTTTTAACCTCTTCACAACCTTTGACACGAGTTTACGTTATGGTCGAGAAGGGGTTCACGACCCACGACGAAAACGTACATCATAGTGATCATGCGGGCACAGGGGCCGTGCTCGCTAAATTGCCACCATGAGCTTGGCATAAGTGATAGCCAAGCTCTGGCTGTCTTGGCCATTTAACCTACTAGCCCATCAGTTAACCCCCTTAGAGCCGCAATCACAGCATTTAGGAGACTAGGAGAGGGAGAGGTTTCCCTCTCCCACGCGATTGTCAACCAACCAATGTCATCGCAGGCTGCCAATCATCATCATGGCAACCCAAGATCATCATGATGACCTCCTGCTCTTCCAGTATTAGTAGCCTGTTCAGACCAAGTCAGGAGCATGATCAAAAAGACCTTCTGTCAGTGTCCCACACACAGGTATAATTCTACTCTTCTGGCACTTAGGGGCTCTGTGTATGCAGTCCGTAAACTATTCTATGATAATTTGTTCTCGAAGAGTCAAATAGCACTCCTTTCCTCCCAAGTTTCATCTCACCCTGTGGCTAAGCAGTACTGTACAGCCACATAAAGGGGACTGCTGTTGTGAGTTCATTTTCCCCTTCACCGTTGATGTCTGATGAACTCCCTCTGCTGGTGAAGAGAGGTAGTGAAATTGATTGGGTTGGGAAGAACCCGTCATCTGAACAGGTGGAGCCTGATTGGACACCCGGAATCACTGAGTGGATATAAGGCAGCCAACCCCCTACTGGGGTGCTGGTGATCCTTTCTGCTCTGAGCTCTTGCAAACCAGTTCAGTACCTGTCTTCTGAAAGCTAAGTATTTGCTCTCTTATTTTTCCATGAGATATTGTCTGTTTACTTACTGTTTGTGTTCTGCCTGCCCTTGTTGGTACAGGCTGAGCTCCATTTTTGTCTCTGGTCAAGTTGATCTTTTGCTCAGTCTTCAGAATATACCTGAGTGCTGATATAGTGTTTTTGAAGTTTAGTGACTTCAGGGCCTTTTTTCTATCAGATGTGTTGGACATTATTTTGGCAGTATTTTTGCGGATTGCAGCCAGCATCTTTTCTGTCCTTTCCTATTTAGTTAGTTGGGCCCCATCGTTTGCTCAACCTGTCTTTCTGTCTGTGTTTGTGCTTTCATCTGCTTTTCACCGACAATACATGTTGGGGGCTGACTATTGCTTTGGGGTCTGCTCTGGGGCAGTTTAGATTTCCCCTTTCTTTCTTTAGGCTTATTTAGTTCTTCGGCTGTGAACGAGGGGTCTAGGGCACCGTAGGAACCCCCCACGGCTACTGTTAGTTGTGTGAATAGGATCAGGGGTCTGCAATCCGATAGCTACCAACCTCTCCGGTTTTCTGGACTTAGCTTGTATTTTTGTTTTTTCCTCCTTCTGTGACTCTTTCATAACAGATTGCCATATTTAGCAGAAATTGTGTGACACATTTTGGCACAAATTTTCCCCATTTCCTCATGTGAAAATATAAAATCTGGGGCTAAGACAAAATTTTTGTGATAAAAATGTAATTATACTTTCTTCACTGCCCAATGGTATAGAATTGTCAGGAACACCGCACTGCACTTGCTCACTGAGCCAGTGCATGTGTCCTGAGTACAAAACCTATGCACAAAGATACCTGTGGAGCGGGGCAGCAGTGGTGACGATGCATGCTCCATGCTCACAGGACCTGAAGCATGTGACTGCTGAGGGTGTGGTCTAAACTCAAGAGAGCTAGGAGCTGAGTAAAACTCCTAAAAGGGTAACTACGGGACAATGTTACCAAGGGGCATAGACAGAGAGATAAAACAGATCAAGCCGGGGTCAAAGCACGAGATAGCATGACAGTACCAAAGGGATAGACAGAACGGATAGTCAGGACGTAGCAATAGATCAGAAAACCAGAACGGGCAATAGATGGTACAATAGGGGCAAACGGTAACGGAGTAACAATAGCCAAGCCAGGAGGTCAGAACCAGAGAAGACAATAGTACCAAAACGAGAGACGGAGTACAGAGTGAGGGGACAGACCGGGTCATACACAGGAAGCAAACAAGCAATGCAGTATACACGCACACCAGGGGTCAGACACACAGCCAGAACAACAGTATAGCTGACAGAGAACCCTGGTAAAGAGTGAGTATAAATATCCCTCCCAGATCCAGAAAGAGGCCATGTACACTTAATCCTGTGAGTGCAGGGCAAGAACCCTGTCCAAACCATGACAAAAATTCTGTGAAACTGCACCCTTAAATGAATTCATTGAGAGGTGAAGTTTTTAAAATGGGGTCACTATAGGAGGGGTTTGGTTGCTCTGGTGCCTCAGGGGCTCTGTCAATGTGACATGGCAACTTCAACCATACCATTCCAGGAAAATTTTAACTCCAATATGGCAATTCTTCCCTTCTGAGATTTCAATCATATATAGTGTATTGGCATACTTAGGAGAAATTGTGTTAAAAATTGTATTGTTCATTTTCTCCTATTATCCCAAATTTGAAAACTTGGGGCCTAATCAGAATTTTAGTTGAAAAAGTGGTTATTTTCCATTGACTCAGCTCAATGTTAGACAATTCTGTGCATTGCTTGAGGGTTAAAAATGCTCACTAGACCCCTACATGAATTCATCAAGAGGTGTCATTTCCAAAATGGGGTCACTTGTGGGGGTTTCTGCTGTTTTGGCATATCAGGGGCTCTTCAAATATGACATGACATCTATAGTCTATTCCAGTCAAAATTGTGCTCCAGAATTCAATTTGCACTCCTTTCTGAGCCTTGCCGTGAGCCCCAACAATAGGTTTCCACCAAATATGGGGTATTGACAAACAACAATTTTTGAGGTCCATCTTCTACTGTTACCCTTGTGAATAGGACAAATTTGGGGCTAAAATAACATTTTAAGCGGGAGAAATTTTTTTTTCATTTTCACAGCTTAACGTTATAAAAATCTATGAAGCACCCATGGGTTCAATGTGCTCACCACACTTCTAAATAAGTTCCTTGATTGATTTAGTTTCCAATATGTGGTCATTTGTTGGGTGTTTCCATTGCTTAGTCACATTAGGGGCTTTGCAAACACAACGTGGCATCTGCTATCTATTCCAGCCAATTTTTGTGCCTCAAAAGTTGATTGTTGTTCCTTCCCTTTTGAGCCCTGCCATGCAGCAAAACAGTAGTTGCACGCCTAGATCAATTCACTGGGGAGTGTAGTTTGATAAAGGAGTATACATATGGGGGTTTCTGTTGTTCTGGCAACTCTGGGGCTCTGCCAATGTGACATGGCACCCTCAAACTATTCCAGCAAAATCTCCAGCAACTCCAATATGGTGCTTTTTCCATCCTGAGCTTTACTTGTGCCTCAATGTTAGTATTCATTCACATATGAGGTATTGGTGTACTCAGGAGAAACTTCACAACAAATTGTATGGTCTATTTTCTCATTTTACCCTTTTGAAAATGCAAAATTTGGCTCTAAATCAATACTTTTGTGGGAAAAAAGTAACATTTTCATTTTTTACTTCCACATTGATTTAATTCCTGTGAAGCCACTAAATAGTTAATAAGCTTCTTGAATGTGGTCTTGTTCACTTTGAAGGGTGTAGTTTTTAAAATGGTTTCACTTTTAAGCAAATTTAGTTGGAAAAATGAGAAATGCTGGTAAACTTTTAACCCTTCCAACTTCCTAACAGAAAAAAAATGTTTAAAAAATGGTGCAGATATAAAGTAGACATATGGTAAATGTTATTTATTAACTATTTTGTGTGACGTAACTACATGGTTTAAGGGTATAAAAATTCAAAGTTAAAATTGCTAAATGCTTAAGTTTGTTGCTAAATTTTTGATATTTTCATAAATAAATGCAAATTAATCGTATATCGATCAAAATTTACCACTAATATGAAGTACAACATGCCATGAAAAAACTTTCTCAGAATCACTGGGATATGTTGAAGCGTTCCAGAGTTATTACCTCAGAGACACTGGACAGAAATGAAAAAAATGGCTTGATAAGGAATGTGAAAACAGGCTAGGGGTGAGGGGGTTAAGACAGGAAAAAAGTGTTGGCAGCTGATTAATCTCTGTACTGTCTAGCCGATCAAAAGTGAATATATATTTATTCATGAACAAAGAAAACACAGCTTACAACTGGTATTTCTTATAGCTTAGGATCTTAGCACATTGTCAGCTTGAAAAGTGAAATTAAAATGTGCTCCAGCTACACACACAGTGCGCAGGAACTTTTGTTTTTTAACAGTGTATTATTGGTAATTTAACACTATTTCTGGAGCCAGACACTCATGCATTATTAATAGTAGTTGTTGCAATATATACAATAATAAACATTATTCCAACAAGTCATGCATAAAACCTAGTGTTTATTGGGGATTGAAATGTGCTATAGCTTTTTGTATAATACTAGGGGATAGCATTCCTAATCATCCTAATAATTCTATATTCCCTTTCATACCAATTTCTCTTTGTGTTAGCATTTTATCTCCCAGTGTGAATTGGTTTCCATGCTTTAAATGAATAGTGCTGAGGAATCTTAGTCTGTTACAAATTCCTTATTTACATGGAAAGTAAATCCTGCCTTTGGTGTAACAGTTTTATGCTGGACTTTCTACAGTAGAAGGATAAGTTATGCAAATGCATAATCCTAATTACTTTTCTCATATAATTTTACAGTCTGCACAGCAATTACCTTTAGCAGTATTGATTAAAGAAGATGCATACTCCATCTTATTCTCCAAATCTTGCTAATGCCTTTACTACTATTTTTTATTTGATCTTTAGCTAAACAGGCAGAGAAAACACAAGGGGAGATATCTTGATATTTAGCAAACTGTCTTCTTGGGATTAACTGACCTTTCCTATAAATCAGAAGCAAAGTTGCCAGCTGGGCACTTTTCTAATTTGTGCAATACAAGCAACCAGAAAATAAGCCAAGGCAGTCCTCCGAATCATAATTTTCACAGTAAAATAGTACGTTCTGATTCTGTTAAGATATAGCTTTCTATTTCTTTGGTTCTGAAGATATTACATTTATTGTGTATATATTCGGGTCAATATCTATTTTATTTGTAGGGGAGATAGAAAGATGAGTGTATACATGATTGTAATCCAGATTAGGGCATCACATTCTTGCTAAGGTGTCAGACACAAAGATCAATGACAAGACCTAAGGGACAACATTAGCGTGCATTGTGATGAGTGAACTGTTATGTGGGTCTTAATGCAGATAACAAATCTTGTGCAGTCATTCATTTGATTAATTTGATAAATTTAGCAATAAAAAAGTCATAATTCGAAAGCTATATGTACAGTGGGGGAAATAAGTATTTGATCCCTTGTGATTTTGTAAGCTTGTCCACTGACAAAGATATGAACAGTCTATAATTTTAAGGGTAGGTTAATTTGAACATTGAGAGTTAGAATATCAAAAATAAAATCCAAAAAATTACATTGTATAAATTATATAATTTTATTTGCATTTTGCAGTGAGAAATAAGTATTTGATCCCCTACAACCATTAAGAGTTCTGGCTCCAACAGACCAGCTCCTAGTCAACTCGTTACCTGCATTAAAGACAGCTGTCTTACATAGTCACTGTCATGCCTTTCTTTCTGTACCTGGCTGTCGGTGTGACAATGCATGTCTTTGCTTTTAACCCTTTGCTCCTTTCCCCCTAATTGAGCTGGGATACTGTTGGCTGTTACCTGTATGGAGCCTGCTCAGTTACCTGCTCTGCTGCGAAGTTGTACATGTGTTGTTAGGTCTTTGCTCTGCTGCATGACCATCCACATGTGCAGTCCCTGGTTGCCGCTGTGGAAGATGTCCACGGGTAGCGAGGTCATTTGCAGCTGGTGTATGACTTTCCACGTGTGTCTGGGTGTGCAGCTGCTGTCAGGTGCCCTGAGCCTCAGTTCCTGCACTGATTGTGCTGTAAGGGTTTCTGTTTGTGCTTATGGCGTGCGCAGCCACACCTCCCCTGCTTTTGTCAGGGTTAGTGTGTGTACTTGAAAAGCTGTCCCCAGCCAATGGCTGAGGGGCAGCTCCTACATAAACTTCCCCTTCCCTGCTGGGCATGGCCATAGCTACTCACAAAGCTCCTGAACTTTGCCATGTGTGTTTTGTGTTCCTGGACCTCTCCTGTCTATGTTTTGGTACCAAAGTCCCTGTCTTGAATCCTGCTTTGTCCTCTTCCTGCACCTGTCCTGGAGGAACTATATCCAGGCCTGAATCCTTGATCCTGTACCTGACCCTGTCTGAACAGTGTCTGCTGTGCTATGTTTCTGGAATCCCTCTGTGTCTGGAGCCTCGCACCCAATGACTTTGAGTCTCTTGTAACTGGTGTTCCTGCTGAGCATCTACTACTCTACGCTCTGACTACCATGCGGTGCTAGCTCCATGCAGGCCCAACAATCCTGTGGTTCTAGCACCATCATGCTTGAGTTCCTTCCTAGGTCCGATGCCCAGAGCCTGACGACCGCAGTCTGGAAGCTGATGACCGCTGCCTGGAGCTTGGAGCCTGGTGACCACAGTGGTGCCTTTAGGTCGTGTCGAATGTCCGGAACCGAATGACTCCTGTCTGATGTCTGCCGGTGATGACCTCATGTACCCTGATGTCCTGCCTGTGTCCTGATATCCTGATGCCCTCATATACCCTGATGTCCTGCCTATGTCCTGATGACCTTATGTATCTTGATGTCCTGCTTGTGTCCTGCTGTCCCGCCTATGTGTGCCTCGGTGATCCGTTGGTGCCTTGGGGTCCACTGGGTGGTGACACCCTTCTGGGAGGTGTGAAATCGGGAGCCTGGCATAGTCATGTTTGATTTATATACTGTGTGTCTTTACTTTAGTAAACTTTACATTCTTTATACCTGAAGCTGTGCGGTTTAATCAAGTCTTACGTGTCTTCTCCTTGTCCACATGCTCAGCTGCCACAGAATCCCGGTCACTGCCTTTCCCTAGTTCGGGTAGGCTCGGGTCCCGCTCTGTGGTATAGAGGGTCCATATTGTGTCCCCGAGGGATGCACGCCCCTCGCCATCATGGTCGGTCGGCGTGGAGGCGCCTGCTGGGCTGCGTCCGCGGCCGCAGTCATGACAGTCACCTTTATAAAAGACTCCTGTCCACAGAATATCGATCAGTCATACTCTAACCTCTACAACATTGGCAAGACCAAAGAGCTTTTTAAGGATGTCAGGGATAAGATCATAGACCTGCACAAAGCTGGAATGGGCTACAAAACCATAAGTAAGATGCTGGGTGAGAAGGAGACAACTGTTGGTGCAATAGTAAGAAAATGGAAGAAATACAAAATGACTGTCAATCGTCATCGATCTGTGGCACCATGCAATATCTCACCTCGTGGGGTAGCCTTGATCATGAGCAAGGTGAGAACTTGGGGGAACTTGTTAATGATCTCAAGGCAGCTGAGACCACAGTCACCAAGAAAACCATTGGTAACACATTACTCTGTAAAGGTTTAAAATCCTGCAGTGCCTGCAAGCTCCCCCCTGTTCAAGAAGGCACATGTGCAGGCCCGTCTGAAGTTTGCCAATGAACACCTGGATGATTCTGTGAGCGATTGGGAGAAGGTGCTGTAGTCAGATGAGACAAAAATTGAGGTCTTTGGCATTAAATCAACTAGCCGTGTTTGGAGGAATAGAAATTCTGCCTATGACCCAAAGAACACCATCCCCACTGTCAAGCATGGAGGTGGAAACATGTTTTGGGGGTGTTTCTCTGCTAAGGGCACAGGACTACTTCACCGCATCAATGGGAGAATGAATGGAGCCATGTACCGTAAAATCCTGAGTGACAACCTCCTTCCCTCAGCCAGGACATTAAAAATGGGTCATGGCTGGGTCTTCCACCAAGACATTGACCCAAAACATACAGCCAAGGCAACAAAGGAATGGCTCAAAAAGAAGCACATTAAGGTCATGGAGTGGCCTAGCCAGTTTCCAGACCTGAATCTCATAGAAAACTTATGGAGAGAGTTGAAGCTCTGAGTTGCCAAGCGACAGCCTTAAAATCTTAATGATGTAGAAATTATCTGCAAAGAGGAGTGGACCAAAATTCCTCCTGACATGTGCGCAAACCTCATCATCAACTACAAAAAGGTCTGAATGCTGTGCTTGCCAACAAGAGTTTTGCCACCAAGTATTAAGTCTTTAGTCAGCCACCAATTGTGCAAGTTCTCCCACTTAAAAAGATGAGAGAGGCCTGTAATTGACTTCATAGGTAGACCACAACTATGAGAGTGAAAATGATAAAACAAATCCAGAAAATCACCTTGTCTGATTTGGCAAGATTTATTTTGCAACTGTGGTGTAAAATAAGTATTTTGTCATCAACAAAAGTTCATCTCAATGTTTTGCTATATATCCTTTGTTGGCAATGACAGAGGTCAAACGTTTTCTGTAAGTCTTCACAAGGTTGGCACACACTGTTGGTGGTATGTTAGCCCATTCTTCCCTGCACATAACTTCTAGAACAGTGCTGTTTTAGGCCTCTAACTGGGCAACACGGACTTTCAAATCCCTCCAAAGGTTTTCTATGAGATCTGAAGACTGGCTAGGCCACTACAGGACCTTCATATGCTTCTCCTTTTTTGCCCTGGCAGTGTGCTTGGGTTCATTATCATGCTGAAAGACCCATCCATGTTTCATCTTCAATGCCCTTGCTGATGGAAGGAGGTTTGCACTCAAAATCTCATTATACATGGCCCCATTCATTCTTTCATGTAAAATAATCAGTTGTCCTGGTCCCTTTACAGAGAAACAGCCCCAAAACATGATGTTGTCATGCTCATGCTTCACAGTAGGTATGGTATTCTTTGGATGCAACTCAGCATTCTGTCTCCTCCAAACTTGAGTTTTGCTTATACCAAACAGTTCGACTTTGGTTTCATCAGACCATATGACATTCTCCCAAAATTCTTCTGGATAATCTAAATGCTCTCTAGCTGTTACGCTTGCACTCTGACAGGTTGGTGTGAGCGTGGAGGGTGTGCCCCACTGTGCTACCATCCAGACTACCATGGAAGGGGTGTGACTAAGTAGCTACCTTGGTGTTCACTGGAACCTCTGAATGTGAGGTCAGGATTGTGCGGCAGGTAGCTGCCAGGTACCACTCCAGGGTGATGTCTGGCTGTGGCTGCTGATCCCACTGGGGGATGGAAAATTAGCACAGGAATGGGCAATGGGCTCAACTGGCAGACAGGCAGGCACTGTTGAGACACTGGCAGGAGGGCACGGCTGAGACACTGGCAGGTGAGCATGGCTGAGACACTGGCAGGTGGGCATGGCTGAGACACCGGCAGGCGGGCACGGCTGAGACACTGGCAGGCGGGCACGGCTGACACTCTAGCAGGACAGGCGGGCATGGCTTATACTTTGTCAGGACAGGTACTGACTAAGTAGGGACAGGAATACGGACAGGTATATGGAAACAGGTAGGGGCCTGTTCAGACTGGAGGGTTTATGGGAACAGGAAGGGGCCTGTTCAGACTGGAAGAACTGGAGCTGATTTGAGAACCACTACAGACTGGTAGGACAAAGGTCCGCAGGATGCGGAATGGAAGCAGAGCAGAACCGCAAGGTTGCGAAGCAGAGAAGAGCCACAAGGTTGCGGAGCAAGTGCTGAGAACTGCAGGTATGCGGAGTAGGGCAGAACTGCAGGTATGTGGAGCAGGGCAGAAGTGCAGGTATGTGGAGCAGGGCAGAACTGCAGGTATGCAGAGCAGGGCAGAATCACAGGGAGCGGAGCAAGGTAGAAACGCAAGCAGCGGAGCAAGGTAGAACTGCAAGGAGCAGAGCAAAGCAGAACCGCAAGAAATGGAGCAAGGCAGAACCACAAGGAGTGGAGCAAGGCAGAACTGCAAGGAGTGGAGCCGCAAGATGTGGTGTGAGAGCCAATTGGAACCGCAAGGTGCAGAGTGAGAGCCAAGCAGAACCGCAAGGTGCGGTGAGAGAACCAAGCAGAACTGCAAGGTGTGGAGCGAGAGCAAAGCGGAACTGCAAGGTGCGGAACGAGAGCAAAGCGGAACCGCAAGGTGCGGAGCGAGAGCAAAGCAGACAGAGTAAACACGAGGATACACACAGCAGGGAAAGGAAGCCACAGTCAAGGATACAAACAAGTACAGGTTAGGGCTGAGTTCACACAAGGTCAGATACAGGAACAGGGACAGGATCTAGGATACAAGAATAGGACACAGTACAGACAAGGACATACACGGGAACATATACTGGACAAGGACACAGGCCTGAATATGCAGCCCTCATGGAGGCGGAAACATAGGATGCAAAGCGCACGGTAACAGGTCTGGGAATGCAGCCCCCAAAGAAGGCGGAAACAAGACAGGACCTGGCACCTCAGCAGCAAGACACTGACTGAGGGAAATAGTTGCTCAGGCATTCTCCTATGGGTGGGGATGTCTTAAGTACTTGGGCCCTCTTGACAAATGGCTGGGGACACCTTAGGAAGGTGCACACTGACTCAATAAAAGCCAGAGAGTGCCAGCTCTGCCTCCCTATACACACAGCCAGGAAGTATGCAGAGAGCAGGCAGGAGACAAGAGGCACCCAGCATAGAGCCGGCTGAAGGCAGAACTCACAGCATGGCCCGGAGTAGTGAGTAAGTTGGTGTGTAAGGCAGGTGGGGGATGGGAGGCCTTGCAGTGATGCCAGCAGGGTTGTTACACTAGCAAAACTTCAGATGGGCCCGGACATGTACTGGCTTAAGCTGGGGGACACGTCTGGCACTGCAGGATCTGAGTCCCTGGCAGCATAGTGTGTTACTGATGGTAGCATTTGTTACGGTAGTCCCAGCTCTATGCAGGTTATTCACTAGGTCCACCCGTGTGGTTCTGGGATTTTTGCTCACCATTCTTGTGATCATTTTGACCCCACGGGGTTAGATCTTGCGTGGAGCCCCAGATCGAGGGAGAGTATCAGCGGTCTTGCATGTCTTCCATTTTCTTATTATTGCTCCAACAGTTGATTTCATCACACCAAGTTGCTTGCCTATTGCAGATTAAGTCTTCCCAGGCTGGTGCAAGGCTATAATTTTGTTTCTGCTGTCCCTAACAGCTCTTTGGTCTCCACCATAGTGGAGTTTGGAGTGTGATGGTTTGAGGTTGTGGACAAGTGTCTTTTATACTGATAACAAGTTCAAATAGGTGCCATTACTACAGGTAATGAGTGGAGGACAGAGGAACCTCTTAAAGAAGAAGTTACAGGTCTGTGAGAGCCAGAACTCTTGCATGTTTTTTAGGTGACCAAATACTTATTTTCCACCATAATTTGCAAAAAAAAGTTGCCAAATCACACAAGGTGATTTTCTTGATTTGTTTTCTCATTTTGACTCTCATAGTTGTGGTCTACCTATGATGTCAATTACAGGCCTTTCTGCTACCCCACCTGAGAGCAACATGATGTAGAGACAGAGATCCCTATTCCAGCAATGTTTCACTTTTTTGGTTACGTGTTTAACTTTTGATAAAATTCTTGTTTTATCTGCTGTGGATACACCAGATCAGTAAATGCTTACCTCTGAATAACAACAATCACAGCACTTATTGACAGGTTTCTGTATGATGTGCACTGTGCCTAGGCAGAAAATTGACAGTCTGTGTTAAGGACAGGGTTATGCAGAGCTCATTAATATGACAGAGGACTTGACAGCAGGTTTACTAGTCCTCTAGTTAGAATCTCTTGCTGATAAAGCAGTGATTTTATTAAAACTAAAGCAAGCAGCCCAGTAAGTGACACACAAACTGAATGAGGGTCTCTCTCTCTACATTTTGCTAGGCTCAGATTAGGTGACAAAAACCCTATGACAGATTGTCTTTAAAAACATGCACCCGCTCAGTCAAATCAAGAGTGTACACTGTATGTATGTAGGGTTCACGAGAGAGCTGTCTAATCCAGAGCTTAATTAGGACACCTCCTTGTGCAAACGCTACAACTTCATCGGTGTTGGTAAGGTCTGTAATGCTATCTATATACAACTAAGGGTACTGTTACACTTAGCGATGCACCAGCGATCCCGACCACGATACGACCCGGTCAGGATCGCTGGTGCATCGCTAAGTGGTCGCTAGTGAGCTGCCAAACAGGCAGATCTCAACAGCGACATAGCAGCGGTCGGGGGTCACTACTTACCTGTCAGACGAGGAGATCCTGACGTCCTCCCGCCCGCGTCCACGTGTCGCTCGTCGCCACAGCAGGAAGCCCAGCAGGAAGTTGACGACGAGAAACGGCCCAGGACTTTCTCGCGCGATCAGCAATAATCAGCGGGGGAGTCGGTCGGAGGTAAGTATCACACATAGCGATATCGCTAGCAATATCGCTGCTACGTCACAAAACCAGTGACGTTATAGCGATATTGCTAGCGATATCGCTTAGTGTAACGGGCCCTTAATAGTTTATACATATGTGTCTCTTTAAACGTGTTGGGTACGCATGTCAGATCCTAGAATGAAAAATTTGCAGAAAACATTTACTACTGAACACGATCGCTTTGTAATCAAAGGTCCCTATGAATAGATTTTACTTTTACTATGTAGGTCAACAATTTTATTCTTGATGGATAAATGTTAGATTTTTTTTACACTCCTGAATGAAAGGGAATATGAAATTGCCATTAATGTAAAACACTTTTTAATTTGGTGGATTCAGCAAAGTGTCAGATTTAGTAACAGATATTTTTCGCTTTTGCTCCTATCAAGGACATTTTAAAAACATTGATTTATAATTCATGGGTTATATCTGCTATGATTTCTGCAGGCTTGTGATATCAAAGATACAAGCCAATGAATTATGCCATGTTATTTTACTGCACACGTCAAAACATCAGCTTGCCCACCTATAAAAATGTTATGTTTGAAAAAAGCTTCTTCTTTAAAATGCGAATAAAAGAAATGTTAAATGTTCCAAAGAAAGTAATTGTACGCCTGAAAGAAAAATTGAAATCCTTGCAACCTGGAGCTACACGCTCAAACAAAAACTGGGTCAATTTAGAGTCTCGAACTCATTATGCAAAGACATGAAGAGACTGTTAAGAATTTAATTGATTATGTGACCAAAGAAAGAAGTTTAAGAGTGGTGGTAAAGTCATATTTTTCCGACTTTAGCAGTGAGCTGTATGTCAAAAGGTAATCAACATAAATTTATTTTATTGCAGTCTTCTCATTTGCAAATATAATACAATTTTGCCGTTCATAACCCAAGTTGTGAGGCAAACTTTGCACTCTATAAAGTTGCTACTTTTTATACCAGTGTGCTCGGAGGTTTGTCTAGGTGTCTGCATCTTGATTGTGAACTACTGGTCTATCTTTGCCTGTCATGCTAAATAGCTAACAGCCTATGGAAGAAAGAATTAAGAAATATACACTTGGTTAAGCTTTGTGATCTTTGAAAGTCCCAGAGGAGCAAAAAAGTCACTCTTATATGCCAATAAAGAGAAGCTCCAGCATACATCCCCTAATCTTGTCCACATTATATATTTTCTCCATTATAACCCTGAATAGAAGCAAAGCCACATGACTCTTGCTGCGACTGCGGGGTGGCTGCAGCCTTTACTATTCTGTCATTGTGGATGAATAGCACTTTATCCACTCTGATGGAATAGTGAAGGCTTTAGTTGATTAATAACTGCTGATTGGCAGCATTGGCTATGTGACATTGACTCTGTCATGTGACCACCAATGAATACATTGCTGAGAAAGTCTGAGATAAATATGCATTTTTTATGCTGCACAATGGATCTATTAAGTGGTGGACAACAATTTTAATTTAATAAATTAGACACCATATTGGGAGTTGTTAAAAGGTCTAGATATATCTATAATTTCAAATACAGAGCAGGTCTATATGTATGTATGTACCATATGTCTTTTTCACCTACCCCCGGGGCAGATTCCCAGTGACAGCAGTGCTCAGGTTGATGGCC
This sequence comes from Dendrobates tinctorius, assembly GCF_039654945.1. Lineage (NCBI taxonomy): Eukaryota > Metazoa > Chordata > Amphibia > Anura > Dendrobatidae > Dendrobates > Dendrobates tinctorius. The sequence goes on along the minus strand of NW_027361671.1, from coordinate 61,882,025 downwards.
CTGTTTTATCTCTGCTGGCCCTTTAATTGTTGTTTATATTGCAAGCACGTGCACGCAGAATTCACTACTGAATTCTGCGGTATATGTAGTGAGGAATTACGTCCTGACACTGGCCTGGACCAGCGTTAGGATGTTCATTGTAGGCAGAGTCAGCACGCTACGCACTCCAGTCCCCCGGTTGAAGACAGCAGCCCTCGTGTCTCCTATGTGATGTTCCAGCCCCAGCGTCTCCTATGTAATGTATATGATCTAGCCCCTGTCTCCCTATGTGATGTAAATGCTCCAGCCACAGCATCTCCCATGTGATATATGTGCTCCAGTCCCAGTCTTTCCTATGTGATGCATATGCTCCAACCCCAGGGTCTCTTTTGTGATTTATGTATATGCTCCAGCCACAGCATACAGTATCCTATGCATTGTATATGCTCCAACTTCAGTGTCTTCTATGTGATGTTTTTACAGCAATCTTTGTGTCTCCTATATGATGTACTCAGCAGTCTCGGTGTCTCATTTTTTATATATATATACAGCGGTCTTAGTGTATCCTATGTTATGTATACAGTAATCTCAGTGTCTTCTTTGTGCTGTACAGTGGCATGTTTGTTTGGGCACCCCTGGTCAAAATTACTGTTATTGTGAACAGTTAAGCCAGTTGAAGATGAAATGATCTCTAAAAGGGCTAAATGTAAAGATGACACATTTCCTTTGTATTTTAGCCCAAAAAATCATAATTTTTTATATTTTAAAAATTACAAAAAGGAAAATGGGCTAATGCAAAAGTTTGGTCACCTTTGAAGATTTGTGTGCTCAGATAATTTTCACCAAGGTTTCAGACATTAATTAGTCTGTTAGGGGTAAGGCTTGCTCACCCTCTTCGTTAACTGTCAGGGACGACCGAGAAGAGTCTGTGGTCGTTTAATGTAAGGTGCCAAGCCCCACGGCTTTAGGCAGAGGGGGGTAATATCTGGTGTGACTGGTGGTCGTGTGGTTAATGGGAGGTATTAGACACAGGTAATAGATGCTCCTTGCGATGCAACCACTTTTGTCTTTAGTACATACTATGTCGTTTAGTGCACCTGGGTCTGGATTATGGGTAGCTATGAGAGATGGGAGGGTCTGGCTACCCATATGCCTCACCTCTGAGTGAGGGTGCTCACTGTACCCCTTTTCCCTGCTGGTGTTTGAGGAACTGCAGTGATGTCATGATCACGTGACCAGTGCATGTGATATTACCTCACCTGTGGGTGTGGTTACAGGCAACCTAATGGAGCCTGTGTGTTTTGCACATGTTGCAGTGCTGGCTAGTCTTAGCCAGAGGAAGGAGGTCTGTGAGATATCTCCGGAGTGGACTGTCTGACAACCGTGAGCAATACTGACCGGGGTCAGTGAGAAGTGGTTATGGGATACCTCTGAAGATAAGAGGCATTCAGGAACCTGTGTGGCTGACACCAACAGGTAACGGACAGGAATCTGTGGTATGCTAATAGGGGTCAGTGAGGGTCCGTGGAGATGCTGTAAAGCTGATTGTTTCATGGACTTTGTACTGGCGGCTGCATGTTACTAAGTTCCTGAGGAGCAGTTTATGCTGTACTTAATAAACCAAATGGATTTTTTTTAACCCTAAGTGTCCCTGTATCTACCTCAATGACCAGCCAAGTGAGTACTCCCCGTCCACTCATAGTGTGGGATGTTACAGTGCCTTTTATTTATGTTATGTATATTTAATGTTGATTAACGCCCACGGTATAATTTTCTGTATACTTTGCTATTATCGTATTTATGTAGGGCAAGCGTAGTTCCCTAGTAGGCCCACTAGATTGGGATATAGTTAAGCTCAGAATGTAAATAGTTATTGTAGGAAGGGCTAACTGTGGTTAAGCAAGGGAGCATCTGGAATTTTAGTCAGTTGGGCTTAGTAGCCCTGACAGGGCAGCAGGGCAGGTAGCCTCTTAATGTTTAAGGACACAAGCCAAGCCATTCAGGGCCTGAGGGCCACAGATGACAGCAGTGCAGAACATTGCAGTACCAAGCACTACACTGCAGATGGTAGTGAGACAGTAGGCAGCAGTATGGAAGCACAGATCGCTCATTATGAGGCAGCTTGCTACGTGGGCAGATGCCCTTTTGTCTGGGGTGAAACAGACAGGGGAACTCCCAAAGATGGTGAAGCTGGCCAGGGAGGATTCTGTGATGCTAACCGGGACAGGACGACCGGGGAATGTTCTGGAAGGTGACAGTGAGAAACTAGGAAAAGTGAAGAAGGCATATTGTGTATTACCTGATATAAATGCTGTAACTGAAAAGAACAGACTGAGAATACAAAAGAGTAAAGTTTCTTGTTTAAAGTTGGAATTTGACTGTGGCTTTGTTTTTGCCAAAAGAATTGGAAAAAAAATGCGCAGCCACCTGGGGAAGGCCCTCAAGGTGAAAAGAATGGAGCAACAGGCATGCTGACAGAGAACTGTCATGTCTATGTGAGGGAAGACCAGAGCATGCCTGAGCCGTTTACCTCAGCCACGACTTCCGCCCTGGCCGACCCTTATAAGGAGATAACAGTTGGTGGTCATAAACTTGCAGCATAATGTCTGTCTCGCTCCAGAGCCTGGCTCTTCCTCAACACTCCATTGACCATAGAATCTTGTAATCACCAAGTGTCATCTTCTAGCTTAGTAACGTGAAAGATACATGACAAAGTTGTTTATTTTAATGTCTGCTATTGCTGTATCCATTAATTTTGTACTTGACCAGATATCTATGGGGGACTTTAGCAAAGAGCAGGTGAATGTGCACAAATAAAAGGCAATGGATGAGGAATATTGAGCCAACCATAGGACTTGATTGTGAAGGGCCCACCTTTCATCTACACACTGTTAAGTTTTGGCATGGTGCAGTGACAGAAGAAGATGAACCCTGACCTGGAAAACCCCTTTAATTAAAAATGAAATATTGGAGAAAGTTGTGCAGTCTAGCTACATTAATGTTAACCTACGGCCAGAGGCTTTTGCAGCTAAATGTCAGTTGTGCTGTATGTTGGACCCCCTTGAAACAGATATCATTGACCCAAGGAAAGTTTAATGCCCCACAACACACTATAATGCCTCCATAGCCCCTATACACAGCTCCCTATATAGAGTATGATGTCTCCACAGCTCCATGGTGTCTTCATAGTTCCCTATATACAGCATGATGTCCCCACAGCCCTCCTATATACAATATGATGACCCTTACAGCTTTCAATACACTTTATGATGGCCCCCAAAGCCACCTCTATAAAATATGATTGCCCAATAGCCCCTCTACACTCCATTTAGTAGCATTCCAAAGACATACCGCTAGGGAATCTAGATTGTGAGCCCCTTCAGGGACAGCGATGATAATGTGTGCAAAACTGTAAAGCTCTGCGAAAAATATTGGCGCTATATAAATAGATTATTATTATTTTCTCCCTGACTCAGGAGCCTCATACTGCCTGTGAGGTCTGCCACTATGGATGCCCCTGAAGGATAGGACAGGGCCCACCGGAAGATTCTATGGCCTTTTGATGGGCCTATCTGACCGTTACCTAAACATACTGTATAGTGAAATGAGGCTGATAATATAGTTTATGATATTTTAAAAAAATAATATTTTATATACTGTGTTTGTTTGAACTTTTAGGACAAAATGTACTGTGCATTTTCTAAAACCCTTTGAAAGTTTATGCAAGAAAACACCAAACTTCCCAGGGTTTGTTATTAAAACCTTTGCTGCAAGAAAAAAAAAAGACTCTGTCAAGACTGATATGCTAAGCTATTAAGAAGAAAAGGGATAGTTCTTGGAATAAATGTGATTTTTTTTCTGGTAAACCTAAACTATGGTTCCAAGTTTTTAAATAGGATGACAATGATAAATAAAAACCAAAAGAAGCTTTATCTACACAGCAATATAGTTCTATGCAAATTAAGCTTCAAAAATGAATACGAAGCAAAAAAGTAATAACTACACAAAGTAAATATACATTAGAAAAGATCCTTTTGTTAACTCTAACGTCAATGGAAACAAATATTTTTGAGAAAATACTTTCATTTTCCAATTTTAAATTCTCATGACTATTGAATACTTTGCTGCAGTAGTTAAAAAATACAAATAAATAACAGTTAGATATTATTTTAGTATATTAGAGGTAGACTTTGAGTCTTGGTGCATTAGCATCGGGTGTAGCAGACAGCTATTAGAGCTCTAGATGGTGACTTTTGTGTGTAGCCCCCCCTGCACAGAACAGCAGATCTGAATGTGAATGAGATAGGAAATCCTGGAGCTTAGTATACCGCCTTGGTGTGATTTCAGTGGGAAAGCTTTGGCTGTCATTTTACCGATAATAGGAGGCTCTAGGTGTCACTACTGTGAGTGGGGCAGGATCTGAATGTGGCTTGCGACCCTCTTTCATAGCTGAATGTTGCTCTCAAGGTCAGAAAGGTTGGGGACCTCTGGCCTACAGTCTTGATGAGCAGGTGCTTTTTATTCTGCCCTACTGTGGGCAGAGCATAAAACATTCATTAGGAGCAAGTGATTACGAAGAGAGCAGAAGAACAGACGCCGCAGGAAGGACGCCCAACCGACCAAACCATACTCATTCACATACAGCGTGATACAAATTAAAATGGTATTTTTGGATATCCTCCACTATGGTAATAAGGAAATGAACACTGTCGGACTACCATGCCTAAATCACTATATTGTTTTTCAAGCAGAAGCACCCAAATATATGCATATTTGGAGGAGGGGAACTTCTACAGGTGGAAAACAGGGAGGCAGCCTATGGTTTTCTGAATACTTAAGCAATGGAAGGAGGTAGTAGTGAGTATTAACCCCTTCATGACCCAGCCTATTTTGACCTTAATGACCAGGCCATTTTTTGCAATTCTGACCAGTGTCCCTTTATGAGGTAATAACTCAGGAACGCTTCAATGGATCCTAGCGATTCTGAGAATGTTTTTTCATGACATATTGGGCTTCATGTTAGTGGTAAATTTAGGTAGATAATTTTTGCATTTATTTGTGAAAAAATCAGAAATTTGGCGAAATTTTAGAAAATTTCGCAATTTTCAAATTTTGAATTTTTATTCTGTTAAACTAGAGAGTTATGTGACACAAAATAGTTACTAAATAACATTTCCCACATGTCTACTTTACATCAGCACAATTTTGGAAACAAAATATTTTTTTTGCTAGGAAGCTATAAGGGTTAAAAGTTGACCAGCGATTTCTCATTTTTACAACAAAATTTACAAAACCATTTTTTTTAGGGACCACTTCACATTTGAAGTCACTTTGAGGGGTCTATATGGCAGAAAATACCCAAAAGTGACACCATTCTAAAAACTGCACCCCTCAAGCTACTCAAAACAACATTCAAGAAGATTATTAACCCTTCAGGTGTTTCACCGGAACTAAAGCAACATGGAAAGAAAAAATGGACATTTTAATTTTTCCAACAAAAATTTTCTTTTAGCATCAATTTTTTTTCATTTTCACGTGGGCAACAGGATAAAATGGATCCTAAAATTTGTTGGGCAATTTCTTCTGAGTACACTGATACCTCATATGTGGTCATAAACCACTGTTTGGGTGCACGGCAGGGCTCAGAAGGGAAGGAGCGCCATTTGACTTTTTGAATGGAAAATATGCTGGAATATTTAGTGGTTGCCATGTCGAGTTTGGAGAGCCCCTGTGCGCCTAAACATTGGAGCTCCCCCACAAGTGCCCCCTTATGGAAACTAGACCCCAAAAGGAACTTATCTAGATGCATAATTATCACTTTGAACCCCCAGGTGCTTCACAAATTGATCTGTAAAAAAAAGTCCTTTTTTTCACAAAAATGGATCCTAAAATTTGTTGAGCAATTTCTCCTGAGTACGCTGATACCTCATATGTGGTCATAAACCACTGTTTGGGCATACGGCAGGGTCCGGAAGGGAAGGAGCACCATTTGACTTTTTGAACAGAAAATTGTCCCGTTTGGAGAGCCCCTGTGCACCTAAACATTGGAGGTCCCCCACAAGTGACCCCATTTTGGAAACTAGACCCCTTATGGAACTTATCTAGATGTGTGGTGAGCACTTTGAACCCCCAAGTGCTTCACAAAAGTTTATAACGCAGAGCCGTGAAAATAAAAAATATTTTTTTTTCGTCAAAAAATTATTTTTTAGTTCGCAGTTTTTTATTTTCACAAGGGTACCAGGATAAATTGGACCCCAAAAGTTGTTGTCCAGTTTGTCCTGAGTACGCTGGTACCCCATATGTGGGTGGGGACCACTGTTTGGGCACACGTCGGGGCTCGGAAGGGAAGTAGTGACATTATGAAATGCTGACTTTGATGGAATGGTCTGCGGGCATCATGTTACATTTGCAGAGCCCCTGATGTACCTAAACTGTGAAACCCCCCCACAAGTGACCCCATTTTGGAAACTAGACCCCACAAGGAACTTATCTAGATGTGTGGTGAGCACCTTGAACCCCCAAGTGCTTCACAGAAGTTTATAACGCAGAGTCGTGAAAATAAAAAATATTTTTTTTCCTCAAAAAATAAAGATTTTTAGCCAGCATTTTTTTTCCACAAGGGTACCAGGATAAATTGGACCCCAAAAGTTGTTGTCCAGTTTGTTCTGAGTATGCTGGTACCCACTGTTTGGGCACACGTAAGGGCTCGGAATGGAAGTAGTGACGTTTTCAAATGCAGACTTTGATGGAATGGTCTGCGGTCGTCGTTACGTTTGCAGAGCCCTGATGTTCCTAAACAATAGAAACCCCCACAAGTGACCCCATTTTGGAATCTAGACCCCCCCAAGGAACTTATCTAGATGCCTGGTGAGCACTTTGATCCCCAAAGTGCTTCACAGAAGTTTATAACGCAGAGACGTGAAAATTAAAAAAAAAAAATTCCACCAAAATAATCATTTTTAGCCCCCAATTTTTTTATTTTCCCAAGGGTACCAGGAGAAATTAGACCCCCAAAGTTGTTGTGCAATTTTTCCTGAGTACGCTGATACCCCATATGTTGGGGTAAACCACTGTTTGGGCACACGTCGGGGCTTGGAAGGGAGGGAGCACCGTTTGATTTTTTTAACGCAAAATTGGCTGGAATCAATAGTTGCACCATGTCGTGTTTGGAGACCCACTGATGTGCCTAAACAGTGGAAACCCCTCAATTCTAACTTCAACCCTATCCCCAACACAACCCTAACCACAGCCCTAACCCCAACACATCCCTAACCCTAATCCCAACCCTAACCATAACCCTAACCCCAACACACCCCTAACCCTAATCCCAACCCTAACCATAACCCTAATCCCAACCCTAACCATAACCCTAACCACAAGCCTAACCCTAATTCCAACCCGAACCCTAATTCCAACCCTAACACTAATTCCACCCTTACCCTAACCCTAATTCCAACCCTAACCCTCTTTCCAACCCTAACCCTCGTTCCAACCCTAACCCTAACCCTCTTTCCAACCCTAACCCTAATGTAAAAATAAAAATAAAAATAATTTCTTTATTTTATTGGTTGTTCCTGCCCATGGGGGTGATAAATGGGGGGTTTATTTACTTTTCATTCTATTTTGATCACTGTGAGAGTTTATCACAGTGATCAAAATGAATGAAAGGAAATTGCAGCCGGCGGGTGCACTGCGCATGCGCCCGCCATTTTCCATTCCATTTTCATATGAAATATTACTATCGCTCTGATTGTCTGTTTCACTTTTAACAGCCAATCAGAGCGATCGTAGCCACGTGGGGGCGAAGCCATGCACCCCGTGGTGAAGTACAAAGCCCCTGTATCTGCGGGTCGGGTGACCTTTTTAGTGACCTAGGTCACCCGACCCGCAGGGGGGCTTTAAAGTCATGACGCCACATAGGCGTCACTGGTCAGATTGGTACCAGTTTTCATGACGCCTATGTGGCGTCATTGGTCGTGAAGGGGTTAAGGGTATGGGAAGCTATTCTATGAGTATTTAGTCCAGTGTGTTTCCCAAACTCCAGTCCTCACGACCCCTAACAGATTATGTTTTAAGGATTTCCTTAGTATTTGACAGGTGAGAAAACTTGTGGCAATTTCTACTACCTTGATAACAATTGCATCATGTGAATAATACAATGAAAATGCTGAAATCCTGATCTGTTGGTGGCTGTGAGGACTGGAGTTTGGGAAACACTGGTCTAGAGTAATTGGTAAAGGAGATACCAACAGAACCATCCTTCACAACTAAAAGAAGGGTTCTGTTGTGACCACTGAGGGAAGCAAAGTTATCATGCTGTAAATATGTAAAAGATGGAAGAGCGCTGTTGGGGATACTGTGTTCAGGGACACTGATGGGACTTTATGGGAAATGTGGGAGGCACTGCTGTGACCATTGGGAAAAAGGAAAAGGAGCATTAAAACTGTTAGAGGTCCTACACATGTGTTTACATGATATCCATTCGTATATGAACCCACTTAGATTGAGCAAGTTATAATCACTGTATTCACTTTATGACTGCCATGTGCTTAAGCTTAAAGAGTAACCGTCGTTTTAATTTTTATTTCATAAATCAATTGTACACATGAAAATAAGTAATTTTGCAATATATCTTATTCTACTGTTCATTCTACTTATCCTTCTACTAATATATCATATAATTATATTTTTTGTTGTAATTCCTATCTATGTTTTGCTGCTGTGATACTGTAAGTTCCCCTGGGAACCAAAAAAGTGTATCATATCATATCAGAAAAATCTGCTTCTTTCTTTGGCAGAATTGATCAGTCATTATCAAAAATCTCAATTCTGAGATGAAATCTGTATTAATTGAACACAGACTTCCCCATTACGGAGATAAGAGATGGCAGCTGCTAATGATAAGATACTATCCAGATGGAGGGAAGGAGGAGCTAGAGACAGAGCTCCTCCCTCTTTCTCCCTCCTCCGGTATATATAGAATCTCATCAGTAGCACATGTCATCTCCTATCTCAGGAATATAACAGCCTGTCTTCTCTGCATACAGATTTTACTTCAGAATTGAGAATTTTGACAGATCAATTTGAACAGAGAAAGATAAGATATATTACAAAAAAAATGCTTATCTTCATGTGTACTATTAACTTATGAAAAAAGTTAAAATGACTGTTACTCTTTAAATTATGCATTTAAATATTAACTAAAAATTAATAACATATATTTATATTGATTTATTGCTAATTTGAATATGTGCTGTCATGCTGGCATCGCCCCCTCTGCTGAACGTCACAGACAGAGAACCCGGGAGACAGCGATAGAGAGGGGACCGGTAAATATTGCTCTGCTCTCAGTCCTCCCCCATCATACTCACCCCCTCCTGGTGCACGGTCTCTTCAGCCCCTGCTTCCCGCATGGCCTTGATGCCCCAGCTGTTCCTGCATTCAGTGGTCATGTGGTACCGCTCATTAAATATACGCATATTCATGACTTTAATGAGCAGTACCATGTGACCGCTGAATGCAGGAATAGCTGGGGTGCCGAGACCATGGGGGAAGCAGGGGGTGCAGGGACCATGCCAGGAGGGGGTGAGTATGGTCTCTGACACCCCCGCTCCCCCTCCTTCACCAACCCCCAGTATATGACTTATGTATAAGCCAAGAGGGGGACTTTCAGCCCCAAAAAATGGACTGAAAATGTTGGCTTATATGCGAGTGTATACGGTATGTAAAAATCATACAATGTGATTTTCAAGATATTTAAAAAAAAATCTGTCCCTCACATTCGAAGTGTACCTACCATAAAAATTACAGGCCTCTACATTTTTAATAGGTGGGAAAGCTTGCACAATCAGCAGTGTATCAAATACTTAGTTTCCCCACTGTGTATATGCCAGATTAGTCCCATTTCACAAAAACTGAAGATCTCACAAGACTGTCAATGGAAAAATAAAAAAAATAAGGTTCTTGCAATGCGAGGATTTAAAAACAAATGACATTACTACATCATAAATTCCAAAACTTGTAGGGAAATTGATAACATGATTTTAGGTTTGTTCTTTTTTACTATAATAAAACATTTTGTATTGTCCATTTAAGATGCTAATCTTTACCAGAATACGCTGATAAATTGCTTAAATTGCCTTAACTCAACAAGAGGACAAAATGCCTATCGGTCTTTCAGTTGTAGGGTCTTATTTCATGTAAATTGAACATGCCAGTAATTAATAAGAATAACGATTACATCAGACAAAACAAAAAGGTTATTGTATATGGATAATGGGTAATGCAATCTTTTTTTCTTGAATAAAGTGCTGAAAGTGCCTTAAGGCTAGAGATTCCTTATCTGATTAGATTGTGGGAATATCATGAATTTCAACAGAGGTCATGTGTAACCTTATGATAAAGCTGATTAAAAAAATGTTCTTTTTAAAAGAGCCTACTGCTTGATTTAAAGCATTGACTTGACATTCTTATCTCTGTAGCTTGAAAGAGCAATACACGTAATGTGAACAGGACAATTTTTCTGCAAAGGCTTTGTTAAACATTGCTATCTGTAAGAAAAATGATAATAGTTAAGCTAATGAACCTTCTTTAAGGCAAAAGGAGGGAGAAATATGCTAAAAAGCACCTCAGTCACAAGCTTTTTGAGAGTAGTGACTGATATCAACATGAATCTTCAAAATTGATTTTTGCTTTTGCCCAAGTTTGTGGTGTTGAAGACATTCCCGCAATCCACAGTACTAGTACAGCGGCACGATCGCGCAGCCTCACGCTGAGTGCCGTGGAGATCGCATGCGGGTGTCAGCTGTATGTGACAGCTGACACTCCGCAGCAATGCCCACAATCGGTGCTAGCACGGTTCATGGGCATTTAACCCCTCTGTCAGTACAGACAGTGGCATAGAGAAGAATCACGCAGGGTGAGGGCTCCCTGCGCTCTCCCACTGGAACAATGGGATGCGATCGCATTGTTCCGATGGTCTCCTTGGAGACTCTCAGCTCCAAGATGGCCACGGGGTCCTTCCGGGTCCTGCAGGGAGGTGGATTCTCAGTGACTGCTGACAACAGGTGACGGCAACCATGCACTTGGATAAAGTTTTTGCAAATCGCGTAGGAGGCTGACTCCGCAGTTTGATCTTGAGTAGGGGTTACCACGGCGAATTTGGTGAAATGGTCCACCATGACGAGACAATGTTCATACCCCTGGTGCGTGGGGCCAATGGTCAAATAGTCAAACATCAAGAGCTCGAGGGGTGTCGATGTTACTATTGTCTGTACTGGGGCCCATTGTATGGGTGGTTTAGTTAGCTCGCATAGGTGGCACGCACGGCAAGCTTCTTCTGCTGCGGTCTGCAAGCGAGGATGGTAAGCTATTTGTTGTAACCACTGAAAAGTCTTTTGAGCCCCAAAATGAGCCCCTTTTTCATGGGCCTCCCAAGCTAGTACTCTAAGTTGGGCTCCTGGTACGACTACTTGCCAAGCTATTGCTGATGTCGTCCGTGATACCGCCTTGCAGTACAATAGTCCTCCTTTGATTATCAATTTCTCCCATTGGCGTAGCATTAACAAAGTATCCTGAGTCAAAGTCTGTCTCTGAGTGTCGTTAGGTATTTCGCCAGTGGCCACCCATTGGCGCAGGGCCCAATCTCTCCATCTTCTTGCTGCTGGATCCATTTATCCCAGGATTGTTCTAGCATGCCTCTAGTGAGTCCTATGTGGGATTGTTCTCGGGTCGTGGCAGTGAGCCCGGCAGGGGTCAGAGCGAACGGCGTCTCCTCTCCTTCCAGTTTTTCATCTCGACTGTGCCCCGGGGCTGTACGTCGAATCCTGGAGAGGTCGTCAGCATGTACATTCTCAGCTCCCCTTTTTTACATGATCTTGTAGTTGAACTTGGCCATCCGGACCACCCATTATTGCTCCTGGGCCCCTAATTTGGCATTTTCGAGGTGGGCCAGTGGATTGTTGTCGGTTTATAACACCACCTCGGAGCCCACCAGGTACTCTGCGAACCGCTCCATCATGGCCCACACTACTGCGAGGAGCTCAAGCTTAAAGGAGCTGTAATTGTCGGGATTGCGTTCAGAGTCGTGGAGTGATCGACTGCCGTAAGCGATCACTCTTTCCCAGCCATCTTGGACTTGCATCAATACAGCTCCTAGCCCGTGTAGGCTCTCGTCAGTGTGCAGTATGAACGGCTGCAAGAAATCCGCATAAGCTAACACCGGGGTGTCTAACAGTGCTCCTTTGAGATCTCAGAAGGCCTCCTCCTGCAGTTCTCGCCACTGAATCTTCCATCCATTTGCTCCGGCAGGGGCCCCCTTCAGCAGGTCTTTCAGGGCTTGGGCTCGACGTGTAAAGTTCTTTACGAAACGATGGTAATATCTGGCCAACCCCAGGAAGGCCCGTACGTCTTTTACTTTCTCGGGAGTAGGCCACCCTAGGATCACGGCGACCTTTTCCACTGACGGAGACGGTATGTCCCAGGTATTTGATCTGTGTATGAAACACATGGCATTTCTGGGGCTTTACCTTCAACCCGCACTTCTGCAGCCGCCCGAGCACCTGCCTCAGCCACTGCAGGTGGTCCTCAAATGTGGCGGCATAGATGATGATGTCGTCCAGGTACAGTATATCAACGTGGCCTCGAAGTTGAGATCTCCCAGACACCGCTCCATCAGCCATTGTAATGTCCCGGGGGCGTTGGTCAGCCCAAACGGCATACGATTAAATTCAAACAGTCCCATAGGTAAGATGAATGCGGTCTTGGCACGGTCTTCCTCTGACATTGGCACCTGCTAGTACCTGCTGGCCAGATCCAAAGTCGAGAAGTATGTCGCCTTCCCCAGGGCGGACAGGGTCTCCTCTATCCGAGGCAGCGGGTATGAATCTTTGATGGTACAAGCATTCAATTTCCGATAGTCCACACAGAACCTCAAGGTGCCATCCTTCTTGCGGACCAACACGATGGGGGCCGCCCAAGGACTCTGGCTTTCTCGGATAACCCCTTTCCGCAGCATTTGGCCCAGTAATGTTTTTACCTCCTGATATAGTTGTGGGGGAATCTGTCGATATCGTTCCCTGATGGGAGCCGCTCCTGCAGTGGGCATGCCGTGTGTGATGGCTGTGGTACATCCAAAATCATCCTCATAGTTGGTGAATACCTCCTGCTACTGGCCCAAAAGCGTTTCTACCTGGAGGATTTGGGCCGGGGTAAGGCCAGAGAGTTCGGCTCGCATTCTCTCTAGGATGGCTCAGCCTTTTTCTTCGGTCGGGGACCCGGTGGTCTGAAGTGACTGAATAGATACCCTGCCTGCATTTTTAATTGGAACGCAGGGGTCGGAAGCACCTCTTCCAAAGGTCTCACCAGCTTCACCATTTCTACCCTTGGTTTTCTAGGTTGACACAGAGCACCAGAACTGCCCCTTTCCGCACAGTGGCCAAGGTGCCGGCCACCAGGACACCAGGGGGGTAGGCACTCCTAGAAGCACGGCTCCACCTGCATCTCCACTCCCTCCAGGGGCACAGGGGCACGGATAGGCAAGGCCACTACTGTCTGCCCGGGTGGCAGCACGAGTGGAGGAGCCGCCGGCGCGATAACCTTCCCCAATACCTCGCCCTCCTGGCAGTCCTGGAGGACTCGTGCTCCCCGCACCAACTGCTGGAAGATCCGCCCTTGGGGCACGTGGGAGCCCCACTGGCTCAGAGTCTCTTGCATGGGCTCATTGAGGAGTAGGTTGCCGAACTCTTGCAGTATGTTCATACCCAGGGTAACCGGATGTTTGTCGTTTGCATCTCCCTGGGTCAGGATCACTCCCCGGCGGCCGAGTGATTTGACACATAGTGAAATCTGCATCTAGACTACTCCGACGACAGGAACCAGTAGCTGGTTGGCAGCTACCAACTTTATCAAGGACCCCCACTGAGGTCTCACTGCTTTGGGAAAATGCTGCTGAAAATAAGTCTCTGGCATGGTCGTTACTTGCGACCCTGTATCTACTAGGCATCGTACGGCATGACCTTTGACCTCTGCCCATACCACTGGACACTGTGCAATCAGATCTTCGTGACTTACACCACCCCGTGTGGTGGGCTCTGGCGTCCCTCCAAGCTCAGGGTCCTCTGATTTTAATGGCCGACGGGGTAGGTTCCACCTGCAGTGTGAGCACTCTCGGGTGGAGTGTCCCAATCCTCCACATTCGTAACAGGTGAGTGGTCGCTGGAACCGACTCTGGTGAGGGCCGCAATGGTTCGTGCCTTCTCTGCCCGGCCCCAGTCGACTTCTTGTGGCCTCTTTTTTCGCTTCGGCCAATTTGTCTTTAATACTTTGTTGCTCTTGCCCCATCTCTTGTACCCAGTGGGGTTCTTCCAGGGCGCTTACGGATGCTTCCATACTCCGAGCCATCCCCACAGGGACTGTCACCCCTTGCTCCTGTTCCTGAACACGTGCCTCCTTTCCGATCTCCGAAAAGGTCAGATGCGGGTCCACTCGCACCCGCTCTCGCAGAGCGTGTTTCGTCAGGGTGTCTCATAGCCCAGTCACTAAAAGGTCACGCAGTGTTACCTCCACGGTTCCCACACCAACCCCGTCCTTCCTTTCAATGGCTACAAACAATTCCTGCAAAGTATTCATATATTGCATCACTGTTTCCCCCTCTTTCTGCATGCGACTAAACATCCGGGTTCTCAGTTCTCTCACATCAGTCGGGTCCCCATGGGTCTCCTCTAGAATCTGTAACACCCTGACGAAGGTGTTTCGCTGCCCTGGGGGCCTCAACATTACGGAATCTCGGGCCTCCCCGTCCAACGCCATCAGGGCCACCTCTGTCTCCAGGTCAGAGGTCAGCGGATGCATCCTAAATATCCCTCGCATTCGCTCCGTCCAGCTCCACAGCATAGTATTGCTGCCGGAGAACCTGGGTAGATTGCTCAGCATAGCCCCCAAGGATAGGCACCGTTGCCCCCCTAGCCCACACCATCTCCTCTCGGAGACTGCATCCTGCCGACTACGCCAAATGAAATGTAGTAATCGCAGGTACGCGGGATGCAGTGACGAGACGGGAGAAGGGATGAATAAGATGTAACTTTTATATAAATATAGATGCCTATAGGGGCTATCTCGAGCAACCAAACAAGCTAACAGTGGTTATCCTCGCAAGGATCAAAACAAGAATACACTGGTGACACAAACACGACTAACCCGGCAAAGACTGGTCACTATAGGGCCACAGTATGGCCGACTACAGGTCCAGAATGTTAACTATAACGTGTCACTTATCCTCTCTGACGTCCGGCAGAGCGATGGTCGATGATGCTTTGGCGTATCAGCCGCTGGACCCATTCGACGAGGATTTGGTGGAGACTTCGGGCGTTCCTACGCCTCGAAGTGGGGGCACAGCAGGCCCCTGAAGAGTTCCTCTGCATCGCACCTCCCAGTGGAGGTGGGACGGTGTTGCCTGGGGACCAGCTGGGGACGGGCAGCGGCAGCCGCAGGTGGCGGTAAACAGGCCACAGCTGTGGGCCGCAGCCGAGCTGCGGGGACCGCGGAAGGCAGCAGACAGGCTGCAATCACGGGCTGTAGTCGGGCAGCGGCAGCGGACAGGCCGCACCCATGGGGTGGAGTCTGGCAGCTGCGGCCGCGGGCAGCAGCAGACAGATCACACCCACGGGGTGGAGTCGGGCGGTGGCGGCCACTGGGAGCGCAGGCAGGCGGTCGGTGCCTCTCTGTTGGACGGCTCGGTGCCGTCTCCCTTCTGTCAGTGGTGAGTCTCCCTTCAGTCTCTCCCGTCGCTGCTCTGCTCTCTTTGCTCTGGCTCTGGCTGTGACTCTGGTTCTCTGGCGCCCTCTAGCTTCCTTGCTCCTTCTCTCCTGCTCCGTCGACTGCCCTCTGCTGGCGTCTTCAGCCCCTTTTATATCAGCTCCTTCCCCAACCTTTCTAGAAGTCTTTGTGTTCCGTCCCCTAATTATGTCCCCCAGAAACAGTTCCCCTAGGAACCTTGGTGATAGCCCCCTTGGTTTGGGCCCGGACAAACAACGGGGACTCCTCCTCCTACACTTCCTCCACCAGGGGAAGAGGGGAGCCAACCCAACGAACAAAGGGTATCTGAAAATACCAGGCATACAAATATTCACTCACATTTAACAGAAGAATTCACTGGGGAGTGGAGAATGGGGAAAAACCAAAAGAAGAGGGGGAAGAAAATGATTACGCTTACAAACCCATGCAACAGTCACAGATAACTTCTCCAAACTCCTTCTCATAAGCAACAAAACACCTAAACACCTCTCCTCCAAGTCATGCAGCATAAGCTAGCTATGACGATGTGTTTCAGTCAGGACCCAGATTACATAGGGGATAGGAGTGGCTAACTGAGCTCAACTGAGAGCTCAAACTCCCAGAGCTAGCTCCAAACATGGCCAACTAACCCATGTTCTGCCAAAAGAAATAAACACCATTTAAAAAGAAAGTGAAGTGCTTCTTTTCAGATCAGGAAAAGGAGCAATCAGACACTGCAGTCTTCTGGCTCCTCTCTGTTGCGGTAACCCCATGACTCTTAGACCATGAGATCAGGTTTTAAGTGAGTGGTGAATTTTTATGGTCAGCTTCATGAGTTGATAATCAAGAATGATTCCAATTCTAACAGGCAAGATAGCATTGGCTAATGTAAACATGCTGCCAATCATCTGACGAATGAACAAAACACGCAGTATTCGGGTGATTGGATCTTCATGCCTGCTTTAAAATCATCGCTATTGGCAGCACATCTACCAGTGTAAACAGGAGACATTTTGCTAATAAGAATGATATTATATAATAATAATAAATTTTATTTCTATGGCGCCGACCTATTCCACAGCACTTAACATTTCAGAGGGGACTTCTACAGACAAAATACATTACAGCATAACAATAATCACAAAGATCATAACAGATACCAAGAGGAATGAGGGCCCTGCTCGCAAGCTTACAATCTATGACGAAAGGTGGATGGTAACAATTGCCCTGATTGTATGGACCAGCCATAATGTTAAGTGTGTAACAGTATGGACACAGAGGGCAAATGGATGCATAAAGCATGTGGGAACATGATGCGAGGAACCTGGTGTGGTGTAGTGATCACTGTGTCCACTAGGGGGCGCTGTGTGGGTGGTCCAGGACAGGCGTATAAGCATTTCCAGTGTCCTGATAGGAGTAGGATGCTGAATGGTCGTAATGTATCTCAAGGTGGGTGGCCTTGAGATGAAGACTTGTGTATGTGTTGATCAGCAGTGGTACTGCTGAGGTTCCGTGTCAATGTCTTAGGGAAGTCTTCAGGTAGCTGGAGAGATGGGCGGAACCAGCTACCTACAAATCCACCCAGGGGTGTGTCTGAAAATGCTGGTAGTAAAAGACTATGTGAGTGTGAAGGACCTGTGATGAGGTCATAACCATGTGACCCAGTGGGTGTGGCTGCAGACCATATAAGGTGGCCAGAGTAGGTCACATGGAGTGAATGCTTGGACCCGGTTGGTCCGTTGTGGAAGGTCCCACTGGGAGATGGTGCTTCCTGCCTGACAGCACGTGAAGTGGCTGTGTGTAATGGCTGCCAGTATCTGAGAGTTCCCAGGGGAAGGAATGAACATCTGGAGTCTGAAGCAACCATGAGGTAACCCTGATGGGGTGAGATAACTGCGAGGCTGAAGAGCCTGAGTACTGGACATTGCGTATCCTGTGTAATCACAGGGATAGCAGAGGGAAACTCTGTCATGAACGTTATGCTATGGATATGAACTTTATGTTGCTGCTGTGGACTGTTATGGACTGTGGACTGTTATGGTTTTATGGAAAATCCATGCCGGATCTGATTATTTGGCTACTAAGCGAGTGTTCCCAACCTTGAATGACAGCGCTACCTTACACTGGTTATGGTAAAACTTTTGGCTGTGCCACACAGGGATAGATTAGGTTAATGTGTTGAGGCAGTAGGCCAGTCTGAATAAATGCATTTTCAGGGCACGCTTAAAATTGTGGGAATTGGGGACTAATCGTATTGACCTGAGAAGTGCATTCCAAAGAATTGGTGCAGCACGTGTAAAGTCTTGGAGATGGGAGTGGGAGGTTCTGATTATTGAGGATGCTAACCTCAGGTCATCAGCAGAACGGAGGGCACAGGTAGGGTGGTATACTGAAACAAGGGAGGAGATGTAGGGTGGTGCTGAGCCATGGAGAGCTTTGTGGGTCAGGGTAATAAGTTTAGACTGAATTCTGGAGTGGATGGGTAGCCAGTGTAATGACTGGCACAAGGTAGAGGCATTGGTGTAACGATTGGTGAGGAATATGATCCTGGCTGCAGCATTCAAGACAGATTGGAGGGGGGAGAGTTTGGTAAGAGGGAGACGGATTAGAAGAGAGCTACAATAGTTGAGGCGAGAATGAATAAGAGAAATAGTAAGAGTTTTTGCGGAGTCAAAAGTAAGAAAAGGTCGAATTCTAGAAATGTTTTTGAGGTGCAGATAATAAGAGCTAGCCAGTGATCAGATGTGGGGGGCAAAGGAAAGCTCGAAGTCAAATATGACCCCAAGACAGCGGGCATGTTGCTGGGGAGTAATAGTGGAATCACACACAGAAATGGCAATGTCGTGTATAGGTACATTAGTATCGGGAGGAAACACAAGGAGTTCAGTCTTTGACAGGTTCAGTTTCAAATATAGTGAGGACATGATGTTAGACACAGCATTTAGACAATCGCTGGTGTTTTCTAGAAAGGCTGGCGTGATGTCAGGAGAAGAAGTGTATAATTGGGTGTCATCGGCATAGAGATGGTACTGGAAACCAAATCTACTGATTGTTTGACCAATAGGGGCAGTGTACAAAGAGAAGAGGAGGGGGCCTAGGACTGATCCTTGAGGAACCCCAAAAGTAAGGTGAAGATGAGTGGAGGAGGAACCAGCAAAAGATACAGTAAAGGAGCGGTCAGAGAGATAGGAGGAGAACCAGGAGAGAATGGTGTCCTTGAGGCCAATGGGACGGAGCATAGTGAGAAGGAGCCGATGATCCACAGTGTCAAATGCTGCAGAGAGATCCAAGAGAATTAGCATGGAGTAATGACCATTTGAATTAGCTGTTAGTAGATCATTAGAGACTTTAGTGAGGGCAGTTTCAGTAGAGTGTAAAGAGCGGAAACCGGATTGAAGAGGGTCTAGAAGAGAGTTATCAAAGAGATAGCGGATAAGACAGGAGTGGACCAGGCGTTCCAAGAGTTTAGAGATGAAGGGAAGATTAGAGACAGGTATATAGTTAGCGGCACAGTTTTGGCCGAGGGATGGTTTTTTGAGTAGTGGATGTATGATGGCATGCTTAAATGAGGAGGGAAAGATACCAGAAGAGAGAGAGAGGTTAAATATTTTAGTTAGGTGAGGGGTGACAGCAGGGGAAAGGGACTGGAGGAGATGTGATGGAAATGGGTCACTGGTGCAAGTGGTTAGGCGAGAAGACGCAAGGAGCCTGCTTACTTCTTCTTCTGTGACTGGTTCAAAATCAGAGTGAGCTAGATGCAGTGGGGGAGGGAGGACAATGCATGGTATGAGGTGATTGGGAGATACTTTCCTGTCGGATCTGGTCAATTTTTTTCTTTGAAGTAATTGACCAGATCGTCAGCTCGAAGCTCCGTGGTTGGGGCCTGTACTCTTGGGTTGAGTAGAGAATGAAAAGTGTCAAAGAGATGTTTAGGCTTATTGGACAGTGAGGTGATGAGGGTGTTGAAATAGGTTTGTTTTGAGAGGTGAAGGGCAGTGTTGTATGTTCTAAGCATAAACTTATAATGGATGAAATCTTCGTGTAGATTGGATTTTCTCCACAGACGTTCGGCGCACCTGGAGCACCGCTGCAGGAAATGTGTATGCAGGGTGTGCCAGGGTTGTCACCGTCTGTGTTGTGGTGTTCTATTTATAGGAGGTGCAAATTCATCCAGGACACTTTGAAGTGTTTCATTGTAATGCTTCAATGCAGAATCAGGACATGAGAGGGAGGAGATAGGGGCCAATGAAGACTGCAAGTTCTTCATAAGTTTCTGGGTGTTAATGTCCTGTATGTTTCTATAAGTATGGACTGTGAGGGTGACCTGAGCGGACTGGCAGTTCTTGATAGAGAATGAAAGAAGGTTGTGGTCAGAGAACAGGAGAGGGGAGTTTGCAAATTCATCTACTGCACAAAGCCAAGAGAAGACCAAGTCGAGGGAGTTTCCATCTTCATGCGTTGGAGAATTAGTAAGCTGCGAAAGGCCAAACGAGGAGGTTAGAGATAAAAGGTGAGTAGCAGATGGGGAGAGGGGAAGAGCAATGGGGATGTTGAAATTGCCCATGATGAGGGTAGAGATGTCACAGGAGAGAAAATGTGGAAGCCAAATGTCAAAATGATCCAGGAACTGATGGGAGGGGCCAGGAGGACGATACACCACCACCACTCGCATGGAGAAGGGGGTGTAGAGTCTGATGGCATAGACCTCAAAAGAAGGGAAGACAAGTGAGGGTAGTTGAGGGATAACCTGAAAGGTACATTTTGGTGATAGGAGCAGACCAACGCCTCCATCTGCTCTATTGTCTGATCTTGGGGTATGAGAGAAGTGTAGTCCACCATATGAAAGAGCAGCAGCAGCAGTAGTGTCTGACTGCTGGATCCAGGTTTCAGTAAGAGCCAGAAGGTTAAGAGAATTAGAAAGGAAGAAATCATGGATGAAGGAGTTTGTTACACACTGAGCGAGAATTCCAAAGGACACAATTAAGAGAGACAGATGGCATGCAGGGAATATTAATAAGATTAGAGGGGTTTCTGAGTGTAGCAGTTTGGGGGTTTGATTTTCTATAACATGGGGGACCAGGGTTGAGAGCAATGTCTCCTGCGACTAGGAGAAGGAGGATAGAAAGAGTGAGCAGATGGTTAAGTGATTTGTGAGAGCGTCTCTGATGTTGAATGATGGGACTGAATGGATCTGTGCTGTGTAGCAATGTGAAAAGAACATGAGTGCTATACATAGTAGAGGAAAGGAGTGAGGGGCCAATATGGATGGAGTGTAGAGAGTTAATGACAGGGCGGTGGCTGTGTGAAAATGCAACGGCCAGGATATAAATTATGCAAATGCATATGGTATATATTTGTTGCATTCCAGATGTACAGGGAATAGATGTATATAAATGTCTTAGGCTGGTTTCACATTTGGGTTAAAACAACGCTGCGCCCTGCGTCGTTAAGCCCCGCCCCGAGCCGGCTCCCTGCCCGCCCCATCCGGGATCACCGCCTACTTTCGCATTTGCACGCATGCGATCGGCGCACCCTATCTTTAGCATAGGGTGCGCAGATCATGCGCTGCCAGTGTGAAAGTAGCGTGTTGCGCACTTTTGACGGTGCGCCGTGCGCGCCGAAATGCAACATGCTGCATTTCGGCGCGCACGGCGCCCCGTCAACAGTGCGCAACATGCTACTTTCACACTGGCAGCGCATGATCTGCGCACCCTATGCTAAAGATAGGGTGCGCCGATCGCATGCGTGCAAATGCGAAAGTAGGCGGTGATCCCGGATGGGGCGGGCAGGGAGCCGGCTCGGGGCGGGGCTTAACGACGCAGGGCGCAGCGTTGTTTTAACGCAAATGTGAAACCAGCCTTACCTGTCTCCTGCCCTGTCTAACTGCCATGTTATAACTGCCTCATACTTTGATTAAATGTACTTTGATTAAATGTGCATAAATGCCCCCTGCATAAATTCTTTCACCAAGCTATGTCTGAATATATAGGAGGCTAAGGCTTAGATCTCCTTTTCTTTTTTGCTCTCTCTCTTCTCATTAATCAATCAAACTAAATTGAGACAGCAGGACCCAATAAATGCTGTGGTCAGATAAACAAATGTCCAGCACTACATGGATCATAAAACACTTTGTAAAGTTTCTTGACCTTACAACATAAGGGGACAAGCAGAGTAAGTTGAAATAACTATATACCAGATATAAGCTTGCATAGTTGAAAACACATATATAGCATTCAGGATTAACTGCTTGCTGACATTGAATGGAGTGGAGACACACAGGAGTTGATTCAGAGCAGAGACTGAAAGAGCTGGTTACCTGCATGAAGAGAACAGAGATGCGTGTCACATTCATCCATGTTATAACGGCCTCATACTTTGATTAAATGTACTTTGATTAAATATGCATAAATGCCCCCTGCATAAATATTCAAGGATATTCAATTTGTACAGATCAATTGTCTTAACGATTGTTCTGTGCTCACATAATTCTGGTCGGTCTGTCTAAACAGATGATTTATACGCCACAGGCAACAATTATGAATGCATCTTTATATCTCTGTATCTCTGATCATCAAATAGTATACATATTAATTAAATAACACTTATGGCGTTTGTTATCCAAACCAAATACCAATTACTGTAGGTCTAATTTTGCTAATCTGTGTATCTCATCAAATTACCTTAATTCCATCCACAACTGCTTAACCATCTCTAGTTCTAAACTCTCTGCAGGAGTGTATATATTTACTGTATATGCAGGAATAATGCTTTCTCCACCGGCACAAGGGACGTCTGTAAAAATCAGATCTGTACAGTATGTACATGTCTGAATGGTGCCAAAGCATTTAAAGTAATTGTGATGTGCATTGAAGAATTTATACAAATTTATCTTAGGAGACTGGTGACTTAAGTTGAGACTACATGGATTGGCTAGCCGCGCTGCAGAAACTCCGTTGCTACTACTGGTCACAGTGGTGGTGGCTTTTTGAGCATGTGAGGCCAGCTGCACTATATTTTTTTCACTCTAAGGCTAGGGTAACATAACAGCATTCTCTTATTTTAGAAAATTGGTCCGATTTTGCTAATCACACTCACAATCACAGTATGATCAGAATGTGACCCGATTTACGGATGCAAATTGGGCATGCTGCAAGTTTTTTCTTGGACAGACTTGGTCCAAGGAAAAAATTTGGACATGTGCATGGGCCCATAGACTAACATTGCCTGAGTGCAATCCAATGTTTTTTTCTGCATAAGCCCTAAGACTTTACCCGTGATGGTTGCCACGCCCTTCAGCAGTTTATAAATTTAATATGCTGCTTACTGAATTCCTTTTTAAGATATAGGTAAACATAATTTATCATGTGAATACACACTGTTTAACAAATCATGCATCTTTTTCCCTTCAGCAGACACGGTTCATCAAGGCCACCTGCACCTGCCACCTCTTGCTACAAACAAATATTTCAGCCACTTGTCAGTTCTTTGCTGGTACCTATGTTCATTTTTGGGGTAGTTCACATGTACTTTTTTTAATCTCTGATCTGTCCAAAATCTTGGATCAATCTCACAAATACAAGTCTATGTGTCAGTTGAAAAATTAGTCAACACTCACATGCTATCCTCGTGCTGCTAGTTGTTCACGGACTTTTTGATATGGAAAAATTGAAAAATGTCTATGTTTTTTTTTATCTAATAAAAACTGATGAAATTCTAATGGTAAAAACTGACATATCGATGAAAACCTGATGAAACACTAATCAAAACCACTGATAAAATTTGGACATTTGTTTGTGTCTGTGAGAAAGTAATCATAGATGTTTGACCAGAAATGTTACGGGTAGTTGACCAGAAATGTTACGAATGGCAATGCTTATATATTGCTTTACTATATTGGCCTACAATACCTTATTTTGTTTGCCACTAATAACTAATATACTATAGATTGAGTTCTTTACAGATATTTAGACTCAAAATATCTTAACATTGTCTTGGCATCACCAATAAAGCATTGAAAAAGTCAAAATGCTTCAATTGCAGAGCAATAAAATGGCAGAAAAATAATTAAAACTCAGAACAGAAAGTTTAGTGTGCTACACATTGCACAGATTAACAGAAACCTCTTTCTTTGTTCATTCTGCAAGGTCAAAAATTCAGCAGGAAAACAAAATGTATTGACTTTTTATTTGTAGCTACTCATTAAACTATGCACTTTTCTCCTATTGACAAATACATTTTTAATGCAACACTAATTACTACTTGCTACAGCCAAAATTAAAAAATAATGCTTTCACAATAGAAATTCAAGCAAAATTTGTAAAGTATTTTTTGTCCTTTGAATAGTGAGGAATATAGCCCATGGGCATGTTCACATCAAGTTTTTTAAATGGGCAAAAATGCTTGAAATACTCCTTGAAAAATCTTATTAATTTCAATGGGAAAACACATAATTACTGCGTTTTACCATGTTTCTTTTTCAGCAAAGGAGCATGTTATTTATTGAGGCATTTCTGTCTGAAAAAAAAGCTTAAAATTAGTCCACTAAATCATTAGAAACAGAAATAAAATACTGCACACTCAATAAATGTGGAAAAGGCATTAGTAACTTGATTTTTTTATACATCTTTTTCAGCTGGAAATAGCTTTGTCACAAAACTGTGTGAGCAAACACTAAAAGCATATTAAGGCCTCGTTCACACATTCAGTATGTGGTCAGTATTTTACAAAAGTATATGTAAGCCAAAACCAGGAGTGGAACAATCAGAGAAAAAGTCTAATAGAAACACATCACCACTTCTATATCTCTCACCCACTCCAGGTTTTGGCTTTCAAATACTGATGTAAAATCTGACCAAATACTGAACGTGCGTACATGACCTAACAATGGAAATATGCTCACAAATATAGAAAAAAGTTCACTGTTGGGAACATCACAGTTCTTTTAGATTATTTTAGCACCAGATTGTAATGCAGATGTTTTAAATGGTTATAATTAGAGATGAGCGAGCCTATCAAGGTTTGGTTTGGTTTGATTCACCGAACATGTTCATCGAACAGTTCGATGAACATATCTGAACTCCTTTAAATTCAATGGGAGGCCAAACCAAAGGCATACACAACACCTTAAGGGGTGACGAAAAGCTTCCCAAACAGCTAGGATTAGGGGCAGACAGCATGAAAAGTGGCATCAATCGACCCATAGTAGAAATTTGCAAATGGAACAGCAACAGTCATCCATGGGCCATGCATGAAGTATTAGTGATGTAAGCCTTCTTTGGTGGGAGTCTTGATACCTCAGGCAACATCTCCAAATTTTTTTTTCCAGCCACACTCAGATGGTGCACACATTACAGTAGTTTCACACTGTACTATTGGTAAAAAATGTAGGGAAAGTAACACAGGAAGTTGACTGATAAATTGACCCACAGTAGAACCTTTCCTAATGGCACAGAAGCAGTCAGCCATGGGCCATTCATGAGGTATCGGAATTTACAGATTTAAATTGAAGTTTCAATGAGGACCTGGTGGTTAATGGAGCGGAGTAAGCCTTTTTAGCTGGGAGCCCAGATACCTCATGCAACACCTACAAATATTTTTTTCCAACCGCACTCAGATGGCATAAACATCAGTTTAATACAGTACTATTGGTGGAAAAATGTAAGGAAAGTAACACAGGTAGTTGGGTGAAAATAAGTGCAGGCTTGCCTGTCTGGGAGCCCTACTTACACAGGCAACTCACCAGATGGAGACCCAACTTCAAGTCTCCACATTTCAAAAAAATATTGCTACACACCACTAAATTGCCATCGATTTCCAAAGCAGTAGATACAGCAGGCACAGAAGCCATGACAAAGTTGTCACAGACTACAGTAATGCAAGATCAATGCATAACTCTACAAACGAGACCATTACTTTGTCTGCCCAGTCTGCGACTGGGAGCAAAAGTCATTGGAGATCTATGACATCTTCATTTTTTTGATAGTAATGCGATCTACACTTTCAGGGTGCAGCTGGATGTGCTTACACATCAGGACACCACCAGCAGCTCTGAAGACACCTTCTGAGAGAACATTGGCTGCTGGGCATGACAAAACCTTCAAGGAGTGACAGGCGAGCTCAGGCCACTCTTCCATTTTTGAAGACTAAAATGCAAAAGGATCCAAACTGTGGAGAAACGGGGTCAGTGGGTGCTCTCACCCGCTGGCCTGGCTGCCTTTAGAAACACTGCATGGACCAGGGCTCATACCACTGAACGCCCGCTCTATCTCCCAGTGGGCAACATACTACACACAAAACGCAGAGTTAGGGTAAAACAGTGTGGCAATGCTTTATTGAACCACAACACCCAATAGCAAACAGAACAATCCCAGCAATTACCCCCAACATAGTGCATATTACAGGGCCTAACCCTTCCGCTGACTCACCTGGATAATGGTAGGTGTTACGTCAAAGCTCCCAGGGTCGATATTCCACCTGTGATATACACACAGAGAAGAGATATTGACAAGCATAGGGAGATGACTGAGAACAGTCCATAGAGTCCGTACAAGGTCCAAAGCCAGTTGACACAACGTCAGAGCTCCCAGGATTGCTATTACACCTGTGATATACACACAGAGAAGAGATAACAACAAGCGTAGGGAGGTGACAGTCCATACTGTCCATACAAGGTCCAAAGCCAGTTAACACGAGAGTCACCACCTGGCTTATCCGACCATCTCCATGGAACTAGGCGACCAAAGGGTCCCAAAACCTGGCTTTCTCCAAACACATCCATGGTTCAGAGATGGTCACTGGATCAGATCTGTGTCCTTCCAACCGGAGCCGAACACTCCTAGGTTGTTTCCCTTAGAATCATAGATCCAAGTCCCTCGTGATGGTGCCATGATGAATTGACTGCAGTCCTCTCTCTCATCCGCTGAGTGTTGTGCAGACTGGTAGCTCTCTGTGTGATGAGATAAGACTTGTCCCTCCGTCTCAGGGTCTTTTTATACCCCAGAAAGGTAAGCTATTTTTAGAATTACCCAGTGTCCTTCAGTACACCCTCACATTCTGTTCCCTCTTTACTTTAGACGTCAACAAACTAGTTTCAAAATACAATGCACAATTAGCATATCAGTACACATCAATAGACAAAGATAAACACACACTATGTACAGTCACTATTACAGACTTAGGGCACCGTTACACTTAGCGATGCACCAGCGATCCCGACAACGATATGGATCGCTGGTGCATCGCTAAGTGGTCGCTAGTGAGCTGCCACACAGGCAGATCTCACCAGTGACATAGCAGGGGTCGGGGGTCGCTACTTACCTGTCAGACGCGGCGATCCTGACGTCCTCCCGCCCGCATCCACGCGTCGCTCATCGGCGCCACAGGAAGCCCAGCAGGAAGCGCCTGACGAGAAATGGTCCAGGACCTTCTCGTGCGATCGGCGATAACCAGCGGGGGAGCCAGTCGGAGGTAAGTATCACATGTAGGGATATCGCTAGCAATATCGCTGCTACGTCACAAAACCAGTGACGTTACAGCGATATTGCTAGCGATATCGCTATGTATAACGAGCCCTTAACACAGTATGCTAAATAGTATATCAGCTTGCAAGACTGTCATCTTGACCCACCAGACATAAACACTTAAATCAACAAGCCAATATATGGATAAAAAAAAACTCCCCTTGGCCTGCAAAAACACAGTCGTCTGGGTAATTAAGATATAATCTGGTTTCTTGACACAAACCCTCTTTGATGGCATTGATATTGAGCTCCAGATACTCCTGCACCATCGTCTCCAGTCGTTCATAACGTGTCAGACTTTTACTCTTTTCTGCTGGTGCACGGGATGATCTAAAAAATGTGCAAAATGACTCATAGAAATTGGTTATGTCACATACACTGCTGTTGTTAATATTTTTGTGATGACTAGTGTTGTGCATTCCGATACCGCAAGTATCGGGTATCGGCCGATATTAGCTGTATCGGAATTCCGATACTGACTTCCGATACTTTTTTCATATCGGATACCGGAATCGGAAGTTCCCATAATGCTATGAGCCCGCTCGCTTTGATTCAGCCAATGGGAATCCTCAGAAGTGTGGGCACATCCTGTTAGGCATGTTAACTATTGGCATGGCTGTGATTGGCTGCTGAAATGATGCGCGGTCTGTGCGCATCTTGATGCGCGGTCTGTGCCGACTGCGGGGGATCTGTGCCGACTGTTGGGGGTCTGTACGGGCCTCTCGGGGGCCTGTGCTGGCTGCCGGTGGTCTGTGCGGGCCAGCCGGGTGCCTGTGCCGGCTTTCGGTGGTCTGTGCGGGCCTGCCGGGGGTCTTGTGTGTGTGCAAGCATCGTCCGATGGGACTACAAGTCCCATCGGGCGATGCCTGCTGCACTGACAGTGATTGACAAATTAGCCAATGATGGGACAGTAGTAGTCCCATCATCCGGCTAATGTGTTGAATGTTAAAAAAAAACCCATACTACATACATACTACATAAATACATACATACTACATATACTACATTCATACAACATATATACATACATGCTACATATATACTACATTCATACAACATACATACATACCACATACTACATACATACTACATATATACTACATTCATACATACATACTACATACATGCCACATATATACTACATTCATACAGCATACATACATGCTACATATATACTACAGTCATACATACATACTACATACATGCTACATATATACTACATTCATTCAACATACATCCATACATACTACATACATACTACATATATACTACATTCATACAACATACATACTACATACATACTACATATATACTACATTCATACAACATACATACATACATACTACATACATACTACATTCATACATACATACTACATACATGCTACATATATACTACATTCATACAGCATACATACATGCTACATATATACTACATTCATACATACATACTACATACATGCTACATATATACTACATTCATACAACATACATACATACATACTACATATATACTACATTCATACAACATACATACATACTACATACTACATACATGCTACATATATACTACATTCATACAACATACATACATACATACTACATACATACTACATTTATACTACATTCATACAACATACATACATACTACATACATGCTACATATATACTACATTCATACAACATACATACATACATATTACATACATGCTACATATATACTACATTCATACAACATACATACATACATACTACATACATGCTACATATATACTACATTCATACAACATACATATATACTACATACATACTACATACTGCATACATACATACATACTACATATATACTACATTCATACAACATACATACTACATACATACTACATACAATACATTCATACAATACATACATAGACATACAGTACATATAACATAGAGTACATACTCACCAATACTTGTCACATTGTTCCCAGAAGCCAGTGTCATCTAAGGAAAAATATGAAAATAACAAACAAGCCATATACTTACCCTGATCCGCAGAAATCCACGAGGGTACCACGCCGATCTCCCGTGGAGAGCAGCAGCATCAGCTGATGCGACCTCTCTCTACGGGGCTCAAGGAATCCAGTGTCGGGAGGTAGGTATCCTTCCGCACTGTATTCCTCCACCACTGTAAAAAAATAGTCCCTAGTCTCACTTTTGGCATTGCTGTGTCAAAAAGTTTCCATGCAGCATGTGCCATAAAGTGAGACCAGGGACTATTTTTTTACAGTAGCGGAGAAATACAGTGCGGAAGGATACCTATCTCCCGTCACTGGATTCCTGGAGCCCCGTAGAGAGTGGTCGCATCAGCTGATGCTGCTGCTCTCCATGGGAGATCAGCGTGGGACACTCACGCGTGGATTTCTGTGGATCAGGGAGTATATGGCTTGTTTGTTATTTTCATATTTTTCCTTAGATGACACTGGCTTTGGGGATCAAAGTGACAAGTGATGGTGAGTATGTACTCTATGTTGTATGTACTGTATGTCTATATGTATGTATTGTATGAATGTATTGTATGTAGTATGTATGTATTGTATGAATGTATTGTATGCAGTTTGTATGTTGTATGTCTGTAGCATGTTGTATGTATGTATGTAGTATCTATGTATGTTGTATGAATGTAGTATATATGTAGTATGTATGTAGTATGTTTGTACTATGTATGTATGTTGCATGTAGTATGTATGTTGTATGAATGTAGTATATATGTATGTTGTATGAATGTAGTATATATGTAGCATGTATGTAGTATGTATGTATGTTGTATGAATGTAGCATATATGTAGTATGTATGTTGTATGTATGTACTTTGTATGTTGTATGTAGTATGTATGTTGTATGAATTTAGTATATATGTATGTTGTATGAATGTAGTATATATGTAGTATGTATGTAGTATGTATGTTGTATGAATGTAGTTTATATGTAGTATGTATGTTGTATGTATGTAGTATGTATGTTGTATGAATGTAGTATATATGTAGTATGTATGTTGCATGTATGTACTATGTATGTATGTTGTATGTAGTATGTATGTTGTATGAATGTAGTATATATGTATGTTGTATGAATGTAGTATATATGTAGTATGTATGTAGTATGTATGTATGTTGTATGAATGTAGTATATATGTAGTATGTATGTTGTATGTATGTAGTAAGTATGTATGTTGTATGAATGTAGTATATATGTAGTATGTATGTTGTATGTATGTACTATGTATGTATTTGTATGTAGTATGTATGTTGTATGAATGTAGTATATATGTAGTATATATGTAGTATGTATGTATGTTGTATGAATGTAGTATACAATTATGTATGTAGTATATATGTATGTTGTATGAATGTAGTATATATGTAGCATGTATGTAGTATGTATGTATTTTGTATGAATGTAGTATATATGTAGTATGTATGTAGTATGTATGTATGTTGTATGAATGTAGTATGTATGCAGTATATATGTATGTTGTATGAATGTAGTATATATGTAGCATGTATGTAGTATGTAGTATGTATGTTGTATGAATGTAGTATATATGTAGTATATATGTAGTATGTATGTAGCATGTATGTAGTATGTATATATGTAGTATATATGTAGCATGTAGGTAGTATGTATATATGTAGTATGTATGTAGTATGTTTTTTTTTACATTCAACACATTAGCCGGATGATGGGACTACTACTGTCCCATCATTGGCTAATGTGTCAATCACTGTCAGTGTAGCAGGCATCGCCCAATGGGACTTGTAGTCCCATCGGATGATGCCTGCACACACACAAGACCCCCGGCAGGCCCGCACAGACCACCGGCAGCCGGCACAGGCACCTGGCTGGCCCGTACAGACCACCGGCAGCCGGCACAGGCCCCCGGCAGGCCGGCATAGGCCCCCGAGAGGCCCGTACAGACCACCGGCAGCCGGCACAGGCCCCCGGCAGGCCGGCACAGGCACCCGAGAGGCCCATACAGGCCACCGACAGCCGGCACAGGCCCCCGAGAGGCCCATACAGACCCCCGAGAGGTCCGTACAGACCCTGCCCGCACACACAGACACGCACAGTGTCTGCCCACGCACCGCCCACATTCTTTCCCCCTCCCGAACAGGCTGTACAAGGCAAGAAAGGGTTTTTTTAATTCCGATATTTCTGTCCCATTGACTTGAATGGGACTTCCGGGATCGGAATCGGCGATACCTGATACTTTTTTTAGATCGGCCGATCCATTCCGATCCGATATTTTTCAGTATCGGGTGGTATCGCTCAACACTAGTGATGACGACTTGATGTTCCCGGGGTTAGACGTCTAGAATTGAGATGCATACTGTATACTTCACTGCTATCTTGGGAAAAACTGCTCTTAAGATTGTCTAGAAGCGTGTTTCAATATTCCATAATGCGGTCGGCCCATCCCAGAGGGGAAGCATCCGGCTAAATTTAGTGTTTTACTGTGGATCTAACAGAGTGGCAACCCAGTAGTCAGCACTATTTCTAACCCTAAGAATACGGGCATCATGTTGAAGATAGCGCAGCAAGAAGATGCATGTGTACCACAATATTAGGCCTAACGATTTTTAAGTGAAAATCTGGCCTTCTGATTTCTAACTGAAACACAATTTTATCACAAACAAATTGAATTAGCAAATTGGGCCTCCTAGCTGCACCTCAATAGTAGGCCTAATGATTTTTTTAGTGTAAATGTGGTCTTCTGAATTCTCACTGAAACACAGTTTTATCACAAATTATTTGGATTAGCAAATTGTGAATCTTTGCTGCACCCAAGTATTAGGCCTAATGATTTTTAAGTGTAAATCTGGCGTTCTGATTTCTCACTGAAACACAGTTTTATCACAAACGATTTGGATTAGCAAATTGGGCCTCCTGGTTGCACCCCAATATTAAGCCTAACGATTTTTTGTATTTAACTGTTTATATTGATTTGGAAGTTTTAATAAGGGGAGGAGTGAGGAGGGAAATGTAAGGTTTTAGGAAAAGGGGGAGGGGGTACACTTAGGAGTGGGGGAGGGAAGGGAAGCAAAATGGGGTGACAATAAAAACTAGAAAACTCAAAATATACATTTCAATAGGTTTGCATATGAAATTAATACAGATGTAAACAGTATAAACTGTATCTAACTTAAGTTTATATAATAAAAAAAACTGTAGGCACTTAATGACCAGTATAATAAAAAAAATAAAAAATAAAAAAAAAAAAATAAGAAAGGTTATGTGTTAACCAGATCTTTGGGAGTATTCCATCAGCTGTACCGCAGCGCAGATGTCGTATATTATTTGGACAATAAAGTATACAGTATCTTTGGTTTAAGCCATAACGGGAATTGGTTTTTAAGTGGGAATATGGCCTTCTGATTTCCCACTGAAGCACAGGTTTATCACAAATGATATGGCTGAGCAAATTTGGCCTCCTGGCTGCACCCCACTATTAGGCTTAATGATTTTTAAGTGGAAATCTGGTCTTTTAAATTCTCACTGTAACACAGTTTTATCAGAAACAATTTGGATTAGCAAATGTGGTCTACTGAGGCTGCAACACAGTTTTTGCACAATCTAGTTAGATGCTGCAAGATTGACTTCACACAGGACATATCTAACTATCTGTCAAGTTTACTTGCAGCACGAGCAAGAGCAGCTTCTCTGCACTGTGACACTGAGAAAATGGCCCCAGCAAGACAAGATGTCCACTTTTTATATGGCCAGGGACATGTGACTTTGGTGGCCAATCACAGAAGACATTGTGTCATTGCTTTGTGGATGGTTTCTGTGCCCTGATTGGCTGCCGGAATGTACATATATCTCTAGTTATAATGTGCCTGTTCTTGAACTATACCTGGAGCCAACAACACTTAATAGGCCTTTCATGGGCACTATTTGTACTTGCCACTCTTCTTAGCAGGTGCCATGGAATTCTGTTGCATTCACTACAGATAACTGACCCGTACTGCAAAGGCCCCTGGTTCCTTCTACACAGTAGCCGTTGGCCGAAGGAACAAGATGATAATGGCAGCATAGTCATGGTAAATCAACAGAGTCAGGAATTGGCATAGCTATCAGGATTAATACACTGGCAACAATATTAATTGCTGTAACAGATAAGTGAGGATGTCACTGGGAAGTTTAGAGTGCGAAGAACAATCATTGGCAGCTGGACCCGCCTTGCAATAGGCCCAATACTAGTTCCAGCTGTAGGCCAGTCAGCCAGACAAAATTTCAATATAATAAAATGAATAAGTGATGGCTATCCAGTGATCACGTTGCCCAGCAGGATGAGACTATGGGCACCTTGAAGTAGAATGCAAAGCAGAAACTGCCTGACAAGTAGAGCGAACCTGTACTGGAAAGTTCGGGATTCATATCGGACACCTAATGTCCGGTACCTAACCCCGAACACAAACTTTTTACTGTATGTCCAGTTTCCTGTCTGGGTTTGCCAGTCTAATAAAGTTTTTTAGACTGTGGGCACTTCTGGAGCCACTTGGCATGGCTGTGATTGGTTGATGCAGTACATGACCCAAACTGTATAAAGGCCGGATCACAAGTGCCGCTGCCATTACTCTTTCATTAGTATAGGGATAGGACATAGCTGGAGTGAGGGACAGATAGCGACTGCACACTCTGCAAAAAAACACTGTGTGTATTCTTCAACCCGTATAGTTGGTAGCAGTGTGCTAGTACTGTGCTAAATGCCCTGTATGTACTTTGCACCCCCTCACCTGAGGGAGCACTGTGTGTATTTTGCACCCCCTTGCCTGTGGGAGTATTGTCCTTTAAGCAGCTGTGTGTACTCTGCACACCCCGCTGGTGAGAGTACTGTCCTTTAAGCCATTGTGTTTAACTCTGCACCTCTCACCTGTAGGATTATTGTCCTTTAAGACGTGTGTGTGCTATGCACCCCCCACCTGTGGAGTACTGTCCTTTAAGTCACTGTGTATACTCTGCACCCCTGCTTATGGGAGTACTGTAACTTTAAGCTGCTGTGTTTTCTAGTAGTCTAAGAAATAATTAATTGTCATCATCCATCTCATTGTCATTAGTATGGCAAAGAAATATTTTTTCAGAAACAGTGTGTGTTTTCTAGTAGTCTGAGAAATAAATAATTGGCATCAGTCATCTCATTGCCATTTAAAGGCCAAAGAAATCCTTTTTCTGGACCAGTGTGTGTTTTTTTGAAGCCTGGAAAATCGACAATTGCCATAATCCGTCTTGTTGCCATTTCTAGGCCAAACCAATAATTTTATTGTACTATGTGCACTGATTAGAAACACTTTACCTTCTGTTTAAACAGTATAAATTACTTTTGGCAGTACAGGGGTTAATCTGCTTTGTTCAGAGCTCCTGGAGTGTTAAGGCTCTCAGCTGTGCACTGTTAGCCACCTCCATCTCCTATATAAACTGGGTCTTGGCTAGCACTCATTGTCAGAGAAAGCTTATGCTGTATGGCTGGAGGATGTGGTTGGTTATTATAGGATAAGTTTTTGGTGGGTTTATCTGTGACTGTTGCTAGGTTTTCAGTGTGTGATAACTCCCTTTCTTCTCCTACTTTGGTTTAACCCCATCCTCCACTACCTGGTGCATTCCTCTGTTATATGTGTGAGTTTATTTGTATGTTTGGTATTTTTCTTTACCCCTGTTCATATTACCTTATTAGTCTGATTTGTGTATTACGGTACACTACTACTATCCTCTTCCCTGGGTGGGGGAAGAGTACAGACTGAGGGAGGATTCAGGAGCTAAGGCAAGTTACGTGACCCCGGCATCTTCACAATCAGAAGTAATCTGGGAAGAGAGCGAGCTCAGGCATCCCTAACGTTAAGGACAGGAAGACAGGAGCTCTGTTGACAACACCTTTAATTTGTTCAGCACACTTTTCCTGTTGTAATTAATTCACACTCTGCTCTGCTTTCTGGTTCTTTAAGAGGAACTTGAGGCAACTTAATGGACATTTAAGGAGTTTAGATCCTAGTTGCCATCTAATAGTTCTTTGGTTAGGGCTATCTCTGTAACTATAGGCACAGCTAGGGACTGCGATGTCAGGATATCTAGTCTGTACAGGAGCCAGCAGGTTCAGTTGTTTTTTTTAGTGTGCTAATGCAAACCATATCAGATGGTGGTGCTGGATGTTGCAACGTGTTGAGTGAGGTTTTCCACATTTCTGCCATGCTAACAATCTCTTCTGCAGTGGTGATGTTGCCCCAAGTGCATTAGCAAATTTCTCCTCCTCCTCTGCCTTGTGCTTCCAATGAGCCCCCCTGTCAGGTGAGGTTGCATTCAGTAGTGCGTCTTTCAGCATGTACTGGTATGACCGCTTTCTATGATCTCGCTCCAGTGATTGAAGTAGGGATGGCATGTTGTTCTTGTAAGAATCTGGACAACTCAGCAGTCAGTGTGAAGGCAAAGCAGCATGTGTTGTCCCAGAGGCAAGGACAAACTTTCTTCGGTGGGAGGTGTATTGTCTCTGTCCTTTGTACCGTCTTTATTCCCACCAGCCATGCTCCAGTGAAGTAGGTGAACTTCTTTGAGTGCCATCCTGCTGTGAACACGGTTAATCCTCATCCTCCTTGTACTCCTCCTCCTCCACATCTTCCAAAACTGTTCCCTTCTGGATATTTGTTTACCTGGCCACTGTTGGTACAGGAATCCATCCTTCAAAACATGTGTGGATGCCTGGCCTGAAAATAATGTGAATGGTCCTAGTTCTTCCTCCTCTTCCTCCTGTGCCTCCTGTTTTTAACTTCATTCATCAACCCTTGGAGCTTTGATTTTCTAGGAGTCATAGAAGTGGGATAGTAATGCTGATGATGTCATCATCAGCACTGGCCATGTTCGTCAAGTATTTGAAGCAGCACAATATGGCACACATGTCCCACGTGGAGGCTCATTTATTAGTCATGAAGTTGTGTTGTTCCGCAGAGCGACTCACCAATGTGTGCTGCAGCTCAAACTCGAGTATTACATTCTGCTGCTTGCACAGTATCTCCAGCATGTGAGAGGTGGAGTTCCAGCTTGTGTGTATGTGACATATGAGGCAGTTAGCAGTAGGCAGAAGTGATGCTACAGAATAGACAGGCGAGCAGCATCAGGGTGAAAATCAATGGTGAAATCATGCACAGATGGCCTGCAGTTTCAACAGCAGCAGCTCTCTGACACATCTGTGTAAATTGCAAGGGACATGAGTCAAACTGGCTAGGCCCTTAGCTGATATGATATTTCACCTGTTATCGCTTGAGGTGTAGCGGCACCAACCACACATCTGTCTGTTCTTTGATCCCCAGCTACCGCTCCTGTGCAGTGTGGGATTTTTCCCACAAACATTTGAGTTTCTCCCTGTTAACCACTCTCATCTCCTATATAATTCGGTCCCTGGCAGGCATTCATTGCCAGAGCTAGCTTCATGCTGAATGGTTAGGAGATGATGGCTTATTGTCATTGTTTGAGAAGGCATTTGTTGGATTTTTCTGAGACTGTTGTGAGGCAAGCTATGGCGCCCCTAGCATTAGAAACAGGGAAGGAGACTCTGGTCCCAGGATAACCAACAGCAGAGTTTTGACAAAACTTTTTTCTTAGAACTCAGCCTTGGTGACATATCAAATGTTCGGAAAATCAATAGATATTTTTTTTACAAGTGCACCACAACTTTGGGTAAAGCTAATCAGAAAGAAATGGAAAAGCACTCAGCTGAGTACGTCTGCCCCTTCAACTCGAAACCTGGAACCCATCTATGAAATTTTTTTAAGATGTCACTGTGATGAATTGAAGGATTTCCCACAAAGTGTATGAATATATAGTTAGTAAAAAAAACATTCTTCTCTGATAAGATATCTTCTTGTAAAACTGATATGCTGTATTTTACCTAAAATAGGTTACTCAACGTGACCAAAGGTGTCTAAGGACAACAAGGAGAGAATTCCTGGGTTACACATCACCCCCTCAAGCTTAGCAGCAGGCATAACACAATGTATTATTTTACACTCATAATGTTCAATGAAAAAAATAATGATCACATCTCATAGCTGTCTAATAGAGATAAGCAAGCACTAAAATGCTTGGGTGCTCATTGCTCAACTCAAGCAATTACTATTACTCAAATGCTCATTTTGAGTATCAAGTGTAAAGAGAGTCAGTGGGAAATTTGAACATTTTCCAGTAGACCCTACAAAGAGTCCTTGGGGGCAGTGAAAATGTTGAAATAGATGGGAACAGTGCTTAATGGAAGGAGGACAGCATTGGGAAGACCCTTGGAAGCATCTCTGACCCCAGATCGCTGCTGAAAACAATGGTTTCACACTTTGACTCCACTTTATAGATTGACAATAAAACATTTCAAGCCTACGAAAAATTGCATTTGACAGGAAAAAAATGTTAAGAAACATTTTTTCTCCTGTAAAATAACTTGTGTTTAAGCCAACATTTTTAAAAGATTAAAAAAAATTATAAGTTAAGAAAACCAATATTGTTTTTTTAAAATTACAAAGTAGGAGATTTTTGTTTAATTCATGAAGGAGGCAAAAACTGCCAAGAATTAGGGACTCAGAAGTGACCCAGATACACCCTGTATTTGACATAAAGGAGAGCCTTATACACATTCTGTTCAAATTGTTATGTATTGGTACTCCTTGGCTCATAAAATCTATGCACTAAGTGCAAATCCTGCCAAACATTACAAGCAGGGTCATCCATACACCTTTGAAGGCACCAACTATATTGCCTCATTCAAATATTGAGAACAAAATGTAGTTGTGGTACTCCTACACTCATAAAGGCTTTGCACAAAATGCAAAGTGAGGAGAAAATTAGGAGTAGGGTCATCCATAGACCCTAGAAGACAACAACTGGCACACTACATCCAAATATAGAACATTAAAAACACTTTATGTGCTGCTATCATCGGCTGGTGTGTAAAAGTCAGGTCTATGCCCGGCTCTGTTCATTGTTATCAGAATGAGCCTATCAGCACTGTCTGCAAAAGCATCTGCGTGTTAGACCCCACTGTGGAACTAAAAATCCCCTTAGACAAGACGGTAGTGGCAGGGCAGCCCAACACTTGCTAGAGGTCGAAGAGGAATTAGTGAGTACGCTGGTTTGGTTGGCCAGCCATTGCTTGAACATCATTTATAACTTTTCCATGCTTGTCAAAAATATCCGGTCAAGAGGGCATGGACAATGAGAAGGTGTCATGAAATTGTTCCAGACCTTTGACAGTGTACCTCTGCCTCTGCTGTACCTCGTGTGTCTCTCCCTGACCTCTCCTCCTTGGTTGGGCAGGAAGCTTGCTCCCTGACGCTTTCATTGTCTGATAGGAATTTTTTCAAATTATTTTCCACAATTGCCTTCTGGTATAGCATCATTTTTGAAGATCTCTATGTCTCAGGAAGAAGAGATTCAAAGTTCTCCTTGTAGCGTGGGTGTAGCAAGGTGAACAACCAGTACTCTTTTTTTATCCAACATGAATGTAACACAAGGGTCATGGTAAAGGCAGCGGTACATAAAGTCTGCCATATGTGCCAAGGTCACTACAGCCAACACTTCCCTTTCTCCACCATGATGATTACTCTACATCTCCTCCTACTCCATCTCTTCATCCTCATTCCCCTCCTCAGCTCATCTACATCAGACAGACGGAGTGAAGCTTGTGTGAGTACTAGTTTACTAGTTTCTTTTGTGCTCAGCCAGCTCCTGTTCCTTTTCCTCCTCACCAGCCTCCACCTCCTCATTGTTACTCAATCCGCGCTGAGCAGATGAGATGAGGCTGTGCTCGGTAGTATGCATCTCCCTGTCTTATGTTTTCTCAGTCTCTGCCTGGTCCGCATGCAACCTTCACATTTAATTGCCAGCAGTGACGGTTTAAGTAGGCACAGAAGTGGGAATGCTACGCTAAATATGACGTCTTCATGGCTCACCATCTTTATGGAGTCCTCAAAGCCTTAGAGAACCGAACAAATGTCAGACATCCATGACCACTCATCAGTTGTTATGTGTAGAGGCTTATGAGAATACTGATGGACATGTTGGAACTGGTATTCCACAATTGGCATCTGCTGGTCACAAAGCCTTGGCAGTATGTGCAGTGTGTAGGTCCAGCATGTGGTCACGCTGATGTGGCGTCTGTTGATTAGAAGGGCTGTGAAATCTGGGTAGGCTTTCAGAAAATGCTGAACTGTCAAGTTGAACACATGTGCGAAGTATGTTATGTGTGTGAGTTTGCCAAGCTTTACATCCGCCACCAGGTTACTGCTTTGCCAATAAGCGGTTTGCAAAACTTTAACCCACTGTAATTTTAGACAAACTACATTAAATTGTATGGGTGACTAATTGAATCCGGAAAACATTTTCTAATGCTTTTTTGGAGTGTTATATACCAACGAAATGTACCCAAGAACATGTAATCCACTATGGATGAACAATATAATACCGATACATTTAAACAAGTTTTTGGAGGCTTTTATAGCAATGAAATGTACCCAAGAACACGTAATACACTATGAATGAGAAATATAATAATGATAAATATTTAAACAAGTTTTTTCAGGGTTATATACCAACCAAATGTACCCAAGAAGGCTGAATAGTGTATAAGTGAAAAATTTAACCCCACTTTTAGGGAGTGTTATATATCATAGAATTGTCTCCAAGACCATGTAATGCTCTATGGCTGTGAAATTTAACTCAGCAAAATTTTTAAACTCATTTTTGGAGTTATATATGGCAAAAATAACCCGAGACCACAAAATAGTGTATGGGTTAGAAATGTAAGCCAACTAAATTTTTAAATTTTTTTAGAATAGTGTATGGGTAAAAAAAGGTAAGAAATTATTAAACTCTTGTTGGACTGTTATATACCACCAAAATGTATTAGAAAGCAAATAATACTGTATGGATGAGTAATGTAATCCAAAAATATTTTTCAACAATTTTTTGAATTTTACATACCTTCGCAATGCAACAATAACCATGTTAAACTGTGTGGATAACTCATTGAATCCATAAAGATATTTATAAGGTAAATATTTTGAAAGTGTAATTGATGTGCTTATACAGGCTTAAAGGTTTTGCAGAAAGTGCTCCTAAAAGGCAACAACTGGCAAGTCTCATTCAAATTTTGAAAATGAAAAGCATTTTTTGGTGATGTGGAAAAGTGTGGTCTAATCCAGGTTTTATTCATTTTTATGACAGAGAACTGGCGCCTTTTTGCTTGATAAAAATAAAATTGGCTCCATTAAGGGATGGTGCCGGCGGCACCTGCACAGTAGCATCTATCGGATCACTGATAAATGCTACTGTGCAGATGCCACCACGGCGCCATTTTAATGGAGCCCAATTTTTTTTGCAAAATGGTGTTGCCAGCATTGCCTGCACAGTATCACCTATTGCAGTTTGAATGATCTTACTGCGCAGGTGTGGTCGTCGGTGCCATTTTGATTTAGATTTTCTTTTTCAAGAAATTTACTGTATATGACTAAATTAAATGAAAATATGTATTATAGATCGTATCGTGTAACAGCGCATGTGCCGCTGCCAGCCCCTGTTTGATGAATGTAATTTTTTTTTTCAAACAATGAGATATGCTGTATGTAAAATAGGGGGCAGGTCACTGAGGAATCAGTGACCTGTCATAAGCCCATAAGGAAGAATATGCAAGCAGAACACCACATAAAGACCACAGCCCTACCAATCGGCGTCCTCGGAGCAAGAGAATCTCATTAACTGAAAACTGCAAATAAAGATTAAATAACAACCACAAGATGGATTTAATCAATCAAGGTATCATTTTAATCAGTATAATGGCACCAACCCGACACTGTCTGTCGGTTACTCAGCACAATCCGCTTACAGGTTCACTTTAAAAACTTTTATCTCTTTGTCAAAAATACCCAGTCATCAGGCCTTGGATGCAGGGCTGATGTCATGAAATTGGCCCAAGCCTTTGACATTGTACTCCTGCCTCTGTTGTGTGTCTCCCTGGCCATTCCTTGTTGGTTGGGCAAGGAAGCTTGCCACATGCAGCTAGCATTGTATGATAGGAATTTTTTCAACATATTTTCCACAATGGCATTCTGGTAAAGAACCATTTTAGAAGATTTCTCCACCTGAGGAAGAAGAGATGTAAAGTTTTCCTTGTAGCATAGGTCTAGCAAGGTGAAAAACTAGTACTATCTTTTGGCCAAGATCAATGTAACGCGAGGTTCATGGGAAAGGCAACAGTACATAAATTCTTCCATATGTGCCAAGCTCAATACAGTCAAAACTTCCCTGTCTCCACCATGATAACGACTCTCCTCCTCCTCCCTCTCTTCCTCCTCATTCCCATCCTCAGCCCATCCAAGTGGGAGAGACAGGGCAAAGGTTGTGTGGCTACTAGCCTCTGTTGCACTAACCAACAGGTCCTGTTCTTCCTCTTCCTCCTCCTCCGCATCCACCTCCTCATTGTTACCCAATCCTTGCTGAGCAGATGAGATGAGGCTGTGCTAGCTATAATCTCTGTTTTATTTCTTTCTCCATTCGCACATTTTCAGCCTGCAAAGCAGCATGTTTAATTGTGAGCAGCAACTGTTTAAGTAGGCACAGAAGCAGGATTGTTGCGCTGACTATGGCATCAACGCTGCTCACCATATTTGTGGAGTCATAAAAGTCTTGGAGAACCAAACAAAAGTCAGACATCCATTCCCAGTCTTGAGTTGTTATGTGCGGCACCTGAACATAGGAACCAACAGGTGTGTTGGAGCTGTTCTCGACCACTGGCCTCTGCTGCTCACAAAGCCTTGCCAGCATGTGCAGTGTGGAGTTCCAACATGTGGTGACATCACACACCAGTCGGTGAGCTGGCATTACATGCGCTGCTGCAGCACTGCCAGAGTGGCGGCAGCTCTTGATGACTTGCAGAAATGGGTGCTGACATGGAATACCTTGAACAGAAGTTCTGGAAAATCTTGGTAGGTTTTCAGAAACTGCTGAATTACCAAGATGAGCACATGTGCCAAGCATGGTATGTGTTTGAGCTTGCCAAGCTTTACAGCCGCAACCAGATTATGCCTGTTATCACACATGACCATGCCTGGTTGGAGGTTCAGCAACAAAAACCTCTGCTAGTCACAAAGCCTTGCCAACAAGTGGAGTGTTCAGTTCCAGCGCGTAGGCACATCACACACCAGTTGGTAAGCTAGCACTTGCATGCGCCATTGCAGTAGTGTTGGATTGT
This sequence comes from Dendrobates tinctorius, assembly GCF_039654945.1. Classification (NCBI taxonomy): domain Eukaryota; kingdom Metazoa; phylum Chordata; class Amphibia; order Anura; family Dendrobatidae; genus Dendrobates; species Dendrobates tinctorius. The sequence goes on along the minus strand of NW_027361671.1, from coordinate 61,839,498 downwards.
CATCAGCTGTAAGCAACTTGCAGAATTGGGCACTGGCGCGGCATACGTTGAACAGAATGTCTGAAATCTGGGTAGGTTTTAAGAAAATGCTGAACTTCAAAGTTGAGGACATGTGCGAGGCATATTACATGTATGAGCTTACTAACCTGAACAGTAAAGTTTGGGGTCCATAACAAGGACTGATTGGGCATGGTCCCTGAATACGGATTTCTCCAGGAAGATTCAGCTGCTGCAAGCGCAGTATCGGTGACTAGCAGTGACATCATCAAGCTCACTGTCGATCACTGAGATCACTGACTTTATAAGGAAATAAACATGTGCATAACAAAACAAGTGTAATTGCAATAATTTTCTATGAAAAATACTTCATTTTCTGGAACAATTCCAAGGGTGCCAACACTTTTGGCCTTTCGGCCATGACTGTACATAACATCATATCATACACCATCATACCATAAAACCATAACACCACGACTGTACATAACATCATACTGGCTGCATTCCCATTTAAAAAATCTGAACAATTGTATTTATTCAAAGTCCATGTAACACAAACTTGTAATAAACAGGCATGGAATAATTTTTTTTTCTAAAATGGGAGTATTGCCACCCTTCATTTTTTTTTGCATTTTATAGTTCAGTGGTATGTACTCTGTGGCTTGATCTGGCACTATTTGATTGGTGCTGCTTGTTTTTTTTAGTTATTTATCTATCTAGCTACCTATCTGCCTATAAATATCAAATGGCATGTAAAGAAAAGATTTATACAACAAGGATGACACCTGAGAAAAAAATCAGTCTGTTTTCTTAGGTGGTAACACTAGGACAGCGTTGCTAATCTAGCTTATTAATGAGAAGTTAAATAAATTATGATTTTTTAGTTTAGAAGAAATATCCCTCAGAGGAGATCTAATTTCTATGTATAAGGGCATATGAGGTCAATGCAAAAAACTGATGCATGATTTATTACTCCCAAGGAACTTATAAATGACCAGGGGACATTATGTGTGGAGGAAAGTAAATTCTTCATCTAAATAGGAAAGGGTTCTTTACAGTTAGAGCAGTCAAACAATGCTATGCCCTAGTGCAAGAGATAGTAATGGCAGGCACTATATTAACATTTAAATAAAGAGCTAGATGTATTTTTAACAACAAATGCCATTCTAGGTTATACATAATCTAATAACAATGGTTAAACTTGATGTACTTTTGCCTTTTATCAACCTTTGTAACTTTCAAATTAAGGTTAAGTATAAATTAACATAGTTTGTGGGTGTAGATATGTGTGGATTTAGCTTTGTATAGTTTCCATTTGGTTAAGGTTAATCTGTGCAATACACTTGCAATTGATAAAATTGGGACTGTGATATAAGGGACAAGGGATACTGTATTGAGGGCCTTTCACCAATGACCTTCTGCATATTAAAGCAAAAGATACATGTTAAAATTGAGGAAACCTATTACAACATTTAATAATTTAAACAACCTTTACAAATAAAGACTGCCATAAAATACAATAACTTGAATTATGATGACCAATTTTTCATCAGTAGCTGGTGCTTTTAGTCTCATGAAGCACAGTAATTCATGATGATAAGGAATATTATTGCTTTTTAGCATTTAGAGAGTTGCAAGCCACCCCTTACAATGAGTGGTAATTTCTCAATTTGTTAAAATCTGCTTTAGAAAACAATTTAATATAGCAGTGTTCTATAAATTCAAGCAAAGGTCTGATCACGTAGAAAACGTACAATAATCGATACAATGATCAATAAGTAGGCAATATCTACTTTTTACATTGAACAATAAAATATGCAGAATGATGAGATTTTATGTGCAGGTAAACTAGGTGTAAATGTTCTGCCTAGAAACTCCATGGGTTTTAATGACCTTTTTAGTTAAGTATTCAATGCTTACTGATTAGCAGTGATTGAGATTCAGCTAATTGAAATGTTTGAAACAAATTTGTTTCTTAAAGGTCAGGTATTCCTTGAGAGTTATAAGAATATTAAAAGTAAACGAATGCAATATACATATAAAAAAGAACCATTCAAACTTCTAAAAGTCTTTAATGTAAAATTAAGATTTGCATTTAAAGTTCTGTAGATAGCATAAAAATCATCTGGTTATGTATCACTTTTTGTGTTAAGAATTAATTGTCCAATGGATGTTTTTTTCCAGCAAGATGGTATTTAAGAGCTGTGTATCAGTGTTTGTGACATACCGTATGTAAATACAAGGTAAAGGGAGATAGATAATTAATCAATTTAGAATTGGCACTAATATGTGATATGTACGCACTACCATACAAAATGCCTAAATATTGATATGTACTCTAAATAACATAATATAGTAGTAATAATGCTAGTAAAAATAATCTTCACTATGTATATTTTCATAGACAAAGGTGCTTTATCAGTAAGGAAAACCTGCAAATATGTCCAATCTTTGCTCTCCCTGCTGCAATGTCGACAGGTCTTCTGCAATGGTCACATGTCACGTGACAAGATGTCAGGATATGAGAGGGTGTCATCACTGCAGCAGGAAGTAAAGAATGAGTTTGAAACAAAGCCATGGGAGAGTGGGCAAATTATCAATATGATAATTCTGAAGAATTTTACCTAGAGACATTCTTCATGTAATTTGTTATAGTTTGTGGTAATGGACATTTTAGTGAGATGCGAAATGAGAAGTGAAACACTGAACAGTATAACATTTTCACTGCATATATAATAGAAATTATCTAATATTTTAAAATGTTAATTCACCAAGTTCGGCAACCTGTATGTCATGGGGATATTGTGAGAGAGAGGGGTTAGAAGACTGCAGTGTCTGGTTTCATGAACACCTGCACTGGTTAGAAGTGCTTCACCATCGTATTAAACAGTGCAGGATTTTCTTGCTAACAGTGCAAGGGTTAATCTGTTCAGTTGAAGCTCCTGGAGCTTTTTTACTTGGATTGCCTCAGCTATTCAATATTGACCACTCCCCTCTGCTATATAGGCTGTCCTCTCTTACTTGCCAGTGTTAGTTGTTTCTGCCTGGTTCTGTAGTGGGAGGTCAAGTTTTTGGTTGGCATTAGGGCTTAGAGTTTATTCCGGAGATTGTTGCTTGGAATTTTGTCTGTGTGCACATCATCATCCTCTCCGATTATATTTCTCCTTCCTTTATCTCCCCTGTGTCCCACTGTTGTTTGGTTTGTATGTTGTATGGTTGGTACTTTTATTTATCCCTGTCAGTCTTCCCTTGTTTGTCTGGTTAGTGTGCTCCTACACACTTCAACTTGCCATCTCACTGGCTGGGGGAGGGGACAGATAAGGGCTTATATAGGAGCATAGCAAGGCATGAGAACCTGGTGTCTCTACCTTCAGGAATAAACTGAGGACAGGGCTAGTATAGGGTGCCCCTAGTTCTAGGGACCTGGTTAGCACCGAAAGTCCCAGCATCATTGGGACACTTTTCAAATTTTTCCAAAAAATGTGAATTGCAAGTAGCCCAGTTGTTCTGAAAAAGTGGACAGGTGGGAATAACATTCTACAGTCTCTCCGGAATGTATCAAATTTATGAGACAGATGGAGAGACATAGAAATTTTGAGGTGAAGCACATCATCTGACACTGCATTTATGATGTTACATCCCAAACTATTGTACTGTATTTTGCTGCAAGAGGTTTGAAAAATGTGTGTAATTTGAATACAAATACAGCAGAAGTGATACCAGATACATCACGTGATTATTCGATTACACTGGCAGTGTTGTTGCTACCTTACCTATCTTTCTCTCCCTTTAGATTTTAAATTGCAACTCTATATCGCAGACTATTGATCTCATTATACAGTTATTCTAAATATTAATTACTTGGAGCATTTGTTCAATGCTTTAGTAACTCTTCTCCTGTCACTATTGCTAAGCACTAATGTCCTCTTGCCACCCTTAAATCAACTTAAAGTGGCAGCTGAAAAACCTGCTTAGGCTTTTAAACAGGCTATGATAGGTCCTACTATTTGCCCTTGCTATACCATGTGATATGATAACTGCTTGGCTTTAGGGAAAAAGCCTTGCAGCCGTGCTTGAGATCATGTCAGATTTCTGTGACTGATGTAATCTTTTGCAATGTGTAAAATCGCAATGTGCTTTTCTTTGTGCAAATTGTGCAAATAAAATCACAAGTGGTATGAATCCACTGGGACATGATAATTTCATGAAATTCAACTTGAGAATAGTTCACTACAGGTTGAATTTTTGTTGTGGACAAAATTGTTGGTATTCTTCTATTAAAGTAACAAAAACCCACAATGGCCATTGAAATAACTTTTAACTGACAAAAGTAATTTTTAATTTATATTTACTGAATATCAACTAATGAAAATCAACCAATGGTTTTGAATTGTTATTCAACAGAACAAAAAAGAATTTACATGACATGGACAAAAATGATGGTACCCTTATTATTTTCCTGCACAAACTTTTGAGGCAATCTCTGCAAACAAACAATTTCTATAAGTCTCAATGAGATTTCTGCACCAGTCCACAGGTTTTTGACCCCCCTTCTTGTAAGCAATCTGCTCCAGCTGTCTCAGTTGTGAAGATGTCTTCACCAGACTGCATGTTTCAGCTCTTCCAAAGATGATTAATATGATTAAGATCAAGGCTCATACAAAGCCACTTCTGAATCACTTAATGCTTTGCTCTGAGCCATTCTTTCTGACATTGGGCAGCACATTTTTGCTCCTGAACGCCTTAAAATTTCAATGCACCCTGCATAGATTGAAGACACTCTACGCCAAAACATAATCAGACTTCCTCTTTGTTTCACACTTGGTACAAGGCTCTTGTCTTTGTGTGCTTCATTTTTGCATCTGCGTACATAGAGTTTATGTGACTTGCCAAAAGGCTCCAGTTTTGTTTCATCTGTCCAAAATGATATTCTCCTGGAAGCTTTATGACTTACACTTTAAATTTTGGCAAATTAAAGTCTTGTTGTTTTATGATTGGCAATCAATAATGGTTTCCTCCTCGGTCGTCTTCCATGAATTCCACTTTGGCCAAGACAGTGATGGATGGTGCAATCTGACACTGATGTACCTTTAACTTTGAATTCACCTCTAATCTGTTTGGAAATTCTTCTGGGTTCTTTTGGTTTACATTTGTCTCCTAAATTTGTCATCAGTTTTCCTTTAGGCCACGTACAGGGAGGTTGGCTATAGTCCCATAGATATTAAACATCTGACTAATATGTGCAATTAGAGTAACAGGAACAGGAGCTGTTTGGATATGGTCTTATATACCTTTAACCTCTTCCTAACATGAAATGTACAAGAAAAAAAACTGAGAAAAATAAAAAAATTGAGAGAAAGAAATGGTCCAATGTTCCACTGGATGTCATGTTCGAGGGAATTTGTCACATGATATATGCTGTCTATACCACAGGCAGCATGAATCTACGAATACCAGAGAGTTTCAGAGGTGAAAATATACCTTGCTTCAATTATGCAGCTAAGGGCAGCATGAATCATGTGACAGATCACCGTTAAAGAGCTAATCTCCACTAGAAGCATTGCTTCATATAAAAGAACCACACAAAAGCACATGCCTAAGATGTGAGGAATATGGTTGATGTAACATCTTTGCCATGTGCATATGGCCTACGTCATGTCTATTTTTCTCTATTTCTTATTTTTAATGATTTTATCAAAAAGGTTTTAAACCTATAGTGCTGCAAAAAGTATCTATATATCTAATATATAAAGCTCAAAGTGTGTATGTATGTGTGTATGTATGTATGTATGTGTGTGTATGTATGTGTGTATGTCCGGGATAGGCATCCGCACCGTCGCAGCTACAGCCACAAAATTTGGCACAGTCACACGTCTGGACCCCGAGAGCGTTCTAAGTTATGTTGTGAGGCGAAATTTTAACCCCGTGTGTTCCAATTCACCAAAACAATTTTGCCCCTATCTACATACTGGGGGAAAAGTGTGTGCGCGTCAAGCCCCGCCCCTCATTATGATGTCATAATGCCCCTATTTGCATACTGGGGAAGCAGTGTGTGCGTATGAAGCCACGCCCCTCATTATGATGTCACAATGGTTGCCATGGCGACGCTGATGTCATCATAGGTTGCAAGCCCTGCCGCCGCTCATTATGATTTCATAATGGTTGACTATGGGATGTAGGATGTGTGATGGGTATATGGGCACTGGACTATGGGATGGAGGATATGTATGACGGGTATATGGGCACAGGACTATGGGATGGAGGATGTGTGATGGGTATATGGGCACGGGACTATGGGATGGAGGATATGTATGATGGGTATATGGGCACGGGACTATGGGATGGAGGATGTGTGATGGGTATATGGGCACGGGACTATGGGATGGAGGATATGTATGATGGGTATATGGGCACGGGACTATGGGATGGAGGATATGTATGACAGGTATATGGGCACGGGACTATGGGATGGCGGATATGTTTAATGGGCTTATTGGGCAAGGGACTATGGAATGGAGGATATGTATGATGGATATATAGGCACGGGACTATGGGATGGAGGATATGTATGATGGGTGTATGGGCATGGGACTATGAGATGAAGGATGTATGATGGGTATATGGGCACTCGACTATGGGATGGAGGATATGTATGATGGGTATATGGGCACGGGCCTATGGGATCGTGGATATGTATGATGGGTATATGGGCATGGGATTATGGGATGGAGGATAATTATAATTTGCTATAACTAACCACAGTTAGTTACTATGCCCGGGCAGCGCCGGGCTCTTCAGCTAGTATATATATAAAGCTGAGTGTATGTGTGTGTATATGTGTGTGTGTATGTGTGTGTGTGTATGTGTATCGATGATGATGTCAGAATGGTTGGCATGGCGTTGATGATGTCATAATAGGTTGCAATGGTGACGATGATGTCAGAATGGTTGACATGGCGAAGATGTCATAATGGGTATATGGGCACGGGACTATGGGATGGAGGATATGTATGATGGGAATATGGGCACTGGACTATGAGATGAAGGATAATCATTATAATTTGTTATAACTAACCACAGTTAGTTACTATGCCCGGGAAACACCGGGCTCTTCAGCTAGTTGTTTATAATTTTGAATACTGCAAAATTTGCTTTAGAATTTTCAAGATCAAACAGTATGCTTTGTAATTGGCAAGACTTCTTTCAATCAATTAGTTTTTAAAGCATTACTTTAAATTGCACTTATACATTAAAAGTATAATTTTGCAAATAGCAGACAGAAGTAGCTATGTAATTACTTGTCTGCAATCTCTGCTCTTTGTAAAAGCATCTAAGGTTGAAACCACAATTGCAAATCAACAAATAATTTGTTTACATGTCTTAGAATCAGTATAATAAAATGATGACCCAAGTGACAAATGCTTAAAATATCAAATAAAGTCAATAAAATAGTTTATGGTATCTGATTAATCATTTTATATTTAATTACTGATTTTCCTGCCCCTGATTAAGCATTACAGAATATTGTAATGCTGCCTTTTAAGGACAATGTTGAGACAAAAGAAAAGAGAAGAAGGAATTCATCAGTAAAGCTGGGTTCACATCACGATTTGGCCATACATTAGAGACTCCGTTGAAGGTTCCATCTGAAGCCCCGGAAAATATGATTCAAACTGTCCCCAATAGAGGCATTAGCTTATCAAATGTCCAAAACATGCAACTTTTGACTTTGAGCTTTTTCTTGGCTATATTCGTCTTTGAAGTCCGAATCAATACTGTAATCTGTTGCACTATTTTTTATAAGTGAAACAGTTCCTGCCACTGGGCTGGGAGATACCAGAAGTAGGACGTCTGTGTAAGGGAAGACTGTGTGTAATCACAGGAGAGATCTGTGCTGTTGAAATTAGTGTTGAGCGATACCGTCCGATACTTAAAAGTATCGGATCGGATGGTATCGGCCGATCTAAAAAAAATATCGGGTATCGCCGATTCCGATACCGGAAGTCCCATTCAAGTCTATGGGACTTCCGGTATCGGAATAAGAAAAACCCTATTTTTGCCTTGTACAGCCTCTCTGGGGTCTGTACGGGCCTTTCGGGGGGCTGTGCCGGCCTGCCGGGGGGTCTGTGCAGGCTCCGGTGGTCTGTGCCAGCCTACCGGGGGGCTGTGCCGGCCTGCTGGGGGGCTGTGCCGGCCTGCCGGTGGTCTGTGCAGGCTCCGGTGGTCTGTGTCGGCCTGCCGGGGGGCTGTGCCGGCCTGCCGGTGGTCTGTGCAGGCTCCGGGGGGCTGTGCCGGCCTGCCGGGGGGCTGTGCCGGCCTGCCGGTGGTCTGTGCAGGCTCCGGGGGTCTGTGCAGGCATCGTCCGATGGGACTACAAGTCCCATCGGGAGATGCCTGCTACCATGACAGTGATTGACACATTAGCCAATGATGGGACAGTAGTAGTCCCATCATCCGGCTAATGTGTTGAATGTAAAAAAAAAATAAAAAAATTACATGCTACATACATGCTACATACATACAACATGCATACTACATATATACTACATGTAACATACATACTACATGCATGCTACATACATGCTACATACTACATACATGCTACATACATACTACATATATACCACATGCATGCAACATACATACTACATATATACTACATGTAACATACATACTACATATATACTACATGTAACATACATACTACATACATGCTACATACTACATGCATGCTACATACTACATACATGCTACATACATACTACATACATAATAGATATATACTACATGCATGCAACATACATACAACATATATACTACATGCATGCAACATGCATACTACATATATACTATATATACTACATATAACATACATACTACATATATACTACATGCAACATGCATACTACATACATGCTACATACATACTACATACATGCTACATACATACACACTACATGCTACATACATGCAACATACATACTACATACATGCTACATACATGCAACATACATACTACATACATACTACATACATGCTACATACATACCACATGCATGCAACATGCATGCTACATATATACTGCATATATACTACATGCATGCATACTACATATATACTACATACAATACATACATATAGACATACAATACATATAACATAGAGTACATACTCACCGTCACTTGTCACTTTGATCCCCGAAGCCATTGTCACCTGAGGGATAAATATCAAAATAAAAAAACACCAATATACTTACCCCGATCCGCAGAAGTCCACGAGGGTCCCACGTCCATCTTGCGTGGAGAACAGCAGCATCAGCTGATGCTACCGTTCTCTACCAGCTCCAGGAATACAATAACGGAAGGTAGGTATCCTTCCGCACTGTATTCCTCCACCACTTTAAAAAAAAAAAAAGTCCCTAGTCTCACTTTATGCCATTGCTGCATGGGAAATTCCTTGACTTTTTTTTTTTTACAGTGGTGGAGGAATACAGTGCGGAAGGATACCTACCTCCCGTCATTGTATTCCTGGAGCTGGTAGAGAACGGTAGCATCAGCTGATGCTGCTGTTCTCCACGCAAGATGGACGTGGGACCCTCGTGGACTTCTGCGGATCGGGGTAAGTATATTAGTGTTTTTTTATTTTGATATTTATTCCTCAGACAACAATGGCTTCGGGAATCAAAGTGACAAGTGACGGTAAGTATGTACTCTATGTTGTATGTACTGTATGTCTATATGTATGTATTGTATGTAGTATATATGTATGTTGCATGCATGTAGTATATATGCAGTATATATGTAGTATGCATGTTGCATGCATGTGGTATATATATGTAGTATGTATGTTGCATGCATGTAGTGTATGTATGTAGTATGTATGTTACATGTAGTATATATAGTATATATGTAGTATGCATGTTGCATGCATGTAGTATATATGTTGTATGTATGTTGCATGCATGTAGTATATATGTATTATGTATGTAGTATGTATGTAGCATGTATGTAGTATGCATGTTGCATGTAGTATATATGTAGTATGTATGTTACATGTAGTATATATAGTATATATGTAGTATGCATGTTGCATGCATGTAGTATATATGTTGTATGTATGTTGCATGCATGTAGTATATATGTATTATGTATGTAGTATGTATGTAGCATGTATGTAGTATGTAGCATGCATGTAGTATGTAGCATGTATGTAGTATGTATGTTACATGTAGTATATATGTAGTATGTATGTTACATGTAGTATATATGTAGTATGTATGTTGCATGCATGTAGTATATATGTAGTATGTATGTAGTATGTAGCATGTATGTAGCATGCATGTAGTATGTAGCATGTATGTAGTATGTATGTTACATGTAGTATATATGTAGTATGCATGTTGTATGTAGCATGTATGTAGCATGTATGTAGCATGTAATTTTTTTTTTTTCATTTAACACATTAGCCGGATGATGGGACTACTACTGTCCCATCATTGGCTAATTTGTCAATCACTGTCATGGTAGCATGCACAGACCCCCGGAGCCTGCACAGACCACCGGCAGGCCGGCACAGCCCCCCGGCAGGCCGGCACAGACCACCGGAGCCTGCACAGACCACTGGCAGGCGGGCACAGCCCCCCGGCAGGCCGGCACAGACCACGGAGCCTGCACAGACCACCGGCAGGCCGGCACAGCCCCCCGGCAGGCCGGCACAGACCACCGGAGCCTGCACAGACCACCGGCAGGCGGGCACAGCCCCCCGGCAGGCCGGCACAGACCACGGAGCCTGCACAGACCACCGGCAGGCCGGCACAGCCCCTCGGCAGGCCGGCACAGACCATCGGAGCCTGCACAGACCACCGGCAGGCCGGCACAGCCCCCTGGCAGGCCGGCACAGACCCCCGGAGCCTGCACAGACCACCGGCAGGCCGGTACAGACCCCCGGACAGTCGGCACAGCCCCCCCGAAGGCCCGAACTGACGGCGCATCATGATGCGCACAGACAGCGCATCATGATGACGTCATTTCGGCAGCCAATCAGAGCCACAAAAGTGGCTCATTGCATTTTGGACTTCCGATTCCGGTATCCGATACGAAAAAAGTATCGGTACTCGGTATCGGAATTCCGATACGGCAAATATCGGCCGATACCCGATACTTGCGGTATCGGAAAGCTCAACACTAGTTGTAATACTTCATACTAGGTGTAATAAAGCTATATAAGACAAATTCATTTGTATTATACAGTAGAGCATCAGGAAGTGGATGAGATTGTATTCCACCTTTTTGATGTCGAGGTTGAATTCCACCTTTTTACGTTTGGTCTCTTGATTGTTAGTTTCAATTTTATAGCTTCACAGCTAAAAAAAAAAAGACTTTCCTATTTAGTGTGACACCTAGACTTATTTTTTTTCAAGCACAATACTCAAATCTGTGGCCTGTTTTCGAAAGAGACACTTTTAATTATTCTTCAGCAAAAAGCAGACAGTTCCAGAAATGACAGGATATTCTGTCTGAATTAAAAGCAAGAAATTGTCATATTGTGCCCTGTGAATATGAAATGCATGAACTGTGTGCAAAATTATTAGGCAAATTCCTGATAATTCATTTTATAGAACAACTACAGTGCTATCGATCAATCCAAAACATTAGCTAACCTGAAACCCAAATATTTAAGAAAGTAAAAGTGAGATTTTGTCTTTCTTTGGAAAATACCAATGTGTACAGAACTTTTGGGCAACTATTATTGTGTAGAATTATTGTGCAGCTAAATGAAAAAATAACATTTTACTGAAACAATTATTTTCATCTGTTTAACCCTCCGTCAGGCGCAATATAGATTCTCCTCAGTTCATGCGCAATGTGCCTGACAAGCACAGGTCAGAAAACCACCTATAGTAGCTACATATTTCAATTTCAGGACTATAGAAGTAGTCAGTGACCTTCATAGGAATGTATTAAAAGAGATTACACCAAATCAGATGCAAAAAAAAACATTTATTAACCATAAACTTATTAAAACTAAAAGTACCACTTTTCGGTAGTACCGCCAAATAGGCTCCAGTTATCTTTACTTAACTATTGCTTAAATATAAAATTATGGGAAAAAACTTAAAGGATATTGCACTTAGATGTTACTTAATTATTTTCTACTCATCTTCAGTGGTTTCAATTGCAGCAGAAGCAGCACAGGTACACTTAGAAAAGCAAGGCTGGCAGACGAAAGTTGCATGGGAAAGGCAGATTGATTCTTTACATATTTTGCAGTCATATTTAGAAAGCCTTCTGAAACCAGATGCAAATGAGCAGGTAGTACAACTGCGTCTTTTAGAAGGTGGTAGAGTCGGTGTTTGTTCTGGAACGTCCTTGGGACGTCCTTTGTATTTTTATCTTTGCCCAAATAATAAGCTAGATCTGTGTCTGTTTCCTCTGTATCAGTGTCATCACCATCCTGCTCTGTTCCAGAATCAGTGTTACATTCTGCTACCTCATCTTCAGATGAAATGTCACTAGATTCCTCTAAATCCTCAGTTACTGCTGGTTCTTCATCATCATCTTCTAACAAAAAAATCATACTGTTTTCTGGCCATTGCAGCAGAAAATCTGAAGCAAGAGAGAAAGAGTATGTGTTAGGGCACAATGTGCCTTAGAAGCCACCCTCCTTTTGTCTAAGAAAACAGTACTTATGTACACTAACTTAGCATTAATCCTTCATAAAACAAGCTAAATACACAATCGTGATGAATAAAAAAAGAAAATACTAACCTTTCAATTTGTGTTGAAATCAGACGCAATGTGCCTGAGAAGCCAAAGTGTTGATATCTGCTCACTAGAAGGTCTGCTGAGTCACTGTGATATCAGGTTTCACAGAGCCTGTAGAGTCAGGAGATAACTAGGAGGGGTGGGGTTTTCTGATAAGTGGGCAAGGAGAGAGAAGTGAAAACTAATTACTGTGTGCCTGTCAGATCTATTGCGCCTAACGGAGGGTTAAGTGAGAATAATAACCAGACAACTCAAAATATACAAAATACATTTCTGACAATTATCAAAAACATGAGGCTTCATAGGAAATGAAAAGCACAATAGGATCTTATCCAGGTTGTACAGAGTAGGTAAAAATAAGGAATGCTTACCTGGTGGGGTTGTGTGTGACACAGCCAATAGTGATGTGAAGATAACAGCAGCTGCAGCATCCACAGAAATATAAGGTATAAAATAACAGAAGAGTGGATTTGTCCTGAGCTGCTGGATTGTCAAAAATGGGATCCAAGACCAATGGGTAAAAGTAGCTTATTGTCAACGCATTTCAAAGTCAATCCAACTTCTTCACGACAACCACATGTAAAAACAAGTGGTTACATGTAGGGATGAACATGCTTGCTGATACTCAAATATCACTCGAGTGTCTGGGTGGTCGGATGTGCTAGTTACTTAGCGAGCATTAGTTGATGCACAATTTCAAACTCGAATCCCCACCCCACATGTTTGGTGCCTGTTACATGGCCAATAAGCATGCGGGGATTGCCTATGCATCACTGTAGCGCCATAGGAGTTATAAAAGGACAGGTGCAGCCAGGCTCGTCACACTGAAGCTATAGCACAGCTCTGTTACAGTTGTTATTGGAGGGAGCGAGTGCTTGTCCAGGCATGTGTGTGCACAGTTTAATGAATCAGTGTACTGTAGTGTTGATACTAGTGCTTAAGGTGAACCATTATACTAACAGCCCTTCTAAGGGCTAATCTTATGCTTTTATCTTTGTATCACATACAATCTGCATTTAACCTAAGGAGGGCAAGAGAGTTGCAGAAGCAGGGAGAGTGACTGAATACAGTCTCTAGGCAGGGATTAAGACTTTGCAGTCCATTGCTAAATATACAGCTGCGGCAGTTGACCACATTTTTCTTTTTGGGGTGAAAAAATTGACACGTAGAGTATTACGTGCTTTGTGGAACATTTCTGTGTTATATAACACTCCAAAAAAGCCTTGAAACATTTTTCTATATTCAGTTACTCATCCATAGAGTATTCTGTGCTCTGGGGTACATTTCTGTGGCATATAAAACTCCAAAAAAGCATTTTTTTCTGGATTCAATTAGTCATCCATACAGTGTATCATGGTTAGTGCACGACAAAGATGGCAGAATCACACAGTCTCCTGAGGGAGTGACAGGAGGGATGTCAGAGCTGGAAGGAGTCTGTGATCCCGAACCGGACGCTTTCCCAGAGCCACTGAGGCCTGAACCCAGGCTGCAGACTTCTCCGCAGGGGTTCTTACGGATTGCACATGGGAAAGTCAGGATCCAGGAACTGGTGAGCAGATTGAGGACCTAGGCTGGTGGGAAAAGACAGGGAGGTGAGCCAGGACGAGGGCTGGAGAAATGCTATAGGGGACGTTAGCCACAATGACGTCCCTGGGGGAGGTCGCTACATACAACCGGCAGTGGAGATGGATATCTTCCTGTCCTTGGGGTTCCCAACCTCCTATGTGGGAGCAGGGGATGATGCAGGTGACACAGGGGTCTGTCACCCATTTCTATATGTCGGAGGTTCCTGCACTACCTGAAGCCGAGTTACTTACAATCCAGGTAACCTTGAATCAGGCTCCAGGAAGCAGGTAGAGACAGTCCACTCAAGGAATGAGAAGAAGAAGCGGAAACCTGAAGAGGATAACTGGATTACCCTCCTGATATTTCTTTCCTGGCTTTGCATTGTCTGCAAAGCATTTATTAGTGCAGGAGTACAGCAACCACACTTTAAAAATATTTGAATGAGTAACGCCAGTTGTTGCCTTTAAGGGATCTATGGATGACTAGATGATGCAACCAGAAAAGCTATAGGGTGAGGTCTCAATTAGTCACAAAACTAAAAACAGAAAAAATATCCCTTAAAATGTAACTTTTATTAAGAAATTTAAAAGTCTGGCAAGTATAGGTTAAGAGGATATACCACAGACAATACAAAATATGAGAAAAAAAATATATATATGAAAAAATATATATGAAAAAATGATAAGTGAAAAAATAGGGCTATAGGGGAACAAGAAGCCCCCAAGGGAGCACAAACAAATCACAAAATATGTGGGCTACTATGCCCTAGAATTCCTTAATGGATGCCTTACCTATCAGTGGAGGTTGGCACCCTTAGTTTCTACAGTATGGCACCTCAACTCGGAGGCTAGCCCTATTAGCCCTAATTTACCCATAACCTAATGTGTAGTAAAACAGTCAGAAAAAACATGGTTATGTATAGGGGAGCTGTCAGGTAATAAACAGTAAAACAAAACATGCAGTATCACAAAAATAGGTGATTTGGCCTAAGCCAACACATTGTGTGGATTGGTATAATGTAGATTACAAGTGGACAAATATCCCTTCCTAAATCCTAGGAGGTGAGTATAATATGTTGGCCACTCGTCAATTACTGGGTTCAAAAGTGGAAGATATGGATATCATATACTCACGGTGTCCACAGATGGTTTAAGGGATCAAAAGAGGGCACTCTGAAAGGATATTCTAAGAAAATGTAGTATAAAATGAATTAGTGTGATGCAAAACAAGGGTGTTACCCAATGATAGGAGTGTCAGATCCCAGTCCCACTCTGCATTTTTGTACCAAAACTCAGAGCAAGGAGGCACCCTATACAACAGGCTGTGAATTCAGCTCCATATGGATGTTTCAAAAATGTGAGATTACAGTAGTGAACACAGAAAAATCTCAGCTCTGCACTTTAAAATGTAAAGTCATCAATATTGACCATATAATCATAACCAGTGTTTAGCATGCAAATCTCTAAATAGAGGCATAAAATTAAATGATATACTCATTAGCGATGTGTAATAGGCATATCAGAGTTCTTATAAAGGCAGACCTATATGGTAGGCATCACATGCAATGTCCCTTTCTATGGATGACTGGATGACCCTCCTTATAATGTTTTTTCTGACTTTGCACTTTCTGCAAAGCCTTTATGAGCATAGAAGACCATTAAATAAACTTTAAAAATATTTACATTCAAATTGTTTTTCTGAATTCAATTAGTCATCCATTCAGTTGAATGCAGTTATTGTTACATTATGTTGGTATGTTAACCCCTTTCTGACATTGGACGTACTATCCCGTCCATGTGCCCCGGGACTTAATGCCCATGGACGGCATAGTACGTCATAGCGATCAGCGGAGCTCACGGGGGGAGCGCCGCTGATCGCAGCCGGGTGTCAGCTGATTAACACAGCTGACACCCGGCACTATGTGTCAGGGGTGGTCACGGACCGCCCCCGGCACGTTAACCCCTGCACAATGCGATCAAACACGATCGCAGTGTACCGGGGGTTTAGAGACGCATCGGAAGGGAGGGGTCTCCATCCGTGCTTCCCTGCGACCCCCAGCGCAGCGCGATGTGCTGTGCTGTTCTGGGGGTCTCCTTCCCTGCTGGTCCCCAGATCCAATATGGCCGCAGGAGCCTTCAGGGGCCTGCAGGGAGGCGACTTCCTCAGTGCCTGCAGAGCGCAGGCATGAGGAAGCCTTTTGCAGCTCCTGTCAGATTGCTGATCTGTCACAGCGCTGTGTGACGTGTCAGATCAGAGATCTGACACATGACAGTGATGTCCCCCCGGGACAATGTAATAAAATAAAAAAAAAGTGTAAAAATAATTTATAAAAAATTGCTAAATGAATAATAAAAAAAAATTCCCTATTAAATTCATTTTTTTTAAATAAAAAAAAACAATAAAAGTACACATATTTAGTATCGCCGCGTCCATAACGACCCGCCCTATAAAACTGTCCAATTAATTAACCACTTTAGCGAACCCCTTAAAAAATAAAAATAAAAAACAAAGCAAAAAACAACGCTTTATTATACTGACGAACAAAAAGTGGAATAACGCACAAAGACGGATATAAATAACCATGGTACCGCTGAAACATCATCTTTTCCTGCAAAAGAACGAGTCACCATACAGCGTTAGCAGTGAAAAAATAAAAAAGTTATAGCTCGCAGAATAAAACAATGCAAAAATAATTATTTTTTATATAAAATTGTTTTCATTGCATAAAAGCGCCAAAACATTAAAAAATGACATAAATGAGGTATCGCTGTAATCGCACTGACCCGAAGTATAAAACCACTTTATCAATTTTACCACACGCGGAATGGTGTAATGCACCCCAAAAGAAATTCATGCAATGCTGGTTTTTGTTCATTCTGCGTCCCAAAAATCAGAATAAAAAGCGATCAAAAAATGTCACGTGTCCGAAAATGGTACCAATAAAAAAGTCAACTCGTCCTGCAAAAAATAAGACCTCACATGACTCAGTGGGTCAAAATATAGAAAAATTATAGCTCTCAAAATGTGGTGATGCAAAAAGTATTTTTACAATAAAAAGCGTCTTTTAGCATGTGACAGCTGCCAAACATAAAAACCGGCTATAAATAGTAAATCAAACCCCCCTTTATCACCCCCTTACTTAGGGAAAAATGATAAAATAAAACATTTATTTATTTCCATTTTCCCATTAGGGCTAGGGTTAGGGCTAGGGCTAGGGTTAGGGCTGAGATTAGGGTTAGGGGTGTGTTGGGTTAGGGTTGGAGTTAGAATTGGGGGGTTTCCACTGTTTAGGCACATAATGTGTTCTCCAAGTGCAACACAGCGTCTGATCTCAATTCCAGTCAATTCTGCGTTGAAAAAGTCAAACGGTGCTCCTTCCCTTCCAAGCTCTGCCATGCGCCCAAACAGTGATTTACCCCCAGACATGGGGTATCAGCCTACTCAGGACAAATTGTACAACAACTTTTGGGGTCCAATTTCTCTTGCTAGCCTTAGGAAAATAAAAAATTGGGGGCAAAAAATATCATTTTTGTGGAAAAAAATATGATTTTTTTATTTTCACGCCTGGGCGTTATAAACTTCTGTGAAGCACTTTGGGGTTCAAAGTGCTCACCACACATCTAGATAAGTTCCTTTGGGGGGTCTATTTTCCAAAATGGGGTCACTTGTGGGGAGTTTCAACAGTTTAGGCACATCAGAGGCTTTCCAAACGCAACATGACACCCGCAGACCATTCCATCAAAGTCTGCATTCCAAAACGTCACTACTTCCCTTCCAAGCCCCAACGTGTGCCCATACAGAAGTTTTCTCCCACATATGGGGTATCAATGTACTCAGGACAAATTGGACAACAACTTTTGGGGTCCAATTTCTCCTGTTACCTTTGGCAAAATAAAAAAGATGGGGACTAAAAGATCACATTTGTGGAAAAAAATATGATTTTTTTATTTTCACGCTCGGGCGTTATAAACTGCTGTGAAGCACTGGGGGGTTCAAAGTGCTCATCACACATCTAGATAAGTTCCCTGGAGGACTAGTTTCCAGAATGGGGTCACTTGTAGGGGGTTTTCACAGTTTAGGCACATCAGGGGCTCCCCAAAGGCAACATGACACCCGCAAACCATTCTATCAAAGTCTGCATTCTAAAACCTCACTACTTCCCTTCCGAGCCCCGATGTGTGCCCATACAGTAGTTTTCTTCCAGATATAGGGTATCAGTGTAACTCAGAACAAATTGGACAACAACTTTTGGGGTCCAATTTCTCCTGTTACCCTTGGCAAAATAAAAAAATGAGGAATAAAAGATCATGTTTGTGGAAAAAATATGATTCCTTTTATTTTTCACACCCAGGAGTTATAAATTTCTGTGAAGCCCTTGGGGGTTCAAAGTGCTCACCACACATCTAGATAAGTTCCTTGGGGGGGGTCTAGTTTCCAAAATGGTGTCAATTGTGGGGGGTTTCCACTTTTTAGGCTCATCAGGGGCTTTCCAAACGCGGCATGGCATCCAATCCCCAATTCCTGCCAAAAAAGTCAAATGGCGCTGCTTCCCTTCCGAGCTCTGCCATACACCCAAATAGTGGTTTACCCCCACATGTGGGGTATCAGCATACTCAGGACAAATTGCGCAATACCTTTTGGGGTCATGTTACCCTTGGAAAAATAAAAATTGAGGGTGAAAAGATCATTTTTGTGGAAAAAAATATGATTTTTTCATTGTACGGCTGTACGTTATAAACTTCTGTGGAGCCCTTGGGGGTTCAAAGTTCTCACTACACATCAAGATAAGCTCCTTGGGGGGGTCTAGTTTCCAAAATGGGGTCACTTGTGGGGTTTCCACTGTTTAGGCACATCAGGAGCTCTCCAAACGTGACATGGCGTCCGATCTCAATTCCAGCTAATTTTGCATTGAAAAAGTCAAACAGTGCTCCTTCCCTTCTGAGCTCTCCCCTGCGCTGAAACAGTGGTTCCCCCCATATCAGGTATCAGCGTACTCAGGACAAATTGCACAATAACTTTTGCAGTCCAATTTCTCCTTTTACCCTTGGTAAAATAAAAAAAAATGGACCTGAAGTAATTTTTCTGTGAAAAAAAGTTAAATGTTCATTTTTTTGTAAACATTCAAAAAATTCCTATGAAGTACCTGTAGGGTTAATAAACTTCTTGAATGTGGTTTTGCGCACCTTGAGGGGTGCAGTTTTTAGAATGGTATCACTTTTGGGTATTTTCAATTATATAGACCCCTCAAAGTGACTTCAAATTCGATGTTGTCCGTAAAAATAAAATGTTGTTGCAAAAATGAGAAATCTCTGGTCAACTTTTAACCCTTATAACTTCCTAACAAAAAGAAATATTGGTTCCAAAATTGTGCTGATGTAAAGTAAACATATGGGAAATGTTATTTATTAAGTTTCTTGTGTGCCATATCTCTGTGATTTAAGGGCATAAAAATTCAAAGTTGGAAAATTGCAAAATTTTCAAAATTTTTGCCAAATTACTGTTTTTTTTCACAAATAAAAGCAAGTTATATCAATTAAATTTTACCACTACCATGAAGTACAATATATCACGAGAAAACAGTGTCAGAATCACCAGGATCCATGGAAGCGTTCCAGAGTTATTACCTCATAAAGGGACAGTGATCAGAATTGTAAAAATTGGCCCGGTCATGAACGTGCAAACCACCCTTGGGGTTAAAGGGGTTAAACCGCAAAAAAAGCATTTAAAAATATTTCTAAATTTAATTAGTCATACATAGAGTATTACGTTCTTTCTGCTACATTTCGGTGGTATGTAACCCTCCAAAAAAGTGTTAAAAATCTTTATATATTCAATCACTCATCTATATACTATTATGTGCTCTTGGATACATTTCTGTGGTATACAACCCTCTAATAAAGCGTTCAAAAATGTGTAGGTATTATATTGCTCATCCATAGTGTATTATGTGTTCTGGGGTACATTTTGTTGGTACATAACCCTCCAAAAAGCTTTAAAAATCCATACAGTATTAGGTGCTCTCTGTTACATTTTGATAATATGTAACACTCCATAAAATTGTTGAAAAATATTTCTGGATTCAATTAGTCATCCATAGACAAATAGGTGCTTTCTGTTACATGTCAATGGTATACGAGTCTCAAAAAAAGTACTGAAACATTTTTCTGTATTCAATTAGTCATCCATATCGTGCTGAACATTTTTTCAGTATTCAATTACTTATATATATGTACTTTTATGTTATTATTATTATTATTAATTTTATTATTATTATTATTAATTTATTGTTATAGCGCCATTTATTCCATGGCGCTTTACATGTGAGGGGGGTATACATAAAAACAAGTACAATAGTCTTAAACAATACAAGTCATAACTGGTACAGGAGGAGAGAGGACCCTGCCCGCGAGGGCTCACAATCTTCAAGGGATGGGTGATAATACAGTAGGCGAGGGTAGAGCTGGTCGTGCAGCGGTTTGGTCGATCGGTGGTTACTGCAGGTTATAGGCTTGTCGGAAGAGGTGGGTCTTCAGGCTCTTTTTGAAGGTTTCGATGGTAGGTGAGAGTCTGATATGTTGTGGTAGAGAGTTCCAGAGTAGGGGAGATGCGTGAGAGAAATCTTGTATGCGATTGTGGGAAGAGGAGATAAGAGGGGAGTAGAGAAGGAGATCTTGTGAGGATCGGAGGTTGCGTGCAGGAAAGTACCGGGAGACGAGGTCACAGATGTATGGAGGAGACAAGCTGTGGATGGCTTTGTATGTCATGGTTAGGGTTTTGTAATGGAGTCTCTGGGCAATTGGGAGCCAGTGAAGGGATTGACAGAGGGGAGAAGCTGGGGAATAGCGGGGGGACAGGTGGATTAGTCGGGCAGCAGAGTTTAGAATAGATTGGAGGGGTGCGAGAGTGTTTGAGGGGAGGCCGCAGAGCATGAGGTTGCAGTAGTCAAGGCGAGAGATGATGAGGGCATGGACTAGGGTTTTTGCAGATTCTTGGGTGAGGAATGAACGGATGCGTGAAATATTTTTGAGTTGAAGTCGGCAGGAAGTGGAAAGGGTTTGGATATGTGGTTTGAAGGAGAGATCAGCATCAAGGATTACTCCGAGGCAGCGAGCTTGTGGGACTGGGGAGAGTGGGCAGTCATTTACTGTAATTGATAGGTTCGTAGGGGGGGTCACGTGAGATGGGGGAAAGATGATGAATTCTGTTTTGTCCATGTTGAGTTTCAGATATCTAGTGGAGAAGAAGGATGAAATAGTGGACAGACATTGAGGGATTCTGGTTAGTAGGGAGGTGATATCTGGTCCAGAGATGTAGATCTGTGTGTCATCAGCATAAAGATGATACTGAAAGCCATGAGATTCTATGAGCTGTCCCAGGCCAAAGGTGTAAATAGAGAACAGCAGGGGCCCTAGGACTGAACCTTGTGGGACTCCGACAGATAGGGGGCGAGGTGAGGAGGTGGTGTGTGAGTGGGAGACGCTGAATGTCCGGTCTGTTAGGTATGATGAGATCCAGGAGAGGGCCAAGTCTGTGATGCCGAGGGATGAGAGGGTCTGTAATAATAGGGAATGGTCCACTGTGTCAAAGGTAGCCGACAGGTCCAGGAGGAGGAGGACAGAGTAGTGTCGCTTGCTCTTGGCAGTTAAGAGGTCATTGGTGACCTTAGTAAGGGCAGTTTCAGTGGAGTGGTGTGACCGGAAGCCAGATTGTAAGCGGTCGAAGAGGGAGCAAGAAGAGAGATGGGAGGACAGTTCAAGGTAGACGTGTTGTTCCAGTAGCTTGGAGGCGTATGGGAGAAGTGATATAGGGCGATAGCTAGATACAGAGGATGGGTCAAGAGAGGGCTTTTTGAGGATAGGTGTGATGGAGGCATGTTTAAAGCTTGAGGGGAAAACACCAGTTGTTAGTGATAGGTTGAAGAGATGGGTTAGGGTTGGGATGAAGACTGTGGTGAGGTTTGGGATGAAGTGGGATGGGATCGGGTCGAGTGCACAGGTGGTGAGATGTGATCTTGAGAGTAGAGTGGAGAGTCGATCTTCTGTAATGGTGGAGAAGTTGGTTTTGAAGGTGGAGGGCTGGGAAGTCGGGAGGAAGGGCTCTGGGGGTTGTTGACCAAAACTGTCCCTGATGTTATCAATTTTCTGCTTGAAAAATGAGGCAAAGTCTTCAGCTGAGATGAGTGGGGAGGGAGGAGGTGCTGGGGGGCGGAGGAGAGAATTGAAGGTGTTGAATAACTGTTTAGGGTTGTGAGACAGGGAGGATATGAGAGATGAGAAGTAGGTTTGTTTAGCTGTGGCGAGTGTGGTCTTGAAAGTAGTGAGGGACTGTTTGAATGCGATGAAATGCTCGTTGGAGTGGGATCTTTTCCATCTGCGCTCAGCAGCCCTGGAAGCTCGCCTCAGCTCTTTGGTCAGGCTGGTGTGCCAGGGCTGTCTGTTGATTTTGCGAGTTTTGGTATGTGTAAGTGGGGCAGCGGATTCCAAAGCTACAGCTATTGTGGTGTTATATAGAGTGGCAGCGTCATCCGCATTGTGTAAGGAACTTATATCTGTAAGAGGGAGGAGGGATTCGGAGAATGAGTGTAGGTCAAGCTGTTTAAGATTCCTGCGAGGGTGTGAAAGTTTGTGGGGTGGGGATTGTAGACATGGAGTGAAGAGGGAAGAGAATGTGAGCAGGTTGTGGTCAGAGAGAGGAAGAGGTGAGTTAGAGAGGTTAGATAGGGAGCAGAGGCGGGTGAAGATGAGGTCCAGTGTGTGGCCATCTTTGTGGGTGGCTGTAGAAGACCATTGAGTGAGGCCGAAGGAGGAAGTGAGAGATAGAAGTTTAGTGGCAGCTGAGAGGGAAGTGTCAATGGGGATGTTGAAGTCGCCCATGATGATAGTAGGGATGTCCGCGGAAAGGAAATGAAGTAACCAGGTGGTGAAGTGGTCAAAGAAGGTGGTGGCTGGCCCTGGGGGGCGGTAGATGACAGCCAGTTGGAGGTTGGAGGGGGAGTAGATGCGCACAGAGTGCACCTCAAAGGAAGGGAGGGTAACAGAGGGTGGCAGTGGGATTGGGGTGAAGGAGCAGGTATCTGACAGGAGAAAACCAACTCCTCCACCATGTTTGCTGCTGGGGCGGGGGGTGTGAGAAAGGTGGAAGCCGCCATACGAAAGTGCAGCAGGAGAGGCTGTGTCAGAAGGGGTGAGCCAGGTTTCGGTGATGGCGAGGAAGGAGAGTTTGGTAGTAACGAAAAGATCATGGATGTAGGAAAGCTTGTTGCAGACAGAGCGAGCGTTCCACAGAGCTCCTGTTAGTGGGACTGGGGAAGCGGGGGCTGGGTGAATGGGTATAAGGTTGGAGAGGTTACGGAAGGTTGTGATAGAGCGTGGATGGGAGGTAGAAATGACTGTGGGAATGTGGTGAGGAGGACCAGGATTTGGAGAGATATCACCAGCAGTGAGAAGGAGCAGAGAAAGTGTTAGCAGTGTTAGTGTTATGTGCTCTTTGGTGCATTTCTTTGGTATGTAACCATTCAAAAAAATGTATTTTTTTCTGAAATTATATTGCTCATCCATAGAGTATTGCGGGCTCTGGGGTACATTTCGGTGGTATATAATCTTCCAAAAAAAGCATTGAAAAATTTGTCTGGATTCAATTGGTCATCCATAGACTATTAGGTGCTTTCTGTTACATTGTGATCGTATATAAGACTCCAAAAAAGTGTTGAAAAATTTGATTGTACTCATTTAGTCATCTATGTAGTATTTGATGCTTTCTGTGACATTTTGGTGTTGTATAAGTGTAACAACCCTGCTGGCATCACTGCATGGCCTTCCATTCCCCGCACACCAACTTACCTTCTGCTTCAAGCCATGCTGTGAACTCTGTCTGTTTCCAGCCCTGAGCTCCAGGTGCTATGCCTCTTGTTTTCCTGCTTGCTCTCCATGTTTCCTGACTGTGTGTATAGGGGGCGGCGCCTGAACTCTCTGGTTCTTATGCAGTCAGGGTGCACCTGTGTAATGTGTCCCTTACCAATCACCTAGAGCCCTTGACTATTTAGTTTCGCCACACCCACTGACCTTTGCCTGTACAATGTCTAAACTCAGTTAGCTCCTTGCTGCTGAGCTAGCCAGGCCCTGTCCTATGTCTTGCCTTCTCTGAAGGCTCTTACTGCATATTCCTGTGTCTTGGTACCTTGCCTAGTACTTCTCTGTCCGCCTGCCAGGAGGCAGAATATCCTGTCCTTGTGTCTTTGTCCCTGTGTCTCTGTCTGAACTCAGTCTTACCTCTGTCTGTCAGTCTCCTTGTCTGTGGCTTCCTTCCCTGCTGTGTCTTTCTTTGTGTCCTCTCTGTCTGTGCATCTGCACCCTTGCAGCTCTGCCTGTTCGGCTTCTTAGCCGCTCTGCCTGTTCGGCTTCTTAGCCGCTCTGCCTGTTCGGCTCCCTAGCCGCTCTGCCTGCACGGCTCCCTAGCCGCTCTGCCTGCACGGCTCCCTAGCCGCTCTGCCTGCATGGCCCCCTTGCAGCCCAGCCTGCTCTGCGGCTCTGCCTACTCCACACTCCAGCCTATATCCGTAGCTGCACTTCCTGTGTGAACAGGTCCAAATACTGTTCCAACATACACCACTCCTTCCTGCCTACACCTGCTGTGTGAACAGGTCCTTACCTGTCCCTTCTCATACAACGCCCGCCTGTCCTGTGTCTCAAGCTGTCACCTACCTGCTCTGTGTCTCCATGCCGTGCCCGCTTGCCCAGTGTCTCCAAGCCGTGCCCGCTTGCCCAGTGTCTCCAAGCCATGCCCGCTTGCCCAGTGTCTCCAAGCCGTGCCCGCTTGCCCAGTGTCTCCAAGCCGTGTCTCCAAGCCGTGCCTGCCTACCAGTGTACCAAGCCGTGCCTGCTTGCCCAGTGTCTCAGCCTGCCTGTTAGTCACACCTGTCTAAGTGACTTGTCCCAGAGTGGGATCAGCAGCCACAGCCAGACGCCACCCTGGAGTGGCACCCGACAGCTACCTGCCGCACAAGCCTAACCTCACCATCAGAGGCTCCAGTGAAGACCGAGGTAGCTGTCGTAGTCACGCCCCTTCCAGGGTAGTCTGGTTTGTGGCACAGTGAGGCTACAACCCCCCGGTTCACGCCATTCAGCCAAGGCGCGAGCGTGACAGTTTGCACAGGCCATGGTCCCCGCTGAGTCCCATGTCCTTCCGCTCGCAGAGCATGATGAACTCTCTTCCTACCAGTATGAGCCACCGGAAGAATTTGTTTCGCCTAGCGTGGTTCCATTTGTTGAGACGTCTGAACCACTCATTGTCTCCAGGGCTATGTATGAGCAACTTCTGGCGTATGAGGAGCACAACCCAGATGACCCACCTAGGTTCTATGGGGACCCTAAAGAGTGCCAAGGGTTCCTGAAAAAGTGCCTGCACTACATCCTGCAGAATGCAGCTTGTTTTCCCTCTGACTGGGTCAAGGTGGGATACATCATGTCCTACCTAGCTGGTGATGCATTGATATGGATATGTCCACTTTGGGAAGCAGGGGACCCTGTCGTCCTGAGCCTGGGGGCCTTCCTGGTGGCCTTTCGTAAAGTGTTCGACATGCCTCGTCCAGCTGCTCCTGAAAAGTCTTCCTCTCCAAGCTTCCAGAAACAAACCAGACAAGAGGAACCTGTGGGTGAAACATCTCTACCACCTATGACTGTCCAGCCATCACCTGTTCCACAGTCTGCCGATGCGGTCTCCCGTGCGAGATCCAAGAGGTCTAGAAAGAAGAAGCGGGCAAAGTTGCAGCCGGAATCTGGCCTCTGCCCTGTGAAGCCTGTACTCCAAAACCCTAGGCCAGTAGGAGAGGCTGTCCCTGGCGAGAGTACTCCCTCTCCATTAAACTCTTTGACTGTTTCTCTGCCTTCAGGGAGCTTTGGTGTATTTAAGTCGCCAGTCTTACAGAGTCAGTGTGTGGTCTCTGTCATACAGCTCTCGAAGCCGGCGTGAGCGTTGTTTCGAGGTGGCCGAGCCCTATTGGAGAACAGTCTAGTCCTGCAAGGACAACTACAGCTCCAGGTCGGAGCTTTATACATGAAGAAGTTCATCTTCCACTTGCTGACTGGTATGCCCATGGGTCACTCTGATCCAGAGATTCTAGCACCCATTTATGTCTGGAAACCTAGCAGGGCACCGCGCTTGAAACAATCAAGTGACAAGAGGTGTCTGGTTCCCTTGTGTCAGAGTCGGTCAGCAAGGTCACCACCTTCATCTGGTCTGCTAGTCGTCGAGTCAAGGAGTGATGACGTCTCCGAAGAAGGGGAAGCGGTGTCAGTCTCCTCACTCGTCTCCAGAGACTATACCAGTGATCTGCTCCCAGGAGCATCCCTGTCTCTTGATTGTCCTCCCCTGGATTACGGGCTGAAGATGGGTCCTAAGTACTTGCCTTCAACCCCCGTGTGGCCAGTGAGTGAAGATACTGAGACAGAGATTTTCTTACGCTCTAACCTGGAAGAGGAGGACCAGTTTTTTCAGGGTAACAGGCTGAAGTGGCTCCCTGTATGTATGCCTCCAGCTTCCATTTGGCTAGTTGGTGAAGATACCTGGGCAGAGATGCTTCCTCCTGATCCTAAGGAGGAGGTCCAATTTTCTTGGGATATCGGGCTGAAGTTGGACTCAGTGAAGGTCTCTTCTGGTTCCAGCTGGCCGGCTGATGTAGGGGTCAAGTCTGAGGCTTCCAGGTCCCTGCTTTCTGCCACCCAGGAGAAAGAGATCCAAGTCCTTATACCCTCTGTGTTGGAAGCTGACTCCATCGGGCACCAAGAAGCTTGGCACTCCGGGATTCCTGATGGCACACATATTCCACCCTACCTGAAGGATGTCTTGTCAACCTGGACTGTGTGTGGTCCCATACTCCTTCTTCAGGTCATTCTGGCAGGCTTGAGGAAGAGGGGCCGTAAAGGAGGGGTACTGTAACAACCCTGCTGGCATCACTGCATGGCCTTCCATTCCCCACACACCAACTTACCTTCTGCTTCAAGCCATGCTGTGAACTCTGTCTGTTGCCAGCCCTGAGCTCCAGATGCTATGCCTCTTGTTTTCCTGCATGCTCTCCATGTTTCCTGACTGTGTGTATAGGGGGCGGTGCCTGAACTCTCTGGTTCTTATGCAGTCAGGGTGCACCTGTGTAATGTGTCCCTTACCAATCACCTAGAGCCCTTGACTATTTAGTTTCACCACACCCACTGACCTTTGCCTGTGCAATGTCTAAACTCAGTTAGCTCCTTGCTGCTGAGCTAGCCAGGCCCTGTCCTATGTCTTACCTTCTCTGAAGGCTCTTACTGCGTATTCCTGTGTCTTGGTACCTTGCCTAGTACTTCTCTGTCCGCCTGCCAGGAGGCAGAATATCCTGGCCCTTGAGTCTTGTTCCCAGTGCCTTGTCTGTTCTCTGTCCGCCTGCCAGGAGGCAGAATATCCTGGTCCTTGTGTCTTTGTCCCTGTGTCTCTGTCTGAACTCAGTCTTACCTCTGTCTGTCAGCTTCCTTCCCTGCTGTGTCTTTCCTTGTGTCCTCTCTGTCTGTGCATCTGCACCCTTGCAGCTCTGCCTGTTCGGCTCCTTAGCCGCTCTGCCTGTTTGGCTCCCTAGCCGCTCTGCCTGCTCGGCTCCCTAGGCGCTCTGCCTGCTCGGCTCCCTAGCCGCTCTGCCTGCTCGGCTCCCTAGCCGCTCTGCCTGCTCAGCTCCCTAGCCGCTCTGCCTGCATGGATCCCTAGCCGCTCTGCCTGCACGGCTCCCTAGCCGCTCTGCCAGCACGGCTCCCTAGCCGCTCTGCCTGCACGGCCCCCTTGCAGCCCAGCCTGCTCTGTGGCTCTGCCTACTCCACACTCCAGCCTATATCCGTACCTGCACCTCCTGTGTGAACAGGTCCAAATACTGTTCCAACATACACCACTCCTTCCTGCCTACACCTGCTGTGTGAACAGGTCCTTACCTGTCCCTTCTCATACCACGCCCGCCTGTCCTGTGTCTCAAGCCATCACCTACCTGCTCTGTGTCTCCAAGCCGTGCCCGCTTGCCCAGTGTCTCCAAGCCGTGCCCGCTTGCCCAGTGTCTCCAAGCCGTACCCGCTTGCCCAGTGTCTCCAAGTCGTGTCTCCAAGCTGTGCCTGCCTGCCAGTGTACCAAGCCGTGCCTGCTTGCCCAGTGTCTCAGCCTGCCTGTTAGTCACACCTGTCCAAGTGACTTGTCCCTGAGTGGGATCAGCAGCCACAGCCAGACGCCACCTTGGAGTGGCACCCGACAGCTACCTGCCGCACAAGCCTGACCTCACCATCAGAGGCTCCAGTGAAGACCGAGGTAGCTGTCGTAGTCACACCCCTTCCAGGGTAGTCTGGTTTGTGGCACAGTGGGGCCACAACCCCCCGGTTCGCGCCATTGAACCAATGCGCGAGCGTGACAATAAGAGTCCAAAAAAGCATTGAAAAATTTGTCTGGTTTCAATTAGTCACCGATAGACTCCAAAAAAAGCGTTAAAAAAGTTGCCTGGATTTAATTAATTATCCATACAGTATTTCTCTCTGGATCAATAAAGTTTATTGTATCATATTACGTAGTCAGGAGTACATTATATACAGTATATATCTCTCCAAAAGGTTCAAAACATTTCCAGTATTATATTACTCATCCTTAGAGTATTACGTGCTTTCTGTTACATTTCAGTAGTATATAACACTACAAAAATGTGTTCAAAAATTGTTTTGGATTGAATTAGCAATCCATACAGTATAATGTGCTTCATGGTCGACAATGTGACAAAGAGGGCAGAACCAAACAGAACTCCAGAGTGAGTGACCAGAGGAATATCAATGCCAGACCAAGCTGATGTGACAGCGGAGGTGGCAGTGATCTGAACTGGCCCTTTTCCCAGAACTACTAAGGCTTGAACCTAGGCTGCAGCTTTCACCGCAGAGGTTCTTGAGGAATGCAGATGGGAGAACCAGGAAACAGCAACTAGTGAGCAGACTGTGTGGTCTAGGCTGGTCGGAAAGAGAGACGGAGGCGAGCCAGTATCTGGGGTGGAGAAATGTTATTGGGACCACTATCCGCAAGGTACCGAGAATTGGCATCACTGAGGTACATTTTTATGTATGACCGGCATCGGAGATGGGAGTCCATAGAAGAGTTTTGGACCCTTCATCTCATCTCGTTCGACCAGTGGGCAGTAGAGATGGAAGACTTGCCTCAAAGTATGCAAGAACTGATGGCTGGAATCAAGGTCATGTTCATCAAAATGAAGGGTGAGCATCTCTGGTATGCAGTGAGTATGATCCGAGAAGGAAGGGAGAAGGATGTACTCTTCTTGAGAAATGAATGGGCTGGGGAGAGGCTCCTGGAGGAGCTTGAGACAAGCCTATCACTCCTGAGATTTTGTACTGTCCCTGGGGTTCTCCCCTTCCTTTGCGGGAGCAGGTGATAGTGCAGGCAGCTCAGTGGGCTATCGCCCATTTCTACTTGTTGGGGTTCCGGCACTACCCAAAGCTGGGTCACTTACAACCCAGGCAACTGAGAATCAGGCTCCAGAAAGCAGGTGGAGGCAGTCCCCTCAGCCTCCCGAGGAAGAAGAAGAATCCGAAACCTGAAGGGATTGCTGGACTACCCGTCTGATAATTTTGTCCTGGCTGTGCATTTTCTTCGAAGCGTTTATGAGTGTAAGAGTACATCAAATACACTTTAAAAATGCTCACATTGAATATTTTTTTATGGATTAAATTCATACAGTTTAACTTGGTTATTGTTACATCACGGTGGATTAAAATAAAAAAAATGCTTTGCCTGGTATAGTTCCCAAAATATTTTCTTTCCAAATATTTACTTATGTTATTCAGTATATACTGTAGAACCTTCTTTGTGTGTACAAACTTGGTTCTTCAAAAATTGACTTTTGTCATATATACTGTTGAACTTGGTTTTGTGTGAAATTTTGTTGGTTTGAAATAAAAAACAAAAATTGTCCTGCTACAAGTGTACAAATTTGGTCCCTCGGTACTTGTTCCTCAGCCGACACTATGTCTTCCTTTTTGGTGTCCCCGTCATGTACCAGCACATGTCCAGGAACAGCACCAATGCCTTACCAAGTGGTTACTGGGATTGTCCACTTAATGACCAACATGTAGACAAGTGCTTATGGCAAGAGATGCTACAATTCCCTGACGGCACACTGGGTGAACATTGTGGAGGTCGGGGTTGAGTCCCACCCTGGCACAGCACATGAGCTACCTATGTCGAGGATTGCTGGCCCTACTTCTATCAGTGTTTCCTCCATCTCAAACACCAGTTCCTGCACCCATGACTTCAAATCTGATATGCTATCTCAGTGCACGTCATCCACAATAGTTTGAAGCTGGAAGCTCTGCAGCACTGCCTCAGAGAAGCTGCAACAGGATCTGCTGAAGCAAATTTTTCTAGGAGACAAACCGAACACCGCTGTAGATTTATTGAAAAGAATAACAGACCAGACAGATCTGTGTATTTTGCCGCTGAACCTCCAAACAGGCATGGTTGTGTGTGATAATGGGTGTAATCTGCTGGTGGCTGTGAAGCTTGGCAAGCTCACACACGTAACATGCTTGGCACATGTAATCAATTTGTTAGTTCAGCGGTTTCTGAAAACCTACCCAGATTTGCCAGAGCTTCTGGTCAAAGTATGCTGCATCAGCACCAACTTCCACAATTCAGCTACAATTGCCGCTGCTGTCAGTGCTGCAGCAGTGCATGCAAGTGTCATCCCACCGACTGGTGTGCGATGTGACCACTCGCTAGAACTCCACACTGCACATGCTGGCAAGGCTTTGTGAGTAGCAGAGGCCAGTTGTGGAATGCAAACTCCAATACGCCCGTCAGTATTCTGGTCAGCCTCCGCACAAAACAACTCATTAGTGGGCATGGATGTCTGACATTTGTTTGATTCTCCAAGACTTTGAGGACTCCACAAAGATGGTGAATGGCGATGATGCCATCATAAGCGGAATGATCCCGCATCTGTGCCTACTTAAATAGTCGCTGCTGTCAATTAAACATGAAGCTTTGCATGCGGACTAGGTGGATGCTGAGGAAGACATGACTTCAAATCTGATATGCTATCTCAGTGCACGTCATCCACAATAGCTTGAAGCTGGAAGCTCTACAGCACTGCCTCAGAGAAGCTGCAACAGGCTCTGCTGAAGCAAATTTTTCTAGGAGACAAACCAAACTATTACCATTTTGTTTTGGTGTACCCATCTCATTTCCTGATACCTGTGACATTGTGCCTGTTTGTTAAAACTTTTTTATGTAATTCTCAATAAAATTTCTACTTTTTTATTCTCACTTTGGCTGATGTTACTATTCAACACCGAAGATCTTTCCGATAGTCCATAGCCCTTCCAATATATGAGATATTGTGGAGACATTCTCAGAACTCATAAATAAATGATGTATATTATATATAAAGGTAAATAAATAAAGGATGTAATATACTTTGTGCACAAGATTGCTCCTATCCAAGGATAAGGGAAAGAGGATTACTAATAGGATGAGTTCAAAAATTCTAAATTTTAAGCAAAAATTTATGTTACACATTGATACAGGAAAGATGTATATCTTTGTACCGTGTTAGCCAGTGGATAGAAAAATATTCAGGATTGAGAGTCCTCAGTAGTTGATAACTTTTAATGGCTAACTGAAAAGATGGTAATACATTGCAAGCTTTCGAGACTACTCAGGTCTCTTCATCAGGCTAGACTAATACAAAATCTGAAGTCACATATTTATGCACAATACAGCCTAGAAAAAATGCAATAGATAAGACAAGTGACGTGAAGCAGAACTATCAATATGGAAGAGGGAGAAACATAAATATAAACATTGGACCAGTTCATAGATAAGGAGTCTGGATGTTTTATGGTCCTCTGATTGGGGTCTAGTTCTGTGTTGCCCCGCAAGGTTTTAAAAGGAAATTCCTTAATTGATGTAAAAAGACATAAATCCATGCGACACATTCATTCCAGCACTGAGAGTGTCAAAGTTCGTCATAAATTTGTACTCCCAAACTCGTCTCTCTCTCTGAGATGTGAAGTTACCTTTCAATACCAGTAATTTCATATCCATGCTGCTGTGATCAGGGATACAGAAATGTTTTGCCACAGGTAGATCCATTCTTTTTTCTCTTATTGTGTGACGATGAGCATTCATCCTTGTTCTAAGCTTTTGCCCTGTCTCCCCCACATACAGAACCCCAGTTAGACATTTAGTACAAATAATTAAGTACACCACATTAGATGTAATGCAGGTGAAAGTACCTGGGATCTTGTAGTCCTGATGTGAGTTGGGGATCTTTATCTTGTCCGTGGTCATTATAAATGGACAGGTTTTACATTTTTTCTGGTTGCAAGGAAAGGTTCCTGCAGCTGTTGGAGAGGACAGGGAGCTTCTGACAATGATGCTTCTTAAATTTGGGGGCTGCCTAAAACACAGCAGTGGGGGGTCTGGAAAAATGGATTTTAATCGGGCATCTTTTTGTAGTAAAGGTTGTAATTTCCGTGCAGCTCCCCTTAGCACCTCCAGATTTGGGTTGTAGGTGACTACTAGAGGCACTCGGTTATTTTCTTCTTTAGCTTTGTAATGTAGCAGGTGATTCCTTGACAATCTGGTGGCTCTTGTAATTTGGTTTTCAATTGTTCTTGGATGGTAACCCTGATTCAAAAAGGTCTTTTTGAGGCGACCAAGGTGTTTGTCTCTATCCATGGGGTTGGAACATATACGATTGTATCTGATGGCTTGGCTATAGATAATAGAGTTCTTTATGTGTTTTGGATGGAAACTGTCCCATTTAAGGTATGTTGGATGGTCGATTGGCTTCTGATACAGGGATGTCTCTATTTCATTGTTTTTTTAGCTTAATGATGGTGTCCAAAAAATTAATCTCGGTACTGGAGTAGTTGAGTGTTAAATTGATGGTGGGATGAAATTGATTAAACTGTTCGTAGAACGTCTTTAGCTGTTGCTCAGACTCCGACCAGATGATTAAAGTATCATCAATGAAGCGGTAGTAGGCCAGGGGCCTGATGGGGCATGAGGACAAAAAATCGCTTTCAAGCTTGGCCATGAAAAGATTTGCATACTGTGGAGCCATTTTACTTCCCATAGCTGTGCCAGTCTCCTGTAGATAGATCCTGTTGTCAAATTCAAAGTAATTGTGGGTGAGGATGAATTTTATAAGTTTCACCACAGCATCAGCATCAGTCCCTGTGTTTTCCATGAAGAATTTGCAGGCATGTAAACCATCTTGGTGTGGGATATTAGAGTACAAAGATTCCACATCCATGGTGGCCAGGATGGTTCCTTCTGGTAGAGGACCTATTGCTGCTAGTTTATTCAATAGGTCAGTTGTGTCCTGAATGTCGCTGGATGTATCCTTCACCAGTGGTTTAAGAATACCCTCTCCCCATCCAGATACCTGCTCAGTGAGGGTGCCCACACATGAAATAATTGGTCTTCCTGGATTTCCAGATTTGTGGATTTGGGAAGCATGTAGAATGTCCCTATTCTTGGAGTCTCTGGTATCAGGTCATCGCCAGCTCTTATGGACTGGTCAGGCAGACAAGAAACCAACTTGTTTAGTTCCTTGTAATAGTCCTGTGTAGGATCCGACTCCAATTTTCTATAGTAGCATGTGTCCATAAGTTGCCTGTTTGCTTCCTTCATGTAGTCTGACGTATTCATCATGACTATTGCACCTCCCTTGTCAGCAGGTTTAATGATGATTTCTTTGTTGGTTTTTAAAGACTGTATGGCCTTTCTCTCCTGGGCACTGATGTTGGATGCTTGTCTCCTGTTAGTGTCTATGATTGGGGACTCCTTCAGACATTTGATAAAATCCACAATCATAGACACTAACAGGAGACAAGCATCCAACATCAGTGCCCAGGAGAGAAAGGCCATACAGTCTTTAAAAACCAACAAAGAAATCATCATTAAACCTGCTGACAAGGGAGGTGCAATAGTCATGATGAATACGTCAGACTATATGAAGGAAGCAAACAGGCAACTTATGGACACATGCTACTATAGAAAATTGGAGTCGGATCCTACACAGGACTATTACAAGGAACTAAACAAGTTGGTTTCTTGTCTGCCTGACCAGTCCATAAGAGCTGGCGATGACCTGATACCAGAGACTCCAAGAATAGGGACATTCTACATGCTTCCCAAAATCCACAAATCTGGAAATCCAGGAAGACCAATTATTTCATGTGTGGGCACCCTCACTGAGCAGGTATCTGGATGGGTAGAGGGTATTCTTAAACCACTGGTGAAGGATACATCCAGCTACATTCAGGACACAACTGACCTATTGAATAAACTAGCAGCAATAGGTCCTCTACCAGAAGGAACCATCCTGGCCACCATGGATGTGGAATCTTTGTACTCTAATATCCCACACCAAGATGGTTTACATGCCTGCAAATTCTTCATGGAAAACACAGGGACTGATGCTGATGCTGTGGTGAAACTTATAAAATTCATCCTCACCCACAATCACTTTTAATTTGACAACAGGATCTGTCTACAGGAGACTGGCACAGCTATGGGAAGTAAAATGGCTCCACAGTATGCAAATCTTTTCATGGCCAAGCTTGAAAGCGATTTTTTGTCCTCATGCCCCATTAGGCCCCTGGCCTACTACCGCTTCATTGATGATATTTTAATCATCTGGACGGAGTCTGAGCAACAGCTAAAGACGTTCCACGAACAGTTTAATCAATTTCATCCCACCATCAATTTAACACTCAACTACTCCAGTACCGAGATTAATTTTTTGGACACCATCATTAAGCTAAAAAACAATGAAATAGAGACATCCCTGTATCAGAAGCTAATCGACCGTCCAACATACCTTAAATGGGACAGTTTCCATCCAAAACACATAAAGAACTCTATTATCTATAGCCAAGCCATCAGATACAATCGTATATGTTCCAACCCCATGGATAGAGACAAACACCTTGGTCGCCTCAAAAAGACCTTTTTGAATCAGGGTTACCATCCAAGAACAATTGAAAACCAAATTACAAGAGCCACCAGATTGTCAAGGAATCACCTGCTACATTACAAAGCTAAAGAAGAAAATAACCGAGTGCCTCTAGTAGTCACCTACAACCCAAATCTGGAGGTGCTAAGGGGAGCTGCACGGAAATTACAACCTTTACTACAAAAAGATGCCCGATTAAAATCCATTTTTCCAGACCCCCCACTGCTGTGTTTTAGGCAGCCCCCCAAATTTAAGAAGCATCATTGTCAGACGCTCCCTGTCCTCTCCAACAGCTGCAGGAACCTTTCCTTGCAACCAGAAAAAATGTAAAACCTGTCCATTTATAATGACCACGGACAAGATAAAGATCCCCAACTCACATCAGGACTACAAGATCCCAGGTACTTTCACCTGCATTACATCTAATGTGGTGTACTTAATTATTTGTACTAAATGTCCAACTGGGGGTCTGTATGTGGGGGAGACAGGGCAAAAGCTTAGAACAAGGATGAATGCTCATCGTCACACAATAAGAGAAAAAAGAATGGATCTACCTGTGGCAAAACATTTCTGTATCCCTGATCACAGCAGCATGGATATGAAATTACTGGTATTGAAAGGTAACTTCACATCTCAGAGAGAGAGACGAGTTTGGGAGTACAAATTTATGACGAACTTTGACACTCTCAGTGCTGGAATGAATGTGTCGCATGGATTTATGTCTTTTTACATCAATTAAGGAATTTCCTTTTAAAACCTTGCGGGGCAACACAGAACTAGACCCCAATCAGAGGACCATAAAACATCCAGACTCCTTATCTATGAACTGGTCCAATGTTTATATTTATATTTCTCCCTCTTCCATATTGATAGTTCTGCTTCACGTCACTTGTCTTATCTATTGCATTTTTTCTAGGCTGTATTGTGCATAAGTATGTGACTTCAGATTTTGTATTAGTCTAGCCTGATGAAGAGACCTGAGTAGTCTCGAAAGCTTGCAATGTATTACCATCTTTTCAGTTAGCCATTAAAAGGTATCAACTACTGAGGACTCTCAATCCTGAATATTTTTCTGTTACACATTGGGTATTCTTGTGTCCAAAAAGAATGTTTGGCCCTACTTGTGTCTCTTATTAACAGAGGCATGTCTACCCTGTGTCCTTCTCTGCTTTTCTCTAAGGCTAGACCAAACAAGCTTCGACCTGTCTTCTAGAGTATCTAATTCAAAGGTCAAAAAAGAACCCAAGTGAGTGTGATACCCAAGATTACAGATGTGTGGAGAGGTTATAATTAATTCCTGATCCTGATTATTTACGGTAAACTCAACTAAAGGCAGATATTTCACTGAATCTGACTAACAGAGACATAACATCTAAAAAATATCTTGAGAGTCTGGTTGGCATATTGTTGGACTATCAATTTCTGGGTGGAAAGAAGGTGAAAAGGACAATTCAATTTCTATCTAATCACAGAATGCCATCCAGAGTCTTGAAATAAAGTGGGTACCAAGGTAGGAAACAATATTTTCCTGAAGCCCACATAATTTTGCAATGTGTGTGTCACGCGGGGCTTAGGTCAACTAAGGCTGAAATACCCGGGGCCTCTGTGGTGTCCCTTTAACTAGGGGAAACCCTGCCTGACCCTCAACTCAGGGTTTTTGCTGATGGTGCAAATGCCTGAGCCTCCAACCTCTCCTTATCTCCTGCTCAGCCCTAAGCTTAACCCTCCACCCAGTGAGGAGACAAACCACCAAAGCCCCACACAATAATGACAGACAGGGAGAACTTAAACTGCACCGCGCTGCAAACACACCGGACAATACTGTAATGTGAACAGGGCACAACAAAACACAAATATGGAAAGGTGAAAAGGTAACAACGGATCATACGCCACCAGATATGAATCTCTCTCTCTCTCTCCAACACCTCCACTCCAGACCGGAACCACTTGGTATGAAACACAAGCTATAATCGGCGACGCCCATAGGCCAGCACGACTATTTAAAGACCGTGGGCGTGACCAAACATCCAACCTGATCTCCAGCTAGATTAACCCCCGATAGCCTGAGAAAATCAAGCCGGCACCACTGAGGCTATAGTGGACGGAGGAGGAACTACCTCTGCCTGCCGGACGCTGTGGTGTGAATAGCGTCCGACATGACAGTACCCCGTCTTCTACGAGGGACCCCAGGGCCCTCAAGACTCATAGGACCCGGCTTGTCCGGATGATGACGACGGTGAAAAGAACTGACCAGTCGATCCGCATGTATGTCCGAGGCTGGTACCCAAGACCTCTCCTCCGGACCATACCCCCGCCAGTGTACCAAATACTGAAGAGTACGGCGCACTACTCGAGAGTCCACTACCTTGGAGACCTCAAACTCTAAATCGCCATCCACCATGACCGGAGGTGGCATCGGCGTTGTGTCCACAGAGCCTACCACATTTTTCAATAAAGCCCTGTGAAACACGTTGTGTATCTTGTATACCGCAGGAAGTTCCAACTGATAAGCAACTGGGTTAATGATGGCAGCAATCTTAAAAGGCCCAATAAACCTTGAACCCAATTTTAAAGATGGAATTTTGAGTTTTATGTTTTTAGTCGCTAACCACACCCATTCACCCACACACAGGTCCGGACCTGGCACGCGTCTACTGTCAGCGCCACCCGTTTGTACCTCGCACTCATGCTCAACAATCGCTGTTTCACCCCCCTCCAGACCGATGATAATTGAGCTCCTAGCTGGTCCTCCTCCGGGACGCCCCCCGAGTCACCCTGACGTAAGGTACAAAATTGAGGATGTTGACCGTAAACACAAAAGAACGGAGACTCTCCCGATGACTCTTGGCGGTGATTATTTAACGCGAACTCGGCCAGAGGAAGGAAAGTAGACCACTCCTCTTGGTTGTCGGACACAAAGCATCATAAATACTGCTCCAGATTTTGGTTCATGCGCTCAGTTTGACCATTTGACTGAGGATGAAACGCCGATGAATGTGACAACTTGATCCCCAAACGTGAGCAAAAAGCTTTCCAAAACCTCGCCACAAATTGAGTTCCCCTATCAGATACTATGTCTGACGGAACTCCGTGGAGTCTGACCACCTCCTGCACAAACACCTGAGCCAACGTCTTTGCATTGGGCAAGGAAGGCAACGACACAAAATGCGCCATCTTTGAAAATCGGTCAACCACCACCAGGATGACCGTGTTCCCCGCCGAGGCTGGCAAGTCAGTGATAAAATCCATGGAGATTTCTGTCCATGGCCTATTAGGTACCCCCAGAGGCTGTAGCGTGCCAGCAGGACGGGCTCGGGGCGACTTGGCCCTAGCGCACGTGATGCAAGCTGCCACATACGAGACCACGTCCTGCCGGATTTTGGGCCACCAAAAACGACACGATACCAGCTCTAAGGTGCCCTTAACCCCTGGATGACCAGCCAGTACTGAGTCGTGGTGTTCCCTCAACACCTTAAGACGAAGATGAAGGGGTACAAATGATTTGTTGGCGGGAAGTCCTGGCAGTACCTCCTCTTGGGCCTCGGCAATCTCCGCCTCTACCTCAGTCGTGAGAGCCGAGACCACTAGACCTTCCTGGAGGATGGGTACCGGCTCTTCCGGAGGTTCTCCCCCTGGAAAACACCTAGACAAGGCATCCACCTTGGTGTTTTTAGCCCCGGGACGGTAAGTCACCAGAAAATTGAAACGTGTAAAAAACAGGGCCCAGCGTGCCTGCCTAGGAGACAGACGCTTGGCCGACTCCAGATAGAGCAGGTTCTTATGGTCGGTGATGACTGTGACCTGGTGAGCCGCCCCCTCCAAGAAGTGTCGCCATTCCTCAAAAGCCAATTTGATGGCCAACAACTCCCTGTTGCCGATATCATAATTCCGTTCGGCCGGCGACAGCTTCTTGGAGAAGTAGGCGCATGGATGCATATCGCTCAAGGATGAGCCTTGTGACAGTACTGCCCCCACTCCCACCTCAGATGCATCAACCTCCACCACAAAAGGTTTAGACACGTCCGGTTGCACCAGAATGGGGGCTGAAGCAAAACTGTTCTTCAGACGCTCAAATGCACGTATCGCCACCTCAGACCAGCTAGCCAGATCGGTACCTTTTTTTGTCATGTCCGTGAGCAGTTTGGCTATAGTAGAAAAATGTTTTATAAATTTCCTATAATAATTAGCAAACCCAAGGAACGCTGGAGCGCTTTCAGATTATCAGGCCTTTCCCATTGCAGCACCGCTTGCACCTTCGCGGTGTCCATTTTAAACCCTGCAGCGGACACAATATATCCCAAAAAAGGCAACTCCTGAACAAAAAATAAGCATTTTTCCAGCTTAGCATAGAGCTTATTCTCCCGGAGCAACTGTAACACCTGCCTGACATGCTCTAAATGAGTGTCCCAGTCGCTCGTATAAATGAGGATATCATCCAGGTATACAATCACAAATTTCCCCAGGACATGAGCAAATACATCATTAATAAAATGTTGGAAAACAGCAGGCGCGGTTGTCAACCCAAATGGCATAACCAGGCTCTCAAAATGACCCTCTGGAGTGTTAAACGCCGTCTTCCACTCATCCCCCTGACGGACCCCTATGAGGTTATATGCCCCCCTGAGGTCAAGCTTGGAAAACCACTTTGCACCAGCCACCTGGTTGAACAAAGCAGGGATCAAAGGCATCGGGTAGGGATCACGGATCGTAATCTGGTTTAACTCCCGGAAATCCAGACACGGGCGTAACCCCCCATCTTTCTTCTTAATGAAGAAATACCCAGCTGCTGCAGGCGAGGACGAAGGCCGGATGTGTCCCTTGCTCAGACTCTCCGCGATGTAGTCTTTCAGAGCTTGTCTCTCTGAAACGGCGGACACACATGTGGCCAAGCAATTGTCCTGGCAGAAACCACTCCACTGGACTATGTCCTGAGTTTTCCAATCAATCACCGGGTTGTGCCTGGACAACCATGGAAAACCCAGGACCACTTGTGCTGGGAGATTACGGAGGACCCTACATGTAACCCACTCAGAATGTAGGACCCCAATGTGGAGTTTCACCTCAGCCACAAACTCCGTAATCTCCCCTTGTGGGAGGGGAGCGGCATTAATGGTAACCACCTGAATGGGATGAGGGAGTTTTTCGATCTTAAACCCGGCAGTGCGTGCGAACTCCTCATCTATGAGATTGGTGGCGGAACCGCTATCCACAAACACTGATATTGGTAGCTCTCTGCCCGCGATAATAACCTTGGCAGGGAGCATACATTGAGATACCATCATGGAGGATATGCATACGCTCAGTTGGGCCTCCTCCATACCCTCTGAGCTTAACAGTTTTCCGCCGGTGTAACCTTCTTCGGTAGCACAGGACAAACGTTAACATAATGATTTCTTTTACCACAGTAAAAACATGCTCCGGGCTTCCTGAACCCAGGAACGCGACGCTTAACCTGTGACACCCCCGCAATTTGCATAGGTTCAGTGGGCTCACCTGCAGCAACCACACTTGCACCCCTGCTTTCCCCCAGGGGCAGCGTCTCCTGCGCCCCCTGACGCAAACGGCGATCAATACGTATAACCAAACTCATGGCAGACTCTAACGATGCAGGAGTCTCATACATCAGGAGGGCCTGTTTAACTCTTTCTGAAACCCCATGAATAAACTGACTCCGCAGCGCTGGGTCGTTCCACTGTGTGTTTACTGCCCAACAGCGAAATTCTGAACAATAGTCCTCCGCCAAGCGCTCCCCCTGGCGGAGGGCGCGGATTTTAGATTCCGCTAGAGCCAATCTGTCGGGATCATCATAAATGAGCCCGAGTGCAGAAAAAACATTATCGACAGAATGAAATGTAGCAGAGTCAGCTGGTAAGGAAAATGCCCATGCTTGGGGGTCACCACTCAGTAATGATAACACCAGACCCACCCGCTGAGCCTCATTACCTGAGGAGATAGGGCGCATGCAGAAGTATAACTTGCAGGCCTCCCGAAATATGACAAATTTGCTGCGTTCCCCTGAGAATCGTTCTGGCAGCGGGATCTTCGGCTCTGCACCGATACCTGCAGATGCCGTTTGCACCTTCGTTACTACCAGGCCCTGCTGCTGAACTGACCCTTTCAACTCGGAGACCTGTAAGGACAGCGCCACCAACTGGCGGGTTATAGAATCCATGGGATCCATGGACTCCTGA
This sequence comes from Dendrobates tinctorius, assembly GCF_039654945.1. Classification (NCBI taxonomy): domain Eukaryota; kingdom Metazoa; phylum Chordata; class Amphibia; order Anura; family Dendrobatidae; genus Dendrobates; species Dendrobates tinctorius. The sequence continues at coordinate 61,797,958 of NW_027361671.1, read as the reverse complement.
AAAATGTAGGCCGATTATAATGTCACGCGTGGCTTAGGTCAACTAAGGCTGAAATACCCGGGGCCCCTGTGGTGTCCCTTTAACTAGGGGAAACCCTGCCTGACCCTCAACTCAGGGTTTTTGCTGATGGTGCAAATGCCTGAGCCTCCAACCTTTCCTTATCTCCTGCTCAGCCCTAAGCTTAACCCTCCACCCTCCACCCAGTGAGGAGACAAACCACCAAAGCCCCACACAATAATGACAGACAGGGAGAACTTAAACTGCACCGCGCTGCAAACACACTGGACAATACTGTAATGTGAACAGGGCACAACAAAACACAAATATGGGAAGGTGAAAAGGTAACAACGGATCATACGCCACCAGATATGAATCTCTCTCTCTCTCTCTCCAACACCTCCACTCCAGACCAGAACCACTTGGTATGAAACACAAGCTATAATTGGCGACGCCCATAGGCCAGCACGACTATTTAAAGACCGTGGGCGTGACCAAACATCCAACCTGATCTCCAGCTAGATTAACCCCCGATAGCCTGAGAAAATCAAGCCGGCCCCACTGAGGCTATAGAGGACGGAGGTGGAACTACCTCTGCCTGCCGGACGCTGTGGTGTGAATAGCGTCCGACATGACAGTGTGATTAACATCTTAATTAAGGTTTTGGAGCTAGGCAACATAGTCAAAGAAAATGACACTGCTATTAACTCTGTCCACCATCGCCCAAACACCAGTGTTCCCTTCAAAGGATGGGAAGTTAGTAAAGAAGTCCACGGAGAGATAGGTCCAAGGACTTTTAGGAATAGGTAATGACTGGAGTTGATTGGAGACAAAGGAAGGATCATTCCAGCTATTAAAAAACTTGCTTTATTGAAGTAAAATTCAGAATAACAGCATATCGGCTTTCTCCTCTCCAGCAAAAGATGCGCTGGGGGGCACTAAACAGCTACACGTTTCAATCCACCCTGGATCTTTTTCAAAGCTGCAGATTAGTATGATGGCACAAATCTTATACAGATCAAGAGCCAGTAGAAAGTATACTTTCAATCACATGATAAGACACTAAGGTCCTTTGTACATTTCTCAGACAAAAAATAGAGATTTGCGCTATATTAACAAGAAAGATAAAAATCTCACATTAATAACGGATACAAATAGTTAAAAGAAATATAGAAATAACCTACTAGTATTGGTACATGATTTCAGTTCTCTTGTTTAGACCATTAGGATACCTGGACCCCAAGCTAAAAAATCCAGAAAGCCTCCCTTGTAAGAAGGCGTCTTTTCACATCTCCTTCATGTTTTAAATTTTAAACGCATTCTACATCTCTGATATGCTCCAAAATCCGAGTTTTAAGTTTCCTTGTTGTGCAACCTATATAAAACAAATTTCACAGTGTATTTTATAAACTACGTTTTCTGTGTTGCAGTTAATACATTTTTTTATATTATAGGTCTGAACATTATTGGTGTCACTTAATTTTTTAACCCCTTGTGTATATCTGCACATTTTACATTTATTCTGACCACATCTGTAAAAACCTGTAGTTTTAAGCCAATTGCCAGAGGATTGCGCTGATGAAAAAAAACTTGGAGAAACAATGTCCCCAATTGTTGGAGCACGTCTGGCTATCACATTAGTGCCAGTTTGTAATATTTTAACTAGAATTTTGTCCTCATATAAAATTGGTAGGCACTTATAAAAAATTTCCCTGATTTTATTAAATTGCAGACTGTATTCCAGACTGACAAACATTTTTTTGTTTATATCACCTCTCACTTTATTTTTGTTTTTATTATTTGGTTCCAATAAACTAGTTCTGTCCCTATTGTCTGTTCTTTTTTTTAGCTCTTTCTAGCATCCAGTTCGGATAACTGCGTTTTTTTAGCTTTTTATGTAAGTTCTCAAATTCTCTGTTTTTATCCTGTTCATCTGTGCAATTTCCTTTTAATCTAATGTGTTCCCCAACGGGGATAGATCTTAGAACATGTCTGGGATGTCCACTGTGGGCATGCAATATTGTATTTCCTTTAATGGGTTTACAGTAAGTGCTAGATTTAATAGTTTGTCCCACAATTTCCTGTAATTCCAGATCCAAAAATGCAATTTTAGTTTCTTCAATTTTGTGAGTGAATTTAATGTTATACTTATTTGAATTAATGTAATCTATGAATACTGGTATGATAGACACATCCCCCTCCCAAATAATTAGGGTATCATCAATGTATCTACCATACCAGTTAATATCACCCTCAAAAGGATTATCCACAGAATACAGAAACTCCTTTTCCCAGTATGCCATAGTCAAATTAGCTAAAGAAGGAGAGTATTTTGCTCCCATTGGAACTCCGGATTTCTGTAAATAAATGGTTCCATCAAAAGCAAAGAAATTATGCTTCAAAAGAAAAAAAAATACTTGTAGCAGAAAATTGATAAGATCTTCTGAGTAACCACTTCAATTAGTTAAAAAGTGTTTCAGCGCTTCCATGGCTAGATTGTGTGGAATGCACGTATATAGCGATATAACATCGCAGCTCAGCCATGTAAAATTATCCTGCTGGATTTTATTAGAAAAAGTGGCCAGTACATTCCTGGAATCTTTGAGATAACCTGGTAGATTACGTACTAACAGTTGAAGCAGAGAATCAGCCCATTCGCACAGGTGCTCATTAACAGAGCCTATGCCTGATACTATTGGTCTCATAGGAGGAATGTCTGTGGCCTTATGAATTTTGTGCAGGCCATATATGATCAGTAGAACCGGATTTTTTACTTGTAAGTACTCAGCTTGTTTTTTGGTTAAAATACCCATATTGAGACCTTCAGTAATATTATCTCTTGACTGTATATCATAGTCGGATTAAATTTCAGTTTTTCATAAACCTCATGTTAGGCGTCGGATTCCCGACTCTGCACAGCAGGAATCCAGAGCCAGACATTCAGCGGTCTCCCATTCTCCTCTGACCGCTCTGGGTGATGCTCAGCAATCACGGCGAGCCAGGCGTACAGCTCAGACTCGCTCTGACAGCCTGGATGTTGCTGCCACCTCTGGTGCAGCAATGGTAGTGCAACCTGCTCTGCAGGGAACTGCTCCAGAGGCTAAGTCCTCATGCCGTGCTAATGGGCATGCGCACAAGGTGACCTCTCACTGGAGAGCAGGGGTCACATGTTCAGGTCCTGTGTCGGATCTGATTGGTTCTTTCCAGGGTCCTGGAAGGTCCCGGAAGCGCATGGCTATAAAAAGCCCGCATGGCGGCTCGGCCATGCGCTAGTGTAGCATATTATGCTGTGTATGTATAGTGATGGATGCATGGACTGGTGACTGACTTATTATGAAACCCCTTCCCTTGGATACTACGAATGGTGACTCTGTGTTGGGTTAGTCAGCTCCAGATTGTGGCAAGCTACACGCCACTGTGCTTTCCACACCTACACTAGCGTCCGTCGGTGCCCGGTTCTCGGCGCTGACGCTTGCGGCTATAGTTGCCGCAGCGCTGCATTGACAGCAGCTATTGGTGTTCGCGGCTGCGACGCCACACGCCGGCTCCTGTGATGTTAACAGGGCCAGCTTCTTTACATTTATTTCTGCCAAGCGACTCTGTGTCTGAACAGAGCCGCTCCTAAGCATTCGGGTGACGTTAACCCGTGCGCACTACTTCACCTTCTGGTGCATCTGCCATTACCCAGCAGCGGTCTTACCATCTACTGCACGGTGGACCCCGGGCGGCGAACGCGCCTCCTATTATTTTATATCTGGTGCGTTCCGCCGACCAAAACACCTCATTATCTGCTAACAATTTCAACATTTCGGTCTTATAATCTCCGGCATTTAGAACTACCACCATCCCCCCCTTGTCACTGTGCTTTATTGTTATGTCTGTCATTTTTTTAAGATCAAACAAAGCAGCCTGTTGTTTTTTTGGTTAAATTTCCATTAAAACCAGAAAATGGGGTCTTGGTGGATATTTCCAAATTTAGCTGTTTCAGCTCTCTCTCTAAAACTTCTTGAAACCTATGCATAAAGTCACTTCAACTCTGAATTGGGTAGAAAAAAGGATTTTTTGCATTTATTTGCTGAGACTGAACAGTACCATTTTTTAATTCTAAAGATTGTAATAATAATAATAATAATACATTTTATTTCTATAGCACCGACATATTCCGCAGCACTTTACATTTCAGAGGGGATTTGTATAGACAATAGACATTACCGCATAATAATAATCACATAGATTATAACAAATACCAAGAGGAATGAGGGCCCTGCTCGCAAGCTTACAGTCTATGAGGAAAGAGGTAGACACGAAAGGTGGGTGGTAACAGTTGCCCTGATTGTATGGACCATCCATAATGTTAAGTGTGTAACAGTACAGACACAGAGGGCTAATGGATGCATAAAGCATGTGGGAACATGATGCGGGGAACCAGGTTATGGTAAAACTTTTGGTTGTGCCACACAGGGATAGATTAGGTTAATGTGTTGTAAATTAAGGATAGATAGTTGTTCCCTATAGTCTAATTTATGGAAAATATTAGTTTTCTGTGATGTTTCATCCTGAATCTCTTCTTCAGTATCAGCATAAAAATGTTTCTTAATTGTAAGATTTCTAATAAATTTGTTGAAATCCAAAATTGTCAAAAAAAAAAATCAAAATTTTTATCAGGTGAGAAATTTAATCCTAAAGCTAGAACATCCATTTGGTCCCGTGTCAAAGACCGTGAAGATAAATTTTACACATTCAGTTCTTTTGTTTCTTTTTCCTGTGTCTGGTCATTGCACCTTGTGCTTCTCCGATGCTTCCTCCCGAAACGCCTCCTGCGTGTTTTGAATGTCCCAAAAAATTTCTTTTACCTCTATTTATACTTGCAGAGAAAGAACCTTCAGAGGTGCTGCAATTAGAATCAGATGAGTCAGGGTCTGAGGACATGGAAAAAAAGTAAAGAAGTCCACGGAGAGATAGGTCCAAGGACTTTTAGGAATAGGTAAGGACTGGAGTTGTCTGGCAAGACAGATTAAGGGAGATTAAGCATGGGCACAGACTTTACATGCAATAGCATATTACTTTCAATACCGAACATTGGTTGGTCACTAGAGATAAGCAAATTTATATGAGTGGAATTGAACCCTACATTAATTTCACAAAAATCTGCAGTTGAAACCAGATGTTTACATACACTATATAAAAAGACACATATGCATGTTTTTCTCAATTTCTGACATGAAATCAGAATTCACTTTTCCCGATTTAGGTCAATTAGAATTACCCTAATTATTAATATTTGCCAAATGTCAGAATTATGAGAGTGAGAGAATGTTTTAAGACAATTTTATTACTTACTACAAAGTCAAAAGTTTAATTATATCTGAGTTAATTAGAGACACACCTGTGGATGTATTTTAATGCACACTAGAAACACACTGCTTCTTTGTGTAGCATCATGGGAAAGTATCAAGAAATCAGCCAACATATCAGGAAGAGAATTGTGGACTTGCACAAGTATGGTTCATCCTTGGGTACAATTTCAAGATACCTGAAGGTGCCTCGTTCATTTGTACAATTATACGCAAGTACAAACAAGATGGGAATGACCAGCCATCATTCTGCTTAGGAAGGAGACAGGTTCTGGGTCCCAGAGATGAACGTGCTTTGGTCCGATATGTGCATATCAACCCAATAACAAAAGACCTTGTGAAGATGGTGGCAGAAGCTGGTAAGATTGTGTCAATATCCACACTGAAATGAGTAGTGTATCAACATGGGCTGAAAGGCCACTCTGCCAGGAAAAAGATATTAGGGGTACTTCCCACTAAGAGAGATCGCTAGCGAGATTGCTGATGAGTCACCGATTTTGTGACACATCAGCGATCTCGCCAGTGATCTCGCTGTGTGTGGCACGCATCAGCAACCGGCCCCCCTGCTAGGTATCGCTGATCGTGCAGGAATATCCTGGGCCATTGTTTGATCGTTGGTCTCCCGCTGGCAAGCACGCATCGCTGCGTGTGTTTTATTATTATTTATTACGGGTTTATTATGACTGTAGGTGGCACATTAATTTGTTGGATTATAAAGTGATTATAATATCACCAGCGATCATGTAGCGATGCACCAGCGATCCTGACCAGCTCATATCGTTGTCGGGATCGCTGGTGCGTCGTTTAGTGTAACGGGACCCTTACTCCAAATGAAAAACAGAAAAGCCAGATTAATGTTTGAATATGCACACCGGAACACAGACCTTAATTTTTGGAGACATGTCCTGTGGACTGATGAAATTAAATTGAACTTTTTTGGGCATAATGACCATTGTTACGTTTGGAGGAAAAAGGTAGAAGCTTGGAAGCCTAAGACGTAGAACACATTCCAACTGTGAAACATGGGGGGTAACAGCATCATGTTGTGGGGTTGTTTTGCTGTATCCAGATGGATCTGGATAAGTTGGGAACTTGGGCCGAAAGGTGGCAGATGCAGTTTAACAATGATAAATGTAAGGTTATACACATGGGAAGAAGGAATCAATATCACCATTATACTCTGAACGGTAAACCACTGGGTAAATCTGACATGAGAAGGACTTGGGGATCCTAGTTAATGATAAACTTACCTGGAGCAGCCAGTGCCAGGCAGTGGCTGCCAGGGCAAACAGGATCATGGGGCGCTTTAAAAGAGGTCTGGATACACATGATGAGAGCATTATACTGCCTCTGTACAAATTTCTGGTTAGACCGCACATGGAGTACTGTGTACAGTTTTGGGCACTGGTGCTCAGGAAGGATGTCATGGAACTAGAGCGGGTACAAAGGAGGGCAACAAAATTAATAAAGGGGATGGGGGAACTACAATACCCAGAGAGATTAGCAAAATTAGGATTATTTAGTCTAGAAAAAAGACGACTGAGGGGCGATCTAATAGCCATGTACAAGTATATAAGGGGACAATGAAAATATCTCTCCGAGGATCTGTTTATACCAAGGAAGGTGACGGTGGCAAGGGGGCATTCTCTGCATCTGGAGGAGAAAAGGTTTTTCCACCAACATAGAAGAGGATTCTTTACTATTAGGGCAGTGAGAATCTGGAATTCCCTGCCTGAGAAGGTGGTGATGGCGAACTCAGTCGAAGGGTTCAAGAGAGGCCTGGATGTCTTCCTGGAGCGTAACAATATTGTATCTTACAGTTATTGTTAAGTTCTTTAGAAGGACGTAGATCTGGAGATTTATTCTGACAGAATTTTATAGGCTGAACTGGATGGACTAATGTCTTTTTTTCGGCCTTACTAACTATGTTACTATGTTACTATGAGGGACTGGTGCACTTCACAAAATGGATGGCATCATGAGAAAGGAAGATTATGTGGCAATACTGAAGCAACATCTAAAGACATCAGCCAGGAAGTTAAAGCTTGGGTGGAAATGGATCTTCCAAATGGACAATGACCTGAAGCATACTGCCAAAATGGTAACAAAGTAGCTTAAGGATAATAAAGTCAATGTTTTGGAGTGGCCATCACAAAGCCCTGATATCAATCCAATTGAAAATTTATGGGCAAAGCTGAAATGGCAGGTGTGAGCAAGGCGACCTACACACCTGGATCAGTTACACCAGTTTTGTCAGGAGGAAAGGGCCCAAATTCTGACCAACTATTGTGAGAAGCTTGTGGAAGGATGTCCCAAATGTTTGACCCAAATCATTGGGTTTAAGGGCAATAGTACAAAATACTAATGAAATGTATGTAAACTTCTGACGTTGCAGTAAGTAATAAAAATGCCTTAAAATATTCTCTCTCTCATTATTCTGGCATTTGGCTAATGGTACTGATTGTGGTAATCCTAATTGACCTGAAACAGGAAAGATTTTTTCTGATTTCATATCAGATATTGAGAAAACATGCATATGTATCTTTTTATATAGTGTATGTAAACTTCTGGTTTCAACTGTAAGTTCAAAATACAATAAACAGGGGCACCTGCTTGGTGACTTACTTCACCACACCATGACTGACAGGTGCAACTTTCACTGCATGTTGAGATATGATTGTTGCATGAAAAGATAATTTTGTTTATAAATTTATCTTTATTTGTCAGAATGATTCAAGAATAACACAATCATAATGCAAAAAAGTATCACAGTAGAACAGTAGTAACAATAACCAACACAGAAATACATCAGTCAAGATGAATGTAAACAGAGCAAAGAACTGCTTGAACTTAAAAAAACATAGACCATCCATAACTGTAAAATCAAATGTGCATTGTTATGTCGAATGAACCATTTTCCAATAACACCGAATAAGTAAAGAAGAGAAAGAATAAAAGAGTTGGGGAGGGAAAAGGAGGTAGTCTACAAGGAGTCTTAGATCAAAGGGCTAAGCTTTCCCTGATCAGGGCATGGTATTCATCAGAGGTTCGAAATTCCATCTAGTAAAACTAGGTTTTGTAGAAGCACTCATATGAATTACTAACTGTAGAAGTGAGTTCCTCCATCAGCATTATCTCATTCATTTTAGAAAACCACAAGGAGGCCATTGGCGTGGATTCCTTATTCCAAAGCATAGGGATGCACTTGCAGTTGCCCTATAATAGAGGAAAGAATGTTAATGTTCATGATCTCTAGAAAAGTTAATTTTGAAATTAGATAGGCGATTGTATAACTGGAATTCTGTCATTAAATTTGGAAGTGAGATAACTAGCTTTGAAATGAAGAAAAGTAAGTCATCTGCGTAAGCAGTGATCATGTACCGAGAATTGCGAATACAGGCGCCTGTAATGTTTCAATAGTGTTGGACCAGATCCTCCTAAGAAAGGGCTCCACTGTGTATATAAATATTAAAGAGGATAATGGGTAACCTTGTCGTGTACCATTTGGTATAGAAACGTTCTGTGATAGAAACCCATTAACTTTAGCTCTAGCAGTAGGTTTTGAGTACAAGGCTGTGATCTAAAGTAACATGTTATGTTTTTGTCTCGAACTACAAAATGTTTCATTCATGAAAGACCAAAGGCTAGAGTTGAGCGAAACGGGTCGGTCAAATTCATAAGTCGCCGACTTTCGCTGAAGTCAGGTTTCATGAAACGAAACCCGACCATAGCGTGAGGTCGGCCATGAGGTCGGCGACCAGAGCGCCAAAGTCGCGTTTCAAATGATGCTTCCAGCACCCTTTTTCAGCCAATGATGGAGGATACACACTGTGGGCAACGCGATGACATGGGCATCGGTCACCACCGTCTTTGAGAAGGGCATGCAAGTGATTGGCTTGCTTTGTGTGGCGTCACAGGGGCTATAAAAGGGCGTGTACACCGACCGCCACCTTACTTCTGCCGATATTAGCATTAGGGAGAGGTTGCAGTTGCTGATTCTGAATAAGAGAGAGCGTTAGGCAGGGAAGAGGAACCAAAAATCTGCTTCTGCTGTTAGCGATTTCCACTGTACAACACAACAGTTTGTGTGCAGTGACAGGGGAGGCTATATTTTTTGTGCATCAGCTCTGTTGGTTATTAGGCTGCCTTATAAGGCTCCCTGATAGCTGCATTGCTGTTTGCACACTGCTGTGCAAACTACTTTTTTAAAAGCAAAAATAATTTTCTTCCTCTTTTCTGCACAGTTACCAAACGTTCATTTTTCCACACTTTTGTCTGCAGCAGTCTTGCTTATTAGGCTGCCTGCTGCCATAATTGGACTGAGAGCATCATTGTCAGCCTCCTAAATCTCTAGGGAGCTTCCAATTCTCCCCAATACTATATACACCTTGCACTTTGTCATACACCAGCCAATTTCAGCCTGTTAAATTGAGGTGTAATCTATAGTGGGCCTGAGATAATAGTGCAGCCTGCTAAAATCTCTAGGGAGCTTCCAATTCTCCCCAATTCTATATACACCTTGTACTTTGTCATACACCAGCTAATTTCAGCCTGTTAAATTGAGGTGTAATCTATTGGGTCGCCCTCACACCCAGGACTGTGGGTTACTCGGTACCGGGCCCGATGAGCTTCAATGGGAGATGTCACGGCAGCTGGGACCCGGCCCATGGCCCTGGGCGCCCATTGTAAAAGGGGTTGTTTCAGTGTGCTGATGGTAGTGAAAGTTTATAAGTGATTCGTGACGCCACCTGTGGTATTTGGCAATAGAGATGTAAGCTGACGTTGCAGACAGATCCTCTGGGACAGATGGTGTGGTGTAGCAGTGATGTTATAGCCCTCCACAAACAGGGCTGTAGTCCCAGGGCAGTGTAGGTGAAGTGACACTTAGATGATGTAGTGTCAGGCGCGAGGGATGTAGTGGTGCTGGGCAGGTTGGCACAGGAATAAGTGGAGGACACCAGGGCATGTAGTTCCAAAGCTTTACTCACAGTCTGTTGTGCAAACAGGTGCCCTCTTCCGTGCCGTGTCCTCCGGATCAGGGACTCAGTCAACTTCCAGGCCAGATGGAATACTCCCTTCCAACACTACGCCAACATATGTGCCTTTTCTGAACGTCCCCTCTTATAACGCCTTTGAGTGAAGTACTCCTAGTACTGAGTTACACTGGAGTTCCTCCTGTCAGATTTTCCTATGAACTCTACTTGTATGGCAGACAGCTGTAGCCTGCTTCGGGGACTCCTTGCTTTTAAGTCCCGACTCACTAATATGTTGCTGTTGTGCCCCCAAGTCTTGTGTGGGAATAAAGTGGTCACTACTTCTATTCCTCTGGTGTCTGCTGCAGGACCATTAGTATCTGTACAACCATGGGGACTGGACCCCAGCCTTGCGCTTAGAACTTGAAAAGGCTTCTCCTCTAACCCTGGTCCTTGTTCTCTTATTCTGCTCACATTCCGTGCTAATCCTTCTTTCCAATGGAGAATCAAGCTTCCTTCCTCTGTCTCTTTCCTGTGCCAGCAGACCCAGATCACTGTGGCCTGCTGCAGCACTTTCCTCTTCCATCCCTCTCCCGGGGATCTTCTGTATCTCACACTCTGTCCTTCTACATCTTCACTCACTCACTGAATGAAACACTGACTGACTCAACTCTTCCCGCTCTTTTGGTGCGAACTAAACTCCACTCACCTCCCAGCACGTTTCGATTTCCTAGTAGGGAGCCTCCGAAGGTGCTTTGCTACACTACTTTGTGGTGTGGGATGCAGGTGCAGGTGTGAGCGTGGTCAGGTGCCTCCACCTTACCTGGATGGTGGGGCGCCACACCTCAGGAGGAGGTGCAGTACCTCTGTGGCGACTGAGCCTCAGGGGCGCCACACTATAGTGGGCCTGAGATAATAGTTCAGCCTCCTAAAATCTCTAGGGAGCTTCCAATTCTCCCCAATACTATATACACCTTGTACTTTGCCATACAACAGCCAATTTCAGCCTGTTAAATTGAGGTGTAATCTATAGTGGGCCTGAGATAATATTTCAGCCTTCTAAAATCTCTAGGGAGCTTCCAATTCTCCCCAATACTATATACACCTTGTACTTTGTCATATACCAGCCAATTTCAGCCTGTTAAATTGAGGTGTAATCTATAGTGGGCCTGAGATAATATTTCAGCCTCCTAAAATCTCTAGGGTGCTTCCAATTCTCCCCAATACTATATACACCTTGTACTTTGTCATACATCAGCCAATTTCAGCCTGTTAAATTGAGGTGTAATCTATATTGGGCCTGAGATAATAGTTCAGCCTCCTAAAATCTCTAGGGAGATTCAAATTCTCCCCAATACTATATACACATTGTACTTTGTCATACACCAGCCAACTTCAGCCTGTTAAATTGAGGTGTAATCTATAGTGGGCCTGAGATAATAGTTCAGCCTCCTAAAATCTCTAGGGAGATTCAAATTCTCCACAATACTATATACAACTTGTACCTTGTTTAACAGTACCATATAGCTGGTGGTATTTTGGGTACATTTTTCCAAAAATGAGGAAGTATAGTGGAAGAGGCCGTAGAAGTGGGCGGGGGTTGCCAGCTGGTACTGATGGTGGTGGGGGTGGTGGTGCATCTGCTGGTAGTGGGAAAAGCACAATAGCACCTAAGGCAGGAGGTTTTGAGCCTGCGTTATCATCTGGCTCCACAAGGCCTCGAAGGCTCCCTTTTCTGGGAGTAGGTAAACCGCTTTTAAAGCCGGAGCTTCAGGGGCAAGTTTTGGTTATATTGCTGACACAGGCTCCAGCTCTATCGCCTCCACTTCTGAAGTTTCAAAAAATAAAAGCACTGAGTCATCAGTGGAGGCTCCTGGTCAGGAACAACACCTTTCCTTGTGTCTTCACCAAAGTGAAGGATGCGGCAGGCCACACTACAGATTACTCCATGGAGCTCTTTTCACATACCATGCCTGGGTTATCAAGTCAAATCGTGAATTCCCCAGTCCAAGATGAATCGGACATGGAGTGCACTGATGCACAGCCACTGCTAGATTTTTCTGCTGGTACATTCACTCAGAGCACAACATTGTCCTCGCAGTGTACTGAGCCAGAATCTGACCCTGATGAAACTCAGGTGCCCCTTCCCGCATACTATACCACCTTACACGGTGACACAGAGGAAGGTGCACATGAAATTGAAGAGGAGGTGATGGATGAAACAGTTGTTGACCCAGATTGGCATCCATTGGGGGAAGAGGGTGCCGCTGCCAATAGCTCAGAAGAGGAGGAGGAGGATCTGCAGCAGGCATCGACATCGCAACAGTTGTTATCTGGCAGGCCCGTAGCAGTCCAAAAACGGTTTACAAAAACCCAAAGAGTTGCAGGACAGCTTGGCCAGATGATCAAATTAGCACAGCGTGCAAGGCCTCAAAATGTCTTCCATAGTAGGAAGAGTGCAGTGTGGCACCTTTTTGAACAAAATCCTAATGATCAGGCAAAGGTTATCTGTAAGAAGTGCGCAAAGACCTTTAGCCGAGGGAAAAATTTGAATACCAGTTGCATGCTTAGACATTTAACCACCATGCATTTGCAAGCGTGGACGGACTACCAAATCTCACGTACCGCATGTGCACCTGCTCTGAATGAAGGTAGTCAGCAATGCTACATCGCTTCCCCCACTGTATCCCACCGGTTAGCACACTATCAGCAGCAAATGGCAAATGTTGAGGTGTCGTCGCAAGGCCAAAGCAGTCAGGGAATCACAATGTTATTGCTATGAAAGACTGAATCTAGGCCATCAGCAAGACCACCAACACCATCACCATCACCATCACCAACCCTCTCTCAGTCCGCCATGTCCACAGCTAGTTCCACCATATGCAGCTCTCAAGTCCAGCTCACCCTACCAGAGACTCTCAGTAGGACAAGAAAGTACTCATCCTCTCATCCACATACACAGTGTTTGAACGCCCACATTGCCAAACTAATCTCGTTAGAGATGATGCCCTACCGGTTGGTTGAAAGCAAAGCTTTCCACGAGCTCATGGCTTACGCAGTACCACGCTATGACCTACCCAGTCGGCACTTCTTTTCTCGAAAAGCCATCCCAGCCCTCCACCTTCATGTGAAAGACCGCATTGTCCATGCACTCAAGCAATCAGTGCGTGGAAAGGTGCACCACACAACAGATGCATGGTCCAGTAGGCATGGGCAGGGCCGTTACGTGTCCATCACTGCGCACTGGGTTAATGTGGTGGATGCAGGGTCCACAGGGGACAGCGGCGGAGGGACAGTGCTGCCTAGCCCACGGTATAGGAAACAGTTGGCTGTAGGCATTCGACCCTCCTCCTCCTCCAGAAGCGAAAGCTCGTCCACAGAGTGCAGTCGCACGAGCACTCCATCCGCAGCTGCCAGTGTTGCACATGAGGTGTCCCACTATTGAACAGCTAGTGGTAAGCGTCAGCAGGCTGTGTTGAAGATGATGTGTTTGGGCGACAACAGACACACCGCGGAGGTACTGGACGACTACTTGCAGCGACAAACTGAGTCATGGCTGGGCAGTCTACATCTTGAGGCAGGCAAGGTAGTGATAATGGCCGGAATTTTGTGACAGCCATAGCCCTTTCAAAACTCAGACACATAAATTGCCTGGCTCACACCTTGAACCTGGTGGTGCAGTGCTTCCTCAATAATTATCCGGAGTTAACAGCAATGCCCCATAAGGTGCGAAGACTGTGCTCGCACATCCTCCGGTTGCCCGTGCACTCCAGTCGTATGCAGGAGCTGCAGCTGATAGGGAGAGGGTTAAATTAACCCTTCACGGTTGATCCAGTGATTTCCAAATTAATCCACAGGGCGTTGCTAGCAACTGGTAATGACCACACAGAGACGGGGGTCTCTGTACGGGAGGATTGAGACAGATCAATAGTCCCCTTTATTTTAGTCACTTCTTTTATAATATTTTGCTTAATTATGCAAAGTTCTCAACTACCAATAGCATCATTTCACTTTATAAGCCAATAATATTGCAAGAAAACCGGAAACTGCCTATATGTCCTTATCCAAATAGCATAGAAAGTAGTATAATGGCATATTCTTCAGAATTCTACACCCCCGGTTCCCTTATCTTGCACCTGATGGGAACAGTCTGGTTTCATGACAGCCTGAACTTTTTCATCCTAATTACAAAAATTTATCTTACAGCAACAAAAATGGAGAAACAAAACCTTCAGAGAATGGAGAAAATGAAACTTCAGCTCTGATTTTAGTTTTAACCCTTCACACAGCGATTGCTCCACCTTCCCAAAGCACCGCCTAATTTTTGACGTTGCAACAAGGTGGAACTCTGTTATGATTGAGTCACCGTAGGAGGCAAAAACAGAAATGCTAGCTAAGTCCTGAAAACCAGAGAAGTTGGCAACTATCAGATTGCAGACCCCTGAACCTATCAACACAACTAGCAGTAGCCGTGGGGGGTTCCTACGATGACCTAGACCCCTCGATCACAGCTGGAGAGATACATAGGCCTAAAGAAGGAAAGGGGAAATCTAACTGCCCCAGAGCAGACCCCAAAGCAATAGGCAGCCCCCCACATATAATGATGGTGAAGCAAGATGAAAACACTTACACAGACAGAAAGACAGGCTGAGCAAAGACGGGGCCCAAAAACTACCTAGATAGGAACAGATAGGAAGGCTGCTGTCTGCAATCTGCCAAAACCCTATCAGAGACAAAAGCCAACAAGCTGATATAAAAATGGCCCTGAAGCAACTAAGCTTCCAAAACTAAATCAGCACTCAGGTACCTTCAGAAGACAGAGCTCACGGAACACTGCACACTCCAGCAGGGAGTGGCAGAATCCAAAAAACAAGAAAAACAAAAACAAATCTTAGATGCAAAAAGGCAAAACAGAAAACTTAGCTTTAGGAGAGCAGGAATCAGACTGGTGTCCAAGAGTCCACAGAGAAATCACCCGCAGGGCAGAAAGGGCATAGGCTGCCTTAAATCCAGTCAGTGATTCCACTCAGCCAATCGTCTTCATTAGTCCCAGGTGTCTGATAATCAGGCTCACTACCTTCCTTCACTAGAATAGGGAGTTCATCAGGCCTCAGTGACGGAGGGGAAAATGAACTCACAACAGTACCCCCCTTGAGGAGGGGTCACCGAACCCTCAACAACGCTACCAGGGCGATCAGGGTGAGCCCGATGAAAGGCACGCACCAATCTTTTGGCATGAATATCAGAGGCAGAGACCCAGGAATTATCCTCCTGACCATAACCCTTCCACTTAACCAAATACTGGAGTCTCTGTCTAGCCAGACGGGAATCCAGAATTTTCTCTACCTCATATTCCAAGTTACCTTCAACCAATACAGGGTCCGGAGGTGCCACCTCAGGCACAACTGGCTCAACAAACCTCTTCAACAAGGACTTATGGAACACATTATGGATCTTAAATGTGACAGGAAGAGCCAAACGAAAAAAGACCGGATTAATAATCTCCAAAATCTTGTAAGGTCCAATAAATCTAGGCTTAAACTTAGGGGAAGCCACCTTCATAGCAATATTTTTTGATGATAACCACACCATATCACCAATCTTAAACTGGGGACCAATGGTCCTATGTCGATTGGAAAACCACTGGGCCTTTTCCTGGGAGAGAGATAACTTATCCACCACTTGGTTCCAGATCTGGTGCATTCTCTCCACCACAGTGTCAACACCTGGGCAGGCAGAAGGCTCCACCTGCCCTGAAGAAAATCGAGGGTGAAAACCAAAGTTACAAAAAAAAGGTGACATCAAAGTGGCAGAACTAGCTCTATTATTTAAAGCAAATTCGTCCAAGGGCAAAAATGAAACCCAATCATCCTGATCAGCGGAAATAAAACATCTCAAATACGACTCTAAGGTCTGGTTTGTTCTCTCTGCCCATTGGTCTGAGGGTGAAAAGCAGAGGAGAAGGACAACTGAATTCCCAACTTGGAACAGAACGTCCTCCAAAATTTAGACACAAATTGAACTCCTCTGTCAGATACAATGTTCTCAGGAATCCCGTGCAAGCGAACCACCTGTTGCAAAAACAGAGGCACCAACTCAGAGGAAGATGGCAACTTAGGGAGTGGTACAAGATGAACCATCTCAGAGAACCTATCACAAATCACCCAAATAACAGTCATTCTCTGAGAGACCGGCATATCAGAGATGAAATCCATTGAAATATGGGTCCATGGCCTCCTGGGGACCGGCAAAGGCATCAACAACCACTAGAGCGAGAACAAGATTTAGACCGGGAGCAAGTCCCACAGGACTGCACAAAATTCCTGACATCATGAGACAAAGTGGGCCACCAAAAAGAGCGACTCACCAGATCTCTAGTACCAAAAATACCTGGATGACCAGCCAATGCAGAGCAATGAACTTCAGACATCACTCTCTTCTTCCACTGGTCAGGAACATACAACTTTCCACTGGGACAACGCTCAGGTATGTCCTCCTGGAACTCTTGCAGAGCAAGTCTCAAATCGGGCGAGATGGCAGAAAGAACTACCCCTTCGCCTAAGATGGTGGCAGGCTTGGTCACCACAGGAGAATCAGCAAAGAAACTCCTAGAGAGGGCGTCTGCCTTGACATTCTTAGTTCCAGGAAGGAAAGAGACCACAAAATCAAAACGTGTAAAAAACAAGGCCCACCTAGCCTGTCTAGGGTTCAAGCGTTTAGCCGACTCTAGGTAAATCAAATTTTTGTGGTCAGTGAGGACCACAACTTGATGTTTGGCTCCCTCCAACCAATGTCTCCACTCCTCAAATGCCCATTTCATGGCCAACAGTTCCCGATTCCCCACATCATAGTTACGTTCAGATGAAGAGAACTTACGGGAAAAGAAAGCACAGGGATTCATTTTAGATGTTTCCGGATCCTTTTGGGACAACACCGCTCCTGCACCAATCTCAGAAGCATCCACCTCTACCTGGAACGGGAGTGAGACATCAGGTTGCCGCAGAACCGGGGCGGAGGTAAATCTACGCTTCAGCTCCTGAAAGGAAGCAACCGCCTCCGGAGACCAATTCAACACATCCGCACCCTTCCTGGTCAGGTCAGTCAATGGTTTGGCAATACTAGAAAATTTTGCTATAAATTTCCGATAAAAATTAGCAAAACCCAAAAACTTCTGGAGGGCCTTCAAAGAAGTGGGCTGAACCCAATCATAAATGGCCTGTACCTTGGCCGGGTCCATTTCAATAGTTGACGGAGACAAAATAAATCCCAAAAATGAAATCCTCTGTACCCCAAAAAGGCATTTCGATCCCTTGACATACAGGGAATTCTCCCTCAAGATCCGGAACACAGTCCGAACATGTTCCACATGAGAATCCCAATCCTTGGAGAAGATCAAAATATCATCCAGATAGATAATCAAAAATTTATCGACAAAGTCTCGGAAAATATCGTTCATGAAGCACTGGAAGACAGAAGGGGCATTAGTGAGCCCAAAAGGCATCACCAGGTACTCAAAATGTCCCTCCGGAGTATTAAACGCCGTCTTCCATTCATCCCCCTGCTTAATGCGAATAAGATTATACGCCCCCTGAGGTCAAGCTTGGTAAACCAGCAAGCACCTCTGACTCTAGAGAATAGATACGAAATCAGGGGTAACGGATACTGATATTTAATAGTAATTTTATTGAGGGCACGATAATCAATACAAGGCCTTAAAGAACCATCCTTCTTGGCCACAAAAAAAACGGCACCTAAGGGTGAAGAGGATGGTCTAATATGACCCTTCTCCAACGCCTCCTTAATATAGGACCGCATAGCCTCGTGCTCGGGTACAGATAAATTGAAGAGCCGACCCTTAGGAAATTTACACCCCGGGTTTAGTTCAATTGCACAGTCATAACTCCTATGAGGAGGCAAGGACGCAGACTCATTCTCACTAAATACATCATAGTAGTCCGCCAAATAGTCAGGAACCTCATGCGACTGAGGAGAGGTGGAAAAAACCGGAGCCTCACTAAAGGTACACCGGCAACCCCAACTCACCACAGACACAGACTTCCAATCCAAAACTGGATTATGAATCTGCAACCAGGGAAACCCCAGAACAACGGCATCATGCAGACCATGCAACACCAAAAATCTGCAATTTTCTTGGTGGTCTGGGGCGACCCGCATGACCAACTGGGTCCAAATCTGAGGTTTATTTTTAGCCAGAGGGGTAGCATCAATCCCCCTCAAAGGGATAGGCGTCTGCAGAGGTGTCAACGGAAATCCACAACGTTTAGCAAAATCCAAGTCCATTAAGTTTAGCGCTGCTCCCGAATCCACAAAAGCCTTGGCGGAAAATGTGGACAGGGAACAGATCAGAGTAATCGCCAAAAGAAACTTAGGCTGAACCCCACCAACCGAAAACGTGTGTGCAAAGCGTTTCTCACGTTTGGGACAAACAGAAATAACATGTGAGGCATCTCCACAGAAAAAACACAGCTTATTACGCCTTCTGAATTCCTGACATTGCGCTTTAGACAAAACTCTATCACATTGCATAGGTTCAGACGTCTGTTCAACCGGTGGCAACACCTCTCGTGTAATCCTGCGTTCACGGAAACGCCGATCAACCTAAATGGCTAAAGACATAGAATCGTCCAGACCAGAGGGAACAGGGAATCCCACCATAGTATCTTTTACGGCTTCTGACAAACCCTTCCGAAAGAGAGCAGCCAAGGAACTATCATTCCATGTAGTAAGGACCGCCCACTTTCGGAACTTTTGACAGTACAACTCTGCAGATTCTCGACCCTGGTTCAATGCTAACAGGGTCTTTTCAGCCTGATCAATAGCATTAGGTTCGTCGTACAGCAACCCTAAGGCTTGAAAAAATGCGTTCACATTAGTCCGAATAGGGTCATCTGGTTTCAAAGAAAATGCCCAATCCTGGGGATCGCCGCGCAGCAAAGAGATGACAATTTTAACCTGCTGCGCAGGGCTCCCTGTCGAGTTAGGCTTCAAAGCAAAAAATAATTTACAATTATTTTTGAAACTCAAAAATTTAGATCGATCCCCAAAAAATACATCAGGTGTGGGGATCTTTGGTTCAACAGCATGTGAACGAGCAAGATAGGCGGAAATTCCTCGCACTTCAGCAGCGAGCTGCTCCACACGATCAGACACTTGCTTTATCTCCATTGAGAGAGAAAAAAAAAAAATTCCCCCTACGGCCTCAGAGATATAGAGGAAAGAATATACACACACCTTTTTTTTTCTTTTTTTTTTTTTTTTTAAACACAATTCTTTCCTGCTATTGAGTACCCCAGGATCTGCGGTTGGGCGGGTGATTCTGTTATGATTGAGTCACCGTAGGAGGCAAAAACAGAAATGCTAGCTAAGTCCTGAAAACCAGAGAAGTTGGCAACTATCAGATTGCAGACCCCTGAACCTATCAACACAACTAGCAGTAGCCATGGGGGGTTCCTACGATGACCTAGACCCCTCGATCACAGCCGGAGAGATACATAGGCCTAAAGAAGGAAAGGGGAAATCTAACTGCCCCAGAGCAGACCCCAAAGCAATAGGCAGCCCCCCACATATAATGATGGTGAAGCAAGATGAAAACACTTACACAGACAGAAAGACAGGCTGAGCAAAGACGGGGCCCAAAAACTACCTAGATAGGAACAGATAGGAAGGCTGCTGTCTGCAATCTGCCAAAACCCTATCAGAGACAAAAGCCAACAAGCTGATATAAAAATGGCCCTGAAGCAACTAAGCTTCCAAAACTAAATCAGCACTCAGGTACCTTCAGAAGACAGAGCTCACGGAACACTGCACACTCCAGCAGGGAGTGGCAGAATCCAAAAAGCAAGAAAAACAAAAGCAAATCTTAGATGCAAAAAGGCAAAACAGAAAACTTAGCTTTAGGAGAGCAGGAATCAGACTGGTGTCCAAGAGTCCACAGAGAAATAACCCACAGGGCAGAAAGGGTGTAGGCTGCCTTAAATCCAGTCAGTGATTCCACTCAGCCAATCGTCTTCATTAGTCCCAGGTGTCTGATAACACAGGTCAACGAAAAAAAATTTTTTTTCTGGTGTCCAAAATATTTTAATGAATTTGGGGTATTTTTGGGGTGCTGATTCTGAATATGTCATCAGTTTTGCCAGATTGGCTCAAGTTTTTGAGATTTTTGGTATCTTATTTATAGCACTTGTTGGTAAATGCGACGCATCATCTCATTAATTTCTTTGGATTAGTACTTGAACTGAGCAGTTCTCAATATAGTTTTGTGTTAATTAGTGTTCTAAAAGTTTGTTCATAGCTTGATTTTTGCACTAACTTTATGTTGTTGTCTGTTTTCCAGTGAAAAGCATGAACTCATCATGAAGAAGTTGTCTTAACGATCCAGACTCATTCTGTTACATTTGTGGTGAATATACACTGCCAAAACATAGAAGAAACATAACACACTTCGTAAAAAAAGTGTATTTTGCCTATTTTGGGGTTATGCTTGGGGACCAAGACAAGTTTTGGGCACCACACATAGTGTGCAAAGCATGTATCGAATTATTACGAAAATGGAGCAAAGGACAAAGAAAAAGCTTCAAATTTGGTGTTCCAATGGTGTGGAGAGAGCCAAAAAATCATCATGATGACTGTTATTTCTGTGCAGTGCAAGTGCAAGGATTCAATAAGCATAAGAAACGAAAATGGGAGTAACATGGAATCTGCAAGAAGGCCTGTCCCTCATTGTGAAGATGTGCCTGTACCTGTGTTTACCATAAATAACAGTCATCATGATGATTTTTTGGCTCTCTCCACACCATTGGAACACCAAATTTGAAGCTTTTTCTTTGTCCTTTGCTCCATTTTCGTAATAATTCGATACATGCTTTGCACACTATGTGTGGTGCCCAAAACTTGTCTTGGTCCCCAAGCATAACCCCAAAATAGGCAAAATACACTTTTTTTACGAAGTCTGTTATGTTTCTTCTATGTTTTGGCAGTGTGTATTCACCACAAATGTAACAGAATGAGTCTGGATCGTTAAGACAACTTCTTCTTGATGAGTTCATGCTTTTCACTGGAAAACAGACAACAACATAAAGTTAGTGCAAAAATCAAGCTATGAACAAACTTTTAGAACACTAATTAACACAAAACTATATTGAGAACTGCTCAGTTCAAGTACTAATCCAAAGAAATTAATGAGATGATGCGTCGCATTTACCAACAAGTGCTATAAATAAGATACCAAAAATCTCAAAAACTTGAGCCAATCTGGCAAAACTGATGACATATTCAGAATCAGCACCCCAAAAATACCCTAAATTCGATGAAATATCTTTGGCACCAAAAATGCTGTTGACCAGTGTAATCAGGCTCACTACCTTCCTTCACTAGAATAGGGAGTTCATCAGGCCTCAGTGACGGAGGGGAAAATGAACTCACAACAGAACTCCACCCTGCATATGATTCAGAGGCTGTGCGAACAGAGGCAGGCTGTAATGGATTTGTGGGAGGATACACGGGCAGGCAGTTTGAGGGCAGACATGGAATTGTCTGGTGTGCAGTGGTCGAAGCTGAAAGACCTCTGTAAAGTCCTTCAGTGTTTTGAGGAATGCACATGGCTGGTAAGCGCAGACAACGCCATCATAAGCATGAGCATCCCACTTATGGGTCTGCTCATGCAAACTTGGACGCACATTAAGGAGCAGGCATCTGCAGCCGAGGAGGAAGAGGAGGAGGGAAGCCTTGATGACAGTCAGTCATTGTCTGCTCAGGGAACTCTCCTGGACGAGGTGGAGGAAGAAGAGGAAGAGAAGGAGGAGGATGGGGATGATTATTTAGGGGAGGACGATGCTTCTCAGGGGGCAAGAGAAAATGTTGGCGTGGCAAGGTCAGGTACAGGGTTTGTGCGTGACTGGAGGGATGTTGATTTGCCAGAAAGTGCTCCTCCACTCAGCACTCGCAGTGCATCATTGACACCTGGAACATTGACCCACATGTGTGATTATGCCTTACAGATCCTAAAAAGGGACCCCCGCATTGCCAAAATGATGAACGATGGTGACTACTGGTTGGCCAGCATCCTGGATCCACGCTATAAAGGCAAATTTCAAAACATCATGCCACAGGAGAACCTAGAGCTAATATTGGCTAACAAACAAGCGACTCTGGTAAACCGTTTGTTTGAGGCATTCCCAGCACACAGCGGCGGTGATGGTTCTCCCACGAGCCGTAGGGGGCAACAAGGAAGAGGTGTTTGTGGTGCACACAGCCGAAGTGGCGTTGGACACAGGGGTTTCATGACCATGTTGTGGACTGATTTTTCAAGTACCGCTCACACGACTGGTAATACTGCATTGATTGAAAGTGACTGGAGACAGCAGTTGTCAACTATGGTTACAAACTACTTCTCCTCCCATATCGATGTTCTCCCTCACAGGTCATTCCCCTTTGACTATTGGGTCTCTAAACTGGACTCCTGGCCTGAATTGGCACAATATGCCTTACAGGAGCTCGCTTGCCCTGCTGCTAGTGTGCTATCTGAAAGAGTCTTCAGTGCTGCTGGATCAATCCTGACAGAAAAAAGGACCCGTCTGTCGACCCAAAATGTTGATGATCTAACCTTCATTAAAATGAACTATGCATGGGTTTCAAAGGATTTTGTCCCACCTTCCCCTGCTGACACGTAGGTTGCCAGAAAAATGGCTCACTTTTGTCCTCCTCTTCCTCGGACTTTTCCAATTCCTCCATTTTCAGCTGCTGAATGTCCAACATCAACATATGCCATTTTTTTCAACTTCCCTAACTGGGCTGCCTCCTCCCCCAGGGCCAGGGTCACCACCTGGCACACGCACCCGTGCGAGTGCCGTTGCCCTAGACAGGTGGGTGGGCCCACTCTTGGGTGACGGCACTGGCACAGGGTCCCTCATAGTACAGTCAAGTGTTTCTGACGGTGGGGGTGCACACCCGCCAACAGACACACCGGTGTACTATGAGGGGCCCTGTGCCAGTAGCGCCACCAACGAGTGGGCCCCCCTGCTTGCTCAGGGCCCCAGTACTTGCAATACTTCCCTTTCCCTGCTCCACCGCTGTGTAGTCTGGGCTGTTAAATCCTTCACTGGGACTGCCAATACAAATTTGGTGAACTGATAGATGATGGTTAAGACGTAGCTATGCCCTGTTCTGCTGGGCTCTATCTTCAGATGATCAATGGCTTTCTTTTGTTATGGACGTCGCCTCACAATGAGATGCAGTGGTGGTTTCACGGTTTTCCTACTCAGAGACGTGTGACATTCCTGCCCACATTTTTATCTGTGTCCTCTCATGCCAATCCAATAGAATTGCCTACGGCCTGTGGCTTCTGTCTTTTGCACTCCAAAGTTACCTGACAGATCATGATAGGCAGTGAGGACAATGTCTACATCTCTCCCTGTGATCACAATTTGATGGAGATGAGTAATGGTGATGGGATCCATGGTACTGCGATACAGCAAACCTTTCTTCCCAAGAACTGTTTTCGCTGTCTCCATAGACAAAGTAATTGAGGGTCACCATCGCCTCTGAGAATTCTCCCGGGAGTTTTTCCCGTAATTAGTAATTCCAAAATTTCTGCAATTACTCAACTTTCCGTCTGTACTTGTATCCATCTCGTTTCCTCTTGCGGAGAGTCTGGACTGTCTTACTGAGACTGAAATATATATGAATATTGAAAAATACCCCAACAGTGTATACTGGTGTACGCTTCGAATACATTACCCTTTTTCTACTTTTTAGATTCTTGTCTAATCCATACTGAGGCTGTGAATGTCTTTGTCAGACTACGGAAATATACACAGAGATTTTTAATGTTTAAACTATGCTATATATACCTGGTATCCAGTGATACTGTACCCTTTCTCAACTTTCTACAATCTTGTTGAATCCATACTGGGCCTGAGACCATCTGAGTCTGCCTCCTGATTAGAGATGAGCGGTGTTCGAGTTGACTTGTTCGCCAAGTTCAAATTCTAGCTGTTTTGGGCGGTGTTCGAGCCGTTCTTCGAACTCAAACACTTTGCTTAAAATTCGGCTGTTCGAGGTTCCGTTCGAGAACGGTTCGTTCACCAAAAGCGTAACTTTATTTTCACATTAATAATGGTTTTAAATGATAATAGACAATTTCATGGCATAGTAGCGGTGTCTGGTAGCGAGCGGTGTAGTGCACCTGTCAAGGAGCTACACCGTGTGTGTTTCTAATAATTTTTTACCGCATCTTGTCCAGAAAATCCTTTTGGGCCTTGTAGCACTGTCTGCTACTCAGCAGAGGAGCCTACCCGTGAACCTAGCTATGCCGCCTGTTTATGAAAGTGTTAGCGTGGGTGGTCTGGAGCCGGAATCTCCAGGAGTTGACCCTCTGGACCGTGGCACCGAGGGTCCCCGGGCGAGCTGCCAGGTGGAACCGACCCCTATACAGGGACCGTTAAGAGCAGGCTCAGGGGTTCGAGTACCACCGTAGCCGGTAATGAGAGGGGCGGCTCAGGATGGACTGGAGTAGGACAGTGGGACTGAAGTGTAGATGACAGGACAGAGTTGGAACACAGGAGACAGGAATAAAGGAGGACGGAAGGACTGGAGCAGGATGGAACTGGAACACTGGCGGCAGAACTGGAGTAGGACAGCAGGACTGGAACAGGATGGAACAGGAACACCGGAGGCAAGACTGGAGTAGGATGGCAGGACTGGAACAGGATGGAACAGGAACACCGGAGGCAGGACTGGAGTAGGACAGCAGGACTGGAACACGATGGAACAGGAACACCGGAGGCAGGAATGGAGTAAACAGGAACAATGGAGCAGGACTGTTAGCGAACACGGAAGACAGGCTGCCAGGCTGCTGCAGGAAACACTGAGGACGGAACCGAGAGACTGTAGAGAGCACAGGAGGAAGCAGGGCCCAGTGTGCAAGGTAACACAACGATCAGGCGCCTCCCTCAGGGGGAAGCGGCCTGATATAGTCCCGTCTAGTCTGCCATTGGTGCGAAGGTGCTTCCGGGTCAGGGCACAGCCGGAGCACAATAAGAAGCAGGGAGGCGCGGACGCGGCCTATGGCGCATGGCATGCAGGGATGGCGTCGGCCGTGAGCCCGTCAGAGGTGACCGCCGTGGCCGTCGGGTGGAGAGAGGCTGTGGCGTGAGAGTGGAGGCCGGCTGCGGCGTGGGAGCGGAGGCCGGGTGAGTATGACAGAGCGGTGTAACAGAAAGAACCAGTTTTTGACTGCATTTAGCCCAGTTAATACTTTGGGCCTAGTAACTGTGTCTGCTACTCAGCAGAGGAGCCCACCCGTGAACCAAGCTGTGCCGCCTGTTAATGTAAGAACCATTTTTTAACTCCATTTAGCCCAGTCAATACTTTGGGCCTAGTACCTGTGTCTACTGTTCAGCAGAGTAGCTCACCCGTGAACCTAGTTATGCCGCCTGTTTACGTATGCACTCTCTGCTACTCAGCAGAGTTTCCCACCCATGAACCAAGCTATGCCGCCTGTTTATGTAAGAATTGTGTGCTACTCAGCAGAGGAGCCCAGCTGTTAAGCAAGCTACAGCACCTGTGGTTTGAACAATTAATTTTTTCACATTCTTTCTGGAATGCCGATTAGGCCTAATTCCGGAATTCCGGTTGACCTGCACTTACTGGGAAATTCTTGTTCGCGGGGAAGAATTGGAATCCCAGATCCCCATCACTAATGGGGTCCAGCGGGTTATCCACACCTGTAAGTGACACACGCTGGTCCTTTCAGTGT
Organism: Dendrobates tinctorius; assembly: GCF_039654945.1. Classification (NCBI taxonomy): domain Eukaryota; kingdom Metazoa; phylum Chordata; class Amphibia; order Anura; family Dendrobatidae; genus Dendrobates; species Dendrobates tinctorius. The sequence goes on along the minus strand of NW_027361671.1, from coordinate 61,771,859 downwards.
AGCGCGCATGCAGCCCCGGACATGTAAGGACATGACAGACCTGATATTGCTCTATCTCGCGTGCCAGAGCCTCGCGTGTCCCTCTAGTAAGCTGGACGCGGACCGCGGGGTCATGCCGGAGTCTCGTTCTTTAACGGAATTAAGCTGAAAAATCGCTGGCACAACTAAAAACGGCCATGCACCACCCCACAGAATCGACAAAGCTTGCAATCTGTCCATCTTTTCCGTGGCTGGCATAGTTGAGGTTGCCCATGTGGAGTCCAATTAAGCTGCAGGCTCCACTCCTGGTGGTGCCTTTCTGGACATTCCTTTAAGGTTCAGCTTTGCAACCATACTGCCCCCGGAAACCAAACACTTTGCCTTCATGGACGCTGTTCGGTGGGACGTGGGAATAACGCCGCCCGATTGGCAGTTGGCATAATTTATGGTGGGAAGTCCGACGTTATATGATCGTCGTCGATTTTAGAATTTTAGATTTTTTTTTATTTTAGATTTTTAGTCCAGCCTTTCTTGACTTTATAAGGGCATGACATGCCTATATCTGTGTCTCCTCCTCCTCCTTTTACTCCTCCACCTCTTTTCTACATGTAGTTGCCGTTTTCCATATGTTATTTTTGTCTTCTGAGCATTTTGTCTGCTTTGGGACACCTTTTAAGGTGTTTTGTAATTGTTTTCTATGTGTTTGTGTTTGTCTGCCATTGTTTTCAATGGGGCTCGGCGGTGTTCGTCGAACGTTCTATGAACATTCCACGAACTTGCCTCCTGTTTGACGAACCAAACTCGAACACTAGAGGGGTGGCTCAACACTACTCCTGATATATAGACGTACATTTTTAATGATTAAACTATGCTATATATACCTGGTGTCTGGTGATACTGTACCCTTTCTGCAAGGAAGTCATCCACCCACCACTCTAAGTGTATCATTTACACCTGGAACATTGGCCCACATATGTGATTATTTCTTGCGGATCTTCTTTTTATATTGTGGTGTGATCCATCCTGAGCGTGTGAGAGTCTGTGGGTTACTCCTGCATTTTATATGTAGATTTAAAAATTACCCCAACACTGTATACAGCTCTACGCTTGTGATACATTACCCATTTACTTGTTTTTTATATTCTGGTCTAATCCAAACTGACCAAGTGAGAGTCTGTTTCTGACTGTGGAAATAAATACAGAGATTGACAATGACCCCTACACTGTGTACAGCTGTATGCTTCAGATCCATTACCGTTTTGCGGCTTTTTATATTGTGTTGTAATCCATACTGAGCCTGAGAGCGTCTGTGTCTGCCTCCTGAAATATATACGGAGATTTAGAATGTTTAAACTATACTATATATACCTGGTATCTGATGATACTGTACCCTTTTTCTACTTTTTATATTCTTGTCTAATCCATACTGAGCTTGTGAGCGTCTCTGTGTGACTCATGAAATATAAAGGGATATTTACAATTATCCTTTGACTGTATAGAGCTGTATGTTTCTGATACAGTACCATACATCTGATGTTATTTTGGGTACATTTTCTCCAAAATTTGGAAGTATGGTGGAAGAGGCCGCGGACGTGGGCGTGGGGGGGCCAGCTGGTACTGATGGTGGTGGTGCATCTGCTGGTAGTGGCAAAAGCACAATAGCAGCCAAGGCAGGAGGTGTTGAGCCTGCATCATGGTCTGGCTCCGGAACGCCTGGAAGGCTACCTTTTCTTGGAGTAGGTTAACTGCTTTTAAAGCCGGAGCATCAGGAACTGGTTTTGGATTACATTGTCGAAACAGACTCCAGCAAATATGCCCTCCTCTTCTGAAGTTTCAAAAAATGCAAGCACTGCGTCGTCAAGTGCTGGCTCCTGGTCAGGAAGAACCCCTTTCCTTGCATCCTTCACCCCCACCAAAAGTGAATGATGCAGCAGGCCACACTTCACATTAGTCCATGTAGCTCTTTCCCACATACCATGCCTGGGTTATCAAGTCAAATCGTGAATTCCCCAGTCCAAGATGAATCTGACATGGAGTGTGGGTGGCCAGCCAGGGCAGTGGGGTTAATCGGTACCGGGCCGGTGTCTCACAGGGATGTGTCATGGTGGTGGTGACCCGGTCTGTGGCCCTGGGCGTCCATGCAAAGGGGTGAATTACGTTTATAGGTGATTGATACGTGATGCCACCTGTGGTTTCTGATTAGATTGACCAGCGCTGCAGTGTCGCTTCTCTGGGGCAGATGTTGTGGTGCAGCTAAGATGTGGAAGCCCTGCACAGGTAGGGCCGTAGTCGCAGGGCAGATGAAAGAGTTGGTAGATGGTGTGCAGTGCAGGATGTAGCAGAGCCGTGCACCAGGCGCAGGAGAAAGATGACAGACACAGTCATGCAGTTCCTTTACCTGTATTTGGTAAGTGCCGTACAGGACCCAGAGTACAGATGGAGAAGGAGTTGGTCAGCCTGGAAGCAAATTAGGAATTCTCTCTCTGCAGATATGTAGTGTGGCCTCCGTTCTAGCGCTTATTTGAGGTACTCTCAGTACTGAGTTCACTGAAGTTCCCCCTGTTGACTCTCTTTTGAAACTTTCTCGTATGGCAGGCAGCCGTAGCCTTTTCCTTCTGGCTCACACAAGTCGCTGCTGGGGCCTCCGAGCCTTAGTTGGGAGCAGAGCATTTACAGCTGTTACTTCCTCTGGTTTCTGCTGCAGGACCGTCAGTGTCCCTACAAACTCGGAGATCGGAATCCGGACCATGCACTCCAGCTAGGAGTGAGCCTTAACTCTGCTCATCATCCAGCTCCCCTTCTCACATCCACACACTTCCCCTTCCCTTCACAGACTGCCCTAACTTCCCTCCTCCCGACCACAGAGAGCAGCTCCTCAGCAGTCAGGTTCAGAGGTTTCCCTGCTGGCCTGGAGTGGGAACTGTGTTGTGTGTTGGTTTAACTGCTAGAGAGATCCTTCGTTGCTCCCAAGCATGACATCACACTCCCTAGGAGGAAGGTAATGCCAATGTGGTGACCGTACTCCAGGGGGCGCCACAAGTACATTGATGCCCAGCCACTGCTAGATGATTCTGCTGGTACATTGACCCAGACCACTACATTCCCCTCGCACTCTACACAGCCAGAATCTGACCCTGATGAAACTCAGGTTCCCCTTCCCGCATACTATACCACCTTACACGGTGACAAAGAGGAAGATGCAGATGAAAGTGCAGGTTCCTTGAGCAGGTGGGGGGGCATACTCATGGGTGACAGCACTGGCACAGGGCCCCTCATAGTACGCAAAAGTGTCTCTGCCGGTGGGAGGGCCCACCCGCCGTCAGACACACCGCCGTACTATGAGGGGCCCTGTGCCAGTGCCGTCGCCAACGAGTGGGCCCCCCTGCTTGCTCAGGATCACAGCACTTGCAAAGTTGAAATACTTACCTCTCCCTGCTCCACCACCGTGACGTCTTCTGTGTTTCCTGACAGTGACATTCTGGTCAGAGAGCGCAATGACATCACGTCTGTATGCCCTCTGCCTAAGCAGTCCAAGTGCAGAGAGATAGAAGATGGGGGCGACGAGGAGTCCAGACTAGTACAGGGATTCCCTAGCAAGGAGACTTATTTAATTGTTTTAAAGGTTGGGAGCAATTTTTGGGGAGCACTATACTTTGGAGAATGATATATGGGGCCCACCATACACTGGAACATTCCAAAGGTGGACATCAGACACTGGAGCAGCATTTACCGGGCCCATTATACACTGGAGCAATAGAAATGGGGTCCATTATATATGGAGCATTATTTGGGCCCATAAGACAGTGGAGCTTCATCCATGGGGACAAACATATACTGTAGCATTATGTGGAGCTCATCATATACTGTATGGAACATTATATGGGACCAATGATTCTGTATGGAGAAATATATGGGCCTCATTACTCTGTATAGCGCACTATGCGGTGGCCATAATACTGTATGGAGTAATATACTGTCTGTTTTTGGAGCTATTGGAGAATTTAAAATGGATATCAGTCATGTGATGTAAGAAGTGAAGTATTTTTCATTGTACTATACCGTTATTTCTCTGCCGTATCAGAGGATCATGAATTGTGGCATGTGTTAAAGGATCCCATTGACACTCTTTGGCCCTGGGCCCACGAAAATCTGGAGCCAGCCATACCCCCCCACAACTTTAGCCAAATAACCCCCAGTTTTCAATGCCTAACTATTATTATAAAGTAAATTAAGGTTGACAAGCTTAAGTAATAAGAATTGATGTTTTTGGCATTAAAATGGGCACTATAGGTGTGTTTCCTGTCCTCCACTCACTGCCGACTTTTCTTCCCCTTTGACTTGCATTGGGTTTCGTGTTTCAGTTGGCCTTCGACTTTTCACGATAATCGGCAGATTTCGTTCAACCCAACTTTTGCGAAAGTCGGGTTTCATGAAACCCGACTCGACCTGAAAAAAGGCAAAGTCGCTCATCTCAACCAAAGGCCTTTTCTGCATCAGTCGATAAGAGCATGAGAGGCTGGGATGTCACTCTGGCTCTATGTATGAGATTTAATGCCTTGGTTGTATTACCCCTAGTCTCTCTATCTCTCATAAACTCCGCCTTATCTAGGTGAATAATGAAGAGTCTGAGATTTGATCTTTATCTCTCAATGGGAGATCGATATGCTGGAGGGTTGCCAGATTATTGGTTTGAGGCCTACTCGAGTAGTGGTGGACAAACACACACAGAGACAGGTTATGTATCTGCAGGATGTCACAAGATGCCAATTTAATCAGGTAGCTTATATACTCATTTGAGTAGGCGGTTACATTACATCATCGTATTTCATTGGACAATTGATTATTCAACAGTAAGCATAAATGGTTTCAACCAATCACATTCATATTCTATAACCAATCAGATTGTACTCGGCTGTTAATTATTAGTATTTGTGCAGACGTGATGGAAACTTTAGTAGGTCTTTTGTAAGTTACACAAGACCCCAATATCAATCCCATTAATCTATCCTCATGACGGTTATAGCTCCGTTATCTGTGTTATTGAGGGTTACTAAGTGCTACATCCCCAGTATCTACCTAGCATGTGGACGTGTAGTTTCAATGTCCAACTGGGTGCAGTAAGCTGTTTATCCATCATGTACAGTTTCTTATGAAGAATAAGGTTATAGGTAATCATCATCGTGAGACAGCATTTTCATATACAGAGTATGGATGTAAGACCCCAGAAATACATTAATACTTAAAGTACATATAGAATTCCCTATCAGTCCCCCCTTTTGAGAACAGATATGACTCTACCATTCACATATAGGTACATTCAAAGGCCTAATGCCAGTGTCGGACTTCCTAACACTTCTTCTGCCGAATTCCCCATATGGAAAGGGAGATCATATCTTATTCTCAACCTCATACCATTTGCTCATATTCATCACTATGGGGTTTGAATCCAATGTACATAGTTTTTGTAATAGACGCATCAATCAATCTTTGAAGTAGTCCTCTGATGCACGGTATGCAGCAGCATCCACAGGTCACAAGTACTGCTGCTACTACTGCGAGAGAGATGAGAAGGCTGGACATAAGATGACTCCATCTACCGAACCAGGATTCCAGCCAGTCCATGAACGGATTGTTGATAGCAGAATTTTCTGCCAGTTCTTCGGACAGGGATGTAAGACCCTCCAACGCCTTTGTGATACTTCCATCTGGTGAAGTATTATTGGGGATAAAGGTATAGCAGTATGTTCCAAACATACCCCCTTTTCCCCCTTTTCCGCTAGCAACATATCTAAAGCCATTCTATTCTGGTGTGTCATTAAAGAAGTTGGGCCTAATTGTTCAGCTATCCCTTTTACTGCATCCCTCGTATAATTTATAAACTTTTGCTGATTATAATAAATATAATTTATCCAATCCACATTTTTATTAACTGTCACCCACCAGAAGAAAATTGATTCAAAACCTGCTACTATCTGGTTTCTAGCTTTGTACTCATCAGGTACCCCTCTGGGTACTCCTATATTGTCTATGTAAACTCTAGGATCGAAGGACCCAGCAGGTACCGATCTTCTATTTCTGTGTAGAGTTTCAACACTCATTCCACCTCCTTTTATTTCTTCTGATGAATTTATTTTAAATGGCATGAGCACCTGGACTAGAGCACAGCTGCCAATCCAACTTGGTGGCAACCTAGGCCTTAATTTCATATCTCCACATTACCACCACATATCACTCCTTGCTATAGTTTGGCTATGAAACCAACTGACTTTAAAACCTCCTGTATCTGTATTTATGGGAATGGTGATTTGACAAAACTCTGAAGTTAGATTTCCTACCCATCTCCCTGGTCCTGTCCTCAGGAAACAAGTATAGTCACCTGGATATGCGTAAACTCTAGGTGGCACTTGATCAATTTTTGCTATTGGATACCGGGCTGATAGAGACTGACACAGAGCTTTATCACCAGGGTCATATGTAGCGTTATACAGAGCTAGAATACACTGTAAATCTACTTGGTCCTGTTCTGAATATCTGAGGGGCATAGTCCCTATATGGGGCCTAGCGGTTGCACATGCAATACAATCAGATTTGTTATTTTGCTCTGTAGTGTACTTCATCCATAGCAACCATTCATTCCTCTCTGTGTAGCCCGTTTCTACGGCTAACTTCTCCTCATAGCCTAATTCCCCAAATCCATCAATATCCAACATTTCTCCTGACCTTTGGAGTTTGTCCTCCCCTTGTTCCTTGTCCTGTGCAGAAACAGCTTTCAACCAAAATGATCACTGCTGAACCTGTCTAACCGGGATATATAGTCCCAATACATAGAGACCTTCATCTCCAAGAGATGGTTTGTCCAGGGTTATAAGGAGAGGATTGCAAGAGAATCTCCAGTCCAAAACCTCTGGATCACAACCTCATTTTGGAATGGGTACAGCAAAATTCATCCTTTTGAGAAGAGGCTTTCCTGACGAACTAACACGAGTCATGGCTTCCTCTGGCTTATACCCCCATGAAGTTCCCGTGTTCCAAGCTGCATCTGACCAAGAATTACAGTTCTCATTTCCAGGTCTAGTTACACAGATATATACCAACGCCCCTTCAGTTCCTGTTAGATATTTGTAATTGGGGTTGTTACTCTTTTTCCCAAATTTAAGATTCCATTGACACTTCACTGTCTGACACAAGTCCACCCTAAACGTAGCTGTTGCTACCCTGGTGTCAAACCACAAGGTTACTGATGTGTTATTTTGAGGTATCTCGTCCATCTGTCCTTCTTGCAGTAAAGCTGCCAGCATTATCAGGGGCAGGACCCTCATTCTTCCGCTCCAGGACCTCATAGTAGCTTGCATGGACTGGTCTTCCTTTAAGCTCTACGGATGTGGCTTAGCTGGGACCATCAACCAGTGGCTCCAGAGGTCTTCGTGTCTTTTGGTCAGCAACCAATGTCTGGATTAACTAGAATAGAATCAAAAACTTATTTATACACAAATGGGAGTCCCTTTTTGGACTCTGGACCTGCTGCAGAGGTTGTCATATAGTTGCAACATCTGTGGGGAGAAAGGAGTACCTCAGTTGTGGTAGTTTCTGACATCAGGAAGGCTTCCAGTCCCCTGGAAAGAGATCAACACACACGAGCACATACCTCATACATCTTACCTTGGGCAGCTTGTATGAAGTCAATCTGCAGTCATTGAAATGGGTAGAAGGGCCCAGGTGCATGTGTGTGTTTATGGCATCTTTCTATTCTATCTGTGTTGTGCGCATCTAATCTATGTTAATGTAAAGCTAAGCAGGTGGACCCCACATCTCTCTTCAGAGCACATAGTTTTGTCTTCACTCATGTGCGTTGAGTCATGAGCCATCACATGGTGCAAGGATTTTGGCAAAACATACCCGCTGTCCCGCCATCCACGGTTCTGAGCTCCAGCTTCCGACCAGACTTCAGTCTCTTCCCTAGTTGGTGGCCGAGTCAGAGCCTGTAAGATACTTAAGTCTAACTGGTTATTTTTAATGCTCACCAAGACCAGTGGAGGCGCCTCAAGGGTCTCCCAGTACTTTGGTCTTCTGGCTGGTTCCCAGCCACCTTGTTTGCTTCATGCTCCATTGGTTGTTTTTCATATGTGCCCTCACCTTCACTATGGCAACCTCTTTCAGGGCCTGTTGATGTAAGAAAAGACCTTTCCTCCCCATATGGGGCCGTAGTTGTGGGTTCATCTGAAAACAATATCTGGAACTTGTATATGTAGTGTCTTGCTTACGTTAAGGCCCCCTAAACGCCTCAATGAGTGCAGTCAACTCCACCTCCTCTGTAGAGTTATGAGGGAGGAGTGGTTCTGCTTTCTACTATCTCATGCTGTGTGATCGCCATACAACCAAGTTCTTGGACCTTCCGGAAAGAAACTCAACATCCAGATTAGTGAGAGATACCCTTATGGATTAGCGTATTTTCAAAATAATAATTTTCCATTAGGATGGCAGATAACAAAAAAATGGCGGATTCTCCTCTCCTCTCCTCTCCCCCCCTTTGGAAATCACCAAACTAGTACCGAATAGGGGGCAGAGTGGTGGATTTCCATAACACATATAACGGGAAAACCCCCTTTTTTTTTTTTTATCCAACAAAACTGACTGCAAATCTAAACACTTTCCTTTCTTGCAAACATACTAAAAGCATTCCTTATCTTTCCTACGTGACCAAACGTCTGCTGTGGAAGACTTGGCCGTCTGGGCTTTGCAATATAAACTGCTCATTAAACCTCAGGTCCTGTAGAGTGTTACCTCATAGTGCGGGGCAACACAGAACTAGACCCCAATCAGAGGACCATAAAACATCCAGACTCCTTATCTATGAACTGGTCCAATGTTTATATTTATGTTTCTCCCTCTCCCATATTGATAGTTCTGCTTCACGTCACTTGTCTTATCTATTGCATTTTTTCTAGGCTGTATTGTGCATAAATATGTGACTTCAGATTTTGTATTAGTCTAGCCTGATGAAGAGACCTGAGTAGTCTCGAAAGCTTGCAATGTATTACCATCTTTTCAGTTAGCCATTAAAAGGTATCAACTACTGAGGACTCTCAATCCTGAATATTTACCTCATAGTGCGTTACTTAAGGGGACATGCACATTCAATGCTAGCAGCGCCCACCAATCGTCTCCTCGCTGTACATAATGAAATTTCTTCACATTTGTGCCTGGATGTGTCCCAGCTAATATCCATCTATCATACAAAATATGATTTGCATCTGATTTTCTTTTGAAAATCGCAGTTTTCATACAGAATCTGCAATGTCCTCTAATTCACACAAAGTTTCTTTTTTACACGTAAGATCATGCACTTTCACTTATCAGCAGGGAGTCTCAAAGGTCATTCACATTCTTTCACACACAGATTCAGTAATGGTAGGTTAACTTTTAACTCATTAAGTTTGTTACATCTGTCTTCTGGTCACTGCAGCCCCTCCTTTCTGCCTCCTGGTGTTTCCTAAAGTCCTATCTTTGTTTTCTGGTTGATACTTGACTATGTCTATTACACTTTTTTTCACTCGTGGGGGCTAAAATTCTCCTGGCCTATCCTAAAATGCCCAAATGTCTGTGGCTTGTGGACCCATACTGACTGCACTTCGCTAACTCAATGTACAGGCCGCACCTAGACCGTTGTTACATGTGGTTCCCAATCAATATCTCATCTCTCTATCTCTTTTCCTCTCTGCCTCTTTCTCTGGTTGTTACTCACTATTCTCTTAATACGTGCTGCTGTTTTGTGCCCACTTCCTAACTTCTTTATCACTTTGCTAGCAATTCCTTGACCTATGCTGACTGCACATCGCTAATTCGATGCATAGGCTTGTGTGCCGTTGTTATAAGGGGTTTCTGTTCAGTGTCTGAACTTGCGTGTTCTAAACTGAAACTACCTCCCCACTTTCCCAGATGATAGGCATCAGACCCGTAGGAACCTGATAAAGAAGTTTACTTATTTAGTGGTTTGGCCAACGTGACCCCACCCAGTCACCTGCCACTAAATCTCTATGTGCTCAGTAGGAGGTGGCACTTCTCTGTAATTATATATCAACCAGAGAGCAAATCCAATTAACCATAGGCAGACTAATATGACCCAAATTTTCTCATTGGCTCAGTAAGAATCTTTCCCCTCAACTAGACCTTGTATACTCAGAGATCTTATTTATCAACCAGAAGACAAGAACTATCATTAATATGCAGGCTAATGTGATTCCTACTACCTCAAAGTTCTTTAGCACCATTAGGGGGCAGTTTGTGCGTATGAGACAGGATAGAAGGTAGATAGACCTATCCTGTCGCAATCGGCGTTGTAACACCATAACCGTACCTCTAGCACTCCCCAAGAGGACGTACATGGCCTTCTTTATGCATATGCCGCCAGAGACGTGTCCTCACATGAATCCTGGCAAGCCAGTTATCATGGAGGGATGCTCCCAAGGGGCAAGAGACAGTAAAGAATTCTCCGTACCCTCAAGGTTGGGTCATTCATTCATGTTGCAATCATACATAGCAGCTTTTAGTTTTTCTCCCTCCAGCATACGTTTTATGTATCAAAAGGATATTCTACGGTTCTTTGTGCTGGTATGTAAGAAGACACGTCTATACTGTACCCAAGAGCCGGCTTCAGAACATGTGGCAAGGGGGAGACACAGAGAATTGTAAGAAACAATGGCTCTTACCTTCACCGGTAATTTTGTTCTGTGTGTCCTCTAGGCCTCAGTCCGCGGCTTGCCGGATCTCAGGTGCCGGGGTCTTCTGTTGTGACCAGCCCACCCAGGGACGCCAACTGAAGAGTCTGAGATTTGATCTTTATCTCTCAATGGGAGATCGATATGCTGGAGGTTTGCCAGATTAGTGGTTTGAGGCCTACTCGAGTAGTGGTGGACAAACACACACAGAGACAGGTTATGTATCTGCAGGATGTCACAAGATGCCAATTTAATCAGGTAGCTTATATACTCATTTGAGTAGGCGGTTACATTACATCATCGTATTTCATTGGACAATTGATTATTCAACAGTAAGCATAAATGGTTTCAACCAATCATATTCATATTCTATAACCAATCAGATTGTACTCGGCTGTTAATTATTAGTATTTGTGCAGACGTGATGTAAAATTTAGTAGGTCTTTTGTAAGTTACACAAGACCCCAATATCAATCCCATTAATCTATACTCATGATGGTTATAGCTCCGTTATATGTGTTATTGAGGGTTACTAAGTGCTACATCCCCAGTATCTACCTAGCATGTGGACATGTAGTTTCAATGTCCAACTGGGTGCAGTAAGCTGTTTATCCATCATGTGCAGTTTCTTATGAAGAAAAAGGTTATAGGTAATCATCATCGTGAGACAGCATTTTCATATACAGAGTATGCATGTAAGACCCCAGAAATACATTAATTCTGAAAGTACATATATAATTCCCTATCAATAATAACAATCTGGAAGCAATCATTTTTACAAATAATGTAATGTCTACATTAATGAGTGAGATGTGATTGTACTCAGTGGGATAAATCTTTCCTCTCTTTATGAATAACTGAAGGAGTCTACTGGAAATGATTAACCCTGAGTTATTGCATTGAAATTAGAGATTAGGTAGGGAGCAAGAGATACCAAAAACTGTTTATAATTTGGTAAGGAAAACCAGATATGGATTTGTGACAACACCGCCTTTATTCTTAATTATGCCAGCCACATTATTCAGTAGGCCCAAGGACATGAGCTATTATTCATATGAGCCAGAACATTGACTCTTGTTATAGGTTGAATTGATGTATGTTGCTTTGTTGAATGGCTAATGATTACCTATTGTATCTGCCCATACAGCTAATTGTTCTGCTATGCTTGAGGGAGAAAGGTGCAAGTTATTTGAACAATCGGTGTATGTTGTGTTGATGAAATCCTGCTGATTACCTATTGTATTGGTCACACAACTTGTTATACAAACATTGAAGGTCAAAATATACAAGATAATTGAAAACGGGAACAATGAAATGACCTCCCCCACCTTCCAAACATATGGATACTGCACTGAAGGACAGCTGTGGGTATAAAAACGAACTCTCTCCTTCAACTGAGAGACTCTACAGGACAGCAATCAAGAAACCATGGCACCAACCAAAGAAATACAGATTTTATCCACTGCCCATTATTGAACCTATGGAGATGTTTAGAGAACCCAGGTTGGCATAATCATGTCACCTGGTCACTTACCTCAATGGACTGTTAGCTTCTTAAGCTTGCTGCTACCTCTATTTTTGTGCTGAAAAAAGCAGGTTGCTACTGGTTGGGGTACTTGGCCCTGGTATCACCAAAGTTGCAGATGTTCCAATTCACGAAAGCCAGCGGGAGGGCGATACTCATTTGCACCATCCTATGTACTTACTGGGACTGTACTATATGTTGTTGACTGTTGCTGATCCAATATAATATCTCCCCAATGTGTTACCGTCACCCTGTGTTGTCTGAGTAGTATTCTGCCCATGAGAAAGAAGTAATGGCGCTTAGTGGGATGAGCCCTGGTCCATGCAGTCTTTCTAAAGGCAGCTCTCCACAGGATTCTTTTATGACCACCCCCTATTCCTCTTTGGTAAAGGGCAAGAGAATGCAAATCGGATTCTGCTAAGGTGGGTAGGCCTGTCTTCCATTTGCACTTTGAATGAGATATTTGAAGTCATTACCTCGAGTGGTCAAGATCCTCAAATCTACTGAGTATAGGGAGGAATAGAAAGTTTTAAACATTTTGGCAATATCAGGCAACAGGTGCTTGCTTCGCTGAGCATGGTCCAGGATTTGAGGGACAAAGGTGTTTTTTCTCTTTACTCCCAAGGCTCACGCTAGTGTTATCATGTGCGTGATAATGACGACAGCATTTGAAAAAATAAGCTTTCACTTTGTTAAGAGTAAAGAGTTGATGACTTCCCATTTAGTTGTAAGGGCCTTCCTCAAGATCTCAAAAGGTAAATGTTTATGTAGTCTTTCCAGGTGACCAATATCCTGCAGTAGACAGGTAATATCTTCGGTGTGTTCTCATTTCACTTGCGCCCATAAATTGCTCTTGTTACATTTTGGACTTTTTGGTTTGATCTAGAATTGTAAAAAGTGATGAGTTTGTAAATAGAATCAATTGTTATTTTATTGCACCAATATACAGTATGACTGGAGTGCAATTTACTTCTATTTAGGACACTCAAAAGGACAGATCAATGGAGTTCAGAATGAATTGTAGACTATGTAATATGTATATTTAGTCAATTTATTATCCCTGTTAATCTGTTCTCAAATCAGTACACGTTTAGAAACATTCATCAATTAATTCCGTCTTTCCTCTGGTTCTTTCGTCATTAGAGCTCTGATGCTTTATTTAGCTATGGCTGTGATCAGTCATGCATCATTAATATATTCTGAACATTTTAGCATTCAACAGATTTTTTTAGTCAACTTTCCCATATTGCTTGATGCTAGTGGTGGCTTCAGTCATTAGTCTGAATTGCAGAAGGTGGTTGCAGTCATTACCACATCGGAGGTGAATAATAAATTACTTGAACTTGTCAGATGTAATAATCATGGTGCCTTCTCAGTATAAAAATAATCTCTCTACATACTTGAAACACAGTAAATTTCATGTTTCAGCTTTGCAAGAGTTCATTTATCAAATTGTCTGCATGTGTTGCCTTGAAAAGCATTTGAGAAGAAACATGTTTTTAGCAAAACCGTTATGTAAGCATTCAATATTTAGCTTGGGTTTTTGTGCAGTAGATTTATTCTCCATGTAATAGGACGTTTGAGGGCACTTTTATTCCTGTAGGAAAATACCATGCAGAAAAAAGTGCATGCTTACAACAAATTGCTCCAGCTTTGCAGTGCATTAAACTGGTTTCACCTACTAAAGAGGTTCATGACAAACCCATTGCAATCTGGCACTAATCAGCATGTGTGAGAATACTCTTAAGGCCTGGTCCACACTTGCGAGAAACTCACACAAGTCTCACGTCTCAATATCCAGCACTGTCACCAGCACTCGGGTCCGGAGTGTGTGGCTGCATGTATTTCTACGTAGCTGAGCATTCCGATCCGAGTGGCGGCGGCAGTGCCGGGTATTGAGACGCGAGACTCGTGCGAGTTTCTCGCAAGTGTGACCCCTACCTAATTGTTATAAACATGAGAAAAAAAGCTACAATAATATAGTGTAGTGTTATAAAATATGCATAATCCAATATTTGTTATTTTACTATGAGTCTTCAACAATATATCATTTTATTAACAGTTATTTCTCAAAAAAACATTAAAGGGGTTCTTCCATTGCACATTGCTCTCAGTGGACAGGTATATCAAATTCACACACAAACATTTGGGAAATCTTTATTGACTCCAGTGCATGACAGGGCTCTGTTCTCGAGATAGATGCACATTCCATAGATGGTACCTGAATTTGCTATAAATGTATGGCATATCCTATAGGTATCAAAAATTCAAAGGATTAAGGGGTTCTCACTCTAGAAATTCCTAATAAAATTGGTGCTCAGAAGAAAATTAGTCCAGAATAGTCAGAAAAACTTCGGCACTCAATTGTTTTTATTATTATTTTTTCTCACAAAATGTCAGGCAGAGGCTTTTACAAAAGAAAATCAGGGCATATAAGATACAACCATTTGAAAAAAATTCTTGAACATTCAGACACTTGCAACGTTTTGGCTATTCTAAGCCTTTGTCAAGCCTACATCTGAAATATGCGGGATCTGTATGTCTAAAGGTACTGTCACACTTAGCGATGTACCAGCGATCCCGACCAGCGATATGACGCGGTCAGGATCGCTGGTACATCGCTAAGTGGTCGCTAGTGAGCTGCCACACAGGCAGGTCTCAGTAGCGACATCGCTGGGGACGGGGATCGCTACTTACCTGTCACACCAGGCGATCCTGCGTCCTCCCGCCCGGCTCCACGCGTCGCTCATCCTCACAGCAGGAAGCGCCGCAGGAAGCTGACGACAAGAAACAGTCCTGAACGTTCGCGCGATCAGCGATAACCAGCGGAGGAGCCGGTCGTAGGTATCAGACACAGCGATATCGCTAGCAATATCGCTATAACGTCACTAGTTATAGCGATATTACTAGCGATATCTCTTAGTGTGACAGGCCCTTAACTCTCATTAGAATCAACAAGTAGGACAATCAGTAATCATGCTATCCCTAAACAGGGAACAAAAGAATTTACTGCCTGTCAGGAAGCCGTTACCACATGTGAGGACCATGCCATGAAAGCCATAATACTGTGTGTGACCGAACTATTGGAAAAAGAAGGTGCAATAATATAGTGACGTGTTATAAAATATGCAGAATCCAATATCTGAGTGGTGTTTGTGGGGCTATCCTACTGTGTGGAAGCCATAATACTGTGTGTGGGCAAACTATGAGGAAATCATACTATGGAGGGCACTTTGGAGGCATCATACTGTGGGGGGTATTATCTTGTGATAAGGTACTATGGATTCATCATACTATATATGTGGGGGAGCTGTGGATTGAAACTGTGAGGTAAAGCTCATTGTTAGGATATCATGCGTTGTGTGTGTGGGTGGGGGTATTTATTGGAGTACCATACTCTATGATGTCTAGTAAAGAAGTTTCTTGGGTAAGAACGCTAAGAGACTTCAATAGAGGTATAATTACTGTGTATGTGCCACCATTCATGTCCAAATCTGTGTTTATAAAAGTTGGTAGATACGATTGTGTGTAAGGGACACAAAGGAGTGTATGTAAGTGTACAGATATATACATGTGTAGATATATATATATTTAATGTTGGATGTCATGTACCCTTTCCCTTTAACGTTATTCGTATTTATTGTACATGCCATGTAAATGTCTATTTATTGTATCTGTTATATATATATATATATATATATATATATATATACTGTATATATATATATACAGTCATGGCCAAAAGTTTAGAGAATGACACAAATATTAATTTTTAAAAAGTCTACTGCTTCATTTTTTCTAATGGCAATTTGCATATACTCCAGAATGTTATAAAGAGTGATCAGCTTAACAGCAATTACTTGCAAAGTCAATATTTGCCTAGAAAATTAACTTTATCCCCCAAAACACATTTCAACATCATTGCAGGCCTGCCTTAAAAGGACCAGCTAACATCGTTTCAGTGATTGCTCCATTAACACAGGTGTGGGTGTTGATGAGGACAGGGCTGGAGATCAATCTGTCATGATTAAGTAAGAATGACACCACTGGACACTTTGAAAGGAGGCTGGTGCTTGGCATCATTGTTTCTCTTCTGTTAACCATGGTTATCTCTAAAGAAACACGTGCAGTCATCATTGCACTGCACAAAAATGGCCTAACAGGGAAGAGTATCGCAGCAAGAAAGATTGCACCTCAGTCAACAATCTATCACATCATCAAGAACTTCAAGGAGAGAGGTTCCCTTGTTGCCAAAAAGGCTCCAGGGCGGCCAAGAAAGACCAGCAAGCGTCAGGATCGTCTCTTAAAAGTGTTTCAGCTGCGGGATCGGGCTACCAGCAGTGCTGAGCTTGCTCAGGAATGGCAGCAGGCAGGTGTGAGTGCATCTGCACGCACTGTGAGGCGGAGACTCTTGGAGCAAGGCCTGGTCTCAAGGAGGGCAGCAAAGAAGCCACTTCTCTCCAGAAAAAACATCATGGACAGACTGATATTCTGCAAGAGGTACAGGGAGTGGACTGCTGAGGACTGGGTTAAAGTCATTTTCTCTGATGAATCCCCTTTTCGATTGTTTGGGACATCTGGCAAATGGCTTATTCGGAGAAGACCAGGTGAGCGCTACCACCAGTCTTGTCTCATGCCAACTGTCAAGCATCCTGAAACCATTCATGTTTGGGGTGGCTTCTCAGCCACGGGAATGGGCTCCCTCTCAGTCTTGCCTAAAAACACAGCCATGAATAAAGAATGGTACCAGAATGTCCTCCAAGAGCAACTTCTCCCAACCGTCCAAGAGCAGTTTGGCGATCAACAATGCCTTTTTCAACATGATGGAGCACCTTGCCATAAAGCAAAGGTGATAACTAAATGGCTCAGGGAACAAAACATAGAGATTTTGGGACCATGGCCTGGAAACTCCCCAGATCTTAATCCCATTGAGAACTTGTGGTCAATCATCAAGAGATGGGTGGACAAACAAAAACCTTCAAATTCAGACAAAATAAAAGCATTGATTTTGCAAGAATGGACTGCTATCAGTCAGGATTTGATCCAGAAGTTGATTGAGAGCATGCCAGGGAGAATTGCTGAGGTCCTGAAGAAGAAGGGTCAACACTGCAAATATTGACTTGCTGCATTAACTCATTCTAACTGTCAATATAACCTTTTGTTACTCATAATATGATTGCAATTATATTTCTGTATGTGATAAACACATCTGACAAACACACATAAAAACCAGAGGGCCGCAGATCATGTGAAAATATAATATTTGTGTCATTCTCTAAACTTTTGGCCATGACTGTACTAGCTGAAGAGCCCGGCGCTGCCCAGGCATAGTAACTAACTGTGGTTAGTTATAGCAAATTATAATTATCCTCCATCCCATAGTCCCGTGCCCATATACCCATCATACATATCCACGATCCCATAGGCCCGTGCCCATATACCCATCATACATATCCTCCATCCCACAGTCGAGTGCCCATATACCCATCACACATCCTCCATCCCATAGTCCCATGCCCATATACTCATCACACATCCTCCATCCCATAGTCCCATGCCCATATACCCATCATACATATTCGCCATCCCATAGTCCAGTGCCCATATACCCATCACACATCCTTCATCTATAGTCCCATGCCCATATACCCATCATACATATCCTCCATCCCATAGTCCCGTGCCCATATACCCATCCGCCATCCCATAGTCCCGTGCCCATATATCCATCATACATATCCTCTATCCCATAGTCGAGTGCCCATATACCCGTCACACATCCTCCATCCAATAGTCCCATGCCCATGTACCCATAACACATCCTCCATCCCATAGTCCCATGCCCATATATCCATCATACATATTCGCCATCCCATAGTCGAGTGCCCATATACCCATCACACATCCTTCATCTCATAGTCCAATGCCCATATACCCATCATACATATCCTCCATCAAATAGTCCCGTGCCCATATACCCATCATACATATACGCCATCCCATAGTCCCATGCCTATATACCCGTTATACATATCCTCCATCCCATAGTGCAGTGCCCATATACCCATCACACATCCTCCATCCCAGTCCCGTGCCCATATACCCGTCATACATATCCTCCATCCCATAGTCCAGTGTCCATATACCCATCACACATCCTCCATCCCATAGTCAACCATTATGACATCATAATGAGTGGTGGGGCTTGCAACCTATGATGACATCAGCGTCGCCATGGCAACCATTATGACATCATAATGAGGGGCGGGGCTTGAAACACACACACTTTTTCCCCATTATGTAGATAGGGGCAAAATTGTTTGGTGAATTGGAACGCGCGGGGTTAAAATTTCGCCTCACAACATAGCCTAGGACGCTCTCGGGGTCCAGACGTGTGACTGTGCCAAATTTTGTGGCTGTAGCTGCGACGTTGCGGATGCCAATCCTGGACATACACACATACACACACACACACACATACATACATACATACACACACTTCAGCTATATATTAGATATTTAACAATGGACAGAGTTATATAGATAGGGAAAGTGTAGTACCCTAGTTTGCCCACTAGATGGGGTTAGATATGCTCAGCTTGTAAATAGTTAAAGTAGGATGGGCAAACAGCTGTTAAGCCCGGGATCTTCTGGAATTTGAATCAATAGGCAATAAAATGAAATACCTGCTCTGGTTAACTATATCCAAATGTAGTAATACTAGACAAATCCCTTTAAGGAACAAAAGAGCATAAATGAAGAATCAAAAATCAAATGCAGCATGTAATAACCTTGATAGATATGTATAATAAGAGCCACCAATTAGGTGAATGTGAGTTAATGTGCCACTTACTTCATATTGGTTGTAGAGCTGCAAATGGATCCAGCGTATACCGCATGGAGTGATGGCTGTATCGCGATAATGGGAGCAGAGACGCGACACCAAGGAGGCGTCCCTCCTATAGATGGTGGTGTACACGCGTCTCTGGGGGTAACAGCCGCTGGATGTAAAAAACAATGGCGGCGCACTCCGGCCAAGAGGCGCCGCCAGTGTACAGCGGCTGGAGCGAGGGCGGGGAGGTCAGGTGACGTCACCGGAGAGAAAGGATGGGAGCGCGTGCAGGCCAAAATAGATGCCAACGTGTTTCTAAGGTCTACGGACCGTCTTCATCAGGGCATTTGAATCAGTTGGGCGGGAGCACCCTGACAGGCTGTTGGCTCCGTAACATTAAAGTCAAGAGCCCAGTCATACAGAATTCGGGCCAGTATCTCATCAGGGAATAACACCAGGAGAAGTGCTGACAGTGCAGAATTAGTGGGTCTGCAGTTGCCAGACGGAGACTAAGCAGTACGGGCAGGTCACTCAGAATGTGGCAGACTATTTCATCTATGGATATTCTTGAGACTGGGGCTAAACGGTTAAGAGGCTCCCCTACTGGAGTAGACTGAGCAGAGTTGATGCTGTAAGACCGGAGAGCACGGTCCGTCCCGGAAGCAAGCTTAATGGGAGAGAGGGAAAGACAGGGACAAAGGAGAAAATGTCTATTGCCAACCCTGATGCTGATGCTGGAGTGAATATGTATGCGCTGTGTAAAGGAAACATTAAAGTTGATTGTTCAAGTATTGAACAGGACTGTGACTCTGTTTGTTCCACATCGTCTGAGGAGAATGTGCAGCACATAACAGAAAGCCCTGAGGGGGAGCTGGAGAAAGTGACAGGTATGCTGACCGAAAACTGTCATGTCTATGTGAGGGGA
This sequence comes from Dendrobates tinctorius, assembly GCF_039654945.1. Lineage (NCBI taxonomy): Eukaryota > Metazoa > Chordata > Amphibia > Anura > Dendrobatidae > Dendrobates > Dendrobates tinctorius. The sequence continues at coordinate 61,751,883 of NW_027361671.1, read as the reverse complement.
GGCCAGGACTCCGTTGCCCTGGAGTCCTCAGCCACGACTATGGTCCTGGCTGAACCTTACATGTGCATACTCCACAGAATATTTTTTGAGGAAAAGTAGGGCCCAATTAGAATTCTTGCAATGCACTGTACTTCCTAACTTAAATGTATGAAATAAGAATACCTCTTTAAATACACTATTCCTATAGCATATGGCAGCAATAAGAGCTGTCTTTTTTCTTGTACGAATTGATGTAAACTCGTTTAGACCAGCTTGTAGGATTGAATCAAAACTATGGAATAATGGAGTAGCATTTCTGGCAAAAAAATGTTGGTAGGTTTGATTAATTCAATGGGGGCATAGCCACGACTTCCCAGCACCTTCCACAACTCTGCCCATTTCACCAAAAAAGGTGTAAAAATGTGAAAAGTTGCAAAATCTTTGCAGAGTCATTTTGTGGAGTAAAAGTTTTGATGAATAAGCTCCTGCATACATGAAAAAAATCAGGCAGACATGTATGTTTTTAATCTGAGACATGAATAAAAATTATCCATACAAGTCTTTGGGTCAGTAAAAAGAAAATCACTGCTAGAACACATTGCCACCCATGTGCCACTCCTGGTTTTGGCTTATAAATACTGATGTGAAATTCTGGCCAAATAATGAACGTGTCAATGTGGCTTTAAACTGACATATTGACCAAATACTTCTGAAAATATGATTAAAACACTGATGCTTTGGCATAGAAGAAAAATCACTGACATTTGAATGAGGGCTAAATCACCATTGATTGATTATTTTTCTTTCACTGAACATGACTGATTGTGTTCCTAAGGACATCATGGGTTTCCTAAGTCTATCAAGTTACAAAACAGAAAGTTGATTGATCACTTGATCGCTAATTTCATTAGTTTCATCACACTAGGTTCAAAGCTTTTAGAAAATTATTTACTAAAGAGCGGAGGACTTTCTTTTCAAGCTGTCAGCCCTATGTATGAGCGGACCCACGGATGTTTGAGTTCAGCGGGTTTGACGAAGCTACAGTTAAAAGTTTGATTCTGGTACGAACATGACCTAAAACTTGACCCCGAATCCAATAGAAATCAATGGGGATCTGAAGTTCGGTGCTTAAAAATGGCAGTAAAATAGTCATAGAAAGGGCTAGAGGGTTGCAAAAGGAAGTTAAATGGAAGTAAGAGCAGGACAATTTCCCGTCAAACAAATGTGTATAGGAAAATGACTAAAAATAACATAGATAAAAAAAAAGAAAAAATTATAATCTTTAACCAGTAGGCGGAGGTCCAAGTGGAGCAGGAGGAGGTGGAGGTGGCTGTGTAAGTGGAAGTGGCGGCAGAGGAGGGGGTAGCCAACTCTGTTTTTCTTTTTTTGATTACTCTGCTGGCTGTGGTACCGTGGCCATCCACCTGGCCATGCCCCACATTTTGAAAAGGCCGAGTACACTGAAGCCAAACCATTTGTTCTGTTGGAGGATGAGTACGTGGGAGGGGTAGTGCAAACAGTCAGTGGACCACTGCAGCACATCTCTGATGATGATGAAAAAACATAGGTGCCAACTACCGAAGATTGATGCAGTGAGTACACTGGCAAGGAAAGCAGGGGTGAAGACTGGGTGGAACATCATGAGGGAGATTATCATTAATTTTTTTAAAGCACCATTGATTCCATGGTGCTGTACATGAGGAGGGGGTTACATGCAAAATTCAAATAGAAATTAAAATGAACAAACTAATAGTGACAGACAGGTACAAAGGGGAGAGGATCTACCTTTGCGGCCTTACATTCTACAGGATAATAGGGAAGGAGACAGTAGATTTGGGGGTAGCATCAGCTCTGGTGTTGGTGAGGTGGCAGTAAGGTCATTGAAGGCTGTAAGCTGTTGTTAAAACATGGGTTTTCAAGTTCTGCTTGAAAGTTCCAAATGTAGGGAATAATCTGATGTGTTGGGCCACAGAATTATACAGGATGGGGGATACTCAGGAGAAGTCTTACAGGTGATTGGATCAGGAATGTTAAATTGTGGAGGAGAGAAGAAGGTCTTGGGATGACCAGAGATATCATGGTGGGAGATATCGGGAGATTAGTTCAGAGAAATATGGGGAAGACAGTTTATGGATGGCTTTGTTAGTGTTACAAGTTTGTGTTACAAGCTTGAAGTGGATACATTCTGGAACTGGGAGACAATGAAGGGATTTGCAGTGGGGAGAAGTAGAGCAGTAGGGAGGACAGAAGAAGATTAGTATGGAAGCAGCATTATGGACAGACTGGAGAGGTGTGATGGTGCAATGAGGGATGATAAGGTCCTAGACCCCATATGGAATCAAGGCCATTGGGGGAACGTGGGTAGTTCAGAGGAAATGCTGGTGGTCACGTTGCCCCAACTGTACAAACTAGGGAGCAGGGTTAAAAAGTGCCGAGGCTGGCCCCTAGACATTAAGTTGGCTGCTACTGCACACCCCGCCGGCTCCTAGCCTTTTCTTTGTCCTTATTAATTTTATTTCTACAGACCAACATATTGCGAAACACTTTACGTGGGGACATATACAGCTTCCTCCACTGTTTCCTCCTATGGTCAGAAAGTATGGGGAGTCTGTGTGTACTTTTGGCATTCTCACCCTGCTGCAGCTCATCTGTTTGTGGTGCAGGCTCACTTCTGCTTTCCTGCTCCCCGACTCATATGCAACATACCCACAAGGTAGAACTCCACCTTCCATATGCTGGGGAGACTGTGCGAGCAGGCAATAGTGGAGTTTCAGCTGCAGTATACATGGGTGATTCGCTCTGCAGAACAACACCACTTCCACAAAAATGAGTGAGCCTCCATGCAGGATGTGTGTGCTGTGTTGAAATGCTTATGATACTCCACCAATAAGGCCAGCGCTGATGATGCCATCATTACCGTTACTATCTAACTTTTATGCCTCCTATAAAAACAAAACTTCAGGCGATGATGGATGAGGTATGGTGGCACAGGAGAAAGAGGAGGGACAGGGACCAGTCACACCTTTATCAGGCCAAGCGTCCACACATGTCTTGAAGGATGGGTTTCTGTACCAAACGCAACCAGGTACACAAATGTCCAGCCAGAAGACAGTTTTGTTTGATGACGAGAAGGGGTATGAGTAGGAGGAGGAGGAACAACTGTGTTCACAGTAGGGTAGCACTTGAACCAGCTCACAGGCACCAATGGAGCATGGCTGGGGGATATACAGAGGATACAGACAATACAAAGGACCCAGATGATACACCTCATACCGAGGATAGCTTGTTATTGGGCAGCCTGACACACATGAGGCAATACATACTGTTGTGCCTGCGCAAAGACCACCGAGTTTCCTGGATTGTTACAAGTGCTGATTACTGGGTGGCCAAAGTACTGGATCCCTGCTACAAACACAACATGCCATACTTACATCTGGCACTAGAGCAAGATTGGAAAATGCGAGAATACAAGCACACGCTGGTAGTCACACTACTGACGCCATCCTCACCTGACAATGGGGGCTCAATGGAAGCACAAGGCAGAGGAGTATGAAGTTGCCAAAGAAACTTGAGCATTGGCACAACCTCAGAAGGAATGGTTAGTATTGAAGAAATATGAAAAACATAGTAACACAGTAACATAGTTAGCAAGGCCAAAAAAAGACATTTGTCCATCCAGTTCAGCCTATATTCTGTCAGAATAAATCCCAGATCTACGCCCTTCTAAAGAACCTAATCACTGTAAGATACAATTTTGTTACGCTCCAGGAAGACATCCAGGCCGCTCTTGCATCCCTCAACCGAGTTCGCCATCATCATCTCCTCAGCTAAGGAATTCCAGATTCTCACTGTCCTAACAGTAAAGAATCCTCTTCTATGTTGGTGGAAAAACCTTCTCTCCTCCAGATGCAGAGAATCCCCCCTTGTGACCATCACCTTCCTGTCACGACACACTGATTGTGTGTCCTAATTGTACACACCAGAGGGAGTGTTGTGGAGGGGGCAGCAGTCTCAAGTTGGAGCGTGCAGCTGCCGCTGAGCATAAGCAGCACCAGAGCAGGGACTGGTGGGGAATGTGACCACCAGGGGAGTAGCCTGAGGCGGAGCTAACCCCCATACAGGAGAGCGTGAGATCGATGGCCAGCAGCGCCGGGAGAAACTTCAGACTAGCCAAGATCAGTAACCAGAGGGTAACGCAGGATACTAGGAATGAGACAGGTGAATAGTGCAGTACAACCCAAAGTCAGAAGCTGGATAGGAATGCAGTGACCAGGGGCACTGACAAGGGGGAAATCAGAAAACTAGCCAAAGGTCAGAACCAGAGAAATATATGAAGATACAGAATCACCAGACAGACACAAAACAAGGGACAAGCCAAATCATACATGGTACAAGCAAACAGAGGAACAAATGGTATACACAAGTATCACTTGTGTCAGCTGCACAGCGTACAACGGAAGAATCACTGACAAAGATCCTGGCTCAAGACCGGGTTAAAATAGCCCTCCCCAAACCAAAGAGCGGCCATACAGAGTTAACACCAACAAACCCAGGATGTGGAAGGAAATCCCATCCTGAGCCATGACACTTCCTTGGTATAAACAGATCCTCGGAGAGATATTTATATTGTCCCCTTATATACTTATACATGGTTATTAGATCGCCCCTCAGTCGACTTTTTCTAGACTAAATAATCCTAATTTTGCTAATCTCTCAGGGTATTGTAGTTCCACCATCCCCTTTATTAATTTTGTTGCCCTCCTTTGTACTCTCTCTAGTTCCATTTTATCTTTCCTCAGCAAAACTGAGATACTGGCACTCTAAGGGGCGACTTTGTCTGTCCGAGCTCAAAAATTCCACCACTAGGCGTATTGCCGTGATATACCCCCTCAAAAAATGTCTAATTTGCTGCATCTGGTACAGAAGTGGTTTCAGTCGGAGTCCTCCACCACAGCCCAGATGGTAAAGCAAGTTGTAATGGACAGGTTTATCCAATCGCTTCCAAGGCCCGTGCAGACCTGGATTGCCCAGGGCAACCCTTAAAATGCAAAAAACCTGGTTGGCCTAGTGGAAAGGTACCAGGTGGTCGAGAGGTCCCTAAGGAAGCCGATTGGTGTTGCATTCCCATACTGGGGTACCCAGAAGGAGCCTGAATACGAAAAGGCGTGTAGTAGAGCCACCACTAGGTGGAGTCCAAAGTCCTAATATTTTGCTGAGGGGTTGTCAAAGGCTGCAGGTAAAGCCTTGCTCTGCAGGAAATGTCATGGTCCTGGACTCATATCCACCTGGTTTCATATGTACTCCGAAAAGATGGACTGCAGTCTATGGAGGCGAAGTTCATAGTATGCCTAGCCCACCTGCAGTGTGGGCTGTCAGCCCAGTGAGGGGCCGCAGGCACGTCCCGTGACAATAAATGGAGTAATGGTGTCAGGACTCTTGTACTCACGGAGTTTGGTGACCCTAGTAAGGGCCACACTCCCCCACCAATTGATGCCAGGGAAACACGTGTCTGCTGTATCCACTTAGTCATCAAGGACTACCTTATCACCAGAGTGATGATAAAAATGAACCATAGCACTGAGTCCCATGAGGTCGTTGTACTCAAAGACTTGCTACATCCAGTGATAATCGGGCGGGACTTTAGACTGTTCAGGGACTTGTGTGAAAAGGCGAGGGTGCCCACTAACTCAGACAGGAGATGGTTCACCCATGAAGAATCCCCATTGCAGTCGGAGGCAGATAAGCTCCCCCTGTATTTCCTTGCTGGTGATGAGGACGAGTATCATGAGTTTAACACAACAGAGAGGAGCCAGAAGACTGCAGCGTATGAGTTCTCCTACTCCTGCCCTGAATACAAGCACTTCACCTTCTTATTAACTGGTGTAAATTTCTTTGGGCAGTGCAGAGGTTGATATGCTCTGTTGAGAGCTCTTTCAGCTAAGGCTCTCAACTGTGCACTGTTAGCCACTCCCATTCCCTATATAATCTTGGTCCTGACTAATACACATATCAGAGTTAGTTTATGCTGCATGGCTTGGAGAATAGTTTTTGGTGGTTATTTGAGTAGGCAGTGTGTGGATTTATCTGTGACTGTTGCTTGTTTTTGTGAGTGTGATAATTCCCTTTCTTCTCCTACTTTGGTTTAACCCCATCCTCCACTCTGTTATACTGTTATGCTGTATGTGAGTGTATATTTGTATAGTTGGTATTTTCCCTTATCCCTGTTCATATTACCTTGTTAGTCTGATTGGTGTAATACAGTGCACTACTACTCCCCTATTTCCTGGGTGGGGGAAGGGTGCAGACTGAGGGTAGATTTGGGAGCTAATGCAAGGTACATGGCCCCAGCATCTTCATCTTCAGAAGTAACCCAGGGAAAAGAAAGGAAAGTATTAGAGCAGCTGCTAGCACCGGGGCTCTAGGGTACTAGACCTGGCCTATTCTCATGTATTGAGTGGGGATCTGGAAGTAGACAAAACTCTACAGCGGGTCCTTTAGAGGTTTTATTGGCCTGGATGACACTAAGATATTGTTAATTTCTGCTCATCCTGCCCTACCTGTCAGCTAACTGCTCCAGTATCCCACTTCCGCAGTCCCCTAGTGCTGTTGCCCATCATAGAAGTCCCATTTGACCAGATTACCTTGCTGGCCTTTAGTTCTATCCACTAGGGGGCACCAATGCATCCTGGTGCTGATGGACTATGCAACAAGGTACCTGGAGGCGGTACCCCTGAGAAACTCATCCGCCAGGAGCATAGGACTAGAGCTAGTCCATATTTTGTCCTGTCAGGCCTGCCAAAAGAGATTCTGATGGACCAAAGGACTCTTTTTATGTCTAAAGTGATGAGGGAGTTGTGTAAGGCTCTCCAGATTACTCAACTCCGGATGTCAGTGTACCATCCACAGATGGATGGCCTGGTGGAGAGGTTCAACCAGACCTTGAAATCCATTCTTAAGAAGGTCATGGAGAAAGGTGACCGAGACTGGAATTGCCTACTACTGTACCTACTTTTCTCCATTAGGGAAGTCTTACAGGTCTCTGCGGGGTTCTCACCCTTCTAGCTGCTATATGGATGGCACCAGAACAGGTGCAGGGTGCTGTTCACACTTCGACATTTTTTTTTTTAAATGTCGATGTTAACACCTGTCTCACACTCTCAAGTGGACATTATCTTAAATGGATTAAAAATGTCCCATTTTGTTAACACAGACAGATCAGAAAAAGTGAGTGTACAAAAAAACTGATCCAGACAGAGAGTTTGAATACGGCAAGTGAGTCCCTTTTATAAGATGAAAAGGCAATTTTAGAAAAAAAAAGTTGCAGGATAATAAAATTAAATATAGTTTCATAACAACATAGAATCAGTCTCGTAGTAATATGGAGGGCATTATCTAATCATTATCTAAATCATTGGAAAATTCTGGCAAGTGATCCTATCCTTTCAGGAAATATAATGGAAAAAACCTTAGATTGTTTTTCTTAGAAATAGGAATCTTAAGAATCATGTTGCACCCAGCAACATCAGATCTGAGGTTCTAGAACTGGTTAGCAATGAGTTATATTGGATAATTAAACTATCCACCCTGTCACCTGAAGGTCTCAATGAATGTATAGATAACACCGTTCAAAGAGGATTTGCTTGGATATTATTATTGTAAACCATACAATTTTTTGCCCTTCATACTCAAATTATTATAGGGACTAATATTTTACTTTGTTTTCATTTGCAAAAAAAATTTGAATGTGTTTTGTGGTGAACCTAGTATTTTAAATGTTGTTAACATTGTTTGCAAATTTTTAAGACATGTCAAATGAATGTGTTTGGAGGCTATCCAATCATTAAAAAATGTATTTTTGCATTCTCTGCAAGCCGGAGTGTGGCCTCCCTCTCCAGAGCTGGAAATTGTATTTAAAGGCTTCCCCTGACTGGTGTCCGGTGGTTGGGACACGGTCCATTTGTCTGCCCTTCCTCACACACTGACATCAACTTTGACAAATGATAAGGTTTTTAATATTAGACAGTGTAGGACCGCCCCGATCAGAGTCACCTTGTCGACGGTGGAACAGCTTTTATGCTATATTTGATTAAATACAGTATTACTAAGAACTCTGAATTATTTAAATGCACTTTTGCTTTTTATTTATTTAATTACAGCAGGGTTTCTCATTTTGTCTTTTGTAGGTTTTGTATCCAATCATTAAGGTTGAGATGTCACTATGGATAGTATAAATGATGGCATATATTACTCAATTTGTATTAGCCTGATGAACGAACTGGGCCTGATTCCTAACGCATCTATATATATAAAGCTGAGTGCATGTGTGCGTGTGTATGTATCAAGCCATGCCCACTCCACATAGCCCTGCCCACTGGCTGCGGGTTGCAGAGGGAAAGTGTGGGATGCGGGTGGAGAGCGGAGCTGCGAGGGACAGAGCAGGACATGGATGGAGAGCGGGACTGCGGAGAGATAGAGTGGGATGGCACATGGAGAACAAGGCAGCAGAGGGAGAGAGCGGGACGGCAGGTGGTGAGCGGGGCTGTGGAAGGAGAGAGCATGATGGCGGGTGGAGAGCGGGGCTGTTAAGGAGAGAGTGGGACCCACAGTTAGTTACTATTTAGTTATTTTTAACCTGATTTTTTACTAAGTTGAACACTGCAAAAACAAAACCTAATAGCTATTAACAAGTGGATTTTTTTATTTTGCTTTTTAGAAATTTAAATGGTAAAATGAATAATGTCTTTCAAAACTACAACTTGCCCTACAAAAAAACAAGCTCTTACATGGGTGTGTTGACAAAATGATAGAAAACTAATGGCTCTGGCAACAAGATATGAAAGTACAAGTGTAAGGCTAGTTTCACACTAGCGTTTCTGCCGTCTGCGCACGGGCGCCAATAAGCCCCGCCCCCTGCCACACCCCCTCCTGACATCACCGGCTATTATCGCACATGGCCGCATGAGCTGACCGTGTGCTAGTGGGATTTTTGAGTGCTCTGCACACTTTTGTAGGTGCGCCGGTGTGCGCCGAACGCAGCATGTTGCATTTTGGCACGCTCGGCGCACCTTCAAAAGTGCGCAGCGCACTCAAAAATCCTACTAGTGCACGTATATTAAAGATAGGGTGCGTAGATCGCATGCGGCCATGTGCGATAATAGGCGGTGATGTCAGGAGGGGGCGCGGCAGGCAGCAGGGCTTATCGGCGGCCGTGCGCAGATGGCAGAAACGCTAGTGTGAAACTAGCCTAAGAGGAAAAAATTGCCAAGTTTTGAAAGCGTTAATATAGACTTGTTCTTTTCATTTATTTTTTTTTACTAAGTTAGTGGGACATACATTAAATCTGACAAATTTGTAAACACAGTCATGAATTTTAATGTTATCCCTAAGCAATTTTCCTATATTCCCCAATTACCACAGTTTACTACAGTTTCTGAGCACGTAGAGGAGACCGAACAGAATCTTAATGTTGCAGAAAATGAATGGTGGATTTGTTTTAGGCTGTGTGTCCATGTAGCGTTTTTTAAGCGTTTCTGCAGCGCTTTTAGGCTATGTGCCCACGTAGGCATTTTTAAACGCTCAGGAAACTGATCCCCTTCCCAGAAAACGCGTGTTTTCTTTGCACGTTTTCTGGGAACATTGGAAGAGGCTAAAAATGCTCGGCAATGAAGAAATTAATGAGCATGCTGTGTTTTTAGAGATTCCTGAGCGTTTAAAAACGCATGCATTGGCACAAAAAGCCAAAAACGCATGCAATTTAATGTGAAGCTTCTTTTAAGCGTTTCTGCAGCGTCTGAGCCAGCACAAACGCTGCGGAAGCGCTTAAAAAAACGCAACGTGGGCACACAGCCTTAGACAAGCGATTCTGCTACAGAAACACTTAAGAAAAGCATCCAACTGATTTTTAATGAAAAACGCACATGTTGTGCCAATGGTGCTTTTTTAACCGCTGCGGAAACGTATAGCGATTAAAAATGCAGCATGTTCATTAATTTTGCGGAATCGCACATTCCGCATACCATCAATTATATTGGCAAAGACACTTAGGAAAACGCATGCAAAAACGCTTGACAACCGCTTACAAAAGCGCGTCAAAAAGCGCATGCGTTTTCCCGGGAGCAGGGTGTGCAATTCTGCTCAGGTTTATTCTGCTTCAGAATCGCTACGTGGGCACATAGCCTATGGATTGGACACTGGAAAACGAACTCACTTCAGTTTATGTACCATTGTCAGATTCCTTTCTACATATGTCCACAATAAGTTTTCTAAATACATGATGATTCACTTGGCGAGAAAAGGAAAAACTTTTGTTTTCATATAAAGGGTCACGGAAGCCATGCTGCCGGTACAAGAAACATCATTTCACTGCATTTTCTTCCTTTATTTCTCAGATCAGAATCCTGCATGTTTGTGTTACCTATATAGTAAGTGTTTAAACAGTAATGACATTTTAGGGTGCAGAGGGTTTCTTTAAGTTATGATTGATGGACTGGGACCACTACTATAGCACTCATATGCATGTACAGTATGCGTAAAGTTTTTTATTACTTTTTAGAATAATGATTGCAGCATTATAGGGGTTTTCTCGCTTCTAGACTGAAAAAAGTACTTGGATTACTTAAAAATTTTATAATCAGTCATAATCACCCAGTCTAACCCTATAGGAATCCAGTTCAGGTCACTGCCAGTACAAGAGGTCTTCTTTGGCCACCTGACCGCTGAGTGCTGGTATTTAGCTGCAGCACTAAAGTGACTTGAGAAGTCCTTCATAGGATGTACCTTTGGTGATGCTTCTTTGTAGTCACCTGACTATGGCCAATTACAGGCTCCAGTGGTCATATGAACAAAGAACATCACATTTTTGCTTTTTGTCCTTATGCAGATTATCACGGTCCGGTCAGTGCCGGTGGACAGCTATGGCTGAACAGGGACTCACCAACACTGCAGAGGGGTTCGGTGTCGGTTACAGCGGGGAAGACTCCAGTAAACAGGACCTGGGACGTGAAGTTTAGCAAGCAGCACAGGTCCTTCGGTCACGTGACTGAAAGGGGCGGGGCTTAGCATCTTGCTGCAGACATACTGCAGGACACAACTATAGGAATTCTCAGGTCCGACAAATGGGGGTCATACACCGAGATAGCAGTAAAGTACCAAGGATGAGACAGAATGGATAGTCGGGGCCAGGCAGTGGTCAGAGCCAAACAGACATAGAAGGTACAAAAACAGAATCTGATAAGCAGTATCCAGAGAACAGTCCGAGTCAAAAACCAAAGTATCAGGCAAACAAGAACACAGCACAAACACACTCAGGGGTCAACACACTCTGCCAAGGGCAAAAGTATAACTGACAGGGATGGGCGTTTCCTGGGGCTATAAGAAGCTCTCCCCGAACTAAGGAGAGGCCACAATAATAAGCCCCAGGTGTGCAAGTAAGAGCCCGCACTGGGATCATAAAATTAACCCCAGGAGTGCAGGTCCACCAGTACTTGGCTCCAGACATTAACCCCAAGCATGCGGGTCTGGTCCGCACTGGGATCATGACGCAAATCACATGAGCGGGCCTCTGCTTCATCTACAAGAAGTATAGCAGGTGATTATGACTGAGTTTATTATTTGAAGCCTTTCATGCCGCTTCTAAATTTGATCAGTGGTTGTTCAACCTCTTTAAATCATTTACTAAACAATTAGGCCATTCAACAAAATAGATCCTGAAAGTGATAAAAACATTAAAATTTATAGCGCAATAGCTTATCTGTCAGGATATTATGTTGTCTTATGTAAGGAACTGGCTGGCTAAAAGGAGAAATGAAGGAATACAGAGGACTGTATCATGCCTATGGTGTATTTATGAGAAGAGCACACTGCCCCTGAGTATTAATGAACATTTTATTAACCCATGCAATGTTTCGGCTCTAATTAGCTTTCCTCAAGTATTTTTTCTCTTTAATTTTTCTTTTTGAGTTGTTTTATGCCTACCACTCATTGTGAAGTGAGTGTCCTCAGAGCATTAGCTGGGTCTGGTTGTTATAAAATTAAAGAAATGGTTCTATATTTGTATTCTAGGGAAAGAAAAACTTGAATTTGAGGCAAGCTTAAATTGGCCTTCGGAGGAGTCACTGACACTTCCAGTGGGGAAGATTAGCCCTAAGGAAGACCAAGGTCGTATTATATCCGTGTAAGGGAATAAGGGTGACTAAACTAGAAGGACTTTCTCTTTCAGACTTTGGAGGAGACCTGCTTAGTGGATGTAATTGTATTCTTTAGTATAACTAGTGTATTATTCTCTTATTATTCTTTAATTATATCTGTTGAGCATGACATTGTAGGTTTTCTCTAAATCTCTTCTTGCCTTTGAAATAGTTCCTTAAGTATTTTTTCCTTTTAATATTGTTTTTCACTTGCGGTTCAGGTGACCAAAAATCTCATGAATTATGGTCAATTTAACCTTACTTCAATTTTAAATTTATCTCAGTTCTTGCATCGACTGCCAATAGTACAATAACTATTATAACTATGGAACATTCTTTTCCATTACAAATGAAACCACAATTCCAATGAGATTAAACAGATGTGAAGCTCTTTTAGTAAATGCGAGGAAAATTTCCTCAACCACGTATTCATCAGGTTACTTTATTGCCTGAAGATGAAAAACTTTATGTCCTTTGCTACCCACCTATTAATCAGACAAGCAAAATACTGAGCAGCAGGTGTTAAAATATTAAAAAGTTCCCTTTATTGCATCTTATTAAAAACAGCATGAACACATATAAGGAATATCACACTCGTACAATGTTTGAAAATCTTCTGTAAGTGTGATATTGTTGATTTATGATCCTGCTGTTCTTAATGGTAAGATGTTCTCTCAGCTTTCAAAGTAAATTAAAGGTTTTAGGGATTACAAATATAAACAAAAAACTATAATCTTCACTACATTTTATCAAATTATTTCATTGAAATTGTTCTGATTTTATTAATAGTTTGATAGCTTCATAGTTTTTAAGGTGGAAGGTAAACATAAGCCCATAGAGTTCAACTTGTAGCCTAACATGTTGATCCAGAGGAAGTGAAACACCATGTGACAGATGCTAACTACCCCATATTATGGGAAAAATTCCTTCCCAACTCTACATACGGCAATCAAACAAGTTCTCTGGATCAATATCCCATCACAGAATCTAGTATTCATAACCTGTAATATTATATTTTTCAAGAAATACATCCAGGCCTCCTTGTAGTTTTTGCAGTGAAACAACCATTACATCATATGTCAGAGCGTTCCATAGTCTCACTGCTCATACATTGCCTCCCAAGGTGCAAAGAGATCATTAAAAAAGATCTCTGTCCTGTATCCTCACATATTTTCCAAAGTGAATGACCCTAAATTTGATAACCTGTCTTGATATTGCAGTCCACCCATTCCCTTAATAACCTAGATAGCTCTTCTCTGCACCTGCACTATGCTATGTCCTTGTTATATCATGAAGACCAAAATTGTACACAGTATTCTAAGTATGGTTGAACTAGTGACTTATATAGAGACAAAGCCATGTTCTCCTCATGAGAATCTATGCCTCATTTAATGCATCCAATGTTTTTATTTGTCTTGACAGCAGCTGCTTGATGCTGGTCAATAAAGTTGAGTTTGGCATGCCACCTAACGAACAAGTCTTTTTCAATGACAGTTCTAACCAGTTTTTTTTAAACAATTCAGTACTTAATTATAAATTATATTTCATTGGCCCAAGTGCATAACCTTACAATTATCTACATTAAATTTCAATTGGCACTTTCAGCCCAAGGCTCCAGCTTGAATTGCAGAATTTTGTATCATCTGCAAATATTGAAATTTTGATCTGTATACCTTCTACAAGTCCTTTAATAAATAATTTTGATAGAGGAGTACCTAACCTTGAACCATGTGGTACCCCATTGTTAAATGTGACCCAATCCACTTGTGATCCATTAATAACCATCCCTCGTTTCCTATCATTTAGCCATTTGTTAATCCAACTAAATGTATTTTCCTCTAGTCCCATTACAATCATTTATGTATTACCTTTTTAAGAGGCACAGTATCAAATACATTTGAAAAGTCCCAATAAACCATATCCATGGCATGATCCTGGTCCATTCTGGAACTTACCTGCTCATAGAAGCTGATCAGATTAGTCTGACAGGATCAATCCCTCTTTTTTATGCTTTTCCATGAGATACTCCAGGATAGCATCTCGTAGAAAATCCTCATAAGAGGTTAAACTTATTGGCCTACAATTACCAGGCTCAGATTTTGCACCTTTTTGAATATTAGCACCACATTTGCTATTCAACAGTCCTGTGGTATAGACCCTGTTATTATGGAAACCTTGATTATTAGAAATAGCGGTCTGTCTATCACAGTACTTTATTCCTGCAGTATTCAGGTGTATGCCATCCGAGTCCGGCATTGTTAAGAAAAGAACTGATATAAAATGTATAATTCAAATTCACTAAGATTATGTAGGATTCTAATAAAGACTCTTCATATTCAAGTAGACGTGTTAATCATCTGAAGAAGCCATTTGCCAGACAGTATTTTTTACTCTACTAACCATCCCATGGAAGCATTTGGCTAGCTAAACCTCCATTATACACAACAATACCACATTCTGGTCTCTTATTAACACCAGTCATAAGAGTCTTCAGCAGTCATGTGGGGAAGACGAAGGACATTAGTAAGGCATGCACTGTAAATGCTGCTATCAGGGATTGACAAAGGCATTTAAGTTGTAAACAGCAAGCAAATCCCTTCTTATGCGCTGGGGTCTCTATAGAATCTAGAGCATAATAAATGTAATATATAACAAGCAAGCTAAACAAATATTATACTCACCTCACAGCTAAACTGTACGACATGTCCTCTGCTCACTGCCTGCCATCAAGTCTTTAGAACCAGCTTCTCTTTTCCCTGTCATGAGCCATATCTCGTGGCCTGTTCCCTTTAGGCCAGGACTTGTGTAGTAGCTAGGTCTGAGAGGTCACTGCTCGTTGCATGTCCATGATGTCATGATAAGTAAAATGCACATAAAAGAAAACTCCATGGGAACAAAGCCTAAAAATGTAAAAATTCATTTTTTGTTCATGTAAAATAAACTTTCTATAAAATGAAAAGAAATAACCTGGGAGGCGAAATTATTCTAAATTATAAATTAAATATTAAATGCCATCTAGACCAAGTAAGACTCTTTCCATAGATACAATATTTATTTCTTCATATTAAAATTTAAATTGAACAGGTGAGCCTAAAGTAGATTAACCCCTTCATGACCGATGACGTTTATTTAAATCATAGGCTGTACCCCTGTCTTTGATGCGGGCTCATACACTGAGCCTGCATCTTTTCCCACACTGTAGCAGCCACGGGTTGATATTGGAATAATGTCACGCTATAGTCACGACTCTATTGTCGGGTGTCCTGGGACCAGGGGTTCCTTCCCTGTCCCTAATGCTGGGTGCATCTTAGTTTGCCCTCATCCCAGGATTACTTCTGACGGTGAAGGTTCTGGGGTCATGTAACTTGCCTTACACCCTCAGTCTGTAACCTAATGTTATGACTCTGTTATCAGATGTCCTGGAACCAGGGGCTCCTTCTCTGTCCCTAATGCTAGGGGTGTAGTGAAGGTGACCTGACGGACGGATGGACTTGTCAGAATAGAGAAAGGAAGGTTTGCACAGTTTAGACAGGTGTCAGTTACTACAGTGGGGAAACAGCTGAGAAAGTGTAGTGGACGTGCAGTACCTTGGGTTGACCATTAGAGGGCAGGGAGGAGTGTGAGCAAAGGACTTGACATCAGCTTAGGTCTTAGGAAACCGTTGGTCATGGGGGCGGAGTTACAGGGAACGGGAATGATATAAATTTGACAGGAGGTTTCCAGAAAGTTCCAGTCCCCAGGGGGAGCTCCAGGGACAGGAGGACTACGACAGTTTGTGCACTGTGAGGAAAACCAAACCAGGGGGACTGAGGTGAAAGGAAGTCAGGGGTGTGGTCCTGACAGGAAGAACCACAGTATAGACGAGGCTCTGGGTGTAGGACACCGTATTTGGAACGACGAAACTGACCAGTAAAGTGCTGATGGTGTACGGACCTAAGGCAGCCACAGTGACTGAGCTGACAGGATCGTCACAGAGTGAAAAAGGGGCGGTACGTATAAATACGTCCCTGGTGTAAGGTACGGTGTGTGAAGCGGCCCTGGACACGGAGGGCCGTAAGAAAGATATTGCTGTGTGCTGTGAGGGCCGTCAGTCGAACGGTGGAAAATAAACTTGGACCTGTTGCACCCGAAACTTGCCTCTCTCTTGTGTCTGTACGTCACTGCGCGGTATATCGAGGGACCACCCCCCAGTCCGGCCTACGACCCTACACTTGGCGTAGTCGGCAGGATCGCCGCTGCTAATACGTCATCTTCTGCGGCAGGTCTGCCCTAAAGAATGGTGAAAGACTTGGACTACACTGCTTGAATTACAAACACCTGTGGAATACAAATTACTCACCTGTGGATTACTAATTGGGAGCGCTGTGGCGTATCTGAGTCGCCAGCAGAAGATTCGGGGAGGTACCAGGACTGGTGCAAGATGGCGGTGCTGCTTCAGCGCAGAGGAGAGTTCCAGGTGTTTGCTGTTGTTCCCAATGGACTGGGGCCCCCTCCTATGTACCCCTGGAGCCAGCGATATGTACCTGGAGGCCGGCGCTCCCATGTACTGGACCCTGACAAGTGGGTGGAAAGGTCTGCCATCGCCCCACCCAGCAGAGGGAGTGGCACAGGCAAAAAGTTTAGCTGCGGCTGTCTGGCGCCATTCGAGTGCTGCCCATCGGACGATATGAGACGCTGTGGATGTTGGGGCATCGGGCACCTAGAGTGGCGTTGGCGCCGGGAGGTCGAGTCATGCCAGGAAACGTTCCCCTCAGGGCCATGGGCAGGCAGATGGATGTTGAGTGAAGGAGCGGAGCCTGTGCGGAATCACTGGGAGCGGCCACCTAAGTTACCAGCGGAGAGCCTCCCTGCGGAGCCCCTGAGCCTGGAGGCTAGTCCTGCCGGAAGGTGGGATGAAGAGCGGAGACTGCGGGAGGAGCCGCGTGACAAGGAGACGGAGGCCACGGCGCCGGGGAACGTGAGCGTTCCCCCGGCCCCGCAAGCAGCCCCTACCATTCGGCCACAGCACGCTGCATCCTGTGTCCCCGAGAGCCCGGCCAAGGAGGGCCCTACTATATGCGCAGAACTGAGCAGGGCCTCCGCTCCTGGTCCCGAACCACTCCAACCGGTGGCGCCATGCCTGGTAATGCCGGTGCGGAGTCTGACCGAAGAAGACACTGTTGCATCCCCTCTGCCGCTAGTGACCGCATCTTCAAAGGCGGCTGCTGCCCCGGCTCCGGATGAAATTGCAGGTGCGGCCTACCCTGCGGCCGCGGCTGCTATGCCGGCACTGGAATCGACTGCAGCCTGTGTGACAGGCCCTGTGGCCCAATCTCCTAAATACATGGCCACTCCCATCCGCCACCTGGCCCCAGCGGCTGCTGGGCCACTGACATCATCCACCGCCTCTGCCCCGATCTCTTCTTCGGTGAAGCCCCACCCACCGGACTCTTGAGCCTGCGCTGTACCCTCCGTCTGGGTCGCGGAGGTTATCAAGAAAAAGAAGGCCCGGGAGCAGGAGACATGGAGCCTGCTCCATGCAAAGGGAGAGGCTGGTATGGCGGCTATGAGATCTTTGGGGCGACTCATGTATATGAACATTGCCAAAGGGTATAGGTTTATACGCGATCTAGCTACGGGCCAGAAGGTCTATATTAATGTGGCCTCTATTCATCACGGCCGGGCTCTACAAGAGGGGGACTTGGTGTCGTACTACAAAGAGTACTGCCCCCGCGGCTACTACACGGTAACTGTGATTGCTGAGCCAGAAGAACACGAGCCCCCGTAAAGAGGACTGTTGCGGACACTACCTACATCCCGGGAGCTCCACGGCTATAGGGCCCCTTGCTGCCGGCCACTAGGAAATGGTTTGAACTTTCGAAATTTCGTTGCACCGTTGTGCAAATCACAAGGACAGTTTGCGTCCGAGTTTAAAAAAAAAAAAAAAAGAAAAGAAAGAGTTTAATATAAAAGTTGAGGTTTTGTTTGTATTAAGCCTGGCAAAGCGGGGATGTGATGAGAGAAGTGTCCATGTTAAAGGAAGGGGGAGGAGAAAAATCTGTTATGTTTATTATATGTTGGTTTTAACAAGCAATAGGAAAAAAAAATATGAAAATGGGGTATTTGTGATATTATAAGTAGTGTTGAGCGATACCGTTCGATACCCAAAAATATCGCATCGGATGGTATCGCCCGATACGAGAAAAATATCGGGTATCGCCGATTCCGATACCGGAAGTCCCATTCAAGTCAATGGGACTTCCGGTATCGGAATTTAAAGAAGCCCTTTATTTCCTTGTTGGCTAATTCTACATAATTGAAAACAAATAAGAATCATGTAGAATGTATTGTGGGAGGTGGAGGAGACATTAAAAGCATAGTGGTTTATTCAAATCACATGGCATAGCATTAATTCCAATTTTTTTTTTCAAGACGTTCGGAGTTAAAAAGATATTGACTATGTTAACTTTTTTTATATTTTGTCAGATATGTATGTTTCACAACTTCCATGCTCTTCACCTTCTTTTGTACTTCTCTCACACTTTCTCCTTCATGATCCGCAGCAGTAGCATTTTTTTCATCAATTTTTTCTTCACCTTATTCATCTTCTTCTTCTTCATCTTCTTCCCATTAATTTTTTTTTCCATTCTTCATATTCTTTTTATTCAGCTATTATTAATTTTAATATGCTATTTCTTCATCTTCTTCCTATTCTTCTTTGTCTTCATTTTCTTATGGTGACAGGCATTCCTGTAGTACTTATCTATAAAAGTTATAAGATTACACCTTACGTTCTGCCTGTCACTAAAGATTTACAACAGGATTTGTCCGGGTTCAGTTTGGCCTGCAGCAGCAGGCATTTTCCAGGGGCACCCCCATTTACTGCTTAGTCTTCTTCTGCTTATAATTTTGATTTCTTCTATGCTGATTTTTAGTCTTATTGTAATGATGTATAGTAGGTTTCTATGAAGACAGTGGCTAGATGATAGAGTCACAGACACAGGTATACGTGAAAGTAGTTTGTATTAAACAGGCAGCACAGAACAGCACAGGTGCTGGCGGAGCCAGACAATGACAGCAGTGGTAACAGCAGCAGAACTCAGTCCAGTAGATAGCAAGTTGCACACCAGCACTATGTAGATGTAAGCAGACACAGTCTTAAGAATGCAGGCAAGGACAGTCACTTAGCCCTCTCCCTTGCGGGAGGGGAATCTTCGAGCACAGTGCAGTGGCAGAGAAAGTCACTAGGTAATTGATACTGAATGTGTAAAGGTAGCAGGGATAAGTCTCTCAGGTGAAACGCACACAGCATTCAAGATCTTCAGCGCATACCGTGAGTGCTGTAGGAGCGGTGAGCGGTGGAGGCAGGGCTGGAAGGAGCCTTCAGGCAGACACCGTCAGAAGGTCCAGGCGGCGGCGGTTAGGCAGCAGGTAATCCAGGTGGATTCAGAAGGAAGGAAGGAGGTAGCACAGCGTGCAACTCCCAGCTAGCAGATCAGGTACAGGACGAGATATACAAGCAAGGTAGTCACGTCCAGGAAAGCTATTTAAACCCGGCTGGCGGGACCAACAGGCGGTGATGTCACAGGAACCAGTATGGCCGAATGAAGCCAGGCTTAAGGGCAACAGTAAGGGCAAAGTCCGGAACACAGCAGAATAGGAACGATGCTTACATTATTCCCCCCTTAAAGAATGTCCTCCGGACAATCTTCGACCAGGCTTGTCCGGGTACCTTAGATGAAACTGCTCCAGCAGCCGCGGAGCACAGATATTCTCCACCGGTTCCCAGGAATTCTCCTCGACAGAGTATCCTTGCCACTTGACCAGGTATTGCAGCTTCCTTCTGAAGATCCGTGAATCCAGAATCTTCTCCACGACATATTGTTCATGTCCATCAACGAGCACTGGAGCTGGAGGAGAGGAAGTACGCCCTGGGAAGGAATTTGGTACAACTGGCTTTAGTAGGGAAACATGGAACACCGGGTGAACCTTCCAGGCAGGGGGCAATTTCAGACGCACCGCTACCGAATTCACTAGAGCCACGATCTTGTATGGCCCTACAAACTTCTGTCCAAGCTTGACAGTCGGTGCCCTCACCCTCAGATTCTTGGTAGACAACCAGACCGTATCTCCCACCCTATACACCGGAGCCGGCCTCCTGGTACGATCTGCTGCTCTCTTATACCTCTCCTGCGCTGTCGTCAAGGTGGTCTTTAGAGCTTCCAAATTCTGCTGTAAGAAGGAAAGATGGTCAGACACAGCAGGCACTGCAGCCTCCTTGGGGAACTGCGGCAAGATGCTTGGGTGGTAACCCTGATTAGCAAAGAACGGTGACTGCTTAGTCGAGGAGTGCTGCGAGTTATTATATGTGAACTCTGCCAGGGGAAGCAGATCTACCCAATCGTCCTGCAGATGACTTAAGTAGCAACGGGTCTGATTCGTACGTTCCGTCTGTCCATTGGTCTGTGGATGGTAAGCCGAAGACAGACTTACTCTAATATCCAGAGCCGCGCAGAAACACCTCCAGAACCTAGACGTGAACTGCACCCCACGATCCGAGATCACCTCATCCGGGACCCCGTGCAGACGGACCACCTCTTGAATCAACAAGTCTGCAGTCTGTTTTGCTGTGGGTAATCCAGCGCAAGGGATAAAGTGTGCTGCCTTAGTGAGGCACCACTAGAATGGTGTTCTTACCCTTGGAGACCGGTAGTTCAACAATAAAGTCCATTGAGATGGATCTCCAGGGACGAGATGGTATAGGCAAGGGTTGTAACAACCCGGAAGGTGACGCACGAGGCGTCTTGAACCGAGCACATACCTCGCAGGATGACACGTATCCCTCCACGTCCTTCCGGTATGAAGGCCACCAGAAGTACCGAGCCAGGAACTCTTGGGTCTTCGTTATTCCACGATGTCCCCCAATCTTAGAATCATGGATCAGTCGGAGGACTTCAAGTCTTGTCACTTCTGGTACATACAGCCGATTCTCCTGTAACCACACTCCTCCACTGAAATTTAGGCTTACTTCGGGGGTAGGTTGCCTTAGCAACGGATCTGCTGCGTATGCTGCTTTGATCTCAGACAGAAGATCCTGATGATGGATTGCAGAGATGAAATGAGCGGGAGACACAACAGTACTAGGAGACGACTCAATCACTTCCTCAGGAGCAGCAATCCTAGATAGCGCATCTGCCTCACCATTCCGTGCCCCCGACCTGTAGGAGATGATGAAGTTGAATTGGTTTAGAAACAAGCTCCAACGTGCCTGACGTGGGTTCAAACATCTTACGGACTGCATGAATTCCAAGTTTCGGTGGTCGGTAAGAACTGTAATCGGAGTTGAGGACCCCAGCAGCAAGTGTCTCCACTCCTTGAATGCCGTCACAATCGCCAGTAACTCCTTGTTCCCTACATCATAGTTCTTCTGCGCCGGGGATAGCTTCTGAGAAAGAAAGGCACAAGGATGAAGAACTGCCTTCTCACCTCCTCTCTGTGACAACACTGCGCCGATGGCGACATC
The DNA here is from genome assembly GCF_039654945.1 of Dendrobates tinctorius. Taxonomy (NCBI): domain Eukaryota; kingdom Metazoa; phylum Chordata; class Amphibia; order Anura; family Dendrobatidae; genus Dendrobates; species Dendrobates tinctorius. The sequence continues at coordinate 61,730,217 of NW_027361671.1, read as the reverse complement.
CGATGCGTCCACCTCAAGAGTAAAGCTCAGGTCTGGGTCTGGATGTCTTAAGATGGGAGCCGACACAAATTTGTCCTTCAGCCGTGTGAACGCCTCCTGGGCTTGCGGAGTCCACCGGAACGGTACCCCCTTCTTAGTCAGTTGGGTGATGGGTGCCACAATCTCAGAGAAGTTACGGATGAAGCGCCTATAGAAGTTGGCGAATCCCACAAACCTCTGAACTTCTTTCACCGATCCTGGCGCTGGCCACTCCTGGATCGCTCTGGTCTTTTGATCGTCCATCTGGAGACCCTGTGGAGAGATGACATAACCGAGGAACTGCACTGTTGCCCTGTGGAACTCGCATTTCTCCAATTTGATGTAAAGATGGTTATGCAGCAGGCGTTGCAGCACTGTCCTCACGTGGAGCCGATGTTCCTCGAGATCACTGGAAAAGATTAAAATGTCATCGAGATACACAACCATAAATACATCAAGCACATCTCGGAAAATGTCATTAACAAAATGCTGAAAGGTTGCAGGAGCATTTCGTAGTCCGAACGGCATGACCCGTGACTCGAAGTGTCCATAACGACAGCGGAAGGCCGTCTTCCACTCATCTCCAGACCGAATTCTCACGAGATTGTAGGCTCCCCGAAGATCCAGTTTGGTGAATATCTTAGCCTGCTTCACCCTCTCCAGTAGTTCAGAGATTAAGGGTAGCGGGTGCCGATTCATGACCGTTACCTTGTTTAAATCACGGTAGTCCATGCAAGGACGCAGACCCCCGTCCTTTTTCTTCACGAAGAAGATTGGTGCACCTGCAGGAGAAGTAGACGGTCGGATGAAGCCCTTGGCGAGATTCTCGTCGATGAAGTCCTTCAAGGCCTTTAATTCAGGACCAGACAAAGGGTAAATACGCCCGAATGGGATCTCCGCCCCAGATACCAGTTCTATCGGGCAATCATAAGGCCGGTGGGGAGGTAACATATCTGCCCTCTTCTTGTCACATACCTCTGCCAGATCCTGATACTCCGGTGGTAATTGTCCCTCAGTCGTAGCTACTACCTTGGGGATAGCAGCGACCTTAGGAATAGCGGGGTTGCTGTTAGAACTTGGAGGGAACTGCACTTCCCTGGTCTCCCAGTTGATGCGAGGATTCTGAACCTGGAGCCAAGGTAACCCCAGGATAATAGGGAAGTGAGGAGAAGATATTAGTAAAAAGGACAAATGTTCCACATGTTCCTCTCCAATGCATACCTTCACCGACTCAGTCTCCATGGTTACCGGTCCAGATGTAAGTGGCGACCCGTCTACTGTCTCCATCAAGACTGACGACTCCCTCTTCACTGCCCTGATTCCATGCTTCCTTGCAAACGCGATATCCATGAAGTTCCCACTGGCCCCGGAGTCCAACATGGCGGCGCTCTCGACACACCGACCCTGGAAGCAGACCCTCAAGGATAGGTAATAGTGGGAATTCTTCTTAGTAGCGGAGTAGGAGGAAACGACGGATGTCATCGAGATCACCACTGCGTTCAATGGAAGAGATGCCAAGGAATTCATATCGGCAAAGTCCAGGTCTCTCTGATTGTCTCTGCCCCCCGAATTGTTCAGATCAAGGACGCAGGACTCCCCCGCCTCGGAGTTACAATCAATGATAGCTGCAGCCGTCTTACGTCTCCTGACTGGACACTCGGAGATGAAGTGACCGGTCCCCCCGCAGTAGAAGCACAGGTTTTCCTTAAAGCGATGCTCCTTGCGGGCATCAGGAGGATTTCTACGTACGGCATCCACCTGCATCGGTTCGGGCTCGGGCTCGGGATTCCTCCTGCTGGTGACATCTCTGGAGGGAGAAGAGAACGGAACAGTGTTATTAAACCGTAGATCAGACCAGCGCTCCTGTCTGCGCTCGGAGAGTCGATTGTCAATGCGGATGCAGTGATTGATGAAGTCCCCAAGAAGCACGGGCGAGTCCCCGCATGCCAGTTCATCCTTAACTGCCGTAGACAATCCCCTGCGGAAGATGGCCTGCTTGGCTGCCCCGTTCCAGGTGGTGTCTAAAGCCCATCTACGGAAGTCCAATGCATACTCCAGCACCGAACGCTTCCCCTGCCGAAGGGTCAGCAGCGTCGTCTCAGCAGTATTAGCTCGGTTCGGGTCATCAAACATCTGCGTCATTGCGGCAATGAAATTGTCCATAGAGTTAAGCAGGGGGTCGTCGGTCTCAATCAAAGGGTTGGCCCATGCGAGCGCCTTACCAGACAGCAGCATGACTATAGTCAGAACTTTGGAGCGTTCAGTAATGAACTGTGGGGCATGAGCAGCAAAGAAGATCCGGCACTGGTTCAAAAATCCTCGGAATTTATCCCTCTCACCAGCGAACCGGAAGGGTGGAAGCTTCAGGAAGGTCGGTGTAGTATCCCGGGCAGCACCTGCTACCTGCGCGGCTGGGGCCTGTTCCAGAGCAGCAATCCGATCGAGCTGCATAGGAATCGCTTGCTCCAACGCCAGAACACGATCACCCTGAAGAGGAGCTGCTTGTTCCAGCGCCGTAATCCGATTTGCCAGTCGTTGCAACTGTGCCTCTGCTGCCCCAGCGTTGTGTTCGATACGTTGCTCCAGCGTGTCCAGCTGGGTCCTAATGCCTGCTACATCCTGCCGTATCAAAGCAAGCTGCTTGCTTACACGTTTCTCCAGGGACTCTACACCTGCGGTCTCCATATTGGTGGCTTGTATATCCTGTAATGATGTATAGTAGGTTTCTATGAAGACAGTGGCTAGATGATAGAGTCACAGACACAGGTATACGTGAAAGTAGTTTGTATTAAACAAGCAGCACAGAACAGCACAGGTGCTGGCGGAGCCAGACAATGACAGCAGTGGTAACAGCAGCAGAACTCAGTCCAGTAGATAGCAAGTTGCACACCAGCACTATGTAGATGTAAGCAGACACAGTCTTAAGAATGCAGGCAAGGACAGTCACTTAGCCCTCTCCCTTGCGGGAGGGGAATCTTCGAGCACAGTGCAGTGGCAGAGAAAGTCACTAGGTAATTGATACTGAATGTGTAAAGGTAGCAGGGATAAGTCTCTCAGGTGAAACGCACACAGCAGTCAAGATCTTCAGCGCATACCGTGAGTGCTGTAGGAGCGGTGAGCGGTGGAGGCAGGGCTGGAAGGAGCCTTCAGGCAGACACCGTCAGAAGGTCCAGGCGGCGGCGGTTAGGCAGCAGGTAATCCAGGTGGATTCAGAAGGAAGGAAGGAGGTAGCACAGCGTGCAACTCCCAGCTAGCAGATCAGGTACAGGACGAGATATACAAGCAAGGTAGTCACGTCCAGGAAAGCTATTTAAACCCGGCGGGCGGGACCAACAGGCGGTGATGTCACAGGAACCAGTATGGCCGAATGAAGCCAGGCTTAAGGGCAACAGTAAGGGCAAAGTCCAGAACACAGCAGAATAGGAACGATGCTTACACTTATGCTTAATGTTCTTCTGCTTTCTGTTCTTCTGCTTTTGCTTCTTCTGCTTCTTGTTCTTCTGTCTTTTGTTCTGTATCTTGGTGGTTGTCTTCATGTTCTTTGTCCTCTTGGTCTTATTATTTAGGGTCATATTTCTGGTCTTCTTTGGTGTGGTCTTCAGGGTCGTCGTCATCAGGGTCGTCGTCATGGAGATCAATAAGGATTACCAAAGACAATTTCAAAAAGCTTGATCTTGGAAATGTAGCAGAAGGTACAAGAAGGCTGAGAAACTGGCGAGAACCAGCAGACAGTGCTGGCACCCGGATGGGTAGCAGAAGGAACAAGAGCCAATGGCACTACCGAGGACCAACTGACGGTGCTGGACCACGGTTACTAAGCAGAAGGTACCTGTGCTAAAAAGCACTACCAAGGACCAACTGACGGTGCTGGACCTCGGATACCGAGATGGAGGCACCTAGGCCAAAGGCTCTGGCGAGAACCAGCAGACAGTGCTGGAACCCGGGTGGGTAGCAGAAGGTACCCATTCAAAGCAAAGTAGCCAGGCTGCAAGCCGGCCGCAGTTACCGAAACCCACAGTCCTACAGGGGGTCCATGTCCCATTGGCACTACGGATCCAGCCTTCAGTGCCAGTTCCCGCAGCCCACATAGGAGTCACCTAAACTGCAGGCACCGTAGAGTCGGCTAACCCGGCCGCAAGACGACAGGACAACGGATTGGTGGCATAGTGACCTTGACACTACCCAGAAACAGCAGGCGTGCTGAAAACAGGCTGGGCAACAAGGAGTACCCGTGCCAAAGACACTGCCGAGAACCAGCTGACGGTGCTGGAACCCAGATGGGTAGCAAAAGCTACAAGAGCCAATGGCACTACCGAGGAACAGCTGACGGTGCTGGACCACGGTTACTAGGCAGGAGGTACCTGTGCTAGAAAGTACTACCAAGGACCAGCTGACGGTGCTGGACTTCGGATACCGAGATCGAGGCACCTAGGCCAAAGGCTCTGGCGAGAACCAGCAGACAGTGCTGGAACCCGGGTGGGTAGCAGAAGGTACCCATTCAAAGCAAAGTAGCCAGGCCGCAAGCCGGCCGCAGTTACCGAAACCCACAGTCCTACAGGGGGTCCATGTCCCATTGGCACTACGGATCCAGCCTTCAGTGCCAGTTCCCGCAGCCCACATAGGAGTCACCTAAACTGCAGGCACCGTAGAGTCGGCTAACCCGGCCGCAAGACGACAGGACAACGGATTGGTGGCAAAGTGACCTTGACACTACCCGGAAACAGCAGGCGTGCTGAAAACAGGCTGGGCAACAGGGAGTACCCGTGCCAAAGACACTGCCGAGAACCAGCTGACGGTGCTGGAACCCAGATGGGTAGCAAAAGCTACAAGAGCCAATGGCACTACCGAGGAACAGCTGACGGTGCTGGACCACAGTTACTAGGCAGGAGGTACCTGTGCTAGAAAGTACTACCAAGGACCAGCTGACGGTGCTGGACTTTGGATACCGAGATGGAGGCACCTAGGCCAAAGGCTCTGGCGAGAACCAGCAGACAGTGCTGGAACTCGGGTGGGTAGCAGAAGGTACCCATTCAAAGCAAAGTAGCCAGGCCGCAAGCCGGCCGCAGTTACCGAAACCCACAGTCCTACAGGGGGTCCATGTCCCATTGGCACTACGGATCCAGCCTTCAGTGCCAGTTCCCGCAGCCCACATAGGAGTTACCTAAACTGCAGGCACCGTAGAGTCGGCTAACCCGGCCGCAAGACGACAGGACAATGGATTGGTAGCATAGTGACCTTGACACTACCCGGAAACAGCTGGCGTGCTGGAACCAGGCTGGGCAACAAGGAGTACCCGTGCCAAAGACACTGCCGTGCATCAACTGGCGTTGTTGGAGCCCAGGGACAATCATGGTGCAGGCCGAGGCCTACTTGGTGGCAGTTTTTGATTGTTTGTAGGCTACAACAGACTGTCAACGTGCTCCAATTAGGCATCTGTTTCCACTCTGTTTCCAGGATTTCACGTGACCACCAACACCGCTAGTTTATGCGTACAGCAGCCGTCTACCCAATCCACACGTGTTCCTGGGTTACTGGGGTTCTGTAATGTCGGCAGAGCCCCTGATGTGTGTCTGCCACTGTCTCCTGCTCTGTCCACATTTCCACAGCTTGCAGTGGGAAAGTGGACAGCGCAGGAGACAGTGGCGAACACACATTGGGGGATCTGCTGACGTTACAGAACCCCAGTAGCACAGGAACACGTGTGGAATGCGTGGCGGCAACTGTGAGCAGGAACTGGCGGTGTTGGAGGTCAGGGGAAATACTAGAGACAGAGTGGAGACAGAGGCCAAATCAGAGAATGTTTAAATCTGAAATAGTTACAATTTGGAGGCAGCAGCAGTTTGCCCTCCACACAGCAGGGGATCAGCTGACGTTACCGAACCCCACTTTCACATGAACAAGTGTTTTTTTCTGTGTGGACAGCACTTCCGAGCAACAACTGACGATGTTGGAGCCCAGGGATAGTCATTTTGTAGGCTGAGGCCTACTTGGAGGCAGTTTAAGATAAGACGTTGTTTGAATTTGGAGGAAGCAGCAGTTTGCCCTCCACACAGCAGGGGATCAGCTGACGTTACCGAACCCCACTTTCACATGAACGAGTGTGTTTTTCTGTGCGGACAGCACTTCCAAGCACCAACTAGCGTTGTTGGAGCCAAGGGACAATCAGGGTGCAGGCTGAGGCCTACTAGGAGCAGGTGTAAAGCTGAGGTATTTTGACTTTGGAGAGAGCAGGAGACTTTGCCCTCCACACAGCAGGGGATCAGCTGACGTTACTGACCCCCACTTTCACATGAACAAGTGTTTTTTTCTGTGTGGACAGCACTTCTGAGCACCAACTAGCGTTGTTGGAGCCCAGGGACAATCAGGGTGCAGGCCGAGGCCTACTAGGAGCCAGGTGTAAAGCTGAGGTATTTTGACTTTGGAGAGAGCAGGACACTTTGCCCTCCACACAGCAGGGGATCAGCTGACGTTACTGACCCCCACTTTCACATGAACAAGTGTTTTTTTCCTGTATGGACAGCACTTCCGAGCACCAACTAGCGTTGTTGGAGCCCAGGGACAATCAGGGTGCAGGCCGAGGCCTACTAGGAGCCAGGTGTAAAGCTGAGGTATTTTGACTTTGGAGAGAGCAGGACACTTTGCCCTCCACACAGCAGGGGATCAGCTGTCGTTACTGACCCCCACTTTCACATTAACAAGTGTTTTTTTCTGTGTGGACAGCACTTCCGAGCACCAACCAGCGTTGATGGAGCCCAGGGACAATCAGGGTGCAGGCCGAGGCCTACTTGGTGGCAGTTTTAGATTGTTTGTAGGCTACAACAGACTTTCAACGTGCTCCAATTAGGCATCTGTCTCCACTCTGTTTCCAGGATTTCACGTGACCACCAACACCGCCAGTTTATGCGTACAGCAGCCGTCTGCCCAATCCACACGTGTTCCTGGGTTACTGGGGTTCTGTAATGTCAGCAGATCCCCTGATGTGTGTCTGCCACTGTCTCCTGCTCTGTCCACATTCCCACCGCTTGCAGTGGGAAGGAGGACAGCGCAGGAGATAGTGGCGGAAACACATTGGGGGATCTGCTGACGTTACAGAACCCCAGTAACACAGGAACACGTGTGGAATGAGTGGACGGCAACTGTGAGCAGGAACTGGCGGTGTTGGAGGTTAGGGGAAATACTAGAGACAGAGTGGAGACAGAGGCAAAATCAGAGAATGTTTAAATCTGAAGTAGTTACAGTTTGGAGGCAGCAGCACTTTGCCCTCCACACAGCAGGGGATCAGCTGACGTTACCGAACCCCACTTACACATGAACGAGTGTGTTTTTCTGTGTGGACAGCACTTCCGAGCACCAACTGGCGTTGTGGGAGCCCAGGCACAATCAGGGTGCAGGCCGAGGGCTACTTGGTGGCAGTTTTTGATTGTTTGTAGGCTACAACAGACTGTCAACGTGCTCCAATTAGGCATCTGTCTCCACTCTGTTTCCAGGATTTCACATGACCACCAACACCGCCAGTTTATGCGTACAGCAGCCGTCTGCCCAATCCACATGTGTTCCTGGGTTACTGGGGTTCTGTAATGTCAGCAGATCCCCTGATGTGTGTCTGCCACTGTCTCCTGCTCTGTCCACATTCCCACCGCTTGCAGTGGGAAGGAGGACAGCGCAGGAGACAGTGGCGGACACACCTTGGGGGATCTGCTGACATTACAGAACCCCAGTAACACAGGAACACATGTGGAATGCGCGGACTGCAACTGTGAGCAGGAACTGGCGGTGCTGGAGGTCAGGGGAAATACTAGAGACATAGTGGAGACAGAGGCCAAATCAGAGAATGTTTAAATCTGAAGTAGTTACAATTTGGAGGCAGCAGCACTTTGCCCTCCACACAGCAGGGGATCAGCTGACGTTACCGAACCCCACTTTCACATGAACGTGTGTTTTTTTCTGTGTGGACAGCACTTCCGAACAACAACTGACGATGTTGGAGCTCAGGGATAGTCATTTTGTAGGCTGAGGCCTACTTGGAGGCAGTTTAAGATAAGACGTTGTTTGAATTTGGAGGCAGCAGGAGAGTTTGCCGTACACACAGCAGGGGATCAGCTGATGTTACTGAACCCCACTTACACATGAGTGAGTGTTTTGTCTGTGCGGACAGCACTTCTGAGCACCAACTGGCGGTGTCGGAGCCCAGGGAAAATCAGGTAGTAGGCCGAGGCCTACTTGGAGCCAGGTGTAAATCTGACGTTGTTTGACTGTGGAGAGAGCAGGACACTTTGCCATACACACAGCAGGGGATCAGCTGACGTTACCGAACCCCACTTACACATGAGCGAGTGTTTTGTCTGTGTGGACAGCACTTCTGAGCAACAACGGGCGTTGCTGTAGCCCAGGAAATAAAGTTCAGGTCATAGAAACATGAACACAACAGGAGACCTGGATCCTGTTGCCAGCCAATTATTTATTCTGGAAGAGGACTGGCAAATTCAGGTGAGATCCAGGCCTTGTTCATTTTCAGAAAAGTAAGCCGGTCAACATTATCGGCCGATAGTCGCGTGCGACGGTCTGTTACCACACCACCTGCAGCACTAAAGACACGTTCCGATAATACACTGGCAGCAGGGCAAGCCAGCACCTCCAATGCATACTGGCTAAGCTCTGGCCATGTATCCAGCTTAGAGACCCAATACTTGAATGGGGAAGAACCGTCTGGGAGAACACTAGCAGGGCAAGACAAGTAGTCTGTCACCATCTGACGGAAACGTTGCCTCCTGCTGACTGGAGCCATCTGTGATGGTGTAGCCGTTTGTGACGGTCCCACAAAACTTTTCCACATTTGGGCCATACTGGCCTTGCCTTGTCCTGCGGCACTGCCTCTGCTACCTCTTTGTGCAGAGCTTCCTCCACTGCCTCTACCCACATGGCTGCTTTGAAAAGCACTACCAGCAACACTTGCGGGGGGAATGGAGAACATGATGGCCTGCACAAGTGTTTCTTGGTACTCCCGCATTTTTCGCTCCCGGTTCAACTGTGGTATGAGGCTTTGTAAGTTGTCCCGGTAGCGAGGATCTAGGAGGGTGTACACCCAATAATCAGCCGTGTGGAGAATGTTGGCGATGCGGCGGTCATTTAACAAGCGCTGCAGCATGAAATCAACTATGTGCTGCAGACTGCCAACTGGACCAGAAACGCTGTCCCCAGCTTGAGGCAGCATCTCTGCCTGCTCAGCATCACCCCACCCTCGCTGTACACACTGACTACTAGAGCCTTGTGTACCTCCCTCCTCTGGAGAGATGTGTTCCTCCTCCTCCATTGACTCCTCGTCATCCTCCTCACTAAGTGTCCCCTGCCTGGGCCTTTGTGTGGAAGCACGTTGCGCAGACTTGCCAGAAGCAGATGGCATTTCTGACTGCTCATCCTCGACCTCTTCAAAAACCTCCTCACTTAGAGCTTGTAAGGTTTTTTGAAGCAGACAGATGAGGGGGACAGTCATGCTGATTAGTGCATCATCTGCACTGGCCATCCGCGTGGAGTCATCGAAGGCACGCAAAACTTGGCAGATGTCCCTCATAGTGGCCCACTCAGTGGTGGTGAAGTGTGTCTTGCGCACAGTGCGACTTGTTTGCGCCTGATGCAGCTGGTACTCCATTACTGCTGCCTGCTGCTCACATAACCGCTCCAACATATGTAACGTTGAATTCCACCTGGTGGGGAGGTCACATATGATGCGATGTTCTGGCAGGCGGAATCGGCGTTGCATAGATGCAATGCGCGATCTTGCCATGCTGGAACGCCGCAAGTAAGAAAAACACTAGACGAACCTTGTGCAGCAGTGCGTCAAGATCCGGATAGTCCCTCAGAAAGCTCTGCACGACCAAATTGAGCACGTGTGCCAGACATGGTATGTGAGTGAGGTTGCCTAGGCCCAGAGCTGCCACTAGATTTTGGCCATTGTCACTCACTACCAAACCTGGCTGGAGATTCGCTGGCACAAACCACACATCGCTCTCCTGCTTGATGGCATTCCAGAGCTCCTGTGCTGTGTGGCTCCGATTCCCCAAAGAAATTAATTTAAGGACGGCCTGTTGACGTTTGGCCACACCTGTGCTCATATCTGGCCTAACAGGCTCATGCAGTGCTGATTCCGAGGAACTAGAGTAGGAGGAGGACTCAATATGTACAGACTGCATTCCTGCAATCCTTGGAGTTGGCAGAATACATACAGAGCCACTCTCCAGATCTGTACCCGACTCCACAACATTGACCCAATGGGCAGTGAGGGAAAGGTATCGTCCCTGTCCATGGCTACTGGTCCACGTATCGGTGGTCAGGTGGACCTTGCTACTGACGGCGTTTAGTAGCGCATTTTTAATTTTTCCCTCCACATGCTTTTGCAGGGCAGGGATGGCTTGCCTGCTGAAATAAAAGCGGCTGGGCACATTGTATTGTGGAACTGCCAATGACATAAAGTTCCGGAAGGTGTCAGTCTCCACCAGCCTGAATGACAGCATCTCAAGGGCCAGTAGTTTGGCAATGCCGGCATTCAGAGCCAGTGCTCAGGGATGGTTTGCCGAGTATGGCCGCTTTTTCTCCCATGCCTGTGCTACCGATTGCTGGTGAGTGGCCTGGGAGTGTGCTGATGACTGCGAACGTGTCTCAGTGGGTGGAATTTCACTGGGTCTCTGGACAACAGTGGCAGTGGTTCTTCCATGGCGTTCCAGTGAGGAAGCCGAACCAGCTGTGTGTGAGCTGGAGGAAGAGGCCCCAACACGAGCTGAAGAGGTGGTAGGTGCTGCTGAAGGTTGGCCTACATATTCAGTGTGTCTGTGTAACTCCACCTCGTGCTTGGTACGCACATGTTTCCACATATTTGTGGTATTGAGGTTGCTCACATTTTTCCCTCGTTTCACTTTCTGATGACACAGCTTGCATTTGACAAAGCAAATGTCATCTGCAACTGTGTCAAAAAAAGACCACGCACTGCAAGTCCTGGGAGCGCCCGTTTTGTGTTTTGGAAGAGGATTGCTCCTCACGGGTGCCAAAGTGGGTGCTACAGGCAACCAAGTCTGCCCACCGCCCTCTCCCTCCTCTTTTGGCCGTTCGGGGAATCTCTTCCTCAGAGCTGCTCCCACCACCTTCCTGTGGCTGACGCCATGATGGGTCAAGGACCTCATCATCTCCACTCCCCTCTTCAAGCACCGGCTGGTCCTGGGTTGTCTCGCCAGCACCGTACGCACCAGAAATTGGCAACTGAGTCTCATCATCATCAGATGAGCACTGAGGTGTGCTGACAATAGGCACTGGCCCACCCGCCTCTTCAGATTCAGAGGGACAAAGCAGTTGCGCATCACTGCATACTCCCTCTTCTTCACGCTCTAGAATGCTGCTTGGCTGGCCACCTCTTTCCAAGCCAACAGATTCTGAGAACAGAAGTAAAGATTGAGATGGCTCCTGTCCAGGGCTCTCAGACTGCCTGGGCAATTTGGCAGGTGGTGAAGAGACAGATGGTTGCTCTTCAGTGCTCTGGCCTTGGGAGGATGCGGAAGTCATTGAAGTGGATGCGTTAGCTGCCATCCATCCGACAACGGCTTCAATTTGTTCGTCACGCAGCAGTGGGGTACGGCGAGGTCCTACAAAGCTGCGCATGAAGGACTGTTGCCTGGTAAAAGTGGGGGATGCCGGGTCACTGGAGGCTGCAGCAGACACCGAATCCCCACGTCCTCTCCCTGCTGAATCCCCCCGTCCTCTCCCTGCTGAAACTCCACGGCCACGACCACGTGCCTTATTCCCTGCCTTCTTCATCTTGGTAGACTGATAAAGATAGGCAGAAAAATAAAAAAGGGGTGGCTTAGCGGTCTTATTCCTGAACACCTGCTAACCAGTATAAGAAACACTAATTTGGCTAAGAGTGTGTGTACTACACTTTAATATGATCTAATGTGGCCTAGACAACTGTAAAGTGGAGTGTTTGGTGAACTTTATTTCCTTTTTTTTGAGGGGGGGGGGAAGAAAAGGATGTGACCAAAGTTTGAAAGCTATAGTATCACAAACTTTTTGGAGCGATTACAATGCAGGAAGCTAACCTACAATGCAATTGATGAGGCTCCAAAAAATAGGGTGATACTAGTCTGGCTGGCCCTGAAGGGCACAAGCCAGCAAAAAGGCTCCTCTATCTAATCCTATATAGTGTTTGCAACCAACCAATGACAATGGATGCGGTTGGAAGCACACTAATATAGGAGCAAAAATCTGGCTAAATTAGCTACAAAAAAAGGACTATGTATGAGGCAGTGACGCACGCTGAGCGGACTACAGCTAGCGGTGGCTGTAGAACACACTGCAACGTGAGCTGCACTCACACACAGAGAGACCTATCAGACAGCCAAAAACAGTGCAGAGAAATGGGCTATAGCACTGAAAGGCTGCTGAAAAGCTCCGCTGTCCACTCCTTTCGTGTTTGCAACCAACGTATATGGATACGTATGGAAGCACACTATAGAGGAGAAAAAAAAAGCAGCAATAAAAGAAAAATGTGTATGAGGCAGAGACACACGCTGGGCAGCCTACAAGCAGACGTGCCTGCAGGACACACTACACAGCGTGGGTCTGCACTCACACAGCCCTTGCAGACAGCTATTAAAACAGCGCTGCTGGGCTACAAAAATGCTACAGTGGTGGATTATGTAGCCTGGGTAGAGCAATAGATATTTTTGATGATCGCTATTTCTAACTGTCCCTCACAGTCTTCAACAGCAGTCTGTCCCTAACTGAATTCACAGCAGAGTGACCAGAAATGGCGGCTGCTGCGGTTTTTATAGTGCATCATGACATCATTTCAGCAGCCAATCACAGCCATGCCAGTAGTTAACATGCCTACATGCCTAACAAGATGTGCCCATACTTCTGAGGATCCCCTTTGGCTGAATCAAATCGAGCGGGCTCCTAGCATTATGGGAACTTCCGATTCCGGTATTCGATATGAAAAATGTATCGGAACTAAGTATCGGAATTCCGATACAGCGAATATCGGCCGATACCCGATACTTGCGGTATCGGAATGCTCAACACTAATTATAAGTTGTTTTGTTGCATAATATGCACAAGAAAAATGCAACAGGTCCGTGTAAGGGAAAGTCTGTGTGACCAAAGGGAAGTGTGAGATCCGAAAGGGGTCTATGTGTGGAGACCGAGACGCCGACCATGACATGTAACTGAAAGAAAGGTAATAGAGATGGAAGATGTGAGAGACAGCCATCCTAGGTCAGGTCCCCGACACCACGGACACCCCTGAAGGAGGAAGATGGACGCCGGCAATGATCTGGTAGGTGTGAGGCCTCGATCATGGCATACCGGACAGTGGAAGGTGACAGAAGGGGAGAATAGGGGAAGGTACACACCATAGAGAGAATATGGGTGTACCTAGCCCAATTTGAAAGATGTTGTCATGTGGCGTGCGCGCTGGTGAGTAGCAGTAGGCTGCTCAGAGCATGGTGGTCCCAGTATGGTTCGCCCCCCGCGAGTAGTGGGTTTGGCCCAAGAACTGGTCCGACAATAGAGTGTAGGTGAAGCTTCAGAATGATGAAGGCAGGGATTGCGATTGTCGAGGACGACAATAGACAAAGGAAGGGGGAGTGTAGGGAAGGTGAACTGATGGACGGACGAACTTGTCAGAATAGAGAAAGGAAGGTTTGCACAGTTTAGACAGGTGTCAGTTACTACAGTGGGGAAACAGCTGAGAAAGTGTAGTGGACGTGCAGTACCTTGGGTTGACCTTTAGATGACAGGGAGGAGTGTGAGCAAAGGACTTGACATCAGCTTAGTATTAGAACAAAACCGTTGGCACAACCCTGGTAACCGGAGGTGGTGCACAAGTAGGATCCCAATCTGTGAACTTCAATTTATATAGACTTGGCACACACCAAAAAGATTCTGATGCAGAAAGGTGGTTTTAATGAATTGCAGTACATGCATACAGACGTTTCGGTCTAGGACCTTCATCAATGTACAATAAGTTGTACTGTGAGCTCTTAGTGACGTGGTTCTATATAACAAGTGGACGCAGTATCCACCACGTGGGACGGCCGCAGGTGCCTCCTTGCAGTATTGGTGTCTCCCTTAAAGCCCTTAGGCTTGCCAACTGAATGTGAACAGGACACAAGTGACTGGAGTTTGGTGATCCTGATACGGGCCTTACTTCCACATATGTTAGTCCCAGGGAAGGCAGTATATGTGAGGTGTATACATGGGGATGCCAAGAACTATCCTGGGACCTGCATTGACATAAGTACAGACTATGATACTGTGTCCCATGAAGTGGGAGTGGTCAAGGATTTGTTGCATCCAATGATTGTGGGGCTTAATTTTTGTTGTTTTGGGATCTGTGGAGAAAGCAATGTCACCTGGTAGCTCGTCTGACAACTAGGTCGAAACCAAAGAAACCTTGCCGCATGTCACATCTGATGGGTTTCAATTTTGTGTGCTCCATTGGTGATGAAAATGAGGCAGATAGTGATAGGTTATAATGTAACCTCAACATCATTTAGGTTATGTGCACACTATGCTTGTTACCACTGCTAGGGCGCAGTCAGACAGCAGTATAAATTGGACCAAGAGCTGAACGCAGTGCAAGGACTGTTGACGGCTCTCCTAACAGCTGCATAGGAATAAATAAAGCTGTCAAGCTTGAGTCAGGAGAGCCGTCAGCCAGTCCATGTACTGCATTTTTATCCCGCTCCGGTTTATACTGCCGTTTGACTGTACCCTTAGGAGTATACACTCAGTATCTATATATTGTAGCGCAGCGGGGTTGGAGCAGTGTGACAGATCAGCAGGGACCACAGAAATGTTCAAAACAAATGTCTTTAATGTCCAAAGAAACTCATAAATGGAGAGCAAACGATATCATCCGGATCGCAGCCGGGTGTCAAGACAGTCCGTATCCGAGACGGGTTGCTGTGTGCAACTACACCACTGCAGAGGGGTGCCAGATGTTTTGCTTCCCTTGGCTCCGTGTTACTTCACACAAGCTGGATGTTACAGAGCCATCTGCTATCCTGCTTGCAAACCAAAAATGATACACCTAGCCCTTTGCTGCAGGGTTTTTAAATGGGATCTGTGGCCATAGGCCACTTGTAAGACCCAGCTGGATGGAGCAAACCGCACCAGTACCATCCTGCAGTTTGCTCCAAAAATAAAAGCCCACGCCGGATTTTCTTAAAGCTGCCTTGGGCAAATAGCTTGTCCAAGACCAATCTTCCTTTTATTCTGCATTGCAACCACAGCTATATTTGTGTCTGCAATGCACTCCAGCTGCCTTAGTACACTTCTATGCACATCCTGGGGGATACATACCCTCCCTCATATATAAACCTCTGGATGGATGTTTAATCATAAGTCCATCTTAATGAGCATTGCAAAAAAGTATACTGCACGACATACTTTTTTTTGTGCTGACCTTCTGTATAAGCCAGCACAGTATGCTTATCTATACAGTTAATATATAAATACATAAATTATATGCAGACAAGTATAATCTAGATTATTACCAAAAGACCATACTTTAGGCCTCCATCTAGGAAATGAGCCCACTTCAATTTTAAGGTATACACAAGGAGAAAGTCCTATGTATAATTTCACCTAAGGGAATAAACGGACTTTCTTTTTTAACATGAATAAAAGAAGTTTGTTTAACAGGCTGACAGAAAGAGTCTAGGTCTGTATTAGGTACTAGGGCTAGATTCCGCCTACAAAACCGGATTCCCTAAGTGAATTGTTTAAAGAAAAAAAAGAAAACTATTTTGGGGGTTTTATAAGACTCTAGGATTATACAAATCAAATAAAAACAGTCAAATAATAGATCACTGCAATTTCAAAGAAAAAATAGAGATGGAAAGTAAATCTATTGGACACAGATTTCTTTTTTCAAGAGGTACACTTTAAAACAATCAGTCTTTTACAAACATTTCAGCAGAGCAACAATCTGTGAATCCGTCAATATTTTTTTTAAAGTTAACTAAATTTAAGTCAAATTCCATATGCTACCTGACGGTAATAATAAACTCCCACAGTTCAGTGGAAATTCAATTAATTTTCCAACCCAGCAAGCCAGTGAAGGCATTTTAATTATATCCTATAGGTGATAGCTCTGTTCTCCCTACAAATCAACATTAGCAGCTGGCAAGTCATTTTATAAGGTCCAGCTAAACAGTTGTGATTTGTTACCAGAAATTGGAGAAAAGCTTAAATAAACTTTCTAAAACACTTATTCCATGCCCAATTTGTCACAATGCTGTTTGCTTTTTGTTTTCTTTGGAAGAAAAACCTAATAAATCTTCCTAAACTAATTTGGCAGCCTATAAAGGGCCATTTAAAGGGCTATAGCCAAAAGATATTTGCTTTCAATTAGACAATAAAAACAACTGAAATATCTTAACAATTGTTTTACAATGACTGGTGCAATTTTTCATGTTCTAAAAGAGAAGAAACGTTGAAAACCGGAACAATGAATTAACCTTTTTTTTCCAAAGCAAATTTGTTCAGTTAATGAGCAAAACATGCAAGATTTCAAGCTGTAATAGTAGTTTTGCTATTTATAGAAAATTGTTAGCATTGGCTTAAAGAAATATGTATTTCCTTTTCTTAACAAAGCAGAGCATTTTTGTTAAGGCACACCTCCAGTGAGCCACATAAGAACCTCTAAGGATATGTAATTCTGTGTGTGACTTTAATAAGTTCAAGCTCTAAATCTAGAAATTAAAAAACAAGTATTCTATGCTGTTTGGTGACTTCTTTCATCTGCAAGGTACTAACTATTAAGTTTAATATAAAGCAGGGCAAGAGAAGACTGCAGTCTTTTACTTCCTTTTTTTGCTAAGAGACAGCTAGAGATTTAGGCCGGGGTCATACTTGCGAGAAACTCGCACGAGTCTCGCACGTCAATACCCGGCACTGCCGACAGCACTTGGACCGGAGCGTTCAGCTGCATGTATTTCTATGCAGCTGAACGCTCCGGTCCCAAGTGCAGGCAGCAGCTGCCAGGTATTGCCTTGCGAGACTCATGCGAGTTTCTCGCAAGTATGACCCCGGCCTTAACGAAAATATCATGCAAGTTATCTGTCAATAGAGTAAAACCTGCTCTCCAACAAAGTCCTGTGATCACAGCAGCATCAGCACTGATTTAAACAGGCAGTCACTCTGCAGTGTTAAAAGGTTGAGTCACGAAAGCACAAGGTTTGTGGAAAGAAAAACTACAAGTATCTTCTTCAGCCTTCAACATGGCAGAATTGCAAGAAATTTATGTTAGTAAATTATTAAGGCTAAATATGAAATGATTTTTATATAAGATATTTTGGCAAACAATAAACACAGGAAAACATTTTTTATTGCTAAAATATACGGTAGTTAAATCTTGCTGCTGAAAATTCTTAACTTACTTCCTGTCAAAAAAACTCTTGCTTATTTGTAACAGATTATTTGGGCAGAGAGGATTGCATGTGGGTTTCCAAATTGAATCCTTCCATAGAAACTGTCAATCTAGACTTAATAATGCATTATGCTGTTCTGCAGATGGATTGAAATGCTTTTTACTATTTACCACAGAATATTTGAACAAATTTACTGTGTCACATTAAAGTTATTGCTATTTATATATTGACATTATGGAAAAGCATAAATAGCTTGATGTTAAGGAATAACAAACATTCAATATTACATTTAATTTTAAATTAGATGTATTAGTTTTGAAAGAAAAGAGAAGAATTTTTATTCATAAACCCCCAATTCTAATGTCCATTATGTCTGGTATCATACGGCACTGTTACTTGGAAAGAGGTTGAGCTACGATAAGAAACCCTACCCATGGACAAGAGTCGTGGCATTTCCGAAAAAAAATCAATGATATTTTTTCTAACTGATACAACTTCTTTAAATGGTTTTACTACAGTTAACAATTATTACTTATTCACAGGACAGGTGGATCTTCTGAGATTCCAATTCGTCAAATCACATGGATTTTACAGGGAAATTCAATTTGCAGTGAAGTTAATACTTGGTGACTCTTTTTCTCCACTTCCCCATCAAGGCCGGTTGGTATATGTCACTCCGGCAACATTACAAAATTCGTCAATGTGAAGAATATTGGAGATATAATTCCATGTCAATCAGTTGTTTGCTATTGAGCCTGGAATTCTACAGTAAACACCCTTTCAGCATGTGCTGGCTGTGGTAATGCAACAGCCCTGGTATGGGGCTATTCCGTCCGTTCACTGTTATCCACCCCCACGCAGTGTCCACAGCTGATTCAATAGCCACAGACAACAGGTCTCAGGGATAACAGCTGCTTTACTTCAGCAGAACGGGGAGATATAACATGGAAATAGTAGTTTACAGTTCACGTGGGGAATCCAGGCCAATACAGTTCAGGATTGAATTCTGACACAGAATTGAGGTTCCGGAGGTTTAAGAACCTGCATTAGTTAGGAGCAGTACTTGCAGGTAATTATAAGAGATTTCAAAGTCTCTTGGTGGCATAAGGGCAGAAGAGGGAATATGTGGCTATATGTACAGACCTGAAATTCATTTTCTCAGCTAGTCACAGTAAGTGCAGAAATATACTTGACGTAAATAACGGATAATTTGCGGTGAGGTGGTGTCATGATCCAGGTTGGATTATGACAGATAAATGCACTAGTAACCTTTTTTTCCTTAAGCTGTGTGCTTTAAGGTAGTTTTGCCCCCGGTGGCCATTAGGGTCATTACACTGTGGTGATTTCAGTTCTAGTTTTGCCCCCGGTGGCCGGTAGGATCATTGCACTCTGGTTACTTTAGTTTAGTGCACGTGATTATCACTAACAGGTGTGATTGCTCTGGTTTAACTATATAGGAGTGTCTTGTTCTCTCACTCACATTTGGTAATATTGGTCTTTTCCAACCAACCGTGGTGAAGGAAGGAACTTGAGAAGGGTCCCGGGCAGCTCAGTCAGAATCTTGGAGAGGCAGCTATGGTGTCAGCGAAGAGTTCTTGCAAAGCTTGGTGGAGTGGCAGCTATGGTGTCAGTGAGGAGTTCTTGCAAAGCTTGGTGGAGTGGCAGCTATGGTGAAAGCTGCACTCGGATGCTGGACTCTGTTGCTGGAAGAGAGCTGCACTCAGATGCTGGACTCTGTTGCTGGAAAGCTGCACTCGGATGCTGGACTCTGTTGCTGGAAAGCTGCACTCAGATGTGGGACTCTGTTGCTGGAAAGCTGCACTCAGGTGTTGGATCCGGTTGGAGGAAAAGATGCACTCAGGTGTCGGACTCTGTTGCTGGGAGCATTAGCAACAGAGCAAAGCTAAGTGTTGCTTCCCTGTTTGACACTTTCCTCAATGTGTGTTTTAGTGCAGTGGTGGGATTAGTTTCTGCACCATCCACTTCACTAGTAAGGCATTGGTTCAGGGCGAGCTAGGGATTTCAGGTATCCTGATCGGCGCCCAGTGCGGAACCGGCCTAGGGATCATTAGGAGTGTAGAGACACTGACTCAGGGGAGTGCAGAAGGACTCCACGTCCCCGTTCCCTATCGCAAGGCCACCATTGTAACTGTTTCCCCTTCCCCCGTCTTGTTGTTTTAGTTACTGGCCTGCGGGTCATGTCACACAGGACAGTTACACGTGCCATGTCTTGTTGTTTTAGTTACCGACCTGCGGGTCATGTCACACAGGACAGGTCCACGTGACAGGTGGGGGACCCTCGATTTCCTCAACACACAGAGCAACAGGTTCTTCTGTACACATTTAGTGCGATCTAATGCTGGAGAAGCATGCCTTAAACTGGACAGCAGGAACCTAGGGTATGAAAAAAGGTTAAAAGTCTTCAGCCATCTTGGCTGTAGAAGTCAGAGGAAGATCCAAGGCCTTAGGCCTTGCTGTAAAGGGGGTTTTACACATAGCGATATCGCTAGCAATATCGCTAAAGCGTCAACGATTTTGTGACGCAGCAGCGATATTGCTAGAGATATTGCTATGTGTGATACTTACCTCCGACTGGCTCCCCCGCTGTCTGTCGCTGATCGCGCAGCTCCATTTCTCATCGGGCACTTCCTGCTGGGCTTCCTGCTGGCGCCGAAAAGCGACGCGTGGACGCAGATGGGAGGACGTCAGGATCGCCGCATCTCAAAGGTAAGTAACGACCGCTGTATCGCTGCTGCATCGCTGTGAGATCTGCCTGTGTGGCAGCTCACTAGCGACCATTTAGCGATGCACCAGCGATCCTGACCGGGTCGTATCGCTGTCGGGATCGCTGGTGCATCGCTAAATGTAAAGGGGCCTTAAGTCTTGAGTTGAAGAGAAAGATGAACCTCCAGGCTTGGAGCCTGGAGGGGGGTCAGGAGACCCCTCACATGAGGTGTGCTCTGGGTCACATATTGAATCAGACTCCTCAGGGAAATTTCCAGAACCCTGTCTTGTCTAGACAGACACTGGAGGTAGCTCCTTCCTTTGAACCTTGGTGACTGGGTCACTGACAAATAGGATAACTCTCAATTCTTGTGTCAGAAAGTGGTTTGGTACCATGTTAGCCATTAGAAAAAAATATATAAAGTGCTCTCAGTTAGAGAAACAAAATAGGAATCTTGTGGGTATGGATACCTTTTAATGGCTAACAAATAATAGTGAATGTTGTTACAAAGCAAGCTTTCGGGACTGCTTACGTCCCTTCATCAGGATGATATGACAAAATATTTGAAGAAACCTTATTTATATACAGTTTAAAGCACAACATTTCAATAAACAAACAATGAGCTTGAAGAGAGAATCCTTAATTTGGTAAGATTAGATAGGTAGTGTGAAAAGTTCTGTGAGATCAAAGGGCTACTTGGAGGCGATAGCTCAGATATGGTAATGGGTCATAAAACCTTCTGACAAATTACGTCCTGTGTGAATAGAATCAAAGATTGTAATGAATTTGTGTTCCCACACTCTCCGATGTGTCTGTGATTTAAAATTGCCTTTTAAAATGACAACTTTCATATTGCCTATGTCGTGTCCTGGATCACAGAAATGTTTAGCCACAGGTAAATGGGTTTTTTTTTGTCTGTAATTGTATGACGATGAGACCTCATCCTTGCTCTCAGTCTCTGTCCTGTTTCTCCAACATAGAGGCCACCCACAGGACATATATTGCATAGAATTATATACACCACATTGGAAGAGGAACATGTGAATGTCCCTGGGATCTTATAGTCCTGCTGTGTGTTGGGAATTTGGATTTTGTCTTTGGTCTCTATATGAATGCAGGTTTTGCATCTTCTCCCATTGCAAGGATATGTTCCTCTTGGTGAATCTGAGGGCATTGAACTTTGGATAATGATGTTTCTTAGATTGTGAGGTTGTCTGTAACATAGCAAGGGGGGTCTTTGAATAGTATTTTTAACCGGTCATCCTTGTGTAGGATATGGTGAAGTTTCTTAGCCATTTTTCTGAGTATTTCAAGCTGTGGGTTGTAGGTCACTACCAGAGGTACACGATGATTTTCCTCTTTTTTTCTGTATTGAAGTACTTGACTTCTAGGGATCCTTGTGGCCCTAACGATCTGATCATCAATGGAGGTGGGATGGTAACCTTAATTTAAAAATGACATTTTAAGCTGGGTTAGGTGTTCATCCCTGTCCTTGGGACTGGAACAGAAACGGTTATATCTGAGGGCCTAGCTGTAGACAATGGACTTCTTTATGTGTTTAGGATGGAAGCTGTCCCATTTGAGGTATGTGGGACTGTCAATTGGTTTCCGATATACTGATGTTTGGAATGAACCATTTTGTATTTTTATGGTGGTGTCTAGGAAGTTGATTTTTGTTTTTGAATGGTCTAATGTCAAGTTTATGGTTGGATGGTCCAGTGCCTAGAGTTTACTGACATTGGCCACTGGACCACGATCCTGAAATCTTTTGACTGAATTCTATTTGTAATATTTAATGACACAAACAATTTATGTATGTCCAAAAGCTGTTTAATATAATGTTATCTTACATAATTAATTTTCAATATTGGCATGTAGCCTACAAAAATGTGTTTATGTGATCAAATGTAATTATCTTAATAGAATTCTCTTGTTAAACTGCATCAGCTATTCAGTCTGAAGCTGAGAGCAAGTCTGCCTATGTAAACATGATTCCTATGTCATGCTGGCTAAAGAAATCATGTCCCCAGTGCATCATAAAGATTGCTGTTAATTATGCTTTAGTGAACCTATGGCCTACATGTGTTGCATGTCTGTCACTAAAATTGACAGACAGCAGGCAAAGCATTGAAATGAACAGTCTAAACAGTGGGGCCTATTATCCTAATGGGTACTAATTGCTAACAGGAAATAAGTACTTACAGCTAAATGTTTCCTATTTCCCTGCCTCATGTTGTGTGGCAAGGCTTCCCACTTTGCCATATCCATGAACCTAATTCCCCAGCATTAAAAACAAATATAGGAAAGAATTTTTTTAAAGTATGTAGTAGAATGAATTTACAAAAAAAATTAAAATTATAATTGTTAGATGAAATGTAAAAAGAAGTTATAGTAAGAAAAGGCAAAACCATTAATCAAAAAGTGATTCTGTGACTTATCTGGATAACTTATTTATTGATTATTACCTGCATTATATACGGTGGGACAGATTTATTGTCTATTCTTTACATGTTGCAAACTTAAACTAAACATTCAAGCTGTCTGAAAAATTTTGTGCATTTTTAGACTGTCTAGCCTAAGGGGGACATTTATAATGATGGTAATTTCTGAAGCCAGATTTGCATGTAACTGTGTTGGCATTATTACCACCACATTTATAAAAGTGTTGCATGTGTGATAAAATTGGTTCATCTTTACATGTAACATTTCTGTCTTGGAGCTGTCTTCTTTTTTTCCTATTACATCACCTCAGTCTGGAATATGAATTATGATCTATTTGCTGCTTTTTAATAAATTGCAATCACTTAATCATAGACCTAATTGCATAGATAACCACATCCACTTTCCCACTCAGTTTTTAAAATTGATGAAAGCAGCCTAAAATCACAAAAGTTGCAAATTTTATATGCAAAAATTGCAACATCATTTGTGACTTTTTAACATCAGAAAAATACAAAAGCCTTGATAAAATCCCCATTAGTTTTCACCACTTACTACACACTGGGCATAATGTTTAGTTAAGTCAGTATTTTGACCATAAAAACTTGAATGGTTATTGGATGAAGCAGATCAGGTGATGTGTATTTGTGTAATGAGGGAGGGTGTGGTCAAAATATATCAATTTTCTTTATCAAGGTGTGCAGAATTATTAGGCAGCTTATTTTCCTCGGACAAAATATGCCAAAAAAAGAGATTTAAATGACTCTGAAAGGTCAAAAATTGTTAAAAGTCTTACAGTCAAATGCAACACTCTTTAAGTTGCTAAAACATTGTGGCGTGATCACAAAACCATCAATAGTTTTTTCACAATTAGTTACCATAAAAATGGTGTTCAGTGCTCAGAGACATGGCAAGGTAAGGATGACTGAATCCCGGCCACCACTGAACAAGACACAGAAGTTAAAACATCGAGACTGGACCAAGAAATATTTCAGAACAGATTTTTTAAATGTTTTATAGACTGATGAGAAAAAAGTGACTCTTAGTGGATCAGATGGATAGGCCTCTGGCTGGATCAGTAAATGGAACAGACCTCCAGTTTGACTCAGATGACAGCAAGCTGGAGGTAGAGCACTGCTGTGGTCAGGTATTAGTAACCCTTTCATGACCCAGTCTATTTTGACCTGAATGACCTGGCCATTTTTGGCAATTCTGAGCAGTGTCCCTTTATGAGGTAATAACTATGGAACGCTTCAACGGATCCTAGCGATTCTGAGATTGTTTTTTCGTGACATATTGGGCTTCATGTTAGTGGTAAATTTAGGTCCATAATTTTTGCGATTATTTGTGAAAAAATCAGAAATTTGGCAAAAATGTTGAAAATTTCGCAATTTTCAAATTTTGAATTTTTATTCTGTTAAACTAGAGAGTTATGTGACACAAAATAGGTACTAAATAACATTTCTCACATGTCTACTTCACATCAGCACAATTTTGGAAACAAATTTTTTTTTTGGAAGTTATAAGGGTTAACAGTTGACCAGTGATTTCTCATTTTTACAACAAAATTTACAAAACCATTTTTATTAGGGACCACCTCACATTTGAAGTCACTTTGAGAGGTCTACATGGCAGAAACTACCCAAAAGTGACACCATTCTAAAAACTGCACCCCTCAAGCTACTCAAAACTACATTCAAGAAGATTATTAACCCTTCAGGTGCTTCACAGGAACTAAAGCAACGTGGAAGAAAAAAATGGACATTTTAATTTTTCCAACAAAAATTTTCTTTTAGCCTCAGTTTTTTAATTTTCACATGGGCAACAGGATAAAATGGATCCTTAAATTTGTTGGGCAATTTCTCCTGAGTACTCTGATATCTCATATATGGTCATAAACCACTGTTTGGGCGCATGGCAGGGTCCGAAAGGGAAGGAGCGCCATTTGACTTTTTGAATGAAAAATGAACTCCAATCGTTATCGGACACCATGTCACGTCTGGAGAGCCCCTGTGTGCCTAAACAGTGAAAACTCCCCACAAGTGACACCATTTTGGAAACTAGACCCCTTAAAGAACTTATCTAGATGTGTAGTGAGCACTTTGAACCCCCAAGTGCTTTACAAGTTTATAACGCAGAGTAGTGAAAATAAAAAATCATTTTTTTCCTAAAAAATGATTTTTTAGCACACTATTTTTTATTTTAACATGGCTAACAGGAGAAATTGGACCACAAAAGTTGTTGTCCAGTTTGTCCTGAGTACGCTAGTACCTCATATGTGGGGGGAACCACTGTTTGGGCGCACGGCAAGGCTCAGAAGGGAAGGAGTGCCATTTGACTTTTTGAAATGAAAATTAGCTCCAATAGTTAGCGGACACCATGTCATGTTTGGAGAGCCCCTGTGTGCCTAAACTTTGGAGCTCCCCCACAAATGACCCCATTTTGGAAACTAGACCCGCTAAGGAACTTATCAAGATGCATAGTGAGCACTTTAAACCCCCAGGTGCTTCCCAGAAGTTAATAACGCAGAGACGTGAAAATAAAAATTTTCTTTTTCCGTGAAAAATTATTTTTTAGTCTGCAATTTTTTATTTTCACAAGGGTAACAGGAGAAATTGGACCCCAAAAGTTGTTGTACAGTTTGTCCTGAGTACGCTGGTACCCCATATGTGGGGGGAACCACTGTTCGGGCACAAGTTGGGGCTCGGAAAGGGATGTAGTGACATTTTGAAATGCTGACTTTGATGGAATGGTCTGAGGGCGTCATGTTACATTTGCAGAGACCCTGATGTACTTAAACTGTGGAAACCCCACACAAGTGACTCCAGTTTGGAAACTAGACCCCCCAAGGAACTTATCTAGATGTGTGGTGAGCAACTTGAACCCCCAAGTGCTTCACGGAAGATTATAACGCAGAGCCGTGAAAATAAAAAATCATTTTTTTTTCTAAAAAAAAAAAATGATTTTTAGCCCGCAATTATTTTTGTCACAAGGGTGAAAGGATAAATTGGACCCCAAAAGTTGTTGTCCAGTTTGTCCTGAGTACGCTGGTACCCCATATGTGGGGGAACCACTGTTTGGGTACAAGTCGGGGCTCGGAAGGGAAGTAGTGACATTTTGAAATGCTGACTTTGATGGAATGGTCTGTGGGCGTCATGTTACATTTGCAGAGCCCCTGATGTACCTAAACTGTAGAAACCCCCCACAAGTGACCCCATTTTGGAAACTAAACCCCCCAAGGAACTTATATAGATGTGTGGTGAGCAACTTGAACCCCCAAGTGCTTGTTAGGAGTTTATAAAGCAAAGCTGTGAAAATAAAAAATCATTTTTTTCCTCAAAAAATCATATTTTAGCTCACATTTTTTTATTTTCACAAGGGTAACAGGAGAAATTGGACCAGAAAAGTTGTTGTCCAGTTTGTCCTGAGTACTCTGGTACCCCATATGTGGGGGGGAACCATTGTTTGGGCACACGTCAGTGCTCGGAATGGAAGTAGTGACGTTTTGAAATGCAGACTTTGATGGAATGGTCTGCGGTTGTCGTTACATTTGCAGAGCCCCTGATGTGCCTGAACAGTGGAAACCCCCACAAGTGACCCTATTTTGATAACTAGACCTTCCAAGGAACTTATCTAGATGTCTGGTGAGCACTTTGAGCCCCCAAGTGCTTCACAGAAGTTTATAATGCAGAGACGTGAAAATAAAAAAATAATTTTTTTTCCACAAAAATAATTTTTTAGCCGCCAATTTTTTATTTTCCCAAGGGTAACAGGAGAAATTAGACCCCAAACGTTGTTGTGCAATTTTTCCTGAGTACGCTGAAACCCCATATGGGGGGTTAACTACTGTTTGGGCACATGTTGGGGCTTGGCAGGGAGGGAGCACCGTTTGACTTTTTGAACGCAAAATTAGCTGGAATCAATGGTGGAGCCATGTCGCGTTTGGAGACCCCCTGATGTGCCTAAACAGTGGAAACCCTCAATTCTAACTCCAACCCTAACCCCAACACAGCCCTAACCACAAACCTAACCCCAACACATCCATAACCCTAATCCCAACCCTAACTATAACCCTAACCCCAACACACCCCTAACCCTAATCACAACCCTAACCATAACCCTAACCACAAGCCTAACCCTAATCCCAACCCTAACCCCAACACACCCCTAACCCTAATCTTAACCCTTATTCCAACCCTAACACTAATTCCCACCCTAACCCTAATTCTAACCCTAATTCTAACCCTAACCCTAATTCCACCCTAACCCTAATTGAAACCCAAACCCTAATTGCACCCTAACCCTAACCCTAATTCTAATCCTAACCCTAATTCTAACCCTAATGGAAAAAAAAATAAAAATCTTTATTTTATTTGTTGTGCCTATCTATGGGGGTGATAAAGTGGGGTTATTTACTTTTTATTTTATTTTGATCACTGTGAGAGTTTCACAGTGATCAAAATGAATGAATGGAATCTGCAGTCGGCAGATTCGAGCGTGTGCACTGTGCATGCGCCCGCCATTTTCCAAGGTGGTGGCGCCCATGCGCCGGTACTGCGGGACACCGGGAGCGACAGCGGCACTCGGAAGGTACCGGGGGGAGGGGGGTGATCGGAGGCTGGAGGGGAGCGGAGGGAAGGGGAGGGGGCCGATTATGAAGGCGGCTGCCGATCGGTGCCGTCAGTCGGTGGCAGCAGCCGATCGGTGCCATCAGTCAGTGCGGGGGGGTCAGATATGTGTCCCCAGCCATGGTCAATGCTATTTCAGCATCGGCCATGGCTGGTTTGTAATATTTCATCAATTTTCATTGATTAAATATTACTATCGATCTGATTGGCTGTTAAAAGTGAAACATGGCTGGTTTGTAACATTTCCTCAATTTTCAATGATGAAATATTACTATAGCTGTGATTGGCTATTTCACTTTTAACAGCCAATCAGAGCGATCATAGCCACGTGGGGGCGAAGCCACGCCCCTTGTGGTGAAGTACAAAGTCCCCTGTATATGCGGGTTGGGTGACCTTTCATTAACCCCGGTCACCTGACCCGCAGGGGGGCTTTAAAGTCATGACAGCATATGCGTCATGGGTCGGATTGGCACTGACTTTCATGACGCATACGCTCTGTCACAGGTCGGGATATTTTTTAAATCGGAAAAATGTTAGTTTCTTTTTTTTCGGGTACGCTATTTGGAGATTTTGCCATTGAATTGTTAAAGATATGGACACTGCGGAAACTAACTAAAAACATACATCAAATAAAACATGACTGTAGCAATTATTTTTGTCACAGTCAAATACCAGGAAGTATCAAAAACAAAGCAGTTTTATTTAAACCATGACATACAAAAGGAGACAAAAACCACAGCATCAAATCTCGATAAAAACACATGTAAAAAATGCACTCAAAAACGCAATGAAAAAAGGCAAGTACCCTAATTTATCCTATTTTGCTGACTATAAGATGTACCCCAAATTTTGGAGAGGAGCATAGGAAAGAATTATTTTCTAATAAAATGGTGGAGCATCTTATAAGCAGCTTTTGTGGTAGCTTATAGGGGGTGGCTTTGGTGCAGTGGGGTCCCAGGAGATAGGGTCGATGCTGCAGGATGCTGGAGGCAATGCTGCGAGTTCCCAAAATCTCAATCTGCGCATGTGCCGCCTCTGGCAGATGTTTTCCCGAAGTCTACTGCAGTGAAAAGGATGGGAACTGTGGAGATTCTTGACATTTTGTGAAAGTGCGGGGCCCACCACAGCCTCATACTACCGAACACCCCCTTCTCCCAGCCCAAGGCCTGTAGCATCACCACCTTCCTGCCTCCGCTGTCAGCTTCCAGCAGCAGCGACCCTGCCTCCTGGGACCTTGCTCCACTGCTATTGTCATGATCCAGGCCGGGTTTTTGTCTTGTCTCTCCTTTGCCTCTCTGGTCATGTCAGGGGTTGATTTTCCCTGCCTCGTTCCTGTGTCCAGACTGCGATATCATTGTGCGGCAACCTGTGTGCAGTGCCGGTTTCATTGCTTATCATCGGCATGTCTAGCTGGCTCTGGTGAGTTCCTGATCTGTCCTGCTGCGTTCATCTGACTCTACCCCTGTCTGTTGACCTATGGACTGTGTTCCGACTACCCGCTTGTTGTTGCCCCTTTGCTAGAGATGAGTGACTTTGCCTTTTTTAGGGTCGAGTCGGGTTTCAAGAAACCCGACTTTCGCAATAGTCGGGTCGAACGAAATCGGCCGACTATAGGGAAAAGTCTGAGGCCAACTGAAACACGAAACCCAATGCAAGTCAATGGGGAAGCAAAGTTGTCAGGGAGTGGAGGACAGTAAACACACCTACAGTGCCCATTTCAATGCCAAAAACATCAATTCTTATTGCTGAAGCTTGTCAACCTTAATTTACTTCATAATAATAGTTACGCATTGAAAACTGGGGCTTATTTGGCTAAAGTTGTGGGGGGGGGGGGGTAGGGCTGGCTCCAGGTTTTTGTGTGCCCTGGGCCAAAGAGTGTCAGTGCGCCCCTTTAACACATACCACAACTCATGATGCTCCGATACGGCACAGAAATATAGGTATAGTACAATGACAAATACTTCACTGCTTACATGACATGACTGATCTATTTTAAATTGTACAGTAGCTCAAAAAAAGGACAGTATATTACTCCATACAGTATTATAGCCACCACATTGTGCGCCATACAGAATAATGAGATCCATATATTTCTCCATTCAGAATAATTAGTCACATATAATGTTCCATACAGTATATGATGAGCTCCACATAATACTACAGTATATGATGGTCCCCATGGACGATGCTCCAGTGTGTTATGGGCCCAAATAATGCTCCATATAAAATGGGTCCCATTTTTAATGCTCCAGTTCATAATGTGCCCCATAGATGCTGCTCCAGTGTCCGATCTGCCTCATTTGGAATGCTCCAGTATATGATGGGCCTCATGGATGATGCTCCAGTGTATGATGGGCCCTAATAATGCTCCATATATAATGGGCCCTATTTCTAATGCTCCAGTGTATAATGGGCCCTGTAAATGCTGCTCCAGTGTCTGATGTCCCCCATTTGGAATGCTCCAGTATATGATGGGCCCCATTTTTAATTAACCCAGGCATGGTATGTGAAAAGAGCTCCATGGAGTAATCTGAAGTGTGTGCTGCCGTATCCTTCACTTTTGGTGTGGGTGAAGGACACAAGGAAAGGGGTTGCTCCTGACCAGAAGCCTGCACTTAGGACTCAGTGCTTGCATTTTTTTAAACTTCAGAAGAGGAGGAGATAGAGCTGGAGGCTGTTTCAGCAATGTAAGTCAAAAACAGTTCCCGATGCTCCGGCTTTAAAAGAAGTCTACCTACTCCCAGAAAACAGAGCCTTACAGACTTTCCAGAGCTACACCATGATGCTGGCTCAACACCTCCTACCTTAGCTGCTATTGTGTTTTTGGCACTACCATCAGATGCACCACCACCATCAGTACCAGATGGCCCCCCACGCCCACGTCTGCATACTCTTCCACCATACTTCCTCATGTTTTGGAAAATGGACCCAAAATACCAGCAGATATATGGTACTGTGTTGTGAGTTCATTTTCCCCTTCGTCACTGGGGTCTGGTGAACTCCCTATTCTGGTAAAGGAAGGTAATGAGCCTGATTATCAGGCACCTGAGTCTAATGAGGATGACTGGCTGAGTGGAGTCACGGACTGGATATAAGGCTGCCGACACCCTTCTGCCCTGCGGGTGATTTCTCTGTGGACTTCTAGGACACCAGTCTGATTCCTGCTCCTCCAAGCTAAGTTTTCTGTTTTGCCTGTTAGCTTTTTGTTTTGTTTTTTGTTTTCCTTGCTTTTCAGTATTCTGCCATTCCCTGCTGGGGTGAGCTGAATCTCCTTTTGCCTGTAGCTCTGTCTTCAGAATATTCCTGAGTACTGACATAGCTTTTTGAAGCCTAGCGTCTTCAGGGCCTTTTTCACTGTCAGTCTGTTGGCTCTTATTTTCATAGGGTTTTTGACTGATTGCAGACAGCAGCCTTCCTGTCCTTTTCTATCTAGTTAGCTTGGGCCCCTCTTTGCTCAGTCTATCTTTCTGTCTGTGTTAGTATTTTAATCTTGCTTCACCGTCATTATATGTTGGGGGCTGCCTATTGCTTTGGGGTCTGCTCTGGGGCAGTTTAGATTTCCCCTTTCCTTCTTTAGGCCTATTTAATTCTCCGGCTGTGATAGAGGGGTCTAGGGCATCGTAGGAACCCCCCACGGCTACTGCTAGTTGTGTTGATAGGTTCAGGGGTCTGCAATCCGATAGCTGCCAACTTCTCTGGTTTTCTGGACTTAGCTAGCATTTCTGTTTTTGCCTCCTATGGTGACTCAATCATAACAGAATCACCCTCCATTACCGTAGATCCTAGGGTACTCAATAGCAGGGAAGAATTATGTTTAAAAAAAAAAAAAAGGTGTGTGTATATTCTTTCCTTTATATCTCTGAGGCCGTAGGGGAAATTTTTTTTTTTTCTCTCAATGGAGATAAAGCAATTGTCTGATCATGTGGAGCAGCTCGCTGCAGAAGTGCGGGGAATTTCCGCCTACCTTGCTCGTTCGCATGCTGTTGAACGATCCCTACACCTGATGTATTTTTTGGGGATCGATCTAAATTTTTGAGTTTCAAAAATAATTGTAAACTATTTTTTGCCTTGAAGCCTAACTCATCAGGGAGCTCCGCGCAGCAGGTTAAAATTGTCATCTCTTTGCTGCGTGGCGATCCCCAGGATTGGGCGTTTTCTTTGAAACCAGATGATCCTATTCTGACTAATGTGAACGCATTCTTTCAAGCTTTGGGGTTGTTGTATGACGAACCTAATGCTATTGATCAGGCTGAAAAGACCCTGTTGGCATTGAACCAGGGTCGAGATTCTGCAGAGTTGTACTGTCAAAAGTTCCGAAAGTGGGCGGTCCTTACTACCTGGAATGATAATGCCTTGGCTGCTCTCTTTCGGAAGGGTTTGTCAGAAGCCGTAAAAGATACTATGGTGGGATTTCCTGTTCCCTCTGGTCTGGACGATTCTATGTCATTAGCCATTCAGGTTGATCGGCGTTTACGTGAACGCAGGATTGCACGAGAGGTGTTGCCATCGGTTGAACAGACGTCTGAACCTATGCAATGTGATAGAGTTTTGTCTAAGGCGCAACGTCAGGAGTTCAGAAGGCGTAATAAGCTGTGTTTTTTCTGTGGAGATGCCTCGCATATTATTTCTGTTAGTCCTAAACGAGAGAAACGCTTTGCACACACGTTTTCTGTTGGTGGTGTTCAACCTAAGTTTCTTCTGGCAATTACTCTGATCTGCTACCTGTCCACATTTTCCGCCAAGGCTTTTGTGGATTCGGGAGCAGCGCTAAACCTAGTGGACTTGGATTTTGCTAAACGTTGTGATTTTCCGATGACACCTCTGCAGACGCCTATCCCTTTGAGGGGGATTGATGCTACCCCTTTGGCTAAAAATAAACCTCAGTTTTGGACCCAGGTGGTCATGCGGGTCGCCCCAGACCATCAAGAAAATTGCAGATTTTTGGTTTAGCATGGTCTGCATGATGCTGTTGTTCTGGGGTTTCCCTGGTTGCAAATTCATAATCCAGTTTTGGTTGGAAATCTGTGTCTGTGGTGAGTTGGGGTTGTCGGTGTGCCTTTAGTGAGGCTCCGGTTTTTTCCACCTCTCCTCAGTCGCATGATGTTCCTGACTATTTGGCGGACTTTTATGATGTATTTAGTGAGAATGAGTCTGCGTCCTTGCCTCCTCATAGGAGTTATGACTGTGCAATTGAACTAAGCCCGGGGTGTAAGTTTCCCAATTGTCGGCTCTTCAATTTATCTGTACCCGAGCACGAGGCTATGCGGTCCTATATTAAGGAGGCGTTGGAGAAGGGTCATATTAGACCATCCTCTTCACCCTTAGGTGCCGTTTTTTTTTTGTGGCCAAAATGGATGGTTCTTTAAGGCCTTGTATTGATTATCGTGCCCTCAATAAAATTACTATTAAATATCAGTATCCGTTACCCCTGATTTCGGATCTATTCTCTAGAGTTAGAGGTGCTTGCTGGTTTACCAAGCTCGACCT